>NC_058521.1:364105738-365434488 GCF_904849725.1 Hordeum vulgare subsp. vulgare
TGTTGAAGGGAAAAGACATGAGAAAGGAGGAAAGAAGGGAAAGACCAACACTTCTTTTTAATTCCCTGAGGATATATATGATGAATATTACACTCCAGATGAGGAAATTTACGTCAAGGAGACCAAGGTAAAGTGCAAAACGTGCATACAGAAAATTGAGAGGAGATGGGAAAGATAATGGAAGGAGTACATATACATACCTCCAAAGTACATGAACAATTCGCATCGAACCCTCCATGCCCAAGACCTCCACTTGTTGAAGGCCAAGTTCCTGACCCCACTAGAATCATTAGTGGTGAAGTATTTCCCATAGAATGGGAAGAACTTCAAGCAAAGCTGAATAAGATTGCAAAAGAGGGAGTGAGGAACTTCAACCTGGAGACTACTGCTGCACCTACTGCTGCCACCTCCTTTGCTGCTGAAGCATCTGCCACTATAAAAGCTCGAGAGTGAGCTGTGGTGAATAAATCGTCTCTGAAGACAAAATATTCAAGTTCAAAATCCTCACAGAAAAAATCCTCAACAACCTCAACTGTGGGTGCAACTTCCTCAATAATAGCGAGAAAGTCCTCAATGCTAGTGCAACTTGACACAAGTCAATGAACAGTGGGAGCCGTAACTCCCTCAGGACCGTCTGCATGTGGCTCTATACACACTTCTTCAAGTTAAACCATGAAGAAAAAAATGAATGCTGAGCGAGGATAACAACCAAGTCCTAAGTCCTAAAAAGGTGGTCTTAAACATTCCCTCATGATCTGAGGATGATAAAGCAGATGGTGACAAAGTTTCTGAAATCATGAGAAGCAAACAAGAAAGGGTTCCTCAAGCCAAATACAAAAACATTCCTCTTATGCCGGACCCCAACGTGGTGCTAGACTTCATTGATGCGTGGTATCAAAATCCTTGAACTTCAGTAGATGATTTGAAGCTTCCACCTGGGCCAAGCCATTTGCTGACCACATTTATTGCCAAAGAAAAATGGAATGTTGAGAAGGCCAAGAGGGCCACAAAGGAACAAACTTACAAGGATAGATTTCTACTGAACAACCTTCTCTCTTTGTCTCGTAAACAACTCATTTCCATGCAGATTGAGATCGAAAACCTTAGTGAGGAATACAACCGCTATCAAGCTATCTGGAAAGGTGCCAAGCTCAGATTTGTAAATTCGCAACCAAGGCCATCTTAGATCATAACAGTGGGGTTGCAGCTCTACCGCAGCCACAAATTACACAGGCTGACTCCTCTGCCTAGCCTGCTAAATAAATTGCTCAGCTATCCCAAGTAATTCAAGCGCCTGAAAAAACGCTCGTCCGAGGACGACTGTATCAGTCGTGGGTGAAGAAAATGCTCGAGTGAAAAAATCTTCAAGGGTGAAGAAATCGACTCTTCTTTCTGCACCATAAGCGAAGAAGACTAAAGCTGCTGAAAAGGAAGCTGCTAAGAAGCAGAAAGCATCCACAAGCACACAAACCTTAGAAGCCAAATGCTTGAGGACTTTGACAAGTTCCTCAAGAAAGCCGATTGATGCCACTCCCATCGGTAACCTACTTACGAGATGGTGCCATTTGGTGAAGAATATGTCATCCCTAAATTGGATGAAGAAAATCCAGCTGCTGCTTCCACAGAGCCGACCGATGAAGAAATTGAACCGGATCCGAATACTTCAATCCCTCAAGCATCATCACCCCCGCCTCAGTTTTCTGCTGAAGAGGCACACATTGAAGAAATTGAAGAAGATGTGGATATTGGTTGCACCACCTGAGTGATCAATGATGAATATTGGGAAACAGCTCACCCCAATTCAACACTAGCCATGCCACTCCATCAAATTCCTAAGTCCTCTGAATAAGTACCAGCTGCATCACCTGAAGAAACTGTTGACCAAGCTGTTATTGAAGAATTTTCTGCCCCTGTTCTTCAGTCCACTCCAAGCCAGACTTCCATTGATGAATCTCCTCCGCATATTCCTCAAACTGAAGAACGAGTGACTAAAGACCCCGCACCTCAAATTACTCTGCCTGAGGCTACTGCTAATGAGCCCCTTGTTCAAAATATTTAGTCGACAATTGTTGTGGTTCAAATTCCTCTAGCATAAGATGAGCCAAGAGTACTTATTGGTAGATACAAGCCAAGTCTTTAACCCAAGCCACTTCATCCATACAAAGGTATAAATCGACCCAAATTCATCAATGAGAATTTTTATGATGAACATCATTTCTTCACGGGTGCAAATTTGTATGACTCTCCGAGGATAAGGCGCAAGAGATTCTAAACTTCCACTCAAGTGAATTTCTACGGTGATGTGCTCTTTGGGAAGAACAAACTCCTCAAGCACCGTCAAATTCGTCATGTAGATATGGTGTTCATTCCTTGCTTCACTCCAGTCCTAAGTGTTCTTCATGATGCTGACCTCTTGCCATTATGCATGGATATATGTGACTGGAATGAAGAGATAATTCTTGAATTATATGCAACCTTTCATCTCTCTCGTGAAGAACAGGACATTAACAAATGGGTACTTAACTGGATGACGGAAGACACATACTACATTGCTCTTGCAACGGAATCGCTATGTGTGATCCAAGTTGGTACTCCATAAGAAGGAGCCTGCATCTATGATGAACCTGAACTGCCAAATCATCTAATGCAAGTGGTGATGAAGCCTTTGGTACCAGGAAAACCTCCGAGAACCACATTCCCCATCAAGGACCTGATTTATGTGCGAAGAATAGTTTATCACATCTTGACCAAAACCGTTAGTCCTATCAAGGGTCATAATTCTAATGAAGAAGTTGTGGTGGGAATCATGAAGAATTTGATATTCAACATCATTGATGGGTTTCCCATAAATCTTCATGGTTTCTTCATGAGGACATTGGCCAACATTGCTCTGTCACCTTTTGAACTGAAGCCTTATGCGCGATGGATCGTGCATTAGGGCGAGATCCTCAATTCCTAAAAAAGTTGATTTCCAGAATAATTTCATTTTCCTTCCCCTGCTCGAAGTCATCGAGAAAACCTTTGACCAATCTGAAGGTAAGGGCAAACTATCATTGATGAAAGATGTCGTCCCCTTGATGGACAATTTCGTCAAGCAGCATCTTACTCCACCAATGATGACACTAAATCACAAGATTCTGCTGCAAAAGCCTCAGCACAAGCTCCTCGTGAAACTGCCCCACGCGTGATGACTGACTGAGAACTTCTTCTAACTCTTCATCGGAAGGTCGATTGCAATCACAAGTGGGTAAAGTGTCAGTTTGGTGCAAATCTTCGTGACCTCACAGTGAAGCATAATGCTATGTGGAGTAATCAAAATTATCTTCATGAAATTATCGATCGCGCATGCGCCAATCTTTCTGACCTCAAGACTCCTTAAGAACTTAAGGAGATGGAATTTTAGCAGGACTTCGATTGGTCATTTCCGCCCAAGAAGAGATTCAAGAAGGTTCAAGTCCTTCTGTTGGTGATGACACTTCTGCTCGTCTTTCATTGACAAACGATCCCGACAACGCCGACGGTTCTCCAACACCAACAAGATTAAATTATTTAGGGGCGTTAGTCCTTAATTTCAGTCCTTTTCATAACTTGATGGCAAAGTGGGAGAAATTTGAGTTAGTCTTCAAGCGAGTCTACCTATATGGGCTATATTTTTGTTAAGTTGCAACTCTTGTTCTTCCGAAGTGTTTGGGTGTATGAGTTTGTAAACTTATGTCCGATGGTGATTTGACACTTTTGAACCGTTTTACTATGCATACTTATTCCTCATAGTTATTAATGCATGCATGTTGAATTTCGTCACACACCACTTTCCATCATGCATTTCAATTTCTCATGATATGTGTTGAATGCGTGTATGGATTACAAGATATAGGGGGGATATCCATGCTTTAAACCTACAATGTGCACATCTTCAGGGGGATTTTTCTATATATCTTGCAAGCAAATTCCTCAAACTCTATACTTACACTTCATATATTTATCACCGTTGAAAACTTAACCTATTTGTCATCAATCACCAAAAAGAGGGAGATTGTAAGTGCATCTAGTGCCCCTTAGTGATTTTGTTGTATTTAAGACTTACAGGTTAAGGGACTAATATGTTTGTGAGTGTACACAGACTCTATAAGTCGCTCAGGAGTTTGAGATAATGGAAGAAAGTCGACCCCTAAAAATCAATGTCTTCAACTAAGGACTTTGATACTTTCCTGAAGATTTTAAAAGTGAGGAAATTGGTGTGTCCTTGAAGATATTTATGCGAGGACTTTGAAGCGTGAAGAATTTTGTTTTCGTAGTTTAATTTCCTTTCTTTTGAGTCATAGGAACACCATACTGTTAAAGGGGGTCGAGCTAATACTAAGGAAAAGTTTCCAAGTGATGCTCATCTCAAAGCCTACACATAACCATGAGGCTTAGGTATGGTGGCTGTTTTGAGGAAAGATATAATGAGGCTTATGTATGATAGAGTGTATCATGTCATGGAGTTGGATGCACCAACGGAGTTTGCACCAACTCTTGATGTGAGAAAGGGCAATGCACGGTACTGAAGAGGCTAGCAAAATATGGATGGTGGAAGTGCCAAAAATCTAATACTCACATTAGTCCGAAGAACTCATACACTTATTATCGGTAATTCTCTATCTAGTTAGGAGGTTCACAAAGAGACAAGTACCCTGAGGAGGAGTGTTTCTGGGTTTAGTTATCCTTGCGCATCCTCGACTCATGGTAACGTGAGGGTACTCTATATATTCCAAGCCCTCCACAGGTTAGCGATCAATTTAGTAGCTACAGTTCTCAACTAATTTTTAGTTTTTAAAGAACACACGGATTTCCCAATACACGACACCTATCACTAATAGACTAAAGCTGTTGGCACCAATAGTCCAAATATTACTCAAATCAATACCTAAAAACTATTGCAAGTTACTACTATACTTAAATAGCAACCTCAGTTACATACTCATGCAAAACACGCAACTCACTGCCATGAGCAAAGTTTCTAAACAAGATAATCATGATAACTCAAGAGAGTTCCAAAAGCAACCTAAATAAAAGCTCTAAAAAAGATAAGCATGAAAACTAAGAGCTAAGCATGATAGTAGCTAAGTAAAGATAATGAACACACATAAAAGATAAGCATGAAAACCTATGTTGTGTTCTAGAGTAGAATGGAGCATGTTTCTCTACCAAACAAGGTAGGGTAGGTTCCAACTTGTTATGAACAGCAAGCAAAACTAAAACAAACTAAAAAATAAAGAGCGAGACGCTCCAAGCATAGCACATAACATATGATGTGAGAAAAATATAGCATGGAGATGGACGAACTGATGATTGTTGATAGAGAAGGGGATGCACTGGAGCATCCCCAAGCTTAGACGCTTGAGTCTCCTTGAATATTTATTGGGGTGCATGGGGCATCCCCAAGCTTGAGCGCTTGACACTCCTGTATATTCTTTCATCATCTCCCATCACATCCTTGAAAACTCCCTTCATACGAAACTCATCATAAGCTGATTAGAGTGGTTACTACCCAAGATAAAATAATTCATTACCTACTGGAAATAAAGATTTTCATGAAAATCTATTGATTCTCATGATTGCCAAAAGGTTTTTGCAAACAAAAGCAACTTTAGGATTTGCAAAACGATGAAAACGCAAAACAGGGCAGAATCTGTGAAAAACGGAACAACAGGTAGTAAATAATTTATCCGGGGCACTTATCCAACTCAAATCAAAAACTCAGAATAGATGCCAGAAAGGCAATTGCATAGAGCATGCTGTCAGAACAATTCAGATCAAAAACATGTTCTGGTGATTTTTGGCGAATTTTTCCGTCAGGCAGACATAATCTGTTTCTGGACAGCATGTCACAATTTTTGAACTTTATTGCAATCGGAGGCTATAACTTGGCACAAAGCATGAAAATAAAGATACAACAATGTTGCTACAGTAGTAACAAGCATCAGGACCACTAAAACAGAAAGTAAAAACAAATTGGGTTGCCTCCCAACAAGCGCTTTCTTTTATGCCTTTGAGCTAGGCATAATGCAAAAAGATCAAGTATTATCAACTCCATAAGAATAGCTTGCCCGAGTAACAGACTCATAAGGTAACTTAATATTATTTCTATGGAAGTGTTCCATTCCCTTTTTAAGGTGGAATTGGAATTTAATTATCCCCTCTTTCATGTCAATGATAGCACCAATAGTGCGGAGAAAAGGACGTCCCAAAATAATTGGACATGAGGGATCACACACAATGTCTATAATAAGAAAATCAATGGGCACATAATTATCATTGACAACAATAAGAATATCATCAATTCTCCATAAAGGTATCTTTACGGAATAATCAACAAGACGAACACCAAAAGAACATTGATCATAAGGTTTCAAATCAAGCATATCATACATTCTTTTGGGCATAACGGAGGCACTAGCTCCAACATCACATAATGCAAAGCAAGAGATATTATTCAATTTAATCTTGACCATAGGATCCAGACCATCTTCTAGTTTTCTCGGAATATAAGTCTCTAGATTGAGCTTCTCCTCCCTAGCTTTGATAAAAGCATTGATAATATGCTCGGTGAAGGCAATATTGAGTGTACTAGTGTGGGGGTATTTAGCCATTCTTTGCAAAAAAAGTGATCACTTCGGAAAGACTACAATTGTCAAAATCAAGGTTACTACCATTAATTAAATTGGTAGTAATGTCATCTAAGCTCATTCTTTTAGTAGTCTCTAAATTCAAAGGACCT
Source organism: Hordeum vulgare subsp. vulgare (assembly GCF_904849725.1). Classification (NCBI taxonomy): domain Eukaryota; kingdom Viridiplantae; phylum Streptophyta; class Magnoliopsida; order Poales; family Poaceae; genus Hordeum; species Hordeum vulgare. The sequence goes on from NC_058521.1 coordinate 364,112,499, forward strand.
TCTTGTCCTATAGTTGAGGTATTAGCATCACCATTAATAGGTCCATTGGGACGAGGAGTATGATGGGTGCTAAAAGTTTTGAGATCCTCAACAACTTGTATAGTAGCAATGGTAGTGTGTGTAGGAAGACTCTTAATCATATCTTACTCTTCTTGAGGTACAACCACTTCGGTTTTGGACGCCATTTGATTTATCAAATTGGCCTCTGTGTGAGACATATTGGAGGCCTGATTCTCCGTGGTGGTGACTCTAGCTTGGAGATTGTAAATTTCACTATTCACGCTCTCAAGTTCTCTTCCAATGTTTTGCAAAATAGAAGAATGCTCATCTAATTGTTTAGAGAAGTCCTTGTTTTGTTCATATTGGGTATGCATATAATTCTTTGTAGCCTTCTCTATCTCCAAAAGTTTTTCATAACTAGGCATTCTTCTATCATTAGGAGTGTAACTATAGGTGTTGTTGTTTCCATAGTTGTTGGATGGGAAAGATCTAGGATTTCTTCCAAAATCACTCCTATAAGAAGTATTATTAAAGTTGTTCCTAGCTATAAAATTAACATCAACTTGCTCTCTTTCTTAAGCAACCAAAGAATTTAAAGGAGCATCATGAGGATCAATAGGAGCTTGCTTAGTCAGTAAAGTCATGATCATGTCAACCTTATCATTAATGGAGGAGATATCCTCACCACAGTTTACCTTCCTACCTGTTGGAGCTCTCTGGATGTGCCATTGAGGATAATTTGTCATCATCTCATCCAATATCTTTGTGGCAGCACCAAGTGTAGTTGACATAAAGGTTCCTCCTGCGGCCGGGTCTAACAGATTCCGTGAGGTAAAGTTCAATCCTGCATAGAAAGTTTGGATAACCATCCAACTAGTCAAACCATGTGTAGGGCAATTCTTAACAAGAGATTTCATACGTTCCCAAGCTTGAGCAACATGTTCATTATCCAGTTGCCTAAAATTCATAATGTTACTTCTTAACTGGATAATCTTTGCAGGCGGGTAATACTTCCCAATAAAAGCATCTTTGCACTTATCCCAAGAATATATGCTATTCCTAGGCAAAGACTGAAGCTACACTTTAGCTCCTACTCTCAAGGAGAATGAAAAAAGCTTAAGTTTAACAATACCACCATCTACTTCTTTATATTTTTGCATAACACAAAGCTCAACAAAATTGTTCAAGTGCAAGGCAAAATCATCTCCAGCACTGGAGAATTGATCTTTCATAACAAGGTTCAGTAAAGCAGGTTTAATCTCATAGGACGCGGCTCCAATGGTGGGAGAAGCAATAGGAGTGCAGATAAAGTCATTGTTGTTGTGACTAGTGAAGTCATACAACTTGGTATTCTCAGTGGAACCCATACGAGTAGTAACAAACAAGAACAAAGCAACTATTTTTTTGTGGTTTTTGGTATAGGACTCTAAAGCAAAAACTAGAAAGCAAACTAACAAGACTAAAAGCAAAGGTAAAAGATAGTGTGCAACTCCCCTATCTTGAAGACTGGAGTCCCCGACAACGGCGCAAAAAAACTTTGCTTGATGACGAGATGATGTATATACTTCTCGCTCCTCACTGGTTAACCCAAGTGGAAGGTTGAGATGTAGTCAGCAACAAGTTTTCCCTCACACAAAGACTGTAAGGTTTATCGAACCAGTAGGACTCCTAGGATTAACAAGTAGGTGTCTCCAACCCTGGCGCAAGCAGCAGACGTGGACCTGCACACACACAAATAACTTTGCTCCCAACAAGTACACAGAGGTTGTCAATCTCTCTGACCTTGTAGTTTGCAAAGGATGAAAACACAAGCGGGAATGGTAGTAGTGATTGCAACGGAAAAGTAAATGAAAGCAGTAAATGATGGAGGTGTAAGCAATGGTGGTGATATGGATCGGAGTCACATGAAGTTCACTAGTGATGTCTCACTCCCAAAATACGATAAACAACTCTGCTTGGATAAACAAATTAGAGCTGGGCAATTGAAGAATTATAAACGCACCGCAATGCTAATTATGCTACTTGAGACTTAGAGGTTTAATAGTAATGGGCATTACACGAAGACAAGTAGACCGTTTATTCATCAGCTTCTACTTACTAATCACCCACCTTGAGATATCTATCCAGAACATATCGACGGTATTAAGTTGGGAGCCCCACCCAAAGTGTAAACTCAAAGCAACGGACAACTGCATTAACGAACTATGCGTAAGGTAAACAATCCTTGCAACTGAGGTCACAAGCATCGTTGTTTTCTACCTGGTGGTAACAACACATCCCCTAGTCTCATGTTTCTATCACTCAAGCTAGCCATCGAGGGGCATGAACCCACAATCATGCAAAACGCTCCCTCTTGGAGTTACAATCTACTACTCGGCCAAAGAAATAAATAGAAACGGAGAACATGCATGAATCACTAAGAAACATAATATAAAAGGATAATCAAATATATAACTCATAACAATCTGAACATAATCTCATAATCCTTCAGATCCCAACAAACCAAGGATAGCAATAGCAGGAGAATTACACATATGCCTTGATCATGTAGGGCAGCTCACAAGACTAATCATGGAAGCACAAGATTGGAGAGAATACATCACATAGCTCCTGGTCATGGACCCAGGGTCCAAGCAGGACTACTCACGGCAGGTTTGGGAAGCGTAAATGGCGGTGGAGAAGCTCACGGAGGTCAATCCTCCCTCCGACAGGGTGCCGGGAAGAGGTATCCTGACGCTCCCAATATCGGAAGCGCTGCGGCGGCGGAAAGACGAAGAAATTTGCAATTTTGGATCCTCCGGAAGGGTTTTCCTCTCGGCGGCGTAACTACAGGCGAAAGGAGGGCACCACAGGGCGTGGGACCCACCCAGGCCGTTCTTGGCGCGACCTATGGGTGGGCCGCACCCACAAGTCGCCTGGGCGGCCCGTGGCCCCCCTCTAGCCCATTTTCAGTGATCTGGAAGCTTCCGTTACGCTGATTTTTTATATATTTTTCTCAGGATTTTTCGAGCTTCGGAAAATTGGGTAAAAGCCCCTGCAAAATAGACATCAGCAGACAGAAACTGGTATTTGGTGCATTGAGTTGGTAGGTTAGTCCAAATATGTGTAAAATGATATAAAAGTGTGGCAAAACATATAACAATGTCATCCAAAAGATCACGGAACAAGCATAAATTATAGATACGTTTGGGACGTATCAGCGGCTGACGCGACACGCGGGCTTGCTGGGGAGGCACCGGTGCTGCCAAACGTGAGGAGGGATGGGGGCTACCTCGCCTTATTCAAGAAGGTGGTGGAGACGCTGGAGGCCGTTGTCTCCTAGGTGGAGGAGGAGAGTGTGTTCGACGCACGCGAGCTTCTGGGCCTTGCCTTGACGCTTGTCTTCTCCAACCTGTGCCGCCTTGTCCCGGAGCTCGATCTCTAGCGTGTCGTCGAGCCGCTGCCCGCTGAGCATCGGCGCCTTCTCTGGGACGAGGTGAGCCCACACGTGGACACCCTGGTGAGCGGTATGTCTGGGCGCCCGTCTCCAGCGAGGAGGAGGCCTCCGATGCCGAGCCCACATGCTCCAAGGGCGGCGTCGGTGGCCTTTCCCCTTATGCGTCTTCGAGCTTTCGTTTCCTTCTCCTGGAACATCCAACCAAGAACTCTGCCATGTTGGGTGTTAAACTTTTGATCGTTACCTTCGTCATTTTCTGTTTTCCCTTTCGCTCGTGGGTCGATTTCTTGCTTGCCGGTAGTCGTTGTAGCTTGGCTTCTTCGCATAGGGCTTGTCGCTGCCCCAACCGTCGCTCTGGAGTAACGGCGACCGGGGCCCTCAGGAGGTCCTGTCCTCCCACGGTACCGCCCGTGTCGCTGCACACTTGGTTGATAACCTATTTCCTCACCGCGGCTAAATCCTTAGGCTCTGCATCCCTTTGTTAGTGCGCATATTTTTAATACATTGTTAGTCTGATGTGGAACCAAATGGTCTCGGTCTGGGCCTGCGGTGTACTTAGCTAGTGGATTTGCGTCGGTCTCTTGCGTAGCCCCTCCTGAGTAGCTCCTATTTTGTAGATGGAACGGGGTTAAGACCCTTTTAGCACTGTATGTCTGCAGGTCCCGGTCACGCACATTTCCCTGCTTCCGTGAGGCGCAAGCCGTTACCAAGGTTGTTCCTCACGAGGCAAAGCCCCGGCACCATAGTGCTAACGTGGTCGACACCCGGGTGGCCGAGTGGCCTTGCGACCAGTAAGGCTCCTAAGGCATGCTGCTCAGGAGCCCCCCTTGACACTCAAGCCTCTCTACGTCGATAGGCCCCGGTCCCGCACATTTTCCCACTGTCGTTAGGTTCACTTCATAGGGCAGGGCCTCGCCACTCCTGATGCCGACCGGAGCTCCAGGACGGCGCCAACAATGGCGAGTGGCATTATGACTGGTAAGACTCCTGTGGAGGTGCCCAGGATCCCCCTTTTGGCGCTCGAGCGATTCCACACTCCGTTCCTTTGGTCATCGTCCTAGGGGACCGCGAGGCCTCCCGGGACTGTTTGTATCAAGCTTCCGTTCGGACCCCCGAGCGAGGGTTGACTATTGAAAAGTGTTTGCCCCTAGGGATGCAAGTCCTTGGTTTCACGCTCCTTGACTCCTAGGTGTGGTGCAGGGCGTTCATCTCCAAAAACATCATCCGGAAAAGGAGACTTTGAAGCCGGCGAAATGAGAAAACGCAAGAGAAAGTTCCCCGCCACCCTTTTTTGTTTTTCAATCGTCGGGTACTGAGAGTTAAAAACTATCTTTTGAAATTGGCAAGTTTAATTTCAGCGGAAGATAGTTCAAGACCCAGAGAAAAGCAAGCAAAACGCGACGTCACGCACCTAAGCGGGCAAAACCATGGGTGGACTGAGTTAGTTCCTTTGCCAGCTGGGGACATAGTCATTGGTGGACTATATTGGGTGCCCCGTTCCTAGCTCTGAGCATAGGGATTCCACTAGGCGTGGGGTGTACCCCTTCGGCATCCTCGGGGGGCTCTGGGCGTATACAGCCTCGGCTCGTTATTACGTGGGAGTGTCACGGTGGGGGTGTATATGGGAGGTCTCGAGGACGCTTCGGCCTTGCGAGTGTCCCTAGCCTCGAGGCATTAGGCACTTGATTCTGGAATCCATTGGTGGACTGTGTTGATTATCGCCGTCTTCCCCCAGCATTGAGCATATGGCTACCACTAGGCATGCGGTGGACCCCTTCCGCATGCTCGGGGGGCCCTGGGCGTATACAGCCTCGGCTCATTATTACGTGAGAGTGTCATGGGATGAAGTAGGTCCTGGAAGGATTTAAGGATGATGCAGAGTTGTCGTGAGTTGTTGCAGTTCCCTCGCGCTCGTTCTCCTGAGAACGGTTGAGGGCTTTTCTATTGCTCTACGTCGGCGGGATCCTATCCCGCACATTTGCCTGCCACCGTGAGGCGCCTCACGGGGCAAGTCCGTGACCCGGGGGTCAAGTGGCTTTGTGACCGCTAAGGCTCGTGAGGTGCGATGCTCAGAAGCTCCCTTTGACGTTCGAGCGACTCTACGTCGCTAAGATCCAGTCCTGCACATTTCCTGACCACCATTGCATGGGACCGAATAAACGAATGTAACCACGGGGTCAAGCCCTGCCACCCTTGATAACGACCGAATGTCCGTGGACGATAACAAGGGCGGCAGGTGGCCTTATGACCGGTAAGGCCCCTGAAGCGCGATGCTAAGGAGCCCCCTTTTGACGCTCGAGCGGCCCCCATCATGTCCTGTTGATTGTGGACCTGGGGAGCCGCAAGGACTCTCTAGGTCCCGTGACGAGGCGTCGTGCACCGACCGGAGCCCCAAGCAGGGGGGGGGTGGTAGCCCAAAGAATCAAGCAAGGCAAGATGTCAGGTCGCCGAATGGACGCGGCAGAAGTTATGGAAGCTTGTGCAAATGATATGACGGGCAGAGACATGCCCTGAATATTTGAAGTTCCTTCGGTCAGCTGACGCTTCCTATTGTAGTAAACCCAAAAAATTACCTTGAATGGCTTCTTCATGCCTGAGGAGCGCCTCGCGAGGTCTGGACCTCGGCACCCACACGTCCATCGTGGTTGCCGCGGGTGGCCCGTGCCACTTGTGTCTCTTTGGTGCGTCCGACTCGTCCTCGTGAGGCCTGGGGTTCGGCCCCCCATAGCTCCTCCGTGAGGGAGGCGGCTGGTGCCACACCCCGTGGCCCGGGGGCACCTCCCTGCCCGCGCCTCCTAGGCCCGGCTCAAGGAGGGGCCCCAAAGTCTTCCTCACTCCTGAGAAAGATAGGCGCCCGAGGGGGACGCTTGAGGCTCTTCCACGTCGGGAGGGTCACGTGATGCCGCATACTCTGGTACGTACGGCTCCATGTAGGCGATCGATCGTCCTCCAAAGCCGTTCAGCAGCGCGGCGATGGTGGTCCCTCTCAGTCGTGTTGCTCGAAGATCTTGCTGCGATAAGCCTCTGCGCGAAGTCGCTTGTTCTTGTTGCTGCTGTTGGTTGGTCCATGCGCCGCTCGATGGTGACTCCCCGTTGGTGCCCTGTGTGTATCTATTGTCATAGTTCGCCCGCGCTGACGCCTCCGCCTTCTGCTAGTTGAGCCGGAGGGAGCACTCCTGTGTGGCCGCCCCAGAGTGTCGGGGGCCGACCTGACCTTGGTGATGTGCACCGGTGTGTGCATCGATCGTTCCACCGTTCTGTTTGCGCCCCTGGTGGTTGTCAGTGTGATGCGCCTCGGGGCTGGCCGCCGGAACCTGGAGGAGGAGGAGGGCTGCATGAGGCGCATCTCTCTCGGCTCCACCTAACATAGGAAGGGCCCTGTTGCTTGCAGCCCCGGGGCCCGGCATGACGTGTCAGCCCCCGGTGCTCGATGCCTGCGGCCTTAAAGAAGAGCAGGGTTGGATGGCCCTCTGGGCGATGGTGATCAGCTCCATGATGTGATCCACTCAGGCATCGAAGCCCCCTTGTGTCGGTCGTTGGTGGAGCATCTCGCTCACCATCTACAACGCGGCGTGCGTGCCGAGGTCCCCAAAACTAATGCAGCACGTCGTGGCTGCCGTGGACGCCGCCCAGCCGCCATGCGCCTAGGTTGCGCGGGTGGTTGCGACGGTGGAGACGATGTTGACAACCTGGTACGAGACGCCTGGTACCACAACACCGGTAAGCGTGCTTTCGGCCACTGTGATGCCAGCTCGACGAGGCTCGAAGAGACTGGTTGGGCACCAGCCATCGGAGTAGCAGACCTAGGGAAGATGAAGCTCGGAGAAGACCTTAACACGCCCCCTACCTGGCGCGCCAATTGTTGGACTTCGGGCTCCGCAAAACACTAAAGATTTGAACTTAGGGGCATGTACGAAGATCTCTCACGGCCTAACCTCACCTAGCACGCTACTCGATGGGAACGACGAAGAACTGACTCGATGGTGAGGGAACACAGAACACAATAGTTTACCCAGGATCGGGCCGCTGCAAAGCATAAAACCCTACTCCTGATTTGGTGGATTGTCTCTCATGGGGGTTGGTGGATGAACCAGTATAATGTTCTTCAGCCTCCTGAGACTAGGTGGCCTTAGTCGTGCGAAGATGGGTGAATGAATGGTTAGGGTCCCTACTTCTACGAAGCAACCTATCCTCTATTTATAGTGGCGGCCCCGGTCCTCTTCCCTTATCCTTTCGGCGGGAAGGGATCCCACAATGGCCAATTTCGAACGGGGGCACGGGAACATGCTTCCCCTGCCCAGAAGTGGTCTTCGCGTGCAAAGTAGCAGCCAGCGCTAGTGGGGCTGGCTCAGGGATGACATCCGTCCTGCCGGCAGGCGAACAAGGTCTTGTTGCACCAGAATGGAAACCTTTATAAGATGCCTTCGGAACCTGCGTCTATCCTTGCCCCCTTTGCACCAAAGGGGAAACTACTCCATCCTACCGTCCGCTGCTCGCATGTCCTTCTTTTGCGCCATCCTTGACTCTTGAGGCTAGGCCCCACCTTGGAATATGTGCAGCTTGAGAGGGGTCCTGAGGAAGCCCCTTGCGGTCTCGATGTCGTTCCTCCTCGTGACGCTTGGCCCCTCACGAGGGCCTTTCCTTGAGTGATGTCGGGCACGTTGATTTGCTTGATGAAGTGGGCCAGCCCTGGGTCGTAGGCAGACAGGAATGGGCACCCCCATTCCTAGAACACCGACACAAACCTTATCCACATAAAGGTCATATCATTTGGAAATTTATGTCAAATCATGTCGGGATTGTTCCCCGACTATAAATAGGCGCCCCCATAACCACTAGCTAGTTGGCTGCTCTGAGAATAAACTTGAAACTTCTCATTTGTGAGCATCCCATCCTCTGAGGACTTTGAAGAAAAATCATGTGTGAGGAAAAATCCAAACACCCATACTAAAACCCAAAACCCAAAGTGATTAAGCATCACTGAAGAGATTGTTCCAATGTAGAACTGACATTTTTTACCTTTCAACATTGTGTATCTTCGATACTGTTAGGCATCAATGGTCTACATGATCCGGTAGTAAATTATGGATTTCCGGGTGACCGAGATTGTGAGGGTTAGAAAGTCTACCATAAATACTTACCACGAGTGATGGGCGAGGTTTGTCTCACCCTAGCTCAAGGAGAATACGATAAGGATTGTGTGTCCTGCGACTGTGTGTTGTTTGTTTTAAATACCAAGCCACTCCAAACCAGATGTACGACTGTCACAACAGTTGGGACTGATTCATCAAATAAATGACTTTACCGAGTACCTTTTAACCCACCGAACGACTATTTGATTTTCTATCAGTTCCCCAATAGTAATTTGTTTACCCATCGTATGATATTTTTTCATGAGAGATGCCATTAGGAAAAACTATGGGTCATTGGGCCTATTCACAACATATTTACCAAATATTCAATACCTTTTTTTCATTTACTTGTTTTTATTTTATCTTGCTATCTACAATTATCTACACACCTCACTAGCTTGCAAATAACATGTAGAAGGGGATTGACAACCCTCTTGCCCGTGTTGAGTCCAAGTTGTTTGTTATTTTTGTGTGCAACCACTAAAGATGGTTGTGGTTGTTATTCCTATTGGTTTGATAAACCATGGTTTCATAACGGTGGAAATACTTGCCTATATTGTGCTACTATAACCCGTTCCTCTTCATGGAAAACCCAAGGCAGATAACAAGTATTAGTAAGGATTTCTCGCACCGTTGCCGGGGAATGTCACCACCAACTACCAAGTAACTACAGACAAATATTCATTGACTTGTTATCCTTGTTATTTGTTGGTATATTTAGTTTGTCTCATAAAAAAATATTTACCTTTGCTTGCTTAGCTTGTCAATAGATTGCATCTTCGCTCTATAGTTTGCTTGAAAGTTTCTACCATGTCTGAATTTGAGGAAGTTATTTTTGAAAGTGCGAGTGATGATAACACTAGTGACTTGGATGAAGCGAGACTAAAATTTATTGATTCCGTGCATGACCCCCCTATGGATCAATACCCTACTACTAACACTCACACAACTCTAAATTCTAAATTTTATCATCTGGGTATTGGGAACATTATCGAAAAGCATTTCATCCAAGAATTCTTTGAGTATTCTTTAGCTCCCCTCTCAATAAATGATCTATACTTTATGAAAAAAATATTTATGTGGATGCTATGCTTCAAAAGATATTCTTGCTAATCCCTAGCTTGCATGTATTTTATTGTATTTTGCATGAAGCAAAGGAAATTTTTATTTTCTATGGAATAAAACCTGAATGTCCTCCCATAGAAGCTATCCTCCATAATAAAGATACTATGCGTAGGTTGGAATCTAATGATTATCATGGATTTGATACAAATATGTGGACTAATGTGCTTCTCAACAAATTAACTGAATCTTTGATTCTCCACACTTGTGATAAATTTCAATGGATTTCTAAAGGAATTAATGAAGGGTTATTGAAGATTGTCAAGAAAACACTATTAGGAACCTATTAGTGATGAAATCAATGTCTAATACGGACAACTCTTAGATGACAGTGATGCTAGCAATGATTGTATAAATCCCTTTGAGTACCTGAGTGCTTAAACTAGGTTGGAAAAGGGTGATTTATTCAATAAAATTTTGGATTAACTAGTTTTGAAAGACGTGAAGGGGTCCAACACTTGAAACTGTGCAATATGCCTAGCTAGGGGCGTAAAACAATAACGCTTGTTGGGAAGGCCTTGAATAGTTATATTTATTTTTGTATTTTAGTTTCTGTTTGTTTGTGATAACACGATTATTGCCTTTGTAATGACTGTGTTTTTATGTTTTAATTCGTGTTTGTGCAAAGTAAAGACATTGGGATGATTTGTATGATGAGTAGAATTGATATGGTGGAAAAACAAAAACATTGACGCCGAGTGCAAAAAAAATCTGATTTTACTGGAACGTCTTTTTTAGCTAATTTTTTACACAGTATTTCTATACAAATTACTCAGTTCTTCCCAATATTTAATAATTTTTGGAATGACATAAGTATAGGTTCTTTACAGATTACTACAGATAGTTCTGTTTGAGTCATATTTTGTTTTTGCTTGCATAGTTTGCGTCTTTTGATGATACTATGGAATGTATCGCGGGGTAAAATCCATGGAGAAGTATAATACAGTACCTTATGCTAAATTAAAATAATAATCAACTTATAACAGCAACTGAATGTATTTGATATGTTTCTTATCCTAACAGATCTCATGAAGTTTTGTTGAGTTTTATGTGATTTAAGTTTTCAAGTTTTGGGTATTATCCTGATGGACAAAGGAATGTGGAGAAGCAAAAGCCTAATCTTGGGGATACTCAAGGAACCCAAGGTAATATTCTAGGAATACTCAAGCATCTAAGCTCGAGGATGCCCTGGAAGGCATCTCCTGTTTTCGTGAGAATCCATCGGTATGTCACCTGGAGCTACATTTTAGTTCATCACATGATATGAGTTTTGCTTGGACTGTGGTTTGCTTTCGTTTGATTTTACTTTATGTTTTGCACAATCATTTTTTGCTGGACACATCTATTTTAGAGATATACCACATCATCATAATTTGTTAGAATACTCTATGTGCTTCACTTATATCTTTTGAGCTTACTAGTTCCTCTAGTACTTCACTTATATATTTTGAGCGCGGTGGCATGTAGATTTTTTTGAAATACTATGCTATCGTTATTCACTTATATTTATTTGAGAGTTAAATGAGTAGTGGCGTAATTTGCATGGGTCCTAAGACTAGATAAAAAATAATGGGTGTTCAATGAGTGATAATTAAAACCATCATCTAGCACACATAGAGAAATTATGGGTTAATGATATTGATGTAGTGATATGAAAAAGGTGTGATTGCATTATTATTAATTCAGAGAGGTGTCGATATTAGGAGATGTTAAACTTCTTGTTCATCTAAGAACTAAAAGGGCATGGTGATGATGTGTGAGCATTTCTATTCCTTGTTTAAATCCTAGTGTTGTTTTGAGTCGGAGTCGTGTGATGGTTAATTCCTACCAACCCTCACCCTCGGGGTATGAGAGTTGTACTTTGATTTGTGATAAAACTAGTAAAACTTTACAATAAGTACATGAGCTCTTAATGAATAATGTGACACCATGGACATACACAATCTCACCTCCTCATAGTTTCTAGCCTCTTCGGTACCGTGCATCGCCCATTCTCACCTTGAGGATCTGTGCAACTTTCATGGGTGTATCCAAACCCCTTGACATGACATGATCTGTTGCACATGGAATTTCCATAGCCATTCTGAGATATATGGCCATGCAAATGCCATCGCCACTTCACATGGCTAGTTCGTTCATTATCATAATGCTTTGCATGATCATATAGAGCTGACATAGTATTTGTATCAAAGAAACCATTCATCATATTTTATATACATGTCATGCTAGATCTTTGCACATCTTGGTACACAGCCAGATGCATTCATATAGAGTCATATCATCCTTTTAAATTTCATACTGATTTGTAAGTAAATAAAAGTGTGAAGATCATCATTATTAGAGCATTGTCCGAGTGAGGAAATAAAAATGTGGAAGGCCAAATCATCCCACAATAATAAAAAAGAAAAGAAAATAATGAATGAGAGAAAAAGAGAGAAGGGACTTTGCTACTTCCCTTTACCACACTTGTGTCTCAAAGTGGGAACTTCTTCCTCATATAGAGAGTCTCATTGATATCACTCATATGCTAGAGGGAATCAATTTTTCATAAACTTGGCTTGTATATTCCGATGACGGGCTTCCTCAAATTTCCGAGGTCTTCACGAGCAAGCAAGTTGGATGCACACCCCAATTAGGTTCGATGGAGCTTTCATACACGTACAACTCTAGTGCATCATTTGCATGGCAATCCCTACTCGTTCCATGAAAATCTATCGACGGGCATCACCATAGCTAGTTGAGTGAGACTAGCTTGTCCACTTTTCACCCCTTTGAAACCTTCCACCATATTCTATTCCACCTATATGCTATGTCCATTGGTTCACTATCATGTATTGCATGAAGAATAAAAAGACATATTAAAAAGTACGATCCAATTACGTGACTAGGACACCGTGGTGCTTGATATTTATATTAATGTGGTAAAGATGGAGCAATGCCTTGCTAATATAATAAGATGAATGGGGTAAAACAATCTTGGAGGACCGTATACTTTGAAAGATTAATGTTTTTGGTGCTTATACCTATTAGTATTGTGGTGTTAATATTTGTTAATTCATTGTTTCTCACTGAGAATACATGCATAAGGTTACATTATGGATAGCATGTGACATCAAAAATTCTATTCTTATCATTTACCTACTCGAGGACGAGCAGGAATTAAGCTTGGGGATGCTTGATACGTCTCCAACGTATTTATAATTTTGATTGTTCCATTCTAATATATTATCATTCTAGAATACTTTTGGGGTATTTATTTACCAATTTATACAATTTTTGTGCACTTACCTATTGACGTAGTGCCTAGTGCAAGTTGTTGTTTTGTGCATGTTTTTCACTTTTCAGGTTTTCCATACCAAACGGAGTTAAATGACCTGAAACTTTTTGGTGATTTTTTCTAGACAAAAAGAATGGCAAAAAACATTGGAGGAAAGCTAGGGGCCACACGAGGGCCCCGCAAGCCAACCTGGCACGGCCTAGGGGGCGCGTCTTGTTGGCTTGTGGGACCCTCGAGGCCCTCCCGACTCCATTATGTGGATTATAAATTCTCATATACCCTAGAAAGACCAGAAGCAGTCCCGAAACACATTTCACGCTGCCGCAAGTCTCTCTTTCGATGAAGGCTATCTGGAGCTCCGTTCCGGCACCCTGACGGAGGGGGGATCGATCATGGAGGGATTCTTCATCAACCTTGCTACCCTCATGATGATGTGTGAGTAGTTCACCACACACCTAAGGGTCCATAGCTAGTACCTAGATGGCTATCTCTCTCTCTCTCTTGTTCTTCACTACAATGATCATCACATCTTCGCTTTGATCCACATGATGTAATTCCCTTTGTGCGGTGCGTTTCTTGGGATCCGATGAATTGTGGGTTTATGTTCATATTATTCATGATAAATATTTGGGTCTTCTCTGAATACTTATATGATTCTTATGTGCATGATTATGATAGGTTTGTGATTCTCTCCAATCTATTGAAATAGTTTGGCCAACTAGATCAGTATTTCTTCGGTAGGATAGGTGCGTTGTAGTAGGTTCAACCTGGAGAATTTCCATATCCCGGTGTGAGCAGGGGGACAAGATGCATCTTTGTATTGCTGCTACTAAGGATAAAACATGGGTGTTTAACAATATTTCTTGAGTTTACTTTGTCTACATCGTGTCATTGTTCTCCATGCATTAGTCTGTTTTACTTAATACTCTAGATGGATGATGGATAGCGGTCAATGATTGGAGTAATAGTAATAGGTGAAGGCAAGATTCGACCTATTTGTTTATGGATGTGATGCCTATATACACATGATCATTGCCATCAATATCGCATAACTATTCGCTTTTTTGTCAATTGCCCAAATGTAATTTGTTTACCTACCGTTTGCTATTTTTCATGAGATGCCATTAGGGAAAACTATGGCCCCCGGGTCTATTCACAACATATTTACAAAACCTTCAATACCTTTCTTCCATTTACATTTTTATTTCATCTTGCTATCTACAATTATCTACACACCTCACTAGCTTGCAAATAACAAGTACAAGGTGATTGACAACACTCTTGAAAGTTGTTTGTTCTTTTGTCTGCAACCGCTGAAGACGGTTTTGGTTGGTATTCCTATTGGTTTGATTAACCTTGGTTTCATAACTCGGGGAAATACTTACCCGTATTTTCCTACTATAACCCGTTCCTCTTCACGAAAAACCCAACGCAGATCACAAGAATCACCATCCTCTTCGAGGAAAATCCCTATTCAGTTTAAAAGTAGGAGGGGTCCGTCTAAGACTGCTTAAATATTTTCATCTTAGGTACCTCAAAAAATCAATAAACTGGATGGACGACTCAAGGATTGGAGGAGGCTACTCTGAGTCATGATATAGTGCACCGTGAGCACAAGCTTGAGAAACTTGAGAAACATGAGGACCTCATAGTCAAGCAACGTGCCCATGTGAACTAGATCATTAATGGTGATAGAAATACAAAAAAAACATCCAAGCTTATGCTAGTGATAGTAAGAGGACTAACACAATTAGAAAATTGAGAAAGGCGGATGGAGAGGTGGTGGAGGGGGATGAGGACTTTAAGGCCCTTGTTACTAGCTGTTTTTCTTCGTTATTTAGTCCCTTGGAAGGTTTCCCTTATGGTGATTTTATCAACATCATTAATCCTAAAGTGACAACCAATATGAATGACTTCCCGATGAGAGAGTTTAGAGATGAGGAGGTCAAGTAGGCTCATTACAATACGGGGGATTTGAACGCACCCATTGCAGATTCGATGTGTGTAATCCTTTATAGGAAGTATTGGGATCTTGTTGGTGAGACTGTGGTGTAGGAGGTTTTACATGTGTTACAAGGCAACAATATACCATAGGGATTGAATGAATCCATTGTGGTGCTTATCCCAAAGGCGAAGAACCCACACAAGTTGAAAGACTTATGCCCTATTAGCCTCTCTAACATCGTGTACAAGCTTGTGTCCAAAGTCATCGCCAATAGACTAAAGTGCATCTTGGAGGACATAATATCTGACCATCACAGTGCTTTCATGCATGGAGGACTGATTTCTGAAAATACCTTGTTGGCCTATGAGATGACACACTTTAACAAAAGGAACAGAACATGCACAGTGGGATATACGACACTAAAATTAGACATGAGTGATGGAGTGGTCATTCCTGGAATGGAGCCTTGGGTAGTTGGTTTTATGTGATGGTTTTTTCCATCTCATTTCCATGTGCATCCGATCGGACTCATAGATATTTAAATTAAACTCCTCATACCTTGATACAATTATTCCGGGAAAGGGTCTTCGTCAGGATGACCCAATTTCACCATACTTGTTTTTATTGTGTGTTGAAGGGTTTTCTGCTCTTCTCCACCAAGCAGAGCATCAGGGTACAATTGAAGGTATACACATTGCACTGACAACACCTACGGTCACTCATTTTTGTTGTTGACAACTCCTTGCTTTTGTTTGAAGCATCAACAAAAGGCGCTATCACTACTAGGAAAAACCTTATAGGTAGGACCTCAGTAGTTGCGCTCGAGAAAAGAAAACTCTGCTGCTAATTAGCAGTAGAGCTGATCCAGTTAAGCGCTACTACTAACACCTTAGCAGTAGTGCTGCTTATTAAAAACGCGCTACTACTATGTGGGACCAGACGATGCCACCGACGTTAGCTGTAGTAGCAGCGTTGCCCAAAACCCAGCGCTACTGCTAAGTGTTTAGCGGTAGCGCTTTGTTTTGCAGCACCGTTGCTGCTAGTTGGCCCCACTGAGTAGTAGCACTCGTTGGTATGCAGCGCTACTACTAATAGCATAGCAGCAGCGCTCTCTGGTATGCAGCGCTACTACTAGTTGCGGCTGGTGCCACCTTTTTACCGCCTCCCCCTCCTCTCCCCCACTTTGACCTCTCTCCCCCTCCTTTCCCCTCTCCACACTCTCCACACCATTGTTGCTCTTCTTCTCTCTTCCTCCTACCTCTCTTCTCTCCTCATTAATGCCCCCCTCCACCATAACTCTCCTTCATAAATGGCCTCCCTCACATCTCTCTTTGTCCTACCTCTCTTCCTCTCCCCATTAATGCACCCCCTCCACCATAACTCCCTCTCCCTTAGTTAGATAGCTAGATTCACCTCTCCTCCCCAAAAACTACATCTAGCTAGCTATTTAGCCATCCACGCGCGCTCTTTCGACTGGTCTCTCTCATCATCTCTCTTGATCGATCTTTCTCAGCAGATATATAGGTGAGTAAAAAGTTGTTCATTTAAAGAATGGGAATATGTGTGTGAATGAGAATATCTGTGCTTGGGTTATATATATGGAAATATTTATGCAAGTGTGACATGCCCTCGATCGAGTTTCTTATGTTTTGCGAAAATGCCGATTTATTTCTGTTTCAGAGAATTACGAGCAAACTAAATATGTCCTATTTTTATGCAAGGTCATGCCAAAATTTTATATGACTTTGAAGCATGCATGCATTATTTATTTTATAACCCTTTTTGCTTGTTATGCCGTGCAGTCGGTCATGAAG
The DNA here is from genome assembly GCF_904849725.1 of Hordeum vulgare subsp. vulgare. Lineage (NCBI taxonomy): Eukaryota > Viridiplantae > Streptophyta > Magnoliopsida > Poales > Poaceae > Hordeum > Hordeum vulgare. The sequence continues at coordinate 364,129,225 of NC_058521.1, forward strand.
GTGAGTGGATGGAAGGTGGAGCCATACATGCAATCCGCGATGATGGACATGTATGCCAATAACCAGACTAGGATTAGATGGTCGTGTGCAGGATGCAAGGAAGGAGTCCTTTTGGACCCTTTTGATCGTGGCACTTTGAAGGGGCACCTGCTGATGAATGGTTTCATGGATGGCCATACTGGGTGGATAAGTGAAGAAGATGATGATGATGAGGACGTCCAAATGGCAGGGAATAACGACATGGGGCTAGACGAAGAGATGACCGATTGATAGGAAGACGATGGTGCCGGACATGGCGGCCGGGAAGAGTCTGGAAATGAAGGCGGCGGAGAATATTTCGGACACGGCGAAGAAGAGTCCGGACATGGCGTAGAAGAGGCGGTGGTCACGCCGCAGTCTTCGGCACTACTAAGTGCAGTCGTGCAAGACCCTCATGTTCAAGACCTCCTTCGCAAGGGTACAACTAGCGAGAGAGATGCTTCTAGAGAGGAGGCCAAGCTAGCTCAACTTGAAGTGGAATCGAGGTCTCCATTGTATGATGGTTGCGATCCCGAGGTGACCCGCTTGACTTTCACGCTCGAATTTCTAAAGATGAAGGCCAAAAACAAATGGACAGACAAAAGCCTCAATGAGCATTTGAAGTATCTACATAATAAAGTTCTCCCCGCGGGGAACCTGTGTCCTAGTAGTGTCAAGAGGCCATGAAACTCGTTTGCCCTTTTGATTTGCCGCACATTAGGTACCACACATGCATCAACGATTGCATCATTTATCAGGGGGAGAACGCGGAAAAAACCAAGTGTCGAGTGTGCAATGTTTCTCGATACAAGAAGGCAGGAAAGAAAGCTCCTCAGAAATTTGTATGGTACTTTCCGATCACTCCCGTCTCTAGAGGTATTTCATAGATCCTAAGGAAGCAAAGCTCATGCGCTGGCACGCGGAGAGGAAGAAGCCCGACGATGGAGATGATCCGAGGCTGAGACATCTCGTAGATGGTAGCCAGTGGAGAGCACTCAACACCGTATATGGATTTGCTAAAGAAGATCCAAGGAACATCGTGCTTGGTGCGAGTACCGATGGCATGAATCCGTTTGGAAACCAGAACACCAACCACAACACATGGTCCGTGTTTGTATGGATGTACAACCTCCCCCCATGTAAGTGCATGAAGAAAAGGTACATACACATGTGCATGCTTATTCAAGTGCCGAAACAACCAGAAAATAGTATTAACCTGCATATGGGGCTTCTGTAAGAGGAGCTAGACACGTTATGGAAATCACTGGCATGGACATGGGATGCTAGCAAAGGAGAGTATTTCGATATGAGAGTCGCGCTGATGACGACGGTGCATGACTATCTCAGTTACGGGTACACCTCAGGCCAGGTGTGCCACGAATACTGCGGATGCACGAGGTGCATGGATGATACAACGTCTCAGCAGCTTACGTCAACGAAAGATGGCGGGTTTGGAAAAATCGTGTACATGGGTCATCATAGATGGCTCGAGAAGGATGTGTTGGGGAACGTCGCATGGGAAACAAAAATTTTCCTACGCGCACGAAGACCTATCATGGTGATGTCCATCTACGAGAGAGGATGAGTGATCTACGTACCCTTGTAGACGTATAGCAGAAGCGTTAGAGAACGCGGTTGATGTAGTGGAACGTCCTCACGTCCCTCGATCCGCCCCGCGAACAATCCCGCGATCAGTCCCACGATCTAGTACCGAACGGACGGCACCTCCGCGTTCAGCACACGTACAGATCGACGATGATCTCGGCCTTCTTGATCCAGCAAGAGAGATGGAGAGGTAGAAGAGTTATCCGGCAGCGTGACGGCGCTCCGGAGGTTGGTGATGATCTTGTATCAGCAGGGCTCCGCCCGAGCTCCGTAGAAACGCGATCTAGAGGAAAAACTATGGAGGTCTGTGGTCGGGCAGCCGTGAGAAAGTCGTCTCAAATCAGCCCTAATTGCTCCATATATATAGGAGAAGGGAGGGGGACCTTGCCTTGGGATCCAAGGGACCCTCAAGGGGTCGGCCGAGCCAAGGGGGGGAGGACTCCCCCCCCAAACCGAGTTGGACTTGGTTTGGTGGGAGGAGTCCCCCTCCCTTCCCACTTCCTCCCTCTTTTTTTTTTCTTTTCCTTTGATTCTTTATTCTTGGCGCATAGGCCCCCTTGGGGCTGTCCCACCAGCCCACTAAGGGCTGGTGTGTCTCCCCAAAGCCTATGGGCTTCCCCGGGGTGGGTGCCCCCCCGGTGAACTCCCGGAACCCATTCGTCATTCACGGTACATTCCCGGTAACTCCGAAAACCTTCCGGTAATCAAATGAGTTCATCCTATATATCAATCTTTGTTTCCTGACCATTCCGGAAACCCTCCTGACGTCCGTGATCTCATCCGGGACTCCGAACAACATTCGGTAACCATCCATATAACTCAAATACGCATAAAACAACGTCGAACCTTAAGTGTGCAGACCCTGCGGGTTCGAGAACTATGTAGACATGACCCGAGAGACTCCTCGGTCAATATGCAATAGCGGGACCTGGATGCCCATATTGGATCCTACATATTCCATGAAGATCTTATTGTTTGAACCTCAGTGCCAAGGATTCATATAATCCCGTATGTCATTCCCTTTGTCCTTCGGTATGTTACTTTCCCGAGATTCGATCGTCAGTATCCGCATACCTATTTCAATCTCGTTTACCGGCAAGTCTCTTTACTCGTTCCGTAATACAAGATCCCGCAACTTACACTAAGTTACATTGCTTGCAAGGCTTGTGTGTGATGTTGTATTACAGAGTGGGCCCCGAGATACCTCTCCGTCACACGGAGTCACAAATCCCAGTCTCGATCCCTACTAACTCAACGAACTCCTTCGGAGATACCTGTAGAGCATCTTTATAGTCACCCAGTTACGTTGCGACGTTTGATACACACAAAGAATTCCTCCGGTGTCCGTGAGTTATATGATCTCATGGTCATAGGAACAAATACTTGACACGCAGAAAACAGTAGCAACAAAATGACACGATCAACATGCTACGTCTATTGGTTTGGGTCTAGTCCATCAGATGATTCTCCTAATGATGTGATCCCGTTATCAAGTGACAACACTTGCTTATGGCCAGGAAACCTTGACCATCTTTGATCAACGAGCTAGTCAACTAGAGGCTTACTAGGGACAGTGTTTCGTCTATGTATCCACACAAGTATTGTGTTTCCAATCAATACAATTATAGCATGGATAATAAACGATTATCATGAACTAAGAAATATAATAATAACTAATTTATTATTGCCTCTAGGGCATATTTCCAACAGTCTCCCACTTGCACTAGAGTCAATAATCTAGTTCACATCACCATGTGATTCCAACGAATCCAACACCCATATAGTTATGGGGTCTGATCACGTCTTGCTCGTGAGAGAGGTTTTAGTCAACGGTTCTGAAACTTTCAGATTCGTGTGTTCTTTGAAAATCTATATGTCATCTTATAGATGCTGCTACTACGTGCTATTCGGAAATGCTCCAAATATCTACTCTACTATACGAATCCGTTTCACTACTCATAGTTATCCGGATTAGTGTCAAAGCTTGCATTGACGTAACCCTTTACGACAAACTCTTTAACCACCTCCATAATCGAGAAAAATTCCTTAGTCCATTAGTTACTAAGGATAAATTTCGACCGCTGCTAGTGATTCAATCATGGATCACTCTCTGTACCTCTCAACATACTTTGAGTCAAGGCACACTTCAGGTGCGGTACACAGCATGGCATACTTTAGATTCTACGGCTAAGGCATAGAAGACGACCTTCGTCTATTCTCTTTATTCTGCCGTGGTCGGGTTTTGAGTCTTACTCAAATTCACACCTCACAACGCAACCAAGAACTCCTTCTTTGCTGGTCTATTTTGAACTCTTTCAAAAACTTGTCAAGGCATGCATCTTGTTGAAACTTCTATTAAGCGCTTTTGATCTATCTCCATAGATCTTTGATGCTCAACGTTCAAGTAGCTCAATCCAGGTATTCCTTTGAAAAACCCTTTCAAACAACCTTGTATGCTTTACAGAAATTCTACATTACTTCTGATCCACAATATGTCAACCACATATACTTATCAGAAATTATATAGTGCTCCCACTCACTTCTTTGGAAATACAAGTTTCTCATAAACCTTGTACAAACCCAAAATCTTTGATCATCTCATCAAAGTGTATATTCCAACTCCGAGATGCTTGCACCAGTCCATTGAAGGATCACTCGAGCTTGCACACTTGCTAGTATCTTTAGGATCGACAAAACGTTCTGGTTGTATCACATACAATGTTTGCTCAAGGAAACCGTCGAGAAAACAATGTTTTGACATCCTACGTGCAATATTTCATAAATAATGCATCAACAATTAACATAATTCCTACAGACCTTTAGCATCGCTACGAGTCAGAAAGTCTCATCATAGTCAACTGTTTGATCTTATCGAAAACATCTTTGCGACAAGTCGAGCTTTTCTTAATAGTGACTTATCACCATCATCGTCTGTCTTCTTTTAAAGATCCATTTTTACTCAATAGTCCTATGACCATCAAGTAGTTCTACCAAAGTCTACACTTTGTTTTCACACATGGATCCTCTCTCGGATTTCATGGCTTCCAGCCATTTGTCGGAATCTGGGCCCACCATCGCTTTCTCCATAACTCATAGGTTCACCGTTGCTCAATAACATGACCTCCAAGACAGGGTTACCGTACTACTCTGCAGCAGTACATGACCTTGTCGACCTACGAGGTTTGTAGTAACTTGATTCGAAGCTCAATGATCATCATCATCAGCTTCCACTTCAATTGGTGTAGGCGCCACATGAACAACTTCCTGCGCCCTGCTACACACTGATTGAAGTGATGGTTCAATAACCTCATCAAGTTCTACTACCCTCCCACTCAATTCTTTCGAGAGAAACCTTTCCTCGAGAAAGGATCCATTTCTAGAAACAAACACTTTGCTTTCGGATCTGAGATAGGAGATGTACCCAACTATTTTGGATATCCTATGAAGATGCATTTATCCGCTTTGGGTTCGAGCTTATCAGACTGAAACTTTTTCGCGTAAGTGTCGAAGCCCCAAACTTTCAAGAAACGACAGTTTAGATTTCTCTAAACCTTAGTCTATACTGTGTCATCTCAACGAAAATACGCGGTGCCCTATTTAAAGTGAGTGTGGTTGTCTCTAATGCATAACCCATAAACGATAGTGGTAATTCGATAAGAGACATCATAGTATGCACCATACCAAATAGTGCGTGGCTATGACGTTCAGACACATCATCACACTATGATGTTCCAGGTGGCATGAACTGTGAAACAATTTCCACATTGTCTTAACTGTGTACCAAAACTCGTAACTCAGATATTCATTTCCATGATCATATCGTAGACAGTTTATCCTCTTGTTACGACAAACTTCACTCTGAAAAGGAATTGAACTTTTCAACATTTCAGACTTGTGATTCATTAAGTAAATACTCCTGTATCTACTCAAATCGTAAGTGAAGTAAGAACATAATGATATCCACTGCGTGCCTCAGCACCCATTGGACTGCATACATCAAAATGTATCACTTCCAACAAGTTACTATCTTATTTCATCTCAATGAAAACAAGGCCTTGCTCATGTGGTATGATTTGCATGTCACTAGTGATTCAAAATCAGGTGAATACAAAGATCCATCAGCATGGAGCCTCTTCATGCAATTTATACTAACATGACTCAAGCGGCAGTGCCATAAGTAAGTGGTACTATCATCTTTAACTCGTATCTTTTGGCACCAATATCATGAACATGTATAACACTACGATCGAGATTCAATAAACCATTGAAGGTGAATATTCAAGAAAATAGAGTAACCATTATTCTCCTTAAATGAATAATCGTATTGCAATAAACACGATCCAATCATGTTCATGCTTAACGCAAGCACCAAATAACAATTATTTAGGTTTAACACGATTCCCGATGGTAGAGGGAGCGTGCGACGTTTGATCATATCAACCTTGGAAATACTTCCAACACGTATCGTCACCTCGCCTTTAGCTAGTCTCCGTTTATGTCGTAGCTTTCATTTCGTGTTACTAATCACTTAGCAACCGAACCGGTATCCAATACCCTCATGCTACTAGGAGTACCAGTAAAGTACACATCAACATCATGTATATAAAATATACTTCTTTCGACTTTTGCCAGCTTTCTTATCTACCAAGTATCTAGAGTTGCTCCGCCTCAGTGACTGTTCCCCTCATTACAGAAGCACTTAGTCTCGGGTTTGGGTTTAATCTTGGGTCTCTTCATTAGTGTAGCAACTGTTTTGCCGTTTCACGAAGTATCCCTTCTATCCCTTGCCTTTCTTGAAACTTAGTGGTTTTACAAACCATCAACTATTGATGCTCCCTCTTGATTTCTACTTTCGCAGTGTCAAACATCGCGAATCGCTCAAGGATCATTGTATCTATCCTTGATATGTTATAGTTCATCATGAAGCTCTCACAGCTTGGTGGTAGTGACTTTGGAGAACCATCACTATCTCATCTGGAAGATTAACTCCCACTTGATTCAAGTGATTGTCGTACTCAGACAATCTGAGCACACGCTCAACGATTGAGCTTTTCTCCTTTACTTTGTGGACAAAGAATCTTGTTGGAGGTCTCGTACCTCTTAACAAGGGCACAAGTATGAAATCACAATTTCAACTCTTTAGAACATCACTTATGTTCCGTGATGTTTTACAACGTTTTCGGCGTCTTGCTTCTAAGCCATTAAGTATTTTGCACTGAACTATCGTGTAGTCATCAGAAACGTGTATGTCGGTGTTCATAGCATCCACAGACGACGCTCGAGGTGCAGCACACCGAGTGGTGCATTAAGGACATAAGCCTTCTGCATAGCAACGAGGACAATCCTCGGTTTTACAGACTCAGTCTGCAAAGTTTGCTACTATCAACTTTCAACTAAATTTTCTCTAGGAACATATATAAAAACAGTAGAGCTATAGCGCAAGCTACATCGTAATTCGCAAAGACCATTAGACTATGTTCATGACAATTAGTTCAATTAATCATATTACTTAAGAATTCCCACTGAAAAAGTACATCTCTCTAGTCATTTGAGTGGTACATGATCCAAATCCACTATCTCAAGTCCGATCATCACGTGAGTCGAGAATAGTTTCAGTGGTAAGCATCTCTATGCTAATCATATCAACTATACGATTCATGCTCGACCTTTCGGTCTCATGTGTTCCGAGGCCATGTCTGCACTTGCTAGGCTCGTCAAGCTTAACCCGAGTGTTCCGCGTGCGCAACTGTTTTGCACCCGTTGTATGTGAACGTTGAGTCTATCACACCCGATCATCACGTGGTGTCTCGAAACGACGAACTGTAGCAACGGTGCACAGTCGGGGAGAACACAATTTCGTCTTGCAATTTTAGTGAGAGATCACCTCATAATGCTACCGTCGTTCTAAGCAAAATAAGGTGCATAAAAGGATTAACATCACATGCAATTCATAAGTGACATGATATGGCCATCATCACGTGCTTCTTGATCTCCATCACCAAAGCACCGGCACGATCTTCTTGTCACCGGCGCCACACCATGATCATCCATCAACGTGTTGCCATCGGGGTTGTCGTGTTACTCATGCTATTACTACCAAAGCTACATCCTAGCAAAATAGTAAACGCATCTGCAAGCACAAACGTTAGTATAAAGACAACCCTATGGCTCCTGCCGGTTGCCGTACCATCGACGTGCAATTCGATATTTCTATTACAACATGATCATCTCATACATCCAATATATCACATCACATCGTTGGCCATATCACATCACAAGCATACCCTGCAAAAACAAGTTAGACGTCCTCTAATTTTGTTGTTGCATGTTTTACGTGGTGACCAAGGGTATCTAGTAGGATCGCATCTTACTTACGCAAACACCAGAACGGAGATATATGAGTTGCTATTTAACCTCATCCAAGGACCTCCTCGGTCAAATCCAATTCAACTAAAGTTGGAGAAACCGTCACTTGCCAGTCATCTTTGAGCAAAGGGGGTTACTCGTAACGATGAAACCAGTCTCTCGTAAGCGTACGAGTAATGTCGGTCCAAGCCGCTTCAATCCAACAATACCGCGGAATCAAGAAAAGACTAAGGAGGGCAGCAAAATGCACATCACCGCCCACAAAAACTTTTGTGTTCTACTCGAGAAGACATCTACGCATGAACCTAGATCATGATGCCACTGTTGGGGAACGTTGCATGGGAAACAAAAATTTTCCTACGCGCACGAAGACCTATCATGGTGATGTCCATCTACGAGAGAGGATGAGTGATCTACGTACCCTTGTAGATCGTACAGCAGAAGCGTTAGAGAACGCGGTTGATGTAGTGGAACGTCCTCACGTCCCTCGATCCGCCCCGCGAACAATCCCGCGATCAGTCCCACGATCTAGTACCGAACGGACGGCACCTCCGCGTTCAGCACACGTACAGCTCGACGATGATCTCGGCCATCTTGATCCAGCAAGAGAGACGGAGAGGTAGAAGAGTTCTCCGGCAGCGTGACGGCGCTCCGGAGGTTGGTGATGATCTTGTCTCAGCAGGGCTCCGCCCGAGCTCCGCAGAAACGCGATCTAGAGGAAAAACTATGGAGGTATGTGGTCGGGCAGCCGTGAGAAAGTCGTCTCAAATCAGCCCTTATTGCTCCATATATATAGGAGGAGGGAGGGGGACCTTGCCTTGGGGTCCAAGGGACCCTCAAGGGGTCGGCCGAGCCAAGGGGGGGAGGACTCCCCCCCAAACCGAGTTGGACTTGGTTTGGTGGGAGGAGTCCCCCTCCCTTCCCACTTCCTCCCTCTTTTTTTTTCTTTTCCTTTGATTCTTTATTCTTGGCGCATAGGCCCCCTTGGGGCTGTCCCACCAACCCACTAAGGGCTGGTGTGTCTCCCCAAAGCCTATGGGTTTCCCCGGGGTGGGTGGGCCCCCCCGGTGAACTCCCGGAACCCATTCGTCATTCCCGGTACATTCCCGGTAACTCCGAAAACCTTCCGGTAATCAAATGAGTTCATCCTATATATCAATCTTTGTTTCCGAACCATTCCGGAAACCCTCGTGACGTCCGTTATCTCATCCGTGACTCCGAACAACATTCGGTAACCAACCATATAACTCAAATACGCATTAAACAACGTCGAACCTTAAGTGTGCAGACCCTGCGGATTCGAGAACTATGTAGACATGACCCGAGAGACTCCTCGGTCAATATCCAATAGCGGGACCTCGATGCCCATATTGGATCCTACATATTCCACGAAGATCTTATCGTTTGAACCTCAGTGCCAAGGATTCATATAATCCCGTATGTCATTCCCTTTGTCCTTCGGTATGTTACTTGCCCGAGATTCGATCGTCAGTATCCGCATACCTATTTCAATCTCGTTTACCAGCAAGTCTCTTTACTCGTTCCGTAATACAAGATCCCGCAACTTACACTAAGTTACATTGCTTGCAAGGCTTGTGTGTGATGTTGTATTACCGAGTGGGCCCCGAGATACCTCTCCGTCACACGGAGTCACAAATCCCAGTCTCGATCCCTACTAACTCAACGAACTCCTTCTTAGATACCTGTAGAGTATCCTTATAGTCACCCAGTTACGTTGCGACGTTTGATACACACAAAGCATTCCTCCGGTGTCCGTGAGTTATATGATCTCATGGTCATAGGAACAAATACTTGACACGCAGAAAACAGTAGCAACAAAATGACACGATCAACATGCTACGTCTATTAGTTTGGGTCTAGTCCATCACATGATTCTCCTAATGATGTGATCCCGTTATCAAGTGACAACACTTGCTTATGGCCAGGAAACCTTGACCATCTTTGATCAACGAGCTAGTCAACTAGAGGCTTACTAGGGACAGTGTTTCGTCTATGTATCCACACAAGTATTGTGTTTCCAATCAATACAATTATAGCATGGATAATAAACGATTATCATGAACCAAGAAATATAATAATAACTAATTTATTATTGCCTCTACGACATATTTCCAACAGGATGACCTGTGGAGAAAGCGTGGAGATCTATTCAATGGGTTGTCTGAGCTTTGATGACCTCCACATAAGAGGAGCAGCGCCGAAATCGATGAGATGTTGAGAAACTGGGAACAATGCCCCGCGCCGGGAAAGATCAAAGGGGCGCCAGAGCCCCTGCTGAAGGTATGGAAAACGAGGTCTGTTTTCTGTACTTGGAGTACTGGCCCAATCACGACACGCCTCATTGCCTTGATCAAATGCATATCACGAAGAATGTCCTCGAGAGCTTGCTTGGCACACTGATGAACATGCCAAAGAAGACCAAGGATGGGCCGAAGGCAAGGAAAGACTTGGAAGATTTGAAGATCAGAAAGACAACCACCGTAAAAATTTGATTGAGGAGACGGAGACCGAGACAGAGGAGGGGGAAGGGGCAGAAAAGTCAACAAGGAGGAGAACTATTGCCCCCTTTCTTACTTCATCATAAGTCCAAAGGAGATCGATCAATTCATCAAGTGCCTTATGGGAATCAAAGTTAGTTCCGGTTACTGTGGGAAGATAAGCAGATTTCTAGACCCCAAGAAGAAAAGGTTCAGCGGGATGAAGTCTCATGACTGTCACGTGATGATGACACAGATACTCGTGGTTTCCATTAGAGGGATAATGGACAAGCACGTCCGTGACACGCTTATTGCTCTCTGCATCTTCTTTGACGTTTTCTCTCGAAAGTCCATAAGTGTGAAGCAGCACTGAAGGCTACAGGAAGAGATCGTTGTCATACTATGTGAGCTTGAGATGTACTTCCCGCCCGTGTTCTTTGACGTCATGGTGCATCTGTGTGTCTACATCGTGGACGACATCATCGACCTCGAGCCGACATTCCTTCACAGCATGATGTTGTTAGAGAGGATGAATGGGGTCATCGAAGGACTCGTTCGTAACAAGTCCCATCCCGAAGGGAGCATCGTCCAAGGGTATCTGACGCATGACTACGTCTGCTTTTGCGAGAATTATATAAGCGTCAAAGACCCTGTTGTTGGTTTGCCTGTCAAGAAGCACGATGGGAAGCTCGAAGGAGATGGTCACAACAATGGCCAGAGGGAATTGCACGTGGACTACTCGGATCGACGGAACGACTTTGACAAGGCTAACTTAGTAGTGCTACAACACCTAGATGTGGTACATGATTATGTGGCACGACACAGAGAAAGCATTACAAAGAAGTTCCGTGATAAGGGGATTCTCAAGATGGACGACGAAGTTACTGTAGAGCACAACGCTACTTTCTTGCGTTGGTTCAAAGAGCAAGTTCTTGAAAATCCCTCGGAAGAGGGTAGTTCGGACGGATTGCTCATACATGCCTTAACACAAGGCCCTGTGCCTAAGCTCACGACCTATCAGTCCTACGATATCAATGGGTACACGTTCTACACGGAGGCAAAGACATGGATAGTGATTACCAGAACTCTAGGGTGACAATTCAATGCATGACCAACGCCAATGGCACAACTGGAAGATTCTACGGAAGGGTCGAAGAGATCCGGGAGCTTGACTATGCTGGAATGCACGATGCGACGATGTTCCGTGTCACATGGGCCAAGGACGTCGTAAGAGAAAACAAGTATTTCAACACCATGTCTATAACCAACGCGAAGAGCACTCCTGTGAACGTTAACATCATCGCCAAAAATGAGTCATGGGTACATGCTAAGCACGTGACACAATGCTTCTTAATAACCAACCAGGACAATCCCAACCATGTTGTCATGAGGAGATCCAAAAGGAGCATCGTCGAAATGGATGGAGTCACCAACGAGGAAGACTACGACCAATACGGTAACCCGACGAGGGAAGATGACGATGACGATGAAGCATACGTGAGAAGAGGAATCAAAACTACATGGCGGCGGAAAGATCATACTCCATGGCTCCGGAAAAGTCACAAGGAGGGGCTCAATTACTCGGCAACGAACAAGAAAGGGAAGAAGCTCAATATGAAACATCATCGACGCAGCTGATCAGAAACCTACATTTATATATTTGTATCTATTTTGTGTACGCACTTAAGTAACCGTTATTGTTCAACTCATATTTTACCACCACATGCATGGTTCCGGTGATATTCGCGCATTGGGGGAGAGGGAGACGCTGTCGTTCGGAGAAAAACAAAAAAACAAAAACAAAATGGAGAAAGCAGTTCAAAATAAAAAGAGAAGTACACAGAAAAGAAAAGGAAAAAAATAAAACAAATAAAACAAAAAACTAGTAAAGGAAAATAATAAAAAGAAAAGATGGAAAAGATAGGAGTAGCGCTGGTTAAACCAGCGCTATAGCTAAGTTAGCTATAGCGCTGGCTCCTAAACCAGCGCTACTTCTACTTGTATGTTACAATTAAAAAAATTAAAATGATAGCAGTAGTGCTGGTTTGTAAACAAGCGCTATAGCTAAGTTAGCTATAACCAGCGCTACCGCTATTTTTAGTTAACCGCCGCACCCTGTCTCTTCCCCAAGCCGTCCCTATCTCTTCCCCAAACCAGGGTCGCGCCATGTTTCCTCCCCCCGCTGCCCGTGTCGCCCTTTGGTCCCCACGCCGCACCTGGCTGCTGCTCGTGCCGCCCAACGTCCACCCAGCGTCGCCCAACCTCCACCCAGCATTGCTGTCGCCCAACCTCCACCCAACCTCCCCCACCGCCAGATCCGTCGCCGTCCTCGACCCCGACCCCCCTCCTCAAGGTAACGCCGCCGCCACTTCCTCCCCATCCAACCCCCCTTGTCCGGCCTCCTCCTAGTATACTTGTGCCGACGCCATGGATGGATGGACACATGATTGTGGCGGCCCGCGTAGGGCGTGGCGATTCCATCGCTGCTGCCAGGCATGTGGTTCGTCGGACAAGGCTCCCCATATAATGATGGAATTTGCTGCTGCTCCCAACCTAGTTTTTGTTGCATTCACCATTGATTGATGCAACCCTTTTGTCTATTTCGGCGGGAGATGGCGGCCACAGTTCTGGACGCCTTCGTTCGCTGTGCGGCCGAGAGTTTGTTGATCCTCCTTAGCGCGCTGTGAAGGAGGGACGCCTCATGTAACCGTGTTGTGCTCGTGTGTCGGTTTGTGTTTGATGTCGTAGTTTAGATGGAGTCTCAAAAGAAGGGCCTTGGACCAGGTTGCTTGTTGGATGTCTTACTAGATTTTTTTCCATCTAGCTTGGTTTCCTCGCAGAAAATAAAGGGGATGTCTTACTAGATTTATTTTACTGCACAGCGAATGGGTGAAGGGTTTCGCTGGTTTGATGTCCCGGTATGGAAAAGTTGGCAGCCTAAACAGTTATGCCAGGATTTCTTTATTGCTTACGAGCATTGGGAAGGTAGATTATTGTGTTGCTTTGGGCAGCGAAGCGATCAACACCTAAAGTGTTTCACCAAACTTTGACTTGGCAGCACATAGTGAACAATCAGTGGCAACCAATCACCATCCTCTTGCCAAAGTGAAATATAACAAAATTGTTCGTCTAGGACGTCCACAACACAAATTACTCCCGTTGTCAAATAATACAAAAATGTTTTTGACATTACACTACTGTCCAAAACGTTTTTATAATATGAGATGAAGGGAGTACTTTTTCAAAATGGAGGAAGGTTCTCTCAAAAGAAGGGAACATATGGAAAATTGTAAAAAAGAATGAGGGGGTCTCAAAAAAGAAAAGAAAAATCGAGGATGGTCCTCAAAAACAAAAAAATGTGGCAAAAATATATATTTTCCCTAGTGAAACAATTTGCTTTGCCTTCGAGCTTGACAAGGGATCTCTGTTTACAATAGTGGTATTGTTACGTACAATTTTTGCCTTTGTCAGATGTCGCGTAGGTCATGGCATCCCTTTGCTATTACTTATTATATCCTCATGGTGTCCATAGTACTTATTATTTTCTATTTATATTTGTATAATTAATCTTGTGATGGTGTCAAGAGAATTCTATTTATTATCCTCATGGTATCCCTTCTTGTCATTGATGTTTTGCCAGAATGTCCGAGTGGCCTATGTTTTGCCGGAATGTTGATCCATTTCCGTTCCGGCATATTTCAGGCACTCCATATGTCCACTTTTTAGCAAAGGTCATGCCGAAATTTTCGGCATGACTTGTGCTAGAGACTAGGACATTTGGAGTACCCAAGATTTGCCGGAAGGGGAAAGAATCAACATTCCTACCAAATACAGGCCCCTTTTTTCTCTTCATTATATCTTTTATTTACAATTGTTGCATATGAAACATGTCTACCGATCCCGAAGTCGTGGGTGGTTCTGTTCGCTCTGCAGACCCCATGGAGGCAACAAATCACTATTTCAATTACCTGGACGAACACCAGATGGGGTTGAATGGTGGCGGCAGGCGTCCCAACCCTGACCTCGACGCTGACACCAGCACCGACACCGCCCCTGAGACCGGCAACGATGATGTCATAGCCGGTAAAGCACCGAAGAAGAAGAGGACACGAAGACCAAACGAGCTTGGCATCAGACAAATTGTGGTCATGGAGATTCTCCTCAAGAAGTTAGAGCCAACGACGCCAGAGGAAGCGTGCAAGTGCCGGGGCAATCAACTTGGATGCATCCTCAGGGAAACCGGCAACATCAAGGACGAGAGGTTTAAGCAGATACCACATATGGAGCACATGATCCTAAAGAAGTTGCACAATAGGTTCAAGTTCCCCGACCGAGATGAAAAGGAATATAAAGAGCTGTGGGACGACCCCGCCATGACAAAGAAAAATTAGAAGGCGATGGTGACGTTCACCAACGACTTGTCCTCCTGGAAAGTTCGGGTGAAAAAAACGATTATGAAGAATGAACCATGGTCCAAGATTCATGCTGATAATCCAACAATAACGGAAGAGGACATTGCAAAATTCCTGGAGAATTGCGTTAAAAAAGAAGTCAAGGCAAAGTCAGATAAAATGAAGGCGCTCCAGGCAAGGAACACGCCTCCTCACCGCCTCAGAAGCCGTGGTTACGAAGGGAAGAGGCACATATGGGCCAAGGAGAACGCCGAACATGAAAGTCTCGGGATCCCAGACCGCTTGGCGAAGTTCACCGACCCGCTGGAGCATGACTGGATCAGGGCCCGGTACAAGTGGGACAAACTGAGAAAGATCTTTTACACGGACCCGAACACGAGGGAGTTCATGAGACTTCTCGTAATTGTTATATTACCACATTATCATGTTAGCTTCCAATCAATTTGAATGCAAGTTTTGTCACATTAGTAAACCATCCACGTTCCTTTTTTAGAAAGAGGAGGACCAAACGGCAGCCGAAAGCGACGAGTCGTCACAGTCGTCGGCAAGGCCCAAGTGGGACACCCCATTCAACCTGGCCCTGAACATACTGAAAAAGGTCTCGGTGGACAAGCCGCCGTCCTATGGACGTGTGCACGACATCGGAGATGGCGCCTCGTGGAAGACGTGCTACCACAAGGAGCTAGAGGAAATAAGGAAGAGAAGGCTGGTCGTCACTGAGGAGAGCATCGACGAGAAGGTCGCGATTGCGGTCAATAAGACCAAAGCTGAGACCAAAGAAGAGTTGGTCGGGGTAGTCAGTGGGTTGGTCACTGACGCGGTGGCCAACTTGGTTCCGGAAATTTTCAATTGGTCGAAGAGCAATCCAAATACAAGGCCGGAGGACTTTCCCCTTCCCAGCTTTGTCGGGAGCAACTCGGCGAACACCACAGCACCAGCACCTTCCCAAGCAACCGCAAAAGGTCACGTTCCTATTCATAGCAGCCCGACCTCCAACTCTGGCATGCTCGACGGGCCTTCATGGCTGGCTGAGGTCGAGGCCCTCATGGTAATTACGCGTCATACCATTTTCACCAGCATCTCTACAGTCTTTCATTTCAGTTGCCTTTCAGATGTTTGATGTCGCAGACATGTCTCCTTCGTAGGCCGATGACACCCCGTGCATGCTACTCTACGACATCAAGGGCCAGAAGGTGGATGTGGGAAAGGCAACCTTCGTGAAGCCGAAGGACCGCATGTTCCATAACCGAGAGATGCCCGATGGCGTCTTCAAGGTTAACGCGGCCAGTGTCTTAGCGGGCTTCAAGCATTTGCCTCCTCCGATACCAGTCGGTGACGACGACACCCCTGAGACGATTGGCGCATGCAAGAACTGGTTCTTGACTTGGCCGAAGTCTCTTCTTCGCCTTGAGGATCCCAGTATCACGCCAACGCCAACTTCTCAAGAAGGTATGAACACCACCCCACCTACCAAATTACCTGCACATGTCGTGGCGGATGATGGTAGCATACGACGCGAGGGAGAGCCTCCATTAGTGCTAGATCACGTCGGCCCCGATGTCGAAGAAGCAAATGTTGATGATGACATGGAGGATGATGATGAGGACCCGAACCAGTATTTCAATACCGCCTATGATGGATTGATGGCACAGGACGCCGAAGACTCAGGCTAGGACCGTGGAGATGATGACTTGATGCTGCATGATTTGCCGGAAACGGAACGTCCTAAGGCGGAATGCAAAAAGTCTCCAGATGTCCCCTCGCAGGAGACGCCTCGAGATGCCGCCTCTACCCAGCAACCCCCCGAGGCCCATCCACTGTTTAGCCCGAGGACACTGGGGGTGGTGGTTACGGAAGGTATGGTGGGCTCACTATCGCCACCCGCCAAGAAGCAAAGGAAGAGACCGACCAAGAAAGGCCCTAAAGGCGCATAGGTGCTTCAAGAAGCCAGCGCCTCTAAAACCCCTGGTGGTAGATAGAATACCTGACGAAGGTAAGCCGTGTTTCCATGTCACCGGCGAGCAGATCCTACCTACCAAAGCACTTGATCACATACTGAAAATGATCTAAAGAGATTCCATGAAGATGTGCTGGCCAGAGAGAAAAGCCTTTTGGTCGCGAAAGATCTAGGATACCCGCTTTACGCGGCTCACGTGTCGGGTGGGAAGTTGTACGTCGATACGTGGCCCGCGAATCAGTTCCTCATGTGATTTGACTACATCTACAACATGTTCCACATGACCAAGCTGGATTACCAGTTCATCCACATGTATGCGCTGTATCTCAACTCCTTCATCAATATGGAGAGCATCAAATATATCTGCGTCGCGGACCCATACTATATGCACGAGAGCTTCTTGGCAGTTTGCAAAGAGCAACATGACTATGCGAGCAAGTACCTCGGTGAATTCATGATCGCTAATAAGGACAAGGAACCGATTCTCCTTCCTTATGATCCCTCGTAAGTCATCCGCGCATATCGTTTTGTACATGTTAATCATTGCTTTGCAAGAATGGAGGCTAATTTGAGGTGTACTTAATTTGCGCAGCGGGGGCGGCGCCGTCCTCATTGTTCTGTACCCGGAATACTCCCATGCTATGTACTTGGACTCGTCGAAGAACCTCAAGAAAAAGTAGAATACACACGTGAAGAGTGTTCTCGACTCTGCCCTGTTAACCTTCAGCCTGACTGGTGGATATATCAAGGTGAAAAGTACAAGAATAAAGCACCGACTTTTGGCCATAAGACCGACTACTGCTGCATACAGCAACCGCACAATAGTACGGTTGATGGATTCTACCTTATGCATCACCTGATGGAGTACAGAAGGGATAATCAACACCTTTGCATGTCAGCTACTACCGAAGATGCTGAGATTGTCAGCTGGGCCACAAGCCTAGGAAAGACATCGGATTATCGAATCCGAGTTGAGTTTTATCACGTACAGTGTGAACTAGCCCAAGTGATCATGAAGCAAGTCCTCGAACCAACGAGGATGTTCTACCATGGGCCAATCACGCGGGTTGATATCCAAGCACTGCTAGTTGCTCAGCGTCTGGACCTGAAGCCTTCCACGAAGCTCGGGGGCAAACTCCGTGACTATGAAGATTGGAACACCGACATGAACGACTGATTGTAAATGACAATGTGATGTAACTAAACCGTGGTCCAGAACTAGTGTGCCTTATCACTACTGTCCTTCTATGGCAAAACTTTCAAATTATGCACGGCGAAACTATGTGATGTAACTAAACCGTGGTCCTCAACTAGCGTAGATCGCTCTAGTTAATTAGTTTGTGTATGAGGAACTTCGTCATTTATGTTTACTATTGGTTGATTTTATTTTGGTAATCATGCCTCTTTGTTTTCTTAAGTACATTATGTTGCATATTATCGTTCAAATCAACAACTCATGATGCGGGTACCTAGATCAGAGATGGCGAAGGACTACTACGCCGTGTACTTTGGGAGGGTTCCAGGAGTCTACGACCACTGGCCAGCCGCTCAGGCCCAGGTGCACAGGTACCCGGGTGCTAGCCACAGTGGGTTCAACACCAGAGCCGAAGCGGAAAGTAGTTACTTGAGGTGGACACTCCATCATGAGCAGGGGCGGGACCGCCGGTACTACATAGTCTCGCTATTCCTCATGCTGATCGCTCTTCTCTTGTACATCATGTTGAAGATAGAGATGATGAAACTTGTGGGTGTGCCATGACCATTCAGTTGCACTTATTCGAGACATGACATGATCGCACTTATGTATCGCTATTTCCGAGATTATGTGATGATATTTTGTTTTGAATGATGATGATGATGATGGTATGACGAGACTATTGTATGTCTATGATATGTGAGAATGGTGTATGTTTAATATGATGTGATGAAACTATTGCATAGAATCTGTATAAAACATCACAAATACATAGAGGGTGGAAATCTATGAAAACAGTAAAAGTTAGCAGCAGCACTGGTAGATACTTACCAGTAGCGCGGCTTAGCAGCAGCGCTATGTATAAGCAAGCGCTACTACTATAGTTAGCAGTAGTGCTGGACAGGAAAGCGCTACTCCTAACACTACTTAGAAGTAGCGCTGCCCATACCAGCGCTACTACTAGTGTTTAGCTGTAGCGCGATAGCAGTAGCACTTGGCCCAGCGCTACTGCTATGCATATTTCTAGTGCAACTACTAGGGTTTTCCCTACTAGTGTATGTAGATCACACAGATCTTACAAGCTCATTTTTTGTTGACAACTTAAATTTTTTTCAAGCCTCAATGCAAGGCTCCATGTAGATCGCACAAATCTTACAAGTTTCTGAAGCAGGATCTAGACAAATGGTGAACAGGGACAAGTCCTCCATTTTATTCATTAGCAATAACAAGGAATAGGAAAAACATGAAGTGATGCACATCCTGGGGCTCCGGCAAGAAAATTCAAATGAGAAGTATATTGGTTGATGTATCTCACCGTGTTTTGAGTATATTAATTATCATTTGTGGGCATGCATTCTTGGCTGGATCGAACACTTCATATCCATGCATGGGAGAGAGATTCTAGCTAAGGTCATAGCCCACAACATCTTCATGTATGCTATGAGAAGTTACGACCTGACTAGGGTCCTGTGTGAAGAGTTAAGCAAGATTATTAGTAAGTATTTGTTATCAAAACAAAAGGATGAACCAAATTTGCATTGGGTCGGTTGGGATAAGATGAATCTCCCGAAGAAACAAGGCAAGATGGGGTTCAAAGACCTCGTTCGTTTCACCTCGCGACACTTTCCTGCCACGCATGGAGGATCCTGCAAGCACGAGACTCATTGTGTTCCCATGTTCTAGAGGCAAAGTATGAGTAATACCATGCCTTCTATTCCCATGAAGGGTATGAGTAATAGATGGATTAGCATTCTCAAGGGTCTATAGATTGTAAGAGAATAATATATCTTTGGTGTGGGTTCTGAGGAATCTATCAATATTTGGAGTGACTTACCACATTAGATATCGAGGAAGCCCTTGACTCAGCAAATCCCACACTTGTTAAGATGCATTTCAGAAAGGATTGGTCTGATAACATCTAGTGGGAATGTGGCACTTGTCAGGCAGACATTCCAACCCATGGATGCACAAACAATTAACAAGATCCCATTTTTTTAGCAACATGAGGATTTATTTGTGTGTCACTTCTATCCCAGGGGCCCTTGTTCTTAGATCAACCTATAGAGTACACACTAAGATGGTGCGATCTCATGAAAATGTAGTAGCAATGGGAGGATTAGATTGCTCACAATGGAAGGTCTGTTTGGATTGCTATTTGGAAGGTGAATTACCCACGGAAGGTCCAATATTCCTTGTGGATTTTGTTACATGATAGCCATCCACTACAAATGAATATTGAGCATCCATGAGCTAAACTAGATACACACTACACAATCTACAACTGGTACTTGGAGGATGTGGGTCATTGATATGTACCCATCGTATCTATAATTTTTGATTGTTTCATGCTATCTTTTTATCAATCTTGTATGCTTTATACACTGTTTCATATAACTTTTGGGAACTAACCTACTAAACCAGCACCAATTATCAAATGTTGTTTTTTGCTTGTTTATGAATTTTTAGAAAATCTATACCAAACGGAGTCCAAATGCAATGAAAAGTTTTGACAATTTTTTCGGACCAAAGCGAACGGTCGAAACTTTTGGAGGAGTCCACACGTTGCATGGGGCGATGACAAGGCAGCAAGGAGAGCCCTGCCGCCCTCTGGAGCCCGTGTGGCTCTGATCGTCTTATTATTTGGCCTATAAATTCACGTATATTCCAAAAACCCTAGTGGAGCACCCCAATCAATTTTTCCGTGGGTGCAAGCCTATGTTCTTCCGTGATCCGATCTGGAGGCGTTTTCTGGTACTCTGTTGGCGGAGGGGGAATCCATCATGGAGGCCATCTTCATCAACCTTGCTACATCCCCATAGTTATTGTTCTCTCTCTCTCCCTCTCTCTTTTGATGCTCAATACAATGATATCTTTGGAGACCTATTCGACGTAATCTTTGTTGGGATACTATGAATTGTGAGTTTATGATCAGATTATTAATTAAAAGAAATTAGTATATTTTGAGGTTTATTATGTGTGATTTCATATAGCTATGTATGATTTCCGGTCTATAAGTTTACTTTGGCCAAGTTGATGAGTAGATCTTCAGAGAAAGTGGTGCATAGTAGTAGGTTCAGTCTTGTGGTGTCCCCACTCTATGACAGGAGGAGTAGCGAGGCACGCATTTTATTGTTGCTACTAAGAATAAAAAATGGGTTCAGACATATTAATTGGTATTAATTTGTCCACATTATGTCACCATGCTCCAAGAATTACTCTCTTTGTTATGAACATACCATAGATGCATGCTGGAAAGCGGCCAATTGGTGGAGTAATAGTAGTAGCTGGAGAATCATTTTGGTCTACTTGTCACGGACTTAATGCCTATATATCGATCATGCCGTGAATAACATCATATTTATTTGATTTTCCGTTAGTCATACAACGATAATTTGTTCATCCATCATTACTATGCTAATGAGTGAGATGCGTCTATTGAACGCTATGGCCCTCTAGTCCATTAACCTATTATATTTACCAAAAAAATAAAACTATACTTGTCATAATTTATTATCCATTAGTTATAATTATATATCCTACACCATCAAAATTGATCCTTGCAATTAACGAGTACAAGGGGATTGACAACTCTCTTGCCCGTGTTGGGTGGAAGTATTTGTTTGTATGTGCCACTAGTGCAGACGGCTCCTATACAAACGGGTTTTACCCCCTTCCTACGATGTAGTTTTAAACCACCACCTTTCTTGTGTGGGTGATAGGGGGCTATTCCACATGACACGTATAAATTGTTGGTGATGCCTCCACCCGGTTACACACGCTGGGCCAAAAGAGACCGTGTGTGATTGGCAGGGCCATCACAAACAGACATATTGTTGAAGTTGTGTGAGATTTGCTTAGCATCCCACATAGGGAAACCGAAAGATACGTTTCCACTTGTATTGTACCTCTCACACAATTTTCTGCATAACATCGTCTGTGTTAGGGGAGGCCATCACACACGACGCCTAGAAAAATGGTTTGCCATAGGGATATCCATTGCACACACTTTTTATGTGAAAAAGTTTGTGAAGGGTTGGCCTAACGCACACAGTTGTCGGCCGAAAGTCGTTTGTGATTGTTCGCTGATCCAATACACCAACTTTCAAGAAATCATGTGGGTTTGTTGAGGTCATCACTCACAATGTTGTTTGAGAAACAGTATGCAATAGGAAACCACAATAATTAGCCTAACTGCTCTACTATTTATAATCCATTTGGTAACCAAATTGACACTTCATATAAGCACATAATATATTTCATATTAGTATTACGACAACTAGGATTTCATAATTTAAATACATCACAGTCCAACATCATATAGGCATATACTACCTAGCTACCCAATTGCACAACAGGACCAAGTTTCACATGTAACATATACAACCTTTGGAAAGTAACATCATAGAGGGTAAATACTCAATTGAATCTCGTCTAGAAAACTGTTGAAGCAGAAGGGAAATATTGAACCTTCGCTGATGTCGAAGGACCATACAACTTTAGGCCAGTGCATGTGGATGGTTCCCTCCCATCCTTCATCTTCGTGACAAAGATTTCAAGACTGTACTATGGGTGTTGTATGAATACCTTCCTCCCGTCTTAACTCTATGGGTGGTTTGAGACATAATCATTGATTAACTTCTTCATAAAGGACTAGAAACAAAGAGATGCATAAATTTTGTCTCAAAAAATTGAAATGTCGCAGAGGGAAAAAATAAAAGGTAAAATAGATAGTACCATCCTATAGTTGGCTGTTGACTTCTTCATTCTGTACACAAACATCTTGTTGTTTTTCGTTGATAGTTTCTTATCTAAACAATCTTTCTATGTTTCTTAGTTTGACTGATATTCATGAACACCTCATTTCCCCTACATGCAAAATGGGCCAAATAGTGGGTCTAAACCTCTTTCACTAGGACCTACATGTGAAGGACCAAATTATTAGAAAACCAAATATTAGAATGGTTCCTGCAATTGCACAATAATGTGCTATTAGCCAAAGGATCATGAATATGCAAACCTCGATGGTAAACTTTAGTGTCTCCCATTGTTTCTCCATGTAGCGTATTCAAGTTAGATATTGATCAGGTCATAAATGACAGTAGGCATGCTATTAGTGAAATATGGTAATGAAAAGTAAATGCATTGCAGATCCTACATATTAATTTGATTCACATGGAAAAGTCAAGCGTCATAAGAACTATGAAAATTGAACATCACATTGTAGATGATCACCAAAACAATTGAACCAAACACTTAACTGAGCATCACATTGCATTATAGAACATACTAGAAGATCAGATTGCATAGTAGCACTATGATATGCCCATTTTGAATCATGATTTTCTATTGATATTGATATTATTCTTGGTAATTATTCCACTTTATGACACAATTCCCGTGACTTTTCTCTCTGAATTTATAAGGTACATCACAAAGAGGGGAATGACCGTAAACTGGAATTTTGGACCTGAAACCCAAGAAAGGCTGAAAATTCACTAGACTCCAAATGTCCTAAAACTTCAGGTAGATTTTTTGTGGAATACATGGGAATTTATGGAGAAAAAAATATACCAGAGGGGACCACCTGTTGGGGCCAAGCCAATAGGGTGCACCAACGCCCCTAGGCGCACCCTCATGGCTTGGGACCACCTCCGAGGTGCCCTAGCCTCCCTTTTTTGCTATAACTTGGCTTTTGAGGACAAAAAAATAAGAAGATACTTTCGGGACAAAGAGCCTCCGTCTCGAGGCGGAAACCTGGGTAGATGCCCTTTTGCTCTCGTGTAGAGCGATTGTACTTGGGAAACTTCCCTCCAGGAGGGGGAAATCGTAGCCATCGTTATCACCAACGGTTCCTCCTTCATGCGACGACCAATCTTAATAAACATCTTTACCGACATCGTCTCATCTCAAACCCCAGTTCACCTCTTGTATTCAATCTTTATGTCAAAAACTCAGATTGGTATATGTGGGTTGCTAGTAGTGTTGGTTACATCTTGTACTTGATGCTAGTTGGTTTATTTGTTGGGAGATAATGTGTTCAGATCCTTAATAATAATTATAGTACCTCTGATCTTGAACATGGTTGTGAGTTGTGAGTAGTTACTTTTGTTCTCGAGGACATGAGAGAAATCATGTGAAGTTGGTATTCGTTAGATATTTTGATGATATGTATGTTGTTGCTTCTCTTAGTGGTGTCGTCTAAACCTTGACTACATAGCATTTCACCATGTTATGGGCCTAAGGGAAGGCATTGTGTAGTAATAATTAGATGATGGGTTGCTAGAGTAATAGAAGCTTAAACCCTAGTTTATGTGTTATTTCATAAGGGGCTGATTTTGATCGACACGGCTCAATCTATAATTCTTCTTTCATAGTTGCGGATGCATACAAGAGGGGGTAATCAACTAGTCATAAGTCGATTTCTAGTTCAAGTAAGAACAACACCTTAGCACAAGTCCACCCACTTATCAAATTATCAAAGTAAAGAACGTCAATCAACACAACATGATGAACATGACTAGACAGAAATTCCCATTTGTCCTCCGGAGCGCCTTGCGTCACATAAAAGTACTTTGAGGCCTGTCCTCTGCTAAGAAAAGGATTGGGATATCTTGCTGCATATTTGCTACTCTTGTTACTTTTCACTTATTCAGAATTATCTTGCTGCAAAACTATCTTCACTCTTACTTACATGACTTGTAGAGATAACTTGTTGAAAACGGCTTATCATTTCCTTCTGCTCCTCATTGCGTTCGACACTCTTAATTATCGAAAAAACTATGATTGGTCCCCTATAATTGTGGGTTATCATATTACATTGGATATTTCACTATAATTTCTTAAGGACAGGCAGGAGCGACATGATAATCCACAAGTATAGGGGTCGCAACAATCTTTATGAGTAGTATTTCGCCCTAATTTATTATTTCCACACATGGGGAGACAAAGAATATTTGTGGCCTTTATAGTTGAGTTGTTAATTCAAACGCACCCGGGATATCTCTCTGCAGCAAAGGATTTAGTAGCATGACAAATAATAGTGGTAGTAGTAAGAGTGATAGTAGCAATTTTAGTAACAATAGTAATAGTAGCAATTGAGTAGCAGATGTGACAGTAACAACAACAGTAGTAACTTAGAAAGATTTAGTATTTGTAATGCATAAGCACATGGATTAGTGATGAAATATATGGATGACATCAATCATGTAATAGTTACATACTAGAACAACACAGAACTAGCTCCAATTCATCAATATAATGCAGGAATATATTCCGTATATAGTCATACGTGCTTGCGATAAGAACTTGCATGACATCTTTTATCTTAGCCTCGCGTGGCAGAGGATTCCTATTGGAAACATAGGTATATTAAGGCCTCCTTTTAAAAGAGAACCGAAACAAAGCATTAACACATTGTGAATTCATGCATTCCTCAAACTGCAGCAATCAGCTCGAAGAATCCCAATTATTGTCACCTTGGGGTATGCATATCAAGACACGTAATAGGTAACTACAACTTGCAATATAGGATCCAAATCACTCTTATTTTCATGAAAACATAATAGGTTTAGATCTGAAATTATCGCATTCGGGCCCTAGTGACAAGCATTAAGCATAACAAACTCATAGCAACATCAACCTCAGAACATAGTGGATACGAGGGATCAAGCCTATCAAACTTAACTCGATTACACAATCAATCTCATCCAAACATCATCACCATACATCAGGCCTACTAAGGAATTACTCACACCCCGTGGTGAGAATTGGTGTCTACTGCACAACTTTATTCTTATAGACAAGGTTGGGCCTCCAACTGCAGAGTTTTGTAGGACAGTAGCAATTTCTCCTCAAGTGGATGACGTATGGTTTATCAGTCCGTGGGAGGGTGTAGGATTAACATGGTCTCTCTGAAATAACCCTGCAATCAAATACAAAAAATCTCTTTTGTCCCCAACACACCTAATAAATGACAAATTGTACAGGTGCAGTAGTTTGGCGAAGAGATGGTGATACAAGTGTATTATGGATAGTAGATATAGGTGTCTGTAATATGCAAATATAAAAAATGCAATGTAACAAGTATAAAACAGCGAGAAAAATGTTGTACAAATTCTTTTTAATAAGGCCTAGGGTTCATACTTTCACTAGTGCAATCTCTGAACAATGCTAACATATTATAATCATATGATCATCCCTCAACGTGGAACAAAGAATCACTCCAAAGTTCCTATCTATCGAAGCACAATAAGATGAAATTGGTGTAAGTAGTAGAACCACCTCAAAGGTATTCTTTCTAATCAATATTTGGAGCTATTCCTGTAAGTGTCACAAACAGCCCTAGATTTTACACTAGAATAACACCCATGATACATATGAATCAACCCTAATGTCACGTAGATACTCCAATATCACCTCAAGTATCCGTGGGCTAATTATATGTCATGCATCAAACCATTTTAGATTCTTCATATTCAATCCAACACAACGATCTTCAAGGAGCACCCGAAGAATTCTATCGAAGAACATAGTATGAAAACGTGCAACCAACACCTATGCATAGACCCCCAAGGTCACCGGAATCTACAAGTTGATGCCATAACATATATCATGTGAATCACTTGAATACCTCGATGTCACTATGGGTATCCGAATGCAAGACACACATCAAATGTTCTCAAACGAGAATATTCAATCAAACATAACGAGATCTTAAAGGTGAAGATTCAATTCATCACAACAAGGTAGCAAGGGAATAACGTCATATGATACAACTAGACTAATAAAGCCCGTGATACATGAAGATTGTGATATCTCAAGAACACGAGAGAGAGATATTGAACACATAGCTACTTCTACAAAACATCAGCCCTGATGGACAACTACTTCCTCCTCATCATGGCCACCACCGGGATGATGAAGATGGACACCGGAGTTGATTTACGCTCTCTGAGAGGGTACTCGAAAACCTTGAGAGGCGTGTTTTGTCAATATAGAGAGTTGCGGTGGCGGAGCAGAAATTCTCTTTTTACTTCTGGAATTTCTGGTATATATGGGATTTTTCAGCGTTGGAATCACACCAAACAGAGCCATGTGGTCCCCACAAGCTATCACATAACGACCTAGGGGGAGTGATGGGGTTTTACATTAGGGGTAAGCCCACAGACCTACATTCCAGGGCCCACCTAAGACACCAGATGGACATGAATGTCCTCAAAGCTACCGATGCAGTCACGATCTCACTCGGGCGAATAGGTTCTCACTCGGTTCATCTTCTATCAGTCGGATGTGCCCCGACACTCGGACTACATCGATGTGTGGCCGATCAGGAGACTGCAACGACCATAGACTTAAACTACAACCTGAAGTGCAGTGAGGACAAACGTTACTAGTAACGCCGGAGTTAGAGTAGTTTTTACTAGTAACTTCGACTTTATTTGCATCAACTCACCGTTGTAATTCTATAATCTCACACCCCCCATAAGCAAACACTAGCCTCCAGGCTCAAGACATAGGGTCGTTACCACTCCCGAGTTGGGCCCGGCCTCATACATCTAAGTGCAACCACTTCACCTTAGCTAGGCTTTGCTCTTTGTTCATACCCCTGGTACTATTGTTAGGATCATTCCCATGAAAATTGGCACCCACCATGGGGCTGCGCGTTTAGCAAAATCCGGTGCAGTTGGAATTTTCATAATTGTCGTCATCATGATGACACTCGATGGTGAGATCCTCTTCGGTTCCCTCAACTTCATCATCAATGACTCGGCATGGCTGCAAGAAGCGCCGCTGGACACTGAAGCCCTACCCGCTCGAGTTATGTCACACTTTAGCACGATGGCGCACATTATCCTGATCCGACAGCAGTCAGTACCAAATCATTATGTGCCCCCGACATCCTTCTGCAGTTCATCACAAGTGCCCAAAGCACTCACGACTACAGCGGTGGATCAAGCCTGCCGTGGTTTTTCAGGCCACATCAGGGCTGGTGGCTATGTTCAATTTGGACGAGCCATCATCAGCCTGTTCCCTTCATCGGGCGACGATTCGATCGATTATTCAAACTGCGAAAGGGGCAGCTATGCCACGAACATCTTGATGGCCTACACGACTAGGGGAGGAGCCCCTGGTTTTTCCATGGAGAACTCTCACGGACACAATGGCGGCGAGCATCGTCACGGTGACAATAGCCATCGCATTCCTCAATAGCTCACTAAGCATCGAGAGGAGGAACTTTGGCGGAGGAGCGACCAGGCTCTTCGTACTCCCATCATCAGGAACACCCCAGACGAAATATCACTAGATAACGTGAGCCAGGCCACTCTGGCTGAGCACGAGCGACTCGATTGGCTTCAGCCCAGTTACAGTGACAACAACCGTCAATTTTTTCCGAATGACCGCCATCGTAACATCGAGGTGATGCGAAAACCTTTTCAGAAGTTGGTCGCAGTAGAATTCCATGGTATCACAATCGCGGTATCGCATCCATAGCAGGTCCATCCAAGAGGACACAGTGTGGTCGCCACACATCCCTCATGCACCCGAAAGACGTCAAATATCTGCTCCCCCTCCAAAAGGCCCGTACAGGGATCGAAGGCATGATTATAAGGTTCGTAGCAGGACACCTCCTTCGAAGAGTGGTACAGTCGGACACCGACCCCACGACCGCAGGCCGGGGGTATCTCGCCTTGAGAGCTTCAGCAGAAAAATCTGCGAAGCGGAGATTCTCTCCAACTATCGATTGGTTACGGGGATCGGTTAGTTCAACGGTGACTCCAAGCCAGAAACTTGGCTCGAAGGTTACCGAATAGTCATCCAGATAGGCGGCGGCGACAAATTCGTCACGATGAAGCACCTGCCCCTCATGTTGGGGGCGTCGGCAAGGGCGTGGCTCAATCAGCTTCCCTCCAGTAGCATGCACAACTTGGGGGACCTCGTTCGAGTGTTCGTCAAAACATTCAAAGGCACCTACAAGCACCCGGGTGGCTTGGCAGAGCTACAACACTACCTCCAAAAGAGCAACGAGTCTACCCGAAAGTACATCCAGCGGTGGACAATGTTTCATAACACCATGGAAAATGTCACCGAGCATCAAGTCCTGTGCGCCTTCAAGGCAGGCACTCGGTATAGGGATTTCATTCTCAAGTTTGGTCGATCGGGGGACCTGTCCGTCAGTCACTCCATGGAAATCGCCAATCGGTATGCAAACGGCTGAGCTGGTGATGCCCGTCAGCCGGGAGGTAACACGGGAAAGAAGCACAAGCGAAAGGCTGAACCATGTGGCAAGGCCGAAGTTATTGTTGTTCTAGGGCAAGGCTAGAACAAGTCCAAGTAGAAGAAGAAGAATATTGTGTGGGAAGAAGAAAAACGAGTCCAAGAGTAACCTCTTAGACCAACCGTGCCGATCCACACCAAGAAGGATCATGACAGGGAGATCATCCTTGCCAAACACACGGCTTGAGACTATCGTCTGCTCTAGTGGGAGATGGGTGGAGAACACTCTGGGGATATGGATGATGAGGACGATCAGGAGGCTACCCTCGGGTATCCGAATATCGTGAGGGTCCTCATGATCTTCGCCAAGGTCTAGAGTAAGATGTGATTGAAGGTCATCAATCGGGAGGTAAACATGGTAGTTCCGAATGTCACGAAGTATCTCGATTGGGAAAAGATACCCGTGAGTTTGATCAGTCGGACCACCCAGCCCACATTACCACCCATGAGAGGCAGGCGCTGGTTGTTGATCCGGTTGTCAACAGAGTCCAACTACGGAGGATTCTCATGGACGGCTGCAGCGGTCTCAACATCATCCACACTGGCACGCTCAAGGCCATGGACATCATGTTGTCCTAGCTGAGCAAGAGCAACATGCATTTCCACGGGGTCATCCCCAGGAAAAAGGCCGAGTCACTTGGTCAGATCACCTTGAACGTCGTACTCGGTGGCGAATAGAATTACAGGAAGGAGCGACTGACCTTCATGGTGGTTGACTTCCGAAGCGCTTATCACGCCATCCTGGGTAGGCCTCCCTATGGACGTTCCATGGCTCATCCATGCTACATGTATCTTAAACTTAAGATGCCAAGGTTTAATCACGTAATCACGATGATCGGCAATCAAAAGATCGTCGAGGAGTGCCTCTAGTAGGGCTCCAAGATTGCCAATGAACAAGTCCTCGTGGTCGAACTCAAGAGATATAGTAAGATGATGGACACTACCAACTTGCTCAGGCCGAAGCGGCCGACTACTAAGTCAGCCTTTGAGTCGGCCGGTGAGACTAAGTAGGTCCATCTCCACCCTACCGATGTGAGTGCCTCCGTGATGAACATCTCTACAACACTCGATGACAAATAGGAAGGCAAGCTCATCCAGTTCCTCCACGAGAACTGGGACATCTTCGCATGGAAGTCATCTGACATGCCGGGGGTTCTGAGGTTGCTCGCTTAGCAAAGTCTCGAGTTGACTCCAAGGTTAAGCCCGTCAAGGAACACTTGCATCTTTCCTCCTTGCAAAAGTGCAAGGGGGTTGGCAAGGAGATCGCTCAGCTCCTAGATGTTGAGTTCATTCGCGAGATTTACTACTCCAAATGGCTCGCGAATTTAGTCATGGTGCCTAAGAAGAAAAATTCACTCTGAATGTGTATTGACTTCAAGAACCTCAACCAGGCCTACTCGAAGGATCGTTTCCCTTTACCTCACATAGATCAGATTGTAGACTGTACTGCTGGATGTGAACACCTGTCGTTCCGGGATGTGTACTTCGGGTACCACCAGATCCGAATGTATGGACAGGATGAAATAAAAATATCCTTCATTACTCTATTCGGGTGTTTTTGCTACATCACCATGCCATTCTGCCTAAAAAATGCTGGGGCTACTTTCCAGTGTATCGTCTAGAAGCGTTTGTGGGAACAGATGAGTCGGGACATTGAAGCTTACGTGGATGACATGGTGGTCAAGTACAGGAAAGGTTCTGACCTCCTGAATGACCTTGCCGAAACCTTCGTGAACCTACATGTTATGGGATCAAACTCAACCCGACCTAGTGCACCTTCGGTGTGCTAGCCGGCAAACTAATCACTTTCCTCGTTTCTGAACGAGGGATCGATGCCAACCCCAATAAAATCGGCGCCATAGTCCAAATAAGACTACAAAAGCACATCCATGATGTGCAGAGGATTACAGGTTGCCTTGCGGCTTCGAGCCACTTCATCTCATGACTCGGTGAAAAGGCATTGCCACTTTATCGATTGATGAAAAACTCCAATAAATTGGAGTGGACCAACAATGTGCAAACCGCATTTGACCACTCAAGTCTTTGCTTTCCACCCAGCCTGTGTTACCTGCTCTAGGTATCCAAGATCCCTTCCTCGTGTACATCGCTGCCACTAGCCAAGTGGTTAGCACTATTCTCACCATGGAGCGTCAGGAAGCAGGCAAAGCATACACAGTACAAAGGCCCATCTATTACATCTGTGAAGTATTGACACCCTCCAAGCAAAGGTACCCGCATTACCAAAAACTTGTTTATATTATCTATCTAATTGTGAAGAAGGTGTTCCATTACTTCCAAGATCACTCGGTCAGATTTATCGGAGATGCCCCCTTGTCGTAAATCCTGCACAAGAGAGACACCACTGGCCGAGTGGATAAACGGGTGATTCAGTTACTTCCGTTGGTGATCAAGTTTCAATCCAAAAAAGCGATGAAGTCTCAGGCCATGGTGGACTTCCTGGCTAAGTGGATAGAACAAGGGCAGTCGAGTAATAGTGTCCCTGATCATTGGACTATGTTCTTTGATGGAACTAGGATGCTTCATGGCTTGCGGATTGGAGTAGTTCTCGTTTCCCCCACGGGAGACTGTTTGAGCTATCTGCTCCAAATCCACTTTGACTCATCTAGCAATGAGGCCGAGTACGAGGCCCTCCTATACGGGCTCCGTATGGCCATATCACTTGGTATTCAATGTTTGATGGTCGTCAATCAGGTGATGAAGGAATGGGTCTTTTGGAGCCCGGCCATGATAGTTTACTACAATGCAGTCAGGAAGATAGAGAAGAATTTTGAAGGGTTAAAATTTCACCATGTGCCCCGAGCAAGAATCAGGCGGCCGACGACTTGGCCAAGATCGGTTCCACTCGCGAGTCGTTCCAAAAGGAGTGTTCCTTAAACACTTACTCGCCCCCTCAGATAATGAAGACCCCTTTATAGAGTAGCTCCCACAGGCAACCGGTCCTAAAAATCTGAATGAAGTAGACATCCTCACCGTGGTTGACCTAATCCACGAGATGCTTCTCATCACTCGTGAATGGACTCAGCTTTATCTTGCTTACTTGCTCTGGCAAGAACTCCATGAAGACGAAGAGGAAGCCCGCCGAATCGTCTAGCGGTCTAAAGCTTTCAATGTTTTGGGAGACAAATTATACAAGAAAAGTCTTACACGAGCTAGTGAGAAGTGCATTTCCCCAGAGGAAGGACTGCAAATCTTGCACGAGATTCACTCGGGAACCTACGTTAATCACTCGCATTCTCGGACACTAGTGGTCAAGGCCTTCTGAGCGGGTTTTTTATTGGCCCCGAGTCAATGAGGCTACAAGAGACCTGGTCGAGCTATACGTTGGATGTCAGTTCTACAAAAAGCAGTCATACAAGCCTGCATCTGCGTTAAAGATCATTCCTCTCACTTGGCCATTCGAAGTGTGGGATCTCGACATTGTTGACCCTTTACGGACTGGGTCGAGTGGATTCACCCACCTTCTAGTACTGGTGGATAAGTTCAACAAGTGGGTCGAAGCAAAGCCCATCAAAAGCCTGGATTCAGAAACTCCCATCAGCTTCATTCGATAAATTATCTTTAGATTCGGAGTTCCTCACGATATCATCACCGACAATGGATCCAATTTCGACTCCGACGAGTTCCACGAGTTCTGCCATTCCCAGTGCACTCGGGTCAATTACGCCTTCATTGCTCACCCGCAGTCAAATGGACAGGCAAAGCGAGCGAACGATATGATACTGCAAGGATTGAAGCCCCGACTTATGTGAGATCTCAATTACGACATAGGCCCATGAGTAGAAGTATTTCCATCTGTTTTGTGGGGTATGTAGACGACTCGGAATAGTTTCACCAAACGTCCCCCTTTCTTCAGGGTGTATGGATCTGAAGTTGTCCTCCCGAGTGACTTAGATCACAACTCCCCCGAGTGGAGAAATACAATGAAGCTGAAGTGCAAGCAGCATGACAAGACAGTTTGGATCTGTTGGAAGAGAGAATTAGCCCTCATTCGGTCAAGAATACATTAGCAAGACTTGAGGCTTACCATGACAAACAAATTAGAGGGCGAGCCTTCAAGGAGGGTGACATGGTCCTCCGACTGGACCAGTAAAAGCCCCACAAGCTGGCATCTCCATGGCAAGGTCCTTTTGCGATCTCCAAGGTCCCGTGTTATGGAGCTTATTGTCTTTACAACTTCTAAAATAGAAGGAAGAGCCAAGTACCTGGAATGGGGACCTACTGTGCAAGTTCCATACATAGAACATGTATCTTTGTTCCTCTAACAACTCTGAATAATCTAACGAAAAAAGTGTTTTCCTTCGTCACCTTTTTTGTCAAACTTCTCACTCTGGTGAAACATCTCCCTCAAAACCTGCCCCGAGTGAGGACGATCTCCATACTCGGGGGCTTTGCAGCGAACCTGCTTTGCCTTAAGTGTAGACAGTTTCAAGTGCGGGCATGACCCACACTCGTGCACCGCGATGGATAGGACCATCGGTCGGTCCTCAAGGACTACTTCCACATCTTGGTTGTGAAACAAAATTCACCTAAGATAATACCAACCCCAAGTGACCATAGCCTCCATACTCGGGGGCTTAGCAGCAAACACATTTTCGCCTAAGTACAAACGGTTCCGAGTGAGGGAATTACCTTCATTCGGCTGCCAAGAGGAACATGACAATCTTTCCTTAGCTAGGAAGTTGCTTTCGCCTAATTCCAAACCTTACCCAAGTAAGGACGATCTCCACACTCCGGGGGCTTAGCCTCAAACCTGCTTTCCCCTAAGTGTAAATGGGTCCGGGCATGGGCACGACCCACACTCGGACACCACGATGGATAGGACCATTGTTTAGTCCGCAATGACTACCTCCACGTCTTGGTTGCGAATCATAATTCGTCCGAGATAAGACCGAGCCGAGTGCGGACAGCCTCTATGCTCGGGTCTTAGCAGTGAACTGTTTTTGCGTAAGTACAAATGATTCCGAGTGAGGGCATGACCTTCACTCGACTACCAAGATGAACACGACAATCACCCCTTAGGTGTGAACCTATTTTTGCCGAAGTCCTAACCCACCCCGAGTGAGGACAACCTCCATGCTTGGGGACTTACGAGAGAACCCAGTTTCACCTAAGTACTAATGTTTCCGACAGTGGGCACGATCCACACTTGGATGATAAGATGAACAAGACAATCGTTCCTTGGTTGCGAACCTGTTTTCGCCTAAGCCAAAACCTAATCCGTGGAAGGACAACCTCCACATTCACGTACTTTGCTACAAACCTGCTTTTACCCGAATAGAAATCACTCCAAATGAGGAGATAATTCACACTCGAATGTCACGATGGACAGATCGATCAACAGTTCAAAAACCCAAATTTGAACAACGACAAACCAACTAAATTTGTGTTCCGATTTAAGCAAAAGGTGCACATAAAGGGAGACCAAGGCTCGATCAAAGTTTGTACTTAGATTAACCACTCGGCATTCCCAGGAAAATTAAACTTAATGTTTTTCCCGAGTATCACACAGAAGATGAAGACTCCACCGCTTCCACAAAGGTGTCGAGGTCGATCCCATTGGTGATCTGAGTGGAAGCTGCCATGAACATCTCCATGAAATCCTAAACTTGGTGCTCTTTTTGTTGACGACCCTGATGTTGTTCAGTTTCCCTTCGCCCACTCCTGTGTAACGGATGCGGGCGAGTGAGAGGGTGATGTCGGCTCCGGCCTGTGCCGTTGATTTATTCCAAGGTTGTAGTCATCTAGGGACTGTCCTCACTTAGTACACAATGGCTTGAGCGTCCTTGGGGGATTCCTCGCAAGGAGTAACCTCTTGATCGATCTCTAAGACAGCCGATTGGAGCCACTTGAAGCAGCCCAACATGTACTCAACATGAGATTCCAGTCTAAAAATGGCCAGAGCACCACTGTCCTTCAAGACCATCGCTTTGGATCCAACTTCTTCTCGATCCTCATTGTCTCCTCATTGACATTGATGCATAAGGTTGGGTGCAGACGAAAAAAAAGATGTCAACCATCACTCGAAAATCATAAGGAGATTGCAATGGATCATTCGGATTCAACACATATCTTTAAGTTTCTCGATCATCTCTTTGTCGTAGTCTTCAACAAATTTCTCCAACTCGGCCCTCTTGGCATCGACCAGCTCAAACTTGGTCTCCCACTCAGCATTGTCGGGGATCTAGGACCGGGTGTACCGAGGCCCATCAGCCTGTGGTCCAGGGCCTGTTGTGCTTTGCGGGCCTCAGGGCGCTCCCTATCGAGGCCCGAGGATATTACACTCATGAGGTCCCCTCCTCGTGAGGGGCCGCTCGCGGATCCCTCTCCTGGGAAGGCTTCTTGGTATGCTTGCCAGAAGGAAGCACCTCCCGATGCCTCTCCTCCCGAGGGGCAGATCTACCTAGGGCAGTTTGCTGGGGTCGCATGGTTCAACCTCCTTATGCATGTGACGTGAGCCACACCACGCGGCGCCAGGGTTGGTGCCAACGGAGACAGGCGGAGAGGCTTTCCCCATTGTTATTGAGGGAACAAAGGCCAGCTACGGGTTCGAGAAGCAACCTCCCAAAGGTTTCCCAATCGGTGCAAAAGGACCAAGTTGGGGGCTCGGCAGGACGGAGGTCACCACCGAGCCCACCCGCATGTCACTAAGAGAATCTTTTATAAGCGAAGACCGCCTTTGTCAGGGCGGGCTGCAGTCTTGTCCCCTTTAGAGATGGCGTTGTGGTTGTCCTTCCTGCCGGATGTGTTTTCGGGGGACGAGGAGCAAGGCCCGTATAAAAGGGAGGCACGGCCTCCGTATAGGGGGGTCCAAGGCCCAGTGGGGCAAGAACCCACCTTTGTACCGTTCTTCCACCTCGAGCAATCTATCCAAGCAGGAGCGGGGTTTTACACGAGAAGGTGGCCCAAACCTGGGTAAACTACCGCGTGTTCTCGCTCGCCGTCCTACCTCGCGCCACCGTAGAGCCGCCGTAATGTTGAGAGGCTGAAAAGGGATGGATAGCGAGCGCACCCCAGTGTTCGAAGCTTTCCTTGGGTCTACGAAGCCCTGATTCCGACATTTGGCGCGCCAGGTAGGAGTGCGCGGCTACTCTTCCACTCCGGTTTCTCTCCAGCTTCACCAACCCCATGGTTGACGCTCATCGTGTCCGCTCCGAGACCAGGGCTACGCGGGTCGTGATGACCGTGCCCGTAGGCCTGACGTACGACGCCGCGGCCATCGACCCAGCGACCCGCAAGCAGAAAGTTTCATCCATGCACCATTCCGTGTGGAGGGAATGATGCATTGCCATGGTTTCTTTCTCACACGCCTATCTTGAGTGGGTGAACACGTAGGCGGCGCTGCTCATGGCTTGCGAGCTGCTCCATTACCGTCTCACAGAAGCCGGCTACGACGCCCAGCTGGTCCGTATCACCCACCTCGTCGCCGCCGCCGAAGAAGCCCTAGCGCCCTGTCATTTTCTCGCCCCCTCCATCCTGGGACAACGAGGATGCCCAGTGGCGCCGCCGCCAACCCCTGTGTGGCACCCCGGCTCAGAGGAAGCCGGAACGCCCCGTATTCCAGCCCAAGGATAACTCTTCTAGAATACGGCACCGTTGGCACAGAACAAATCAGTTCTTTATTACTATGGAAAATATTACAAGGATACATGGATTACATCGCCTTGGCGATACTACACCTGCCTACGGTAATTTCTACGCTAGCAACGGAACAACGATCGATGTGATGAACTCCACTCCGGAGGGACTCTGGCTGGAATGCGAATCCTATCTCACAACTCGGAATCCTCGACCATCAAGCAATCATGGCATGACCTGCAAACTTGCATGACACGCCAGGTGAGTACTTTCAATGTACTCGCAAGCTCACAACAAACATCAGCATGAAGGCAAGACAACATCATATAAATCATGATTAGGTAAAGATTTGTTATCACTACAGGGGTAGTTGAAAAATAACTATACGAGGCTACTGTCACCGTACTCTAGTCATACCAACTCTTGTGATCATACTCACAACCTTTAGCAAATATCCTCAAGACGGACACCAAGACTTTTCACCGGCATGATGCCCAACTGCAACCATACTCATACGAGTTCTTCGATCATTAATATCATAGTTACGGTTGACCACCTATTGAGGTCTGGATGGTCTGTCCAATACCGTGGATGCGGCTATTCAAATATATTTGACATTCTCTAGAGGTTGCACACCTCACCCAGATCATGGAGTATTGACCTCGTGATTCCATTCCGGTGCACTAGTGTTGCTCCAACGAAACATGTATGACCCGTGACTCTTTCATCGTACCACCGGCATTCAGCCTCCCCCGGAGTCCTGCCCTGGGTGGCCCTGTGTCCTCATGACACCTGCCACCATCGTAGCCAAACTAAACTGTCCCAAACGGTGACGTGCGCACAAAACAACTCAACTGGCTCACAGGGTTATCACCGCCTATTGGGCCAAGGTAGCACGCGTGCATAACCCTCCCTCTTTGGTGGTACCGGTGAAAGAGCATGCAATCAGACCAAGTCAAGGTCGTCCCATATCGGTAAATGTGGTTCAACAGATGAGCCCGGACAGGTGACTCCCGATCAACCACTAAGTATCTTATCCCCGAATAATATTTCTGCGATAGCTGACACTCCGAGATCAGAGTAATCCACTTGCCGATAAGCTCAACTACTACTATTGGTTCTTACCTACAAACTGCCAGATGAAACAATGAATAGTCATAGAAAGTAATCTCAACATCATGGCATCGACTAGTGTGTAAGACACGAGTCACTAACAATCCCGTACTCAACATAGTAGTCATCTATTCAACCGCTTCATACTCACATTCTAAACTATAAACAGATGTACTTGTGATTAAAATAGTTAATTAAAATTTGATATTGCAATGCGATTAGGTGAATGAGAGTTGTGGCTTGTGTGGGATGAGGCATCCACCAGAAAGAAGTGCGAGAAGCTCGCAGAAGGAATCGCCGGAAACAGTTCTCCCTCGGGGGAGCTGTTTACGGGCGAGGGCAACATGGTCATTTCCAATATGGGAACACGTAGTAGAAATGGTACCATCTTATTGGGCTCGACGAGACGAAGACGTGGGCTTTGGAATGAACTCATTCTGAGTTATAGATAAAAAGAAATGATGAATTTTCTGCCAAGGACTAACCTGCCAAATAAATAATTGCCACCGAGTCCCTGACAGTCTGTTTGGTCGCGCACTTCGGGAAATATGCTTTCCCCTGAAGAAAACGTAAATACGCCTGATACGTCTCCAACGTATCTATAATTTTTTATGGTTCCATTCTATTATCTTCTCAAACTTTGGACGTTTTGTATGTCTTTTATATCTTTTTTGGGACTAACTTATTAACTCACTGCCAAGTGCCAGTTCCTCTTTTTTTCGTGCTTTTGATCTTTTTCAGAGGAAAATATTAAACTGAGTCTAGACGGAATAAAACCTCCGAAAAGATTTTTTCCCGGAACAGAAGATACGCAGGGAGCTTGACAACCAAGGCACAGGGCACCACGGGAGGCCACAAGCCCCCTAGGCGCGGCCTGGGGGGCGCCTAGTAGGCTTGTGGGCCCCCCGTGGCTCCTCTACCCTACTTCTTCCGCCTATAAATCCCCAAAAAATCCAAAACCACGGGAGAGAGCCACGAAAATACTTTTTCGCCGCCGCAACCTTCTGTCTTCGCAAGATCCCATCTGGGGCACGTTCTGGTGCCCTGCCGGAGGGCGGATTCAGACACGAAGGGCTTCTTCATCAACACCATTGCCTCTCCGATGATGCGTGAGTAGTTCACCATAGACCTTCGGGTACATAGCTAGTAGCTAGATGGCTTCTTCTCTCTCTTGGATCTTCAATACAAAGTTCTCCATGATCTACATGGAGATCTATCCAATGTAATCCTCTTTTGCGGTGTGTTTGTCGAGATCCGATGAATTGTGGATTTATAATCAGATTATCTATGAATCTTATTTGATTTTCTTATGATCTCTTATATGCATGATTTAATATCCTTGTAATTCTCTTCAATTTGTGGGTTTTGTTTGGCCAACTTGATCTATGATTCTTGCAACGGGAGAAGTGCTTGGTTTTGGGTTCATACCGTGCGGTGACCTCACCCAGTGACAGAAGGGGTAGCGAGGCACGCATCTTGTTGTTGCCATCAAGGGTAAAAAAATTGGGTTTATATCTATTTCATGAATTTATCCCTCTACATCATGTCATCTTCCTTAAGGCATTACTGTGTTTGTCATGAACTCAATACACTAGATGCATGCTGCATAGTGATCCATATGTGGAGTAATAGTAGTAGATGCAGAAAGTATCAGTCTACTTGTCTTAGACGTGATGCCTATATGTATGATCACTGCCTTAGATATCGTCATGACTTTGCGCGGTTCTATCAATTGATCCACAGTAATTCGTTCACCCACCGTAATATTTGCTATCATGAGAGAAGCATCTAGTGAACACTATTGCTCCCGGGTCTACTTCACATCATATTTTCAGCCCTACACTTTTACTTTGTTGCACTTTCCGCCTTCAGATCTCACCTTGCAATCAATCGTGAAGGGATTGACAACCCCTTTGTAGCGTTGGGTGCAAGTTTGCTGTTTTTGCGTAGGTACTCTAGAGACTCGGCTTGATACTCCTACTAGATTGATACCTTGGTTCTCAAACTGAGGGAAATACTTACTGCTACTGTGTTGCATCACCCTTTCCTCTTCGACGGAAAAACCAGCGCAAGCTCAAGAGGTAGCTAGAATAATTTCTGACACCATTGCCGTGGAGCATCAAGTGAAGCTTATCCAAGTAACCGTCGCACACTCATCTCTTGCATTTACTATTTTTCCTCTCATTTTCCTCTCCCCCACTTCTGAAAAACAAAAATTTACAAAAATATTTGCCTTTTTCGTTTGCCCTTTTTTTTCGCTAGCTCTCTGTTCGCTTGTGTGCTTGTCTGCTTGCTGAAGTCAACATGACTGAAAACACCAAACTTTGTGACTTCTCGAGTACTAGTAATAACGATTTTATTAGTACTCCGATTGGTTCCGCCAATAGTGCGGAATCATGTGAAATCAATGCTGCTTTGCAGAATCTTTTTATGAAAGAGAAATTCTCCGGCCTTCCTACTGAAGATGCCGCATCCCATCTTAATACCTTCATTGAGCTATGCGATATACAAAAGAAGAAAGATGTGGATAATGATGTGATTAAATTGAAGCTATTTCCGTTCTCATTGCTAGATCGAGCAAAAACTTGGTTTTCATCTTTGCTCAAGAATAGTATTGATTCTTGGAACAAGTGCAAAGATGCTTATATATCCAAGTATTTTCCACCGGCTAAGATTATCTCTCTCCGTAATGATATCATGAATTTTAAGCAACTAGATCATGAACATGTTGCACAATCTTGGGAGAGAATGAAATTGATGATTAGAAATTGTCCCGCTCATGGCTTGAGTCTTTGGATGATTATACAAATCTTCTATGCTGGTATGAATTTCGCTTCTACAAATATCTTGGACTCCACCTCCGGTGGAACTTTCATGGAAATCACATTAGGATAAGCCACAAAACTCCTAGACAATATCATGACAAACTATTCTTAGTGGCACACTGAAAGGTCACCTACTAGTAAAAAGGTACACGCTATAGAAGAAAACAACTCGTTGAGTGCTAAAGGTGCTCCTTTAGATCCAAATGATATGCCCTTGTCTTCCTTTAGTGAGAGTAGCAACGATAGCTTGGACGTTAATTTTGTTGGTAGGAATAATTTTGGCCACAACAATGCTTTTAGAGGTAACTATATTCCTAGGCCTTTTCCTAGTAATCCCTCTAATAACTTTGGCAATTCCTACAACAATGCTCATGGAAATTACAATAAATTACCCTCTGATCTAGAGAGTAATATTAAATAGTTTATCAACTCGCAAAAGATTTTCAATGCGTCCATAGAAGAAAAACTACTCAAAATTGATGATTTGGCTAGGAGCGTTGATATAATGTCTCTTGATATTGATGCTTTGAAAGTTAGATGTGCTCCTCCCAAGATCAATATGGATGAAACTTTGAAAGCTTTGTGTGTTTCCATGAATGAGGGTAAAGAAAGAACCTCCCAAATTCGTGCTAGACATGAATGGCTTAAAAAGGTGTGTTCTCGTGATGAGAATCACGAAGATCTTAAAGCGCTTGGTGTGACTCCCATTGAATCCTTGTTTTCTAGCATCAAACCTAATGATGATAGTGCTGGATATGAATCCACTTTGGTTGAAAAACGCCCCAATGATTCGGAGTCCATCTATCTTGATGCTAAAAGCATTGGAAGTGGAGTGGAGGATATCAAAACTTTGAGTAGTAACGAAACTACTACTTTGGGTTTCAAGGAATTCAATTAGGATAGTTGCTCTTTGATTGAATGTATTTCCTTGATGCAATCCATGCTAAACTCTCCACACTCTTATAGCCAAAACAAGGCCTTTACCAATCATATCGTCGATGCTTTGACGAAATCTCTTGAAGAGAAACTTGAATTGGAAGTTTATATTCCTAGAAACTTCATGATGAGTGGGAACCTACTATCAAAATAAAGATCAAAAACTATGAATGCAATGCTTTATGTGATTTGGGTGCTAGTGTTTCCGCGATTCCAAAGTCTTTATGTGATGTTCTAGGCTTCAATGTGATTGATGCGTGCTCTCTTAATTTGCATCTTGCGGATTCTACTGTTAAGAAACCTATGGGAACGATCAATGATGTTCTTATTATTAAAAATAGGAACTATGTACCCGTAGATTTTATTGTGCTTGATATTGATTGCAATCCTACATGTCCTATCATTCTTGGTAGACCTTTCCTATGGACTATCGGTGCTGTCATCGGTATGAAGGAAGGGAATATTAGATTTCAATTTCCATTAAAGAAGGGCATGGAACATTTTCCTAGAAAGAAAATAAGATTTCCTTATGAATCCATGATGAGGGCTACTTATGGTTTGAGCACCAAAGATGACGATACATGATTCTATCGCCTTATGCCTAGCTAAGGGCGTTAAACAATAGCGCTTGTTGGGAGGCAACCCAATGAATTCATCTTTGCTTTTTTCTTTATGTTTTGTTGCGTCCACACCATCGTAATTCAAATATGATCGTGTTTTTTG
This sequence comes from Hordeum vulgare subsp. vulgare, assembly GCF_904849725.1. Taxonomy (NCBI): domain Eukaryota; kingdom Viridiplantae; phylum Streptophyta; class Magnoliopsida; order Poales; family Poaceae; genus Hordeum; species Hordeum vulgare. Next base: position 364,171,743 of record NC_058521.1, read on the forward strand.
TGTTTCTTTTTGTGTTTGAGCCAAGTAAAACCTTTATGTCTAGTTTTGGTGATGGTTGTTTGATCATGATGGAAAAAGACAAAAACTTTTCGCTCACAAAATTCTTTTACATTTTTATACAGAAATATATTTTAAGTTGATTCTTTTTTGCTTCTGGTTGATATGCCAATTTTCCAAAATTTCGTAAGTTTTGAGAAATTTTGAGATACCAGAAGTATATGACGTATACAGATTGCTACAGACTGGTCTGTTTTTGACAGATTCTGTTTTTTGTTGTGTTGATTCCTTATTTTGATGAAACTATGGATAGTATCAGGGGGGACTAGCCATGGAAAAGTGAGAATACAGTAATCTAACATCAATATAAATAGAAATCAAGTTTGCTACAGTACCTAAAGAGGTGGTAGTTTGTTTTCTTGTGCTAATGTTATCACAAGTTTTTGTTTAAGTTTTGTGTTGTGAAGTTTTCATGTTTTGGGTGATGTTCTCATGGACAAATGGATAAATAGTCGAAAGAACTCAAGCTTGGGGATGCCCAAGGCATCCCAAGCCAATTTCAAGGACACCAAAAAGCCTAAGCTTGTGGATGCCCCGGGAAGGCATCCCCTCTTTCGTCTTCAATCCATCGGTAACATTACTTGGAGCTATATTTTTATTCTCCACATGATATGTGTTTTGCTTGGAGCGTCGTGTATTATAGGAGTCTTTTATTTTTGTTGTGTCACAATCATCCTTGCTGCACACCTTTTTAGAGAGACACGCACTCATCGTGAATTTTCTAGAATACTCATTGATCTTCGCTTATATCTTTTGAGTTAGGCAATTTAGCTCACATGTGCTTGACTTATATCTTTTGAGCTAGATAACTTTGCTCTGTGTGCTTCACTTAGATCTTTTAGAGCACGGCGGTGTCATATTTTGGAGAAATAAGAACTCTCGATCTTCACTTATATCTTTTTGAGAGTGCTCTCTCTGAGTAACTTGGTAGTTGGCTTGTGCTATGAAAGTAGTACTAACTATGATAGGCGTCCAAAGAGGATACAATAAAACTTCCACATTCTTGTGCATTGATTAGAAAGACAAGTCTGATTCCTCTCAATTAGTTTTTAGACATGGATTTGGTAATATTAAGTGTCATGTTAGTAAGGTGTTGTGAATCTAGAAATACTTGTGTTGAAGTTAGTGATTCCCGTAACATGCACGTTTGGTGAACCGCTTGGTTCGGAAGGCGGAGCATAATTGACTTATTCATTGTCATCCTTTGTGTTGCAGTCGGGATCGCGCGATGGTTAACACCAACCAACCCTTCCCCTAGGAGTATGCATTAGCACTTTGTTTTGATTACTAATAAAAACTTTCGCAATAAGTATGTGAGTTCTTCATGACTAATGTGAGTCCATGGTAGAGATGCACTTTCACCTTCCACCATTTCTAGCCTCTCTAGTGTCGCGCAACTTTCGCCGGTACACAGAACAACCATAGATCTTCCTCAAAACAGCCACCATACCTACCTATCATGGCCTTTTCATAGCCATTCCAAGATATATTAACATGCAACTCCCACCGCTCCGTCTCATGACTTGTGTCCTCACTTACATATTGCCATTGCATGATCATAAGATAGATAGCGAGATGTTTCAACATAATACGCCAAGCTAGATCGTTGCACATCCCGGTACACTGCCGGATGCATTTCCTATAGAGTCATCATCGTTCTAAGCATTGAGCTGTGAGTAAATGAAAGTGTAATGATCATCATTATTAGAGCATTGTCCCATATGAGGAAATAAAAAAGAAAAGAGGCCAAACTTGCCGACACAAAAAAAAATATATGGAAAGAGGCCAAAGAGCCCATAAAAGAGAGAGAAAAGAGATAAGGGACAATGCTACTATCTTTTTCCACACTTGTGCTTCATAATAGCACCATGTTCTTCATGAGTGAGAGTCTCTTGTTTTGCCACCATGTACTAGTGGTAATCTTCATTATGTAACTTGGCTTGTATATTACAATGATGCCCTTCCTCAAAATTGCCCTAGGTCTTCCTGAGCAAGCAAGTTGGATGCACACCCACTAGTTCTCCTTTTGAGCTTTCACACACTTATAGCTCTAAGTGCATCCGTTGCATGGTAATCCCTAGTCATTCACATTGATATCTATTAATGGGCATCTCCATAGCCCTTTGATATGTCGAGTCAATGTGACCATCTTCTCCTTTTTGCCTCACCACCTCTGTCACACTCTGTTTCACCTATAGTGCTATATCCATGGCTCACACTCATGTATTGTGTGAGAGTTGAAAAAGGTTTGAGAAAGTAAGAGTGGGACAACAATTACTTAGCGAATACCGGGGTTGTTCATGATTTAAATTCGTTGTGTGGGGATGATGGAGCATAGCCAGACTATATGATTTGGTAGGGATAACTTTCTTTGGCCTTGATATTTCGAAAGTTCATGATTACCCTTGCTAGTTTGCCTGAAGTACTATTGTTTTCATGTCAATAGAAAACTATTGTTTTAAATCTTATGGATCTGAACATTCATGTCACATGTAAGAAGTTACAAAGGACAAATATGCTAGGTAGCATTCCACATCAAAAATTCAGTCTTTATGACTTCCTTAATCGAGGACGAGCAGGAATTATGCTTGGGGATGGTTGATACGGCTCCAACGTATCTATAATTGTTGATGGTTCCATGCTATTATCTTGTCAAACTTTGGATGTTTTGTATGCCTTTTATATCTTTTTTGGGACTAACTTATTAACTCAGTGCCAAGTGCCAGTTCCTGTTTTTTCCGTGTTTTTGATCTTTTTCAGAGGAGAATATTAAACGGAATCCAAACGGAATAAAACCTACGAAAAGATTTTTTCCAGAACAGAAGATACACAGGGAGCTTGAGAACCAAGGTAGAGGGCACCAGGGGAGGCCACAAGCCCCCTAGGCGCGGCCTAGGGGGGCCACGCCTAGCGGGCTTGTGGGCCCCCCATGGCTCCTCTTCCCTACTTCTTCCGGCTACAAATCCCCGAAAAATCCAAAACCACGGGAGAGAGCCACGAAAATACTTTTCCACCGCCGCAAGCTTCTGTCTCCGCAAGATCCCATCTGGGGCACGTTCTGGTGCCCTGCCAGAGGGGGGATTCGAACACGGAGGGCTTCTTCATCAACACCATTGCCTCTCCGATGATGTGTGAGTACTTCACCATAGACCTTCGGGTCCATAGCTAGTAGCTAGATGGCTTCTTCTCTCTCTTGGATCTTCAATACAAAGTTCTTCATGATCTTCATGGAGATCTATCCGATGCAATCCTCTTTTGCGGTGTGTTTGTCGAGATCCGATGAAATGTGGATTTATGATCAGATGATCTATGAATCTTATTTGAGTTTCTTCTAATCTCTTATATGCATGATTTCATATCCTTGTAATTCTCTTCGAGTTGTGGGTTTTGTTTGGCCAACTTGATCTATGATTCTTGCAATGGGAGAAGTGCTTGGTTTTGGGTTCATACCGTGTGGTGACCTCACCGAGTGACAGAAGTGGTAGCGAGGCACGCATCATGTTGTTGCCATCAAGGGTAAAAAGATGGGTTTTATATCTATTGCATGAATTTATCCCTCTACATGATGTCATCTTGCTTAAGGCGTTACTCTGTTTGTCATGAACTCAATACACTAGATGCATGCTCGATAGCGGTCGATGTGTGGAGTAATACTAGTAGATGCAGAAAGTATCGGTCTACTTCTCTCGGACGTGATTCCTCATAGTATGATCATTGCCTTAGATATCGTCATGACTTTGCACGGTTCTATCAATGCTTGACAGTAATTCGTTCACCCACTATAATATTTCCTATCATGAGAGAATCCTCTAGTGAGTACTATGGCCCCTGGGTCTACTTCACATCATATTTTCAGCCCTACACTTTTACTTTGTTGCTCTTTCCCCTTCAGATCTCACCTTGGAATCAATCGTGAAGGGATTGACAACCCCTTTGTAGCGTTGGGTCCAAGTTTGCTGTTTTCGCGCAGGTACTCAAGAGACTTGGCTTGATACTCCTACTGGATTGATACCTTGGTTCTCAAATTGAGGGAAATACTTACTGCCACTGCGCTGCATCACCCTTTCCTCTTCAAAGGAAAAACCAACGCAAGCTCAACAGGTAGCAACGCCCGAGGCGTTTCCAATTATCCAGTTGGCCGCGCCACCTCTCATCGACAGGTGGGGTCGGGGCCCACATGTCAGGACTCTCTCTCTCTCTCCTCCCTCCCTCCTTCTTCTTCCTCCTGCCTCCTACCCGATGCGGCCACAGAGGGCTCCGGCCTCGCCGGCCCCGACGACGGGAGGCCACAGCGGGCTTGGGCGCCGCCGGGGATGGATGCACCGCTCCATCCCGCGCCCGTGGGTACTCGCGACGGCAGCAGGGAGGTTCGGGGAAGCTCGGTCAACATGGAGGTAGGGCATGGCTACGGGTGGAGCATGGTGAGCTCGCCGAGGTCAGGGTGAGGAGAGAATGGATTGTGGAGGGGCTTCGCCGAAGTTCAAGGGCTCCTTGGATGGTGTTGAGAGGGTGATAGGGGCTCTGCTGCGGGCCAATTTATGTGGAGCAGACCGGCAATCATGGTGGCCATTGTAGAGTAGAAGGTCTTCGGGAGCTCAGGGGAGGGGGTTGGGAGGTTTCTCGTCGGAGGAGGGCTTTGGCGCATGCCTTATATAGGCCCGGGGAGAAGCTGTGCGACGGTAGCCGAAGCTCCAAGACGGTGGCTCCGTGACCGCGTTGCAACAGGGCGTCGGGACCGACCACAGGCTAGGCGACGAGGGGGAGAAGGCTCCGGAGGGCACATATGTGCGGTGGGGAGCTCTCCTGCTCTTGCGGACAAGCCATAGCTTGCTGGAGAGGCGCTCCCGTCGTCGTCAATGCACAGACCGCCATTTTGGCCTACTCTCCGCATGGTCACATTGTGCACTATGTGCTCTGGCATGCCACTGCTCCTCACTCCATGTAAAAGAAGCCCCACATTGGTCAAATGGATAAGAGGCAAGGGTAGAATCAACTAGAGGGCTCTAGGGAGGAAGAAATATGCTCAAATAGTATTTAAGAGCAAGCTGTTTGGAGTTCGGTGGGGGAGATCCAACCGGGGAAAAGCTCTAGTTTTTTCCTGAGGGAGATCACATACTAGGGTGATTATTTCTGCAAATTTTTAGCTCATTTGAATGAATTAAATCGCACTTGCAATCCAAAGGGCTCTTGTGGACATAATTGCACTCACATACTTGCTTGGACTGAGCTGAGTTTTGGAGGAGATGAGTTATTTAGGATTAGGAAGACAGTGTATAAATTTCATACCATGTGGATAAACCAAAGTGGTACTTCCTTCATACAGTATCCCAATGGACAGAATCTTAGGAGAATTACTGGGAATAATTGGCTAAATAAAATGAGCTCAAAATTGGTTGAGAGATTTTTTATAGGTAGGAGAACGTCATGGTAAAATTTCAGAATTTATGGAGCAACATAAAATATAGTTGCTTCACAATCCAAAATAATGACTGGAGACAAAGATTTGATGCTATGGTCACATGGTTGAAGGCGTGATGCTCAAACTTGGTGAAGAGTCATTATTTCAGCATATTGATATGATGGCAAACTTTCAACTCATTTTAATACTCTTAAGTAGCACTTGCTTCACAAAGCTTCCTCTGGATCAGAAACTTTGGAAATTTGCCAAGAATAATTTACTAGCCAAATGAGGTTGAATTTTGGTATGAGGCAATGATATGGATATGAAAGAGTTCCCACAAATTTTGAGATCAAGAAAGAAAATAAAAAGTGTACTTGCTTCACAACATGACACATAGGACAGAATCAGAAAAGGAATTTTTTAGAAATACTTTTGAACATGACAAGGAAGAATTTTGTCATATCTGAGGAAGATATGACCCAAGAGATTTATGAGAATTATTTGGGATTTTTTGGAATGATAGGAATGGGGGTTGCTTCACAACCAAAAGCAACAGGGTTATTCCTTAGGAAAAAGGAATATTTCCATGAAAAATATTATTGGGATGGGCTCAAGATGGAAATGACAAGGTCTTGTGATGGTTTGGAGGTTTGGAAGCCAAGGATGATCCCTTTAGGTTTCAAAACTATTAAGCCACCGAAAAGCAAAACCAGACCAAAATCAAAGGAAAAAGAAATAGGCAAAATCCAGGGTGTTAGAAACCTACCCCCCTTGAAGAAATATCGTCCTCGATATTTGGTTCCTGAGGGCTCAAGCATGAATATCTCACTTGAGGAAACCGTTTCCAACTTGGGTTTCCTTTTTACCTTAGTATAATGCTCTCGGTATCAACTGACTGACAGTCTGGCTTCGGGGTGGTTTGTTTCACTGGATCCTCATATGTTACTCTAACTTCCATCCATTTATGTATGTTGACTTGACTGATGGAGGTTCTGGCAGAAAGATCTTGCTCACGTCAGGTTATCCTTTGACTGATTTCCATATGTAAGGACACATGCTCCGAGGTTGTCGTCCAACATTCCAGTCGTTCCGTCTGTTGACACATTTAGTTGAATAGTAGGCCATGTAATGCTTTGACATTGTTGCTGCAATCGAACTGCTGAGTCGTCTTCACAGCTTCGACTATTCCCTTTTGACGATTTTGAGCATATCTGGTTGGGTTGAGCGAATTGACTCGATATAGGGTCCTTGCAAATGGAATAGACCTCATGGGTGTGTTCCCACGGTGATTGATATCGAACCAGACTGTTTTAGCATCTGTACCATGTTGATCTTGCAACCATTATCTTACAAGTATGGGAAATCTTGCTCTTTCATTATGATTCTCTTTGCCTTGATCCTTAGTTGAAAGATCTTGGCCTGATGTGTTCTTGATTCTTCGAACGACCATGGATGCTGTCAGGTACCATATTCCAGCAGGCATATTACTTACCAAGTTGTAGCTGTAGGATAACGACCGTCCGAACCCTTGGATAAAACCGGCAAATAAACCAGTATACACCAGAATGGTCTTTACAACTTAGATCTAAGACATTACTGGAGTAACACAAACCCGACTCAAGACGGCTGAAGATCAACTCAGAGCATGAGACAATGTCTATAAGAAGAAAGTAGAAGTTCCCTAAGACGGCCGAGAAACAGCTCAGAGCATAGGGTCAGTACTATGGAAAGAAATTCAACAACTGTCCGAGACGGTCAAAAAGCATCTCAGAACACGTGCCAGTTAATGACAAGAGAAATAAAAGTCGTCATCCACACTGGACGGCCGAAAATAGCTCAGAACACAAGCATGGTGCCGTCACCAAAGAAAGACGGGCAAGGGTTCATCCGTGTCCCATACAGCTTATCCATAGGTTGTTGGTCATCTCACTAAAGTGTATAACTGGCGTCCTTATTCTTCTTATATAGCTCATGCAATAGTCGGATTCTCACCAGACTGGCATCGTTGTATGATTAACTCATATAGCCTTGGTAGCATGGCCACCATATATATTGAGTATATGCGGATGAGCGCTTGATTCCCTGAAGCACGCTTGTGTCTTGACTAACTATTTTGCCTTCTGACCAACTGCTGCGAATTTAATCATTGAGATGCATGGTCATATGTTGCCAACTGTCGGTGGAATAACTTGTACCAGTGAGAATGTGATGCCTTCACGACAAAGGTTACTTAGCTCGTCGTGCAAGTCATGAAGAGTATCGTGTCAAGGAAGACTGGGTAGCTTATGCTCGATGCTTCTATCGGGGTAGCTTCTGAAGAAGATTGGGTACCATATCTCAAATGCTTTCCTTCCTTGAGGACTTGCTGGGTAAGACTCGGTACCTTATGCCGGAAGCTTGCGGTGATAACTTACTAGAGAAGCAGGGATGTCTTGTATGGCAAATATCCGTGTGTCATATTGAGGAAGTCACAGAAACCTTGTGTCATAAGCTTGCGGGGAAAGACTGGGTTGCCTATACCTGAAGCTTTCTTTTTCCCATACGCAAGCTAGGTGCATGTATATAACCTTAACGTTCCTCTTGTCGGTTACTTGCAGTACGAAACAGGGTATTCGGCTATCCTTCTTGCTGAGCACTAAGTTCATAGAACATCCTGACTTCCTTCCGTAGTATAGAGGGTTCAAAATTGTGCTCATAGCAGACTCAACCGCATATATGAATCATACCTTTGACTCGAAATGTACACATCTCTTCCTTCTTGTTGATTCCATGATTGTTGTTGCTAGGGTTGCACTGATGCATACTCGATGTTGATAACTCATCCAATCAGAATATCATTTTTACTCAGGTTCGATATTCCCGATATAACATACTTTGCTTAAGATTCTATATTGCTGAACTGAGCTTCCAATATGACCGTCTCTTCAGTGATTGTTTGAGTCCAATGTTGGTGAGCAACTTCCATAAGGGGAAAATAAGGTAACACCAAGGTCCCAAAGAAAGAAGAAAATGACAAACACACAAAGCAGCAAGATCATACACGGGCATTATCATATTCTACAACTATTCACAGCAACGATATGCATTCCTACTTAGGCACAAAAATCTCGCAAGAACTCCGGTGCTACGGTCCAAGATGATGTGTTGGTGTGCATGAAAATGAATCATTGTGTGGAAGTAAGTTTGTGTAAACAAAGCTACACCAAACAGGGGCTTACACTAGTTCCGTCTGGATGGACACGGTGGCAAGGATGAACTTGGTGATTGTGGGTCGGAACACAGGGGTCTCGACCACGTCATCATCAAGTGTATGGAAGAGAATCGTACTCGTCCAAAGGATGGATGGCGATGGAAAGAAGGGCTTGCAGGCATTGCCCTTTTCTGATAAACAAGATCAGTAAGGGTTGCCAACACGGCTAGAGGGATGGGCAAAATCCAGGATAGAAGCATGTCTATCACCGAAACAATAGGGTGGCTCAAGAGAATGAGTTGGTGTGGTACCGGTCCATTAATCTGACAAGGGATAGACACAACCAGGCACCTTGGCATCACTCCGCTGGAGCGAAGATGACACCACACCAAGGAACAAGAATGCAAGCTAGAGAGCGTATGCGGTGAATCGAAACCGATGCCACCTACACGCACCGGATCCATCGCTAGTAATAAAATATCTAGTCTATATGCATGCTATGCATAATCAAATGCAACAAACAAGTGCAACAATCCAACTAGACCCTATACTACCGGTTACTGATGCTCGTGCGGTCTAGGGCGTCCTACAGCCAGATCTGCTCTGATACCAACTCTTCTGGCACCCCGCCTCAGGGGAAACCGGAACGCCTCGTATTCCAGCCCAAGGACAAGTTTTCTAGAATACAGCACTGTTGGCATAGAATAAATCAGCTCTTTATTACTAAGGAAAAGATTACAAGGATACATGGATTACATCGCCTTGGCGATACTAAACCTGCCTATGGTAATTTCTACGCTAGCAGCGGAACAACGACCGATGTGATGAACTCCACTCCACAGGGACTCTAGTTATAATGCGCATCCTAGCTTGCAACTTGTAATCCTCGACAATCAAGCAATCATAGCATGACCTACAAACTGGCATGACACACCAGGTGAGTACTTTGAATGTACTCGCAAGCTCACAACAAACAATATCATTAAGGCAAGACAACATCATAGCAATCATGATTAGGTAAAGATTTGTTACCACTACAAGGGTAGTTGAAAAATAACTATACCAGGCTACTCTCACCGTACTCTGGTCATACCAACTCTTGTGATCTTACTTAGAACCTTTAGCAAATATCCTCAAGACGGACACAAAGACTTGTCACCGGCATGATGCCCAACGGTTACCATACTTAGACGAGTTCTTCCATCGTTAATATCATAGTTACGGTTGACCACATACTGAGGTCTGGACGGGCTGTCCAATACCGTGGACGCAGATTTTTCAAATAGATTTGACATTCTACACAGGTTGCACACTTTACCCACATCATGGAGTACTAACCTCGTGATCCCATTCGGGTGGACCAGTGTTGCTCCAACGAAACTTGTCTGGCCCATGACTCTTTCATCGTACCACCGACATTCATCCTCCCCTGGAGTCCTGCCCTGGGTGGCCCTGTGTCCTCATGACACCTGCCACCGTCATAGCCAAACTAAACTGTCCCAAATGGGGACGTGCGCACAAAACAACTCAACTGGCTCACAGGGTTATCACCGCCTACCGGGCCAAGGTAGCACAGGTGCATAACCCTCCCTCTTTGGAGCTACCAGTGAAAGAGCACGCAATCAGACCAAGTCAAGGTTGTCCCATATCGGCAAATGTGGTTGCACTGATGAGCCCGGACAGGTGACTCCCGATCAACCACTAAGTATCTTATCCCCGAATAATATTTCTGCCATAGCTGACACTCCGAGATCACAGTAATCCACTGTCTGATAAGGTCGACTAACTGCCGGTGAAACACCAAATAATCATAAACAGTAATCTCAACATCATGGCATCGACTAGTGTGTCACACACTAGTCACTAACAATCCCATACTCGACATAGTAGTCATCTATTCAACCGTTCCATACTCAGACTCCAGACTATAAACAGATGTACTTGTGATTAAAATAGTTAATTAAACTATGATATTACAATATGATTAGGAAAATGAGAGTTGTGGCTTGCCTGGGATGAGGGATCCACAGACAAGAAGTGCGAGAAGCTCGGAGAAGGAATCATCGTAAACAGTTCTCTCTCGGAGGAGCTGTTTACGGGCGACGGCAACATTGTCATTTCCACTTTGGGAACACATTGTGGAAATGGTACCATCTTGTCGGACTCGACGATACGAAAACGTGGGATTTGGAATCACCACAATCGGAGTTATAGATAAAAAGATTTGATGGATTTTCCGCCAACGACTAATTTGCAAAATAAATAATTGGAACTGAGTCCCTGACAGCCTGTTTGGTCGCGCACTCGGGAAATACGCTTTCCCATGAGGAAAACATAAATACACCCGAGGGGTTTCCACTTATCCAGCTGGCGGCGCCTCCTCTCACCGACGGGTGGGGTCGGGACCCACCTGTTATGACTCTCTCTCTCTCTCCTCCCTCCCTCCTTCTTCTTCCTCCTGCCTCCTACCTGATGCGGCCACAGAGGGCCCCGGCTTCGCCGACACCGGCGACGGGAGGCCACGGCGGGCTTGGTTGTCGCCGAGATGGATGCGCCGCTCCATCCCGCGCTCGTGGGTACTCGCGGCGGCATCAGGGAGGTTCGGGGAAGCTCGGTCAAGAGGGAGGCGGGGCATGGCTGCGGGTGGAGCATGGGGAGCTCGCCGAGGTCAGGGTGAGGAGAGAATTGAGGGTGGAGGGGCTTCGCCTGAGTTCAGGGGCTCCTTGGATTGTGGTGGGAGGGTAAGAGGGGCTCTGCTGCGGGCCAGTTTAGGAGGAGAAGGTCGGCGACCATGGCGGCCATTGGAGAGCAGAAGGGCTTCGAGAGCTCAGGGCGGGGGTTGGGTGGTCGCTCGTCGGAGCAGGGCTTCGGGGCACGCCTTATATAGGCCCGGGGAGAAACTGCGTGACGGTAGCCGAAGCTCCAAGACGGCGGCTCCGCGACCTCGTCGCAACAGGGCGTCTGGGCCGACCACAGGCTAGGCAACGAGGGGGAGAAGGCTCCGTAGGGCACACGTGTGCGGTGGGGAGCTCTCCGGCACTCGCGGACAAGCGAAAGCTTGCTGGAGAGGCACTCCCGTTGTCGTCAATGCACAGAGCGCCATTTTGGCCTGCTCTTCGCGTGGTAACCACCTGCACTATGTGCTATGTCGTGCCACCGCTCCTCACTCCATGTCAGACAAACCCAACACTGCTCAAATAGATAAGAGGCAAGGGTAGAATCAACTAGAGGGCACCAGGGAGGAAGAAAGATGCTCAAATAGGATTTAACAGCAAGCTGTTTGGAGTGGGGTGGGGGAGATCCACCTGGGGAAATGCTCTGGTTTTTGGCTGAGGTAGATCACATACTAGGATGATTATTTCTGCAATTTGAATGAATATAAATAGCACTTCTAGTTCGAAGGGCTCTTCTGCACAGAATTGCAAAGTATGAAGTGGCACTCACATACTTGCTTGGACTGAGCTGAATTTTGGAGGAGATAAGTTATTTAGGAGTAGGAAGACAGTGTATAAATTTCATATCATCTGGATAAACCAAAGTGGTAATTCCTTCACACGGTATCCCACTGGACAGAATCTTAGCAGAATTACTAGGAATAATTTGCTAAATAACATGAGGTCAAAATTGGTTTAGATATGTTTATAGGTAGGAGAATGTCCTGGTAAAATTTCAGAATTTATGCAGCAACATAAAATATAGTTGCTGCACAATCCAAAATAATGACCAGAGACAAAGATTTGATGCTATGGTCACATTGTTGAAGGAGTGATGCTCAAACTTGATGGAGAGTCATTATTTGAGCATATTGAGATGATGGGAAAGTTTCAACTCATTTGAATACTCTTAGCTAGCACATGCTTCACAAAGCTTCCTCTGGATCAGAAACTTTGGAAATTTGCCAAGAAAAATTTACTAGCTAAGTGAGGTTGAATTTTGGCATGAGGCAATGATATGGATAGGAAAGAGTGCCGACAAATATTTTGATCAAGCAAGCAAATAAAAAGGGTACTTGCTTCAAAACATGACAAATAGGGCAGAATCAGAAAATGAATTTTTGAGAAATATTTTTGAACATGACAAGGAAGAATTTTGTCATATCTGAGGAATATATGACCCAAGAGATTTACGAGAATTATTTGGGAATTTTTGGAATGATAGAAATGGGGATTGCTTCATAACCCAGAGCAACAAGGTTATTCCTTTAATAGGAAAAAGGAATATTTCAAGGAAAAAGAGTATTGGGATTGGCTCAAGATGGAAATGACAAGGTCTTGGGATGGTTTGGAGGTTGGCAAGCCACTAGGGAAGAGGAATCAAGGATGATCCCTTCAGGTCTCAAAACTATTAAGCCATAGAAAAGCAAAACCACGCCAAAATCAACGGAAAAATAAATAGGCAAAATCCAGGGAGTTACACTCTCTTGCGCGTGCTGGCATGTCGAGCCCAGGTCCGGCGCATCCCAAGAAGCCCGTCTCGCGAGCTGCTGCTAAGGCAACAAAAGTCCTTCCCTGGCGTGTAGGAATTCTTCTTGTTACTTCTCTGGTTTGCCTCGGTTTTTCCCTTGAAGGGGAAAGGGTGATGCAGCATAGGAGCAGTAAGTATTTCCCTCAGTTTGAGAACCAAGGTATCGATCCAGAAGGAGGGCCTTGTCAAGTCTAAAGTACCTGTGCAAACACAAACAAGCTTGCACTGAACGCTTCAAAGGGGTTGTCAATCCCTTCAAGATTGTTTGCAAAGTGAGATCTGAAGGCGGAAATAGCAACGAAGTAAAAAGTCTAAGGCTGAAAATATGATGTGGAGTAGACCCTGGGGGCATAGTGTTCACTAGAGGCTTCTCTCATAATAGCAAATATCATGGTGGGTGAAGAAATTACTCTCGAGCAATTGATAGAACCGCGCAAAGTCATGACGATATCTAAGGGAATGATCTAGCATATAGGCATCACATCCGAGACAAGTAGAACGATACTTTGTGCATCTACTACTATTACTCCACACATCGACCGCTATCCAGCATGCATCTAGTGTATGGAGTTCATGACGAACAAAGTAACGCTTTAAGCAAGATGACATGATGTAGAGGGATAATCTCAAACCAATGATGAAAAGCCCATCTTTTCACCCTTGATGGCAACAACACGATACATGCCTCGCTACCCCTTCTATCACTGGGTGAGGTCACCGCACGGTATGAACCCAAAACCAAGCACTTCTACCATTGCAAGAATCATAGATCTAGTTGGCCAAACGAAACCCACAACTCAAAGAGAATTACAAGGATATGAAATCATGCATAAGAGAGATAAGAAGAAACTCAAATAAGATTCATAGATAATCTGATCATAAATCCACAATTCATCGGATCTCGACAAAACACACCGCAAAAGAAGATTACATCGGATAGATCTCCATGAAGATCATGGAGAACTCTGTATTGAAGATCCAAGAGAGAGAAGAAGCCATCTAGTTACTAGCTATGGACCCGTAGGTCTATGGTGAACTACTCACTCATCATCGGAGAGGTCATGGTGTTGATGAAGAAGCCCTCCGTGTCCGAATCCCGCCTCCGGCAAGGCACCAGGACGTAACCCGGATGGGATCTTGCGGAGACAGAAGCTTGCGACAGTGGAAAAGTAATTGCGATCGTCTTTTGATTTTTTTGGGAATACTTGGGAATATATAGGCGCAAGAACTAGGTGAGGTGACCTCCAGGGGGCCCACAAGCCTGGATGGCGCGCCCCCTGGTCGCGGGGTGGGGGCTTGTGGAGCCCCTGGGGCTCTTCTGGCTTTGCTCCCAAGTTCTCCGATCTTCTTCCGTTCCAGAAAAAATCTTTTCGGGGATTTTCTTCCGTTTGGACTCCGTTTCAAAATCTCCTCTGAAAGGGGTCAAAAACATGGAAAAAACAGGAACTGGCACTTGGTACTGATTTAATAAGTTAGTCAAAAAATAAATAAAAGGCATGCAAAACATCCAAAGTTTGACAAGATAATAGCATGAAACCATAAAAAATTATAGATACGTTGGAGACGTATCAGCTGCCACCACGCACCAAGGGGGATGGAGACAGCTGTCAGATTGTCATGCGCGAGGTACCGATGGATGCGCGTGCGGTCCTCGAGCAGCAGCGTGAGCGCCTTGACAAGGTCATCAAGGACGTCGCCACTCTCGAGCGTCAGAACCGGTCTGCAGTCGCGCATGGCAGTGATGCAAGCACCGTTGGTTGCCGGGCACTCACACACAAGCTGTACAGGGTGGCCTAGTCGGACAAGTTCAATCCTGACTAGTCACCGCGCTATGACAGCTCCCTCGACTCCGCGAAGTTCCTGCAGATCTATGCCCTGAGCATCGAAGCGATTGGCAGCCACAACAAGGTCATGCGGACTGCCTCCCGATGGTGCTCAAGCATGGCGTGTGGTCCGACTCTTGAACCTGCCCGAGGGCTCGGTTTCCTCGTGGAGTGGCCTCTACGAGCTGCTCGTTGCCAACTTGAAGGGAACGCACGACCGCCCCTTTTTGTCAACGACCTGTGGTGCGTGAAGCAACACCTTGGTGAGTCCCTCTACAAGTACATCCAGAGGTTCAGCCAGGTGCGCAACAAGATCCCGCATGCCACCGACGAGGCGGTCATAAAGCTGTTCACCAACGATGTCAAGGACCTCAAGATGTGTGAGAATCTCACCGTCAATGACACCCTGAGCATGGCCATGTAATTGTTCAACTTGGCCGACAAGTGCCCTAAGGCTGAAGAGGGCCGCCTATTTGCCAGGGACAATCCTGACGGCGCGCTGGAGGACACCAAGGCCAAGGCCTAGGAAGCGAAGCTCAAGGGGCCTACGTGCTCGCGGCCGAGCCCGAGCAGAAGCGTGCCCGAGAAGGAGCGCCATTCGTACTGCATCTACCACGACGTACACAACCACGAAACGGAAGATTGCCATGAGCTTAGGGTCCTCCAGGACGAGCGAGTCGTCCAGCGTCTAGAGCACAATGATCGTGGTGCTGGCTGCAACGGCGGCAGATGGGACTGCCACAATGGCAACTTTCTTCGGGATGGTGCAACCAGCCTTGTGACAAAGGCTCGTGCGACCAGCCACGCGAGATGCAACCTAGGGACAACGTGTAGCTCCCACCACCACCTCTGTCGCCTCTACGAAGGAACAAGTGCGACCAACACAATGAGGAGGTTAGGTCCTATCAGGAGCGTCATGCGGTGGTATGCATCCTCCGCGGGTCCCACACCCCCTCGTCCAACCGCCACTTCAAGCGGTTCTATTGCGAGGTGAGCGCCTTCCTCCTGAATCCTTGGGATGTGAAACCCCTCGAGTTGTCCCTATACTCCATCACTTTTGATGCCCACGACAGCCTGAAGTCTGCGGTTGTCATGGGCAATGTTTAGGAAATCGGTAACGTGTAACTGCTCGGTCGTCTCAGGAGTAGCGATTAATCGGTGAATCGGCCTATTAACTGGATTACTTGGTCGACCATTAATTGGTAGATTAAATAGAAACTTGCCAACTTATATCTTAATTTTTAATGTATTATACCATAATTCCACGCACCTAGCTATGTAATATACCAAAATATTCTATTGTAGGCATATAAAAAATTGACAAGAGGTAAAAATTAATAATCGTTATACATCAAAATATATAAAATCTCAAAATTCCAAATTATCAATTAAATATTTATACATATACATATAATTGCTAGCATACATCACACGATATACTCCAGATAACAACCCAAACCAACAGTTCCATCCACCCATCTACAAAATTGTAATTCATAATCTACTAATATATGAATGTGGATTCTCCACTAAGATAGGGGGAAAGATGGCAGTGTCTTGCCTACTGGTGACGCCTTTCAGGAAGATATTGGGGAGCATCCCATGGGAGGGGATGGGGAGTGGCCAAGTGGGGTGGGGTCCAGGCAGGTGATACGTCTCCAACGTATCTATAATTTTTTATGGTTGCATGGTATTATCTTGTCAAACTTTGGATGTTTTGCATGCCTATTATTTATTTTCTCGGACTAACCTATTAACTCGGTGCCAAGTGCCAGTTCCTGTTTTTCCATGTTTTTGACCCCTTTCAGAGGAGATTTTGAAACGAAGTCCAAACAGAAGAAAATCCCCAAAAAGATTTTTTCTGGAACGGAAGAAGATGAGAGAGCGTGGGGGCCAAGATAGAAGAGCCCTAGGGGCCCCACAAGCCCCCACCCCGCAGCCAGGGGGTCCGCTCCATGCATGCTTGTGGGCCACCTGGAGGTCCCGTGACCTAGATCTTGCGCCTACAAATTCAAAAATATTCCCAAAAAAATCACGGGAGCATCGTAATCACTTTTCCGCCGCCGCAAGCTTCTGTCTCCGCAAGATCCCATCTGGGGCACGTCCTGGTGCCCTGCCGGAGGGGGGATTCGGACACGGAAGGCTTCTCCATCAACACCATGACGTCTCCGATGATGCGTGAGCAGTTCACCATAGACCTACGTGTCCATGGCTAGTAACTAGATGGCTTCTTCTCTCTCTTGGATCTTCAATACAAAGTTCTCCATGATCTTCATGGAGATCTATCCGATGTAATCTTCTTTTGCAGTGTGTTTTATCGAGATCCGATGAATTGTGGATTTATGATAAGATTATTTATGAATATTATTTGAGTTTCTTCTGATCTCTCTTATGCATGATTTCATATCCTTGTAATTCTCCTCGAGTTGTGGGTTTTGTTTGGCCAACTATATCTATGATTCTTGCCATGGGAGAAGTTCTTGGTTTTGGGTTCATACCGTGCGGTGACCTCACCCAGTGACAGAAGGTGTAGCGAGGCAAGTATCGTGTTGTTGCCATCAAGGGTAAAAAGATGGGGTTTTTATCATTGGTTTGAGATTATCCCTCTACATCATGTCATCTTGCTTAAAACGTTACTCTGTTCGTCATGAACTCAATACACTAGATGCATGCTGGATAGCGGTCGATGTGTGGAGTAATAGTAGTAGGTGTAGAAAGTATTGGTCTACTTTTCTCGGACGTGATGCCTATATGCTAGATCATTGCCTTAGATATCGTCATGACTTTGCGCGGTTCTATCAATTGCTCGACAGTAATTTGTTCACCCACCGTATTACTTGCTATTTTGAGAGAAGCCTCTAGTCAACACTATGGCCCCCAGGGTCTACTCCACACCATATTTTCAGCCTTACACTTTTTACTTCGTTGCACTTTCCGCCCTCAGATCTCACATTTGCAAACAATCTTGAAGGGATTGACAGCCCCTTTGAAGTGTTGGGTGCAAGTTTGTTTGTGTTTGCGTAGGTACTCTGGACTTGACGAGACCCTCCTTCTGCATCGATACCTTGGTTCTCAAACAGAGGGAAATACTTACTGCTCCTGTGCCGCATCACCCTTTCCTCTTCAAGGGAAACACCAACGCAAGCCCAATCTTCGTCAACGTGTCAATTTCTGGCGCTCTTTTTTGGGAAGTAGCAGAAGGATTTCTGGCGCCGTTGCCGGGGAGGAATATCATGTCAAGAACTCATCGAAGTAAGTGTCGCAAACTCATCTCTTGCATTTATTTTGTTTGCCAATTGCCTCTCCTTTTCCTCTCCCCCATGCACCAATTTGCATTTTTTGTTTGCCTTTTCGTTCGCCTTTTCGTTCGCCCTTTTTCTCGCCCGCTTTTTTTTTGCTCGTGTGCTTGCTTGCTTGCTGAAGTCACCATGAAAGAGAACACCAAGCTTGGTGACTTATCGAATACTAATAATAATGATTTTATTAGTACTCCGATTGCTCCCGCCACTAGTGCGGAGTCAAACGAAATCAGTGCCGCTTTGCTGAATCTTGTTATGAAAGAGCAATTCTCTGGCCTTCCTAGTGAATATGCCGCATCCCATCTCAATACCTTCATTGAGCTTTGCGATATGCAAAAGAAAAGAGATGTGGATAATGACGTGATTAAATTGAAGCTTTTTCCTTTCTCGTTGCGAGATCACGCAAAAACTTGGTTTTCTTCTTTGCCTAAAAATAGTATCGATTGTTGGGGTAATTGCAAAGATGCTTATATATCCAAGTATTTTCCGCCGGCTAAGATCATCTCTCTCCATAATGATATCATGAATTTCAAGCAACTTGATCATGAACATGTTGCACAAGCTTGGGAGATAATGAAATTAATGATTAGAAATTGTCCCGCTCATGGCTTGAGCCTTTGGATGATTATTCAAATCTTTTACGTTGGCTTGAATTTCGCTTCTAGAAATATCTTGGACTCTGCCTCAGGTGGAACGTTCATGGAAATCACGTTAGGAGAAGCCACAAAGCTCTTAGACAACATCATGACGAACTACTCTCAATGGCACACTGAAAGGTCACCTACTAGTAACAAGGTACACGCTATAGAAGAAATTAACTCGTTGTGTGCTAAGACGGATGAGTTAATGAATTTGGTTGCTAGTAGAAGTGCTCCTTTGGATCCTAATGATTTGCCTTTGTCTTCTTTGATTGAGAGTAGCAACGCTAGCTTGGACGTAAATTTTGTTGGTAGGAATAACTTTGGCAACAACAACGCTTTTAGAGGAAACTATGTTCCTAAGCCTTTTCCTAGTAACTCCTCTAATAATTTTGGCAACTCCTACAACAATACCCACGGAAATTACAATAGATTACCCTCTGATCAAGAGAGTAATATCAAAGAGTTCATCAACTCTCAAAAGATTTTCAATGCGTCCATAGAGGAAAAACTACCCAAAATTGACGATTTGGCTAGAGCGTTGATAGGATTTCTTGTGATGTTGATGCTTTGAAAGTTAGATGTGCTCCTCCCAAAATCAACATGGATGAAACTTTGAAAGCTATGCGTGTTTCCATGATTGAGATCCAAGAAGGAACCGCCCAAATTCGTGCTAGACATGAATGGCTTAAAAGGGTGTGTTCTCGTGATGAGAATCACGAAGATCTTAAAGTGCTTGGTATGACTCCCGTTGAATCTTTGTTTTCTTGTGTCAAACCTAATTATTATCGGGCTGTATATGAATCCACTTTGGTTGAAAAGTTCCCCAATGATTTGGAGTCCATTTATCTTGATGCTAAAAGCATTGAAAGTGGAGTAGAAGACGTTAAAACTTTGAGTAGTAATGAAGTTACTACCGTGGATTTCAAGGAATTCAATTATGATAGTTGCTCCTTGATTGAATGCATTTGTTTGATGCAATCCATGTTGAACTCTCCACACGCTTATAGCCAAAACAAAGCCTTTACCGATCATATCATCGAAGCTATGATAAAAGCTCTTGAAGAGAAACTTGAATTGGAAGTCTCTATCCCTAGAAAGCTTCATGATGAGTGGGAACCTACCATCAAAATCAAAATAAAAAACTATGAGTGCAATGCTTTGTGTGATTTGGGTGCTTGTGTTTCTGCGATTCCAAACTTTTTATGTGATATTCTGGGTTTTAATGAGATTGAAGAGTGTTCTCTTAATTTGCATCTTGGTAATTCTACTATCAAGAAACCCATGGGAAGGATCAATTATGTTCTTATTATTGCAAATAGGAACTATGTACCCGTTGATTTTATTGTGCTTGACATTGATTGCAATCCTACATGCCCTATTATTCTTGGTAGACATTTCCTAAGGACTATCGGTCCTATCATCGATATGATGAAAGGGAATATTAGGTTTCAGTTTCCTTTAAGGAAGGGCATGGAACAGTTTCCTAGAAAGAAAATGAGATTGCCTTATGAATACATGATAAGGGCTACTTATGGTTTGAGCGCCAAAGACGATGATACATGATTCTATCGCTACTATGCCTAGCTAAGGGCGTTAAACAATAGCGCTTTTTGCGAGGAAACCCAATGAATTTATATTTTTTCTTTCTGTTTTGTTGCATCCACAATTTCACAATTCTGTTGTGATTGTCTTTTGTGTGTGTTTCTTTTTCTGTTTGATCCAAGCAAAGCCTTTATGACTAGTCTTGGTAATGGTTGTTTGATCTTGTTGGAAAAAGACAGAAAATGTTTGCTCACGAGATGATTTTTATTTTTTATTCAGAAAGAGCTTTTGAGTTGATTCTTTTTGCTGCTGATTGATATGCTTTTTCCCTAGACCGTCGTAATTGTTCAGATATTTTGAGGTACCATAAGTATACGAAGTATACAGATTGCTACAGATTGGTCTGTTTTTGACAGATTCTGTTTTTGTTGAGTTGGTTGCTTGTTTTGATGAAACTATGGTTAGTATCGGGGGGTATGAGCCATGGGAAAGTGAGAATACAGTAGCCCATCATCAATATAGATGTAATTCAAGTTTGCTACAATACCAAAAGAAGTGGTGGTTTGTTTTCTTGTACTAATGTTATCACAAGTTTCTGTTTATGTTTTGTGTTGTGAAGTTTTCAAGTTTTGGGTGACGTTCTCATGGACAAAGAGATAAGGAGTGGAAAGAGCTCAAGCTTGGGGATGCCCAAGGCACCCCAAGCCAAATTCAAGGACACCAAAAAGCCTAAGCTTGGGGATGCCCCGGGAAGGCATCCCCTCTTTCGTCTTCAATCAATCGGTAACATTACTTGGAGCTATATTTTTATTCACCACATGATATGTGTTTTGCTTGGACAGTCTTGTATCATAGGAGTCTTTTCTTTTTGTTGTGTCACAATCATCCTTGCTCCAGACCTTTTTGAGAGAGAGAGACATGCACTCATCGTGATTTTGCTAGAATGCTCATAGTGCTTCACTTATATCTTTTCAGCTAGATACTTTTGCTCTAGTGCTTCACTTATATCTTTTGAGCTAGATACTTTTGCTCTTGTGCTTCACTTGTATCTTTAGAGCACGACGGTGCGTGATTTGGAAATTGGCTTATGATATGAAAGTAGTCCCATGTGCTAGGTACCCAAAGAGGATGCAAAAACCTCCATCTTCATGTGCATTGAGTAGGAAGAGAAGTTTCGATTCCTCTCAATTAGTTTTGAGACACAGATTTGGTAATATTAAAAGTTATGTTAGTAGGGTGTTGTGAATCTAGAGATACTTGTGTTGGAGTTAGTGATTCCCGTAGCATGCACGTATGGTGAACCGCTATGTTAGGAAGTCGGAGCATAATTCATCTATTGATTGTCATCCTTTGTGTTGAGGTCGGGATCGCCTGATGGTTTACACCTACCAGCCCTTCCCCTCGGATTATGCGTTTAGCACTTTGTTTCGATTACTAATAATGCAATAAGTATGTGAGTTCTTTATGACTGATGTTGAGTCCATGGTACAGATGCACTTTCACCTTCCACCATTGCTAGCCTCTCTAGCGCCGCGCAACTCCTGCCGGTGCACAAACCCACCAAATTCCTTCCTCAAAACAGCCACCATACCTACCTACTATGGCATTTTCATAGCCATTCCGAGATATATTGCCATGCAACTACCACCGTTCCGTCTAATGACTTGTGTCGTCACTTTCATATTGCCGTTACATGATCATACTAGATCGTTGCACATCCCGGTACACTGCCGGAGGCATTTCCTATGGAGTCATCATCATTGTGATCTTTGAGCTTTGAGTAACTAAAAAGTGTGATGATCATCATTATTAGAGCATTCTCCCATGTGAGGAAAACAAAGAGGCCAAAGAGCCCAAAACAAAAAAAAACAAAAAAAAGAGGCCTAAGAGCCCAAACAAAAAAATGAGAGAAAAAGAGAGAAGGGACAATGCTACTATCTTTTTCCACACTTGCGCTTCATGATAGCACCATGTTCTTCATGATTGAGAGATTCGTGCTTTGTCACTACCATATGCTAGTGGGAATCTTCATTTTATAACTTGGCTTGTATATTCCAATGATGGGCTTCCTCAAAATTGCCTTAGGTCTTCGTGAGCAAGCATGTTGGATGCGCACCCACTAGTTTTCCCTTGAGCTTCCACTAGTTTTCCTCAAAATCCCTACTCATTAACATGTATATCTATTAATGGGCATCTCCATAGACTACTGATACACCGAGTCAGTTTGACCTTCTCCTCCTTTTTGTCTCACAACCACCACCACACTCTACTCCACCTATAGTGCTATATCCATGGCTCGCGCTCATGTATTGCGTGATAGTTATAAAAGGTTTGAGAAAGTAAGCGTGCGAAAACAATTACTTGCCCAATTCCGGGATTGTGCATGATTTACATTAGTTGTGTGAGGATGATGGAGCATAGCCAGACTATATGATTTTGTAGGGATAATTTTCTTTGGCCTTGTTATTTTGAAAGTTCATGATTACTTTGCTAGTTTGCTTGAAGTATTATTGTTTTCATGTCAATAGCAAACTATTGTTTTGAATCGTACAGATCTGAACATTCATGCCACGTGAAAGAAGTTGCAAAGGACAACCATGCTAGGTAGCATTCCACATCAAAAATTCGTTCTTTATCACTTCCCTACTCGAGGACGAGCAGGAGTTAAGCTTGGGGATGCTTGATACATATCAAACGTATCTATAATTTTTGATGGTTTCATGCTATTACCTTGTCAAAGTTTGGATGTTTTGCATGCCTTTTATTTATTTTCTGGGACTAACCTATTAACTCAGTGCCAAGTGCCAGTTCTTGTTTTTCCATGTTTTTGACCCCTTTCAGAGGAGATTTTGAAACGAAGTCCAAACGGAAGAAATCCCCGAAAAGATTTTTTCTGGAACGGAAGAAGATCGGGGAGCTTGGGGGCCAAGCCAGAAGAGCCCCAGGGGCCCCACAAGCCCCCACCCCGCGGTCAGGGGGGCCGCGCCATGCAGGCTTGTGGGCCTCCTGGAGGTCCCCTGACCTAGATCTTGCGCCTATCAATTCCCAAATATTCCCAAAAAATCAGGGGAGCATCGTAATCACTTTTCCGCCATCGCAAGCTTCTATCTCCGCAAGATCCCATCTGGGGGACGTCCTGGTGCCCTGCCAGAGCGGGGATTCGGACACGGAAGGCTTCTCCATCAACACCACGACCTCTCCGATGATGCGTGACTAGTTCACCATAGACCTACGAGTCCATAGCTAGTAACTAGATGGCTTCTTCTCTCTCTTGGATCTTCAATACAAAGTTCTCCATGATCTTCATGGAGATCTATCCGATGTAATCTTCTTTTGCGTTGTGTTTGTCGAGATCCAATAAATTGTGGATTTATGATCAGATTATCTATGAATCTTATTTGAGTTTCTTCAAGTTGTGGGTTTTGTTGGCAAACTAGATCTATGATTCTTGCCATGGGAGAAGTGCTTGGTTTTGGGTTCATACCGTGTGTTGACCTCACCCAGTGACAGAAGGGGTAGCGAGGCATGTATTGTGTTGTTGCCATCAAGGGTAAAAGATGGGGTTTATATCATTGGTTTGAGATTATCCCTCTACATCATGTCATCTTGCTTAAAGCGTTACTCTATACGTCATGAACTCAATACACTAGATGCATGCTGGCTAGCGGTCGATGTGTGGAGTAATAGTACTAGATGCAGAAAGTATCAGTCTACTTATCTCGGATGTGATGCCTATATGCTAGATCATTTCCTTAGATATCGTCATGACTTTGCACGGTTCTATCAATTGCTCGACAGTAATTTGTTCACACACCGTAATACTTGCTATTTTGAGAGAAGCCTCTAGTGAACACTATGGCCCCGAGGGTCTACTCCACACCATATTTTCAGCCTTACACTTTTTACTTCGTTGCACTTTCCGCCTTCAGATCTCATTTTTGCAAACAATCTTGAAGGGATTGACAACCCCTTTGAAGCGTTGGGTGTAAGTTTGTTTGTGTTTGCGCAGTTACTCTGGACTTGACGAGACCCTCCTTCTGGATCGATACCTTGGTTCTCAAACTGAGGGAAATACTTACTGCTCCTATGCTGCATCACCCTTCCCTCTTCAAGGGAAAAACCAACGCAAGCCCAATCTCCGTCAACGTGTCAATTTCTGGCGCTGTTGTTTGAGAAGTAGCAGCAGGCGACCAGAATGGCAGAGCAACTAGACCTTGCACGCGTAGTGTGGTGACTAGCACTGGTGAGGACACGACTAGCCACCGGCCAGGTTAGGAGGGGATGAAATGAGAATGTGTTAGCGGGAGAAGAGTCAAACCGTAGGTATTTAGTAGCAAGAGGGGGTTGCATGGGTTACATGCCAAAAATTTGGGATTCGTTTGCCCACCAGTTAATGGGCCAATAGTGATTAATCGGCCTCACAACTGATTAATCGGTATGACAACTGATTAATCGGTCTAATTGGCCAATTAATCGGCATGGCAAGTTAACACGATGAATAGGTGTTATTCGATTCGGTCACCCTAAGAGTAGCAATAAACTGGCAAGTTAGCTCGTTAATTGGATGAATTCTTGAACAATGGTCGTGGGCACACCTCCCATGATGTGCACTCCCACCATTAACAACGTGGTTGTCACCAAGACCATCATCGACGGGGCGCAGGCCTCAATGTGTTCTCTGTCAAAACCTTCGACACACTCCAGGTGCCTTAGATCACCAGCTAATGCCGACCAGGGCATTGTTGGGGGTGACCAGTGGCTCCACGATCCCGCTAGGGCAGGTCTGCCTCCCGGTCACCTTCGACACGCGTAACAACTATCACACCGAACACATCAACATCGATATGGCGCACATCGGGTTCCCATACAATGCCATCTTGGGCTACCCCACACTGGCCAAGCTCATGGCTGCTACACACCACATCTCACATGATACCGAAGGCGATGAACCTCGTGGGGCCACACCTCCGAGGAAGAGGTAGTTGCTGCCTGCCTTTGGTTCTGCCAAGGCAAAAGGCCCAGTGGTGGAGGCCAAGGCCACGAGCCCCGCACGTGTTTCAGGTGCTTTCCTATTTAGGCATAGGGAGGTGCACCCGGCGCCCCACTCGGGTCGGGCTCTGGGATTCCGTTTGGAAGGCATCCGACCTGGCCATTGTACCGAGGGAACAGCTCGGGCACCACCTGGAGAGGCGCATCGGCACGCGCCCTCACAAGCAGGGAGTACAATGTCAGGCGTCGGTGGCTCAAGAGTTCATTGCCCAGGAAATCGACAAGCTGCGAGAAGCGCACGCCATGCGTGGCACGCGCTGCATGGAGCGCTGCCTTAGGAGGCTCATCAATCCCGAGGGGACTGCGGCGACATGCATGTGCATATACGTCACGGGCCTCAATGGGGTCCCTTCTCGGAGTTCCTTCGGGCCTGCGTGAGTAGGGCTTGGCCGAAATTTCCATGTGGGCCACTTTCACATGCCTTCTAGTCTGGGGAATGCCGTGACAGCCTTCCAAGGGCTGGCTCGGCTCACGCTGACACCTCACGCGGCATCGGGGCCCTGGGAGCCCCCATAGCTTTGCGAAGCAATGTACCCGTGAGAATATCGACCTTCACGACGTGCTTCATCCGATGACCCTGCTCGCCCATGACAACGTCGCCCGGTGATGTTCCATCTCACCCGAGGTCCAGGGTGCCCATCCAACTGCACTAACCTCCAGCGTGCGGGCCCGCCCTCGTGATGTTCTTGCTTTTTTGTTGTGTGGTAAATTTTTTTATTTACCTTCAAAACTTATGATGTTGTCTTGGAATGCTTCACTTCTAGTTTGGCGATTGGTCGCTTTGGGCACTATGCAACGTGTGATTTTCGCTTGATCGTTCTATGAAGGAGCCTGGCATGGCGTGTGTGCTCGGGTTCCTCCGTGTAGTGTTGCTAAATTCGAGTGACTGAATTCTGAATGAAGGTCTTGCTCTTGTATACATCAGCTCATGGGGTCCTTGCTGCCTAACATCTTCGTGCAGTGGCCTAGCGGCGGTCACCCGACGGGTGTTGTCCTCCTTCTTATTGCAGGACCCATGTGCGCATTGATGCACAAAGGATGAGGCGCAATGGGCTTCGAGGCTGAGGCTAGGAACTCCAGAGCCTTGGGCCTCGGGTATCCGACCCGTGAGTGAATCGCCGCGTGTAACCCTCTCACGTAATAACGAGTTTTGGTTGTACACGCCCGGAGGCTCCCGAAGTGGAAGCCCAAGATGGGTCGTGTCATGTACTTGGGAGGGGGCTCCGCCCATGCCCAAGTGGAAGTCCCTGAGCTCCACGCTGGCAGAATTACTGTTGACCCGCGACCATGCCCACGCCCAAGTGGAAGCCCCATGCATCACACTGTGGACGATCGTTGGAGATCCAATCCCGCTACCTCCTCCTTGTACCTCACATGGGCGGGGCTACACACGGTGCTCGTTATGAGGTTTGTCCCTGTAGCTCCGAAAGATCCAAGAGATTGAGCTCTTTCTCGCGGGCTAACCCCCGTGCACGTCACCTCCTGAGGTAATTGGTGACTAGTTCCCGCGTGACACCCAAGGGCAAGTGGGCGGGCGCTTAGAGATCTGACCAATTCACCCGTATGAGAGTCGCTTGCGCGTCAAGGGTGGGGGGGGGGGCTGAGCATCGCGACTCAAGGCCTTCACTAGCCATGTAGCCTCTCACCCCTTGGTAATCCAATGACGGCTAAGATACGTGCACGATTGGGCCCTGCAGACACAGATTTCAAGGCCCTCATCATGGAGCGGGAGTTGCTTTTGCGTTAAGGGGGGTGCATGAGCATCACGACTCAGGACCTTCACTAGCACTGTAGCCTCTCACCCCCTCGTTATCCATTGGCAGATACGATACGCATAGGGTTGGGCCCTATTGATGTAGAGTGCCAAGGCTTCCAGAGGAGAAAATAGGGACTTCAAGGGAGTCGCTTGTGCTTCAAGGGGGGCGCATGAGCATCGTGACTCAGGGGCTTCATTGGCTCTGTAGCCTCTCATGTCTTGGTAATGAAGTGGCGGCTGAGATACACGCAGGGTTGGGCCCTGGCGACGTAGAGCATCAAAGCTCCTGAGGAGGAACGCAGAGTTCCGTGAGAAAGTCGCTTGCATGTAAAGGAGGGCACCTAATAATCGTGACTCAGGGCATTCATTGGCCCTGTAGCCTCTCAGTACCTGGTATTCCATCAACGGCCGGGATACGCGCAGGGTTGGGCCGCGATGACGCAGAGCACAAAGACGAGCAAGAGAAAAATAAACGCGGAAATAGGCACTACGAGTCGCAAGCAATTATTACATAATTCAATTTGTTCCATAAAATAATGGGTAATGCCTAATGCCTCCTTGAGGCAAAGATGATGTGTTTCAAGGCATGGCAGTAGGCTCCTCGCCAGACACCTTGTCATTTTCACAGGAGAACTTCTCAAGAAGCGTACGCACGTGGTCCCCCAAGGTGGTTGCCAGATTGCCAAGGGACTCCTCAGGCACAGGGCCCATCACCCATGCAAACTCGAAGCAAGGATCGCGAAGGTGGAGACGACTGAAGACGCGGGTCGCCGCCACGGAGAAAAGGTCATGGCACTCCTCCTCCAGGACGTTGTCCACCTTTTTGATCGTGCCCTCGAGCTCCTTCACGAGCTCAGAAGAAAACTCGGTGTAGGTGGGATCCTGAGGAACGAGGGAAGACTCAAGCCTCGACCTGCAGATTGAACCCAGCACCTGGAGGGCCCTCAGTTCCATTGAAGAGGGCGTGGCGCGGTCCACTACCACCTTCGTGTTGGCAGCGGCCTGGGCCCCCTCCTCCCGAGCAGCCAGCTTCGCGCTGGCCTTGGAGATATGCTTTGCGTGGGCGTCCCGAGCCTCAGCCACCTCATGTTGGAGTGCCTCCAAACGCGTGCACCCCGCGACCTAGTGGGCTGCCTCCAATGCCAGCTCAGAGCCCCAATGGGAAAGCGCCTCCTCACGGGTCTTGGTGGCCTCGTGAAGCTCCTTGAGGCCGGTCTCTGCTTCCTCGCAACGCTTAACAAGCTCTTCCTTCTTGGAAAGGGCACTCACGCAGGCAACCTTAGCTTCAGCGTCCTCCCACCGGCTCTCCGCACGGATGGCCTTGGACTTGCCTTTGACCTCCTTGATGGAGGAATTAAGTTGTCTCCACCCTTTGGCCAACCTCACGCGCTCCACGGCATGATGTTCCCAGCGTCCTAAAAGTCCACCTCGAGCTGGCGGAGTAGGTTCAGCGTGTCGGTTAGAGCCCCGCGCCCGAGCAGCCCGTCTTGGCCCAGTAGGGCGAAGGCTTCCGGAGTAGCTGCAGCCCTGGCGTTGCTCACTGCCGCGCCTAGAGCGACCCCGACCCCCTCTTCGTGGGGTGTCGGGGGCTCAAGGGCTTCCCTCGCTTTGGGCATCCGCAACGTGCTCGCGAGGACGATCTCCCCCCCCCTCTGGGGTCCTCGCAGAAGCCATGGCCTCGACAGTTCGCACCGGGGGCTGGACCACCATGACCTGGTCTGGCGGCATCGGTGGTGGGACCATCACGGTCCGAAAAATAGAATCTGCCTACTGCGTGGGGGAGATACCCGGAGATGTAGCGGTGCCCGCGCGCCCGGTCATGGTGGCCATCCTATGCTGGCTACCTCCGCGCCTCATGATGCCCCGATCGAGGGAAGAAGTCGCCCTTAAGACTTGCGCCACCTTCGCTCCCGTGATGCTCTTCTTCTTATTCTTTTCTTCCCTGCCGCCAGGGATCCTGTGCTAGAGAAGAGAGGGCCTCAGCAGGACAGTCGCGGGTGAATAGCGCAAGGGCAGCCCAAGGTACTTACTCCTCATCGGGGGTCACTTCCTCTTCTTCTCGGTGGCGGGCGCAACATCTTCTCCACCCAGGGGTTCTTGACGTGGTCCTCGACGGGCTCGGCTTGGCCTCTGTGGGGACCCCAACTTGTAAGTCGTGGTCACTGAATGCACGTGTATAGTGATCCCAGAGATCAAAGTTCACTGAACACACATAAGTTGAATAAAACAAGTCTTACATCCATAAAAATCATCTGATACAATTAAGGACCATCAAGGCCAAGTCATTACATAGATAGGGCCTCGAAGGCCGACACACAAAACACAAACTAACAGCGGATAACTTGTTTGAAAGCGTGAACCCATGCCATCTGCCTGAACCTACATGCATTCTGACTGGGAAGCGTCTTGGTTCGCATGTTCGTCTCCGATGAACTCTTCTCCAAATTCGGTTCTTCCATGCATGGCCAATTAAATAACCAGTGGCAAGCGAATGAGTACTTTGAATGCACTTTCAAGCAACCCATGATACGGAACAAGGAAATAATCAAGTATGACATAACACTAGTATGCTAATTTGTGGAAAGCAGATTTTTCCCTAGTGCAACAACACGATCAACTTCTCGTGAGGCATGCATCATAAGGTAAATGGTAACCAAGAATGGGTTACAGATGTCAATATCAATTGAGCGTCGAACAAGCCTTGTCCGTCCATCATGCTAAGTCATATGACTTTGCTAATTATTCGTTCTGCTACCACTTTGACACACACACACACACTTGGTTTATATGTAAACTCTTGGACGTAGTTTAAGCAGCACCACCCAACTATCCTTGATCGTGGATACGGCTATTCGAATAGTTTTACACTCTATAGAGGTTGCACACATTACTCACAAGAGTCAGGGAAACTTTCGTGTCACAACACGACTCGCGGGATTTATCATACCTGAGGTAAGTAACCAAAGATTACCTTTCCCATGACGATACTAGCAAGAGTCCACTCGTTGGTGATAGTCCCTCGTGATGTGCATCACATGTATCATCCATGAGGGCACACAAAGGTGTGCCCGATGTCTGTAAAATAACCCATGGTCTTCCTGATCAAGTGGCTACCTAGCTCAACACATCACCCTCGGGCATTAGTGGCACCCGACAAGGGTAAAACATTTGAAATCACCTCCTTTTATAGTCTCCATGCATGAACCCAATCCCATGCGTAGCACTACCAGCAACCTATCTACTTTCCACCCACACAACCCTCATAGGAAGGTAGGGTCATGCCCAGGTGCAAGTAGCAACGCGGAATTTCCAGTGACAGCCCACTCAGTTGGTCACCGACTCCACATGATTCAATGCATTGGAACGAAGTGTTAATTGGCATGCATAAAACTAGTTTCTCAAACATGGTCAAGGGGTTGCTTGCCTTACTCAAATAGGTCTCCGGTGTCTTCGAGGTCTTCTGATCCAAGCCCCTCGCCGGCAACGCAAAGTATCGCCGCAATATAAACAGGCAAGAATAAGCACTAGAACAAAAACAGGGAGAATATTCTTCTCAGAAAAATGTCACACCATTTTTGTAAAACACTAGGGTGTTGTAGGCTCTGTAAAAGTTATTGGGTTTTATTTTTTGACTGCTAAGTTGCAGAAACTATTTTAACACAGTGTTAAAATGTCTAAAACAAGCTTTGTAAAACAATAAAGTGTATGCAACCTTTGCAAAAATGGCACAAGTGTCCCTCTAAAATACCGCCTAATATTACGAGATTTGTGTGGAGGAACATTTGAATTTGGATAAATATTTAATACTATGGAATTTCTGTAAAATAGGATTTATAAGAAAAAAGGAAAAGGGGTCACAATTCCTGGGCCTCGAGCTGTTGGCCTAATCGGACCAACCAGCAAACCATCCCAGGTGGACCACGCGTGCGCACCCACCATAGTTTAAACCCGACAGGCGAGGCCCAACCGTAGTGGGAGAGAGGGGAGGCGAGGGAGAGGTGTGAATGACAGGTGGCCCCCACGTGTCATCTTCATCCTCGGGACACAAAGGGTGGCCACCTCATCGGCAACGACAGAGGGCACAACGAGTGCAACTAGTGATGGGAATGGAACTAGGGACGAGCCGTCATTGGACGGGTGGAGGAGGGAGGAGCAGGGGTGCAAGGAGTCGCCGACGACAATGTCCCACAGAGGAGGATCTTCGAGAGGTTGGTCGTCAGGGCCGAAAACTATAGTAAATGAACAAGCAATTGAGGGTGAAAGCATCAGGAAGTTGTTGTGGTCCCAATGGAATAGAAATAAGAGCCGGAGCATCCTTGTACCCGGGGATTGCCGGAATCCCGAAACGGCAGATCCAGAGCTCGATCTCGAGCTCGAGTACTCCTGGGGAAGAATGGGTGGCTCACAGGGGCGATTAGGTGTACCAGGAGGTCGAAGGGAGTGAGTGGGAGGTTTTGTGTGGTGTTATATAAAGGGGGCATCGTGCTCGTGCGTTGGCAAGACCATGGTGATGGGCAGGGAGGAGAGAGGGCTTGCGAGCGCGTCCCCGGTCTTTGTGGACGTGGTCTGGGGTTGGAACAGGGTCGAGGAGGATCGGGGAGCTGGCTCATGCCGTGCAGCGGTGGCGGATGCCATCTGATCGAATCGGCTTCCGAGGGCACGCGTCGCAGGAGGAGTAGAAAAGGAGAGAGGAGAGGCACGACATGGTGCAGGTCTCCTACCGTCGAGGGGGCCGTGGGGGACAATCGAAGGGGTCCAAAGTTGGCAGGGGCCGGCCTCCCAACGCGTGGGTGCGCATTATAGCGCGGCCAAAGCATAGTTTTGGCACGCTACGGCATGCTAGCATGCTATGGCGCGCCTCAACTTGTCCTCTAGTGTGTGGGGTATGTGGGGATGCATCTGGGATGCCCTAGAGCCGAGATGGTGGACTGTGCTTAGAGGGAGAGGGTTGAAAAGCTTCTGCCAGGGTGGACCAAAGGGTAATTGGGGTTTTTGTCTAACTCCACAGTCGAACCAGAGCTAGATATTGCTATTGCGTGTGAAAATTGCCTCTGTGGGCTTGTGATAAAAATTTGGACTGTAGGTGAACAGTGTAGGGGGCAAAAGTAGCAATTTTATCAATTCACTAGATGGTGTTTGATGTTGGGTTCAGGAAGATAATCCTCACCACTTGCACTGATATTTAACAGGATTGTATTATGAGCAAAACAATAGGATTCACCAAGTTCTAGCGCATTTGAGCAAAGTTGACAATGTAGACAGGAAAAACCCTAGAATTGCATAAAGTGAGATTTTTGTTGACCAAGGTTATCAAATCAACTCCCTTCAATGCAAAACTGGGTGTGGCATCCTTATTTCGGGCCTAGGTCACCCGTGTAAAGTTTGAGAGCAAGTGGTTAAACTTGGCAATGTAGAGTTGCTCAAATTTGGTTCTGGACAAGAATAGTTTTGGGGTTAATTGGTGTATCAAATCAACTTGTATTGAGATGAAACTTTGTAGTATCACCCCACTTATCATATGTGACTTGCTAGAATTTTCCTAGGATTTATTAGGAATATTTCCCTTGGAAATATTTCAAAAGCATGAAATAGGCAGAAAGTGTTTTGAGGGGTTTTGTCCAATATTTTTAACATGACCATGTGTTGAAACTCGTATGTATGGAAAATATATGTTCAGTATGTTTCCCTAAATGTCTCAAATATTTATGAAGCATGAAAATAATTTTTTCGTATGAAATATCATTTCTGGCCTCAGAAAAAGGTATTTAAATAAAATAGAAAAATAAATTTAAAAATAATTATTGTATTGTTTTGTGAAGTCTTTTTTATAATAGGGTGCAATTAAATCCTTTGGTGTAAAACATCCCTCCTATTTTGGAGACTTGCACTGCAAATTTCAAATCAGGGTTTTGGAGAATTTAGAATGATTTAAAGCCTTTTGTTAAAATAGTTGTTTATAAAAATGGTTTTCTGGTCCTATTCACATGGCATGATCATTGGGCAAGGTCTTGGGTCAAGGAGGAAGGTTATAGACAGGAGAACAACTATAGTGATTCAAAAACTCAATCAGTCACACAAGCAAGTTGCAACAGAAATAAATGATCACAAACATGCAAAAAGTTTAAATTGGTTCCAAATTTTCATAAATCCACATGTGAAAAAAGTGGTACAAACACAGGGTGTGATAGACCTATCCCCCTTATAAGAATCTCGTCCCCGAGATTTCTACGCTAGGCGCTAAAAAGAGAAGGAAATTCGGATCTGAGGTAGTCTTCATGCTCCCATGTTGCTTCTGCTTCAATGTGGTTGCTCCACTGGACCTTGAAGTATTTGATAGGGCGGCTTCTGGTGCAATGCTTAGCCTCGTCTAGGATGCGGATCGGTCTCTCGTGATAAGTGAGAACTGGCTGAAGATCGACGGCTCGATGATCGATATCCTTATAGAGCTCAGGGTGGTTGGGAACTTGGAGGCACTTCCGGAGTTGCAACACGTGGAAAACATTGTGTACCTCCACAAGTTCAATGCTAGCTCCATCTGGTAGGTAACTTCTCCCCATCTCGCGGTGACCTTGAAGGGGATAATTTAACTTGGTGCTAGTTTCCCCTTGACGTGGTAGCGGTTTGTTACCTTGAGAAGCGTGACTCCGAGATAGATGTAGTCCCCAACATGGAAACTTGTGTCTTGGCGATGGGTATCGACGTAGCTCTTCCGTCTGGATTTGGCGGCCTCTAGGCGTTCCCTGTCAAGTTGAACTTGCTTTTCTGCTTAACGAAGTACATCTAGCTCGAAGACCAGCCCTTCTGCGATTTCTGACCAGTTTTGGGGAGTGCAACACTTGTGACCATACAACACCTCAAATGGTGCCATCTCGAGGCAGGACTGACACCTGTTGTTGTAGGAGAAGTCGGCAAAGGGAAAACAAACTTCCCACTTTGCTCCACATGCCAGTGCACAGGCACGGAGAATGTCCTCGAGTATATGATTTACTCCTTTCGTCTGACCGCCGGTCTAATTGTGAAAAGCGATGCTGAAGGATAGCTTGGTTCACATAGCTTCGTGAAACTTTCTCCAGAACCTCAAGGTGAACTTTGTGACATTATCAAGCACAATCTCCTTTGTAACTCCATGAAGGCTCAAGATGTGATTGACGTAGAGGTTGGCTAGCTAGCTCCCGCCATAGGTGGTACTGACGCGAATGAAGTGGGCTACCTTGCTCAGGTGGTCGACGATGACCCAAATGGAATCATGTCCTTTGCTGGACTTGGGCAGACTAGTGATGAAGTCCTTCTCGACTTTATCCCACTTCCATTCAAGCACTTGGAGGGGTTGTACCTGTCTAGCGGGTCGGTGATGCTCAACTTTGAAACTCTGGCATACGTCATATTTAGCGGCATAACATGCTATCTCTCTCTTCATTCCATGCCACCAGAATCTTGCCTTGAGGTCTTGGTACATCTTGGTTCCTCCAGGGTGAATGGAATATGGAGCATCATGTGCTTCTTGAGCTCAGCTTTGTTGGGTACACAAATGTGGTCCCCAAACCATACCACTCCTTGTTCATCCACTGAGAATAATGGGGCCTTTCCATCCTTGATCTTCTTCTTGATACCTTCAATGCTCTCGTGCCCCTTCTAAGCTTCCTTTATATCATCCATCAATGTAGGCTTTGCTTCGAGGTTGGCTAGAAATCCTGGTGCGACTAGCTTCAACCCGAAGCTCTCAAGTTCCTCGTAGAAAGGCATGTAGCCTTTCATTGATCATAGCATTCAAGGAACAAGCATTGTGCTCAAGTCATGTTCTACCACATTGTCCTTTCCTGGGTGGTAACGAATATTGAGGTCGTAATCTTTGATCACCTCCAACCATCTTTGTTGCCTCATGTTCACCTCCTTCTGAGTGAAAATATACTTCAAAATCTTATGGTCTGTGTATATCTCACATCGCTTCCCTAGAAGGTAATGTCGTTATGTCTATAAAGCATGAACCACAACTACTAGCACAAGATCGTTAGTGGCGTAGTTCTCTTCGTGAGGACGCAACTTTCGGGACAAATATGCCACAACTCTGCCCTCTTGCATCAAGACACCACCAAGCCCGGTCCTGGATGCATCACAATATATCAAAACCTCCTTGTGAATTCTGAGGTGGCCAGAATTGGGCTCTCGTCAACCTCTTCTTGAGTTCTTGGAAACTTCCCGTGCACTTTGATGTCCATTCGAACTTCTTGTCCTTCTTCAAGAGTTGAGTTAAGGTCAAGTGATGCTTGAGAATCCTTGACGAACATTTGGTTGTATCCCGCGAGTCCGAGAAAGCTTTTGACTTCCTTCACATTGATCGCTGACTTTCTCTTCGTCACTGCTTCAATCTTGGCATGGTCAACTGACAATCTATCCTACATTATCACATGACAAAAAAACCCAACTTCATGCAGCCATAATTCATATTTACTTAACTTAGCATAAAGTTGGTGCTCTCAAAGCTTTTCGAGCACCATCCTCAAGTGTTGCTCATGCTCTTCTTTAGACTTGGAGAAGACGAGTATGTCGTTGATGAAGACAACAACAAACTTGTCCAAAAAATACAAGAAGACCTTGTTCGTGAGGTACATGAAGTAGGCGGGGGCATTGATTAACCCAAATGACATGACCGTGTACTCATTTAGGCCATATATGGTCACAAACGCCGTCTGCAGGATATCCTCGGGTCTGATCTTCAACTGGTAATATCCAGACCTGAGATAGATCTTGGAGAACGCCTTGGCACCATTCAGTTGATCGAACAGGTCTTCAATCTTGGGCAGCGGATACTTGTTCTTTATTGAGACTTCATTGAGAGAATGGTAATCATCACAGAGTCGGATGGTCCCGTCCTTCTTCATAAAAAATATAACAGGTGATCCCCGAGGATAGGAGCTAGGACGGATGAGTCCTTTTCTAAGTTGCTCAGCCATTTGCTCCTTCAATTCAGCCAACTCTTCGGATCCTATTCTATAGGGCTTCTTGTAGATGGGTCTAGCTCCGGTCATTAGCTCAATAATGAACTCAATGTCATGATCAGGTGGCATTCTGGGCAGTTCGTCAGGAAAGACATCAGGGTACTTACATACCACTGGTACTTGATCCATCTCAACTCCCGAAAGGCAATTAACCTGAGGGGTTCGATTGGAGGTAGGGTTGGGTACGTACTTGACCTCGACTCCTTGTCTATTGGTCATCGTAATAGCCCTCTTGGAACAGTCCAAAAAGCCTTGGTGCTTGGCTAACCAATTCATTCCAAGGATCACGCCCAATCCTTGCGACTTAAGACGATGAGATCTGCTAAGAAGTTTACCCCGTTGATGTTGATCCCAACTCCTCTACACTCTAGCTTGGTCTTCAATACTGCACCCGGGGTTTGTACCGTCCTGTGACCACACAAGATTGTAGACTTCAAGACACTCTCTAGAGCAAACTTTTGGGTGCAAAAGAATATGGAGCAGCACAATGAAACAAAACTATTGCTGGGGTTGAGTTGAGAAGGAACGTACCCAGTATGATTGACACGACCCTTGCCGTTGTTGGGCGGCTTGCAAGGATCTTGATTCATGGGTGCCGCTCCACGACCTTGACCTTGGTTTGCCGCATTGGGGCGTGATGCAGATAGCTTCTTGTTGGGGCACTGCCTCGAGATGTGTCTAGGGTGACCACACCCAAATCAAGTGACCTGCCCGAAGTTGTTGGTCTTCACGCCATTTTTTTGTTGGGAGGGTTGTACGCCATCTTGGGGTTGCCATATGGCTGAGGCTGGTAGCTCGAATGAGGTGCAGGAGTCGTGGGGTGCTAAGGATGATTGCTTGGCTTCGCCGGGGCTGATTGCGAGGGGCGAGGCTTCTGGTTGATGGAACCACCGATTATGATAAACTTGCGTTTGCGTGTATCTTACATAGCATGGCACTTACCTTCAAGCATGAGGGCCTTGCTCACCAGCACGAAGAAGGTTCGGTAATCAAAGACAACAAGTTGATACTACAGCGATTGCTGAAGCCCTTCCATGAAGCATTCTATCTTGGTTGCCTCGGTGCTGACATCATCAGGTGCGTACCTTGGTTAGAGGTTGAACTTTTGGAGGTACTCCTTGATTGAGCCCCATCCTTGCTTGAGCGCTCGAAACTCCCGCTGCTTGATAGCCATAATCCCACAGGGGATATGGGTAGTATGGAATTCTTGCTTGAAATCGTTCCACATGATAACACACTCGCCTAGCATGACCTTGAATCCGTCCCACCAAGATCTGGTGGTACCTCTGAGGTAGTGAGACGCATAAAGAACCTTCTCACGGTCCTCATTATAGTTGACCAGTGCAAGGAGGTCCTCAATTGTGTGTATCGCGTCATCAGCATCCAAAGGTTCGGTTGTCTTGGTGAAGGTCGGGGTGAAGACCTCATGAACTCAGAAAGAGTGGAACGACCATTGTCATTCCAGCCATGTTGTGGATTGTTCATGAGAACCCTAGCCATCTACTGGATAGTGGCAGTGTTGGCTTGGCATGGCTCTAGGAGAGCTTGGAGAAACTGAGCCATAGTCAGGTTCTTCGGAGGAGATGGTGGTGTGGGAATGTCGTCTTGTGGCTGCACCTGGTGTGATCCAGCTTGAGCAGACCCACATGATTCTGGCTGCTGGCTAGAGTAATCAATGCTGGCTTGAAAAATGTACTGGTGCGAGTAGCAGTCACCATACTGTTTGGAGCAGCCAAGTCGAACAACTGGAATATTTTAAAGGAAAAGCATCAAGAGGGAAGCATGCCTAAAGGGGGTTGGTACAGTGCAAGTGTATCAAACAAAAGGGTCGAAGGACCCATCACATAACCTTAAGATAACACAAGTGATGTAGTCGCTTACATGTCACCTAAGGCGAAAAC
This sequence comes from Hordeum vulgare subsp. vulgare, assembly GCF_904849725.1. NCBI lineage: Eukaryota > Viridiplantae > Streptophyta > Magnoliopsida > Poales > Poaceae > Hordeum > Hordeum vulgare. The sequence continues at coordinate 364,209,862 of NC_058521.1, forward strand.
GTGACTTGCATGAAATCAGAAACAGAAAAACAACCAAAAACATACATGGTTTCATATGAACCATTACACGGACTCGACTTCGTAGGAGGAGTTCATAGCTTGTCCTACCCTAGGGGTTCTCGGACTCAAGTAGTGGAGCGCTCGGTCTCGTACCCATGATCCTCTGGGTCTTCCTCCTGATCATCATCTATACGGACATCGTCTCCCATTGAGAGAGTTGGAAAATGGGGAGGTCCATCCCGACAATGGTTCACCGCTGGAGTGGGGAAGAGCTCACAATACTCCCTTGCACAAGCGATGACGTCATGTGGGTGTATCTCTATCTAGAGGTATTCCTCCTCGGTATGCGACAGCAGGTTGCCCCTCAAGAGCTCCATCCTTCTTGACCCTGCCTATCTTCTTTTATCTTGACGGAGTAGCTCGCGGGAATGTTGAAGTTCCTCGTGGAGTTTCACGGGTTCCTTGATTATGTTGTGAGCCAGACTATCGGCGGAGCGGCTGAAATATATCTAGAATCTGAGCGGGGCTCCTTCTTCTCGGGATGGGGTCAACATCCAACTCGGACCAACCTCATCCTTCACGAAGGGCAAGTGGCGAGTAGGTGGTTCATCGGCCATCTGAGGGAGGATGTCGCGAAGGCGGATGAATCCGTCTGCGCTGTTGTCTCAACTGCTAACACCGGAGTCTCCATCTGTTTTCCTTCAAAGAACCAACTAGTCATGAGTCATTTGCCTTCACGACCACATCAACATGGTACTCCTCCATGGTGGGATTCACCCAGTGGTCATGGTAGAGGAAAATGGGTGATCGGCGGACCCGACACTTCTTCGGGCTATCCTCAAGGAGTAGGGGAAATCCGGACTCTAGGAGATTTTCGGGTACGACGACCATCAACAAGGTTTAGGGAGAGGTGTCACTAAAGGGTTTTGAAAATAGAATGGAAGATACAAGAGATGGAGAAACACCTAACTGAAAGTGATAGGTGTGACTTTTGAAAGGGTTTTCATCTAATCTAACGTCAATGCTAACTAAGGATTCCTACAGTCAGGATGGCTCTAGTACGAGGTTTTTGGGGACCACGACTTGTAAGTTGTGATCACAGAATGCTCGTGTAGAGTTTTCCTAGAGATCAATGCTCACTGAACACACAGAAGCTTAATAAAACGAGTCTTACATCCATACATACCGTATGATACAAATAAGGACCATTAAGGCCAAGTTATTACATAGATAGCGCCTCAAAGGTCGACATACCAAACACAAACTAAGAGTGGATAACTTGGTTGAAGGCATGAATCTATACCATCTGCTTTAACCTAGTCGCATTCGAACCGGGAAGCGTCCTAATTCACATGTTCATCTTTGACGAACTCTTCTCCAAACTCCGGTTCTTCCATGTGTGGCTAATTAAATAACCCGTGGCAAGGCAATGAGTACTTTGAATGACTCACGAGCAACCCATGATATGGGACAAGGCAATAATGAAGTATGACATAACACTAGTATGCTAATTTGCAGAAAGCAGATTTTCCCTAGTGCAATAACATGTTCAACTTCTCGTGAGGCTTGCATCATAAGGTAAATGTTAACCAAGAGCAGGTTATAGATATCAATGTCAAATGAGGGTCGGACAACCCTTGTCCGCCCATCATGCTAAGTCATCTGACTTAGCTCATTATTCGTTCTGCTACCACTCCCCCCACACACACACACTTGGTTTACATAAAAAATCATAGATGTAGTGTAAGAAGCACCACCCAACTATCCTTCACTGTTGATGTGGCGATTCGAATAGTTTTAGACTCTGTAGAGGTTGCACACTTTACCCACAAGACTCTGGAAATTTTGTGTCACAACACGACTTGCGGTATTTATCATGCCCGAGGTAAGTAACCGAACATTACCTTTCCCATGACGATACTAGCAAGAGTCCACTCGTTGGTGATAGTCCCTCGTAATGTGCATCGCACATATCACCGACGAGGGCATGCAACTGTGTGCCTAGTGTTTGTAAAAAAGCACATGGTTGCCCTTTATCCTAGCAAGACCCCATCTCAGCAGTGACCACGTCACTCCAGCCACTAGTAATGCACGCTCTCTACTAGCACTGACCATAGTAATCAGCAAGTCCCCGTCCCATAAGGGGTATTGTGGTCGTACATGTAAGGTTGGGACGGTAGAAAAATCTTAAATCTAATCATGTTTTTCGAAACCCACTCACACAACTGGCCTCGGTGTACCACTTCCTCATCAAGTGGTTATCTAGCTCAACACATCACCCTCAGGCATTAATGGCACCCGACGTGGTTTTCGTAAAACATTTGAAATCACCTACTTTTACCGTCTCCATGCATGAACCCAATCCCATGAGTAGCACTACCAGCAACCTAACTACTTTCCACCTGCACAACCCTCATAGGAAGAGAGGGTCATGCCCAGTTGCAAGTAGAAATGAGGAATTTTTGGAGACAACCCACTAAGGTGCTCACCGACTCAACATGATTCAATGCATCAGAATGAAGTGCTAATTGTCACGCATAAAAGTAGTTTCTCAAACATGGTAAAAGGGGTGCTTGCCTTGCTCAAATAGGTCTCTCGGTCTTCGATGTCTTCTGGTCCAAGCCTCATATCAGCAACGCAATTTATCGCTGCAATATAAACGGGCAAAAGTAGTCACTTGATCAAGAATAAGTAAAATATTATTCTTAGAAAAAGTCACACCATTTTTGTAAAATATTAGGTTGAGTGTAGGTTCTCTAGAAATTATTGGGTTTTATTTTTGGAGTGCAAAAAGTTGGAGAAACTATTTAACAAAGTGCTAAAATGTCTAAAGCAAGGTTTATAAAAACTACATAATATTACAAGATTTTTGGTGGAGGAATATTTGAATTGGGATAAATACTTAATCATGTGGAATTTCTCTAAAAGTGGGTTGAAAACAAAAAAGGAAAAAGGGGCCACAATTCTTGGGTATGGAGTTGCTGGCCGAATCGGCCCAGTCAGCAAGCCAGCCCACGTGGACCAGGCGCGCGCACCCGCGAGGGTTTAAACACGACAGGCGGGGCCCAGTCGCTAATGGCGGAGAAGGGAGGCAAGGGAGAGGTGAGGATGACAGGTGGCCCCTTCTACTGCAACAAAAGATGTTCCAACGATGCCAGAAATACGTGTTGACGGGAGACGTCTTGATTCTCTTTAACAACGGCACCCAGAATCCTTCTGCTATGGCTACGCCTTAAGGGACTTCCTAGGCAAATATGCAAAGGATTTCCCCCGTGGCCTTGGAGCCTTGCGTTGGTGTTCCCTCGAAGCGGAAAGGGTGATGTAGCGCAGTGGTGGTAAGTATTTCCCTCGGTTTGAGAACCAAGTTATCGATCCAGTGAAGGAGTATCACAAGAGCGTGCACAAACACAAAAAGCTTGCTCGCAACGCTATGAAGGGGTTGTCAATCCCTTGTAGATTGTTCGCCAAGTGAGAACTGAAAGAAACAAAGTAACAAAGCGAAGTAAAAGCGAAAGTGGAAACGATAGGTGTGAATAGACCCGGGGGCCGTAGTGTTTACTAGTGGCTTCTCTCATGAAAGCAAGTAGACGGTGGGTGAACGAATTACTGTAGAGCAATTGATAGAACCGTGCAAAGTCCTGACGTCATCTATGGCAATGATTATATCTATAGGCATCACGTCCAAAACAAGTAGACCGATACTTTCTGCATCTACTACTATTACTCCTCACGTCGACCGCTATCCAGCATGCATCTAGTGTATTAAGTCCAAAAGAACAGAGTAACGCCTTAAGCAAGATGACATGATGTAGATGGACAATCTCATATCTACGACAAAGACCACCTTGTTACCCTTGATGGAAACTACACGATGTGTGCCTTCCTGCCCCTACTGTCACTAGGAAAGGTCACCACACGGTAAGAACCCAAAACCAAGCACTTATGCCATTGCAAGAATCATAGATCTAGTTGGCCAAACAAAACCCAAGACTAGGAGAGACTTACAAGGATATCAAGTCATGCATATAAGAAATCAGCAAAGACCCAAATATATATCATAGATAATCTGATCACAAATCCACAATTCATCGGATCTCGACAAACACACCGCCAAAGAGGATTATATCGGATAGATCTCCATGAAGATCATGGAGAACTTTGTATTGAAGATCCAAGATAGAGATGAAGCCATCTAGCTACTAACTACGGACCCGTAGGTCTGAAGTGAACTACTCACGAGTCACTGGACGTGCGATGATGTTGATGTAGAAGCCCTCCAACTCCAAAGTCCCCTCTGGCAGGGCACCGGGAAGGGTCTCCAGATGAGATCTCGCGGAAACGGAAGCTTGCGGCGGCGGAAATGTTTTTCGTGGATCCCTTGATTTTTTTCTGTATTTTAGGGAATATATAGGCGAAGGATCTAGGTCAGGGGGCACTAGGGAGGCCACAAGCCTGCCATCCGCCGCCCCCTTGTGGCGGATGGGGGGCTTGTGGGATCCCTGTAGCCCTCCTGGCTTGGCCCACAAGCCCCCTGATCTTCTTTCGTTCGGTAAAAATTTAATTCGGGGATTTTATTCCATTTGGACTCCATTCCAAAATCAGATCTGAAAAGAGCCAAAAACACAGAAAAAACAGGAACTGGCACTTGGGCTGAATTAATAAGTTAGTCCCAAAAAAGATATAAAAGGTACATAAAACATCCAAACATGACAAGATAACAACATGAAACCGTAAAAAATTATAGATACGTTTGAAACGTATCAAGCATCCCCAAGCTTAACTCCTGCTCGTCCTCGAGTAGGGAAGTGATAAAGAATAAATTTTTGATGCTTTCATGCTACCTAGCATAGATTTGCTTTGTAACTCCTCTTATGTGACGTGAATGTTCAGATCCATTAGATTCAAAACAATAGTTTGCTATTGACGTGGAAACAATAGTAATTTAAGCAAACTAGCAAGGTAATCAAGAACTTTCAAAATAACAAGGCCAAAAGAAAGTTATCCCTACAAAAGCATATAGTCTGGCTGAGTAATTGCACAACGAATTTAAATCATGCACAACCCCGGTATTGGCCAAGTAATTGTTTTACACCTTTACTTTCTCAAACCTTTTCAACTCTCACGGAATACATGAGCGTGAGCCATGGTTTTAGCACTATAAGTGATGTGGAGTGTGGTGGAGGTTGCAAGACAAAATAAGGAGAAGATGATCACATTAACTAGGCATATCTATGAGCTGTGGAGATTCTCATCAATAGATATTAATGTGAATGAGTAGGGATTTCCATACAAATGATGCACTAGAGCTAAGAGTATGTGAAACCTCTTTTAAGAAAACTAGTGGGTGTGCATCCAAATGGCTTGCTCACGAAGACCTAAGGCAATTTTGAGGAAGCCTATCATTGGAATATACAAGCCAAGTTATATGATGAAAATTTCCCACTAGCTATATGGTGGTGACAGAACAAGAGACTCTCAATCATGAAGATCATGGTGCTTAGTATGCACAAGTGTGGAAAAGTGGTAGCATTGTCCCTTCTCTCTTTTTCTCTCTTTTTTTTGGGTGGGCTCTTTGGCCTCTTTTATTTTTGGTGGGCGTCTTTGGCCTCTTTTATTTCCTCACATGGGACAATGTTCCATCAATGATTATCATCACACTTTCAACTCAAAACTTAGAGCAATGATAACTCTATATGGAATGCCTTTGGCAGTGTACCGTGACAATGATCTAGCATGGCATAGACATTAATGGAAACATCATGCTAGCTATCTTACGATCAAGAAATGGCAATGTAGACGTGGTGGCACATGTCATGGTGGTATTTGCATGGCAATATATCTCGGAATGACTTTGAAAAAGCCATAGTAGATAGGTATGGTGGCTGTTTTGAGGGAGCCTAATGGTGGGTTTTGTGCACCGGCGAAAGTTGCACGACACTAAGAAGATAGTGATGGTGGAAAGGTGAAAGTGCATCTAAACCATGGACTCAACATTAGTCATGAAGAACTCATATACTTGTTGCAAAAGTTTTATTAGTAATCAAAACAAAGCATTCAACGCATACTCCTAGGGGAAGGGTTGGTAGGTATAAACCATCGCGCGATCCCGATCGCCACACAAAGGATGACAATCAATAGACTAATCATGCTCAGATTTCATCACACAGTGGTTCACCATACGTGCATGCTATGGGAATCACTAACTTCAACACAAGTATTTCTAGATCCACAACACCTTACTAGCATAACTTCAAAATTACCATGACCACAACTCAAAACTAATTGAGATGAATCAAAGTTCTCTAACTATTCAATGCACATGAAGGTGGAAGTTTTCGTATGCCTTTGGATAACTACCCCTTTTGAGAATACTTTCCACTACAAGGAATATGCTAATACACGACGCTATTTTTTCGTCGCTACATCGTTACGGTTTTTAATTTACGACGATCTCACGACGAAAAACCAAGCGTCGAAAACGGAGCGTCAGAAATGAACAGCAGCGACGTTTTGATTAAAATCGTGGTAACTTTTACGACGATTCCTGGATCGTCGTAACCTTTACGACGATCCTAAATCATCGTTGGCAATCAAACCCAGTCCTACGTGGCAGTCCTACGTGGCAAAATTACGACGAAATTAAAACGTCGTGGTTGAAATCAGCCCAACCCATTTCAATTGATCACATGGGCTGATTTATTTTTTGGGGCTTTTTCTTGTTGGGCTTCTTTTTGGGACTTAGCCTATTTACAGCCACTTTAGTATTTATTTATTTTTGAATTTTGGTTTGTGGCCTTTTACTTTCTACTAATTTTCTTTTTTGGCTATTTTATTTTTGTACTAGTCCCACATGTCATGCTGATCTCAAAATTAGTCCCACACGTCAGAAATTTCACATTTTGTCAAATAAATATCATAACTTGGTCCCCTTGTCAAGTTGCCATTTCATAAGTATTCAAATCACATTCAAAATCAATATGTTAAACAGGCTAGGGAGCAAATGAAATTCGTCCAAACCAACATTAAATTTGTCTATTACAATCTTTACATTAAATTTGCCTACTACTTCCTACTATTACAACACATATGCTACTCTTTGTTCATACGCTTCATAGCTTCATACTTGGCTTCGTACTTCACCTGTGCAAAAACTATATCCTGTGAGATCAAAGAAACCCATGAGTACCTTAATACACCACCAAACATCAAATATGAAGGTTAAAATGGCGAATACTCAGGAATGCAAAAAAGAAAATGTTCATGGTGAAATTTCAGAAAATTTGGAAAAAAACAAATGGACATACACACAAATAAAGCAGAGATAACCCAAGGGCCTGGTGAGGCAGAAATATAGAATAAAGAAAACAATCATATTGTTAAGTAGACCACAGAACCATGTAAATAACTTTAGGCAGCTACAGGAAGAACACATCAAGCTAATACATCGAATGTAAAAATTATTCAACGCACAATAAGGAACAACATTACATAGAATAAATATCCTTTGCAGTCGGTATGTTTATTATATCTAACACCATGTAGGCATATATAAAGTATAATCTACAGAAACAAGTTGTTTGCTGCTTCTCAAGCCAAGCCCCATAGCCTATCTACGAAGCATCATCATGAGATACACAAGGAAACAAAAATTTACGCATGTCACTTACCAAACCGACTCAGATAACTCATGAATTGCGCTTTCGGACCAAAAAGAAAAAATGATGATTCAAGTTAGGTTTGTTGCCCAAGATACCGTTTTTAACCAGGAACTTTAGATACCTTTTTAGAGATGAAATAGCAACTTTAGATACCTTTTTAGAGATGAAATAGCAAAATTCTTCCCAGAACATCAAGTCTGACTCTGGTTCATTCCCCACCTACTATTACAAGTGAATTTTTTTTTGAGAATAAGGGTATAAAGTGTAAACCATATAACTTCTACAGAAAAAAATTCACTCCAAATAGCAAAGGTGAATCTGCAAGTTTTCATCGATCTGGCCATCCAACATACGACTAAGAAAAGTTTCCAACTTTGGGTCAACATTATACAGTTAACATAGAAAGTGTATATTTATGGAAATTTGGGTCAATATCCCATACAGTTAACATAACAAAGGTAAATCTGGAAGTCATCACTCCCAAAATAGATGTTCTAGTCATTCCCTTGATCGAGAAACCAATCTCCAGATTGGTACCTCTCCTATGCATCAGTATGAAATAAGAGAAGAGGATGAGCTTGCATACCTGCAGAAGGGCTGGTGACGCAGTTGTGTAGCACCGCAGTCTGAACCTCTCCTAAGACTAAACCGCACTTCAGTCTGAACCTCTCCTAAGTCTGAACCAGCGCATGCCCAATGCTAACGCTAGAATCGTCGCATGCTGCTCCCCTAATTCAGTCGACGACAATGCAGAGGCGTCGCCAGCTGACATAATTTTAGTGCATATAGCTAACAAACTCCTACCAAACAGAAATGGCATAAACCCACATCCAAAGTGGTTAAGGCCCGGTTTTATGAAATGTCTTCAAAGTGGCAAAGCTAGGAGTATTATAACATGATGAGTATTAAGAAATCTACATCCTTGATTGCAATTTTTGTTGGTAGCTTACCAAGATGATCATTTGGTAAGAAATCTACATCCAGTAGTCTGTGAACATCTGAAGAAACTTGATACATGAATCTGTGCACTCTTGAAGCAGGCTACAGCTAACAACAAACTTTTTTTCCTGGGGAAGCTAACAACAAACTTAATATGAAGCTCCTTGCGATGGATTAGGAAAAGAAAAATAATGTATGCTACTATGCACAACCCCCACTGCCCAATCATCTGGACAAAGGAATACATACAACACAGTGGCAATGAAGTCTTGTCGCTTATATACATATCATCAACAGAGGAACGCACACATTGTGAGCAGATATGTTGAAGCGATGATACCTTTTCCATGCGCAGCCCAGCTACTCCTGAGTGGCTCGGCTCTACGGCCTGGTCCGGATAGGTCATCACAACCTGTGCCAATTTCGTAGAAGTTCATTTCCAACTATGGTGGATACACGCACATACAGTCCAAGATTCCAGGCGAGGTGCGCAAAAATAAATAAATCCCATAGACAAACTTAATTGGTGACTATACATACTTGTTCGAAATTGGTTGCAGGAACAGGTCCCCCGAGATGCATATTAGACACTTGCAATATCGTAAGGTTTGTTGAGAAAATGTGAGTGGTGACGACTAAGGAACAAATGTGTGCTGCTCTATACATTTTTTTTTTGCTTTACAAAACCAAAACTGGTCCAGAACAAGAGATACATTCAGTAAGCTTCAGCTCGCACCGACTGGCCCAGAACGATAACAAAAACAGGAATACAAACTTTGGTAGGAGTACTAGCATAAATTCAAGTCCTTCTTTCTTCTGTATTAATTTAGGGACTAAATAATGCAGCGTAACTCATGTTCTATTCGAGATATTATTCAATCAGCATAATTCTAATACTAGTACCGTAGTGCGAGGATATAATAACACAGTAGAATTCTCATGTTCAGTTTAAATAAGACCCAATATACAGAAAAGTAGGTATTGCAGCAGCAAACTATTACAGAATTCATCACCATGAAATCATGAACAAAATTTCTTGTAAGACACATCACGATCACACACAGAGTTCCTAGGGGATAAAAGGCCTAATGCAACCATGTCATTTGGGCTTACCTTGATCTGTAGCTTCAAAAACTTGATGTAGAGGACTGCCTCCTCGAGCATAGTGCTGAGATCCACCTACGAAGAAATTTCACAGCAGTCAGAAAGTACTAATGCCAATAACTAGCTCAATCTGCAGCTCAGTTTGCTTCCTAGATTTTTGTTTTTTGAAAAGGAGTTTGCTTCATACATAGAGTAGGCAAAAGAGGATGGACTCACTTTGGTTCCGTTGGGCACCGACTTCTGCAAAACCCGAAGCTTGTCGTTGATCTTCTCCCTTCTTCTCTGCATTGGACAAAACAAAAGTCTGAACCAGTCCACTAAAACAGTCACATTGAATTGACGCGCGGGGCTGCACATGCATTCAGCTCACCTTTGCATACAAGTTCTGGGGGTTGCTCACCGGTCCGTGGCCGGCCCGAGATTTAACGATGCAGACGACTCCGACGTTGGCCTCCTCGCCGCGGTTTCCCTGGGAGCAATCGGACTCCTTGTCTGAGCAGTAGCTGCTGCTAGATATCCGCATTTGACACCGACATAGTAGTGGAAAACAAGCCTGCATTTGACTGAATGACTGATTGACAGACATTTCCTACCGACGCATCCCACACAGAAATACAGTACGTACTGTAGTACTCAACTAGCATTTCATTCATTCATTCATTCATTCATTCAACTTGATCTCGATTCATCCAAGACTGTTGGTGTTGTACTGTAGTGCTCAGGTCGCCGTACACCACCCCGAGGCTCTGGTACGACAGGCTCAGGGTCATCCGCCACGGTAGCCTCTTCTTCCCCTCTCCCCGCCTCCCCTCCTGCCACAGAACCAAGAACTCGCGACAAACATCATCAGAAAAAGAAAAGAAAAACGCACATTCAGCCAAGACGGCAGGCGGCAAGGCGATCGAGGTTGTCAAGAACCGCGAGAAACGTAACTCCGGCGGGAATACCGTGTTCTCCGGCAGGGTGCCCCGGGCGACCGCGGCCTCAGGGTCCATGGATGGGGAGCTCTTCATCCGGGCCCCTCTCCTCTCCTCTCCTCCTCCACCACTCGATCGGCGCTGTTTGTCCGCGCTCTGGAGTGGACTGCCTTGTGCCTTGCGGGGAGTTGGGAGTTGGCGCTGCCGGGACGTTCTTGACTTACAAAGGAGCAGAAACCGGCAGGGGACGGGGACGGGGTGGGACGGTGGGGATTAGGTGGGATATATCTGGAGCCCTCGAGGCTTTTTTTACGGGAGGTCAAAGGAGCAGCGCGGGGGGCAGGTTCGACCGGAGGTAGCACAACATTGGCGTGAGCCGCGCGCGGAGCAGAGGAGGCGGAGCACGCACGGGGGGAGGGCGTGGTGTTGATGCGCAGCTCCCTCACCATCACGGTCGGCCGCCCGCGGGCTTGGTTGTTCGTCCGGAGAAGGTGGAAACGGGAGGTGGATCTCCGGCCAGGGAGGAGAGGGAGGTGGCGCCGGCAGCCACCACCGGTGTTGGGGTCGCTCGCCAGCGGTGTTTGTTCCATCCATGAGAGGTGGGTGGGGTGGCGGCGGTGGGTGGGAGACGGAGGCGGGGTGGACCGGATCTGGAGAGACGAGACGAGGGGAGGGGTGGATCGGTCTGGTAGGACGAGGATAGGGGTTGCGGGTTTTTTTTTTCTGCGCGCAGCCGTTTGGATTCATTGAGAGACGTTCGATTTGTTGGCTTTAACGGTTCAGATCAGCTAAAGTGGGAGTGACTGCCCTGCCACGTCATCGATCCGGGGGAAGGAGGTTTTAGCCAATAGGAAATCAGCAAATAAAATTATGTTTATTTACCTATTACTTTTGATAAAATAAACATGTTAATATTTATTAAATTTTCTCAAATATTTTTTCACACATTCTAGAAATGATGAACCAATACCATGTCAAATTTCATATTCTTTAGACTATAGCAGATTCCACCAATCAGAATTAAGCTTATATAAACTTTTTGTTGTTTGTTTGATTCTCTTATATTTTATCCTCTTATAGTTTGTTACAATGACCCAATATTGTCCTCATGTGTGTATGTTAGTATGACAAACAACGTTGTCAAAGAGATTTTACATTTTGTTTGCACAAAAAATCATTTTCTATTTTCAAAGTGCTAGAAAATATGTTTTTTGTAAAGTACCTACCAAATCTTTCTTGTAAAAATGTAGCAACTCATTTAAAAAAATATTAGACAAAATATTATTTATAATATAAAATATTATGACATACCACAAACCAACCCATTAGCAAGCATGGAGGATAAAATACCAACCCAATATAAAAGTAAGATGAAAATAATAGCCCAACAGAATAGTGGTATAAAAAATAGTTCAATACATGCATGAGGTGGGATACAATGGACCCACGAGTGACATGTCAACATAGTTAGAACATGTTACGACATTTTTATAATCGTCGTAGAAGTTATGACGATCTCATCTTATGTGTTTACGACGTTTTTGACTCACATCGTCGTAATTTATATGTAGATTTGATCCCCTCAAACGGTTTACGACAATCTCGGATGAAATCGTCATAGATTTATGACGAATTCATCAACGACGTCTTAAAGACATCATGTATGAGCATATTTCTTGTAGTGTTCAAAGCATAGATCAACTACCAAGCCACGCACCGTTGTGCTCTAAAAGATATAAGTGAAGCACATAGAGAAAAAGTATCTAGCTCAAAAGATATAAGTGAAGCACATATGAGCTGAATTATCTACCAAAGGATATAAGTGAAGCTCGACAAAATCGGTGAGTGCATGTCTCTCTCTCTAGGTGTGAAGCAAGGATGATTGTGACAAAAGAAAAATAAAAGACTCCTACGATACAAGACGCTCCAAGCAATAACACATAACATGTGGTGAATAAAAATATAGCCCCAAGTAATGTTACCGATGGATTAAAGACGAGAGAGGGGATGCCTTCCCGGGGCATCCCCAAGTTTAGGCTTTTACGACATCCTTGAATCTCTTGGGGTGCCTTGGGAATCCCCAAACTTGAGCCATTGCCACTCTTTATCTCTTTGTCCATAAGAACTTCACCCAAAACTTGAATACTTCACAACACAAAACTTAAACAGAAACTCGTGATAACATTAGTATGAGAAAGCAAACCACCACTTCCTTAGGTACTGTAGAAAACTTAAATTCTACTTATGCTGATGTTGGGTTACTGTATTTTCAATCTTCCATGGCTAATATCCCCCGATACTATCCATAGTTTCATCAAAATAAGCAACCAACACAACAAAAACAGAATGTCTTAACAGCAGACCAGTCTGTAGCAATATGTATACTTCGTATACTTCTGGTACTTCAAAAATTCTGCAAAATTACGACAGTCTGAAGAATTTGTGTAGAAATCAGCAGCACAAATAATCAACTCAAAAGCTCTTACAGAAAATAAATGAAAATTCTTTTCGTGAGCAGAAAGTTTCTGTCTTTTCCAGCATGACCAAACGATCATCCTCAAGACTAATCATAACGGTTTTGCTTGGCACAAACGCAAAAAGAAACACAAAAAACAAAATCATAACAGAATTATGGAAGTGTGGAAAACACAAAACAGAAAGAAAAATGATAGATTCGTCGGGTTGCCTCCCAACAAGCACTTTTGTTTAACGCCCTTAGCTAGGCAAAAGGTGATGGAATCTAAATCTAACATACTTCCTATGCATAGTCATTTTATAGGAAAAAACTTTGGCAAGACAACCAATAGTTACCAAATGCAAGGAAGAAGAAAGAGAAAATAGCAATCTCAACCTAACGAGAGGTAATTTGGTAACCTGAGAGTTTCTACCACAATATTTTCCTCTCTCATAGCAATTACATGTGGGATCATATTCAAATTAAACAATATGGCTATCCCATAGGATATTCTTTTCATGATCCACATGCATGCAAAGTTGACGCTCTTCAAAAATAATGGGATTATCATCAACTAAAGTCATGACTTCTCCAAACCCACTTTCAATGTTATTGCAAATATCATATTCATCATGAAGTTTGAACAAATTTTCAAGATCATCACCCCAATCATGATTATTGCAACAAGTAGGGGACATAGCAAAACTAGCATCCCCAAGCTTAGGGTTTTGCATATTTTTAGCATGATTGTCACTAATAGGATTTATAGTGAAACCATTGCAATCATGCTTTTCATTGAAGGAGCCTTCGTGAATCACTTCATAAGTTTCTTCATCACGATTTTCAGATTCACGCATCTCAAGCAAAACTCCATAAAGATAGTCAAGTGCACTCAATTCAGTAGCAGTTGGTTCCACATAAGTGGATCTCTTGAAGAGATTAGCAAGTGGATGAGGATCCATATCACTAGATTTTCAGCAAGCGAAGATGCAAGCATATTGAAGGCACATAGCACACAAGCAAAGGAAAGGCAAACGAGAGAAAAGGGCGAACGAAAAGGCGAACGAAAAAGGAAAAGGAGAAAGGCAAATGAAAACGGGGGAGAGGAAAACGAGAGGCAACTGGCAAACAAGGTAAATGCAAGAGATGAGTTTGTGAGACATACTTGGATAGATCTCTCCTTCCCCGGCAACGGCGCTAGAAATACTTCTGCTATTGCAACAAAAGACGTTCCAACGGCGCTAGAAATACGTGCTGACGGGAGACGTCTTGATTCTCTTCAACAACGACACCAGGAATCCTTCTGCTACGGCTACGCCTTAAGGGACTTCCTAGGCAAATATGCAAAGGATTTCCCCCGTGTCCTTGGAGCCTTGCGTTCGTGTTCCCTCGAAGCGGAAAGGGTGATGTAGCGCAGCGGTGGTAAGTATTTCCCTCAGTTTGAGAACCAAGGTATCGATCCAGTGAAGGAGTATCACAAGAGCCTGCACAAACACAAAAAGCCTGCTCCCAATGCTATGAAGGGGTTGTCAATCCCTTATAGATTGTTCGCCAAGTGAGAACTGAAAGCAACAAAGTAACAAAGCGAAGTAAAAGCGAAAGTGGAAACGATAGCTGTGAATAGACCCGGGGGCCGTAGTGTTTACTAGTGGCTTCTCTCATGAAAGCAAGTAGACGGTGGGTGAACGAATTACTGTCGAGCAATTGCTAGAACCGCACAAAGTCGTGACGTCATCTATGGCAATGATTATATCTATAGGCATCACGTCCAAAACAAGTAGACCAATAATTTTTGCATCTACTACTATTAATCCACACGTCGACCGCTATCCAGCATGCATCTAGTGTGTTAAGTCCAAAAGAACAGAGTAACGCCTTAAGCAAGATGACATGATGTAGATGGACAATGCATATCTACGACAAAGCCCACCTTTTTGCCCTTGATGGCAACTACACGATGTGTGCCTTGCTGCCCCTACTGTCACTGGGAAAGGTCACCACACGGTAAGAACCCAAAACCAAGCACTTCTCCCATTGCAAGAATCATAGATCTAGTTGGCCAAACAAAACCCAAGACTCGGAGAGACTTAAAAGGATATCAAATCATGCATATAATAAATCATCAAAGGCTCAAATATATTTCAGAGATAATCTGATCACAAATCCACAATTCATCGGATCTCGACAAACACACCGCCAAAGAGGATTACATCAGATAGATCTCCATGAAGATCATGGAGAACTTTGTATTGAAAATCCAAGAGAGAGAAGAAGCCATCTAGTTACTAACTACGGACCCGTAGGTATGAAGTGAACTACTCACGAGTCAGTGGAGGGGCGATGATGTTGATGTAGAAGTCCTCCAACTCCAAAGTCCCCTCCGGCAGGGCACCGGGAAGGGTCTCCAGATGAGATCTCGCGGAAACGGAAGCTTGCGGAAGCGGAAATGTATTTTCGTGGATCCCTTGATTTTTTCTGTATTTTAGGGAATATATAGGTGAAGGATCTAGGTTAGGGGGCGCCAGGGAGGCCACAAGCCTGCCATCCACCGCCCCCCTGGTGGCGGATGGGGGGCTTGTGGGCTCCCTGTAGCCCTCCTGGCTTGGCCCACAAGCCCCCTGATCTTCTTCCGTTCGGGAAAAATTTTATTCGGGGATTTTATTCCATCTGGACTCCGTTCCAAAATCAGATCTGAAAAGAGCCAAAAACACAGATAAAACAAGAACTGGCACTTGGCACTGAATTAATAAGTTAGACCCAAAAAGATATAAAAGGTACATAAAACATCCAAAGATGACAAGATAACAGCATGAAACCATCAAAAATTATAGATACGTTTGAGACGTATCAGCCCCCACCTGTGATCTTCAACCTCGGGATAGAGAGGGCGGTGAGCTCACCGGCAATGACAAAGGGCATGACAAGTGCGGCTAGGGATGGGAATAGATCTAGCGACGAACCGCCGGTCTACTAGTGAAGGCGGGAGGAGCAGGGGTGCAAGGAGTCGCTGGCGACGAGGTCCCACGATGGAGAGCTTCGGGAGGGTGGTTTTCAGGGACAAAACGTGCAACAAAAGAACAAGGGAAAGAGGGGGAAAGCATCAGGAAGTTGTTGTGCTCCCATTGGAAAACAACTGAGAGTCGGAGCGGCCTTGTGCCCGAGGTTTATTGAAATACCGATGTGGCAGATTTGGAACTTGTTCCAGAGCTCGAGAGATCTTGCAGATTAATGGTTGGCTCAGGAATACGATTAGGAGCAGTAGGAGGTCTAAGGGAGTGAGTGGCAGGTTCAGGGTGGCGTTATACAGAGGGGGCATGGTGGAACGAATGTTCGTGCACCCACGAGACCATGGTGATGACCAAGGGAGGAGTGCTGCCTTGGGATCGCATATGCGGTCTGTGTGGACGCGGTGTGGGGTTGGAGCAGGGTCGAGGACGACGGGGAGCTGGTTCCTGGCGTGCCATGGTGCTAGACTGAAATATCGATAGAAGAGGTGCCTAGAGAGGGGGTGAATAGACTACTCGCATAAATTAAAATCCTAGCCTTTTCCCAATTTAATGGTCGGCATATTCAAGCGATTCTAACAAGCCTAGTGCACCCAACACATGCTAGTCAACAAATATGGCAGTGGAAAGTAAGGACTTTGCACAAGTAGAGGGAGTAGAGTTTAGGAAGAACAAACGCGAGGAAGTTGACATGACGATTTTTGTCATGGTTCCCATAGGTGGCCCTATCGTACATCCATGTTAGTGGAGACTTCAACACACAGAGGGTAACGACTGCGAGAGTCCATGGAGGGAGTCCACGAAGAAGCGACCTTGTATATTCCACCATGGCTTCCGTCCACAAAGGACTAGCCTCACTCATGGTAGATCTTCACGAATAGGAGATCTCCTTGCCATTACAAACATCTTTGTTCAACTCCACAACATGAATTAGGAGGCTACCAAGCTAGACCTAACCAATCTAGGAGGCACCACCCTCCAAAAGGTAATAAATGCGGTAGAGCGATGAACTCCTTGCTCTTTTTCTTCTAAAGGAAGTCTCCACAACACTCAATCACTCTCTCTCGGATTTGGTAGGGGTAGGGAGAGATTGATCTTGTGGAAAGCAACTTGGGGAGGCTAGAAATCAAGGTTCAAATGGTAGGAATAGAATCTCTTGATCTCAACATATGAGTAGGTGGCTCTCTCTCAGAAAAATGAATCTCGCAAGTTTAATTGTGTTCTGAGTGATTCCTCTATGAATGAGAGGTAGGTGGAGCCGTATATATAGGCAACCTCCAAAATCCAACAGTTACACCATAATTGACCAATTGTGTGACACCGAAGTTACAAACTCGGCGGTATCGACTTGCTCAAATGGTAACAACTTTGAATCTCAGTGGAACCAATATACAAAGCTCGGTAGAACTGAAAAGGTGACTAATGGTCAGATGGCACAACTCGGTGCCATCAATACAGAAAATCGTAAATTCCGATTTTGTGTACTGAGCAACAGAAGGTTGGTCACCCAAACTCGGTAGCACCGATGTAGATTCGGTTGTACCGAAAAGGTGGGGTTTGGCTGGGATCTGTCTAAGTGTAAAATTCGTATGGCCGAGTGAGAAATGTTGGTGGCACCGATTTTCCATATTTGGCTTGGGACAGATATATTTTCTGGAAGAGTGGCTGAGTATTTTTCTTGGCTATCTCTAAGCACTTGAGCAACCAATTCATCATAATACCTCATCCCCTTTTAATAGTATTGGTTTGGTATCAACTCAAATGTGATTGCTCACAAATATAAAATGAAGAGTCTTCTTGCTTGAAACTTGAGCCAATCATATCCTTCCTTCATCAAAGGGGCATCTCATCACAAACCTGCAGTCAAAGCTCTCTATGGACTAAACCTAAAATAAACCATCGAGGGAGCATATGTTCTTTCAATCTCTCCCTTTTTGGTAATTGATGACGACATACAATCAATACTTCAAATAAACATAGGCATTAGAATATCGTAGCTTTGAAAGATTCATGACTAGTACAAGCCCCCTAAATGTGTGCAATCCCTTTTAAAGGGTAGTTGCTTTGGCTGCATGGGCACACACAGGGTAGAAAGGAGAAGACACGTCATATAATCTTGGCTATATGCATCAAACATATGTGAATGAAGAACTTCCACATTCCTGACTCACTCTTGCAAACAATATGTGCAAGAGACAAGAGATCATCATAAACAAGGATATGATTGATATACTTACCTTGAGGTTCTTGAGCGTCTTAGTAGTAGGAGTACACTTGGGAAAACAAATGTCAGATAACATAAGAGTACTCTATTGTAAATATGCAAAGATCTTCAAAAGTACTAAGATATTGAAGACATATTGAAAATAGGATTGGATGATAGATATGTCTCCTAGAGAATTTAAACCTTTCTCCCCTAAGAATGATTATGTAAGAGTTACCTCTCCCCCTAAATCATAGCATGTAGATATTGGGAGTAGGTAGATTAAGACAAGTTCAATCGAATAGCAATGATATGCGAAACAATTTTATCTCTCTCCCCTTTAATAGGTAAGGTTTGATACATCTCCCCTTAGGAACATATATCTCCCCTATTGATATTTATCCATCTTTTGTGTAAGATTATTAGTGATACTTCTCCCCTTTATATATGTTCATTGAAGCTTTGCCATTTCCCCCCTTTGGCATTAATTGCCAAAAAGGTCAGAGCGTAAGGGCTCAATGAGAGAAAGGGATTCTGGATTCTTCTCTGTTTGATAAGGGTTCCATTGAATTTGACTTTTCTCCCTATTAAGAATTGATAAGAGTTCCTTGAACTATCTCCCCCTACGTTAGGGGTCCTAGATGATTCTCCCTCTTATATTGGGATCATTGAGGTTTTCTCCCCCTCAAAAATAATGCTAAAACTGATTTTGTTTCATAATTTTTTTAATAAGATCTTAGGTGGCAATGAAATATGGGGTCATTGATAATCTTTGTCCCTCTAAGGCAAAAGTCAAGAAACTATCAAAAAATCGAAGGCAGTGATAATATCGGAGTCACCGAGGCAAAATGGTTCGGTATAATCAATAATGAAAATCATGCCTTTGGAAGAAATCGGTTGGACTGAGTTTTCCAGGTCAGTGAAATCGAGTTGCATTCAAAATCAACTCCATAACTGAAAATAGGCAGAACATTTCTACAAATTTCAAAAAAAAAGAAAATATCCTAAGATTGAAAGGAAATAAGAAAAAACATTTTCTTATTTTTTATTTTTCAAATATACATTCAAATATATATATATATATGAGAGTGGAATGGTTCGAAGAAAGTATGCAATGAAAAATGTGAACCATACAAGAATCTCCAACTAAATGTTGGGAGGTGACTAGGTCACCTATATTAGAGTATTTGACTTGAGGAGTCAAGAAATAATGCTTGATCATAGGTCATACTCATCGTTAAGCGCAAAATGGGGTTACCATTTTTCGATTAAGCTCTTAATGTCTTCATATCACATGAGTTGCTTTACCTCATGACTTGATGTAAAGCTTTATCAAGGATATGAGTACATACGTTCGAATGATGTTGATGACTTGGCATGTAGGTGAACTTGTTGGCAATGCTGAACATTGATGGAGGTCATCTTGATTTGGGAGCTATCCATGTCGTTTTGGTTCACTTTTCACCTACAATAGTTAATCATGCAAGGAAGAACATAATATATCCAAATGACATGAGTGAATATAATTGTCGAGTATATTATTTTGTTTTCTTCTTCCTCCATCTCCGAAGAAGGATTGTTCATACTTGGCTATGTTAAGATTGTTTTTCACGTGAGTTGATGACAATCTTGTGAACTGCATTTCTTCCAAGTACCTACAAAAGGTTAGATGCAATACAAGGGAGCATAGTTTTCCAAGATATAAGGTAGTGTCATATCAATGGCATCAAGGAATAGTCAATCAAGCTCATGCCCTTGCATGCATCCAAGTGAGTCTAGCTCAAGTTTGAAGCATCAGTGAGGTTCAACTCACTCCTCAAATGACAAAATACTTTCTCATCAAGTGGTTTGGAAAAGATATCAGCTAATTGTTTGTCGGTACGAACATCCTTAAGATCTATATCTCCTTTACCAACGTGATCATGAATGAAATGATGTCGCACTTAATTATGTTTTGTTTGAGAATGTTGCACATGATTATAGGCAATTTTAGTAGCACTTTCATTGTCACACAACAATGGAACATTTCTAACATGAATGCCATAATCCTTAAGAGTTTGAGTCATCCATAGTAATTGGGCAAAGCATGATCCGACGGCTATATATTCAGCTTCGACGGTAGATAAAGATACCCACTTTTATTTCTTGGATGCTCAAGACACAAGAGATCTCCTAAGAAATTCACATGTACTCGAGGTCGATTTTCCATCAATCTTGTCTTAGGCATAGTCCGAGTAAGAATAGCCAAAAAGATTAAAAGAAGAACCCTAGGGATACCATATGAAAAAGTTCGGTGTATGTATTATGTATATCACAATTCTTTCAATAACCAATAGGTGACACTCTTTAGGTGCCACTTGGTATCGGGCACACATGCAAACACTCAACATAGTGTTAGTACGAGAGGCACATAGATATAGCAATGAACTAATCATTGATCGATAAACTCTTTGATCAAATGGCTTATCCTTCTTAGTGAGGTCAATATGTCCACTAGTAGGCGTCGGGGTTCTCATACCTTTGCACTCTTGCATATTGAACTTCCTGATTAAGTCCTTGGCGTACTTGGTTTGAGAGATAAAAGTACCTTCACTGGATTGTTTGATTTGTAATCCAAGGAAGTATTGCAGCTTGCACATCATTGACATCTCATATTTCTCTCACATCAACTTTCCAAACTTTTCACTAAAATGTGGGTTAGCATAAACGAATATAATACCATCCACATATACTTGGCACACAAATAGTTCGCCATTAACTCTTTTAGTGAATAAGTTTGCATCAATTTTACTAATCTCAAAACCCTTTTCTATAAGAAACTTTGTTAGGCATTTGTACCAAGCTCTAGCAGCTTGTTTAAGACCATATAAACCGTGATGAAGTTTATAAACATGATTAGCTTCCGTAGGGTTCACAAATCCAGGAGGTTGTTTGACATAAACCTCCTCCTTATCCATTTGGGAAAGACTAATATCATGGTGATTGCCATAAGCGAGAAGAATCCGAATGGCTTCAAGTCTAGCAACATGGGCATAACTCTCACCATAGTCCATACCTTCGACTTGCATGCATCCTTGTGCTATGAGACGTGCCTTGTTTCATACAACATTTCCATCTTCATCTTGTGTAACATCCCAAAATTATAAATTTTGGAATGTTAATATAATTATTAGATTGATTGTTTGTTTGTTTGAGTGATTGAAACTTGAGTAGAATTTGAAACTTCTCAAAAAAAATGAGAGGGAATAAAATGACTTTCCCAAAATTTTCTATTTTGAATCCCTTTTCAATTTTGAGTTTGAATATTTTCAAAACCTGTCAAGACCCCGATTCTAAGCCATAGGAATCCAGCCGGTAACACATCGCTTCCCTTTGCGGTCTCACGCACGGTTAACTCCACGGCTGCAGCCTTACCTTAGCCGGGACCGTTTGCGTCTTTTCACTCACGTATGCAATAGTGTCGCTAGCATTCCAATGTGAAAGAACCCGGATCGACATGTCTAGTCATATACCAAAGTGGCAGTACCGCACAAGGACAGGCATACATGACCCAACAAAGCAGGTGTCGGTCATCAGCGAATGTAGACGAGTCGTAGCAAGCTACAAGGACTCCATTACATCGCGTACATTTCCCCAAAGAGGACAGACACAGCAGCTAAGAAGGACACATGCCGGTCAACCAATGTGTCCGGAGCAGTAGCGAACTACCAAGGCTCGTTGGATCACAAAGGGGCATTTCCTTGTAAGGAATGCTACTAAAGCTCACGACTAGGTAATCGAACCCCATACATATCAAGTACGACACACGTACGCATGGCATACTGATATGTATAGATACATCGATGGCATCACAACATAACCATAAACATACAAGCTTTATTTAAGAGGCTCAGAAGAGCCACACACATAATATTACACATCAAGGGTCTCACGACCCATAATAGCAGTCATTCAGTTACAAGCCAGCGGAAGAGTTTAAATTGTCTGAGTACAGACAGGGCAGCTAGAAGGCACATGGCCTGACTATACTACAGATCCAACGTAGGGCCAGATCGTAGCTGGGACACCAGCTACTCGTCGTCGTCGATGTCTACAAAGAACCCTCCATTAGGGTCATTAGCAACCTCTGCAACATTTATTAAGCAAACATGAGTACGAAGGTACTCAGCAAGACTTTAGGACAACTAACTACTCATGCAAGGTATCAAAAGGTATTGTGGGGTTTCATGCGGAAAGCCAGCATTTGACTCGTGGCTAGACAACTTGCATTTTGAAATTATTTTTGACAACTTGATTTCTCGCACACGAGTCCACTAACACCACAATAATACACTATCGTGGAATCATTCCGTCTCCTACGGAAATGCCGTCCACGACACTCACGCTTATCTTGGCAATTTTATGAGTAGCCATTGAAGTTATCTATGAACAACATATGTCTCCAAGTAGTCCATATCCGCGGACGCGGCTATTCGAATAGATCATAACCCTGCAGGGGTGTACTTCGTCACACACACTCTCGCCACTTATCGCCATGTGCACGTCATGCACCTCGGCAACCTTCAAGCGGAAGCCCAGCGAGGGAGTCGACCACGACCGTTAACCACACTAGTACCTAGTCGAGGTTTATCGCCTATCTGAGAGTAACCCGTACGTAAGTCCGGCCGAGGTTTCCGCCACGGCCTTAAATGATGTGCGCAGGGTTCCCAAGCCCACCATCCGGGTGCCACTTGGTACACCGTGCCACTGCCTACCGCATCACGGCCCACCTCTCAGGTCAGCACCATGCACGGCCTCCAGCATTTCTATAAACACCAGAAACTACTTGCAACTCCTGGACCGAGTACTACGCGATTAATAGGCCGAGCGGGGTCATATTTCAGGGCCCAGCATGTGGTAGTATCTAGCCTTGGATTACATACACGGAACTCAGTTCCTATGGACGGTTCGAATGAAACAACCCGCTATGTACTCCTACACATCCTTTCACCGGTACCTTTACCAAATCAAGTTCAACACACACAACCTTTGTTTACCGAACACATTCTCACAATTCTGTTCATCTCCCAGATGACAGACCATACACAACTCTAAGCATAGCATGCATAGCAAGATAAGGCACATCATAGCTCAGGCAACTACCAGGTAAGCTAGGTTGCAAGGTTCGGCTATTTACTGTGACAAGGTTAGGTCATGCAAAGGAAGTGGGTTCAACTAACGTGGCAAAAGCAGTTGTAGCATTTGATCCTAATGCAATAAATAAGTGCTGGAGCAAGAACATGGGAATTATCGGGATGATCAAAAGGGTTGCTTGCCTTGTTGCTCAAAGGAGGAACGATATCCGTCAGGCGGATATTCGGTGGAATCCGGGGGTGCGGAGCCTACCGAAATAAATGGCAACATTCAATAACAATCATATGCAATCAAAATGATGCATGAGCATGGCATGAGAATGCAAGGTGATAGGTTATTATAATCAACATGTATTAGGTTTAGAGTTGATTTGAATCACATTCGAATATCAATTCAAACGGGGTACTCTCGGATACCATTTTAATTGATTCGACCTGATGCTCAGATCAACTTGATGTTAGCATGCATGAAATGTCATGTTATGGTACTGATTTGTAATTAGGATAGTGTGTGATCATGGCATTCATAATGAAATTTGAATATTTTCCAAATTCCATTTTAAAAGTAATTATAAGAGTTTCATTATTCCTTATTCTACATGTTAGGGTTCTGTAACTTTTTCAAACATGGTTGAAAATAGCATATTCAGAATCCTTGAATTTTTCTGATACTTTTTCATATATAAATTATTTTCATTGGAGTTACAGATTAATTTCTATGAATTTTTGAAGTTTTAAACATTTATGGAATTATTTTTATAGTGGAAATTCTCTTTATTGCATCAGACTGACGTCAGCAGGTCCATCTGGCCGTTGAAAGTCAAACCTGACCAGTGGACCCACTGGTCAGTCTCTCTGGTCAATTTTTGATTAAGTTTAAACTTAATTGACTGATTAACCTTGCTGGACCCACATGTCAGTGATTGATTAACTTATTTGATTTATTTTTATTAGTTTTAAACTTGCCAGAGGCTGGCCCCACCAGTCAGTGGCTTAGGCCAGCCGAGATCCACCGGCGGCGAGGTCGTCCTCGCCGGCAGGGAGCCTCCGGCGACCACCGGCACGGCGGAGGGGCTCGGAAACGGCGCACAGGGGGCCAAATGCTGCGCGGAGAGCACCAGAAGAACTGCACATCTCCCGCAGCTCCATTTCTGCACTTAGCCGGGGCTGATCTGGCCGGAGATGACGCCGGCGACGAGCTTGGCGGCGGCCAAGGCTCGGGCATCATCTGGGTCTTTGATTCAGAGGGAACTACGCTCGGTTCTTAGCTCCTACAGCATCTACGCGTCGACCTGAAGCTGCTGGTGCCCTCGGAAGGACGAGCTGATCATCGGAGGGCTACCGGCGACGAGCGGCAGCGGTGGTCCTCGTCGGGCTCCGGTGAAACTAGAGCTAGACGAGGGGATCGACGGGGAAAACTTAGGGGAAATGACCGCATGCTCACGGGGAGTGCAGAGCAGAGCTTAGATGGCTCGGGGAAGGCCTGGGGGCGACGAATCGACGAGAGAGGTCCGGCGGCCGGAGGTGGAAGACGATGGCGCCGCGGGCGTTGCAGGGCTCGGGGTGGCTTCGGCTTCTGCAGGGAGGACCAAACCGACGAGGCGGAGCTAATGGCGTGCTCTGAGAGGGGATCCTATGGCTAGGGGCACGGGCAGCTCGAGCTTTGCTCGGCTCCAATGGCGGCAACACGAAGGAGGAAGAGATCCGGGAGGAGGGAGAGAGCCGACGCTGGGAATGGATAGGAGAGGCCTCGGGGAGCTTATCCCCGGCCTTGCCAGCGCGAGGCGGCGGCCAGGCAGGCGCACAGGTGCATGGCCGCGCCGGAGGAGGCGGCGGCCACCTCCTGCTCCTACTGGCGCGAGGGAGGAGACGACTCAGGGAGATGGGCTGGGCCAGGCTAGGCGACAGGTAAGCTCTTTTCCATTTCCTTCTATTTTATTTCTGTTTTAATTTCAGACATTGATTTGCTATTTATTTCAGCTCCAAAATGGTGGTAAAAAAATATTTTAAACACACCTGAATATTTGTTATTATATTCCCAACCATTTCCAAAGTTTTCAACATTTTTGAAAATTTATAGTTTTTGATTTCAAATTTAAAGTTTGAAACCAGTGGCTTTTGCATTAATTTAAAATGCTTAAAGTGTCAAGAAAATAGTTTTCTCCAATGCTCATTTACTTTCATGATTTATCAGAAAGTTTGAACATTTCTTGAGGCCATTTTGGGTTCATTGATTTTAACTAGTTTGAGATTTTATTTATTTGAAGTAGTGGCTAGGGTTTTGAGTTTTTCCTTTGCCACTTTCTTGTTCTTGATTGGAGAATTATTAGATGCAGATGCAAAGAAGACATGAGCACAAGACTAACTTGCTTAGGGGTTAGGGATGTGACAACTCACCCCCACTCAAAAGAATCTCGTCCCGAGATTTAGAAGTCGTCGGGAATAACGCAGGATACTCAAGTCGGAGACGATCCTCTCTTTCCCAAGTTGCCTCCTTTTCGGAATGATTTGACCATTGAACTTTAAGAAACTTGAGGTTTCGACGTCGAGTGGTACACTCAGCTTGATCAAGAATACGCACGGGGTATTCTCGGTATGAAAGGTTATCTTGGAGATCAAGCGTTTCGTGGTCCGCTTCACGGATAGGATCCGAAAAGCAACGCCTGAGTTGCGAGACGTGGAAAACATCATGAACCTTGGAAAGATGTGGAGGAAGTTCCAACTGGTAGGCAACTTCTCCTCGTTTGGCAAGAATGCGAAAAGGACCAATGTAACGAGGAGCCAACTTGCCCTTGATACCGAATCGATGGGTACCCTTCAAAGGTGTAACCCGAAGGTAAGCCTTCTCGTCAACTTCAAAGGTCACAGCCTTATGATGACGATCATATTGGCTCTTTTGACGAGACTGGGCTGTTTTCAACTTTTCACGAATAATGCGAACCTGCTCTTCTGCATCCTGGATCATATCCGGGCCAAAGAGTTGCCTCTCTCCGGTTTCTGACCAATTAAGAGGTGTTCGACATCTTCGTTCATAGAGAACTTCAAAAGGGGCTTTGCCCAAGCTTGATTGGTAACTATTGTTATACGCGAATTCGGCGAATGGAAGGCACTTTTCCCAATTCATAGAGAACGATATAACACAAGCTCGGAGCATATCTTCTAGAATTTGATTCACTCTTTCTACTTGACCACTTGATTGGGGATGGAAAGCAGTGCTAAAAGATAAGTGAGTCCCCATGGCATTCTGAAAACTTTCCCAGAAGCGAGAAGTAAAGATACTTCAATGGTCCGAGTTAATCTCCAGGGGAACACCATGAAGAGACACTATTCGAGAGATATATAATTCTGCTAGCTGGCTAGCTGTTATACTCTCACGAACAGGAAGAAAATGAGCCACTTTGGAAAGACGGTCAATGACCACAAAGATAGCATTATTTCCTTTCTTGGTCTTGGGAAATCCGGTAATGAAATCCATGCTAACTTTATCCCATTTCCATTCAGGAATAGCTAGAGGTTGAAGGGTGCCAGCAGGCCTTTGATGTTTTGCCTTAACTCGACGACAAACGTCGCAGTTAGCAACGAACTCAGCAATTTCTCTCTTCATCCTAGTCCACCAGAACCTGTGGCGTAGGTCCTGATACATCTTAGTGCTACCGGGATGAATGGTGAGAGGAGAATCATGAGCCTCCTTAAGGATTAACTGCCTTAGATGTGGGTTCTTAGGAACCACTAAACGATTCTGGAAGAACACAAAACCTTGATCGTTCATGGAAAATTCTTTAGCGTTGCCGCTAAACATATTCTCCTTGATCCGTGATATACCCTTGTCACGCTTTTGGCCAGCTATAATTTGATCCTTAACAGTAGGCTTCGCCACCAGGGTAGAAAGGAATCCTTGAGGAACAATATGAAGATTCAACTTCCGAAAGTCCTCATGGAGATGTGGTTGACCTTGTTGTAGCATCAAATTGTTACAATAAGATTTACGACTTAGCGCATCGGCCATAACATTGGCCTTCCCCGGGGTGTAAGTTATCCCTAAGTCGTAATCCGAGATCAACTCAAGCCACCGTCTTTGCCTGAGATTCAAATCCGGCTGTGTGAAGATATATTTCAGACTTTGGTGATCAGTGAATATTTCGCAACGATTACCCAGAAGGTAATGTCGCCAGGTTTTTAGTGCATGGACCACAGCTGCAAGCTCAAGGTCATGTGTGGGATAATTACCATCATGTGGACGCAACTGTCGAGATGCGTATGCGATCACATGATGATCTTGCATGAGAATGCAACCTAATCCTTGTCGCGAGGCGTCGCAATAGATAACAAAGTCCTTTCTGGTGCGGAAGTGAGGCGTCTTTTCTGTTCCTGAAAACTATGCTCACACTGTGGTGTCCACTCGAACTTTTTATCTTTCTTGAGGAGTTCAGTTAGAGGCTTTGCAACCTTGGAGAAATTCTCGACAAAGCGGCGACAATAGCTCGCTAGACCAAGAAAACTCCTAACTTGCTTAACCGATTCAGGTTGAGTCCAATCAAGGACAGCTTGAACTCTCTCGGGATTGACAGCAATACCCTTACCAGAGATTACGTGGCCTAGATAGGTCACTTCAGGTAACCAGAATTCACAATTTGAAAATTTGGCATAAAGGCGATGCTCTCGAAGTTTCATCAATACCAGCCTTAGATGCTCGGCATGTTCTTGTTCATTCTTCGAGTAGATGAAAATATCATCGAGGTATACTACGACGAATTTATCCAAATACTCCATGAAGATTGAATTCATCAGTCGAGAGAAGGTGGCTGGGGCATTGGTTAAATCGAAGGACATAACGGTGTACTCATATTGGCCATAACGAGTAACAAAAGCCGTTTTTGGAATGTCCCCGTTCTTAATCTTGATTTGATGGTATCCCAACCTCAAATCCATTTTGGAGAAGACTGAGGATCCAACGAGCTGATCGTACAGATCGTTGATCCTGGGGAGCGGATACTTGTTCTTTATGGTGACCAGATTAACTGGTCGATAATCCACAACCATCCGATCCGTTCCGTCATTCTTCTTGACGAAGAGGACGGGACAAGCCCAAGGAGAAGAGCTAGGACGAATGAAACCTTTGTTCAAAGCCTCATCTAGTTGCTTCTTAAGTTCGGCTAGCTCCAGGGGTGCCATCTTATATGGTCTTCTGGCTATTGGGACAGTTCCCGGAACAAGATCTATTACAAACTCTACATCTCTGTCAGGTGGAATTACTGGCAGTTCCTCTGGAAAAACATCCGGGAAGTCACGGACTTCCGGAATGTCTTCGAGTTCCGGAAGAGGGTTGGCATTTAGGGAGTAGAGTTGGCATTTGGCAACTCGAGTAGATACATTTACTATCTCACCCGAGGGATGGGTAAGCTGGACATTTCTAGAATGAGTATCAATCTTGGCATAGTGAGCTGACATCCAGTCCATGCCCAAGATGATATTAATATTCGAAGATTTCAAGTCTATCAATGAGGCTACAAAAACTAGCCTGTCTACTAGAATTTCATTGTCATAGGTTATCCTAGAGGTTTGCCATTTACTACCAGGGGTTTGGACAACCAATGGGATTGGCATATCACAAGAAGACATGTTATGCAACTGTGCATAACTTTCTGAAATGAAGGAATGAGAAGACCCAGTGTCAAAGAGAACAGACGCTGGGTGATCATTAACAAGAAGCGTACCCAGCATGACGTCGGGATCCTCTACAGCTTCTTCTGCTGACACATAGTTCACACGGCCACGTGCAGGAGTTGGCTTCACATAGAACGCTTTGCCTGACTTGGCTTGCCCGACGGACTTTCCGGGTTGCTTGGCACCCACATTCTGAGGACACTCACGGGAATAGTGCCCTGGTTCTCCACACTTGCAGCATGTCACCTGGTTGGCACGTGGTGCAGCATTGCTAGCTGGACCACCATAAGCTTTTGCTGGAGGGTTGGCCTGACTCGTCTGAGGCGCCACGTAGGATGGCCTCGGAGTGTATCTTGGCGGCAGAGAACTGTTCGGAACCCACAGCTTGCATTTTGGAAACGCTGAACCAGAAGACGAGCCAAAGTCACGGGAGTGCTTCCTTGTGGGTTCGAAGTCAGTATGACCAGTCTCCGCACTGATCGCTTTGTTGACCAGGGCTTGAAAGCTTGCACACTCATGGAGGCGCAGATCACGACGCAACTCAGGGCTCAGACCCTTACGGAATCTTGCTTGCTTCTTGGCGTCAGTAGACACCTCCTCTGTTGCATAGCGGGCGAGGTTACCGAACTCGCGGCTATAGGTATCCACAGACAACTTGCCCTGAGTGAAGGCACAAAACTCCTCTCTCTTTCTATCCATCAGGCCCTCTGGAATATGGTGCAGACGAAAAGCTGCACTGAAGTCTGCCCATGTGGCCACTGGTTCAGCGGGAAGCATAGCTTCAAAATTCTCCCACCACAGATTGGCGGGTCCTTCCAGGAAATACTCCGCAAAGGTCACCTTGTCGGCCTGAGACACATTCGCAGAGCGAATCTTGCGTGAGATGCTGCACATCCAGTCATCAGCGTCGAGGGGATCGACGGAATGATGAAACTTTGGAGGATTCAACTTCACAAAGTCATTAAGGGACACTGCAGTATTCCTAGGCTGTCGAGCCGTATTCTGCTCAATACGCTCTAGCAGTCGATTGGTCTCCCTTTTGTTTCTTTCTGCCTCAAGCATCACTTCCACCAGAGAAGGCGGGTGAGGTAGGTCTTCCTGCGACGCTTGACTACCCTCGCCTTGCTCATGAGCAGGGGCACGGTTCAACCTGGTGAACACCATCCTGACAAACAAACTCATAGCTTGGACCAACATCATATCAATACTAGCTATGGATTAAGAATGTACTGAACACACGGAATGCGAAAATGAATATCCGAACAACATGGTAAGAAGCAACTGCTATATATACACCATGGTTCATACACACCCTTACATAGTTCAGTACAACCTTAACCGAAGAGCAAACTACTGAAATTATGAAACTACTCATCAAAGGCTTACAAGCTTCCTATACATTATTTATCTAGGCCTCCGGAATTCATTTCATATTACATGCATACTTCACAAGTCATGCAGGACTGTGAACGTCTGGCTACTACCATACTATCCTTCCGCTCACAGCTCAGGCATCCGCATAGAACATCTCATAGAGATTACCTCCATGACCTGGAAGCTCAACCTGCGGATCAGGAAACACTCTAGCCTGAGATCCCTGGGATCCATAAGGACACGGATGTGGCCTTGGTCCCCTGACTGGTGGTAAGAGGGGTCCCCGAAGAGGTGTGACTCCTCCTATAGCTGGCCAGTCAACGTGGGCTCGAAGATGGGTCCTAACAGGGTTCAGCATCTCCATCTCTCCATACCCTGTCTGGACTACCGGTGCCAGCTGCGTCAAAGATGTCCACAGACGGAAACGGGTAGCATAAAGCTCCATACGGAGAGCACGAGCATCCCTGTCTCTGTTCTCTAGCATCTCAACAGTGGACTCCAGAAGTGGATCCTCCATAGAAGAATCAAAATAGACTCCACTGAGGTATCCCTCTTCACCAGGCTGAGAGGCCGGAACATAGCAGAACTCTGAATTCTGCAGCAGTGCATGTCTCGCTCTCATAATGGTCAGCATTGAATAGGCAGCATCCTGTACTGCCATGTCAACAGTGACCCCCAACCCATAGGACCAATGGATTGGCTTCTCCCCTCCAGGGTAGTCTGGAAATACCCTAACAGTGCAGATGTACTGGCTCTGGTTGAAGTCTCGGTACTGTTCCTCCACTGTGTACTCGAGGTAACAGCGGTAACCGCACACCGACATCACCCTGACCAGCATGGCCGTATGACCCGGCACATCAATGCACCTGGTCAAACGTACCACCTGACGAGAAGGACGGCCAGGCATCTGTAAATAGAGAGTAATGCAAAAGCATTAGAGCTCCGAATGAAAAATTGGGCAGCATAACGGCTGTAAATGCTCAAAACAAATTTTGAGACAACCCAAAATGGAATAGCGTAACCACTCAACTATGAAATTCAACTCTCTGACCATCAAACTTACTTCCTGCTTCCTAGGAATAAAAGAAACCTAAAATCTCTTGACCCGTAGTCCTATAACTACCGATCGGAAACATGAGCCTAGGAGAAGATGAGTAACCTAGTCCTTAATTCCCGCAGAAGAGACGAGGATGACTAGAATAGAATAAATTGAGAAGAGAACAAGAGTCTTACGTTCCCTTCCACAAATAATTCCCTTATGTATAACTAAAGCAATTCTAGACTCAACTTCGACCAGTTTGGCTTAGTAATCCTACAGTCAGTGAGGCTCTGATACCAACGCTGTCGGGACCCCGATTCTAAGCCATAGGAATCCAGCCGGTAACACATCGCATACCTTTGCGGTCTCACGCACGGTTAACTCCACGGCTGCAGCCTTACCTTAGCCGGGACCGTTTGTGTCTTTTGACTCACGTATGCAATAGTGTCGCTAGCATTCCAATGTCAAAGAACCCGGATCGACATGTCTAGTCATATACCAAAGTGGCAGTACCGCACAAGGAAAGGCATACATGACCCAACAAAGCAGGTGTCGGTCATCAGCGAATGTAGACGAGTCATAGCAAGCTACAAGGACTCCATTACATCGCGTGACATTTCCCCAAAGAGGACAGACACAGCAGCTAAGAAGGACACATGCCGGTCAACCAATGTGTCCGGACCAGTAGCGAACTACCAAGGCTCGTTGGATCACAAAGGGGCATTTCCTTGTAAGGAATGCTACTAAAGCTCACGACTAGGTAATCGAACCCCATACATATCAAGTACGACACACGTACGCATGGCATACTGATATGTATAGATACATCGATGGCATCACAACATAACCATAAACATACAAGCTTTATTTAAGAGGCTCGGAAGAGCCACACACATAATATTACACATCAAGGGTCTCACGACCCCATAATAGCAGTCATTCAGTTACAAGCCAGCGGAAGAGTTTAAACTGTCTGAGTACAGACACGGCAGCTAGAAGGCACATGGCCTGACTATACTAGAGATCCAACGTAGGGCCAGATCGTAGCTGGTACACCAGTTACTCGTCGTCGTCGATGTCTACGAAGAACCCTCCATTAGGGGCATTAGCAACCTCTGCAACATTTATTAAGCAAACATGAGTACGAAGGTACTCAGCAAGACTTTAGGACAACTAACTACTCATGCAAGGTATCAAAAGGTATTGTGGGGTTTCATGCGGAAAGCCAGCATTTGACTCGTGGCTGGACAACTTGCATTTTGAAATTATTTTTGACAAATTGATTTCTCGCACACGAGTCCACTAACACCAAAACAATACACTATCGTGGAATCATTCCGTCTGCGTACGGAAATGCCGTCCACGACACTCACGCTTATCTTGGCAATTTTATGAGTAGCCATTGAAGTTATCTGTGAACAACATATGTCTCCAAGTAGTCCATATCCGCGGACGCGGCTATTCGAATAGATCATAACCCTGCAGGGGTGTAATTTGTCACACACGCTCTCGCCACTTATCGCCATGTGCACGTCATGCACCTCGGCAACCTTCAAGCGGAAGCCCAGTGAGGGAGTCGGCCACGACCGTTAACCACACTAGTACCTAGTCCAGGTTTATCGCCTATCTGAGAGTAACCCGTACGGAAGTCCGGCCGAGGTTTCCGCCACGGTCTCAAACGATGTGCGCAGGGTTCCCAAGCCCACCATCCGGGTGCCACTTGGTACACCATGCCACTGCCTACCGCATCACGGCCCACCTCTTAGGTCAGCACCATGCACGGCCTCCAGCATTTCTATAAACACCAGAAACTACTTGCAACTCCTGGACCGAGTACTACGCGATTAATAGGCCGAGCGGGGTCATATTTCAGGGCCCAGCATGTGGTAGTATCTAGCCTTGGATTACATACACGGAACTCAGTTCCTATGGACGGTTCCAATGAAACAACCCGCTATGTACTCCTACACAGCCTTTCACCGGTACCTTTACCAAATCAAGTTCAACACACACAACCTTTGTTTACCGAACACTTTCTCACAATTCTGTTCCTCTCCCAGATGACAGACCATACACAACTCTAAGCATAGCATGCATAGCAAGATAAGGCACATCATAGCTCAGGCAACTACCAGGTAAGCTAGGTTGCAAGGTTCGGCTATTTACTGTGACAAGGTTAGGTCATGCAAAGGAAGTGGGTTCAACTAACGTGGCAAAAGCAGTTGTAGCATTTGATCCTAATGCAATAAATAAGTGCTGGAGCAAGAACATGGGAATTATCGGGATGATCAAAAGGGTTGCTTGCCTTGTTGCTCAAAGGAGGAACGATATCCGTCAGGCGGATATTCGGTGGAATCCGGGGGTGCGGAGCCTACCGAAATAAATGGCAACATTCAATAACAATCATATGCAATCAAAATGATGCATGAGCATGGCATGAGAATGCAAGGTGATAGGTTATTATAATCAACATGTATTAGGTTTAGAGTTGATTTGAATCACATTCGAATATCAATTCAAACGGGGTATTCTCGGATACCGTTTTAATTGATTCGACCTGATGCTCAGATCAACTTGATGTTAGCATGCATGATATGTCATGTTATGGTACTGATTTGTAATTAGGACAGTGTGTGATCATGGCATTCATAATGAAATTTGAATACTTTCCAAATTCCATTTTAAAAGTAATTATAAGAGTTGAATTATTCCTTATTCTACATGTTAGGGTTCTGTAACTTTTTCAAACATGGTTGAAAATAGCATATTCAGAATCCTTGAATTTTTCTGATACTTTTTCATATATAAATTATTTTCATTGGGGTTACAGATTAATTTCTATGAATTTTTTAAGTTTTAAACATTTATGGAATTATTTTTATACTGGAAATTCTCTTTATTGCATCAGACTGACGTGAGCAGGTCCATCTGGCCGTTGAAAGTCAAACCTGACCAGTGGGACCCTCTGGTCAGTCTCGCTAGTCAATTTTTGATTAAGTTTAAACTTAATTGACTGATTAACCTTGCTGGACCCACATGTCAGTGACTGATTAACTTATTTGATTTATTTTTATTAGTTTTAAACTTGCCAGAGGCTGGCCCCACCAGTTAGTGGCTCAGGCCAGCCGAGATCCACCGGCGGCGAGGTCGTCCTCGCCGGCGGGGAGCCTCCGGCGACCACCGGCACGGCGGAGAGGCTCGGAAACGGCGCACAGGGGGCCAAATGCTGCGCGGAGAGCACCAGAAGAACTGCACATCTCCCGCAGCTCCATTTCTGCATTTAGCCGGGGCTGATCTGGCCGGAGATGACGCCCGCGACGAGCTTGGCGACGGCCAAGGCTCGGGCGTCATCGGGGTCTTTGATTCAGAGGGAACTACGCTCGGTTCTTAGCTCCTACAGCATCTACGCGTCGACCTGAACCTGCTGGTGCCCTCGGAAGGACGAGCTGATCATCGGAGGGCTACCGGCGACGAGCGGCAGCGGCGGTCCTCGTCGGGCTCCGGGTAAACTAGAGCTAGAGGAGGGGATCGACAGGGAAAACTTAGGGGAAATGACCGCATGCTCACGGGGAGTGCAGAGCAGGGCTTAGACGGCTCGGGGAAGGCCTGGGGGCGACGAATCGACGGGAGAGGTCCGGCGGCCGGAGGTGGAAGATGATGGCGCCGCGGGTGTTGCAGGGCTCGGGGTGGCTTCGGCGTCTACAGGGAGGACCAGACCGACGAGGCGGAGCTAACGGCGTGCTCTGAGAGGGGATCCTATGGCTAGGGGCACGGGCAGCTCGAGCTTTGCTCGGCTCCAATGGCGACAGCAGGAAGGAGGAAGAGATCCGGGAGGAGGGAGAGAGCCGATGCTGGGAATGGATAGGAGAGGCCTCGGGGAACTTATCCCCGGCCTTGCCAGCGCGAGGCTGCGGCCAGGCAGGCGCACAGGTGCATGGCCGCGCCGGAGGAGGCGGCGGCCACCTCCTGCTCCTACTGGCGCGAGGGAGGAGACGACTCAGGGAGATGGGCCGGGCCAGGCTAGGCGTTAGGTAAGCTCTTTTCCATTTCCTTCTGTTTTATTTCTGTTTTAATTTCTGACATTGATTTGCTATTTATTTCAGCTCCAAAATGGTGGTAAAAAAATATTTTAAACACACCTGAATATTTGTTATAATATTCCCAACCATTTCCAAAGTTTTCAACATTTTTGAAAATTTATAGTTTCTGATTTCAAATTTAAAGTTTGAAACCAGTGGCTTTCGCATTAATTTAAAATGCTTAAATTGTCAAGAAAATAGTTTTCTCCAATGCTCATTTACTTTCATGATTTCTCAGAAAGTTTGAACATTTCTTGAGGCCATTTTGGGTTCATTGATTTTAACTAGTTTGAGATTTTCTTTATTTGAAGTAGTGGCTAGGGTTTTGAGTTTTTCCTTTGCCACTTTCTTGTTCTTGATCGGAGAATTATTAGATGCAGATGCAAAGAAGACATGAGCACAAGACTAACTTGCTTAGGGGTTAGGGATGTGACAAAACCCTTTGATTAAAAAAAATCAAACGGGAGGAGGAAAATGACACTCCAAAATCAGAGACAATGTCTTGATTCAAATTTTAAGTATTTGCAATTTATTTGAAATTCAAATTCCTTTTCATTTTAAAGTTACTGCAAAAAAATATTTCTTTTAAAAAGTATTTTTTTTGGTTTTGAAAATATGTTGATGTTTTAGAAAATTTTATTCTGAAAATTTTGATATCTAATATGTCTATATAAAATGTTCTCTCTTTTTCATTTATACGTTTTTCTTCTTTGTTTTTAAAAAAATTGTTCATTCGCAAAAAAAAACAATGCCCACGGCTGGCCGGAACAGCCCATGCGGCACACTTGATCTCCTTTTCTCCTCTTTTCATATATGTTTAGTCCCACATTGCCTATGTATGGACCATTAGACCTCCCTTCTACCTATAAATATAGACCCGTAGGAGCATCCACAAAATCATCTATTTCGGGTTAAATCAATCTTTTGGTTTGACTAGGTTTATTAAATAAAAATATTCTTTTCTCTTCGGCGGGATTTCTCGAAGTCGTCTCCTCATTGGAATTAATTCTTACTCTGCATTCTAAAGGTATTTCTCTTCGTATTTTGTTTTATACTTCCGTAGTTTATTATTTCTAGACTATTATTCCTACACTAGTATACGGTAGAGTAATTAGATATATTAATTAGTCTTCGTATTTACACATTAGTACTAGAATTCTTTTAGACATAGCACTTTTCTTCCGTAAAACAGCTTGGCCCTGATTTTTCAAATAGTCATAACTTTTTAATCGTTTATCCGAATTAGATGAAACCAACG
The DNA here is from genome assembly GCF_904849725.1 of Hordeum vulgare subsp. vulgare. Taxonomy (NCBI): domain Eukaryota; kingdom Viridiplantae; phylum Streptophyta; class Magnoliopsida; order Poales; family Poaceae; genus Hordeum; species Hordeum vulgare. The sequence goes on from NC_058521.1 coordinate 364,246,689, forward strand.
CCTAGAGTTTCGTCTTGATCCCACCTATCCGGTGAACCTATCATATCAACCTTTTGAAATTTTCAAATTTCGAAATTTGTTCACACTGATATTCAAACTTCTTTTGATCATATCGTTTTATTCGTAGCTCCGTTTTAGATGAATCCAATTCCCTCGGATTCGTATCAAAGTAATCTTACCATTTGTTTCATTAGTTTTAACCTTTCAACTTATAATTTTGATCAAATCAGATTTATCTATTAGTGCCCAAAAGTGTTCAAATCGTTCTAAGCCGATTCAATGTTATATTGAAGTATTTGTATCTTTTGATCCGCTATTTCAAATCTAGTAATTCTTTTTTCTACACGCTCATATTGATATCCTATATCCAATAGAATCATTAGTTTCGACCTTTGAACCTTAAAAATTTGAGCGATTCAAATTTGTATTCGAACATTCATTTGATCTTATCTTGCAAATCGTACCACCTTTTCAATTGATTCCTTTCACCCCTAAACACTCATGTCATATATTTTTGTACATAACCATCGTACTTCAGTTCAACTTATCTTGACCTTTTTAATGAAAATTCAATTCATACTTCTATTCGCTATAACTTGCGTTGTAGTGCTCCATTTCAAGAAATTATTTCTAGAAATAAATTCGTATGTCTTGTACTATTTGTCAAATAACATTCATGTTGTTCTCCCAATATTTTTTATCATCTCCCATAGTGTATGCAAGTCGAGCTTATATAGCAATAGTTCATCGTCAATTAACTCTTTTGATCTCATTCATGCACCTTCACTTTACAACACACTTAGGACCTTTTTATTAAACCTTAGTACGTTGTTATTTTGCACCAAGACATGCTTTGTTCTTATATTCTCTTGGTTCTTCCTTTTTTGGCATGAATGTTTATTGAATGCTATTCGTTTATGATAGATTGCTCGGAGTGTGGCGAGTAGAATTATCAGGATTTTGAGAGCGACTATCTTCATTAAGTAATACCAGGCAAGTCATTTGATCATGTATCACCTATGTTTTACGCATCGTAGTTCTACCATCCTATGCCCAATTGCATGCTGACTAGGTACATGGGAATTATGGTTACATATTGTAGTATCATGTGGTAGGCACCCAACAACCCCGTTACTAGGCCCGGGATGACAAATTTCATATTGCTATGCTTGAGTACATGAGATTCTGGTTGAGAGTTTATCACGAGTGATGCGAGGATACTTTAATAACCAAGACCGGTTAAGTCAAGACTTTTCAAGACCTCGTGATGCAATGCAACTCTGGGTGAAGGACGGTTGATCGGCTCCCTGGAGAAACCAGTGGATGACCCGGGATGCTGGAAATGGCCATGACATCTTGTGGAAAGCTTCACCCAGGCTCAAAGAGACGGACGGATATTTTCAAGACACAAGGCTTACCTGCCCAGCCACAAGGCATTATGGGCTCTGGCTTGGTTGGACAACGCGGCGACTCTGGACAGGCGGTGCTAGCAGATGTAGAAGAACGGTAGGAATGGATGGACACTAACAGGGATTCAGAGAGACCCATTGAAAGACCATGTTTTGATCATCCGGTCTTCAAACACCCTGAAGTGCGAGGACATACTCGGAGGCGATCAAATCTTGTGGGGAACGTGTGCAAAACTCTGCAGAGTACTCAAACCTAATCGATTAGCCGTGTCCACGGTCATGGACAACTTGAGACAAAGGAACTGAAGATATCTGAAATTCTGAACACAAATAATAATATTGATGTGGGTAATATTGATAACCTGGGTATGAGAACTGGTTGGCGGAACCATCTCATTAACAACCAACAGCGTAGTAATATTTTGCTTTTAGGCCCTCTTGTTGTAGGAGAAAATTTGCTTTACGCTAAAACTTACAACACCACCTGCCATATATACATATAGTATAGATGATATTTTACCCCTCTCTTTTGTGACTTGCCGGCATATTCAATATGCTGACCTACACGGCTGCAACGTCTTATGTTGCAGATATTTTTCTTCGACGAGTAAGAGTACGATTCAGGGTTACGGTCTACACTCAACTTGTCGTTGGTGTTTATTGGGACTCCACTCCCTTGACTGCTTCCGCAGAAATATTTAAGGTATATATCAGTTTTACGCTATTTACATGTGATTGCACTTTGATATATACATTGATGTACTGTGTGCGCCAGCATACTGATCCAGGGATGGCATAGAAACACAGAGGCTTGACTCGTTTTGAGTCGGGTCGCTACAGAAATGGTATCAAAGCACATGTTGACTGTAGGACGTGACCCTAGAACCTAGAAATCCCTTGGGGAAGAATCTCTCAAAAAAAAATTCAAGAACATCCTTTACTTCTCATATCTTCTTATTTCATCAAACGTTCTCTCTCACCTCAAATAGTTAGACAATGCCCTTTCCCCTTTGACCACGTGAAGGATCAACCGACTCCAACTTCAAAGTAACGAGGATTTCATCATGCAGTTGAAGCTACACCAATTGACGACTCTCAAGACCCGTAGAACTCGAAGACCCCGAAGCGTTCGAATATTTATATGACCATTAGAAGTCCAAACCCCTGTTATATGCCCATGTTAGATACGATGATTTGTGAGCCATCATTGGTGTGTGTTTTCCGACGGCCACAAATAAACCCAACTCAAAAAAAATATTGTTTGTATTGTGTGTATCTCCCTCCCTCTCTTACCCGTCTCATCCGCAAAACCTCAACCCTACCAGATGGAGTATGAAGTTGGACTTGTAGTCTCTGGACCAATGACCCAGATGGAGGCTGTTATATGGATTCAAAACATGGAGAACCACTTCGGGAGCAACTTAGTCTCAAGGAAGTATGAAGTGGAACACGCTCTCTAGTACTTTACACAAAGTGCTGCAATCTGGTGGAAAATGCATCATGCCATACAAGGATTTAGTGGAGCAGAAACTTGAGACGAATTCAACAACACCCTGTTAAGATCTCGTCTCATTCGGAAGTGCTATGATAATCCGAAGGAAAAGACTTGTGGATGCAAGATCTGTGGAGAAATAGGACACACCCAGGAAGAACACAAGAATGGATGCACTCATTGTGAAGAAAATCACCCAGCTGAGGAATGCCCAAGTAGTCAGGTGACTTGTTTCCTTTGTGAAGGAACCACCCACTACCCAGCTCAGTGTCACATTTACCCAAAGGTGCAACAAGTTGTCAAGCAGCAGAAATATGCAGTGAAGGAAAAACTCAAGAAGAAGATTCTAGAAGAACCTGCGATGAACGAATATATTGAAGACCCTGATGGCCAAGGTCTGACCAGATTTTTCTCCAATGCATGCTACTCATTTCGAGAAGAAGGACATTATTCACAGGATTGCACGAAGAGAAGCTAAGAGTATCTGGGAAACTTCCCGACGGAAAAAGTGGAGTTTGACCCACTTGAAATAGAAGAACTGTCCAAAATAAAGGAGTCCGGAAAGAAGAAAAAGTACCATCGGAAGTGCCAAATCTCTGTAGATATAGACCTGAGTCATGTCAGATGTTACAAGTGCATGGAATTTGGCCACCACAAATACATATGCTCAGGAAGGAAGCCGGAAACCCAAGGAGCAAAAGCAAACACTAATACGCCTCGAGACTTGTCAGAACTCATTTGCTTTCGTTGCAAGGAAGCAGGACATTTTGCTAGCGATTGTCCACAAAGGAAGAAAGCTAAAAAGGGGTAGTTAAGTTTTGAACGCGGCAATTAGTGTTATCTGAAGAAATCTTGTTTTTCATGAGATCATGGAGTGAATTTTTTTGTAACAGAAGTCCCTGAGATTGTAATAACATCATGAATAAATGGAATTTATTGTCTCATGATTGCCTATGTTGAAACTGTATGCATTGTTTCTGTTCGAACAAAGATCCCTGAACAATTATGAGGATATGAGAAAATATGGTCTATGCAGGCATGAGTATAATTCATTTTAAGTGTGGTAGTAATCAGTGAACCCACAGGATCCAATGAGTACGAATGTACCATGCATTACCAAGGAGACATATACATTCCTCTGAGTACCTATCTACTGACACCTGTAGATGACAACTCTTGACGAGTCATTCCTCAAGGGCCCAGAAACGATTATGACCCTGACCAGTGATCACGATTACCCGAAAATCCTGAAGGACATGATGAAGCACATTCATCTTGAAGGAGATGCAGTCTACAAAGGCTACCCATTCATGGAAAGTGGAGTAGAACTTTGGTATGTGGAAGTACACCTCCACCATGTGAAAGGAGTTTGTCCAAAGACTATGGGGCAATACTTTTTCATTTCACGTGTACCACGAGCAACCTTCTTTGATGCTGTTCGTGAAGCTGCCATGGAAGCCATACGTCAGATTGGAGAAATACTTGAAGCAAGAATCCGTCATACCCAGGAATACCTGAGTGAGGTACGTGCGGAGATGATGGAGATGAAGCTCATGACCACCATGATGAAGCAAAAGATGGATGATTTCAAGGAGCACATTGGAAATTTCGAGTGGAACTAAAGTACCTCCAAGAGAGATGAATGAATAATGTTGGTAGAAATGCTCGACCATACTGAACAATGTGGATGGCAGCATTTGTAATAGAGTACTTTTGGATTGGAGTTTTTGAGAAGAAGTTAAGGATGTAATAAAGGATTGATTATGAAATGAATATAATTTAGGGATGAACCAATACCTTTTCATGGTAAACACACCAATGGAAAGTATCCCACAGAGTGGAGTGTGTACCAAAAATAAGTCTGAGAACTATTTTTATGATGGTTACCCCAAGAGTATGATGGAGGAAATACTAAAGGATTTAAGACGTAGTGATTCCAAGTATGCCTGCAACCCACAGACCGTGGGACTAATAAGGATCAAGTACTATCTTTTTGGAGAAGGAAACTAGTATCAGCAACATTTTCTTAGGAGCATACGAAAACCCGAGAGTTGTGAAGATACGATAGATGTTTTGTTGAGCTTGCAGAACCAATGGATTATCCGAACTTCCTTCGTGGACAAGAGATATTCTGCAATGCTTGTGAGGATGCCCAAGTGTTAGAATACGAGATTCACTAAGCCTTATACAAGGTAATGATTTCAGTGCGACATGGCTTGGCCACCATGACGACTTACTATTATCATTCTCTTGCTATTCGGAATGGTAAATCTGAGAGACTTACCCATAGTGAGAGACAACGTTCTTTGAAGCTCTTGTTTAAGCCTTAGAATGGTATGATGAAAGCCCCATGTACATGGCAATCGTTGTCACGCGTCGGACATTTTACGGTGAGGGTGAAGCCAAGACCCTTCTCTCTGCAGAATAACCACAAATGGTAGACCACCATGAGAATCATTGATAGGTTATTTAGAATGGTCACGAGATTGTCAGTTTAGAAGACCCAGTGACGGAAGAATCTTATATCAACAGATGAACTCTCGATTTTGATGGAAACATTTTGAATATAATGGAAGAACTTCACCAAAGAAGTTACCATGAAGAATGTGACGAGTGAGATGCCAAGACACTAGAGGATTGTTAAAAATTTGAGCGACCAGTAACTCTCGTTTTAAGTGTGGTAGCACCCCACTTTGCAAGAGACTAGATTTGTTAGAAGACCCCCCAAACCATAACCTTTTCTTTCTAGCCTCTTCGAATCTCGAGGACGAGATTCATTTTAAGTGTGGTAGTTTGTAACATCCCAAAATTATAAATTTTGGAATGTTAATATAATTATTAGATTGATTATTTGTTTGTTTGAGTGATTGAAACTTGAGTGGAATTTGAAACTTCTCAAAAAAATAAGAGGGAATAAAATGACTTCCCCAAAATTTTCTATCTTGAATCCCTTTTCAATTTTGAGTTTGAATATTTTCAAAACCCTTTGATTAAAAAAATCAAACGAGAGGAGGAAAATGACACTCCAAAATCAGAGACAATGTCTTGATTCAAATTTTAAGTATTTGCAATTTATTTGAAATTCAAATTCCTTTTCATTTTAAAGTTATTGCAAAAAAATAATTTGTTAAAAAAGTATTTTTTTTTTTTGGTTTTGAAAATATGTTCATGTTTTAGAAAATTTTATTCTGAAAATTTTGATATATAATATGTCTATATAAAATGTTCTCTCTTTTTCATTTATACGTTTTTCTTTGTTTTTAAAATAATTGTTCGTTCGCAAAAAAAAAACAATGCCCTCGGGTGGCCGGAACAGCCCATGCGGCGGGCCGAATTTCTCTTAGCCCATGCGGCACACTTGATCTCCTTTTCTCCTCTTTTCGTATATGTTTAGTCCCACATTGCCTATCTATGGACCATTAGACCTCACTTCTACCTATAAATATCGACCCGTAGGAGCATCCAAAAAATCATCTATTTCGGATTAAATCAATCTTTTGGTTTGACTAGGTTTATTAAATAAAAATATTGTTTTCTCTTCGGCGGGATTTCTCGAAGTCGTCTCCTCATTGGAATTAATTCTTACTCTGCATTCTAAAGGTATTTCTCTTCGTATTTTTTTTATACTTCCGTAGTTTATTATTTCTAGACTAGTATTCCTATACTAGTATACGGTAGAGTAATTAGATATATTAATTAGTCTTCGTATTTACACATTAGTACTAGAATTCTTTTAGTCATAGCACTTTTCTTCCGTAAAACAGCTTGGCCCTGATTTTTCAAATAGCCATTACTTTTTACTCGTTTATCCGAATTAGATGAAACCAATGCCTAGAGTTTCGTCTTGATCCCACCTATCCGGTGAACCTATCATATCTACTTTTTGAAATTTTCAAATTTCGAAATTTCTTCACACTGATATTCAAACTTCTTTTGATCATATCTTTTTATTCGTAGCCCCGTTTCAGATGAATCCAATTGCGTCGGATTCGTATCAAAGTAATCTTACCATTTGTATCATTAGTTTTAACCTTTCAACTTATAAATTTGATCAAATCAGATTTATCTATTAGTGCCCAAAAGTGTTCACATCGTTCTAAGCCGATTCAATGTTATATTGAAGTATTTGTATCTTTTGATCCGCTATTTCAAATCTAGTAATTCTTTTTTCTACACACTCATATTGATCTCCTATATCCAATAGCATCATTAGTTTCGACCTTTGAACCTTACAAATTTGAGCGATTCAAATTTGTATTGGAACATTCATTTGATCTTATCTTGCAAATCGTACCACCTTTTCAATTGATTCCTTTCACCCCTAAACACTCATGTCATATATTTTTGTACATAACCATAGTACTTCAGTTCAACTTCTCTTGACCTTTTTACTGCAAATTCAATTCATACTTCTATTCGCTATAACTTGCGTTGTAGTGCTCCATTTCAAGAAATTCTTTCTAGAAATAAATTCGTATGTCTTGTACTATTTGTCAAATAACATTCATGTTGTTCTCGCAATATTTTTTATCATCTCCCATAGTGTATGCAACTCGAGCTTATATAGCAATAGTTCATCGTCAATTAACTCTTTTGATCTCATTCATGCACCTTCACTTTACAACACACTTAGGACCTTTTTATTAAACCTTAGTACGTTGTTATTTTGCACCAAGACATGCTTTGTTCTTATGTTCTCTTGGTTCTTCCTTTTTTGGCATGAATGTTTATTGAATGCTATTCGTTTACGATAGATTGCTCGAAGTGTGGCTAGTAGAATTATCAGGATTTTGAGAGCGACTATCTTCATCAAGTAATACCTGGCAAGTCATTTGATCATGTATCACCTATGTTTTACGCATCGTAGTTCTACCATCCTATGCCCAATTGCATGCTGACTAGGTACTTGGGAATTATGGTTACATATTGTAGTATCATGTGGTAGGCACCCAACAACCCCGTTACTAAGCCCGGGACGACAAATTTCATATTGCTATGCTTGAGTAGACGGGATTCTGGTTGAGAGTTTATCACGAGTGATGCGAGGATACTTTAATAACCAAGACCGGTTAAGTCAAGACTTTTCAAGACCTCGTGATGCAATGCAACTCTGGGTGAAGGACGGTTGATCGGCTCCCTGGAGAAATCAGTGGATGACCCGGGATGCTGGAGACAACCATGACATCTTGCGGAAAGCTTCACCTAGGCTCAAAGAGACGGACGGATATTTTCAAGACCCAAGGCTTACCTGCCCAGCCACAAGTCATTATGGGCTCTGGCTTGGTTGGACAACACGGCGACTCTGGACAGGCGGTGCTACCAGATGTAGAAGAACGGTAGGAATGGATAGGCACCGACAGGGATTCAGAGGGACCCGTTGAAAGACCATGTTTTGATCATCCGGTCTTCAAACACCCTGAAGTGCGAGGACATACTCGGAGGCGATCAAATCTCGTGGGGAACGTGTGCAAAACTCTGCAGAGTACTCAAACCTAATCGATTAGCCGTGTCCACAGTCATGGACAACTTGAGCCAAAGAAACTGAAGTTATCTGAAATTCTGAACACAAATAATAATATTGATTTGGGTAATATTGATAACGTGGGTATCAGAACTGGTTGGCGGAACCATCTCATTAACAACCAATAGCGTAGTAATATTTTGCTTTTAGCCCCTCTTGTTGTAGGAGAAAATTTGATTTACGCTAAAACTTACAACACCACCTGCCATATATTCATATAGTATAGATGATATTTTACCCCTCTCTTTTGTGACTTGCCGGCATATTCACTATGCTGACCTACACGGCTGCAACGTATTATGTTGCAGATATTTTTCTTCAACGAGTAAGAGTACGATTCAGGGTTACGGTCTACACTCAACTTGCCGTTGGTGTTTATTGGGACTCCACTCCCTTGACTGCTTCTGCTGAAATATTTAAGGTATATATCAGTTTTACGCTATTTACATGTGATTGCACTTTGATATATACATTGATGTACTGTGTGTGCCAGCATACTGATCCAGGGATGGCATAGAAACACAGAGGCTTGACTCGTTTTGAGTCGGGTCGCTACAGAAATGGTATCAGAGCACATGTTGACTGTAGGACATGAGCCTAGAAACTGGAAATCCCTTGGGGAAGAATCTCTCAAAAAAATATATTTTCAAGAACATCCTTTACTTCTCATCTCTTCTGATTTCATCAAACGTTCTCTCTCACCTCAAATAGTTAGACAATGCCCTTTCCCCTTTGACCACGTGAAGGATCAACCGACTCCCACTTCAAAGTAAAGAGGATTTCATCATGCAGTTGAAGCTACACCAATTCAAGACTCTCAAGACCCGAAGAACTCGAAAACCCCGAAGCCTTCGAATATTTATATGACCATTAGAAGTCCAAACCCCTGTTATATGCCCACCTTAGATACGATGATTTGTGAGCCATCATTGGTGTGTGTTTTCCGACGGCCACAAATAAAACCTATCTCAAAAAAAAATTGTTTGTATTGTGTGTATCTCCCCCCCTCTCTTACCCGTCTCATCCCCAAAACCTCAACCCTACCAGATGGAGTATGAAGTTGGACTTGTAGTCTCTCGACCAATGACCCAGCTGGAGGCTGTTATATGGATTCAAAACATGGAGAACTACTTCGGGAGCAACTTAATCTCAAGGAAGTATGAAGTCGAACACGCTCTCTAGTACTTTACACAAAGTGCTGCAATCTGGTGGAAAATGGATCATGCCATACAAGGATTTAGTGGAGCAGAAACTTGGGACGAATTCAAGAACACCCTGTTAAGATCTCGTCTCATTCAGAAGTGCTATGATAATACAAAGGAAAAGACTTGTGCATGCAAGATCTATGGAGAAATAGGACACACCCAGGAAGAACGCAAGGATGGATGCACTCATTGTGAAGAAAATCACCCAGCTGAGGAATGCCCAAGTAGTCAGGTGACTTGTTTCCTTTGTGAACGAACCACCCACTACCCAGCTCAGTGTCACATTTACCCCAAGGTGCAACAAGTTGTCAAGCAGCCGAAAGATGCAGTGAAGGAAACACTCAAGAAGAAGATTCTAGAAGAACCTGTGATGAACGAATATATTGAAGACCCTGATGGACAAGGTCTGACCAGATTTTTCTCCAATGCATGCTACTCATGTGGAGAAGAAGGACATTATTCACAGGATTGCACGAAGAGAAGCTAAGAGTATCTGGGAAACTTCCCGACGGAAAAAGTGGAGTTTGACCCACTTGAAATAGAAGAACTGTCCAAAATAAAGGAGTCCGGAAAGATGAAAAAGTACCCTCGGAAGTGCCAAATCTCTGTAGATATAGACCTGAGTCATGTCAAATGTTACAAGTGCATGTAATTTGGCCACCACAAATACATGTGCTCAGGAAGGAAGCCGGAAACCCAAGGAGCAAAAGCAAACACTAAGATGCCTCGAGACTTGTCAGAACTCATGTGCTTTCGTTGCTAGGAAGCAGGACATTTTGCTAGCGATTGTCCACAAAGGAAGAAAGCTAAAAAGGAGTAGTTAAGTTTTGAACGCGGCAATTAGTGTAATCTGAAGAACTCTTGTTTTTCATTAGATCATGGAGTGAAATTTTTTGTAACAGAAGTCCCTGAGATTGTAATAACATCATGAATAAATGGAATTTATTGTCTCATGATTGCCTATGTTGAAATTGTATGCGTTGTTTCTCTTCGAACAAAGATCCCTGAACAATTATGAGGATATGAGAAAATATGGTCTATGCCGGCATGGGTCGCTACATCTTGCTTCTTCCGAAACAACCATCTTGTACCAATGATGTTTTGCTCACCTTCGGGCTTTTCAAAAAGTTTCCACACTTGATTCCTCTCGAAGTTGTGTAGCTCTTCGTGCATGGCATTCACCCAATATGGGCATTGAAGGGCTTCTTCTACCTTCAAAGGATCAATCCTAGAGATGAAAGATTAATGCTCGCAAAAGTTAGCTAAACAAGATTTAGAGCGAGTGATTCTCCCGGTTTGTTTGTCACCGAGGATTAGATTCGGCGGATGATCTTTCTCCACTCTTGCTCGAACTCGTGACAACTTCTTCTTGTTGGATGGTGGAGCTTATTCATCATAATCATCTTGTATGTTGTCGTTGATGGTGTCAACTCCTTGAGGTGGTGATGTGGAAGGTTGAGATGGATCATCATGATGTACTTCTTATTTTTCATCGTGTTGTGTTACGCTTCTGGATGCCTCCATGTCATTTTGTGGTTCGCCTTGACGCGAAGTAGGAGCTTCCACTTCAATTGATGAAGTACTTTCTTTCAACTCCATGGGACGAATCTTGCCGATAGGTAGATCTTGGATGGCTTCTGAATTTTCCTTATCTCGTACATCGTTTGGCAATTGTACGACTTCTAAACAATTAGATTCATCAAACTTCAGATCTACCTTCTCTTCAAGTTTTTGAATGAAGATGTTGTAGACACGGTAAGTGTGAGAGCTCGATCCATAAGCAAGTAGGAAACCTTCATGAGATTTAGGAGCAAATTTATTGCGACGATGCTTATCAAGAATGTAGCAATTAGAACCTTATACTCAAAAGTACCCAACTTGGGGTTTGTTGCCGGTGAGTAGCTCATATGCTGTTACACTGAGAAGCTTGTGTAAGTAGAGTCGGCTTATGGCATGGCAAGCTATTTCCATGATTTCTGGCCAAAAGTGTCTTTACATCTTGTATTCGTCAAGCATCATTATAGGCATCTCTAGGAGAGTCCGGTTCTTCCTCTCAACAACTCCATTTTGTTGAGGTGTGTACATCGCCGAGAACTCATGTGATATACCTTCTTCGACAAGAAAAGTATCCACATTAGTGTTCTTTAACTCCGTTTCGTTGTCACTCTGAACTTTCTTGATCTTCACTTCAAACTGATTTTGAGCATTTCGAGCGAAGTTCTTGAAGATCATTTGTACGTGTGACTTATCATCAAGAAATAATACCCATGTAAATATGGAAAAATCATCAACAATGACTAAACCATAAGAATTTCCATCGAGGCTCTTGTAAGCATTGGTACCAAAGAGATCCATGTGAAGTAGCTCGAGTGGCCTTCTTGTAGTCATGATGTTCTTCATGGGATGACTTCCACCAACTTGCTTTTCTGCTTGGCAAGCACTACAAAGTTTATCTTTGTCAAATATAACATCTTTAACACCAATCATATGATCATCTTTGATAATCTTGTCAAGGTTATGCATACCTACATGTCCTAACCTTCTATGCCATAACCAACCTTTAGAAGATTTTGCAATAATAAATGTACGGGAGTCGGATTTTTTAGTGAAATCGATAATGTATAGATCACCTCTACGGAAACCAGAAAAGACACTGTTATAGTTGTCAGTATGAAACACTTGACAATAACCTTCCGCATATAGCACATTGAAACCAAAGTCAGCTAGTATAGATACGAAAAGACAATTGTAGCCAAGGGATTCAATAGGCATGACATTTTGAATGGATTTATCATGAGATATGGCCACCTTACGAAGACCAAGTACCTTACCCTTGGACTTGCTCCAAATGTCACATACCTTCGAGGTCCACGGTTCCGTGTGATCTCATGGAACATGTCTTTATCTCCGGCCATGTGATCGGTGCATCCACTATCGAGAACCCACTCCTTTCCATCGACCATGTAGTGTCTAAGCTTCGCCATAAGATTAAGGTTCCTCATAGTCTTGTCATACTCGATGTCAAACTCTTCATCTTCATCGTAGTAGCCATGCTCCACATTGTCATCCGCAAACGAAGTACCCTCGTCATAAGAAACAAGAGTTTCATCAGAATTTTGTCTATAAAAATGTTCATATTTACACATGAGAATGGCTTCAACAATGACATTGTTATGGTAATGATATCTCCTTTAGCACGCATGAGGTCACAAAGCTGAAAAAGGCATTTATAAAAATTAGGATCGATTGGCTTCATTTTGTGAAAGGCAATGCATTTATGGAAAATGACCTCAAGATTTTTGTGTGAATAGTCGGGATATCTTTTCTCTAAGTCTTTCCATAAAGTCTGAGCACACTCAAAATTTTGCAATTGATTAAGCACATTACTTGGTAGTCCTATAATGATTAGATTAATACTTTGAAAATTACCAAGCATATCAAGTTCTTCATCATGAGAAGGATGCAAAGGATCAATGGGAGGCTCATAGGGATATTTAACATACTTGAGCAAATGGAAATTATCAAATATATCAAGGATTTCATGTTTCCACTATATAATATATTCCCCATCAAGAATAGGCACCCTACAACTAATATTTTCCAAACTGGGCACATCCATCTTCCTCTAATGGTGATTAAACCAAGGTTTTAGAGACATTGCACTGATAACAATTGAGAAATCGATAAAAGAGGTGTTTTGAGGGGGGTGAATATACTACTTGCATAAATAAAAATCCTAGTCTTTTCCCAATGTAATGGCTGGCAGATTCTAGCGATTCTAACAAGTCTAGTGCACCCTACACATTCTAGTCAACTAATATGGCAGCGGAAAGTAAAGATTTCGCACATGTAGAAGGAGTAGAGTTTAGGAAGATGAAACGCGAAGAAGTTGGCACTGTGATTTTTGGCATGGTTCCGATAGGTGGCAGTATCGTACGTCCATGTTAGTGGAGACTTGAACCCACGGAGGGTAACAACTGTGAGTGTCCAAGGAGGGATCCACCCACAAGGGGTCCACAAAGAAGCTGTCTTGTCTATTCCAACACGGACTCCTTCCACACAGGACTAGCCTCACTCACGGTAGATCTTTCTGAAGGAGATGATCTCCTTACGCTTACAATCATCTTAGTTCAACTCCAAAACATGAACATGAGGCTCCCAAGCGACACCTAAGCAATCTAGGAGGCACCACCCTTCAAAAGGTAATAGATGCGGTAGAACAATGAACTCCTTGCTCTTGTGCTTCTAAAGATAGTCTCCTAAGAACTCAATCACTCTCACCCAGATCGCATAGGGGTATGAGAGATAGATCATGTGGAAAGCAAATTGGGGAGACTAGAAATCAAGGTTCAAATGGTAGGAATGGAATTTCTAGATCTCAAAACATGAGTAGGTGGCTCTTTATCAGAAAAATGAATCTGACAAGTGTAAGTGTGTTCTGAGTGCTTACTCTACGAATGAGAGGCAGGTGGAGGGGTATATATAGGAAACCTCGAAAATCGAACCGTTACAACCTAATTGACCAACTCGGTAAGACCGAAGTTACAAAGTCAATTGTACTGACTTGCTCAAAAGGTAGCCACTCTGAATCTCGGTGGAACCGATATACACATCTCTGTAGAATCGAAAAGGTGACAATTGGTCACAAGGCACAACTCAGTGGCACTGATGCAGAAACTCGAAAATTCCGATTTTGTGTTCTGCGCAACAAAATGTTGGTCACCCAAACTCGGTAGAACCGATGTAGATTTGGTTGTACCGAAAAGGAAGGGTTTGTATGGGAGCTGTCTAAGTGTAAAATCGGTATGGACGAGTGAGAAATGTTGGTGGCACCGATATTTCATATTTGGCTTGGGATGGATATATTTTGTGGAAGGGTGGCTGAGTATTTTTACTAGCTATCTCTAAGCACTTGAGCAACCAATTTATCATAATACCTCATCTCCTTTTAATAGTATTGGCTTTCCTATGGACTCAAATGTGATTTTCACAAATATGAAATGAAGAGTCTTCTTGCTTGAAGCTTGAGCCAATCCTATGCTTCCTTCATCAAAGGGGCATCTCCTCGCAAACCTACATCTAAAGCTCTCTCTAGACTAAACCTAAACTATACTAGGTAAAAGTGTTAGTACAAGAGATAATGTATGTTTTCATGAATTATCAAAACACCAAGGGATAATATGCACTCTCACAGAGGCCATTTGACCAAATCTGCTACCAGGGACACGGGTCGCATGATGGAGTATAAGAGGAGAGGGGAGAGGTACGATGTGGCACATGTATCCTGTCGTCGAGGGGGCATGGGGGACAGTCGGAGGGGCCAAAGTTGGTCGGGCTGGCCTCCCAACATGCGGCTAGAGCGCAGTTTTGGCATGCCACGAAATGCTGGCACACTGTGGCACGCCCAACCATGTCCTCTAGTTTCTGGGGTATTTAGAGCTCCTCCTGGGATGCCCCATAGCCGGGCGGGGTTAACCGTGGTCAAATGGAGAGGGGTGAAAAGCTTCTGCCAGGGTGGACAAGACGAGTAATTAGGTTTTTTTGTCTAACTCCGCGGTTGAACTAGAGCTAGATCTTGCTACTACATGTGAAAATTGACTTAGTGGGCTTGTGGTAAAAATTTGGAGATAGGGAGAACATTGTAGGGGGTGAAAGTAGCAGTTTTATCAATTCACCAGAAGGTGTTTGATGTTGGATTGATGAATGTAAACCACACCACTTTCATTAATATTTAATAGGACTAGATTATGAGCAAAACCGATAGGATTCATCATGTTTGATCTTATTTTAGCAAAGTTGACAATGTAGACATGAAAAATCCTAGAAATGGACACAGTCATATTTGTGTGGACCAAGGTGATCAAATAAACTCCCACAAATAGACAAGTTGGTGTGGCATCATATTTTGGGGCTGGATCACTCCTGTAAAGTTTGAGAGCAATTCGATAAACTTGGCAATGTAGAGTTTAACAAATTTGGTTCTGGACACGAAGGGTTTAGGGGTTAATAGGTGGATCAAATCAACTTGCGTTGAGATGAAACTTTGTAGGATCATCACACTAATCATGTGTGACTTCCTAGAATTTTCCTGGGATATATTGAGAATGTTTCCTTTGGAAATTTTCAAAAGCTTGAAATAGGCAAAAATGGTTTTGAGGAGTTCTCTCCAATATATTGAACATGACCATGTGTAGAAACTCTTATGTATGGAAAATATATGTCCATTGACTTCCGTACATTTTCTCAAATACTTATGCAGCAAGAATTTTTTTTTGCCCTATGAAATACCATTTCTGGCCTTAGAAAAAGGTATTTAAATAAAATAGGAAAATAACTTTAAATATAATTATTTTGTGGTTTTGGGAAGTATTTTCTATAATTGGGTGCGAATAAAACCTTAGGTGTAGAACATCCCTCCTAATTTGTGGACTTGCGGTGCAAATGTAAAATCATGGGCTTTGGAGAATTCACAATGATTAAAAGTGTTTTGTTAAAATAGTAGTTTATAAGAATGGTTTTATGATCCTATTCACATGGCATGATCATTGGGCAAGGGCTTGGGGTCAAGGAGGAAGGTTGTAGAGAGGAGAACCAATATAGTGATTAAAAAACTCAATCAGTCACACAAGCAAGTTGCAACATCCAAAAAGTTTTTATTGGTTCCAAATTTTCATAAAGCCACATCTTGCAAATGTGGTACACACATAGGGCGTGACAGCCTCCCTCCTGCCTAGGAGCCTAAGGGAGCCCTCGGGGAAACACAACCTCTGCCGAGGGAGGCACAACACCATCGCTGGGGGCTCCCACCCTTGACCCATCAAACGCTGTGGGGGCCAACCCTGCTCCGTCTCTCGATGTCGCGGGCTCAGGGGGGACCGTATGGTGCCTCTCTTCAGCAACTGTGTCATCCCCAAGGCCGTCTAAGGATGTATGGAGGTTGGGCAGCGGCATACCGTCGGCGTCCTCCTCCTCCTCTGTCACTGCCGAATCCTGGACGCGAAGTAGGAGCTTTCGCTTGAATTGATGAAGTATTTTCCTTCACCTCCATGGGACGAATCTTTCCGGTAGGTAGATCTTGTATGGATTCCCAATGTTCCTTATCTCCTGCATCGTTAGGCAATTGTTTGGCTTGCAAAATATTAGATTCATCGAACTTCACATCTACCATCTCTTCAACTTCTCGAGTGAAGTTGTCGTAGACACAGTAAATGTGAGAGTTCGATCCTTAACCAAGTAGGAAACCTTCATGAGATTTAGGAGCCAATTTAATGCAATGATGCTTATCAAGAATGTAGGATTTAGATCCGAATAGTCGGAAGTATACAACTTGGGTTTTGTTACCGGTGAGTAGCTCGTATGTCGTTTTACCGAGCAGCTTGTGTAAGTAGAGTTGGTTTATCGCATGGAAAGCTGTTTCCACGGCTTCTGCCCAAAAGTGTCTTGGCGTCTTGTATTCCTCAAGCATCATTCTGGCCATCTCTATGAGATTCTGGTTCTTCCTCTCAACAACTCCCTTTTTTGAGGTGTGTATGTCATCGAGAAATCATGTGAAATACCTTCTTTGTTAAGAAAATTATCCACATTAGTGTTCTTTAACTCTGTTATGTTGTCGCTCCGAACTTTCTTGATCTTCACTTCAAACTGATTTTGAGCTGCTGGAGCGAAGTTCTTGAAGATCATTTGTACCTATGACATATCATCAAGAAATAATACCCATGTAAATCTGGAAAAATCATCAACAATGACTAAACCATAAGAATTTCCCCCGAGGGTCTTGTAAGCATTGGGAGCAAAGAGATCCATGTGAAGTAGCTCAAGTGGCCTTGTTGTAGTCATGATGTTCTTCATGGGATGACTTCCACCAACTTGGTTTCCTGTTTGACAAGAACTACAACATCTATCTATGTCAAAGATAACATCTTTAACACCAAGAATGTGATCAACTTTGATAAGCTTGTCAAGTTTATGCATACCTACATGTCCTAACCTTCTATGCCATAACCAACCTTTAGAAGATTTTGCAATAAGATATGTACGAGGTTTGGATTTTTTAGTGAAATCGACAATGTATAGATCACTTCTATGGACACCTGTAAAGACCATGTTATTGTTGTTGCTATGAACCACTTGACAATAAACTTTCGCAAATAGCACATTCAAACCAAAGTCTGCTAGTCTAGATACGGAAAGAAGATTGTAGCCAAGGGATACAACAAGCATGAAATTTTGAATGGAATTATCATGAGATATGGCCACATTACCGAGTCCAAGTACCTTACCCTTGAAGTTGTATCCAAAGGTCGCATACCTTCGAGGTCCATGGTTTGGTGTGATGTCATGAAACATGCCTTTATCTTCGATCATGTGATCGGTGCATCCACTGTGGAGAACCCACTCCTTTCCATCGGCCATGTAGTCTCTAAGGTTCGTCATAAGACTAAGGTTCCTCATAGTCTTCTCATACTCGATGTCAAACTCTTCATATCCATCACAGTATACGATCCACATTGTCATCGACAGACAAAATACCCTTGTCATAAGAAAGAAGAGTTTCATCAGAATTTTGACTATGACAATGTTTATATTTATGAATCGAATGGACTCAACAATAACATTGTTAATGGTAATGACATCTCCTTTAGCACGCATGACGTCACGAATATCAAAAAGGCATTTATCAAAATTAGGATTGGTTGGCTTAATTTTATGGAAGGCAATGCATTTATGGAAAATGATCTCAAAAGTTTTCAATGAATAGTCGGGATATCCTTTCTCTAAGTCTTTCCACAAAGTGGAGCACCCCTCCATATTTTGCAATTGATTAAGCACATTACTTGGTAGTCCTCTAATGATTAGTGTAATAGTTTGAAGATTACCAAGCATATCAATTTCTTCATCATGAGAAGGATGCAAAGGATCAATGGGAGGCTCATAGGGATATTCAACATACTTGCCCAAATGGATGTTATCAAATATATGAAGCATTTCATATTTCCATTGTGTAAAATATTCCCCATCTGGAATAAGAACTCTACAACTAATATACCCCAAACTAGGCACATCCATCTTCCTCTAATGGTGATTAAACCAAGATCTTAGAGACCTTGCTCTGATAATAATTGATAGATCGATATAAGAGGTGTCTAGAGGGGTGGGGGTGAATAGACTACTTGCATAAATTAAAATCCTATCCTTTTCCTAATTTAATGGTTAACAGATTTTAGCGATTCTAATAAGTCTAGTGCACCCTACACATGCTAGTCAACAAATATGGCAGCGGAAATTAAAGACTTTGCACATGTAGAAGCAGTAGAGTTTAGGAAGATCAAATGCAAAGAAGTTGACATGACAATTTTTGGCATGGTTCCGATAGGTGGTGCTATTGGACCTCTATGTTAGTGGAGACGTCAACCCACTGAGGGTAACGACTGTGAGAGTCCACGGAGGGCTCCACCCACAAGGGGCCATGAAGAAGCGGCCTTGTCTATTCCACCATGGCTTCCGTCCACACAGGACTAGCCTCGCTCACCGTAGATCTTCATGAAGTTGGTGATCTCCTACCCTTACAATCACCTTGGTTCAACTCCACAACACGAATTAGGATCCTCCCAAGCTACACCTAACCAATCTAGGAGGCACCACCCTTCAAAAGGTAATATCTGTGGTAGAACGATGAACTCCTTTCTCTTGTGCTTCTGAATATAGTCTCCTCAACACTCAATCACTCTCTCTCAGATTTGGTAGGGGAAGGAGAGATTCATCTTGTGGAGAGCAACTTGGGGAGATTGGAAATCAAGGTTCAAATGGTTGGAATGGAATCTCTTGATCTCAACAAATTAGTAGGTGTCTCTCTCTCAGAAAAATGAATCTAGCAAGTGTAAGTGTGTTCTGAGTGCTTCCTCTATGAATGAGAGGTAGGTGGAGGGGTATATATAGGCAACCTCCAAAATCGAACCGTTACACCATAATTTACCAACTTCGTGACACCGAAGTTAGAAACTCGATGGTACTGACTTTCTCCAAAGGTCGCAACTTTGAATCTCGGTGGAACCAATATACACAGCTTGGTATAACTGAAAAGGTGACTAACAGTCAGATGGCACAACTCGGTGGCACCGATACAGAAACTTGGTAATTCCGATTTTGGGTACCGAACAACAGAAGGTTGGTCATCCAAACTCGGTAGCACCGATGCAGATTAGGTTGCACCGAAAAGGTAGGGTTTGGCCGGGATATCTCTAAGTGTAAAATCAGTATGGCCGAGTGAGAAAAGTTGGTGGCACCGATTTTCCATATTTGGCTTGGGATAGATATATTTTGTGGAAGAGTGGATGAGTATTTTTGGGGGCTATCTCTAAGCACTTGAGCAACCAATTTATCATAATGAATCATCCCATTTTAATAGTATAGGCTTTCCTATGGACTCAAATGTGGTTTCTCACAAATATAAAATTAAGAGTCTTCTTGCTTGAAGCTTGAGCCAGTCCTATCCTTCCCTCATCAAAGGGGCATCTCCTCACAAACCTACGGCCAAAGCACTATCGGGACTTAACCTGAAATATACTAGGTAAAAGTGTTAGTCCAAGAGACAATGTATGTTGTCATGAATTATCAAAACCACCAAGGGAGCATATGCGCTTTCACAGATGCGATCTTACCAAAATGGTTGCCGGGGTCACTTGTCACATCAGGGAATAAAAAAGGAGAGGGGAAAGGAACGATGTGGCGTAGGTCTCCTGCTATCGAGGGGGACGCGTGGGACAGTTGGAGGGGTCCAAAGCTGGCCAGGGCTGGACTTCCAACATGCGGGTGTGCACTGTACCATGACTAGAGCGTAATTTTTGGCATGCCACGACATGTTGGCGCACTCTGGCGTGCCCCACCTTGTCCTCTAGTTTTTGGGGTATGTGGGGATGCAACTAGGATGCCCTAGAGCCAAGGGGGTTAACTGTCGTCAAAACGAGAGGGGTGAAAAGCTTCTGCCAGGGAGGACCAGAGGATTAATTGGGGTTTCATCTCTAACTCCGCGGTTGAACCAAAGCTAGATCTTGCTACCGCATGTGAAAAGTGACCGTGGGCTTGTGGTAGAAATTTGGAGTGAAGGAGAACATTGTAGGGGGTGAAATTAGCAGTCTTATCAATTCACCAAAAGGTGTTTTGTGCTGGTTTAAGGAAGATAAACCACACCACTTCCAGTGGCATTCAATGGATTGGATTATGAGAAAAATTGATAGGATTCACCAAGTTTGAGCTCATTTGAGCAAAGTTTACAATGTAGACATGAAAAATCCTAGAAATGGACATAGTCAGATTTGTGTGGACCAAGGTGATCAAGTCAACTCCCACAAATGCACAACTGGGTGTGGCATCCTTATTTGTGGGCTAGATCACTCGTGTAAAGTTTGAGAGCAATTGGGAAAACTTGGCAATGTAGAGTTTCTCAACATTGGTTCTAGACACGAAGGGTTTTGGGGTTAATAGGTGGATCAAATCAACTTGCATCGAGATGAAACTTTGTAAGATCATCACACTTATCATGTGTGACTTCCTAGAATTTTCCTTGGATTTATTGAGAATATTTCCTTTGGAAATATTTCAAAATCTTGACATAGGCAGAAAGGGTTTTAAGGGTTTTTGTCCAATATTTTGAACATCACCATGTGTTGAAACTCTTATGTATGGAAAATACATGTCCACTGAGTTTCCCTAAATTTTCTCAAATAATTATGAAGAAAGAAAATAAGTTCCCCTATGAAGTACCATTTCTGGCCTCATAAAAAATGTTTGAATAAATAAGGAAAATAACTTTAAAAAAATAAGTTGTGGTTTTGGGAAGCCTTTTGTATAATAGGGTGCAAATAAAACCTTTGATGTAAAACATCCCTCCTAATTTGGGGACTTGTAGTGCAAATGTCAAATCAGAGGTTTTGGAGAATTTAAAATGATTAAAAGCCTTTTGTTAAAATAGTAGTTTATAAAAATGGTTTTATGATCCTATTCACATGGCATGATCATTGGGAAAGGGCTTGGGGTCAAGGAGGAAGGTTATAGACACGAGAACAACTATAGTGATTCAGAAAGTAAACCACTCACACAAGAAGGTTGCAAGAGAAATCAATCATCACAAACATGCAAAAACTTTTAATTGGTTCGAAATTTTCATAAAGCCACATGTGGCAAAAGTGGTAAAAACACAGGTTCTGACAGCCTCCCTCCTCCCTTGGAGCCTGAGGGAGCTCGGAGGAAACACAGCCTCCACCGAGGGAGGCGCAACACCATCGCTGGGGGCTCCGACCCTTGACCCCTCGACCGTCGTGGGGCCCAGCCCCGCTCCGTCTCTGGAGGTCACGGGCTTAGGGGGACCATCTGGTGCCTCTCGTTAACAAATATGTGATGCCCTAGACTGTGTAAGGATGGATGGAGGTTGGGCGGCGGAATCCAGCCGGCGTCCTACTCCTCCTCCCCTGTCTCCTCTAAATCCTCGTTAGTGTTGTCCCCGCTTGAGGACAAGACCATGATGGGGGAGTGCTCGAGCGTCCCTACGAGCCCCCATTCGTTGAAGAATGGTATCTACGCGACCATTTCCTCTATGCCATGACAGGCGTACAGCGGTGGCATGGCCCAAGGGAGGTCCTCGTGGCAGGAACCTAGCAGGGACTCCAAGACTTCGTCTAGCTCTACGTGCATCAGGCCGTTGACGTGCAGGCATACTCAGTCGCCACCGGTGGTGAGCTCCGACAAGGGGTGCGAGTGCGTGTGGAGCGGCGCAATGCGGTGCCCCAAGAACTCCTTGATGTTCATCGATCCCGTGAGGCGGGCTTTCGCGAGAGAGGCTATCCGCTCCAAGATGGTTCCCACCCTTGGGTCAGTGAGCTTCTTGTGGCTCCACCTTGCTGACTGCTTGGGCATACTCAAGAGGATCACCAAGAACGAGCTCCCCCTACACATGTCCATGAAGACCATGCGGCTCTAGTAGCCTTTGACCATCTTCCCGGCCTTCAGGTGGGTGCCTGCACCCCCGACTTCGACAAAGGAGATGCATGCAGAGCGCTGGCCCTGGGCGATGGACTGCAGGCTAAAGAAGTGGCGAACTAGCACCACCGAGGGCCTCATGGCACTGAAGGCCTCACAATAGAAGGCGAAGACAACCAGGAGGAAGATGGAGTTGGGCTTAAGGTGCAGATCCCAGATCTAGTAATGGGAAAGGATGGCATAGAAGAAGTCGGAGAATGAGGGGACCAACCCGAGATAAACGCTATGGAGGAAGAAGGGTTAGGTAGACCTCACCAAGCTACTTGGTGCCGCTGAGCCCGGCCAGAAGGTAGTTGCTCCCCACTCGTGCATGTTTCCGGCCATGAACAGGAGCACCAGAACTAGATCCTCCGCCTTCGAGACACGAGAAGGCATGAGAGTCGGCCCGGTGGTTGCCATGGCCTTCCCCTTCTTGTCGGCGGGCACCATTTGCCGTCTGAAGCCCCGGAGGGGGCAAGGAGGCGACTTGATCGAAGATTGGATCAGGCGGACCGTAGCAAAGAAGGAGAAGTTGCAGCAAGGTGAGGATAGCGTGGGAGAAAATAATGACCACAACACCCCACGTGCCTGTTTTATGCTAGCCACTGTGGATACCAAAGCAATGCGGCAAGCTGGGGCGCCTAGCATCCAGACGCGTACGGTGCACTGGGCTGGGCCCCCAGGCAGTGAGAGCCCATGCCATTTCGCCCTAGTCTGCTGAGTCGTAAATACTGCGGGCTCGAGAGCTACTCTCGGCGCTCTCGGACAAGGGGTACCCATGCCCGCCGTCCTGTGGTCCAAGGCCCTCTGCGCTTTGTAGGCCTCAGGGCGCTCCCTATCGAAGCCCGGGGAAACGACACGCATGAGGTCCCCTCCTCGGTAGGGGCCGCTCATGGAGCGCTCTACTGTGAAGGCTTCTCGCAAGGCTCGCAAGAAGGAAGCACCTCCCGATGCCCCTCCTCCCGAGGGGCGGATCTGCCTAGGGCGGCTTTCCGGGGTCATCCAGGTCAACCTCCTTATGCGGGTGATGTGAGCCATGCGGTGCGGTGCCAGGGTTGGTGCGAGTGGGCACAAGCGGAGAGGCTTTCCCCTTCGGTGTTAAGGAACCAAGGCCAGCTGCGGGTTCACGAGGAAACCTCCCAAAGGTTGCCCAATCGGTGCAAGAGGACCAAGGCTGGGGGCTCGGCAGGACATAGGTCACCCCCGAGCCCACCAGCCCATCACTAAGAGAAGCTTTTGCACAAGAAGATCGCCTTTGTTAGGGTGGGCTGTAGTATTATCCTCTTTTGAAATGTCCATTGTGGCTGCCCTTCTCGTCGGGTGTATTTTCGGGAGAAGAGGACCAAGGCCGGTATAAAAGAGAGGACCGACCTCCGTAGAGGGGGGTTCGAGCCCTAGTGTGTTGTTTTGGGGCAAGAACCCACCTTTGCACCGTTCTTAAACCTAGAGAAATCTATCCAAGCAGGAGTAGGGTTTTAGACCACAAGGTAGCCCGAACATGGGTAAACTATCACAAGTTCTAGCTCGTCGTCCTAGCTCGCGCCACCGTAGAGTCGCCATAAGGTTGACAAGCTAAACAAGGTTGGAGAGCGAGCGCACCCGAGTGTTCGAACCTTTTCTTGGGTCTACGGAGCCCTGATTCCGACAGGCATAATGCTTCTTCAGCTCAACAAGTTGTTCAACGGATTTTCCCACAACAACCTTCAAAAGCCGGTTTTCCTCTTCAAGCTTTTCGACTATCTTGGGCATGGTTTCACCGACTTCAGTTTTTTTGGTTGGCCTCCCTCCAGGATCATGCCATATCTTCATCCATCTTCTCGAGGGCCTCCTTCATGGTAACTAAAGAAACGGAAGTATTCAGCCTCTCAGAAAGTCTTTCTGGTAAAATAACCTAAATCGGTTGGGGAGAAAGATCAAACCACAAGATAGTCATACAAGAAAGTCTTACCTTGAACTGCATGTTTCTCCTATTTTAGGTCCTCACTTTTGGCCTTTTCCACACCATGACCGAGACGTAGGTCCTCCACCTCTTTTCCATAGTGTCACTATGGCTCCCGACCCCTTAGGCAGTTTTCCATCAACAAACACGATTATGTGAAGTACAAAAATGCTCACTCTAAGACTACCGTCGACTGCTTCCGTCGACGGCAGTCTCAGGGACTACACCTAGTGGGTGCTCTTAGCACACACCCACTAGAAGGACAAGAGGAGGGACCAAGCGCCCCATACCCCATCAACCTTTCTCGAGTCAACACAGGAACTAAGACTACCGCTGACTGCTTTAGTCGATGGTAGTCTCGGGAAATACGCCGAGTGGTTGCGCTCAGTGTGCCCCCACGAAAAGTGAACACCTAGTGGGTGTTCCTCGGAGAAAACACACTCGGGATCAGAATCAAAAAATATGTAGAAAGGAACTTACCCGGATTTTATTCTCCAGAATTGCGCTAGCATAATATGCCTCCTTCAGTCACCCAACCATCAACTATAGTTGAGCGAGCACTTCCTTGTGTGTGTATTCTTGGTCCTCCGGGATATGGTGCAACTAGAAAATATTGTGGTCCATGGTAGGAGGCGATGGAGTGGAAGACGGACCAGTTCTGAATGACACCCCAGTCGAGGTAGTCCCCCGAACCACCGGAGGCAGAACCTTGACAATCGAGAGCTTAACCACACATCTGGGAGTAACATCTTGCTTCGACACTTCATTAATGACCGGAGAACTGGTAGGGTCAAGTTCGATCACGTCTCGCGGCCCTACACACGTCGATATGCATTCAAAGGATAATTTCAAGGCAAAATCTCAGGTCTCGAATGAAACACAAATGATTTCAAGAATTACCTTTGGAGGAGATGACGTTGACATCGACTTGTCTTTTATCATAAGCCTTGGGATCCAGCAAAGCAGTCAATGTAACAGGCCTACAACAAAAACAACAAGGAAATCAGCCATCACTTGGGATACCTTGATCGATTAAAACAGATCACTCGGCAAGAATAATTATGCCGAACCCACTAGCATGTCAACCTTGATGCGCGGCAGAACGGCCTTCCGAGGCATGGACGCCATGGTCTTGGGACTTTTCCAGCGACACCACTCCGGCCCCATTTAGAACTGTAGGTCGGCATGGCCGACACGGGGTATTGGCGCCCCCAGCACGGTCACCACGGTCCTTGCGCGCATTGGAGCAGTGTGGGATCGATAGAATATGTGTCTAGAGGGGGTGAATAGACTACTTGTCAAGATAAAATTCCTGACCTAACCCAAGTTCAAGGAAGGAAGAAATTCAGTAGTTCAAAAATGTCTAGTTCATCCTACACATGCTAGTCAACATATATGGCAGCGGAAAAGTAAAGACTTTGCACATGTAAAGGAGTAGAGTTTAGGAGATCAAACGCAAAGAGTTTGACACATGGATTTTTGGCATTGTTAAAATAGGTGGCGCTATCGTACGTCCATGTTAGTAGAGGGTTCAACCTACGGAGGGTAATGGCTGTAGGAGTCCACGGAGGGCTCCACTCATAAGGGGTCCACGGAGAAGCGGCCTTGTCTATTCCACCATGACTTCCACCCACGAAGGTTAGCCTTAGTCACAGTAGATCTTCATGAAGTAGGCGACCTCCTTTCCCTTACTAACATCTTGGTTCAACTGCACAACACGAAGTAGGAGGCTCCCAACCGACACCCAACCAATCTTGGAGGCACCACCCTCCAAAAGCTGATAGATGTGGTAGATATACGAACTCCTTGCTCTTGTGCTTCTAAAGATAGTCTCCTCAACACAAAAACACTCTCTCATAGAATATGCATGGTTACGAGAGATTGATTTGCTGGAAAGCTGTTTGGGGAGGCGAGAGATCAAGTTTTAAATGGTTGGATTGAAATATCTTGGTCTCAACACATGAGTAGGTGGTTCTCTCTGAGAAAATGGAGCTGGCAATGAAGTGTGTGTTCTGAGTGCTTCTCCCATGAGTGGGAGGTGGGTGAAGGAATATATATAGGCAGCACATAAAATCCAACTAATACACCTAAAGTGGCAAACTCAGTGAAATCGAAGTCATAAACTCGATGTTACCGATTCACACAAAGGCAGTAACTTTTGAATCTCGGTGGGACCGGTATACACAACTCAGTGGAACCGAAAAGGTGGCTAATAGTTAGATGGCCAAACTCGATGGCACGGATACTCAAACTTGGAAATCCCAATTTTGTGTACCGAGGCAACAGAAAGTTGGTCACACTAAACTCGGTAGCACCGATATAGATTCGGTTGCCCCGACTTGGTGGAAATGGCTAGGGTTTCTGTCTGAGGTCAAACACGCTGGGTCCAAAATATGAAAGTTGGTGACACCGGATTTGAGTATGTGAAATTGGTCAAAATGGTTATGTGGAAAAAATGACTGGGTATTTTGTTGGCTAACTTTGAGCACTTGAGCAACCAGTTCACTTTACTACCTCACCCCCTTTTAGTGGTATTGGTTTTCCTATGTACTCAAAATTGATCTTTGACAAATAGAAAACAAAGAGTCTTCTAGCTTGAAGCTTGAGCCAATCTTATTCCTTTCTTTCATCAAGGGGTATCTCCACATAAACCTTTAGCCAAAGCTCTCATGGACTAAACCTGAAATACCTAGGCAGAAGTGTTAATCCAAGAGACAATGTATATTGTCATGAATTATCAAAACAACCAAGGGAGCATATTGTGCTTTCAATCTCCCCCTTTTTGGTAATTGATGACAATACACAATCAAAGCTTCAAATAAGGATAAGCATTAAAATATGATAGCTTTGAAGGAAATATGACTCATACAAGCTCCCCCTAAGTGTGTGCAATTCCTTTAAAGGACAGTTGCTTTTGAATGCATAGACACACACAAGGGACAATTTCCAAACATATGTGAATGAAGGGCTTACATGTTCAAGACTCCCTCTTGCAGACACTATGTGTAAGAAACAAGAGGTCATCATGAACACGGATATGATACATATACTTAGCTTGAAGATCTTGAGCGTCTTAACATAGGAGTACTCTCGGAAAAACAAATGTTAGATAACACACGAGTAGTCTGTTGTAAATATGCAAAGAGCTTCAAAAGTACCAAGATATTGAAGACATATTGAAGATAATATTTGATGAAAGGATATGCCTCGAAGAGAGATAAGAACTTTTCTCCCTAGGATGAATATGTAATAATTTCCTCTCCCCCTGAATCATAGAATTGTAGATATTGGGAGTAGGTAGGGTAAGATAAGTTCAAACCAATATAACAATTTTATCTCTCTCCCCCTAAATATGTAAAGTTTTATATACCTACCTTTAGGTCGATTTCCCTTTAGGTAAGCCTTCCTTTAGGAACATATATCTCGCCGATTGATATTTCTCCCCCTTTTGTGTACGCTTCTTGATGATATTTCTCCCCTATAAATGGGTTCATTGGATGGAAGTTTTGATATTTCTCCCTCTTTGGCATTAATTTCCAAAAAGTATAGAGGGTAAGGGCTCATTGACAGAAAGGGATCATGGATTGTTCTCTCTTTTATAAGGGTTCCTTGAATTTGTCTATTCTCCCCCTTAGATAGTCTGTAGGGTTCATTGAATGTTCTCCCCCTTTTATATGGATAAGAGTTCCAGGAATTATCTCCCCCTATGATAGGGATCCTAGATGATTCCCCCTCTTATATTGGATGGGGTCACTGAGGTTTTTCTCCCCCTAGAAAAATAATGCTAAAATGGATTTTTTCTCATAAAATTTTCAATAAGATGTTAGGAGGCAATTAAACAAGGGATCATTGGTAAACTTTATTCTCCTAAGGAAAAAATCCAGAAGAAAATATCATAAAAGATAAGGTAGTTATAATATCAGAGTCACCGAAGCAAAGTGGTTCGGTAGAACCAAGAATGAGAATTAGGCTTGTGTGAGAAATCGGTGGGACCTAGTTTCCTAGATTGGTGAGACCGAGTTGCAATGAAAGTCAAGTCCTTAATTGAAATAGGCACATAAGACCCGAAAGATTTTTTTCCAAATGAAAATTATAAAAGATACCAATAGTGAAAGAAAAACATTTTTGTGTGTTTTTTGAAATATATACATACATTTATATGTGAGTTGAATCGTTCCGAAAGAATATGAAATGTCAAATGTGAACCAATCAATAATCTCCAGCTGGATGTGGGGCGGTGACTAGGTTACCTATATTAGAGTATTTGACTTGAGGAGTCAAGCAAGAATGCTTGATCATAGGTGATACTCATCGTTAAGCACGAAATGGAGTTTCCATTTTTCGATTAAGCATTTCAATGTATACATATCACTTGAGTTGCTTTACCTCCTGAATTGGCGTAAAGATTAACAAGGATATGAGTACATACCTTCGAATGATGTTGATGACGTGGCATGTAGGTGAACTTGTTGTGGATGCTCAAAGTTGATGAAGATCATCTAGAGTTTGGATCAATCAATGTCGTTTGGTTTCACTTTTCACCTACAATGGTTAGTCATAAATGGAAGAACATAATATATCAAAATGACATGAGTGAAATTCAATATCATAGAATCGTGAAGGACATGATTTTGTTGTCTTCTTCCTCCATCTCCAAACAAAAGGTTGTTGATATTTGGCCATGTCAAGATTTCTTTTGATGTGAGTTGATTGCAATCTTCTGGAGTGTATTTCTTACAAGTTAGATGCAATACAAGGGAGCATAGTTTCCAAGATATAGGATAGTCGTATCAATGGCATCATGGAATGGGCAATCAAGCTGATGCCCCTGCATGCATTCGACTGAGTCTAGCTTAGGTTTGAAGAATCAATGATGTTAAACTCACTCCTCAAATAATAGAACACTTTCTCATGAAGTGGTTTGGTAAAGGTATCAGCTAATTGTTTGTCTGTACGAACATGCTTGAGATCTATATCTTCTTTACCAACATGATCACAAATGAAATGATGTCGCACTTGGACGTGTTCTATTCTAGAATGTTGCACAGGATTATAGGCAATCTTAATAGCACTTTCATTATCGCATAACAATGGAACTTTTCTGACATGAATTCCATAATCCTTAAGCATTTGTGTCATCCAAAGTAATTGCGCACAACATGATCCAGCGGCAATGTATTCAGCTTCAGCAGTAGATAAGGATACCAAATTTTGTTTCTTGGATGAGCAAGACACAAGAGATCTCCCAAGAAATTGACATGTACCCAAGGTGGATTTTCTGTCAACCTTGTCTGCAGCATAGTCCGAGTCGGAATAGCCAACAAGGTTATAAGAAGATCCCTTGGGATACCATAGGCCAAAGCTTGGTGTATGTATAAGGTATCTCACAATCCTTTTCACAACCAATAGATGACACTCTTTTGGTGCTGCCTCGTATCAGGAACACATGCAAACACTCATAATGATGTCTGGATAGGAGGCACATAAATATAGCAATGAACCAACCATTGATCGATAAAGCTTTTGATCAACTGGTTTGACCTCCTTAGTGAGGTCAAGATGTCCACTAGTAGGCATGGGGGTTCTCATACTTTTGCATTCTTGCATGTTGAACTTTATGATTAAGTCCTTGGTGTAATTGGTTTGAGAGATAAATGTACCTTCTCTCGATTGTTTGATTTGCAATTCAAGGAAGAACTTCAGTTCACTCATCATGGACATCTCATACTTCTCTAACATCAACTTTCCAAACTTTTCACTAAAATGTGGGTTAGTAGAACCGAAGGTAATATCATCCACATATATTTGGCAAACAAATAGTTCTCCATTAACTCTTTTAGTGAATAAAGTTGCACCAGTTTTACCAATCTCAAAACCCTTTTCAATGAGAAACTTCATTACGCATTTGTACCAAGATCTAGTGGCTTGTTTAAAACCATTTAAAGCTTTACAAAGTTTGTAGAAAAGGTTTGGTTTTTAGGGTTCACAAATCCAAGATATTTCTTAACATAAACTTCCTCCTCAATATCTCCATTGAGAAAAGCACTTTATATATCCATTTGGTAAAGAGTTATATCATGGTGATGCGAATGGCTTCAAGTCTAGCAACAGGAGCATAAGTCTCACTGTAGTCCATACCTTCGATTTGCGTGTATCCTTGGGCTATGAGACGTGCCTTGTTGCGTACAACTTGTCCATCTTCATCTTGCTTGTTCTGAAACAACCATCTTGTACCAATGATGTTCTGCTCGCCTTCAGGCTTTTCTACAAGTGTCCATACTTGGTTCCTCTTGAAGTTGTGTAGCTCTTCGTGCATGGCATTCACCCAATCAGGATCTTGAAGGGATTCTTCAACCTTCAAAGGTTCAATTCTAGAGATGACAGAATAATGCTAACAAAAGTTAGCTAAACGAGATTTAGAGCGAATGACTCTCCCGGTTTTTATGTCACCGTAGATTTGTTTTAACGGATGATCTTTGTCCACTCTTGCTTTAACTCTTGACATATTCTTCTTGTTGGATGGTAGAGCTTCTTCTTCATTATCTCCTTGAGGTGGTGGTGTGGAAGGTTGAGCTGGATCATCATGATGTTCTCCTTCCTCTTCTTGATCATGTCATGTACCGCTTTTGGATGCTTCCATGCCGTTTTGTTGTTCGTCTTGACGCAAGGTAGGAGATTCCACTTGAATTGATGAAGTGCCGTCCTTCACCTCTATTGGACGAATCTTGCCAATGGACATGTCTTTGATAGATACCAAAGGTTCCTTATCTCCTACATCATTTGGCAATTTTTCAACTTGTGAACCATTAGTCTCATCAAACTTCACATCTACCATCTCTTCAACTTTTCGACTGAAGTTTTTGTAGACACGGTAAGTGTGAGAATTCGATTCTTAACTAAGTAGGAAACCTTCATAAGATTTAGGAGAAAATTTATAGTGATGATGCTTATCAAGATTATAGCACTTGGAGTCGAATACCCGAAAGTATCCAACTTGGGGTTTATTACCAATGAGTAGCTCGTATGCCGTTTTACCGAGAAGGTTGTGTAGGTAGAGTCGGTTTATTGGATGGCTAGGTGTTTCCACAGCCTTTTCCCAAAAGTGTCTTGGAATCTTGTTTTCGTCAAGCATCGTTCTCTCCATCTCTATGAGAAACCGGTTCTTCCTCTCAACAAATCCATTTTGTTCAGGTGTGTACGTCGCCAAGAACTCGTGTGAGATACCTTCTTCTTCAAGAAAAGTATCCACATTCGTGTTCTTGAACTCCGTTCTGTTGTCGACCTTCTTGATCTTCACTTCAAACTGATTTTGTACCTGTGACTTATCATCAAGAAAGAACAACCATGTAAATCTGGTAAAATCATCAACAATGACTAAACCATAAGAATTTCCACCGAGTCTCTTGTAAGCATTGATACCAAAGTGATCCATGTGAAGGAGCTCGAGAGGTCTTCTAGTAGTCTTGATGTTCTTCACGAGATGACTTCCACCAACTAGCTTTCCTGCTTGACAAGCACTACAAAGTATATCTTTGTCAAAGATAACATATTTAACACCAAGAATATGATCACCTTTAATAAGTTTGTCAAGATTACGCATACCAACATGTCCTAGCCTTCTATGCCATAACCAGCCTTTAGAAGATTTTGCAATCAGACATGTACGGGGTTTGGTTATCTTAGATAAATCAACAATGTATAGATCATCTCTACGGAAACTAGTAAAGACAATGTTATGATTGCCGCTACGAAACACTTGGCAGTCAACTTTCGTAAATAGCACACTGAAACCAAACTCTGCTAGCCTAGATATGGGAAGAATATTGTAGCCACGGGATTCAATAAGCATGACATTTTGAATGGAACTATCATGAGATACAACCACCTTACCAAGACCAAGTACCTTACCTTTGGAGTTATCTCCAAAACTCATTCCTTCGATGTCCACGGTTTGGTGTGATCTCATGTAACATGTCTTTATCTCCGGTCATGTGGTCGGTTCATCCACTGTCGAGAACCCATTCCTTTCCATCGGCCATGTAGTCTCTAAGGTTCGCCATACGACTAAGGTTCATTACGGTCTTCTCATACTCGATGTCAAAGTCCTCATATTCATCGTAGTAGCCACGCTCCGCATAATCATCATCGGAAGAAGTTCCCTCATAAGAAACAAGAGTTTCTTCAGAATTTTGACTATGAGAATGTTCGTGTTTATGCATTCGAATGGCTTCAACAATGATATTGCTAATAGTAATGGCATCTCCTTTAGCACGCATGAGGTCACGAAGCTCAAATAGGCATCTATCAAAATTAGGATCGGTTGGCTTCATTTTGTGAAAAGCAATGCATTTGTGGACAATGATATAAATATTTTTCAAGGGGTAATTTGGATATATTTTCTCTAAGTGTTTCCACAAGGTATTAGGACACTCAAAGTTTTGCAACTGATTAAGCACATTTCTTGGTAATCGTATAATGATTAGATTGACAATGTTAAGATTATCAAGAATATCAAATTAATCATCATGAGAAGGATGTATGGGATCAATGGGAGGAGCATAGGGGTATTCAACATACTTGCGCAAATGGAACTCTTCAAATATATCAAGCATTTTGATGAGGACATGAGTACCTTCGATATTATCACAATCATTGTATATGCGTATTTATTTGAGGTGATTTCTCATAAAACTCATGCAATAATTTATTTATGTTATCCAGAACAAAAATACTTCACGTGTTTTAATTTTATCCCTGAATGCAGAATGGCCGAACACTTGTATGAGTCATGTATGATGACAAGGGAAGAGGAAATGGTTGGATGATATTCAAGAGGTCCTCTCATGTCAAAGGAAATAATTAGTTGCTGTTCAAGAAGTTCTCTCACGTCACTTTTAGCCTAAGAGAAGATAGAGTCCAAGTCTTTCACGTTCTGCACTTAGATTCAGACTGCACAAACATACTTGTACCAAAATGCCTTCAACGTTTTCATCCGGACTCCAAATTTCGTGATTATTTTTGGGCTGCAAAGTAGAGTTTACTGGATTTCAGGCCCAATTGGAATCACCTTCTAATTCATCCGGAGCGTGGATATATCTACCAAACAAAATGACGTTGCACAATAATCCGAGTCAAACAAGAAGTCCGAAGGTGTTGCACCACCTCCACTTGGGCCCATAGGCCTTGTACGACCTAGGTTTAGTTTTAGGCTGCCTTGGGATGTCCTCCCACATCCTTGGCCGCCACCCCTTGCTCCTATATAAGTAGATCAACCTACTATCTTTTTGCTTGGGATTTGTTTAGTTAAAAGTTAGCCATTGCAACTTCGTGTACTTCGTTTGTGTCCAACGACCAGACTAAGACCGCTTTAGGATCACCAACCTTATCAATACTTCATCTATATTCGCAATATTCAGATTGCGATATCATATTCTTGTCTGTTCTTCGATTGCTTGCAGAAATAGACCTTCGTGGTGAGGTTGATCGTGCTCCGGCGTGGTCAACCTCTTGGAGATTGGTTTAGCGATTGCTAAGGCGCAACGTCGTGCACGTTTGTAGTCGGACCGTAAAAGTCGTCTCCGCCAAATCGATAGTTATCATCTTTCCATTATCTAAAGTAATCCCCATCAACAATACGCAATCTACAACTAAAAATCTCGGAACTAGTCACACTCATCTTCCTCCAATGTTGATTAAACCAAGGTTTTGGAAACCTTGCTTTGATACCAATTGTGGGATCGATAGAAGATGTGTCTAGAGAGAGGGTGAATAGACTACTTGTCAAGATAAAATTTCTAACCTAACCCAAGTTCAGGGAAGGTAGAAATTCAACAGTTCTAACAAGTCTAGTGCACCCTAGACATGCTAGTCAACCTATATGGCAGCAGAAAAGTAAAGACTTCGCACATGTAAATGAGTAGATTTTAGGAGATCAAATGCAAAGAAGTTGACACAGTGATTTTTGGCATGATTCTGATAGCTGGCGCTATCGTACGTCCATGTTAGTGGAGACTTCAATACACGGAGGGTAAAGGCTGCAAGAGTCCACGGATGGCTCCACCCAAAAGGGGTCCACGAAGAAGCGGCATTGTCTATTCCACCACAGCTTCTGCCCACGAAGGACTATCCTTACTCTGGGTAGATGTTCACGAAGTAGGCAATATCCTTGCCCTTACAAACATCTAGGTTCAACACCACAACAAGAAGTAGGAGGCTCCCAAGCAACACCTAAATAATCTAGGAGGCACCACCCTCCAAAAGGTAATAGATGTGGTAGATCAATGAACTGCTTGCTTCTGTGCTTCTAAAGATAGTCTCCTCAATATAAAATCACTCTCTCACAGAATATGCATGGGTCGGAGAGATTCATTTGGTGGAAAGCAGTTTGGGGAGGCTAGAGATCAAGTTTCAAATGGTTGGATTGAAATATCTTGGTCTGAACACATGAGTAAGTGGTTATCTCTCAGAAAATGGATCTGGCAATGAAGTGTGTGTTCTAAGTGCTTCTCCCACGAGTGAGAGGTGGGTGAAGGGGTATATATAGGTAGCACACATAATCCAACCATTACACCTAAAGTGGAAAACTTGGTGACACCGAAGTCATAAACTCGGTGGTACCGATTCACACAAAGGCAGTAACTTTTGAATCTCGGTGGGACTGATATACCCAACTAGGTGGCATCGAAAAGGTGGCTAAAGTTTAGATGGCCAAACTCGATGGCACCGATAATTCAACACAGAAATTTCGATTTTGTGTACTGAGGCAACAAAAAGTTGGTTACACTATACTCGGTAGCACCGGTATGGATTCGTTCGCACCGATTTGGTTGGAATGGCTAGGGTTTCTCTCTGAGGTCAAACTCGGTGGGTCCAAAATATGGAAGTTGGTGACACCGAATTTGAGTATGTGGAATTGGACAGAATGGTTATGTGTGAAAAATGATCGAGTATTTTGGTGGCTAAGTTTGAGCACTTGAGCAATCAGTTTATTTTACCACCTCACCCCCTTTTAATAGTATTGGCTTTCCTACGGACTCAAAAGTGATTTCTCACAAATAAAAAATGAAGAGTCTTCTATCTTGAATCTTGAGCCAATCTTATTCCTTTCTTGCACCAAGTGGCATCTCCATATAAACCTTTAGCCAAAGCTCTCCATGGACTAAACCTTAAATAGGTAAAAGTGTTAGTCCAAGAGACAATGTATGTTGTCATGAATTATAAGAACTATCAAGGGAGCATATTGTGCTTTCAAGCGGGCCTCGGGTGGGACTTCATCGGACGGAGAAGATTCCGCATCGTCCCCATGTTCGTGTCTCTCTCCTCCATCTTCTCTTCATCATTTTCACTTTCATCATCTTCCGATCCCTCTAGGTGCTCTGTGTCGCTCGCACATCAATCGGCGTGGGACTAACCACCGACATAAAACTGACCAATGTCGTAAAGTCCAGCCGAATGAGGAAAACAAGTTTAAAAACAAAGGCAAAACACAACAATGAAGTTCACTCGTATCGAGCGCATGAAATTGTACCTCATTCGACGAATTCTCCTCCGATAAAGGGGCCACCAGCCTGGTGCCCCTAGGGTTATCTCACACGAGGGTTATGTCTTTGAGCTTGTTCTCCAACACTTCAGCGTCGATCTCCTCTGGGTGAACACGAGGTGGGTCATTCGGTACTCCGTACATCCACATGGGGTGGGCTTTGGCATGGAGGGGTTGGATTCTCCGCTGAAAGAAGACTGACACAAGATCTATCCCGTTGACAACCTTCCGTAATAGCGCAACCACCGCGATCAATAGCATGTCTACATCCACCTTCTCCTCTTTTGACACGGTCGTAGAAGGAGCCGACCAGATTCACTCTGCCGAATAAGGTGGAAGACCTGACTGACGCTCGCCGACTGGAACGTCCTCGCAATAGAACCCGGAGTCCTGGCAACCCTTCACAGAATTAGGGAAGGACATCTGTGAAACTACTCTTTCCTCTAAGATGTCTTCTTGAACTCCCGTAGAGCTACACTATGTTTGTCCTCCCCCCGATTGATAAGAATTCTTCAACATCATCACTTGACAAATAAACAGTTGCTTGAGCAATTCCTAGTGCAGATAGGATTCGAGGAATTTCTCGCACAATGACATGAAAGCAGCTAGGTACGAGATGACATTAGAGGGAGATGATGAAGTTGCACGCCAAAGAAATCAAGGAATGCAGGGAAGAATGGATGTGGGGGCATAGAAAAACCTCTCACCACATGGGTTACGAGGTCACTCGCTCGTCCCCTCTCAGCACGGGCTCCCGCTCGCCCTCCTCCAATAGGCGCTAGTTCCGTGGGGCCACCAGTCCCTCGCTCTCCAGCTCCTCAAGGTGTCACTTGGAGATGCAACACGACATCCAGTCGCCCTGAATCTAGCCCGAGGGGAGTGCTCCAGCACTCAAAGAATACAAGCGCGAGCCTTCTTGGCTCGCTCGGCCTTTGCTGTTGCGCCCTTCACCATATCGCATGGCAAGATGGGCGAGGCAGGTGGAGGCTGGGGACGGGGAAGAACTCTCAGCTGCGTCACCGAGGTTTGGGGAGGAGAAATAAATGACCCAGGTCTGGTGGAATGCTCCTCTCCTCTCTCTGCATTGTCCCTTTTATACACCACCCGCAGATTCCCCATCGAGTACTTCTCCTACACGAGTGGGATATCCAGGATACCTAGGATAGCGCACCCACGGCACGACAGCGACATCTTAGGTGTGGAAATCGAGGTGACTTACCACTTCCTCCACTACCCACATCGCCGCTATTTCCACCCCACTTGCACACTCCCTCAATTCAAAAAGATCAGAAATGCCGCCTCCCTCATGACCCAAATGGATTATGCATCCACGACACAGAATGAGGTGAGCTGAACATCCTGCAACTCGTCCTTCTATGGAACCCGATCACTCAGATAAACGAGTAGTTGACCTGATCACCCTTTCCATAGCGCAGGTGGGATCTGTCCTATCATGCGCTGGGCATTCGGAGCTCCGAGCTCATGATCATCCAAATCGTCAACTTATCTTCCTAAAATATAAACAATTACTATGGATTTCAAGCACGCGGATATGCTCAAACACTCGGAAATTTTGACTATTGAATATGTAGTGGTTTACTGAGATTATGACTGAAGTAGCCCCGGGCTAAGACCTCGGCATCTCTGGGATACCGAGGACACTAAGGAGTGTCGTTCACTCGGCCAGTAAAACCTCAATCGATTCAGGGTCTAATGATGGGGTTGTACATTAGAGGTAGGCCCACGGACGTGCATTCCAGAGCCGCCAAAGACCCCACATGGAAATCAATTTCCTCAATGCTACCGGTGTAGTCACGGTCTCACGTGGGCGAACAGGTTCTCACCCAGTTTACACAAGGTCACATTGTTCATCTTGTGTTAGTATGACGTGCCCATATAATTAGTCTACAGCAAGGTGTGGACGACGAAGGGACTGCAATAGCCAAAAACCTAAACTACCACATGAAGTGAAGTGAAGACAGACGTTACCAGTAACGCTAGCGCTAGAGCTGTTATTACTAGTGACTTCCATAGTTATTGGCATTAACTCACCCTTATAATGGCGCTCGGCCGGTCATGGCGCACTCTATATAAGCCGCATGCGAGCTCCTAGACGAGAGTTGAGCATTCTGTAATCTCACACCCCCCATAAGAAAGCACTATCCTCCGGTCTCGAGACGTAGGGTCATTACCACTCTCGAGTGGGGCCCGAACTCGCACATCCGAGTGCAACCACCACACCGTAGCTAGGCTTCGCCCCTCGTTCGTACCCCTGGTACTATTGTCAGGATCATTCCCATGACCTGGAGGTGGCGCCTTGTTAGCTTTTGGACCACTGGTGGCTCCCCTCCAGTGGTTCCTCACTCCAATATTTCTTATTTCCTCTAGAAAAGATTACAAAAAAAATTTAGGCGACTCCGAGAACTTTCATTTTCTTCACAAAAAGAACACCTTGGTAATTGTGCTGTAAACAACGTCAGTCCTGGTTAGTTCTAAATAAATCATATAAATTGCATCAAAACCATATAAAATAATTGTAGACATAGGGAAACATGGCATGAATACTTCATAAATTGTCGATATTTCTGAGACACATCAGTATCCCCAAGCTTAATTCCTACTCGTCCTCGAGTAGGTAAATGATAAAAGAAATAATTTATGAAGTGGGAATACTAGCATAGTATATATGTTTGATCAATGATAATTCCAATCACTTTTCCTAGCATCATAACAACAACTTTTTCATAAAAATAATCATAGTTCAGTAGAAATCAATGCACATGTCATGGGTTCAAACAATGCATTCTCTTGAAACTCAACATCATATGTTCTTAGTCATCAAACTATTTAAATTTATCATGAAGTCTAAGTAAGAGCTCTAGATACCCAATTATCTTATAGTATTCTATGATTTCTAATACTTCAAGTATATTTTTAGAACAAATAACATCCATCGAACAAAGAGAAAGATATGCACTTAATGTTTTGCCTCCCAACATATTTATCATAAAGAAAATTGTCAACAATAATGTCGGGACCCCAATCCTAAGTCATAGTAATGCAGCTTGTAACACATCACATCTCTTTGCGGTCTCACGCATTGTTATCTCCACAGCTGCAGCCTTACCTTAGCCAGGATCGTTTGCGCCTTTTGACTCACGTATGTAATTGTGTCACTGGCATTCCGATGTCAAAGAACCCGGGTCGACATGTCTAGTCATAAACTCAAGTGGCTGTTCCGTACAGGGACAGGCATCCATGACCCAACAAAGCAGGTGTTGGTCATCAGCGAGTGTAGACGAGTCGTAGCAAGCTACAAGGACTCCATTACACCACGTGACATTTCCCCAAAGGGACACACACAGCAGCTAAGAAGGACGCATGCCGGTAAACCAATGTGTCCGGAGTAGTAGCGAACTACCATGCCTCGGTGGAAGCACAAAGGGGCATTTCTCTGTAAGGAGTGCTACTAAGGCACATGACTAGGTGTTCGAACCCCATACATATCAAGTAGAACACACGTACGCATGGCATGCCGATATGCATAGATACATCAATGGCATCACAACATAACCATACCAATACGAAGTTTATGCAGAAGGCTCGGAAGAGCCTCGCACACAATATTACACAGATAGGGGTCTCATGACCCATCATCACAAGTTACTCAAACACGTCTTACAAGCCAGCGGCAGGTTAAAACTATCTGAGTACAGACAAATGGAAAGGTAAAAGGCACATGGCCTGACTATCTACAGACCCAACGTAGGGCCAGATCGTAGTTGGGACACCAGCTACTCGTCGTTGCCAACGTCTCGATAGAAACTACCACTAGGGTCATTCACAACCTCTGCAAAAAATTATTAAGAAAATGTGAGTACAAGAGTACTCAACAAGACTTTAGGATAATCGATCTACTCATGCAATGTATCAACAAGGAGTTGTGGGGTTTCATGCAGACAACCAGCTTTGACTCTTAGCTAGACGAACTACATTTTCGAATAGTTTTGACAACTTTGTTTTCTCGCACATGAGTCCACTAACACCACAACAATACTCCATCTTGGAATCATTCCGTCTCCCTACGGAAATGCCATCCACGACTCTCACACTTATCTTGACATTTTTATGAGTAGCCATTATAGTTATCTATGAACAACATATGTTTCCAAGTAGTCCATATCCGCGGACGCGGCTATTCAAATAGATCATAACCTTGCAGGGGTGTACTTCTTCACACATGCTATCGCCACTTATCGCTATGTGCACGTCATGTACCTCGGCAACCTTCAAGCGGAAGCCCAGTGAGGGAGTCGGCCACGACGTTAACCACGCTAATACCTAGTCCAGGTTTACCGCCTATCTGAGGGTAACCCGCACGGAAAATCCGGCCGAGGTTTCCGCCACGGCCCCAAACGATGTGCGCAGGGTTCCCAAGCCCACCATCCGAGTGCCACTTGGTACACCGTGCCACTGCCTTCCGCATCATAGCCCACCTCTAAGGTCAAAACTATGCACTGCCTCCAGCATGACTATAAAGACCAGAAACTTCTTGCAACTCCTGGACCGAGTACTAAGCGATTAATAAGTCGAGCGGGGTCATATTTCAGGGCCCAGCATGTGGTAGTATCTTGCCTTGGATTACATACACGGAACTCAGTTTCTATGGACGGTTCCAATGAAACAACCCGCCATGTACTCCTACATAACCTTTCACCGGTGCCTTTACCAAATCGGGTTCAACACACAGCCTTTATTAACAGAACACATTCTCACGATCCTCTTCATCGCCCAGATGACAGACCAGACACAACTCTAAGCATAGCATGCATAGCAGGAAAAGACACATCATGGCTGAAGCATCTACCAGGTATGCTAGGTTGCAAGGTTTAGCTAATTACTGTGACAAAGCCAGGTCATGCAAAGGAATGGGCTCAATTAACGTGGTAAAAATATTGAAAGCATTTTGACCTAATGCAATAAATAAGAGGAGGAGCGAGAACTTGGGATTTATGGGATGGTCGAAATGGTTGCTTGCCTTGTTACTCAGCAGAGGGGTGATATCCGTCAGTCGGATAATCAGTCGTATCCGAAGGGGCGGGGCCTACCGAATAACAACATACAAATATTAACAATCATGTGCAACAATCATGGTGCATGAACATGACATGAAATGAAAGGTGATAAGATTCAATGTGGTTGGTGAAACCTTAGTTTGCATTTGATTTGAAATCCAATTTGAAATATCATTTGAAATGGCACATAGTTTAATTTATTTGACCTCATGTTGTTTCATAACTTTATTTCTCATTCCTGAAAGTAGCACCATTGTGTTCCTTGAGTTTCTCTAATCAATTTGCATATATTATTTGTCTGATTTGGAGTTATATTCAATTTTCTATGAATTTCCAAACTTTTGCAAATATTTTGGAATTATATTAAAACCAGAATTAGATTTATTGCATCAGCATGACATCAACAGGTCAGCTGGCCCTTGAAAGTCAAACCTGACCAGTGTGACCCACTCGTCAGGGACTCTCGCTAGAAATTAGTTAAGTTTTAAACTAATTAGGTATTTAACAGGGCTGGACCCACATGTCAGTGTCAGTTTAACTTTTAATATAAACAATATTTTTATTTTGACTAAACTTAATTAGTCTGGTGGCTGGCCCCACTTGCTAGAGACTCATGGGAGTCAACCCCACCGGTAATGGGGTCAAACCCACCGGCGGCGAGGCTCCGACGACCACCAGAACGGTGGAGGGCCTCGGGTTTTACTATTCCGGTGACCAAATGCACGGCGGAGGGCACCAGACGATCAGCCACTCAATCGCAGCTCCATTTTTGCAAAGAGCAGGGGCTGAAACCACCAGAGATGACGCCGGCGACGAGCTGAGCGGCTGCCGGAGTTCGGGCACCATCGGGATCATTGATCCAGAGGCTAGGAGGGTCAGGGCTTAGCTTCTACGGTATCCACGCGGCGCACTGATGCCGCTGGTGGCCTCAAAATGACCAACCGATCACCGGAGGGCTACCGGCGACGAGGTCCCGCGACGGATCTCGTCGGGCTCCGGCGGAATCGGGGCCTAGAGCTCGGGATCGAAGGGGGAAATGAGGGGAAAAGCACCCTGAGCTCACAAGGAGTGCAGAGGCGACGAGAGAAGGCTCGGGGATGTTCTGAGAAGGGAGAATGACGGCGGCGAGCTTCGGGGATGCGAGGTTGAAGACGATGGCGCGACGGCGTCTCAGGGTTTCTCGGCGTCGAGAGACTGATTGGAGAGCTTCAGGGGACCAAGGCGAAGCTATTGCGCACCTCAGGTGAGAGGGAGAGGGGCTGGAGCGACAGCGAGCTCGAGCTCAGCTCAGGCTCTAATGGCGGCCGAGAGAGGAGAGAGCTGGGGGAGGAATGAGGCTGCGGGAGGCTTATCCCCTCCTTGCCAGCGCGAATCGGCGGCCAGGCAGGCACGCAGGTGCGTGGCCGCGCCGGAGGGAGCGGTGGCCACCTCCTGCTGCTCGTTGGCACGAGGATGACGACAGGGCTAGGTGGGCTGAAATGTTTCTTTCTATTTTTATTTATTTCTCTTTCTGTTCATTACTTACTGACTTTTTTTTGTTTTATTTTTGGCTCCAAACTATTCATAAAATAGTTTGAAACATGCTGAAATGTTATTTGGAATATTTCCAAACATATATAAAAGTTTCAGCATTTTTGAAAACATTGAAATATTTGAAATCAATTATATTGTTGATTTTAGTAGCTTTTAACTTTAAAATAAAATGCCAAAAGCAATTTGAAAATATATTTAACCTGTGATATTTTGTTTTCCACATTTATCAGAAATGATGAACTTTTCTAATGGCCATTTTGAAAACTTTAATTTGCCACTAGAATTGAAAAGCTTTTGAATATAGAGTTGCTGGGATTTGCTTCGGTTTTCTTTGCTTTGCTTTTGATTTCATGTCATTTTCTTGAATGCAATGAAGAAGACATGAACACAACTTGCTATACTCTAATAGGGATCAGGGATGTGACAAATTATGAATCATGATCAAATATATATGACTGGATACACCCACCACATATTGCTCGCCAACTAATAAAATGAGGTTGGAATAAGAAGTTGACTCAACATGAAAACTAAGTAACATGAAAGTAAATAGATTGTCCCTTCGCAGAGGGAAGCAGGGATTTGCAGAGATGCCAGAGCTCATTGTTTTAAAATAGAGATGAATATGTAAATTTGGGTGGTGTGCCTTTCATATTAATCTTATGACAAGATATTTCAATATCGTACATGTTAATCACATTATTGGGAGTACCCAAATAGAATTGAAATTTTACTCCGCCTCAACAATTAAATCACATTCCATGGCTAGCCGTTTCCACAGGTGCCCTCCAAACAATCAGCTTCCTAGGGGGAGTTTTTGTTTATTTATTTTTGTGTTATGCAGGAATGGGAATCATTTTTACTAGCCTCTCTTATGCAATGACAAGTGAATAAACACTTATCATGAGAATAACTCTCTTAGCATGGAAGATATCGACCTCGGTCACTCCATGAGCGGTACGGGCACACAAAACAGGTTTTTATTTGAAGGTTTTAGTTGTGGCACATGCAACTTTAATTGTAATGATGGTGAAATACCATATATAGGTAGCTATGGTGGACTCTCATGGAATAAACTTGGCTCAAGGATTTGGATGCACAAGTAGTATCTCTACTTAGTATGAAGTTTTGGCTAGCAAGTACCACAAGTAGTTTCTCTAAACAAGCAAACAAGTTGGAGGATCCAAAACAATATATCTTCTATACAAATATACTCAAACATAACCATTAGATTGTATTTTTTACAACTTCAACTATTTTATCAAGGTTGGAAATAATTGATTGGTATTAACAATCTTGAAAGATGTCCAAGATAATATATTTGTATGTGAAAGATCTCTTTCTTATACTAATCATTCATGAATTGCTTGTATGACCAATTTGATGATTGTCAAACTTCAATAAATTTTACTTTATAAACCATACGTGAAGCTACTACTAAGCATAAAGCACATTCATAATTTCATATTTATGATATTTCATTCATTCACAATTTACACCTAGGATATAAGTGAAGCACAAGAATAAACATCAAACTAGTCCCAAAAAGATATAGGTGAAGATCAATCAGTAGTCAAACAATTAAGTAGGTATGTCACGGCTATATCTCAATAATGATTTTAAGATCTGATATTTTATTAAAAATATAAAAGAAAACAAAAATGCACTCCAATAATATCTTATATCATGTGGACAA
This sequence comes from Hordeum vulgare subsp. vulgare, assembly GCF_904849725.1. Taxonomy (NCBI): domain Eukaryota; kingdom Viridiplantae; phylum Streptophyta; class Magnoliopsida; order Poales; family Poaceae; genus Hordeum; species Hordeum vulgare. The sequence continues at coordinate 364,291,109 of NC_058521.1, forward strand.
ACAAAAACTTAGATTCAACAAGGCTAACCGATATTTGTTGATGAAGAGAGGTGGGATGTGTATCATCCCCAAGCTTAGTTATTTGAGATTTCTTGACATATTCCCTTGGGGTATATTGGGCATCCCCAATCTTGAACTTTGTAACTTGTTCAATCCTTTCACATTCCGGGTTCACCTAAGTCTCAAAAAACCCATCCAGAGAAAACTTGAACATTAATCGTGAGATAGCTTAGTGCACATAAGAACAAATAAACTCTTTATTAACTACTAAGATGAGTTGCATGATAATTTTCAAATATTATATATTGTTCACTATCATTTCCACAATTTATATATACCAATATAGGCTATGGAAACAATAGGAAAAGTAGATAACAAAATTATGACATCAATCTATCTAAAAAGGACAATCTCTAGCAATCAATTCGAAAAGTGTACCTATGTAACTCAAAGAATTCTGGAAATTTAGGACATGATAAATAATTTGTATGATAGTATTTCGTAGAAATTTAGAATCTTTTCACGTTACATTAAAAAATGATAATTCAAATCTACAACAAAAGTTTCTGTTTTTGTACATCACACATCACCCATGCAATCCAAGCATTATAAAGGCAATTCTTGGAACTTTTTATGGAAAAACAAGATTATAAATAACATCTAATAGAGAACAACAAAATAAAATGACTCTCCAAGCAAAACACATATCATGTGATGAATAAAAATATAGCTCGAAGTAAGATATATCGATGATGTTGTAGACGAAAGAGGGGATGCCTTCCGGGGCATGCTCGAGCTTAGACGCTTCAGTATTATTTGTATGATACCTTGGGGGTGTGTGGGCATCCCCAAGATTAGGTTTTTTTCTTGTCCTTATACTTCTCATATTGGTATCTCACCCAAAACTAGAAAACTTCAATGACACAAAACTTAACAGAACTTCGTGAGATCAGTTAGTATGAGAAATATAGATCATTCTCTTAGGTACTGTCAAGACAAGTTTCAAAGTTGTTATCAGATGATACCTACTGTATTCTATCATTCCCATAATTTATACCACACAATATTAGGTATGGAAACATTAAAATTAGCAAACTATGCATGCAAAACAAAATGTGAGAAAAATGTAATAGTCTATGAAGATGTGAATGAACACCATACTTCCGTGACTCTAAAAAACCTAAACAAATAGGAAAATGCAGATAATTAGCATATTAAACCTTTGTAAACATTTCAGAATTTTTTAGTGCCCCAGTAAAATTAGAGAAATTCTGTGCTCGACGTAAAAGTTTCTGTTTTTGCAAAGAATCAAACAAACAAGTATCCACGATATCGCAAAGGCTTTACATGGCACTTTATTGACATAAAAGCTATAAAACATGATTACTACAGTAGCTTAATCATGAGAACACACAAAAACAGATAGGAAAAGTGTTGGGCTGTCTCCCAACAAGTGCTTTTCTTTAATGCCTTTTAGCTAGGCATAATGATTTCAATGATGCTCACATAAAAGTAATGAATTGAAACACAATGGGAGCATCATTAAGCATATGCCAAGCACATTTATGTATAACCCACTTCCTCTCCATAGGGATTTTGCAAGCAAACAATTTACTAAAGCAAGAATCAACAAGCATAGGAAGGCAAAACAAGCATGACTTTGCAACTTTGAACATATAGGGTGGAAACTTGATATTACTGTAATTCCTACAAGCATATGTTTCTCCCTCATATTATTTTTCAGTAGCATCATAAAGCAATACAAGAATATAACTATCACATAAAGAATTATTTTCATGATGCACAAGCATAGAATGTTTATTAATACCCACACAAGCAAAATTATTATCATTCATAGTAGTGGTTGCAAACTGAAAAAAATAACTATCATGAGATACTTGATTGATATAATACATGTGAAAAATAAAATCATGATGACAAGTTTAATGGTTATCCTTCTTCTTCATAGCATAAGTTTCATCACAATATTCATCATAGATAGGAGACATGATTTCATCATAATAAAGTTGCTCACCACAACTTGGGGGACTGAAATTAGCATCTTCATCAAACATAACATCCCCAATGTTTTGGCTTTGCATATCATTAGCATCATGGATATTCAGAGAATACATACCAAAAATATTGCTACCATGCTCATCATTCAAAGATTTCACAATAAGCAATACCTACTGGAATCAGATAATTTGCCATATGCCTGATCTTTCATGTTTCCTGGCAGATGGCAAAGAAACTCTTTGCCATCACCTGCCAAGAAACACATAAGAAATAATGGATTGATGGCAAAGATATTGTTTGCCAGTAGTGCATTATTTGCCATCTGCTGGCTCACGACGAAAATGCGCCACGCAGACGGCAAAGAAACCAGATAGGCCCCAGTGCACCATGGACGACATGGTTGCCGTTAGCTGCATCTTTGGCATCTATCGCCCCCTCTTTGCCATATTCGTCCCCCTCTTTGCTATCTCCTAGGACACGGCAAAGGGGATGGCCACATATTGGAATGGCACGTGGCCCCCTACCCATCCCAACTCCCCACCTCTGTGTCTCCCCCCTTCATGCTCCGCCTGCGCCACCAACACCATGACGCCCCTCCCTGCGATGCCCACCTCCATCTCGCTCCCTCCCCGCGCTGCCCACCACCATACCGCCCCCTCCCCGTGACTTCCCCCTCCCTGCGTCACCCACCACCACGCCACCCCTCCCCGTGGGTCCCCTTCCCTACGCCGCCCACCACCACACTGCCCCATCCCCTTGTCGGCCCTCCTCGCCGCCCCACCATCACCATCCCTTTCGCCACCCCGGCCCCCGCGCCCCGCACCCGCCCTAGCCCGCGCCACGTCGGCCCTGCCCCTCGCCCTGCCCCCAGTCGTCCTCCCCGTCGGGCCCTCGCCCTGGCCCACCATGGGCCTCCCCACCGACCCCTTGCCCCGCCCCACTGAAAAAAATTAAATAATCAAGGTTAAGCTGGTAAGTGGTGGCTAAGTATTAGTATGATATAGTTATTTTCATTTCATCGATGTTAATTCAAAACATAGGATAGTATAAACTGTAGTATACAGTGGCAAAGTGTAATCATCAAAGAAAGTAGAACTATAAGTTGAATGTCGAGGATAATATACTCAAGAACTAGGATTCTTAAGGCATAGGTGATTAGTGGGACAGAAAACTGATGCTCCTCCATTGGTGAGATCTTGAGACGACCATCAATATAGTTGTGGTCAACGACAATTGTTGAAAACTAAGAATCATGTACATCGATGTTTTTTCCTTCATAAGTATATGAGAGGCTTCACAATTTTCATTTCCAAAGAATAATGTTAACTTCTCGGTTACATAAGTTGAACATACTGAGGGAGATAGCCCTGCATGAAGAACACAAATGGTTAATTACGACAAGTGACTAAAATTCCAAAGACATTTGGCAAAAGTGAAAATGTGGTCACATCTATTGGATGCTAGACTGCATCTATTCTTACCCATCAAATATAGCAGTACTTATTTATGGGGAACGTAAATTGTTGAATGAGAAAACTAAATATTGCATTGCTTGAAATCATAACTTAGGAAAACCCCTATTAAATTATTCAAGAATGTAGTAGCACATATGTGACCTTTTCATGCCCGTTGGTGGTGTATATCTATTAACAACACAATTACATCATAAGCATTCATATCATAAGAAAAACAATGCACACACGACATACAATGTGGGGAACGTACATGGTAATTTTGGCTGAATTTGTAGCACTCGCCTGTGAGCAAACAACACATGGGGAAGAGTGAATTTTCATCAAACCTGGCTGAGAAAAAAGATATGGAAGATTAAGATATGCCGAGGAAGATTAACATAATTGGATCGGGCAACTTATAGTTTGTTGCAACAAAAAAAAGCAGTGTTCTTCCTTGATGTAGCGAATTAATTGCAGATGGAATACCAACCACTTAATAAAATCAAACCCAAATACCTCGAATTTGGCACATGAAAAAATTGGATAGGTATGACGCAATAGACCACTGATTGGGGATTAATAAGCATATCATTAGTCTAGAAGAGTGAGCATTGGATAAGGGAGTAAGTTGTACACACAATAGGATATCAGGAGCCATGGCGAGGGCTCTTGATTTGTATTGCACGAAAAAATGAGACAAACATGAGGTGGAAACACTAACCAGAACCAGATCAACTCGAATTGGGCCTAGCCTATGGATGGCTGAAAGGAGGCAGGGAAGGAGGTGACTAACGTGTAGCTTGATATCCATCTGCTTGAAATTCCACCCGTCTTCCACGTCGATCGTCTTGGGATCCAGACCATGCCCAGCTATCGCTGCTATCCATTGGTTTTACCCCCGATGGCGGCTTCAAAACCTAGTGGAGGCTGAGTTCTGTTGTGTCCGTGGGTTTGTGACGATTGGGATAAAGATGGGGAATGGGATGATAGGGCGGCCAACTTATGATACAAAGGGATTTAGTAGTATAAAACACATTTCAATTGAGGAGGTTCGCTTCCACTTCCGTTTCCCTAGGTCGAGGAAAGAGAACTGAAAGGGAGGGACATGCACGGGGGATCACATCTTTGTGTTGCAGATCTTAACCATATGTGGTCAATCAAATGGTTGAAAATAATTCAAATGATGTAGATGTCAGGGAATATAGGAAAATCAAGTGGTGGGGGCTCCTTTTTAGATATAGAAGATTTCTCAAGTCAGCAAGTTATTGTTTAAACTAGTGAGAAAACAAATGTAATTGAGCAAATGTTTTTGGGAAATAAATTGCTATACTATATTGAGGAACATACTATTACGTAGATGAAAATTAATATTCAACATAAGGTATTTTCATAGAATGGGCAAAGTTCTTTGTTCATCCACCAGCAATGCATGAATAGGCTGTATATTTTGCTCCTGTACAAGCCAAATTAGTCATGGATAATACTATTTTGATTCTTATTTTTTCTTACGGAAGTTAAAAATTAGTATAAGAAGTTTGATGGATGTGTAATTTTTTTAACCTTGAATTATATAGGAGTTCAGATTTCATCAGCCTCACATAAATAATAAAAAAATATTACATACTTGCAAGAATTCACCTATCTTTTAATTTACTCTTTGCGTGTGATGTGGAATAGTAATATTACATGATAGTTTTGGTTTTATTCTCCGTAATATGACCTTGTATCTATTATATTATTTAAAGTCGTTTCCCATGTTGTACTCATGCTGAGGTTTAAAGAGTTTTCCAATCTAATATCTCATTAAATATCACTTGTTGACATGTTAAACGGTAACTTTACAAATGATCAAATATCACTATTTTTGTTAGTTGTTTACATTACTAGTTTAGATTACTTGTTAGTAGCTTAGATTACAGTTAATTTTATCAATTATGGGTTAGGTCATATATTTTCCGATTTGGTTATAAAAAACATCATATTTGTGTTGATCGGGTGGATTTAAATGTGTAGTTGTTTCGTCGCAGCAAGGGTCTCGTGTTCGACGACCTCCTCATGCGTTCGACGAGCTCTGCCCCTGTGTTCATGGGTGAGCAGAAAAGACATCTCCTCCTCCCCCCTTCATTTTCTCTGTTCTGGTCTTCATGCCAATGAAACTTGCTAGCTATAGGTAGATTAAATCATTAGTATGCGTGACCAATATGCGTCTCCTGTTCGAAAGGGTTACAACTATAAATATGCATGCATTTGCATATTTATAACCGTGAGTTCTTTCGAATTGTCCAACATTATCCATGGACATCCCAATTATGTGTAGATTGGTTTTGTTTTCCCATATGCACTGCTCCGGATCTGATTCATAATTTCATCACTGCCTTACTGTTGTCGGGTACACACCCTCTCTATTCAATTCTGAGACATGTATCAGGAGAACAGTGGCAAGGTGCTATATAAATTTTGCGTCGGCAGAGCATGGGAAAATGAACCCAATCTACACATACTCGGGTGGGATTAGGACCTACCTTTACCTATTAGAGTGTAGGTTGCATGGATGTAATAAAACTGACAAACTTGATTAACTGATGAATATATATGCTGAATTATAGAAACTCTAATCATCACCCAGGGTGCAGAATAGTTTATTCTTCACCTGAGCTAATTTTACGATCAATTTAAAAAAATTACTTTTGAAATCCAACTAGTTACATTTATATTGATGCACAACGTAAAATTTGACAAAAGAAAAAAAAAACATAGGTCACAAGACCAGAAAAATTGAATTTCTTGTATTTTTTGCACTATTTTTGTATGTTCGTAATTTTACGTGACATAAAATATTTTTACGTTGATTATATTTTTTTACAGACTCATTTTACATATAAAATAAGACAAAATTGACGAAACGTAAAATTACGATGCATTGATATTAAAAATAGAGGGGGGTGAAGAATAACTAGTCCTCACCCAGGGTGACGAATAGCGCGACCCTGCTGAATTATATATATATATATATATATATATATATATATATATATATATCTTGTGTGTCCAGTAGCTAGGTAAGATGAGTGATCATGCGTGGATGTACACCGATCACACTAGTCAGAAGGACATGATCAATAAATTGTTAACAAAAATCAAGGTGTTTGTGAAAGCCGCATTTGCAATTGGCCAAAGAAAAACCTGGTTCCCCTGTCTTGGTTGCGACAACTTTAAAAAACAAATAGAGGATGTAATGAGTAAACACCTGTAGAGGAGGGGTTTTACGCCCGATTATACGGTGTGGACATTTCATGGTGAGTCCGCCCAAAGTACCTGAGCTGAGGTGGTTCGTCCTTGCACTGAGCAGCATGGTACCGGGATCAAAGACATGGTGCAAGACCTTGATGATGCTTGGGATTTGAAAGATGAGATGGAGGAATCTGCAAAGGCCTTCTATGAAATATTGGAGTTTTCAAAACGTCCTCTCCACGAGCACACTCAGCTTTGTCAGCTAGATGCCATCACGCAAGTAATGGCTCTGAAGTCTCAATTCAACTTGGGCAGAGAATGCTACGATGCGATCATGACCTATTTGGATGCTTTCTACCCAAAGGCCATGTCATGCCTGCGGAGCTGTACTAGTCGGACAAAATACTCCGTGTACTTAATACGACCTATGAGAAGATAGAAGCCTGTGAGAATGGATGTGTCTTATTTAGGCTTGATTATGCGGGCTTGAAATATTGTCCCATTTGCAACTCTTCCAGGTATATTGTGGTAGACAGTGGTATGGGTGAGAAGAGGCATACCAAAATCACTTTTAATGTACTTTGGTACATGCCAATCATACTAAGGCTTCAACGTCTTTTCATGGTCGAAGAGACAGCCAGAGACATGACATGGCACAAATTAGGCAAAAGAACCGAACTAGATGTAGATGGGAATAAGCATGGAAGCACTTCGATGCATTACATCTAGATAAAGTGGAAAGTCCAAGGCGTCCTCGCGTCTGCGTCGACATGGATGGGTTCAATCCATTTGGTATGATAGCAACCTAGTACAGTTTTGGCCTATATTTGTCATTCCACTCAAAACTCCCCCCGAACAGATTATGTAAAGAAAGACCATATTCCCGACGTTGATAATTCCAGGGCCCAACTATTCGGGGAATATGAATGTGTACATGGAGCCTCTTAAGGATGACTTGCAAGAAGATTGGGTTAGTGGGTTCAAGACATAGGATGCCGCTAGAAAAGGAAACTTCAAAATGCATGTATGGTACATGTACTCGGTGCATGACTTGCCGACGTATGCACTATTCGCTAGCTGGAGTACGCATGGAAGGTTCCCATGCCCCATATGCAAGGCAACTCTTTCGTTTCATTGGCTGCATGTGGGTCAGAAGTATTGTTGCTTTGACTTGCATAGACAGTTCCTGGATCCTCGCCATTAGTTCAGAAAAGATAAGAAGAACTTCATCAAAGATAAAGTTGTCAAAAACTCAGCACCACCTGTGCTGACAGGCCAACAGATCCTGGATCATTTAAACGCTTTCGAGCCTGATCCAGTGCGTCCAGTGTATTTCAAGGGGTGTAATTCGGAACGCGCCTAGACTCACAAGACATGCTTCTCGGATCTGCCTTACTTCAAAGACCTCTTTCTTCCACACAACATCGACATGATGCACACTAAAAAGATTATCTAAGAGGCCATTGTTGGTAAATTTTTTGGCATAGATGGGAAGTCAGCGGATAATCCTAAGGCTAGAGTCGATCAAGAGGCTCAATGTGATAGATCGTTACAAAACATGCGACAGTCGAAAGAAAAGCATAACTTATTGAAGCCAGAGGCCTCGTTCAATCTTGGAAGGTTAGCTTTGATGGAAATTATCTTGTGGGTTAAAATGCACTTGATGTTCCAAGATGAGTATGCAACGAATCTAAAGAGGGGAGTGAGTCTTGCAAATTTGAAAATATTTGGTCTCAAGAGTCATGATTGGCACATATGGCTTGAGCGGGTACTATCGGTGATGTTACGTGGCTTTCTTCCTGAGGATGAATGGCTAGTACTAGAAGAGCTGAGCTACATCTTCCATGTTCTTATGCGAAACAACTATCGCCTGGGGTGGTATATGACATGGAGGAGTTTGTGCCAAAATTGCCCTGCACGTTAGCGATGATATTTCCACGGGGCTTCTTTAATTCAATGCAACATTTGATTTTACATCCCAATCGAGACAAGATTGGGGGCCAATGCCAAACCATTGGTGCTTTGCAACTAAGAGAATGCAGAATACGCTTCGTGCAAAATGTAAAAATAAACGTAGAATTGAAGCATCGATGGCCGAGGCATTTGTTACCGAGGAGGCAGAAAACTTTGTGTTAGCACACTATAAAGAGAAAAATCATCATTTTCATAATCGGAAGCCTCGGTACAATGCTAGCGACCCAAAAAGGAGGATCCAACCTCAACCTATTCTAAGGGAAGCTCGCACCAGCCGGTGCTTTGAAACCAATAACTTTGGATGTTGAAGATTGGTGGACCATTCGTTGTATATGTTCAACAACCTAACATAAGTGGAGCCGTACCTTGAGTAAGTTCTTGGTACATTGTTTCGCAACTTCTAATTCATTTGAACTCCTGTTATTCCCGGATATTTGATATAGTCAATACATCGACAAATTCTCACATGGAGTCGTGATCCAAAAGGATTCCATCGAAGAGTATGAGCTTATGGCAAAGCAATGAAGAGCCTATCCTAGTTCCATCTCTTGGTTCAAAAAAATGGTAATTACCATTAATTGACCATTTCATTTCTTTGTCTAATTTTTGGCTAATGCAATAATCCTTTTGTATTGAACTTGTAGGCTAATTCAAAGTCGATGGACGCTGAATTGAGACAAGTCGCTATTGGTTTTGATTATAAGGTCCGTTAATTTGAGAAATACAACATCAACGTGTATCGCTTTCGTACCATTGCCAAAGAGCTATCTATGGCCGACCGAAAATCTACAAATTGTGGTGTCTCTGTTATCGGCGAAGGAGGTACAGAGTATTATGGAAGAGTTGAAGCAATTTATGAACTTCAATTCGATGGTCAAAACCACTGAACGTTGTAGGCTTCAAATGTTATTGTCCGTGCCGAAGGAGACTAGAACGACTCATGAACATATAGGTCTAGTGGAAATCAAACAAAGCAACCAATATATATGTTCCCGATGTTTATATTATGGCTCAATAGGCGACCCAAGTTTTCTATCTCCAGTGGGTCTGCCAAACTGATAAGAATCTGAGTGGTTGGGATGTTGTTTATGAAGTGCCGCCACGTGCTAGACCACGTCCCCCAATGAAGAGAATTATGAAACTCACATTAACCCAGACACATATGAAGGAGAATTCTTCCAAGAAACACGTCTGTCCGAAAAATGTTTCAAGAACTATTCTACTTCACCCGAGAACATGGAAGTAGAAACCAACACTGAATCCGACTTCACCCCTGAGCTAGAACAAGAAGATCTGGACCTAGAAGAGGTTACTTCTATCGATGACCTGCCAATGCTTGACCAATTACAGAAAGGCCTTCCACAATTTGATGCCGCCGAACCCGATGAGCACGTCATTCATGACGACATGCGTGATAGTGATGACGATGATACATTTATTGTTCCCGGAGCATACATGGACGATCCAGACTATTATTAGTTTGGATGCATCCAAACTTAAATTATATATGTACATATTATTATTCATGTCATGTATGAACCTCACATTAACCAAGACACAAATGAACTTATTTTTTATATTGTACTAATTTCTTTTGATCTTTGTCATTGCAGGTGTCGAAAAATGGTGGGAGCGGGTCCAGAGTGCTCCGTGGGTACTTCTTTGGTGGCCTGTGGGAGGCCTACTTCCATCCACCCCACTCTCGAGAGAGAGCATTGGTAGATAGTCTGGGGACACCCGCAGGCACTTTTTCGTCGGCGCCGTTGCCCATGAGGAGAGGATGTCGGGGAGGGAAGAAGCATAGAGCTACAAGCCGTGGCCGCTGGAGAGGTAGGTGGACTGCTATGCCTTCCTCGTTGCCACCCACAACTCATTCCCCCGAGCACATGACTGCTAGGGTGGACTCGTTTGAGGTGGAGGCTATGGGGACTACGGACCATGAGCCTCGGGTCGACAGGCCTTTGCCCCACGAGACTCCAGTCCCATCGGATGTGGCCCATGAGAGTCCGGTCCGGTCCTAGGGGCTACGTCCCAGGAAACTCTGGTCCACAGACTGGGACCCATGAGACTCCGGTACTAGGGGCTACGTCCCAGGTGACTCCGGTCTGAGAGGCTTCGACCCACGAGACTCCGCATACACGGGCTACGTCCGAGGAGACGTACGGATGGGATACCTAGACGGACCTGCCGGAGGGGTTGGGTGGCATGCCGATGGTGGCGGGGCAAATGGTGGTGTGGCTGAGTCTATTCATAGTGAGGGTACACGGTTCCCGCCCCTTCCGACGACCCGCAATCAGAGGACGATGATTAGGCCTGATGGGGAGATGTAAGTGCATTTACTCTTTTTGTACCTTTTGCGTTCACATTTCTTCAAATATCTAATGTGTTGGCCTTGTCATACTACACGAGTTAGCATCACGCGAATGGACTCCGTTGGCCCAACACCGTCCTTGGTGTGCTTCCATAGGTTGTCCGATGAGGGACAACTTCCATAGGTAGGATGGAGCTAGGACCACTACAAGGCTGCCCACGCCCCGCCCGGGGAGGTGGTCGATGATGTCTTGTGCTACACGAGGTCCGACATGGTGATCAATAGCTTTTGGGTAATTTCTCCTTTGCACAATTAAATATTAAAAATAGCTAGTTATTATACTATTAATTGTTGTCTCATTCGACTGCAGACCTTCTATAGGTGTGAGGAGGGATACGAGAAGGCTGCTCCAACTGTTATCGATGTTGATTATAAGCGCCTATTACAGAACTTACGCGATGAGGTTCGTGTGCATGCTGTTCGAGACTACTAAGCCACGCATGGTATTAAGAAGGACAAGACGTCGTGCCGCGATAAGTTTCTGAAGAAGCATAAGTACATTAAGGTAATTACCTATTATTAAGGCGTCGTACTTAGCTTCCTAGATTTGATTCATAAGCGTAGCGCTCAAATTTCTCTTTGCTAACTTAGATGCCCCCAAGATGGTGTGCGGATAAGATGGATTGTTGGGAGGCTTTGGTGGAGGAGTGGTGCACATGCCACTGTCTAGCCGTCCACGACAATGCGAAGGACCGGCGTGCCCAAATAGTTGGTGTGCCACACCATCAAGGCAACGCCAATTTATTTGAGTTTGGGCGTGAGTGGGTGTGTGGTTTGTTTCATTTTTCATGCAATTCATTCTTCATGCTAGATTGAGAATTTACTAATACTTTGTTCCTCTGTTTTAGGCGAAAGACAATAACATGGAGGTGCCAGAGGTGTACGACCTCTCTGCCATGGCCCGTACTACCTCCTACAAGAAGGCCAAGGAATTCTTTGAGTGAGACTTCGATCATCCAGAGAAGGTTACCAACATCTCCTTCCACCACAAGCTCATGAGTTACAAGGAGGTGGTGAAGGCGAGGAAAGGGGATGACTTTAACCCGAGCCAACAACCTTTTTATCCAGAGATGGTGATGATATCTGGTGGCGGGAGGTCCCATAGCTCGCTAGCCATTGAATATGGATTGATACGTTGTCCTCTCACTCTCCAGGAGATCAAGGCACGTCAAACGAGCTTCTGACCTGAGATAAGGCCTCGTCAATGGCCAACCAATCTCACCATTTGGGTTAGTTATACGTACTTAGCTATCTTTCCTCCATTACATTATGTGTGGCCATCGATGATTACAATGCTAACAAGGAGTGCTGTTGAAGGATGCTATTCAGAGAGAGAGGGCGAGGACCCAGGAGCAGCAACTGTCCATGTAGCAGAAGATGGCTCGATTGTTGGAGGAGGAATGGAACAGAACAAGGTGTCTCACCGGGCCATGTATGAGGTCCTTGTGGTAAGTATAATCTTCATATTAGCCAAATCATGCATGTAATGTTCATTTCAGTACTAACTAATATGACTGACTTGTCAAAAAATGTGTTGTCTATGTACGAGAAGCCCGGTCAGACTCCTCCGCTGATGCCAGTCATTACCGCAGCAGGAACGGTGAGTTTCATTTGAATGGTCATTAGTTACTAGTCTGATCATTGGAGTGTCATCATGCTAATGAGACATTGCAAATGATCTTTAGTGCAGTATAACTCCGGAGCCGCATCACACAACCCTTCTCCACGGCCTCCTTCTGAAGGTGAAACCGTCCTGAGAAACCCTAGTGCTTCACCTTCGTGCTGACGAGGATGGTAAGTAGTCTCTAGTGTTTTGATTAACAAATGCATAATTAGCTTCGTACGTGCTAGTTAGCCCTAATATGCAACTTACTTGGCCCATTTTCAGAAAGAATGACATACTTAGCTAATTATCCTCCAAAAAAATAGAATTAGCTTATTTACTTCAGTTATGATATAATTATCTTATTTATCACAAAAATAGCATAATAACCTTAGTTAGCTCATAAATGGCATGTACTTAGCTTGTTTTGCTCCAAATTGACATAATAATCATGTATAGCTCAAAAATGGCATAATTACCTAAGTTAGCTTAATAATGACCTATACTTACCCTATTTTCCTCCAAAATGACATAACAAGCTTAGTTAGCACAAAATGACATAATTACCTATGTTAGATCTAAAATGACATCAATAAGGAATAAGAAGATTAAAAGCAAGGAAGAGGAGAAAAAGAAAGAATAGAAAAAGAAAGAATAGAATAAGAAATAACAAAAGAAGAAGAATGAGAAGGAAAAGGATAAAAAGATAGAAGAGATAAGAAGAAGGAAATATTCTTATTCATCCATTTTCTCTTCATAACTTTTCTCCATTTTCTACACCTTCTTATTCTTCTTCTTCTTATTATTCTTCTTCTTCTAGTCTTCTTCTTCTTCTTCTAGTCTTCTTCTTCTACTACTACTTCCTCTTGTTCTTTTACTTCTTCTTACTCTTTTAGTCTTCTTATTATTATTATTATTCTAACTTTCTTAATTAATCCCATTTTTGCAGATTTGATTTACTTCATGGAAGTTGGCATTGATGGAGTGCTAGTGTTCACTTTTTTATTTGTATTGACGAACAATGTGAAACTTATGTATGTATGTATAGAAGAACTATGTGAAACTATGTATTATGCTAACCTATGTGTTCTCTAGCTTGTTAAATATCTCACAATGATGTTAGAAATATATGTGCTGTGAAATATATGTGTTGAAGTTCTCTGAAACTATATATATGTGTGTGTGTGTGTGTATGTGTGTGTGTGTGCTGTGAAAACGTAGGGAAATAAAAGAAAACAGACAAAAAACGGGCAATACAGGTTCTTTGTCATCTGCTAGCAATTGGCAAAGCCCTTTGCCATTTTATAGTAGACGACAAAGATGATACGTGGCAGCAGCCTGTGCACCCTGGGAGCACCAGAACTAACCCATTTGGTCACTTTGCAGTCTACAGGAAGATGGCAAAGGCTTAGGGCAAACAGATGGCAAAGGTCTTGGGGCAGGCAGATGGCAAAGGACTTGGGGGAAGGCAGATGGCAAAGGGATTGCGGCAGGAAAATGGCAAAGGGCTTGGGGCACACAGATGGCAAACTTTATCTTGAGCTGGTGGACGACAAAGTATGCCATTAGCCACCTAACGGGGCCAACAGCCTTACGTTGCCGTCAACTTTCTTTGTCGTGTGCCAGCTGATGGCAAAGACCTTTGCCTTCAATGGATTGGTTCTTTGCCGGCTGCCATGGCACATGGCAATGAACCTGATTCCTATAGCGAGTTCATAAATTCTTCCTCTTGCAACTGAGCACAATTTCCCGAACCATCATTCTCACAAAAGATATTATAGAGACGAAGCAAATGAGGCAACCTAAATTCCACATATTTGTAGTTTTGTTTTATAAAACCAAACTAGTGAAAAATAAGAAACTAAAAGATTTAATTGGAAGATCTAAAGATATAACTTAAGGCACTCACCTCCTCGGCAATGGCGCCAGAAAAAGCTTGATGTCTACTACACAACTTTATTCTTGTAGTCTATGTTGGGCCTCCAAGCGCAGAGTTTTGTAGACAGTAGCAATTTTCCCTCAAGTGAATGACCTAAGGTTTACCAATCTTTGGGAGGTGTAGGATGAAGATGGTCTCTCTGAAACAACCCTGCAATCAAATACAAAAACTTCTTGTGTCCCCAACACACCCAATACAATGGAAAATTGTATAGGTGCACTAGTTTGGCGAAGAGATGGTGATACAAGTGTAGTATGGATAGTGGATATAGGGTTTTGTAATCAGAAAATATAAAAACAGCAAGGTAACAAGTGCAAAACAGCGAGCAAAACATTGTATAAATGCTTGGTAATAAGGCCTAGGGTTCAAACTTTCACTAGTGCAATCTCTCAACAATGCTAACTTAGTAGAATCATATGATCATCCCTCAACATGCAACAAAGAGTCACTCCAAAGTTCTTATCTATCGAAGAACAATAAAATGAAATTGATGTAGGTAGTAGAACCACCTCAAAGGTATTCTTTCTGATCAATCGTTTGAGCTATTCCAATAAGTGTCACAAACAGCCCTAGAGATTGTACTAGAATAACACCCATGATACATATCAATCAACCCTAATGTCACCTAGATACTCCAATTTCACCTCAAGTATCCGTGGGATAATTGTACGACTTGCATCAAACAATTTCAGATTCTTCATATTCAATCCAACACAAAGAAGTTCAAGGTGCACCACAAGATTTCTATTGGAGAACATAGTATGAAAATATGGAATCAAACCCTATGCATAGATTCCCAAGGTCACCGGAATCGGCAAGTTCATGCCATAACATGTATCAAGTGAATGACTTGAATACCCCAGTGTCACTACCGGTATCCAGAAGCAATACATACATGAAGTCTTCTCAAACCAGAATATTCAATCCAACATAACGAGATCTTAAAGGTAAAGATTCAATTCATCACAACAAGGTAGCAAGAGAATAACATCATACAATACAAATAGATTAACAAAGCCCGTGATACATCAAGATCGTAACATATCAAGAACGCACGAGAGAGAGAGATTGAACACATAGCTACTCGTACAAAACATCAACCCCGAGGGTGAACTACTCCCTCCTTGTCATGGCCTTCGTCGAGATGATCAAGATGGCCAGCGGATTTGATTTCCCCTCTCTCGTAGGGTAATGAAGATGTTCCAGATGGATTTTTTGTTGATATAGAGAGCTGAGCTGGCAGAGCGGAAGTTATCTTTTTTTAATTTCGGGGTTTCTGTTATATATATATGGGATTTTTCAACGTTAGAATCACGCCTAACGGAACCATGTGGACCACACAAGCTATCAGGGCGTGACCTAGGGGTGTCGTGTCCTATTGGCTTGTGGCGATTGATGGCTCCCCTCCAGTGGTTCTTAACTCCAATATTTCTTACTTCCCTCATAAAATATTATAAAGAAGTTTCAAGCTATTTCGAGAACTTCCATTTTCTACACAAAACGATAACATGGTAATTCTGCTTAGAATAGTGTCACTCTGGTTTAGTTCTAAATAAATCGTATAAAGTGCATCAAAACCATATAAAAGTATTATAAAAATAGGCATACATGGAAAGAATACTTCATAATTTATTGATATGTTGGAGACGTATGAAGCATCGTGGAATTGTTGACGAATAAGGGTTGATGATGATGGTGGCGACGAATATGAAGACTCTAGATCAGTCCTCCCAAGGAAGAACATGAGGTGGCGGTGTCTCCATCTCATAAAATGCAATGAAAACTTCTCCCTGATCTTTCCCGAGAACTGGAATTTATAGGACTAGAATTAGGGTCGGGAGAGCCACACGGGTCCCACAAGGCTTTAGGGCACGACCTTGGGGATGGTCGCACGCTATTGCCTTATGGCCCACACACGGCCATTATTGTATTTCTTCACTCGAAAAATCCTTATTTATTCAAGTAATAATTTACAAATGTTTCGTCCAATTTGGAGAACTTTTATTTGTGCACAAAAATAACACCAAGGTAGTTCTGTTAAAAACAACGTCAGTCCAGGTTAGTTCCATTCAAATCATGAAAACTAGAGTCCACAACCAGAGAAAAGTGTGCGGAAAAGTAGATACGTTGGAGATATATCACAACACATGCAATAGGTAAACCAAACATGCTTAACATGTGTTGCTAGCTAAACATAGATCATTAGTAGTTAAGCTAAAGAAAGCTATTCCTCATCGTCGGAGATATCGATAACGATTGGCTTGGAAGAGGATGATGCCTCCACATTTTGGGTGCCTTCCTTAGAGTGGTGATTTACCTGAGCCTATCAGGCACCAACCTGCCAGCTCTGGAGCTAAGGAAAGTGCAGGCACGCCAACAAAACAACTAGTAGTCTTCATAGAAGGCACTAGGGGAGTTCTCGAGAAAACACCACAAGCTGTTGTTTCACGCAGCCAACTGCATGGTTGTGTCCACACGCGAGACGTCGACGCTGGCCTCGACAGTGAGGTGTTTCTCAACCTCATCGGCCCTGCTGCCACCATTTGCTTCTTTGCTGCGAGATGCTCCTTGTGATCCTGGCTATACTGCATGTACCATGTCTTTCGGCGGCGATTATTTGGGGGATGGGGCAATGATTTTGGTGGAGGTGTCATGCTGGTGGTCGGGGCATGTGGGATAGAAGAGGATGGAGTGGAGGAGTAGGAGGTATGGGGAAGGTGTGGGTTACCTCACTAGTTGAAGGAGGCCGAGGTACAGGAAGGAGCGTCATCGGCGAGGAGGTGCCACTGCATGCAAGTAGTAAAGGTTTCAACTTAGGAAAGGAAGGGGAAGCAGGGGAAATGTGGATTTTGGTTGGTACGAGGGTTGGACAGTTAAATATTTGCGGTACAACCAAATTTTTTTGTTCGGAGTAGCGAAAAACTAGCGCGCACAACCACATCGGACACAATCCCTTTATCAGAACTATGTGCAATATCCAACATCACAAACGAATCCTATAGTTTACACCATGTGTGATGAGGCTGAACGTGGAAATTTTGGACTCCAAGCTACCGGCGTAAGATAATGGATACTACATTGCACATGGTACTTGCATTTCATGTTCATTTGGAAAAGAAAATGGGGATACAATGGAAACTTTTGGTCCGAATTTCCCTCGTTAAAGTCGTCATCCATGTGATTGCTTAATTTAATATCGCTTGCAAATTTGAGTACTACACAAAAAAGCCTACAACACACTTTATGCACTTACTTAATTGAGCAATTAAACATAGTTTATTGACCTGAACGTTACTCTCAAAAAAGACCAATGCTCTAAATAGAGACTAATATTCCACCTGGAGCTCGTCGATCCCCGCCGGCTTCTTGATGAACAAATACCGCCCGACGACCTCCTTGGTAAGGAGCTCCATGGTTTCCATCGCCACATACTTAACCAGCATATCGTAGTCCTAGTCTGCAATCTCTTTGGATAAGGCCGCCATGAGCTGGGCGTGGGCAGCCTTGTGTCACATCCCTAACCCTTAAGCAAGATAGCATTGTGCTCATGTCTTCTTTGCATTTTCATCTAAGAAGTTTCAACAAAAACAACAAAGTGGCAAAGGAAAAACTCAAAACCCTAGCCACCATTTCAATTAAAGGAAATCTCAAACTAGTTCAAAATCAATGAACCCAAAATGGCCTCAAGAAATGTTCAAACTTTCTGATAAATCATGAAAGTAAATGAGCATTGGAGAAAACTATTTTCTTGACACCTTAAGCTTTTTGAATAAATGAAAAAGGCTACTGGTTTCAAATTTTAAATTTGAAATCAGAAACTATAAATTTCCAAAAATGTTGAAAAGCTTGGAAATGGTTGGGGATATTATAACAAATATTTCAGGAGGTCTAAAATAGTTTTTACTTTTTGTTTTGGAGCTGAATTAATTAGCAAAACAATAATTAGCAAAAAAGAAAAACAAAAACAGAAAAAAATGGAAAACCTTACCTGTCGCCTAAGTCTGGCCCGACCCATCCCTGGCTCGTCCCCTCCCTCGCGCCAGTAGGCAGCAGGAGGTGGCCGCCGCCCCCTCCGGCGCGGCCACGCACCTGCGTGCCTGCCTGGCCGCCGCCTCGCGCTGGCGACGACGGGGATAAGCTCCCAGAGCCTCCCCTATCCATTCCCCGCCTCGGTTCTCTTCCTCCTCCCGGATCTCCTCCTCCTCCTTGCTGCCGCCATTAGTGCCGAGCTCGAGCTCGAGCTGCCCGTGCCCCTGGCCATAGGATTCCCTCCCAGAGCACGCCATTAGCTCCGCCTCGTCGCCCTGGTCATCTCTGCAGAAGCCGAAGCTTCCTCGAGCTCTGCATCGCCCCCAACGCCATCGTCTTCCACCTCCGGCCGCCGGACCTCTCCCGTCGATTCGCTCCCTCCGGCGCATCCCCGAGCCCCCCTTCAGCGCCATCGGAACCGCCGTGAGCTCGTCGTCGTTTTCCCTCTCACCCCACGCTCTCCCGTGCATCGTATCCTAGTTCCCCACCAAGGCCGAGAGCTTCTCCCCGCCGGCCATGTCGCTGCCGTCGCTGTGATGACCGATCCACGCGCCCGAGCTAGGATTCGAGCTCCTGGAGCCTCCAGGAGCGTGTCGAGCCCTCCTGCTGCCCTCCCCGTGCCCTAGAACCGCCCCTCATAGAAGGCCGAGCTTCGGCCGCCGCTCCGGCTTGTCGCCGACGCCTCTTCCGGCGACCCTAGCCTCCCCAGATGGTCCTGCCAGATCGGCCACTTCGCGAGCATGCTGTAGCTACAAACCGCGTGCGTTTTGGTGCTGTGCAGCGCCGTCTAGGTCGCCTCCTGCGAGCCCTCCGCCGCGGGCCTGGTCGCCGGCGACCACCCTCCGGTGGGGGTCGACGTGCCAAGCTAACCCAGCAGCTTAGGGACCTAATCACTCGCTGACAAGTGGGCCCAAGGCCAAGTCAAACCTCAGTTAGGGCTGGTCATCGCGAGATTAGTCCCAGAGAGGCTGACCAGTGGGGCCCCCCTTTCAGGTTTGACCTGAACAGGTCGGCTGACCTACTGACGTCAGCCTGATGCAATAATTAGAATTTCCAGTATAAAACTAATTCCACGAAATTGCTAAAACTTTGTAAAAATCATAGAAATTAATCTGTAACTCCAATGAAAATAATTTATATGTGAAAAAGTATCAAAAAAATTCAAGGATTCTGATTATGCTATTTTCAACTATGTTTGAAAAAGTTACAGAACCCTAAAATGTGGAATAAGGAATAATTCAATTCTCATAATTACTTTTTAAATGGAATTTGGAAAAATATTCAAATTTCATTATGATTGCAATGATCACCACTGTCCTAATTACAAATCAGTATCATAACATGACATTTCATGCATGTTAACATCAAGTTGATCTGAGCATCAGGTCGAATCAATTAAACCGGTATCCGAGAATACCCCGTTTGAATTGCTATCCGAATGTGATTCAAATCAACACTAAACCTAATACATGTTGAAAATAATAACTTATCACCTTGCATTCTCATGCCATGCTCATGCATCATTTTGAGTGCATATGATTATTATTGAATGTTGCCATTCATTTCGGTAGGCTCCGCACCCCCGGATTCCACCGAATATCCGTCTGACGGATATCGTTCCTCCTATGAGCAACAAGGCAAGCAACCCTTTTGATCATCCCGATAAATCCCATATTCTCGCTCCTGCACCTATTTATTGCATTTAAGATCAAATGCTTCAACTGCTTTTGCCACGATAGTTGAACCTACTTCCTTTGCATGACTTAACCTTGTCACAGTAAATAGCCGAACCTTGCAACCTAGCATACCTAGTAGTTGCTTGAACTATGATGTGCCTTATCCTGCTATGCATGCTATGCTTAGAGTTGTGTATGGTCTGTCATCTGGGAGATGAACAGAAATGTGGAATGTGTTCGGTGAGCAAAGGTTGTGTGTTGAACTTGATTTGGTAAAGGTACCGGTGAAAGGCTGTGTAGGAGTACATGGCGGGTTGTTTCATTGGAACCGTCCTTAGGAACTGAGTTTCGTGTATGTATTCCAAGACTAGATACTACCACATGCTGGGCCCTGAAATATGACCCCGCTCGGCCTATTAATCGCGTAGTACCCGGTCCAAGAGTTGCAAGTAGTTTCTGGTGTTTATAGTAATGCTGGAGGCCGTGCATGGTGCTGACTTGAGAGGTGGGCCGTGATGCGGTAGGCAGTGGCACGGTGTACCAAGTGGCACCCGGATGGTGGGCTTGGGAACCCTGCGCACATCGTTTGAGGCCGTGGCGGAAACCTCGGCCGGACTTCCGTACGGGTTACTCTCAGATAGGCGATAAACCTGGACTAGGTACTAGTGTGGTTAACGGTCGTGGCCGACTCCCTCGCTGGGCTTCCGCTTGAAGGTTGCCGAGGTGCATGACGTGCACATAGCGATAAGTGGCGAGAGCGTGTGTGACAAAGTACACCCCTGCAGGGTTATGATCTATTCGAATAGCCGCGTCCGTGGATATGGACTAATTGGAGACATATGTTGTTCATAGATAACTTCAATGGCTACTCATAAAATTGCCAAGATAAGCGTGAGTGTCATGGACGGCATTTCCGTACGGAGACGGAATGATTCCACGATAGTGTATTGTTGTGGTGTTAGTGGACTCGTGTGCGAGAAATCAAGTTGTCAAAACTAATTTCAAAATGCAAGTTGTCTAGCCACGAGTCAAATGCTGGCTTCCCGCATGAAACCCCACAATACCTTTTGATACCTTGCATGAGTAGTTAGTTCTCCTAAAGTCTTGCTGAGTACCTTCGTACTCATGTTTGCTTAATAAATGTTGCAGAGGTTGCTAATGACCCTAATGGAGGGTTCTTCGTAGACATCGACGACGACGAGTAGCTGGTGTCCCAGCTACGATCTGGCCCTACGTCGGCTCTGTAGTATAGTCAGGCCATGTGCCTTCTAGTTGCACTGCCTGTTCCCAGACAGTTTATAACTCTTCCGCTGGCTTGTATTGTATGACTGCTATTATGGGTCGAGAGACCTTAATGTGTAATATTATGTGTGTGGCTCTTCCGAGCCTCTTAAATAAAGCTTGTATGTTTATGGTTATGTTGTGATGCCATCGATGTATCTATACATATTGGTATGCCATGCGTGCGTGTGTCATGCTTGATATGTATGGGGTTCGATTACCTAGTCGTGATCTTTAGTAGCACTCCTTACAAGGAAATGCCCCTTTGTGATCCAACGAGCCTTGGTAGTTCGCTACTGCTCCGGACGCATTGGTTGACCGGCATGTGTCCTTCTTAGCTGCTGTGTCTGTCCCCTTTGGGGAAATGTCACACGATGTAATGGAGTCCTTGTAGCTTGCTACGACTCGTCTACATTCGCTGATGACCGACACCTGCTTTGTTGGGTCATGTATGCCTGTCCTTGTGCGGTACTGCCACTTTGGTTTATGACTAGACATGTCGATCCGGGTTCTTTGACATTGGATTGCTAGCGACACTATCGCATACGTGAGTCAAAAGACGCAAACGGTCCCGGCTAAGGTAAGGCTGCAGCCGTGGAGTTAACCGTGCGTGAGACCACAAAGGGATGCGATGTGTTACAGGCTGGATTCCTATGGCTTAGGATCAGGGTCCCGACATATCGCCAATTTGAGACTGAACCCGCAAGGAAGTCCGGCCAAGGTTTCCTCTACGGCCCAAACGATGTGCGCAGGGTTCCCAAGCCCACCATCCGGGATCCACTTGGTACACCGTGCCACTGTGTATCTACCGTAGTGAAGCCTACCTCGTCGGGCATAGCTAAACACGGCCGCCAACACTTTTCCTACAATCACCAGAAACTAATTGCAACTCCTTGACAGAGATCTAGGCGATTAATAAGACGAGAGGGTCAATTTAGTATCCCAATGTGTGGTAGTATCTTGTCTTGGATAAAACACACAGAACTCAGTTATTAAGGACGGTCCCAATGAGACAACCCGCCATGTACTCCTACATGGCCTCTCATCGCTACCTTTACCAAATCTGATTCACACCTTTACTCTCACACTATAGGATATGAACACAACCATTCCGATACATCATTCAGATGGATCAGACCCGACGCGACTCTAAGCATAGCAGGCATTGTAACCAAGCATGGATGAGTAAGCACAACAAGGCTCAAGCAGTTGCTACTCATGCTAAGTGGTTTCAACTATTTACTGTGACAAAATCAGGTCATGCACAGGAATGGGTTCAACTACCGATAACATGTACAGTTGAATGGTGTTTGTCCTAATGCAGTAAAAGAGAGCAGGAGCGAGGGAGTGGGTTTATATCAATATGCTCAAGGGGGTTTGCTTGCCTGACACGCCTGAAGATAGCAATGAGTCTTCATCAATGTCAACGATCACATCATCGGAAACATCGTTCATGGAGGGGGAACAACACCGGCAAACAAGAAAGAACAACAATTACTTCACGGAAATGCAACACTATGATGCATGCTCAAGACATGAAATGAAAGGTGGCAGGGCTAATGTGGCTATCATTTCATAAGTTGAAGTTGGTTTGAATTAGGATTCAAACATCACTTCAAGCGGGGTATCTTTCCAAGTACCCTTGTAATTGATTCAACCTGATGCTCATAAAAAATTGTTCCAACATGCATGGAGTTAGTATTTTGAGGTACCGATTTGCATTGACCAATGTTTGGTCATAACAATTGAAGTGGAATTCAAATGAGTATCAAATTCCATCTCCAAACTAAATATGAAATTTATCCTATTCACCATTTTGCCTATTTGGTGATGTTAACTTTTTCAAACATGCATGAAAATGCCATAATCAGATTCTTTGGATTTTTCTGATCCTTTTTCATATATAAATTATTTCCATCCGAGTTATATTTTAATTTCTACGATTTTTACAAGTTTTGCTATTATTCTGGAATTTCTTTTATATTAGAAAATCCTTTCTTGCGTCACAGTGACGTCTTTGGTCAACAGGGGCTGGGCCAGGTTAAACCTGACCAGTGGGGTCCACTGGTCAGTGACCAGGGGCTAATCCCCGAGTTGACCAGCCTTAACTGGGGTTTGACCCACCCTAGGGCCCACTGTGAGCGGCTAGGGGTGGTGGTTAGTGGGTTAGTTAGGCTGACCACGTCGGCCCCCACCGGAGGGTGGTCGCCGGCGACCATAGCCGCGGCGGAGGGCTCCCCGGAGACGACTGTAGTGACCCGACTCAAGACGAGTCAAGCCTCTGGTGTTTCCGTACCATCCCAAGATCATGCTGGTACACACTCAGTACATCAATGTATATATCAAGAGTTCAATCACACAACTTTATTAATCGAAATCTCATAACAAGTACTTTATTACAATAATGGATTACAATAAAGTGGCTGAAGGCCATCTCATGAGATATCTAACGAAGACTAGCGGAAGCATCAGGTAGACGAGTCCATCCGACTCCAGGGCATGTCGCTGAGCGTAGATCGTAGCCTCACTCCTGGTCGGAAAAGTACTCTGCAACATGATACGTTGCAGCCGTGTAGGTCAGCATATTGAATATGCCGGCAAGTCATCAAAGAGAGGGGTAAAATAAATAATCAACTATCTCTACATGCATATTTGGCACGTGGGGCTATAAGTTTTGCATAAAGCCAATTTTCTCCTACAACAAGAGGGGCTGGGAACAAAATATTACTACATTATTTGTTGTTAACGAGATGGTTCCGCCAACCAATTCTCGTACCCGGGTTGTAGTTAATACCCACATCATTATTAAGTTGTATCGAGAGTTCAGGGGAATTTCAATGCCTTCGGCTCAAGTTGTCCATGACCATGGACACGGCTAATCGATTAGGTTTGGGCACTCTGCAGAGTTTTGCACACGTTCCCCACAAGATTTGATCGCCTCTGAGTATGTCCTCGCACTTCAGGGTGTTTGAAGACCGGATGATCAAAACATGGTCTTTCAACGGGTCCCTCTGAATCCCTGTCGGTGCCCATCCATTCCTACCGTTCTTCCACATCTGCTAGCACCGCCTGTCCAGAGTCGCTGCGTTGTCCAACCAAGCCAGAGCCCATAATGACTTGTGGCTGTGCAGGTAAGCCTTGGGTCTTGAAGCCTCCGTCCGTCTCTTCGAGCCTGGGTGAAGCTTTCCGCAAGATGTCATGGCCGTCTCCAGCATCCCGGGTCATCCACTGGTTTCTCCAGGGAGCCAATCAACCGTCCTTCACCCAGAGTTGCATTGCATCATGAGGTCTTGAAAATCTTGTCTTAACCGGTCTTGGTTATTTAATCAACCTCGCATAACTCGTGTTATGCACTCAACCGAAATCCCGTCTACTCAAGCATAGCAATATGAAATTTGTCGTTCCGGGGTTGTTGTGTGCCTACCACATGATACTACAACCTATACTAAAATTTCCAAGTACCTAAGCAGCATGCAATTGGGCAAAGAAAGGTGAAACTACCATGCATCGAAAAACATAGGAGATAGTATGATCAAAATTACTTGCCTTGATGATAGTTGTCTTGATCGAGCGCTTCTAAGTAACAAGCTTCGCACTCTGGGTGATCTACCGATACAAACAAATACACACCATAAGCACTACAATCAAACAACTAGTAAAAATAACATCACAAGTAAATAGTTCCTATGGCCTAAGTGAAAGAATTCACTATACGTCACTAAGGCAGAAACTCGTTTCTGTTCAAACACCAAGTACAAATATTAAAAAAAATTGAAACTTATACCACAGTAAGATATAATCACTAGGAAGCAGTAGAAAAAAGAATGAAATCAAAATCATTTTTTCAACTCCTGGAATAAGCAAAACAAGGTTTAAACTAAATCTGATCTAATTTAAATTTGAAAATTTCAAACATAGACAAATTATATGTTTTTAAAAACTACAGAAATATTGTGATCTATTGGAACAAGTTTCAACTCCATTGGAATTCGGGCTCAAAATCTAAGATCAAAACAAATTTGAAACTTTCTCTGTTTTGGGAATTAAACAGAAAAAAGAAAACAGATTCTAACAGACACGTGGCAATCCCTGATTGGTTGCGGGTTCGTTTGCTGCGGGGTAAAAACCGAGCGGTCTTTTAACTAAAACCGAAGGGGTACGGGGTTCTAATCTCAGGCGTTGGTGCAAGATCTAACGGTGGAATTAGAAACAGAGGGAGAGGCTCACCGCGGGCAGTGGTCTCCGGCGAGGACAGAGGCGGTGGCGGCTCGGTGGTGGTCGGCAGCGAGGTATCCGTGGGCGGGGACGGCTGCGGAGGGGCCCAGGGGGTGGAGGCGGTCCTCCGGCGAAGAGTGGCGGCGCCGGCGTGGCTTGGGGAGGCTCGGGGCGGGCAGGGGAGTGGCCGGAGCTTAGGCCGAGCTCGGAGCTCCGGCGAGGTGCAGCAGGGGCGGTTGGGGCGGCGAGACAGCGTGGCGAGGAGGGGAACGGGGCGAGGCGGCGGTGGGGAGTATTTGTAGGGGGAGAGGAGAGGCTCCAGAGGAAAAGAATCGGGGCCGAGGGGGAAAGGGATCGGGCTGCCATGGAAGGCAAGGGCGCTGGGAGAAGGAAAGTCACGGTAGAACATAGAAGGAAGGAATAAAAAGAGGGAAGGAAAGAGAGAGAGGAAAAAAAAGAAAAGAAAAAAAGAAAGAGGAAAAAGAAAAGAAAAGAAAAAATAGAAGGAAGGGGTGGCCGAGGAGTTTGCCAAAGATGGCGCTGCGGTTTGCCCAGAAGTTTCTGGCGATGGGGATTTCTCCCCAGAATATCTCCCATTTGTTTTTTTAACTGAAACTAAAAATAAAATAAAAGGAAATAGATAAAATAATTAATATAGTATATTATATACCAAAATGATCAGAAAAATATCCTCTACCCGTTTATCATTTTTTCGAGGCAAAAATAAAACTTAAAAAAATGTTTCTCTTAGAAAAAAAATCCCTTATGCTATATTTTCTTTTTGCAATTATTTTCACGATAAAACTTTGGCTTTCATGGCTCAAAATATTTCAGAAATGACTCACACTTTGGAGGGTCATTTTCCTCCGCTCTCTGTTGCGTGCAAGAGATTATTTCCCGGCATTTCTCGGGTGAAGAAAAATAGAAATGCAAAAGCAAACGTCGAAAGAATTCAAATGCAAATTTTATTTAAATCGATATGCATAGATGCTTAGCTACAATGTAAAACATTCCCAATTAGGAAAATTGGGATGTTGCAACGACTTAAACGGCGCTACAGGGCACCAAATCGAGCGTTGTTTGCGGCTACGCGAAGCTGGCGAAGCGCCTGATTGACCAGGGCCATCAGAAGGAGCTAGGGTCGCCGGAGAGGGTGCCGGCCACGAGCCGAAGTGGCGGCCGAAGATCGGCCTTGTGCGGGTGATGGCTGCAGGGCACGGGAAGGGTAGCTGACGGGCTCAACACGTTCCTGGCGGCTCCAGGAGCTCGATCCCCAGCTCGAGCGTGTGGATGGGGAACCACAGCGACGACGACGACATGGCCGGCGGCGAGGAGCTCTCGGCCTTGGTGGGGAACGGAGCTATGGTGCACGGGAGAGTGTGGATGGAGAGGGGAAAGGAGCAGGAGCTCACGGGGGTTCCGTTTTTGGCATCGGGGAGGTCGGAGAAGCCCGGTGGCAGCAGATCGACGACGGCGTATCTCGGTGACCGGAGATGAAGACGACGATGATGGCAGCGCCGGGGGGGCTCCGGCTCAATTCTCTCGACGGGGAGGTGCTGCACGTCACGACGGAGGGATTGGGCTGCTCGGATACGACTAGCAGGGGCCGGAGGGCACGGTGGTGAGCTCGAGCCCGAGCTCACCAATGGCGGCAGAAGAAAAGAGAGAGCAGGGCAGAGGAGAGGGAGAGAAATGGAGAGGAGGGGGAGGAGATCGGGACGGCTGTCCCGAGCCTATCCTAGCCACCAGGTCGGCGGGGAGGCCAGGCAGGCTGGAGGCGTGGCGCCCCTGGCCATGAACCGTGGCGAGCTTCTCCTCTGCCTTGTGGCAGGAGGAAGAACACGCCTGAGCCCCTGGTGGGCTGGGCTAGGCGACAGGTAACCTTTTTTTCTTCTCTTTATTCTTTTCTGTTTTCTATTTGCTAACATTTGTGTTGATTTGAAAATAAATCCAAATCATTTTGCAAAATCCTTATAATATTTTATGTGGCATAAATATAAATTTCCAATACCACATAATAGTTTCAGTATTTATAAAGCTATATTTTATATATAGAAAATATAATTCCATTTAAAATAGTTGTTTGATTAATTCAAAAATCCACTATAAAAAGTTTCTGTGATCCAAAATATTGGTTGACATTTTTATTTCAGTCCAATATTTTATTGGAAAATCAGGGACATTTCCTTGAATCAATTTGAAGTAATATTTATGTTGCTTCTTTGACAAAATTTAAATGATGAGGCTTGATCACTCCTCATTTCATTTCCGAAAGAAAAAAAATAGGAATGCATGCATGAGATGCAATGACAAACAATTCTGGGTCTGGGGCTGTGACACATAGGCAAGATCATCATTTCCCTAGATACCACGACTATCATTGATATTCTAGTTGTATCGTTTCTATGGCTATGTCTTGCTGCCTACCATCTATTTTGTAAATCCTTCCAATATTGCCGTGAAAAAGCCTCTAACCCCTCCACATCCTAGCAAACTTTTGTTTGGCTATGTTACCGCTTGCTCAGCCTTGTTATAGCGTTGCTAGTTGCAGGTGCAGTTGCTTCCATGTGACAACATGGGTTCCTTGATATATCACCCTATTATTGCTCATTAATTTAATGCACCTATATTCTTCGTAAAAGGTGGAAGGCTTTGCCTTCTAGCTCGGTGTTTTGGTCCATATTTGCCGCCCTAGTTACTTGTGTACTAGTGTTATCTTCCATATTGAGTGCTCCTAACATGCTTGGGGTTGTTATGGGGACCCCCTTATTTTGATAAAACTCTTCTGGCAAGGCCCAACATTGGTACTACATTTTCCTAATAACTAATAAGCCTTGCATATGGAGTAATTAACTCGGGGATAATTAATCAACCCCCAGGCGAGTGCTCCTCATAAGTGTTGGTCCGAATTAGAGCTTTGTGCGAGGCCAACCCGGGGCAACTCGAGGGATTTCTATTAAGTCACTGTACGCTATGCTTATATGTCGTGTCGTGAGAACAAGATACACGGCTCCTATCGGATTCATCGACACATCAAGTGGCCCTGCTCGATTTGCTTTACCTTTCTTGAATGTCTTGTACCGGTATTCCGAGGATACTTTGGGCTATCCCGAGGTTGAGGTTTCCACCAGGAATCCGAGGAGATCATGGGTTTTCTGTGGTCGAGGTTTCTGATGCAGCTTGTGGTAGTTTGTGATGGACAAGTTGGAGCACCCCTCGAGGGTTAAATCGTCCTGAGAGATGGGCCCGCGGTTATGTGTCAACTTGGAAACTTTGTTTAACACCCGGTCATAGGAAACCTGAAGTAAACTTAATTAAAACTTGCCAACTATGTGCATAACCATGATTGCCTCTTCACGTGAGCTCTGTATCCGAGTGAGGACACGGTGTGGTTATGTGTGATGTAAGTAGGTGTACAAGATTACTTCGAGACCATTATTAGTTCATGTCCGTTTATGTGTAGACCACCGCCTTTTGTTCTTGTACTCATAAGTTAGTCACTGAAATAAATGCTTAGTTGCTTGCTGCAGCCTCACCACTTAACCATACCTCACTCAATAAGCTTTGATATTCTTGATACCTTTGGAAATAAGATTTCTGAGTCCATGTGGCTCACAGGTTACTACAACAAAAGTTGTAGGTATGGGTAAAACGATACTTTGACGTGAGTGCGGTGATTGATTAATTTGCAGTTCTTCTTCTTCTTCTTCGATCATAGAATGGGTTCCAGGCTAGCAGTCTGGGAGAGCAAGGATGGAAGTCGTTCTTTTATCATTTGATTTCGTCCGTAGTTGGACCTTGCTCTTCTACATGATGTTTGAATGTACTCCCTCCATTCCTTTATGTAAGGTGTATTATTTCTAGCACGGTGACCAAGGCGCTTAATTATACACATGTTAAGACAAAATTACACTTGGCCAAATACTTTAGGCTAGGAAAGTAAGAGTTACACACAATCATGAGAGAGATTCTGTCCTTTTTCTCTTTATAATAAGAGATGCATGCAATCAGGGGAGAGATACTTTCTTTTTTTGAAAGGCTAATAATGGAATTACAAAGAATTAGAAGAAATGCACCTTACATTGTGAAATTTTATCGAGAAACAAATACACGTTATATAAAGGAACAGAGGGAGTATTGTTTTATTGGGATGCTCATGTTGTAGCTTGTGGCGAATGTAAACCAGATTCCATATACTCGTCTCTTCTATACATGTACTTGTATTGATATCCATTCTTGCAAAACGATGAGATGCGCTTCTATCCCTATAGAGGCCCTCGTGCCAAAATGAGTATAGGACCGCATCTTGGACGTTATATCACGGAAGCGTTTGTGGTTCCGATTGGGAACGCGTAGCGTTATGTCGGCGAAAGGACATCCCGTCATCTTTTCACCTTGAACATTTTCTAGAGGCATCATAGACCAATGGGATTGTCATGCTAAAATATGGATATATTCAGGGTTCGTTTGTCATTTTTATAGACTAAATAAGTTTTATTGGCATTAAATGTGCATAATTCAAATTTGAACTACAATTCCAAGGTCCAATGCATCAAAATGGGTTGAAAAATCATATAAGTGTACATGGATGCATCTTTAGGTCCCATGCAAGAAATGGGAATGAATTTTAAACATCTCAGGGTCTTGGCCCGGCCACATAAACATTGATGAGAAACTTGGGTTTTAAATTCATGTAAATCAAAAACTTGTCAGAAATTCATGAAACGTGCCATGGTGTCATGACTTGGCACATGAAGGCATCGTAGGATTGTGTTTTCTTAATTGAGACACATTTTTTGATATATGTATTTTCCTCTAGAGCCAACAATGAGAATACTGGTTTAAATTATAGTAAATCTAAAACTCACAATAAATTCAAGAATTTGGGCATGCTGTCATGATATAGCACAATTTGTTGTGGTACTTTTTGTGTCCACTTTGCTAAAACCTGCACATATTAATAGCCAAGAAAAGCTTTCTAGAACAAAGAACTATCACGTTACCATGCAAAATGTTGTATCATTTATGGTCCATGGTCACTCTACTATCCATTCACGTGATGCCATGCATCGTGCTCTTTGTTGGCTAGGGGGTGAAGTGCGAGCAACTTTTTGAGTTGATGGGAGGCATCCGAGCTGGACTGAGATGTGCAGGCTCACCAGGAGGCGTTCGAGCAGTACGTTGCGGGCTCATCGGGAAGCGAGCCCTTTAACCTCCATACCTGCCACCTCGCTTCCGACCTGCCCATTAATGGCGCCCGAGCCACTTTTTAATAGGTAGCATTACTACCCACTCACTCACAATCATCTCTCTTTGCCTCCCATTCTCCTCTATCATTCAGACCTCCACTTACCTACGCCATGACACACAAGGATCATATGTCGGGACCCCGATCCTAAGCCGTACAACTCCAGCATGTACACATCATATCACTTTGTGACCTCACGCACGGTAATCACCCCGGTTGCAACCTTACCTTGGCCGGGACCGTTTGCGTCTTTTGGCTCACGTATATGACTATGTTGCCAGCAATCATATGTCAAAGAACCTGGGTCGACATGGCTAGTTATGAACTCAAGTGGCACATCCGTACGGGGACATGCATACATAACCCAGCAAGGCAGGTGTCGGTCATCAGCGAGTGTAGACGAGTCGTAGCAAGCTACATGGACTCCATTACACCGCGTGACATTTCCCCGTGGGGACAGACACAACAACCAAGAAGGATACATGCCGGTCAGTCAATGTGTCTGGAGCAGTAGCAAGCTACCAAGGCTCGGTGGAAACACAAAGAGGAATTTCCCGGTATGGAGTACTACTCAAGGCACACAACTAGGTGTCGAATCCCACACATACCAATGCATTGCAAGCATACACACAATATGCACGATATGTGTAGATACAACATGGAATCACAACATAACTCTACAACACATCATTTATTTAATAGACTCCGAAGAGCCAACATAGTTTAATGTTACAAACAAAAGGGGTCACAAGACCCAACATTCAGAGCATACAAGCATCAAGCGGAAGTTACATGTCTGGGTACAGACATCTACTAAAAGCGGCTGGAAGAGCCTAAAAGCTACAACGACCCTAACATAGGAGCCAGATCACTGTCTGGGTTCCCAAGCTAAACCATCGATGTTAACGTCAAGAGATAACGTAGAAAGAGTGGCGTCTATTCTGCAAAAATGTAAATAAGCAACAGTGATTACGAAGGTACTCAGCAAGTCTTACATCAGTGCTAACTACATATGCATCAAGTATCAATGAACGGAATTGTGGGGTTTATTGTAGAGAAGCCAGCTTTGACCTTTGGCTAACCTATTCTATAACATAGTTTTAATATCGAGAGAGCGCACACGAGTCCACATAACCATCACATCAATACACCACCGTGGATCCTCTCTCGTCATCCCACGAGAAGGCCATCCATAGCACTCACACTTATCTGGACCATTTTAGAGTAACCATTAAAGTTATCTATGAACCATGTAAGTATCCAAGCAGTCCATAACCGAGGACGCGGCTATTCGAATAGATAGTTACCCTGTAGTGGTGTACTTCGTCACACATACTTCCGCCACTTATCGCCAAGTGCACATAAAACCAGCACCTCGACAACCTTCAAGCGGAAGCCCAGCGAGGGAGTTGGCCACGGACGTTAACCTACTAAGAATCACGCCCAAGACAGTCGCCTATCTGAGTTGGAACGCATAATGGAAGTGTGGCCGAGGTTTCCAACATGGACTCAAACGATGTGAGCAGGGCCCCAAGCCGGTCCCGACTGGGTCGTTCATCCACTTAGCAGGCCGTGCCACAACCTATGAACGTTTCGAACTACTGTGACTTCTGGACTGAGAACCGAGTAGTTAATAGGCCGAGAGGGGTCGAGTTACCGGAACCCAATGTGCGGTAGTAGCTAGTCTTGGAACACCAACACAAGATCTCAAGTCCTAAATGCGGCGGCAATGAGACAACCCACCATGTACTCCTACATGGCCTCTTATCGCTACCTTTACCAAAACAGTTTCACATCTTTAACTCTCATCAATGGGACATGATCATTCCAATACATCATTCCGTTGCTTGGACCAAACTCAACCTAAGCTTAGCAAGCATAACAGGGTAAAGCACATATGACTCAAGCATCTACCAGGTATGCTAGCTTGCATTGGTTTAGCTATTTACCGTGATCAAAATCAGGTCATGCAAAGGAATAGGTGCAGCTATCGTAAGACAACTATCAATTGAATCATTTTGTCCTAATGCATAGAAATGTGAGTAGGAGCGAGAGAATAGGATTTTGTCGGAATGTTCAAAGGGGTTTTGCTTTCCTGTTGATCAGAAAAACTCAGTTATTCTTCGATGCCGGTGATAACTACATCTCGTAAGGTCTATCGACAAATCAAACAAAAGAAATTAATCATGGCAAATGCTTCACAATGATGCATGATCATGGCAAGTTATCATTATGCTAATTTCATCTAATGCAAGTGATCATAGGTTGAAAGAAGTTTATTTGATCTATATAAATCATTTTCAAAATCGAATTATATCCTTTATAAGCCTATTGTGAATTTGTCATATTCATGAAGGTTAAAATGTCCAAACATGTGTATAAATGCCACCAATGGATTCCTTGCATTTTTATGATACTTTTTCGTATATAAATTATTTTAATCAGAGTTATATTTTAATTTCTATGATTTTTACAAGTTTAGCAATTTTCTGGAATTAAATTAAATCAGAAAACTATTACTGCGTCAGGCTGATGTCATCCCTGCGTCAGCAGGTCAACCAGCGGGGTCCAGGTCAAACCTGACCAGTGGGGTCTACTGGTCAGTGACCCAGGGGCTAACCCCACGGTGACCAGCCCCTAATTGGGGTTTGACCAGGCGTGGGGCCCTCTGGCAGTGACTGGAGGGAGGGGTTAATTAGCGCTAAGGGTCGGCCACGTCGACAGCTACCGGAGAGTGGTCGCCGGCGACTGAGCCGCGGTGGAGGGCTCGCCGGAGTTGTGCTAGTTTGTGCTACCGAGGTCCTAATCGAGCACGGTTGACGGCTACAGAGAGCTAACGAAGCGCCCGATCAGGCAGGGGCACTAAGAGAGGCTAGGGTGGCCGGGAGAGGTGCCGGCGACGAGCGGAGCGGTCGCCGGAGTTCAGCCATGGTTGGGGAACGGCCTACGGGGCACGGCAGAGCATGGGAGGAGAGGGGAAAGGGTCAGCGGCTCACGGGGGTTCCATTCCTGGCATCAGTGAGGTTGGAGGGGCTCTCTGGCCGACGATTCTACGGCGGTGAGATCCGGTGGCCGGAGGAAGAAACGGCGACGATGGCGACGCTACGGGGGCTCGGGTGCTCGGAGGAGTTGATTGAGGGATGCAGCTCGTCGAGGCGGAGGAGTGGAGCTCTTCAGGGAGGCGAGGGGTGGCCGGGGTCGAGCTTGCGACGAGCTCGGGCAGACCGGCAATGGCGGCGAGATGAACACGAGATAGAGAAGAGAGGAGGGAATGGTCCAGGGGGAGGATAGGATAAGGGAGGGACGGCCTCGTGCGCTGGTGCGGTGGAGGCAGGAGGAGGCTCCACGCGAGCAGGAGGTGGCGAGGGGCGCCGTGCCTTCCTTCTCCTGTGCCTTCTGGCACGAGGAGGAAGACGACAGGGGAGACCCCCCTCTGGTGGGCTCGGCCAGGAGGTGCGACAGGTAAGGTTCTTTTTGTTTTTTTCATTTCTCTTTTATTTCTTTCTGGTAATTACTTTTAGGATTTAAAATAAATAGTTTGACCAATATAAAACCCAAAAATGTTAATATGTCACAAAGACAATAATGTCCAATGCCACATAAAAGTTTCAACATTTTTTAAACATTAAAAATAGAAGGAATCAAAATAATTCCGTTCCAAATAGCTATTTAGTCAACTCAAAAATCCTTTTCAAAAAGTTCCTGTGACCTAGAATTTTCGTTTGACAAATTTACTTTATGACACTATTTTGCAAGAATTTTGAACATTTTCCCGGTTCCTTTTAAGGTATTGAATTTTTATTGCCTCCTTGTCAATTGATCAAAACATTTGGGGTTTTGATCACTTCCCATTAAACATCAAAGTTTTTATAATGCATGCATGAATGCTTGGCAAACAAATGAAAGCTAGGGCTGTGAAAACTCACCCCCACTAAACACGAATCTCGTCCCGAGATTTAGGCGTAGTCAGGAAGAGTTCGGGGTATTCAAGACGAAGGCGATCTTCGCGCTCCCATGTTGCTTCATTCTCGGAATGATGATACCACTGAACCTTGAGAAACTTGATGATGCGATGTCGGGTGCTATGCTCGGTTTCGTCGAGAATACGAACAAGATATTCTCTATATGACATATCATCTTGGAGATCAAGCGTTTCGTGGTCTACTTCGCGGACAGGGTCCTTGAAGCAACGCCTGAGTTGAGAAACGTGCAACACATCATGAACTTTGGAAAGCTGAGGAGGCAGCTCTAACTGGTAGGCAACCTCTCCTCGTTTAGTGAGAATACGGAAAGGACCAATGTAACGAGGAGCCAATTTGCCTTTCATACCGAAACGATGGGTACCTTTGAGAGGTGAAACCCGAAGGTAAGCCTTCTCGTCAACTTCATAACTTACTTCCTTATGACGGCGGTCATACCGACTCTTTTGACGAGATTGGGCAGTTTTAAAATTCTCACGAATAATGAGAACTTGATCTTCTGCATCCTGGATCATATCCGGTCCAAAGAACTGTCTTTCACCGGTTTCTGACCAGTTTAATGGTGTTCGACATCTTCGTCCATACAGAACTTCGAAAGGAGCTCTGCCCAGACTAGACTGGAAACTGTTGTTATAAGAAAATTCGGCGAATGGAAGACACTTCTCCCAATTCATTCCGAATGAGATAACACAGGCTCTGAGCATATCTTTAAGAATTTGGTTGACTCTTTCTTCTTGACCACTTGACTGAGGGTGATAAGCACTGCTAAACGAGAGATGAGTTCCCATAGGTTTTTGGAAACTTTCCCAAAATCGAGAAGTAAAAATACTTCCACGATCTGAATTCATTTCTAGAGGAACACCATGAAGAGAAACTATTCGAGAAATATATAGGTCTGCTAGCTGACTAGCAGTTATACTTTCTCGGACTGGAAGGAAATGAGCAACTTTCAAAAGGCGATCAATGACGACAAAGATGGCATCATTCGCTTTATTGGTCTTTCGAAAACCAGTGATAAAATCCATACTAACCTAGTCCCACTTCCACTCGGGAATAGCCAGGGGTTGAAGGGTGCTAGCAAGGCCTTTGA
Organism: Hordeum vulgare subsp. vulgare; assembly: GCF_904849725.1. Lineage (NCBI taxonomy): Eukaryota > Viridiplantae > Streptophyta > Magnoliopsida > Poales > Poaceae > Hordeum > Hordeum vulgare. Next base: position 364,327,219 of record NC_058521.1, read on the forward strand.
TGCTCTACCTTAACGCGACGACAAACATCACAGTTAGCAATGAATTGGGCGATTTCTCTCTTCATCCGGGTCCACCAGAACCTCTGGCGTAGGTCCTGATTCATTTTAGTTCTACCGGGATGAATCGTGAGATGCGATTCATGAGCTTACTTAAGAATCAATTCAGGAAGTTGTTGCTTCTTAGGAACCACCAAACGATTCTCAAATAACACAACACCTTTATCATTTTCCAAGAAACTACCAGCAACTCCTTTGGCGATGTTGCTGTTGATCCGGGAAATTCCCGTATCATGTTTCTGGGCTGCTATGATCTGATCCTCAAGAGTCGGTTTCGACACCAAGGTAGAAAGGAATCCTTGAGGAACAAGGTGAAGATTAAACTTATGAAATTCCTCACGGAGAAGTGGTTGATTTTGTAGCAACATGACGTTGTTACAATAGGATTTTCGACTTAGTGCATCAGCCATGACATTGGCTTTGCCTGGGGTGTAAGATATTCCTAAATCGTAATCCGTAATCAACACAACCCACCGTCTTTGCCTGAGACTCAAATCCGGTTGGCTGAATATATACTTGAGACTTTGGTGATCAGTGTATATTTCGCAACGATTACCCAGGAGGTAATGTCGCCAGGTTAATAGTGCATAAACTACAGCGGCAAGTTCCAGATCATGAGTTGGATAATTCTCCTCATGTGGACGCAACTTTCGAGATGCGTATGCAATCACATGACGATCTTGCATAAGAATGCATCCAAGTCCTTGTCGCGAGGCATCACAGTAGATAATAAAGTCCTTTGAGAAATCTGGGGGCACAAGTACCAGGGCAGTAGTCAGTCGTCTTTTCATCTCCTGAAAACTTTCCTGGCACCGTGGTGTCCATTCGAACTTTTTATCTTTCTTGGGAAGTTCAATAAGAGGTTTGGCAATTTTGGAGAAATTCTCGACGAAGCGGCGGCAATAGCTTGCTAATCCAAGGAAACTCCTAACTTGTTTCGCCGATTCAAGTGGAGTCCAATCAAGAGCGGCCTGAACTCTCTCGGGATTGACAGCAATACCTTTTGCCGAGATTACGTGACCTAGATAGGTCACTTCTGGTAACCATAATTCACACTTGGAGAATTTGGCATAAAGGCGGTGCTCTCGAAGTTTCATCAATACCAGCCTAAGATGCTCACCATGTTCTTCTTCGTTCTTCGAGTAAATCAGAATATCATCGAGGTAAACCACCACGAATTTATCCAAGTACTAAACGAAGATCGCATTCATTAAGCGGGAGAAAGTGGCTGGGGCATTGGTTAGACCGAAGGACATGACGGTGTACTCGTATTGGCCATAACGAGTGACAAAGGCTGTCTTAGGAATGTCCCCGTTCCTAATTTTGATTTGATGATAACCTAATCTCAAATCCATCTTTGAAAAGACTGCAGATCCAGCGAGCTGATCATACAGATCGTTGATCCTGGGGAGCGGATAGTTGTTCTTTATCGTGACCAGATTAACCGGTCGGGAATCTACAACCATCCATTCCGTACCATCCTTCTTTTTGACGAAGAGGACAGGGCAAGCCCAAGGGGAAGAGCTAGGACGGATGAAACCTTTCTTCAAGGATTCATCAAGTTGGGTTTTAAGCTCAGCTAATTCTTGAGGACACATCTTATAGGGTCTTCTAGCAATTGGAGCAGTTCCTGGGACAAGTTCTGTGACAAACTCTACTTCTCTGTCAGGTGGGACACCTGGCAGTTCCTCTGGAAAGACATCCGGAAAATCACGGACTACTGGGATGTTTTCAAGGTCTGGAAGAGGATTGGCATTCAGGGCATATATCTGGCGTTTTGAAATACCAGATGAGACATTTACTAACCGGCCAGAAGTATGGGTGAGCTGAACAGTTCTAGAGAAACAATCAATTTTGGCATGATGAGGTGTCAACCAATCCATCCCCAAAATGATATTGATGTCTGAACTCTTGAGAGGTATCAAGGAAGCAAGGAATACTAGACCATCAATAAGGATTTGGTTCCCATGACTTACTGCATTAGTTTGCCATTTGGAACATGGAGCCTGAATTACTAATGGGGCGGGCATATCTACGAAAGCAATGTTATGCAAGGAGGCATAACGTTCGGAGATGAAGGAGTGAGATGCTCCAGAGTCAAAAAGAACTGAAGCTGGATGAGAATTAACAAGGAGCGTCTTAAGAATGACATCATCATCATCTTGAGCTTCTTTTGCAGATACATGGTGCACACATCCAGGAGTTAGAGCAACTGACTTTTCCTTGAACTTCTTGGTTGGTGGCTTGCAACGAACAACACCTATTCCTAAAGGAGGTGGAACAAAACCATGCAAAGGGCAATCCCTTGAATAGTTTCCTGGCTTGCTACACTTGAAGCACGATCCAAAAATAGGACGGGGGTCTGGGTTGAACGCTTGATTGATGAGATTATCCTGGGGAACACTTGGCATCGGCAGACGAGGCGCCACATAGGTTGGCCTTGGTACATATCTCGGAGTCATAATAGCATTCGGGATCCATATCCTATGCTTCTGGGATATAGAAGTTGAAGATGATCCAACATCAGCGTTGTGTTTGCAAGATTCCTCGTAGGTCATTCTGCTTGTTTCTGCTTGGATGACTTTGTTCACAAGGACCTCAAAACTGATGAACTCATGCAAACTGAGATCATGACGAAGCTTTGGGTTAAGACCTTTCCTGAACCTAGCTTGCTTCTTGGCATCCGTGGATACTTTTTCTGGTGCATAACGTGCAAGGCGTCCAAAATCACGACTATAAGCATTTACATCCAACTTGTCTTGAGTCAAACTGAAAAACTCTTCTTGCTTACGATCTATCAGGGCATGCGGAATATGATGTTCACGAAAAGCTTCACAGAACTCCTTCCATGAAGTAACTTGGCCCGAAGGACGCATAGCCTCAAAGTTCTCCCACCATAGACTAGCTGAACCTTTGAGTTGATATGTGGCATAGGTAACCTTGTCTCCTTCAGCCACGTTTGCATAACGTGCTTGTTATTGATACTTTGGAGCCAATCATCTGCATCTTGTGGCTCAATGGAATGATGGAAGGTGGGTGGATTCAATTTGATGAAATCTCTGATGGATACTAGCTCATTGCACTGATGGGCTGTATTCCGCTCAATGTGCTCCAACAGACGGTTGGTGGCATGCTTGTTCCTCTCAATTTCTAGCATAACCTCTGTCAACAAAGGCGGATTAAGAGAATCTTCTCCATCCCTACCATCTCGATGGTTCTGATCATGGCCAGCAGAACTCCGGGTTACTCGCGACATCCTGTTGAAACAATCCAGGGTTCAGAGACAAAGAACACTAAATACCACAATCCTAGAGAAAATCGGACAGCATAACGGCTGTATAGGCATGAAATATGTGGCATCCTTAAAGAGATCTAGGCAACATGACTACTCAATATTACGGATTCGAGGTGCAGCAAGAACAAAGGAATCTCTTCTCATAATTATGATGAAAGCAGGAATGACACACAGAAACCATCCTATAAGTCCATGGTTCAGTAACTCGTCCTCCTAGTAGACAGATAGGAAAACCTAATCCTTAATCCCCGTAGAAAAGAAAAGGTGACTTAGAATAGAGTGACTCGAGGAAAAGAGTAAAAAGAGCCTTACGTTCCCTTCCACAATCAATTCCCTTATATAACTATAGATTTTCTAGACTCAACATCGACCATTTTGGCTTGGTAATCCTACAGGCAGTCAGGCTTTGATACCAACGCTGTCGGGACCCCGATCCTAAGCCATACAACTCCAGCATGTACACATCATATCACTTTGTGGCCTCACGCACGGTAATCACCCTGGTTGCCACCTTACCTTGGCCGGGACCATTTGCGTCTTTTGGCTCACGTATATGACTATGTTGCCAGCAATCATATGTCAAAGAACCTGGGTCGACATGGCTAGTTATGAACCCAAGTGGCACATCCGTACAGGGACAGGCATACATAACCCAACAAGGCAGGTGTCGGTCCTAAGCGAGTGTAGACGAGTCGTAGCAAGCTACAGGGACTCCATTACACCATGTGACATTTCCCCGTGGGGACAGACACAACAACCAAGAAGGATACATGCCGGTCAATCAATGTGTCCGGAGCAGTAGCAAGCTACCAAGGCTCGGTGGAAACACAAAGAGGCATTTCCCGGTATGGAGTACTACTCAAGGCACACAACTAGGTGTCGAATCCCACACATACCAATGCATTGCAAGCATACACACAATATGCACGATATGTGTATATACAACATGGCATCACAACATAACTCTACAACACATTTATTTAATAGACTCCGAAGATCCAACATAGTTTAATGTTACGAACAGAAGGGGTCACATGACCCAACATTCAGAGCATACAAGCATCAAGCGGAAGTTACATGTCTGGGTATAGACATCTACTAAAAGCGGCCGGAAGAGCTTAAAGCTACAACGACCCTACCATAGGAGCCAGATCATTTTCTGGGTTCCCAAGCTAAACCATCGATGTTAACGTCAAGAGATAACGTAGAAAGAGCGGCGTCTATTCTGCAAAAATGTAAATAAGCAACAGTGAGTACGAAGGTACTCAGCAAGTCTTACATCAGTGCTAACTACATATGCATCAAGTATCAATGAACGGAATTGTGGGGTTTATTGCAGAGAAGCCAGATTTGACCTTTGGCTAACCTGTTCTACAACATAGTTTTAATATCTCTCTCGTCTCCTTGCGAGAGAGCGCACACGAGTCCACATAACCAGCACATCAATACACCACCATGGATCCTATCTCGTCATCCTACGAGAAGGCCATCCATAGCACTGACACTTATCTGGACCATTTTAGAGTAACCATTAAAGTTATCTATGAACCATGTAAGTATCCAAGCAGTCCATAACCGAGGACGCGGCTATTCGAATAGATAGTTACCCTGCAGGGGTGTACTTCGTCACACATGCTTCCGCCACTTATCGCCAAGTGCACATAGAACCAGCACCTCGGCAACCTTCAAGCATAAGCACAGTGAGGGAGTTGGCCACGGACGTTAACCTACTAAGACTCACGCCCAAGACAGTCGCCTATCTGAGTTGGAACCCATAATGGAAGTCCGGCCGAGGTTTCCAACATGGCCTCAAACGATGTGAGCAGGGCCCCAAGCCGGTCCCGACTGGGCCGTTTATCCACTTAGCAGGCCGTGCCACAACCTATGAACGTTTCGAACTACTGCGACTTCTGGACTGAGAACCGAGTAGTTAATAGGCCGAGAGGGGTCGAGTTACCGGAACCCAATGTGCGGTAGTAGCTAGTCTTGGAACACCAACACAAGATCTCAGGTCCTAAATGCGGCGGCAATGAGACAACCCACCATGTACTCCTACATGGACTCTCATCGCTACCTTTACCAAAACAGTTTCACATCTTTAACTCTCATCCATACGACATGATCATTCCAATACATCATTCCGATGCTCAGACCAAACTCAACCTAAGCTTAGCAAGCATAACAGGGTAAAGAACATATGACTCAAGCATGTACCAGGTATGCTAGTTTGCATTGGTTTAGCTATTTACTATGATCAAAATCAGGTCATGCAAAGGAATAGGTGCAGCTATCGTAATACAACTATCAATTGAATCATTTTGTCCGAATGCATAGAAATGAGAGCAGGAGCGAGAGAATAGGATTTTTTTGGAATGTTCAAAGGGGTTTTTCTTGCCTGTTCATCGGAAGAACTCAGCTATTCTGCGATGTGAGTGATAACTACATCTCGTAAGGTCTATCGACAAATCAAACAAAAGAAATTAATCACGGAAAATGCTTCACAATGATGCATGATCATGGCAAGTTATCATGATGCTGATTTCATCTAATGCAAGTGATCACAGGTTGAAAGAAGTTTATTTGATCTATATATATCATTTTCAAAATCCAATTACATCCTTTATAAGCCTATTGTGAATTTGTCATATTCAGCAAGGTTAAAGTGTCCAAACATGTGTATAAATGCCACCAATGGATTCCTTGCATTTTTCTGATACTTTTTCATATATAAATTATTTTTATCAGAGTTATATTTTGAATTCTATGATTTTTACAAGTTTTAGCAATTTTATGGAATTCAATTAAATCAGGAAACTATTATTGCGTGTGGATGATGTCATCCCTGCGTCAGCAGGTCAACCAACCGGGTCCAGGTCAAACATGACCAGTGGGGTCCACTGGTCAGTGACCCAGGGGCTAACCCCGCGCTCACCAGCACCTAATTGGGGTTCGACAAGGCGTGGGGCCCTCTGACAGTGACTGAAGGGAGGGGTTAATTAGCGCTAAGGGTCGGCCACGTCGACAGCTACCGGAGAGTGGTCGCCGTCGACTAAGCCGCGGTGGAGGGCTCGCCGGAGTTGTGCTAGTTTGCACTATCGAGGTCCAAATCGAGCGCGGTTGACAGCTACAGAGATCTGACGAAGCGCTCGATCTGGCAGGGGCACTAAGAGAGGCTAGGGTGGCCGGGAGAGGTGTCGGCGACGAGCGGAGCGGTCGCCGGAGTTCGGCCATGGTGGGGGAACGGCCTACGGGGCACGACAGAGCATGGGAGGAGAGGGGAAAGGGCCAGTGGCTCACGGGGGTTCCATTCCTGACATCGGTGCGGTTGGAGGGGCTCTCTGGCCGACGATTCGACGGCGGCGAGATCCGGTGGCCGGAGGAAGAAACGGCGACGATTGCGACGCTACGGGGGCTCGGGTGCTCGGAGGAGTTGATGGAGGGATGCAGCTCGTCGAGGCGGAGGAGTGGAGCTCTTCAGGGAGGCGAGGGGTGGCCGGGGTCGAGCTTGCGACGAGCTGTGGCAGACCGGCAATGGCGGCGAGATGAACACGAGACAAAGAAGAGAGGAGGGAATGGTCCTGGGGGAGGAGAGGATAAGGGAGGGACGGCCTCGTGCGCTGGCGCGGTGGAGGCAGGAGGAGGCTCCACGCGAGCAGGAGGTGGCGAGGGGCACCGTGCCTTCCTTCTCCTCTGCCTTCTGGCACAAGCAGGAAGACGACAGGGGAGACCCCCCTTTGGTGGGCTGGGCCAGGGGTGCGACAGGTAAGGTTCTTTCTGTTTTTTTCATTTATCTTTTATTTCTTTCTGGTAATTACTTTTAGGATTTAAAATAAATAGTTTTACCAATATAAAACCCAAATATGTTATTATGTGACAAAGACAATAATGTCCAATGCCACATAAAAGTTTCAACATTTTTGAAACTTTCAAAAAAGAAGGAATAAAAATAATTCGATTCCAAATAGCAATTTAGTCAACTCAAAAATCCTTTTCAAAAAGTTCCTGTGACCTAGAATTTTGGTTTGCCAAATTTACTTTATGACACTATTTTGCCAAGAATTTGGAACATTTTCCCGCTTCCTTTTAAGGTATTAAATTTTTATTGCCTTCTTGTCAATGGATCAAAACATTTGGGGTTTTGATCACTTCCCATTAAACATGAAACTTTTTATAATGCATGCATGAATGCTTGGCAAACAAATGAAAGCTAGGGCTGTGACATCATATACACTATTCTTCCATTTTGGTGAAGTCTACCTCGTGCTAGAGGAGATAGAACATAAAGACGAATGGGACGCCATGAACATGGCCCTCTAAGAGCTACATGTCGTAGCTGATGCTGCCCCAGCGCGCTCGCCAGCAACTAGCCCCGCACCCGCACCAGCAACCATCCCTACGGCTCTAACAGGATAGTGAACGAACATCATCGTAGCATAGGAAACTATGAGCCTCACCGAGGTCCCCGTGGAGTCGGGTAAGTTCATGTACGTGCAAGCGCGAGCACCCCCTCCAGCACCTATGCTTGTGCGCGCCGCTGAACGCGCAACTTCGGTCCCCATGCGCGTGCCCTCATGCACCGTGCCTGTCCACGTCTGCGCATGTGCACCGACCGTTCATGTGCTCGTGTGCATGCCTGCACCCACCACGCTTGTGTTTGTGCGCACGCCAGCAACTGTCATGCCCCTTAGCGAATTGGAATGCCGCTATCGAACGCTTCCTTGCAGCGCTACTAATTGCTGCCTCTCCCCCTGCTTCTTGATCACGCGATGGTCGGCTCTTTGATTGGTAATTCCATAACATTCTGGTCCCGTTTGAAGAATTGACAAAACTACGCCCCGAAGCATGACAACACCGGCGTGGGACGCCGCCGCCGTCGCCGCAACTAGTTTTCTTTATATTGTATGAATGTAAAGTCAAAGCTTGACATCTATGGTTTGATCAACTAAGTGTTTATCTTTCAATTCACATAGTAATCAAAGTAAATAAAAATACTATAATGTTTTTCTGTAAATAATCACTCATAACAAATGGTTCAGATTGAGTACCCGTTTGTAGATCGATAACTATGTTTCCTTCGCTAGTAAGCCAAGTGAAAAATTGGCGTGAAGGATTGGTGCATTGTGTTATCGCAAATGTTTCTCTATGACTCGTGTTCTTACTACAGACAATCCAGTCAGATTTGCACCTATCATACTTGGTAAATTGCCATTTGTTAAATTGGAAACATTGGCATCTATCGATCTGGTAACATTCGCATTTGTCAATATGGTAACACTGATATTTGTTAAATTTTGCACGAACAAAATCAGTATTATGGTGCAATTTGGTAACTGAAATTCACTAAACTTAGATTTCATTCAAATATTAAGTAGAGGTCCTTGTACAAAATAGTTCAACTCGACAGGTGAATCGAACAAACTTTTCTCCAATTGTTCCCAACCACGTACTTAATTAGGTAGTTCAACTACATATACTAGCTAATTTAAAATACGCGTACAGTTCACACATATCTATAGTTAGATAGACTGAATAAAATAGCCCTAAATGCTACTAGAGAGGGGCTTTGTACTACATCTATCAGAATTGAGAATGCTCAGTAAGAGCTAGGAGGAGCCTGCCGACAAGATATGGAGTCGAGTCTGTTGCGTGTCAATGCTGCCCTCCGACGCTCCAGACATAGCTCTTGGAAGCAGAGGGTTCAGGCATAGATCTCCGCATTCCGCACCACTGATTTGGCTTTTCCAGCAGCCACGTCGTTGGTGAGCTTCTTTGCATGTGCAACCTGGTGCTACACTTCATTATCTAGGAAGTAGATGTAGTGTGCAAGGTTTGTGATGCAGAAGCCTAGTGGTGGGACTTTGGCAATCTCCACCTCTCAAATTTGGGCCGGGTGACAAAGAGGGTGATGACCCCGATGCCTGAGGACGTGGTCGTGTCCAAGGCGGACGGTGGTGTGGTGGCGACCAAGGCAATAATCGCTAAGGTGGCGGCCCTAGCGGCTACCGACAGGGTGGCTGCCGCAGCGGCCACCGGCACCAGCTGCCTTCGGCAGCGGTGGCGGGGCTTGTAGTGGGTGGCATGCGCACACTCACCAGGGACGCCATGTGCACTACACGCTTTAGAGGACTGCCGCACCAACACTATGAAGCCTCCCAGCTTGAGTTGTCCTTCGGCGGAGTGGCTGAGCGACGTGACCAGCCGGTGCCATTGGCGATTGGGTGAGAAGCAAACTTGATAAACTATAGGGAGGGACGGGATGAAGGTGATGTGGAGTCACTTTCCATGAGGGTTTATATAGCAGTATGACAAGCATTGGGGTTTTGGGAGATTTCTTCGAGTCAGGTGAGAAGCTAGCCGTGATGTTCGTGGGAACCTGCGTGGTTTGTACGCATGACCAAAAGAAACGCCCGTGCGGTGCCGAAGCGTGCATTGGAATCCTTGGGCGCAACACAGTAACAAGACAGGACAAAGGAGGAAGAAATGATAAGTACACTAACGAGTAATAAGATAAAAACGTTCATGTTTTATTACGACGTCTTCGTTTCCCTAGGACGACGGTGGATCGCAACCGCTCCTGTGAGATGCTCAAGCGTACACTCAGTTCTTCCGATTGTAGTGCGGTGACTCGATGTGTGAGAGGAGGATGGGATAATGCGTATGCATAAATTTAATAATAATAAAACATCTACGATGTTAACACACAGCAAACGTGAGTTCCATACATAGCGTCAGTAATGATTTCATCAATTGTTGACCATTTTGACCAGCAACCGTCTACCCACAACACACACAACTTGTCAGGATGAACCGTCTGTGTTATTATTGGTCTTCCCACACACTTCTGATTACTGAACTATTTTCTGGTTATCACACACACCTTCTTATGCTAAATCATGTGTCCTCTGTTGGATCATCGCAAACATGTTATCTGAGTGGACTGTATGCCGCACTTCACACAAATATATATTTTGTCACCATTTGTGTTATCTTTTCTAATTGCTAAGAATTGACGAGTACCAACTGTATGCCATGCATCGTAACACAAGTATCATCTGAATCATTCCTAATGGAACAACCATTTCACGCAATTTGTGTTATTGGCGATGGATCTAGAACTATATTGTTTGTGATTGATGGATCACACATATTTTTGTCAAAGGGTCTCAGATGCATCTGTTGTCTTAGGACCTTCCTGCAATAGTTTGAGCCAGTACTATCAACCATTAGTTTGTGTGGTTTCCTAATTGTTCGATAAACCTTGGTTCTTAACCGAGGGAAATACATGTTGCTACTTTACTACATAACTCTTCCCCTCTGGGGAAAATCCCAATGCCATCAAAAGTAGTAGAAGAATTTCTAGCATCTTTGCCAGGAAAATAATTAAACGAGCATAGGGTCCCGTCATACACATTATCTTTTACTTGTTCTACTTTTTACTTGCTTTTATTTCCAGTTATATAAAAACTGAAAATGCAAAAATACCTTGTGTGCTTGTTTTCATGGCTAGTCCCTATGTCACCCTCTCCTTCAATGTTGAAGTACTCTCTTTTAAACAAAAGCAAGGGGTGAGTCTAAAAGATGTCTGGTTCAGGATTATGTAATATTTTCATGGTTCAACTATAAAATATGATACAAAGATCCTTCTTCAAAAACAATATGTGGGGATCTCTATGCCTAGCACACCAATTTTGGATTTTTTTCTTGAAGGAAATTCTATTCAAAGTGATGCTAATGCTTCTTATGACATTATAGAACGGGTTGTAGGTATCCCTCTTGCACAAAAAGTATCACCATACACTCATGAAGAAATTGAAATCTTATAAAAACTAGGGTAAATGTAGACAAATATGACTGAATTGCAAAAGCTCAACGAACCACCTAAACCCCTTAGTTCAAACCCACAGAAACTTTACGCTGATTATTTGAATTATCATTTTTTACTAGAATGTGATAAAATTCTGATTTTTTAAAATGTATTGATATACAAATTTCTACATTTTCCTATTGTTTCTTAAGTGTTGGAGTTACATAAGTATGGATTTAGTCCAAATCTTTACATATTGTTCCTGCCTAAACATATTGTGTTTTTATTGCATAATGTGCTTATTTTGATGATGCTATGGATTATATCGGGGAGTATAAGTCATGGAGAAGTTATAATAAAGTAGGTATTATGAAAGGGAAATTATTAATCTGTTTATAATGGTACCCAAGATGTATGATCACCTTATTGTACTAACGGATCTCATGATGTTTCTTGTTGAGTTTTGTGTGCGCAAGTTTTCAAGTTTTGGGTGGGATCATAATGGATGAAGGAATACGTAGCGGTAAGACCCTAATATTGGGGATGCCCAACAACTCCAACATAACATCCAAGGAAGACCCAAGCGTCTAAGGCCTACAAAGAGACTTACGGTCCACTAACATTTAGGCATACCCCAGTAGGCATCCCCTCTTTCGGTTCCAATCCATCAGAAATTTTACTTGAATTTATATTTTTATTCATCACATGATATGTTTTATACTTGGGGCTTCGTGTGTTGTATTATTTCTTGTTTGCTTTTAAGTTTTTCACAATAATTGTTTATCAGACACACCTATTATCAGAGACACACATTCATTGGAATTTATTAGAATGCTCATTATACTTGACTTATACCTTTTGAGTCAACAAAGTTTTTTGCTCGTGTGCTTCACTTATATGTTTAGAGCACGACAGTAATTATATTTTATAGAAATCATATGCACTCTCATACTTCACTCATATCTTTTTGAGAGTCTGAATAGTAAATGGTAACTTGCACATGTTATTTGTTTAGTCAAAAAATGATTGGTATACATGAGGGCTATTATAAGAACTTTTATGTATATCACTAAATGTGAAACCTATGATGATAGGTATTGAGTTTATAATATGGAGGTTTCCTAGTTTATAAATTTTATTAGTAAGAATAATGATGTTAAGGTTTGTGGTTCACTATTCATTTAGTGTCGGCCGAGGCATGCGAGGGAAGTTGGAGTGTTCTCTATCCTTGATTCATATCCTTGTGTGTTGTGTGGCCAGGTGTGGGATCACTAGAAGGGACATCTAGAGGGGGTGAATAGACTACTTGCATAAATTAAAACCTAGCCTTTTCCAGTTTTAGTTGTTGGCAGATTTGTAACAGCCCCAATGCAATACCTTCCCGTTTTGTTTATCTTTCCCTGTATGGCAACCTTGCTATGTTAATGTTAGGTGGAATAAGATTAATCTTGTATTCATTTCATTTGCATAATAGCATCATGCATAACATCATTCATCTTTGTTTGTGTCGCACCTTGGTGTTTGGTAGTGTGAGTTCAATGTTTCATAGTTGCATGTGATTGTCGTTGTGATTTGGGTGCAACAAGATACCTCTCAAAAAACCCATGTTGCACCATAGCCCTAAAACCCCTTCTTTTCATTCTATTTAGAGGCAGATTTAAAAGTTCCTATTTGGTCCCAATAAAATGTTCCTCTCCTCCAAAAATCTTCTTATTATTTGTGGAGTGCAACCCCCTGTGGTTTGGTTTTATTTTTCCTTTTCGTTCTAATTAAAATAGAGCCTTATTTAAACAAGAGGGATTTATTTTTGCTCTTCTAAAAATTCCAATATATTTTATAAATTGTGGCATGTTTTTCGCACACCAAATGCATTTTCCTTTTCTTGTAAACATTTTCCTTTTAGCCTTTGCAAATTATTCGAAGGCCCCTGTCATTTTTATTTTGCAAAACGTTTGATGCAGAGAGGGAGAGTAGCCGGCCCAACTATCGTTGCTTTCGTCCCAAGGCTTGGCTGGTGATTGTTTCTTCCTCCTCCCGACGTTAGCACTGTACGACTCCATAGCCACCACCTGATCGATCTTCCATCTCTATCAGACGGTTCCTGTCTCGGGCATCAAGCTATATAGCCGCCCCTACCTCTCTAACCCTAACCCTCACTGTTTACTTCCTCCTCTTCCCCCTAGCATTGTCTGGGCAACCACAAGACCACCACCGCGCCATGGTCGGTTCCTGCTCGCGCTTGACACCGGTGAAGATCGTCGCCCTCTTCTTCCCCTTCTGGACCAGGAGCTTGTGGAGGACCGTGGGGTTCTGTTCCCGTGAAGATCAGACGCCAAGAACGACGTCCACGATGACCGGCGCTTCTTCTACCTCCCGCGACCTCTTCTGCAGCAGTACCACGACATCGATGCTGCCGTACCTCTTCATCGCTCGAGCCCTTCTTCTTTGCCCTCGGTGAGCGCGCACCTCCTCTCTTCCCTCTTGCCCTCTCCTTCGCCGTGCTGTCCTCCCCTTGTCGTGCCAGAGTTGCACCGGTGGTAGTGCGTAGCCGCGTAGCCGCTCTCTTGCGCATGCATGTGTGCATGCATGGCCTCGTAGTCCCCACTGCATCATCGCAGTGTAGCCGTAGCGTAGAGCCCCACAAAGCCCCGCGTAGCTGCCGGTGTGTGTATGCATGCATTGCACCAGTGAGATCGTCACCGGCGCCTCTTTGCTAAGCAGGGATGGTGCCCCTTTATTCAAGCCAGATAGGGTGGATCCCCTCCTTGGGTAGATCACCACACGAGCCCGACCGTTTCGAGCACTGCGCGACGACCGTGAGGTCACGGGTTCGAAACCCAGCCCCCCCTTTTATTTCTGTGCTTTCCATCGGTATATGAGTGTGTAGTATCTGCCTACCTTGTTTGTTTCCTCTGACAGAGCAGTACCGGCACCCTACCATAGTGGCAACCGAGTCGTAGCAAGCGCATGTGGTCGAGGTTTCGAGTCACCCGCGCGCTATATATTATAACCCCCTTTTATTTCTCTTGTGGCGGCCATTGACAATGGACCGAGTGGCCCACCTGTCATGCACTAGGCTCCCCTCATGCCTACGACCAGTGCCCCCCTGCTAGATTATTTTTCTATGTTATTTTAATTGCTTTTGTGTAATTTCCATTTTTGGAATAATTCCATAATAGGAATATGCCATATTTGGCTTATGCCAAATCTGGCCTCGTGTGACCTATAAGTGAGTTACGATTTGTAGTGGTTTTTCTTTTCTATTTTTGTGTAGTTTTCAACATGCAAGTATATGAGTGTGATATATGAAAATAGGGTAGAAAAACCCAAGGAATCCAATGGTGACACTGGATTTCACATTTTTGCTAGATTACAAAAAAATATTTTGTGATGAGGTGGCATTTTGTCATTTTTGTAGGATTAATTCTATGCATGCTATGAAGTTTGTGCCAACATGAAAGTTCTAGATTTTTATGTTTACTAGGGCCTGATATTTTCGTTTAGCATGATACTCTTGTGAATAGGTGGATCCTTTGTTGTGTTCAAGGGGATGTAAATGTTGTTATTTGGGTAGCTAGAAATATTTCCAAGTGTTGGAACCATTATTTTCTTCCCCCGTTGTGAGCATGGTTTCCGTGAATGTGTTGTTCTTTGGTGGTTGCACCTATTGCTTGAATTATAGGGGTTGACTTTGTTGTGTTCATAGGACTTGCATCATAGTTTTATTCTTTGTCAAAATTTGCTATTCTGTTGAAAATGGCAGCAAGTGAAAATCAGTGAATTTTCACTAAGTCTGATATTCTGCTAGTATTTTCATGCCGTGTTGATTGGATTCTAGTAAATTTTGTGTGGGGTTTTATCCCAAGAAATGAACAAGTGCTTGTTTGCATTTGTGTACCTCTATAGCTCTGTTAAATTTTATGCCTTAAGGTGGTCTGTGGCTACTTTAATTCTTCTGAGTAAAGTAGTAAGATGCTGTTCGTGGGCAGATTGTGTGCTATATTGTTTTGGGCATGGTATGAGCTATGATTGATGGATTTGTGTGTTCTTTAGCTCCATTCCACTTGGAATTTTATGCTTATTCCAGCGGAAACCTTGGACTGCCAAGTGGATTTCCATACCATCTAGTTTATTGCTTTTTTGTCTGTGTAGGGTTCCGTACCTTGTTTTATAGTTTCTCGTAGTTCCGTAACTCGGTTCACGATGTTCTTTATATGTATTTGCACCATTTTATCGTGATGAATACATTCATGCCATTATCATGAATTTCTAAATAAGTTAACTTGAGGTTCGGTACAGAATAGTAATAACTCAAGTAATGCATGAAAGATGACTAGTATAGAAAGGCCATGCTTCCTTTCATGCCACACATGCATCATATTGCTTGTAGCATTGTCACTTGCGAGTGTTTATTTGCTGGTTATTTATTTTGGGTAGAATAAGGTGCTGAGAACGAGTTCGAGGATTCTATTGAGTACGTTCAGGAAGATCAAGAGCAGTTCCAGTCTGAAGATCTCGTAGACAATGATGATCGTGACCCTGACAACGTTTCTAGCTTTGTGATGCCTAGTTGAAACGTTTCCATCATTACTTACCGCTTCCTACCACCTGTTAAATAAGCCTCCAAACATTGCCGTGAAACCTCTAACCTTCACCACCTAGCAAATATTATTTGGCTAAGTTAGTGCTTGCTCAACCCACTTATAGCGTTGCTAGTTGCAGGTGCAAGTTAGTCCATGTGATAACATGGGCATTGATTATCATCTTATTTAAATGCTATTTAATTAATGCACCTATATACTTGGTAAGATGCGGAAGACATGGGCTTTTGCTAGGTGATTTGTTCCGCTTTTTCCACCTTAGTTTGGGCTACTGGTGTTTCATTCCGTAACTAAGCGCTCCTAACACGTTCGGGGTTATTATGGGGACCCCCTTGGTAAATCGTTTAGTTTAAGGCTTGTCTGGCAAGACCCAATTTTGGTGTTAAATTTGTTAACAACTTAATAATAAATCATAGGGAATAGCTACCCTGAGGAGACTTAATCAACAAACCGGGGCCAATGCTCCTCATAAGTGTTGGTCAAACTAGAGCCACTTGCGGGGGCCACCCGGGGCAACTCGGGGGATTTCTATCCAGCCACTGTACGTACTGCTCATCTGTCGTGTCCTGAGACTGAGATACGTGGATCTTATCGGGTTTGTAGACACATCTAGAGGTCTTGTTGGACTTGTCTTACTTTAACAATATATCTTATGCATTGGGATTCCGGTGAGACTTTAGGTTTTCTCAGAGTTGAGGTTTTCCATTAAAGAATTAGACGAGATCACGAGCTTCGTGATCGAGGCTTTCTACGCAGCCTGTGGTACTTTGTGATGGACCATTTGGAGCACCCATGAAGGGTTAAATATTTCAGAAAGCCGTGCACGCGGCTATGTGGAAAACAGGGAAACTTTGTTAACATCCAGTTATAGATAACTTGAAGTAACTTAATTAAAACCTGCCAACTGTGTATGTAACCCTGACTGTCTCCTTTAGAGTTCCTTCTCTAATCGATAACATGGTGGGGTTATGAATGACGTAAGTAGTTGTTCATGATCATTTAGTGATCATCCTTAGTTCACGACCCTCAAGCGTAGACCACTATATCTTTAATTCTTGTTCAACGGAAGTTAACCACCATAAATGCTTAGTGCTGCTGCAAACTCAAACACACACCCGATCCATAGACAACAACTTAGTTAGATTCAATGCCTTGGTCATGAGATTCCTGCGTCCTCGTGGCTCACAGATTACTACAACCACCCACAGGTACAGGTACCGCAAACACAAATGTGTTCGAGGATAACCAACTGAAGTGGGAGTTTGACGAGGACAGTGGCCGGATGTACGTGACGTACCCCGAGGACTATAGGCACTCGGTCCTGGTCGGGGGACTAGCAAGGTGGGTGACATTAGCTTTTGTCTTTTATCTTGTCCATAGTGGGACCCTATATTATATTTGAATAATGAATGACTGTGTGGATCTGTAATTTAGCTTGTGGCGAGTGTAAGCCAAATCTTATTACTCTTCCATCTATTATGTATTGCAATGTTTATCCTGCTTGCGAAATGCTTAGATGAGACACTTTCCCCTTTTGAGGCCTCGCCCCTAAATAAGGAAAGTGTCGCATCTTGGACGTTACAAGATTTTAGAAATTCTAACAAGTCTAGTGCACCCTACAAATGCTAGTCAACATATATGGCAGCGAAAAGTAAAGATATTACACATATAACTAAGGAGTGGAGTTTAGGAAGATCAAACGCAAAGATGGACACGGTAATTTTTGGCGTGGTTTCGATAGGTAGTGCTATCGTACGTCCACTTTAGTGGAGACTTCAACCCACAGAGGGTAACATCTGCGAGATTCCACGGAGGGCTCCACCCACAAGGGTCCACGAAGAAGAGGCCTTCTATATTTTACCATGGCTTAAATCCACAAAGGACTAGCCTGAGTGTGTGCAGATCTTTACGAAGTAGGTGATCTCCGTGCCAGTACAAATTTCTTGGTTAAATTCCACAAGACGAAGTAGGAGGCTCCCAAGAGACACCTAGCAAATCTAGGAGGCACCACCCTACAAAAGGTAATAGATGTGGTATAACAAGGAACTCCTCGCTCTTGTGCTTCAAAAGATAGTCTCCTCAAGACTCAATCACAGATTTTGTCATGGGTAGAAGAGATTGACTAGGCGGAAAGCAACTAGGGGAGACTAGAGATCAAGTTTCTAATGGATGGATTGGAATATCTCGATCTCAACACATAATTAGGTGGTTCTCTCTTAGAAAAATGGATACGGCAAGTGTGTGTGTGTGTTTTGAGTGCTTCCTCTATGAATGAGAGGTGGTGGATGGGTATATATAGGCATCTCCTAAAATCTAACTGTTACAATATTATTTCCCAACTCGATGAAACCAAAATGAATCTCGATGGCACCAAGTTGCACTAAATGTGGCAACTTTCATTTTCTTGGTGAGACCAATATAGGAATCTCGATGGTACTAATATGGTGACCTAGGGCAGTTTACAAATCTCGATGAGGCAATTTCAAAACTCGAATATTCTGATTCTTGAAATCAACACACCAGAAAGTTGGTCAGTCATTTTTGGTGGCACTAAAGTGGTAGTTGGTGGTATCGAGATTCTAGGGTTTGGCACAGGTTCTATCTTTGAAAAAATCGGTAGGGTCGAGTGCAAATTGTTGATGGCACTGATTTTGATGTTTAGGAGAATTTTGTGGGAGAATGGCTCAGTATTTTTGGTGGCTCTCTCTAAGCACTTGAGAAAAACCAATTCATCATAGATACGTCGCCGATTTTAATAGTATTGGCTTTCCTATGGACTCAAATGTGATTTTCCACAAATATAAAACGTAGAGTCTTGTAGCTTGTACCTTGCACAAAACCTATTTCTTTCCTTGGGGCTTTTCCACACAATCCTTTAGCCAGTGCATCTCCATGGACTATACCTAAAATATAATAGGTAAAAGAGTTAGTGTAAGAGACAATGTATGTTGTCATGAATTATCAAAACCACCAGGGGAGCATATGTGCTTGCAATCTCCCGCTTTTTGGTAATTGATGAGAACATACAACCAAAGCTTCAAATAAAGATAATCGGTAGAATATGATAGCTTTGAAAGATACATAAATAATACAAGCTGCCCCTAAACGTGTGCAATCCCCTTTTTAAAGGATGTTTTCTTTCGACTGTATGGGCACACATATAGTAGATGGGACAAGACAAGTCATGTGAATCTTGGCTATATGCATCAAACATATGTGAATAAAAGATTTCCATGTTCAAGACTCACATTAGAGATAAGAGATCATCTTGAGCAAGGATATGATGCATATACTTACCTTTAGGTTCTTGAGCATCTTAGTAGTAGGAGTACACTTGGGAAAACAAGAGTATTCTATTGAAAAGATTCAAAGAGGTTTAACAGTACCAAGATATGGAAGTCATATTGAAAAAAATAGGAGTTGATGATAGATATGTCTCCAAGAGTTTGTAGAACTTTCTCCCCTAAGCATGAATATATAGGATTTGCTCTCCCCCTGAATCATAGCATGTAGATATTGGGAGTAGGTACAGTGAGACAAGTGCAATAAAAAGTAGGCAATTTATGTTTCCATATTTCTCCCCCTTAATGGTATCTCTCCATCTGAAAATGTAAGGTTTGATATATCTCCCCCTTTGGAAGATTTCCCCTTTGGTATAAGAATTTAGATGGTTTTATATATCTCCCCTTTTGGCATTAATTTCCAAAAAGGTTAGAGGGTAAGGGTTCATTGAGAGTAAGGGATCCTGGATTCTTCTTTCTTTGATAAGGGTTCCTTGAATTTTTCTCCCCCTTGAGTATAGATAAGGTTTCGTCGATTTTTTCTCCCAAATGAGTATAGATAAGGGTTCATCAAATATTTCTCCCCCTTGAGTATAGATAAGGGTTCCTCGAAAGTCCTCCCCCTGTCAGCATGGATCCTAGATGTTTCTCCCCCTTATTTTGTGGGATCTTTGAAGTTTTCGCCCCCTTTGAAGCTTCCCCCTCCTTTACAATTGTGGGATCACAAGAATACACCCCCTTTGGCATTTATCCAGTAAATTCTCTAAGATAGCAGGTAGTATTAAAATCAAGAACCTTCGAGGAAATGTCATTCACTAGAACCGAGATTGAAGTTTTAGCCTGTGGGAGAAATCGGTAGGACCGATTTGCCCAGTTCGGAGAGATCGAGTTGCAATGAAAAATTAACTTCTCAATTCAAATAGATAGAAAATATCAGAAAGCTTTAAAAAAGAAAATATCCAAAATTGTTGAACTTTTTTTAAATATATACATACATATAGATGACAATTAAATGGTTCCAAGAAAGCATGCAACAAAAATATGAGTCGTGTAAAGCTTTATCAAGGATATGAGTACATACCTTTGAATGATGTTGATGACATGGAATGTAGGTGAACTAGTTGTGGATGGTCAATGTTGATGATGATTATCTTGAGTTGGGAGCTAACCCTGTCATTTTGGTTCACTTTTCACCTACATTGGTTAGTCATGCAAGGAAGAACATAATATATCCTTATGCCAATAGTGTATTCATCGAATAGCTGTCAAGGATATGATTTTGTTGTCTTCTTCCTTCATCTCCGAAGAAGGGGTTACTAGTACTTGGCCATGAAAAGATTGCTTTTGATGTTAGTTGACGGAAACTTGTGGAGTGTAGTTCTTCTAAGTACCTACAAAAGGTTAGATGCAATACAAGGGAGCATAGTTTTCCATGATATTATATAATTTCATATCAATAGCATCATGGAATAATCAAGTAAGCTCATACCCTTGCATGCTTCCGAGTGAGTCTAGCCCAAGTTTGAAGCATCAATTATGTTCAACTCACTCCTGAAGTGCGAAAACACTCTCATCAAGTGGCTTGGTCGAGATATCAAACAATTGTTTGTTGGTACGAACATTCTTGAGATTAATATCTCCTTTACCCACATGATCATGAATGAAATGATGTCGCACTTTTATATGTTTAGTTTGAGAATGTTGCACGGGATTATGGGAAATTTTAGTAGCACTTTCATTGTCACACAACGATGGAACATGTTTCACATGAATGCCATAATCCTTTAGAGTTTTTATCATCTATAGTAATTGCGCACAACAAGATCCGGTAGAAATGTATTTTGCTTCGGCAGTAGATGAAGTTACCGATTTTTATTTCTTGGATGATCACGACACAAAAATCTCCCAAGAAATTGATATGTACCCGAGGAGGATTTTCTATCAACCTTGTCTCCGGCATTGTTCGAGCCGAAATAGCCAACAAGATTAAAAGTAGATCCCTTGGGATACCATATGCCAAAGTCTAGTGTATGTATCAAGTATCCCACAATTATTTTCACAGCCTTTAGATGACACTCCTTAGGTGCCGCTTGGTATCTGGCACACATGCAAACATTCAACATGATTTCGAGATAGGAGGCACATAGATATAGCAAAAAACCAATCATCGATCGATAAACCTTTTGATCAACCGGTTTGTCCTCTTTAGTGAGGTCAACGTGTCCACTATTAGGCATGGGAGTTTTCGTACCTTTGCACTCTTGCATGTTGAACTTCTTGATTAAGTCCTTGGTGTACTTGGTTTGAGAGATAGCATACCTTCTCTCGTTTGTTTTGTTTGCAAACCAAGAAAGAATTTCACCTCACACATCATGGAAATCTCATACTTCTCGGACATCAACCTTCCAAACTTATCACTAAAATGTGGGTTAGGTGAACCAAAGATAATATCATCCACATATTTTTGGCACATGACTAATTCTCCATTAACTCTTCTAGTGAATAAGGTTGCATCAGTTTTACCAATCACAAAACCCTTTTCAATAAGAAACTTTGTTAGGCATTTGTACCAAGCACGAGAGGCTTATTTTAGTCCATCTAAACCTTTCCAAAGTTTTTAAACATGATTAGGTTTCTTAGGGTTCACAAAGCCGAGAGGTTGTTTGAAATGAACTTGCTCCTCAATTTCACCATTTAGAAAAGCAGTTTTAATATTCATTTGGTAAATAGTAATATCATGGTGATTGGCATAAGCAAGAAGAATGTGAATGGCTTAAAGTCTAGCAATGAGCTACGAGACGTGCCTTGTTGCATACAACTTGACCATACTCATCTTGCTTGTTTCGAAACACCCATTTTGTACCAATGATGTTATGCTCGACCTTGGGATTTCCATAAGTGTCCAAACTTCATTCCTCTCAAAGTTGTGTAGCTCTTCATGCATGGCATTCACCCAATCCAGGTGTTAAAGTGCTTCTTCTTCCTTCATAGTCTCAATGCTATAGATAAATGACTAATGCTCACAAAAATTAGCTCAAGAAGTTTTAGAGCGAGTTATTCTCCCAGTTTGTATGTCACCGAAGATTTGATTCAGGAGATGATCCTTGTCTAGTCTTGCTCAAACTCGTGACAACTTTTTCCAGTTGGATGGTGGAGCTTCCTCATCATCTTCTTATTCTTCGTTATTGATGGTGTCATCTCCTTGAGATGGTGGTGAAGAAGGTTGAGGTGGATCATCACGATGTACTTCTTCCTCCTCTTTATCATGTCGTGTACCGCTTGTGGATACCTCCATGTCATTTTGTGGTTTGCCTTGATGCGAAGTAGGAGCTTCCACTTGTGTTGATGAAGTACATTCCTTCACCTCCGTGGGACGAATCTTGTTGATGAGAAAGTCTTCGATGGGTTCCGAAGTTTCCATACCTCCTACATCATTTGGCAATTGTTTGACTTGCGAACCGCTAGATTAATAAAACTTCACATCTACCATCTCTTCAAATTTTCAAGTGAAGTTGTTGTAGACATGGTAAGTTTGAGAGTTTGATGTGTAACCAAGCAGGAAACCTTCATGAGATCCAGGAGCAAATTTAGAACTAATATGCTTATCAGGAATGTAGCACTTAGAGCCGAGTACTCTCAAGTATCTGTTGGGGATATTACCCCGCCATATAACCCGCCGTATGGGGCTGGGTCATGATTATGGCGGCTTCAGATTGTACTCAAGATGGGCCTGGACGAACAAGACCAAAGGTGCAAGGAGGCCTATTCCAACAAGTCCTCTAGCGGCTCTCTGCTATGAATGTGGCGGGTCAAGTCGCACGAGGTAGAAGATACCGGGTCAAGAATCATAACGTGACCCGGATTCTTGTAAACCTTGGGTCTCGACCTGTATATAAAGGCGAGTCTTTAGGGCTGATAGGGTCAAATAACAATCCATCGGTAGCTAGGTCAGGCGAGTCCGCACCCTTGTAATCGATTTCACCATCAATACACACAAAGTAGGACATAGGATTTTACCTCCATCGTAGGTCCGAACTTGGGTAAACTCGCCTCCCGTTCCCGACTAAGCCCTTTGAGTCGCCATAGAGTTGTGATGGCCTCATCACTAAGTTCTTTCACGAGGACATATGTCGTGACAAAACAACGACAGTTGGTGCCCACCGTGGGGCTTGCACATGGTGGAGTTGATTTCTCAAAGGGAGCCCTTCCAGGGTTTCGGAGTTACGCGGTTGGTTTGATGACGAAGAGCCATCGTGGAAAGAGCTACATCGATAATTCGAGCTGGGGTCCCGAGGCCGATTCGATCTAATCTGGTTACCTGGTCCACGTCGGCAAGATTCACGTCTTCATCGGCACAATTGGAGCGTCCATCCCCGAACCGGACATCTGCACCGGCAACGTTGATCCGGCTCGGCTCAATCAACCCGCCTAGTGTCACATCGGGCGGCGTCGCATCTTCGTCGGCTTCACGTAGGGGGTCAGCCTCCCAGATGAGCAGGCAGCTGGTGGACAAACCCATGTTAACTATGATAGCTAGACGTCCATGGGAGACATGGAGTCGATCTTCCCTCTCTATGATGGGGGGCTTGGGGGCTTCCGTGAGGCGGCGATCTCTGAAGGATCACAAGAGCCGCTTCGCCAGGTCAGCATCTACATGGCAGGCGCTGCATCGAATCAGGATCAGCTAGGAGAAGTCGCCACCAATGGAACGAGCGCCTATCGAAAGACGCCGGCTCAAGCCATGATGGATTTGATTGGGGAGATGTCGAAACTTGTAATGACCCCGGTTATTGCCGAGAATCAGGAGGAGATCAACACAGAGCTAACAAAGCTTCATGAGGAGATGGCCAACGTACAACGGGAGATTGATGTCGAAAATGCCCGGATGGCGGAACTACAGGCTCGAATCAATGATGCGACAGAACGTTTGAAGGCTAAGGCTTGGCAGGTGGAACATCGTCAAAAGCCTCTGATACGGTGCACCAGAGGAGACATCACAATCGCCTTCCGACCAACCTCAACCCGACTCGTTTGTTTGATTGTGAAAGTGCGTTATATCGACTAGAGGGGGGTGAATAGGAGATTTTTAGAATTTCATAACTGAGGAAATTCCTTATGAGAAAATTCCTCACTGATGACTAACTTACAGCGGAAACAGTTAAGGATCAAACGTGCAAACGTTCACAACAGCAGTATTACAGAGTGAAGGTTGTGAAAACAGATTGCACAGTAAGCAGGCACGCAGAATACAGATGATGATGAACTTAAGTGAAGAATTTGGGGTTGAGGAAATTCAGAGAAAGTCTTCAGCAAATTCTTCAAACAGTCACAGTGAAAGTCATCAACACATAATACAAAGGAAGTAAAGAGTTGAGGAATTAGAACCCGATTCTTGGTGAAGACTGTTGTTGATGACCCAGTTCCAACTGCTATGACAGTTGTACATCTGGTTTGGAGCGGCTTGGTATTGAAACCAAAGGACACCCAGTCCCGGGACACACAGTCCCTACCATATTTTTCTTGAGCTAAGGACACACAGTACTCGCCCAACACTCGTGGTAAGTCTTCAGGGCAGACTTCCAAACCCTCACAAACTCGTCACCCGGCGATCCACAATTGACTGCTGGATTGCTCTAGACCATGAAGCCTAACCGTCTGGAGGATGCACAATCCTCAAAGGTAAAAGGCTTCAGTCCCACACAGGAACAACTTCTTCAGTGATGCTCAATCACTAGGTTTGGTTTGTGGTTTCGGTGGGTGGTGTATTTCCTCACTGATGATTTACTCTCGAAGGCTCCGAGGAATTTGGGTTGCTCTTACGTCACGTGTCAGTTTCTAACGGAGCAGCCAACCAGCTAGTGGTTGTGGGGGGCGACTATTTATAGCCTGGGAGCATCCCGACATGATTTGACACTAATGCCCTTAAATAATATGACCGTTGGAGTGGATAAGACCAGTGACTTGGCGTGGTTATCGAAACGGTCGGGACCCTCAACTGTGAGAGTCCTCATGTCACTCATATTCCTCACTTGAGGCTTTTGGTAGGATTTGGCTTGGGTTGAGCATCTTGAGGAAATTCATTCCATAGTGTGACTTTGACCCCCTTTAACAGTACGGTGTTCCTATTCATCAAATGCGAAGAAAGTAAAACAGAAAACGAAAATCTTCACGCTTCATTTTCTTCAGAATGATTTTCTTCAGGAACCACCGGTCTTCTCAATATCAATATCTTCATAAGGAATATCAATTTCATCGCAGATTTCTCGTGATTCATTTCTTTAGCTTCAGACCAATTTCTTCAACTGAAGACATATATTTTTAGGGGTTGATATTCTTCAAATATCTCATTCTCCTCAATGACTTATAGATCATGTGTACACTTATAAACACATTAGATACTTAACCTACAAGTCTTCAAACCACCAAAATCACTAAGGGGCACTAGATGCACTTACAATCTCCCCCTTTTTGGTGGTTGATGACAATTAGGTTAAGTCTTCAACAGGGAATAAAAATGTGGAGTGTAAATACTCAATTGAGGAATTTGAAGACAAGATTCACAAAGACTCCCCCTGAAGATGTGCATACCTTGAGGATTCTGCTTTTATAGCAGATGCACGTTGATGATTTATATCATGGAGATCTCCCCCTGAATCTTGTAAATCATGCATACATATAGCATATCATATGAAGAAAATGAAGATGCATGATGGAAAATGGTATCTGACGAATTCCAGCATGCGTGCATTAAAACTTGAGGAATAAGCATGCGAAGAAAAACGTTCAAAAGCGTCAGAGTACCATCGGGCTTAAGTTACAACTCATTACATAAGAACTTCAGAAGAGCCAAGAGTTTGTAACTTAAATATAGTTCATAGGCCCCCAAAATAAATCCCGTTTGAAGACTAACTCTCAAGTTTCTGCCCCTTTGTCATCAAGTGACAAAAAGGGACAAACTGAGGACTAACGCCCGTGAAGACTTCATTTCTTGGCAGTTGATGAAGATCCTTGACGCTTCTTGGGTATAGTCTTCTTCCTTGGGCCGGTTTCGGTGTCGAGTTGTTCCTCATCAGACTCAGCGGTGCGGAATGAAGAGAAGGAGTTGTCTTCAAGATCTGGCACTGGAATGGGCCTGAACTTCTTCTTAGGAGGCCACGACCACTCAAAGTCTTGCTCAAAGTTCATTTCTTCAAGCTCAGTCTGGGTCTTCAGATGTGCAAGAGTAGCCCAGGTGCGATCGAAAACCTCATGCAGATAGTGATGATTAAGCTTCACAGAGTTCTGTGTCTCAGTGAGGGTTTTCACAATGGCACCAAACTGGCGTTTGACCCATTTGTGCTTGTGACCCACCTTCTGATGAAGACTGAGGAGAAGCTCTCTGGTGTTTAGCACGCGAGGAGGAACAGGGCTGGGTGGACGAGTCTTAGTATCGTCCCATGAAGAATAAGTGTCTGGTTCTTTAAACTGGCCATCAAGGGGCCTGCTGCCTTCGTCAATCACAGACTTTCCTTTTCCCTCAATGGGCTCGAAATTCTTCTTGTTGACCCGGATAGGAGGCATATAACCAACATGATTTTGGAAATCAGCGTGGAAGTTGATGCCTGTCCTTGTCCTGATGAATCTCATGATCCATGGGGCATAAATTTTGTGATCAAAGGAGCACATGGCATTGTCGGCCAAAGTCCTCAAGAAGAAATCATGGATATTCATAGGAATACCGTGAATGATGTTGAAGAGGATATTATTCATGAGGCCGACAACATCTTCTTCATCGTCATGGCCTTTGATTGGCGCGAGCACACTGCAGAGAATGCGGTAGACAGACCGAGGTGTGTACTTGAGCTCATGGACGAGGAATGTGGATCTTGAGGGTTTTCCTGCAGCCAAAGGCTTCATGAGGACTTCCATCATTC
This sequence comes from Hordeum vulgare subsp. vulgare, assembly GCF_904849725.1. Taxonomy (NCBI): domain Eukaryota; kingdom Viridiplantae; phylum Streptophyta; class Magnoliopsida; order Poales; family Poaceae; genus Hordeum; species Hordeum vulgare. Next base: position 364,354,170 of record NC_058521.1, read on the forward strand.
CATTTGGCAGCTCACGCTCACCATAAAGCTTCACTGCCCCATCTGAAGGAATTGGTACGGGCAGTTCTCTGAGGAGTTCAGAAGCAGGAGCCTTGTAGTGAGTGTTTTGGGTCATCCAATCAAACACCCAGGTGTTGATGTCATCAGCATTGCCAGAGATGTGCAGAGTTGCATAGAATTGAAGAATAAGCTCACTATGCCAGTCTGTTATATCTGAGCACATAGGGAGCAGACCTGCATCGTGGAGTACACTGAGGACTGGTTCCATGCAGGGTATTGCTTCAAGCTCATCATGAGGAATGTGCCTGTGCTGGAATATCTTGTTGCGTCCACAGAGCACAGAAGCATAGTAGTTCATCTGAGTCCTTGTCCAAAACATCAGATGCCTCCTTTGAGGCTTGTCATAAGGATTCTCTCCGATGAAATACATTTGTTCCTCAAAGAAATTTTCTTTCTAAAACTTTGGCCGCTTCGAGAATGGCTGGCGCTGAACTCGCTTGATATTGTGCTGAGGAATGGGAGGGGAAACAACCATGGCAGTCTCTGGGTTGAGCACAATGAATTCATTGTCAGGGGCGGGAACATTTTCTTCAGCATTTTCCTCAGGTTGAGGAATTTCATCAACTGGAACTTCTTGCTCTGGCTGAGCTTCAGACTGAGGAATTTCTGCTTCTTTCTCAGCTTGAGGAGTTTGGTCAGCCTGTTCAGAATGAGGAGGCTGCTCAGGATGGACATTTTCATCAGCTTGTTTTTCTTCAGCTGGCTTTGTGGCAGAGGCATTTTCATCAGTTGCTGCAGCTGAAGCTTGAGGAATCTCTGTCTGAGGAACATGAGGTTGAGGACTGTCATCAACTGGATTTCCTCATCAATGTGTTCCTCAGAGGCAACATCCTTCATTTCCTCATCTGCCCTTGTAGTTTGGTCACCAATGACGACCATTTCATATGAAGGTGCAACATTTAGAGGCACCGGGTCCAGAGGGGCAGATTCTTCAGTTTCCTTGAGGCGCTTTGCCTCTATCTTTTCTTCTGCTGAAGAAGCTTTTCTCTTCTTTGCTTCCTTCTCAGCAGCTCTTGTCTTCTTCGCGTCTGATGCAGACGGGATTGTCTTCTTCACCTTTGAAGCTTTTGGTGAAGGTGTTCTTTCTGCAGATTCTTCAGCTGGTAGTGAGGAACCACCTAGAACAGAGTTATCAGCCTGCTTTGATGAAGAAGCTGGATCAGGAGCAGTTGCATCAGGGGTTGCAATTTCATCAGTGGCTGTCTCGGTGATGATTTCTTCAATGGCCGGCACATCAGCATGTTGCTCTTGGTGTTGTTCCTCTGCTTGAGGAATTTCCTCCTCATCAGGAGATGCATCTTCTGGCTACTCAACCAGGGGCTGAGGAGTTGGTGCTGGTGGTTGGTGTCGTTTGTTGTAGTCATCAACAACACTAGTGGCTAGCTTGATGAAATTGTGTTTGATGCCTTTGCGGTCTGACAGTTTGTCACACTTGTCAGTCAAGACTTGCAGCTCTGCCTGGGTTGACACCAGTGCTTCAGGAGTCAGCTTGAGGAGATTTTGCCTGAGGAATTTCTCCTTTTTGGCCTTTGCAATCTTTGCCTGCTTGGCCTTCTGTTCCTTCCACTTGGCTTCGTTTATGAAGGTGGCCACCATGTGGCTGATGCCAGGAGGAAGTTTCAAATCATCAATGGGTGTGTTTGGGTCCTCATACCATACATTGATGAAGTCGAGGAGGACCTTGGGGTCCATGGACAGAGGAATAGCACTGCCTGATGCTTGTGCTACCAGTTCTTGCTTGTTTCTGATGATGGCTTGCATGGTTTCATCATCATACTCATCACTTCCCTCAGATGCAAACGGGACTATGATGATTTTGCTGGGGCTTGGCAGAGGTGCACGTTTAGTAGTTGCCAAAGTCTTCACAAGTGGTGTTGAAGACTTTGTCTCCGAGCTAGTTGCAGTTGGGAGTGAGGAGCTGGAGCTGGCGGTCGTAGGCTTCACGACATTCTTCTGTACTGGCTTTAGAGGTGGAGCCGAGGATTTTGGTGTAGATCAGATGGGTGCTGAGGGTTTTGGCGCTGATGGTTTTGGTGTTGACGGTGTTGGAACCGAGGGTTTTGGAGCTGAGGTTTTTGTGACAGAAGCCTGTGCAGACTTCTCTTGAGGCTTTGAAGCCTTTGGCTTTGTTGGTGCAGACTGCTTTTGAGGAATCTCTGAGCCTGAAGTTTCTGCTGCTGAGGAATGAGCAGCACCGGAGGCAGCAGCTGAGGATTCATTAAATTTCTTCACTGCAGTTTCAGCTTGCTTCTTGAGCTTGGCCAGATGCCTTTCTTTTTCATCTGGGTAGTCATCAAGTGTCATAAGACTTGAGGGATGAGCAACTTGATGATCCTCAAGTGGAGCCCTTCTGCCAGGAGGCTTCAAAGCGAATTTCTTCGCATATTTTGGAGTCACAAACCTGTACTCCTTCCATTCCTTTGCCCATCTGCGTTCAATCTTCTGCAGCCTAATCTTTCTCTTGGCCATTGTCTCAGTTTCTTCTTCAGGCGTACAATAGTCCAAGTATACGTCCTCAGGAATATCAGCAGCTGTGTTCTGCTCCAGTTTCTTTCCTCCCTTCTGTTTCCTTTCTTCCTCCATTTTCTTCAGAAGAGGAATTGGGTGATGATTTTGAACTCTTGAGGATTCTGATGAGCCTTGAAGAGTTTCTTCCAGAAACGCTGCAAATGAGTTAATGTGATGAGAACCGAGAGATTCATCAGCTGACATGTGTGTACCTGTGAACAGAGTGTAGTTGCGAGGAATTTGGAGAGGTCATATGCGTTCTCAGATTTGAAGAAAATGAAAAAGTTTGATAGTTTGAGGAATCTAACCAGTGGTTGAGGAATTTGCCTAAGCATACTGTTCTTGGGTTCCAGAGTTGTACAGATCCGAAAATTTGCACAATTGAGGAATCTCGTGAAAATCTTAGATGCTTAGCTAGTTCAGCAATGATTGTGGTGATAAATAGTGTTTGAGGAATCACGTGGACATCGTATCTTGAGGAAAAACAGATTTCTGATAGAAGGGGTAAAATTTCAGATCTAATCTGCTGTAAAAATGGGATATATTTACCCTGGAAGGTGCGAACGAAGAACACAGAAAGTAGTGTTGGAGAGGCTCTTCGGTCGAGTGTCCAATGCACCCTAACTTGGTAGCAGAGGACGTCTACGGCGGCGGCGGACGTAGATGTTCCAACTCCAGCGTGATCCTGGGGACGAAAAGGTCGAGGCAGTGAAGCTCTTCCTTACCGGCGACAAGACTACCAGCGGTGGCGCTAGGGTTCGGTGGAGAGTGCGATGGCAGAACAGTTATGAGGCGAAGAAGAGGATACCGAGGGGGATAAGGATCTATTTATAGCCCGAAAGTTACTGTTTGGCGCAAAACTTTCAGACCGAATAGCCCCTGCCTCTACGTCTCCGCAGGACAAGTGTAGCTCCCGTACGATGCGGTGGAGATAGTGGAGATCGTGGTTATCCGATCGTGGGAAGTGGGGGTTCAGTTACTGTTCCTTTGAAGAAAACAATTTTTGACGATTTGAGGATTTTTGTTACAAAATCATCAGCTGACAAGGATGCAGTGAGGATTTTGAACAAAGTTTCAAGTAGAACGCATATGAAGAATTGAATAGACTAGATAAGTATAGCATAGAGGGAAAGTAGGGTCCGATCACATTCACTTAGCAGAAACATCAACTTGAAGAAATAGCAATAAGTGAATGCTGTTGAGGACTAGAAATCACAGTCTACCTAGGCAAATGAAAGTCATCAAGTGTTTTTGAAGATTTTGTAATAGATCATCACAATGAAGAATAACTATTTTGAGGAAAAAATGCATTGTGAGGAAATTGATCATTTGAAGAAATCAACTTGAGGAATTTCACATTGGGCGGTGGCGTTACCCACCATATAAGAATGTTGATTACAGACGCCGCGTACAATTGACGTAGGGCCCTGAGAATCAATTTCTTCGTTAATTTCTTCACATTCAGAGTGACTTTCTTCATTAGTTGAAAAAAAATCGTTTCATCATGTGTTGCACATCTAAGTCATCAACTTTGCATAAGTGTTAGGATGTGTGCATGTTTTTACAAAACATTTGAAGACTCTAAGATATTTAGCTCACACCGCAACTTATAAAACCTTTTCTCATCCAAGGGCTTAGTGAAGATATCAGCCAGTTGATCATCAGTCTTCACATGGTAGATGAGGATATTGCCCTTGAGGACATGGTCCCGAAGAAAATGATGACGAATCTGGATGCGCTTGGTCTTCGAGTGTTGTACTGGGTTATATGCAATCTTGATAGCAGTCTCATTGTCACAGTAGAGAGGCACATTCGTCATGTTGATGCTGTAGTCCTTGAGGGTTTGCTTCATCCATACTAATTGAGCACAGGAAGAACCAGCAGCAATGTACTCAGCTTCGGCAGTGGAGAGTGATACGCAGTTCTGCTTCTTTGAGCACCAGCAAACTAGTGATCTTCCGAGGAAATGGCATGTGCCAGATGTTGACTTGCGATCCACACGGTCACCAGCATAGTCTAAATCAGAATACCCTACCAGATGAAGATTGGAGCCCTTGGGATACCATAATCCTAGTGTTGGTGTGTGAGCTAAGTTTCGAAGAATACGTTTCACAGCCTGATGGTGTGATTCCTTCGGTTTTGCTTGAAAACATGCACACATGCAAACACTAAGCATTATATCTGGCCTAGATGCACATAGATACAATAAAGAGCCAATCATAGAATGGTATACCTGCTGATCGAAATCTTTACCATTTTCATCAGTGCCGAGGTGGCCGTTGGTAGGCATTGGAGTCTTGGCACCTTTGCATTCGTGCATGTCGAATTTCCTTAGAACATCCTTGAGGTATTTCTCCTATGATATGAAGATTCCATTGCTTTGTTGACGAATTTGAAGACCTAAGAAGAATTTCAGCTCCCCCATCATGGACATCTCATATTCTTCACTCATCATGTAGGCAAATTCATCACTGGATCTTTTGTTAGTACTGCCAAATATGATATCATCAACATATATTTGACATACAAACAGCTCATTATCATAGGATTTTGTGAAAAGAGTTGGATCGAGTGAACTAGGTTTGAAGCCTTTCTTCATGAGGAATTCCTTCAATGTATCATACCATGCCCGAGGGGCTTGCTTGAGGCCATACAGAGCCTTTTTGAGTCTGAAAACTTTGTCTGGATTCTTTGGATCCTCAAAACCTGGGGGCTGAGCAAGATATACTTCTTCCTCAAGCTTACCATTGAGGAATGCACTTTTCACATCCATTTGATATAAGGTGATGTTATGATGATTAGCATAAGCAAGTAGAATTCGAATAGCTTCAAGTCTAGCAATAGGTGCAAAAGTTTCATCGAAATCTATTCCTTCAACCTGGGTGTAGCCTTGGGCTACAAGTCGTGCTTTGTTCCTCACCACTTGACCGTCCTCATCTTGCTTGTTTCCGAAAATCCACTTGGTGCCGATGATGTTATGCTTGCGAGGATCTGGTCGTTTGACGAGCTCCCATACGTCATTCAGCTTGAATTGAAGAAGTTCGTCTTGCATGGCTTGGATCCACTCCGGTTCCAGAAAAGCCTCAGCTACTTTTGAGGGTTCTGTGATGGATACAAAGGAAAAATGCCCACAGAAGTTAACTAAGTGTGAAGCTTTTGAGCGAGTGAGAGGACCTGGCGCGTTGATGTCGTTGAGGATTTTGTCAAGTTCTACTTCATTTGCAATCCTCGAATGAGCTGGTTGAGGACTTTGTCTGGGCTGAGGAAGTGGTGCTGTTGCAATTTCCTCAGGAGCATCTTCTTGGTTTTTATCAGCGATGGGTATCGTTTCTTCACCAATTTCCTCAGTGGGGACAATGCCTTCAGTAGGCTTAAGCTTTATTGCTTCCTCAGGAGACAGCTTATCTGGATCAGAAGGCAATTGCTCTCTTTGCGAGCCATTAGTTTCATCGAACCGCACATCTACAGTTTCAACAACTTTGTTGTGATAGTTGTTGAAGACTCTGTAGGTGTGCGAGTCCTTTCCATAACTGAGCATAAAACCTTCATGTGCCTTAGGTGCAAATTTTGACCTATAATGAGGATCTCTAATCCAGCATTTTGCACCGAAGACTTTGAAATAACTTACATTGGGTTTCTTGTCAGTGAGGAGTTCATATGAGGTTTTCTTGAGGAATTTGTGAAGATATACCCTGTTGATGATATGACAAGCAGTGTTGATTGCTTTAGGCCAGAAGTGACGAGGAGTCTGATATTCTTCAAGCATAGTTCTTGCCAATTCAACCAGAGTCCTGTTCTTTCTTTTGACGACACCATTCTGCTGAGGAGTATAAGGAGCAGACAATCCGTAAGTAATACCAAGTTCATCAAGATAATCATCAAGACCAGTGTTTTTGAACTCGGTTCCATTATCACTCCTGATATGTTTGATCTTGATGCCGAAGTTCGTCGAGGCCCTTGAAGAAAATCGTTTGAAGATTTCCTGCACTTCAGTTTTATACACTATAATATGCACCCAAGTGTATCTGGAATAATCATCAACTATGACAAAGCCATATAGAGATGCTGCACTGGTTAGTGTGGCATAGTGAGTAGGTCCAAATAAGTCCACATGAAGCAATTCGAATGGACGTGTAGTAGTCATGATGGTTTTAGAGGGATGCTTGGATCTGGTCATTTTCCCAGATTCACAAGCACCGCAGAGATGGTCCTTGAGGAATTTGACTAATTCGATGCCGATGACATGCTTCTTCTTAGCGAGCGTCTGCAAATTCCTCATGCCTGCATGACCTAGTCTTCGGTGCCACAGCCATCCTTCTGAAGTTTTTGCTAGTAAGCAAGTGGTTGGTTGAGGACCTATAGAGAAATCAACAATGTACAAATCCCCTCTTCTTACACCTTCGAAGACTTTGGATCTATCAGATTCCATGATGACTACACATCTATATCTACCAAAGATAACAATCATATCAACATCACAAAGCATTGAGACTAACATAAGGTTTAAACCAAGGGATTCAACAAGCATCACTTTGTCCATATGCCTATCCTTGGAAATAGCCACTTTGCCAAGTCCCAATACCTTGCTTTTACCTTTGTCAGCATATGTGATTTGCTTCAGAGGTGATGAAGTTAATGGCATATTCATCAGTAAGCTTTTATCACCAGTCATGTGTGCAGCCACTATCAAGAACCCAGTCAGTATTCTTGGGTTTCTCATCCTGCAGATGAATTAGTACAGCTTACCATCTCATATGCTTCAGATTTGAAGAATATGATATTAATTTCATCAGATCAGAATTTCATCATAACAGAAATATAAGGACTTGTGAAATATCTCTATTTCATCAATCATTAGCTTGCGTCCTATCAAGCATTTCCTCAGGTCTCCACCAAATTCTTCAAATGATGATTTTCATTTGGAGACCTAACCTGCAGAAGTGATTAGTTTGATTTCTTCACCACCCACATCTGAATGGGTGGCAAAGCGTTCATCATCCTGTGAGCACCATATGAGAAAGGTGGCATTGAAGCTAATGCACTTCTCTTAACAGTAGGGGGGTTAAAGTACTCATATGAGTATGCAGAGAACTGGTTTGAGGATTTATGAACATAATTATTTGAGGAGTAGAGCTCATATTCATACTCCTTGTAGTTTCCCTGCATGTTAGACGCATAAGAACGGGTACGAGCATAGTTTTGACCAGTTGAGGATTTTGATTCTCTTGAAGACTTTGGTCCTCCTGAGGAATTTGATCTGGGGTTCAGATTCTTCACAGGTGATGTCATGAGGACATTCACTTGAAAATTTTCAAGACAAACTTTGGGAACCCAGATTTTCCTCAGTTCCAACATATCGAGCAAATACTTCACCAGATTGATTTTTGAACAGTTTATAGTTGGAATCAAATGACTCATCCGAGGAATAGGATAATTCACATGAGAAGCCAGTTAGATTAGATGGATCAAAAAGAGGCCCAGTACCAGCAACCCATGAGGTTTTGGGATACTGCTCAGGTTTCCAATAAGATCCATCAGCATTTAATTACCTCTCAAAGGCAATTCCTTCTTTCCTCGGGTTCCTGTTCAAGATTTGCTTTTTGAGCACATCACAAAGGGTTTGGTGTCCTTTGAGGCTTTTGTACATGCCTGTCACGTACAATTCCTTCAACCCTGCATTTTCATCAGTAACATTTTTGTTTTCCTCAAGTGAGGAAATAGACACAGTAGGTGCAGTTGAAGAATTTGTAGCATTTGATGATTCTGGTGAGGAATTAGCTGTTTCACGTTCAATGCATTTAAGACATGGAGGAATAAATTCAACTTGACTAGCGCTAATCTATTGAGCTAGTAATGAATCATTTTCCATACGAAGATCATCATGAGACATCCTCAGCTTCTCAAGATCAAGCTTTCTTTGATGGAATTCGTAGGAAAGCTTCTCATGATCAGTGAGGAGTGTATCATGATGATCCTGAAGATTATCAAATCTAGACTGAAGATTTTTCATGTCATCAGCGAGGATTTGATTAAGATTCATTTCATCATTCAACAGATCATCACTTTTGTCTAGCAGTTTTTGAAGCTTTTCCAGAGCAGTTTGTTGTTTAGTGGCAATGATGGCAAGTTTACTGTAACTGGGTTTTTTGTAATCATCATGTTCACAGTCACTTGAATCAGAGGAGGAGGCATTATTTGATACCTTTGAACCTTTTGCCATGAAGCAATAGGTTGGAGCGAAGTCATCAGCATAGTCATCAGTATGGATAGTGCAATTATTTTCTTCAAGATTGAAGAGTGACTTGCTGACGAAATTGGTTGCTAGTTCAAGGCTAGCCTGTCCGGATTCTGAGTCTTCTCCAGAGCCTTCTTCTTCATCACATTCCTCTGATTCTGCCTCGGAATCCATTTCCTTGCCAATAAGTGCCTGAGCCTTTCTGAAGCTAGTCTTCTTGTGTGAAGAGGACTTTGAAGATGAGGATTTTGAAGATTTCTTCTTCTTCTTTGAGTCATCAGAACTGTCATCCTTGTATTTCTTCTTCTTTGATTCCTTTCCCCAGCGGGGACAATCAGTAATGTAATGACCTGATTTCTTCCACTTGTGACAGGTCCGTTTCTTGTAGTCCTCAGATGTAGATTCTGATTTCCTCATGTCTCTTCTTGATGATTAAACGAACTGGCCTCGTCATGTAAATCTCTGGAATTTCCTCACAAGCATTGCAAGCTCCTGACCAAATTCTTCAGGGTCACAACTGCTGTCATCTGTGTCTTCTTCTTCAGATGAGGAAATTGCTCTTGCCTTCAGTGCACGTGGTCTGGAATAGCTTTGTCCATATAGATCTCTCTTTTCTTCTAGCTGGAATTCATGAGTATTTAGCCTTTCGAGGATATCAGCTGGATCTAGCATCTTGTAGTCTGGTCTTTCTTGAATCATCAGAACTAGAGTGTCAAATGAAGAATCTAAGGATCTCAGCAGTTTCTTCACAACTTCGTGATCAGTGATGTCTCGAGCTCCCAGTGCTTGCAGTTCATTTGATATGTCAGTGAGGCGATCAAAGGTGTCTTGGCAGCTTTCATTGTCATGTCTCTTGAAGCGATTGAAGAGATTTCGAAGAATATCAACACGAGAGTCACGTTGGGTTGATACTCCTTCATTTACCTTGCACAGTCTCTCCCAGATCAGTGTTGCAGAGCCCAAGGCACTTACTCTTCCAAACTGGCCAGGGCTCAGATGACCACAGATGATGTTCTTCGCTTGAGGATCGAGTTGCTTGAATTTCTTCACATCAGCTGCAGTGACACTGGCAGAGATGATGGGGACTCCATTTTCCACAATATACCAGAGATCATTATCAATAGCTTGTAAATGCATTTGCATTTTGTTCTTCCCGAAGGGAAAGTTCTCTCCTTCGTAGGTAGGACATGCTGCAGTCACCTTAAACATGCCTGCGGTCGACATAACTAAAACTCCAGGTGGTTAAACCAAAATCACACAGAACAAGGGAGTACCTTGCTCTGATACCAATTGAAAGTAAGTTATATCGACTAGAGGGGGGGGGGTGAATAGGAGATTTATAGAATTTCATCACTGAGGAAATTCCTTTTGAGGAAATTCCTCACTGATGACTAACTTACAGCGGAAACAGTTAAGGATCAGACGTGCAAACGTTCACAACAACAGTATTACAGAGTGAAGGTTGTGAAAACAGATTGCACAGTAAGCAGGCACGCAGAATACAGAGGATGATTAACTTAAGTGAAGAATTTGGGGTTGAGGAAATTCAGAGAAAGTCTTCAGCAAATTCTTCAAACAGTCACAGTGAAAGTCATCAACACATAATACAGAGAAAGTAAAGAGTTGAAGAATTAGAACCCGATTCTTGGTGAAGACTGTTGTTGATGACCCAGTTCCAACTAATGTGACAGTTGTACATCTGGTTTGGAGCGGCTTCGTATTGAAACCAAAGGACACCCAGTCCCGGGACACACAGTCCCTACCGTATTCTCCTTGAGCTAAGGACACAAAGTCCTCGCCCAACACTCGTGGTAAGTCTTCAGGGCAGACTTCCAAACCCTCACAAACTCGGTCACCCGGCGATCCACAATTGACTGCTGGATTGCTCTAGACCATGACGCCTAACCGTCTGGAGGATGCACAGTCCTCAAAGGTAAAAGGCTTCAGTCCCACACAGGAACAACTTCTTCAGTGATGCTCAATCACTAGGTTTGGTTTGTGGTTTCGGTGGGTGGTGTATTTCCTCACTGATGATTTACTCTCGAAGGCTCTGAGGAATTTGGGTTGCTCTTATGTCATGTGTCAGTTTCTAACGGAGCAGCCAACTAGCTAGTGGTTGTGGGGGGCGGCTATTTATAGCCGGGGAGCATCGCGACATGATTTGACACTAATGCCCTTAAATAATATGACCGTTGGAGTGGATAAGACCAGTGACTTGGCGTGGTTATCGAAACGGTCGGGACCCTCAACTGTGAGAGTCCTCATGTCACTCATATTCCTCACTTGAGGCTTTTGGTAGGATTTGGCTTGGGTTGAGCATCATGAGGAAATTCATTCCATAGTGTTACTATGACCCCCTTTAATAGTACGGTGTTCCTATTCATCAAATGCGAAGAAAGTAAAACAGAAAACGAAAATCTTCACGCTTCAATTTCTTCAGAATGATTTTCTTCAGGAACCACCGGTCTTCTCAATATCAATATCTTCATAAGGAATATCAATTTCATCGCAGATTTCTCGTGATTCATTTCTTCAGCTTCAGACCAATTTCTTCAACTGAAGACATATATTTTTAGGGGTCGATATTCTTCAAATATCTCAAACTCCTCAATGACTTATAGATCCTGTGTACACTTATAAACACATTAGATACTCTATAAGTCTTCAAACCACCAAAATCCCTAAGGGGCACTAGATGCACATACAGATTGCATACGCACGACGGGTGTGGAGTGGCACCCCCCCTGAAAAATAGACGTATAGGTTGAGCCGGCTCATCCTCCACCTGCGCATCCATCGACTCAGCATTTTCAGACGCCGCAGGGCAACTTATCCAACCCCGTCGATAACATGCTGGCTGACATGCATAACCTGGAGTCTCTCCCCATCCATGAAAGCACACCGATCGAGGTGGAAGCCAGGAACTCCATTGAGATACTGAAGACTTATGTGGTTCAACATGTGCAATTCTCTTACAGTCATGATCGGTTGCATTCCATGCCGCATGCCAACCACACCAAGATTCGCCGTGAGGAGTCTCCGGCGATTTGCAGCAGCGCTCCCTGACAACAGCCTCAAGCCAATCCACCCTTACCCCCGATGTCAAACTCCATGGCGCTTGTAAATGTTGCCAGTACCGCTTGTTAGGTGGAAGCAGATGCGGCGGTAGCACTGGCGGCACAGGTGGTTCCGACTTATGCCTAGTCAGCGCCCGCATACAGCGAATCGGGTGGTAGGACCTTAGGTTCCCCTGCTTGTCTTGCGCTCTACGTAATGAGCGCATGCCTATAGATTTCAAAGGTCCTCGGAAGGTGCCCAACTATACAACAGATCTTGAGCCAGCCATGTCGATTGAGAGTTCTGAGATTGCTATAGACATGCTTGATGCTAGTGACGCAGTATGTGCCAAATATCTCCCAATGATGTTGGAAGGGCCTTCTCAAACATGGTTGAAAAACCTACCGCCCCATTCTATCAACACTTGGGCGGACTTGAAGGAGAGGTTTATAATTTTTTTTTGAGGAATCTGCAAATGCCCAATGACGATTGTCGATCTACAACATTGCATTCAACGCAGCAACTAGTCGGCTCACCACTGGACCCGTCGGGTTGCGTAAATCATTCATTCATTGGATGGTATCACGGTGACTCAAGCCATGCTAATTTTGGAGAAGAATTGCCATTTCCAACCTCTGGTTTTGAAGCTTGGCCGTTTGAAGCGAAAGGTGCAACATATGGGCGAGCTGATGGAGACCCTCACCAGATACACCAAGTCAAATGGCATGAAGGATGCCGGTTCAGATGAGGAAAAAGCCATCAAGAGTAAAAAGGGGGATGGCAACAAGGTCCATTCTCAAAACCCTGGACGTAATGGTAATCAGGGAGATCGAGGAAAGAGAAGGCAACAAGATGGCTGGTCAGATTTTGTTGCAAACACCAATACCGGGTTTAGAAATCAGCGTCGGAATACTGGTCCGGCTCGAGGCTTTAGTAGGAAGAAACCGCATAATTATGAGGAGATTCTCAAGGGACCTTGCCCTAAGCATAGCACCCCACATGCCCCGTTTACTCATTTTTGGGAAAATTGTTATGTGATGCTGGAGTTTCGTCTCCATTCTTCTAGGGATCACCAAGGGGGCGACAGTGGTGGACACCTGGGTAAGTTTGGTACTGCTAGGTCACATGGGGCCTCATCTGGTGGGTTCCCTGGATCCGGCTCTCCTGGGAAGGGCAGCTCAAGAAACGACAACGACCAAAATAACCACCAGCATAATAACCAGGGCGGATTCTAGAGAAACCCTAAGCAATTGAGCAGTGGTCAGTACCACGTCTTGACCACCAACACTTGCAGGCGAGATAACAAAGTCAAGCAGAGGGCAATCAATATGGCCGAGCCGCTAGTTCCCAGATATCTCTGTTGGTCAGAGCAGCCTACTACTTGGAGTATGGACGATCACCTGCCTCGGGTTGATAACCCCAGTGACTTGGCTCTAGTGGTGGTGCCTCAGGTTGGGGGATACACCCTCTCAAAGTTTCTCATGGATGGATGGAGCAGCACTGATATCCTATACTATGACACCTTCCGGCGAATGGATTTTTTCGACGATGACTTGATGCCTTCAACGACAGTCTTTCACGGCATAGTCCCAGGCAAGTCAGCATACCCAATCGGGCGGATCAAATTAAATGTTGCTTTCGATGTTTGAGGTGGTCCAAATCAGGAGTCCCTACCATGCCTTGTTTGGACGGCCGGCTTACGCCCGCTTCATGGCTCGACCTTGTTATGTATATCTCAAGCTCAAAATGCCGGGACTCAAGGGTACCATCACAGTCGAAGGGAATTGAAAAATAGCTCAGGAGTGTGAGGAAGGACACGCTGCATATGTTTAGTCAGCATGCGCGAGAGAGGAGTTGAAATTCGACAAGGATAATGTTGACCCGGCCGACATAAGTCCTCTCAAGAAACCTACTGTCGATGTTGAGCAGCCCCTCAAGTTCAAGGCAATGGACGATACCAAGCAAGTCGACTTCAACCCGGGCAACTCTTCTAAGGAATTTACTATTGAAACCGGCTTGGATCCCAAATAGGACAACATGCTCATTGAATTCATCTGCGTGAATTGGGACATCTTCGTATGGCAACCTTCTAACATGCCTGGAGTGGTGGGAGAATTCGCCGAGAACCACCTTAATGTGGATCCAAAGATGAAACCAGTTAGACAATACCTCCGTCGTTTAACGATGAGATACGCAAGGCTATTGGGGAAGAAGTCGCCCGACTCCTTGCAGCCGGTGTCATCATCGAAGTTTTCCATCCGTCATGGTTGGCTAACCCGGTCTTATTTCCGAAGAAGAACGACACCTAGAAGGTAAAGCCTACAAGGTTCAATGTCTAGTCTATTATATTTCAGAAGTGCTGACTTCATCGAAGCAAAGGTATCCCCATTACCAGAAGCTTATTTATGGAATATATTTGACAGCAAAGAAAGTGGCACATTACATTCAAGATCACTCCATAGCAGTCATCAGTGATGCTCCCCTATCAGAGATCCTTCACAATCGGGATGCAACGGGCCAAGTGGCCAAATGGGCTATGGAGCTGTTGTATTTGGATATCATGTTTTTAGCAAAGAAAGCCATCAAATCTCAGGCCCTTGCTGATTTTATGGCCGAGTGGGTGGACTAGCAACACCCTGCACAAATTCATTCGGTGCATTGTACTATGTTATTTGATGGATCCAAAATGTTAAACGGGTCCGGTGCTGGTATGGTTCTAGTGTCTCCAAAAGGCGACAAGCTTAACTATGTCCTTCAGATGCACTTTGATTCATCCAACAGTGAAGCTGAGTATGTAGCTCTCCTTTACAGTTTGCGTATGGCCATCTCACTCAGCGTCCGACGCCTGATGGTCTACGGTGACTTAGACTTAGTGGTCAATCAGGTGATGAGGGACTGGGACGCGCGGAACACCGCCATGACAGGTTATTGCAATGTAGTGAGGAAGTCAGAGAAGAAGTTTGAAGGCTTAGAACTCCATCATGTACCCCGACTGAAGAACCAGGTAGCGGATGAATTGGCTAAGGTCGTATTTACTCGGAAGCCTATACCCAGCAATGTATGTTTGGAACACTTCCACAGTGCATCTGTGCAAGAGGATCCTTTCACTGAAGAGCCCCCATAGCCAACAAGTACTTCTCATCCGACTGAGGTTTGATGTTCCAGAGGCCGTTGATCTTATCATGGAATTTTTTGTGATTACTCCTGACTGGACAGTGTTGTATATTGCATCCATCTTAAGGCGGGAGTTGCCAAAAGACGAAGAAGAAGCCCGACAGATTGTTCGCAGGTCAAAGGCCTTCACAGTAACGGGTGATCACCTTTACACAGAAAGCGTGACCGACATAGGTCAATGATGTATCTCCTGTGAGGAGGGCCAACTGATTGTGGAAGAAATTCACTGGGGGACCTGTGGTCATCATGCGTCCTCTTGGACCATTCTTGCCAAAGCATACCAATCTGGATTCTTCTGGCCACGCGCTAATGAAATGGCCAAAGATCTCGTCGACCGTTGTGAAGGTTGTCAGTTCTATTCCAACCTATATCACAAACCTCCATCAGCCCTGAAGACAATCCCTCTCATTTGGTTGTTTGTTGTCTCGGCCTTAGACATGGTCAGGCCTTTCCGGACGGGTCAGAGTGGTTTCACGCACTTGCTCGTTGTAGTCCACAAGTTCACCAAATGGATCGGAGCCAAGCCAATCAAGAAGCTGGATGCCCGCACAACCATCAAGTTTGTGAAGGAAATAACATTCCGGTATGGAATCCCGCATAGCATCATCACAGACAAGGGGTCAAACTTTGACTCGGAAGAGTTCGGACGTTTCTGCACTAACCAAGGGACCCGAGTGGATTATGCATCCGTTGCTCATCCGCAAACCAACGGTCAAGCAGAGCGAGCAAATGGTCTTAGCCTACAAGGATTAAAGCCTCGACTCATGCAAGACCTCGAATATGCCGCAGGCGCTTGGGTGACTGAACCTCTGTTCTCTGGGGTCTGAGGACAACACCGAACCGGTCGACTGGGCGAACTCCTTTCTTCCTGGTCTATGAAGCCGAAATTGTTCTACCGAGTGACTTGATTCATAGTTCCCTCCGAGTGGATCTCTATTCAAAAGCTGAAGCCGAGCAAGCATGTCAAGATGGAGTAGATCTTCTGGAAGAGGAACGCGGGATGGCGTTGATTTGATCCCCAGTTTATCAACAAGACCAAGGGCGTTTTCATTCAAGTCATGTGGGAGACGGGCGTTTCATGAAGGTGATCTGGTGCTCAGAGTGGATCAACAACGACATCATAAGTTAGATCCTGATTGGGAAGGGCCTTTCACCATCACTAAGGTGCTAAACAATGGAGCCTACCGACTCTACAATCTTTAGAAGAGGACAGATGAACCGCACGCATGGAATGCGGATTTGCTGAAGCATTTTTTTGATTAATTACTGGTCTATTCGATGTAAAACGCGAAGTTTGCTGAATAAAGTTTCTTGTCAGAATCACAACTTCTTCAATTTTGGTCAATTCTGGTCGAGTGGCTACAGCCCAAAAACGTACTCCGAGCGAAGAGAGATCCTCAAACTCGGGGGCTTAGCTGCGAACAAGATTCGTCTAAGTTAACAAAATCTTCCGAGTGGTAAGAACTATCCACTCGGAGGCTTAGCTGCGAACCAGTCTTCGCCTAAGTACAAAACATACTCCGAGTGAAAAGTGATGCTCACACTCGGGGGCTTAGCTGCGAACAAGATTCGCCTAAGTTAACAAACTCTTTCGAGTGGGTAACAACTATCCACTCGGACGTTTAGCTACGAACCAGTCTTCGCCTAAGTAAAAAATGTACTCCGAGTGAAGAGCGATCCTCACACTCGGGGGCTTAGCTGCGAACAAGGTTCGCCTAAGTTAACAAACTCTTCCGAGTGGGTAAAAACTATCCACTCGAATGCTTAGGCAAACCAGTCTACGCCTAAGTACAATTACTCCGAGTGAAGAGCGATCCTCACACTCGAGGGCTTAGCTGCGTTCAAGATTCGCCTAAGTTAACAAACTCTTCCATGTGGATAAAAATTATCCACTCGGGAGCTTAGCTGCGAACCAGTCTTCACCTAAGAACAAAATGTACTCTGGGTGGAGAGCGATCCTTACATTCGAGGGCTTAGCTGGACACGATTCTCCTAAGTAAAAATATAGTTCGAGTGGATAAAAAGACTTCACACTCGGAACCTTAGTTGCGAACAAATGGCCTAAGTCAAAAAAAAATTCCGAATCAATAGCAATATATTCACTCGAATGAAACCAAGCAAATCATGCAAATATCAAAAGCAGATAGATTCGAAAGAACTCAACACGGATCAAAGTTATCCGCACATCCATAAAGTACTCAGGATCAACACCCGAATGAAGTTTAATCGATTCATCTACCACTCGGCATACCGAGGCAAATTTAAAGGTTATAGGAATAACAACAGTTTTCTCTTCAAGGACCTCCGGGACTTGCTAGCTCAACAAAGGTATCGAGATCGATTCCATCAGCAATGCGAGTCGCAGCATTGATGAAAGTCTCCATAAAGTCTTTGAACTGGAGCTTCTTCATATTTGCTACTTGGAGCATTGTCAGTTTCTCCTCCCTCTCCTCCTTAGAGTGGACCCCGACGAGAGAAAGAGTAACATCAGCCCCACACCGAGCAGCAGATTTCATCCATGCTTGGACTCTCTTAGGAACCCGACCTAGGAGCTCCATCACAGCTTCCAGATCTACGAGGAGCGTATCTTTAGGCCATAACTCTTTGTCGATTCCTCCCACAGCAGCTCGCAGTCGAGTGAAGTATCCTTGAACTTTCACAAGGTGGTAGTTGAGGTGATACATGTCTACGGCCAAGTCATCAGGAACATGAAACTTGACGGGGTCCAAGTATGGCTCCACCTGGAAGGTCTCTTTCTCGAAGTTCGGACAAAATTCTGTGGAAGAAGAAAAATGAAGCATCAACTGCATATCATTCGACGAAAAGTGTAAAGACTCACTCGGCAAAGAGAACATACAAATGAGGGACGCAAGAATCTTCGCCAGGAAATCTTTTACAAAACTTTCTATAGTATTTCCCCTCTTTGCTATAGAGTTAAGCTTCTTTGCCCACTCATCTCTTTCTTTCTTCATTTTTTCATTTTCTGTCATCAACTTATCAAAGTCCGCAAGCTTCAGTTCATCAGCTTCAGACTTCTCCTTCAGCTTGGCAAGGACTAGATCCTTGTCTTCCAGCACCTTTTTCATTGCATCACACTCCAGCTTCAGTTGGTTCTTCTCAGACTCCATCTGGGTATACTGCGACCGAATCTCGCAAGCCTTCTCAAAAACATCCAAGTGGAAAAGTAAGTTTCATTCAACATATTTTTTTCTACTTCCGAGTGAAAAAATACAAGTCATTCGACACAATTATTTTTCTACTTCAGAGTGGAGAAATACAAGTCATTCGACACAATTATTTTTCTAGTTCCAAGCGAAAAAAGAGAAGTCATTCGACAGTTAGCGGCCCGCCGCACCCACCCAAGTTCGTAAGACTACTGCCCTTCGTAAATGATCGCCACTAATCTCAGGGAGTACACCAGTGGGTGCACTTAGCATGCCCTCACTAGATACAAAATTACTCGGCCAGACCAGTTTGACCGGGTCCTGCATTTACTCATTCTCAATTAGACCATTGCCGAGGCAAGCACTCGACAACGGTATCGGGGACTGTGGCACCCTCCGTTTAGTCATACGCTAATCATACACGCAAATGTGTACGATGAAACTCAAGGACTCATGGGAAGATATAACAACATAACTCTAGACACAAATAAAACAATATCAGCTTCATATTACAAGCCACGGGCCTCGAGGGCTAGAATATGGAAGCTCGATAAACACACGAGTCAGCGGAAGCAATTTGAATATCTGAGTACAGACATAAAACATGGGGTGCCTTTGAGAAGGCTAGCACAAAAGATACAACGATCGAACGAGGCGAGGCCTCCTGCCTCGGAACCTCCTAACTACTCCTGGTCTTCAGCGGCCTCCACGTAGTAGTAGGCACCGTCGGGGTGGCAGTCGTCATCGGCGGGAACCTCCATCTCCTGGGCTCCATGATCTGGTCGCAGCAACGGATCAAGGGCGCAAAGGGGGAGCAAAGCAACAGTGAGTACTCATCCAAAGTACTCGCAAATCTTACATCAGAACTATTTTAAGTATGCATCAGTAACAAAAGAAAGGGGTGGTTTATATGTGCACTGACTGCAACTATGTGAGAAAATAAAGAGAGAAGGCCTAGTCTTATCGAAGACTGCCATCTTTAGGGTCTTGCAGCAATAGACGAGAGTAGAACTAGTGTAACTCAATTAAAAGTCATATTGTTGCAGCAATATTAAAGTGAGGTCACCCAGAGATCCTCCCTCGACTCCCTCCGAGGAACCAGTCCCGAGGCAACTAATTCCAGTTAAGTAACAATTGTAGTTGTATAAGATCAGGGCACAACTCCAAATCGTCCTGTAACCGTGGACACGGCTATTCTAATAGTTAATTTTCATCCCTGCAGGGGTGCACCACATTTCCCTTCACGCTCGATAAGACTCTGGCAGGACACACTTTTTCAGGGTCATGCCCGGCCTCGGAATATCGACACGTCGCAGCCCAACCTAAGACTCAAAAGAGAGGCCAGCCCGTCGGTCTAACTCCTAAGCACAAAGGGTTCATGGGCCCACTTCCCCTTCGCGCTCCTGCATGATGCATGGGTGGCCGACGTCACTCCTAGCATCCCTTAATCACAAGTGCGATGAATGTTGGGACCACTCGGGCGCGCGCCGCTACATTGCTGACATCTGAAAAGCTTCGGCTGATACCGCGACGCCGAGTACCCATAATTCTTCCCGCGTAGCCGGTTAGTGCGAAAAGGTCTCCAACCAACCCAGATCAAATACCCAAATCCATTATCATTAGTTAGGCCATCGACACAATCTCGCAGGAATCCACCCGTCTAACAACTAATCATCCACGATCGAGTAACATGGTCGAGTAACTGTGTGGTTGTAACATCGGGAGGAATCCGAGGTATCACCCTCGTTGGATTCCGAACGATGTATCCGTCAAGGTGGGCTCGGAGGAATCACCCTCAGGGGTCCCACACTTGAGGGGTTGCACGACAGAGGCATCGTCGGGAATGGTGAAAGAGAAATCACCCTCGATAACCACGACTGATTAGATATACTAAAGAGATATCATCAGGAGTACTTAGCGAGGTGTCACCCTTGGTACCCGATAGTATCCCTCTAGCGTCGTACAACTAAGGGGGGTGTATGTGTTGTGTCGGGACTGGTTCGTCGATCAGGGATCGAGATTTGAAAGCAAAGCGGAGCAACTGGACTACGGGGTCAGAAGGGATGACTGCTCCACCTATACTAAGTAGATTAAAGGTACAGTACTGAAAATAGAAGTTCATCAAAAAGAGGCTATGCATCAGATATAGGATCTATCTACAACAGTAGCAAAAATACTAATGCAAGCATGAGGGAGAAAGACATAGGTGATATAGGATTGATCAAGGAGGGTTTGCTTGCCTTGCTGCTCTGCGGCAAAATGGTGGTCAGCAGGGTCGTAGATGTACCCGGCAGCACCGTCAGTCTCGGGGTCTACCGGTAAGAAGAGGGGGAAGAAACAATAAATAATAGCAACGGTGCAACACAATGCATGACATGGCAAGATGCAGGCTAGACATGAGCTAACGCAGCAACATCCGTCATAGACGGGTCGGAAGAATATCTGACGATATTTTCCAGGTCTCTGGCTACTACCCGTCAGATGGAAAACGATGGAAAAGTTCCATGTTTTCTATGCAAGGGACGCGTGACAAACGAATGGACCGTGTATCCGGGTTCGTCTCGTTCTCTTGATCAACTTTCTTGTTGAAAATATTCTGATCTAACTTACAGATTATTTTATATTAATTTTTGAAGTTTTATCAATTATATAGGAATTAAAAACAGATTTAAATAAATTGAGTAAAAGAAATTATGACATCACCATGATGTCATGCTCACATCAGCAGTTGAATGGTCAACTGACCAGTGGGTCCCAAGCGTCATAGACTTAGTTTTTAATTAGGATTAAATAGTAATTAATCACATTAATTTAGTGAGGGACCCACGTGTCATACTCTAATTATTCTAATTACCCGCTTAATTAATTAACTAATTAATTAAATAATATACCTATCTATTTATTTATTTAACAAAAACATATTTTTATTTTTATAATTTAATTTTCATTTTTCTTAAAAGCGTGTGGGGCCTCCTTGTAAGTGGGTGTGGAGGTATGGCCCCACCGGTAAGTGGCAGTTGCCACATACACATATTTACCTACATATATTAAACATAATGTATTGCTCTCTATACATACATGATATTACATACATACATATATACATACAAAATACATACGTGCATCTCATACATACATACATACGGGCATCTAATACATATATACATACATTTATACATCATTCCATTTTTCTTTTTCTCACATCTCATCTCCAACCTCTCTGGCATCTCTGTGTTCATCTCTCTCATCTCAACAAAGTGAGAGAGGGGGCTATCTACACCTACACCTACATGATCTCAACGAGTCGGAACGGAGCGCCGATTGCCAGAATGGAACCGGGAGAGGAAGAAGGAGAGAATGGCCGGGGACCGGGGCTCACCGGCGTTGACAAGAGGGCCCGATGTAGATGGAGTTCTCGGGAGGTGCGGAGGAGACAGCATGGAGGAGTTCCCGGTGTTAGTGGTGACGGTTCCGGCGAGGTGGGTCGCCAGGTGGCGGCGTCCAGGGGGTGATGGGGAGGAACGCGGGGGCGCTAGGGTTAGCCCGGTTGGGGGGCTTTATACCCCCACGTGATGGGTTGAATGGGGGGTGGCTGGCTGGGCCAATTTTGGCCCAGTTGGGTCAGGGGTTTTCTGTTTTTTTAATATTCTTTTATTATTATCTTTAATTACTTTATTTCCTTCATTTATTTTACACAAAGATTCTCTTTTAAATATGTAGGGATTACCTAATAATTTCAAAAGTGCCCGATTCATATTAATAATTCGTTAGAGAATTTTTATAACTCCCCGACATTTTTATTGCAACAACATAAAACCTTTCTCGTTCGACTTTAAGTTTAAGTTTCGAATTTTAATTCGGTTTCAACTAACAATCGCGAGAGCAACGATAATAATCACCGTGACGTGGCATCATTAGCGTGTGATCACTTTAGCTTAATTACAATCATCACTGTAGCAAAACTTGAGGATGTCACAACTCTCCCCTACTAACAAGAATTCTGGTCCCGAGAATTAAGAGGTAGAAGGAAAGAGCTTGGGGTATTCATCACGAAGATGATCCTCGCGTTCCCAAGTGGCTTCAGCTTCAGAATGATTTGACGACTGCACTTTAAGGAACTTGGTGACTTTGCGATGAGTCTTACGTTCAGCTGGGTCGAGAATGCGGACCGGATGCTCTTTATAAGAGAGGTCTTGTAGCAGCTCAAGCATACCATGATCCACTTTTCGAATAGGATCCTTGAAGCAGTGGTGGAGCTGAGAAACATGGAAGACATCGTGAACCTGAGAAAGGTTCGCCGATAGTTCCAATTGATAAGCCACTCTCCCACGCCTTTCGAGAACAGTGAAAGGACTAATATAGCGAGGAGCTAACTTGCCCTTGATCCCGAAATGATGTGCACCTATCTTTGGCGTGACACGAAGATAAGCCTTCTCGCTAGGTTGATAGACCATATCTTTATGATGATCGTCATATTGACTCTTCTAACGAGACTGAGTAGCCTTCAGATTCTGATGAATAATGCGGACTTGATCTTCGGCATATTGAATAACATACGGACCGAAGAGTGATCGTTCCCCAGTTTCTGACCAATTCGGAGGAGTCCGACAACTTCGTCCATACAATTCTTCGAAAGGGGCCATCTTCAGACTAGCTTGATTGTTATTGTTGTAAGAGAACTCGGCATACGGAGAGATTCCTTCCATTTCTTACCGGAAGAAATGACACAAGCTCGAAGCATGTCCTCGAGAATTTGGTTGACTCGTTCAACTTGTCCCTGGGATTGACGATGAAATGTCGTGCTGAAGGACAGATGAGTCCCCATAGCCTTCTGAAAACTTTCCCAGAATTTCGAAGTGAACAAGCTGCCACGGTCCGAGCTGATTACCAATGGAATACCGTGAAGTGAAACAACCTTTGTCATATAAAGATCTGCTTGTTGACTAGCATTAATTGTTTCTTTGACGGCTAGGAAATGTGCAACTTTGGACAGTCGATCAATGACGACAAGAATAGCATCATTACCTTTCTGAGATTTGAGAAAACCAGTGACAAAGTCCATTTCAACATGGTCCCATTTCCACTCAGGAATAGAGATAGGTTACAGAGTTCGAGCAGGTTATTGATGTTCTAGCTTGATATGCCAGCATATATAACATTCTGCCACATAGCGTGCAATTTCTTGTTTCATATTGGGCCACTAGAATCTTTGCCGGATGTCTTGGTACATCTTGGTACTACCCGGGTGAATAGACAATGGTGTGTCGTGAGCTTCTTTCATCACCTCTCCAGTCATTCTGAGATTTTCCTTCTTATTTGGGACGAATAGGCGACCCTTGAAGTACAAGGTGCCATCTTCAGCACCAGTGAAAAAGGAGGGTTTACCCTTCGGAATATAGCTCTTAGTCCTGTCGACATCATCGTCAAAGCCTTGCAGATTCTTTATGGTGCCCACAAGATCAGGTTCCACAACTAGGTTACTAGGGAACCCTGATTAACAACACGGAGGTTCATCTTTTGACACTCTTTAGGAGGGGGAACAAGGTAACCCTGAGGAACAATATGGAGGTTCAGCATACGGAATTCCTCTTGCCGACGATCATGAACCTTATGAACCTGGAGGTGGTTGCAGTATGACTTGCAACTCAAGGCATCAGCCATTACGTTAGCCTTGCCAGGGGTATATGATATACTACAGTCAAAATCTGCTATACGCTCCATCCATCTTTGTTGACGTAGATTCAGCTCAGGCTGAGTGAAGAAGTACTTCAGACTTTGATGGTCGGTGTACATTTCACAGCGATTACCGACAAGGTATTTTTTCCATTCTTTCAGTGCATGAATAACTACGGTAAGCTCGAGATCATGAACTGGGTAGTTTTCTTCATGAGTACGCAGTTGACGTGAAGTATAACCAATCACCTTGCGATCCTGCATCAGGACACAACCTATTCCTTGACGAGAAGTGTCACAGTATATGACGAAATCCCTTTTCGTATCCGGAGGAGCAAGTACTGGAGCAGATGCCAGTTTGGCCTAGAGCGCCTGGAAACTTTTTGGACATTTCTCAGTCCACTCATACTTGACACCTTTGTGAAGCAGGTTGGTTAAGGGCTTCACAATCTTGGAGAAGTTCTCGACGAATCGATGACAATAGGTGGTGAGTCCGAGAAAACTTCTGACTTTCTTGACATTCTTCAAGGAAGTCCAGTCAAGAATAGCTTGAATTCGTTCGGGGTTGACTGCGATACCATCCTTGTAAATCACATGACCAAGGTAAGTCACTTCGTCTAGCCAGAATTCACATTTGGAATACTTCGCATAGAGTTTATGCTCCCGAAGCTTATCTAGTACAAGATGAAGATGTTCATCATGCTCTTCTTTATTCTTCGAAAATACCAGAATATCATCCAGATATACCACGATGAATTTGTCGAGGTTGTCCATGAATAAATAAGTCATCAACCGAGAGAAGGTTGCCGGTTAGTTGGTTAAGCCGAAGGACATGACGGTGTACTCGTATGATCCATAACGAGTAACAAAGGCGATCTTTGGAATATTCTCTCTGCGGACACGGATCTGGTGGTATCCCAACCTCAAGGCGAGCTTAGAGAAGACGATGGAACCAGCAAGTTGATCATACAGATAATTTATCCGAGGGAGAGTATATTTGTTTTGAGTACTGGCTTGGTTGATAGGACGATAGTCTTGAAAAATCGATTTGTCCCATCCTTCTTCTTAACAAGGAGAGAAGGTGCTCCCCAAGCAGAGGAACTCGGACGAATGAAACCCAGACGAAGCGAGTTGTCAATTTCTTGCTTAAGTTCAAGGAGTTCATGTGGTGGCATTTTATAAGGACGCTTAGCAATAGGAGTGGTACCGGGTACCAAGTCAATGACAAACTCGACAGCTCGAGCAGGGGGAATCCCCGGAAGTTCTTCTGGAAAGACATCTTGGAATTCTCGGACCACTGGAATGTTTTCAATACCTTCAAGAGGCGACACATTTAATGCATTCAAGGCATATAGCTGTGCCTCAGCATTTCGGACGAGATGAGCATGGTAGCTTATTAATTCATCCGAAGGTTGTAGGGGGTGGACGGTCTTGGTGGCACAAACGATTGATGACGTATGAACTTTCAACCAGTCCATCCCCAGTATGAGATCAATGTTTAACGACTTTAGTAGGATGGGGTTGGCAAGGAATTTTAATCCTTCAATTTCAACTGAAACATGGGGGCAAACCATAGAGGTTCGGCATTCGCCCCCAAGGGTGTTGACCACGATCGGGATGTGCATCTGTTCGCTCCTAATGTCATGCATCTATGCAAAAATTTATGACATAAAGGAATGCGATGCTCCTGTATCAAACAATACAGAAGCAGGTACTGAGTTAACGAGAAGTGTAGCCATCACGGTAGCAGGCTGGTCTTGAGCTTGACCCATATCAATGTTGTTGATCTGACCATGAACATAAGCAGGCTTAGCGTTGAAGTTGCGGTTCTGGTTGTTGCCACTGCCAGTTGAGGGAAGTGTCAGCTAATTCGCATTCTGCCTGCAGTCTCTAGCATGATGACCTGCACGGCCACACTTGAAGCACAACCCATCCTTAGGAAGGGAAGGAGTAACTCGAGGTGGTGGAGCTGGAAGCCTCGGCTGCCTAGGTGGTGGAGGAGGCAGGGTCGGTGCAGCATAGCACGACCTCGTAGCAGGAGCAGGTGCATGGTACATGTTGTTGGGAATCCAGATCTTCCGCTCTTGTGCAGATGAGCGCGAAGATGAGCCCATGTCACGGTTGCACTTGCTGCTATCCTTGTAATCCTGCAGACCAGTCTCAACTTGAATAGCCTTGTTCACCAGGGTGGCGAAATCAACATAGTCCTAAACAAGGAGTGTCAGTTTGATATCAGGGTGAAGGCCTTCACGGAACATCTCCTGTCTGCGTGCGTCAGTTGCAATGTCTTCTTCGGCATAGCGAGATATGTCCAGAAATAGCCGCTGATAAGCATCCACAGTCTTGCTGCCCTGGACCAGGTTGCGGAACTCACGCTTCTTCCGGTCCAAGATTCCCTGAGGAATGTAGCAAGCACGGAAAGCAGCCTTGAACTCTGTCCAAGTGATGACGGTTCCCTCGGGCTGAGAGTTCCTGTGGCTGTCCCACCATTGAGCAGCGGGACCCCTTAGGAAGTAGGCGGCAAAGTTGACATAGCTCGCCAGGGGCACTTTGGCAGACTCCAGCTCATAAGCAATGTCACGGAGCCAGTTATCAGCATCAAGAGGCTGAGTTGAGCTGCGGTAGATCGCAGGGTTGAGGCGGCAGAACTCTTGCACTATCACGCCTTGCTATTGGTTCATGTTCGGCCTTTGGAACTGATCCATGAGCCCTTGCATAAACTGGCAGTTCAGTTCAAACTGTTCGATCATTCCCGCCATATACTCATGAGGCGGGCGTGGTGCATCGTTGGCAGGGCCACGCGGGCGGCCAGCTGATCTAACCATCCTGCTAAATATTTAATAGGGGTATTTTAGCTTAAAGTACTTGCAAAGGCATTGTACGCATTCATGAAGTAATCAAGCATGATGAAAGGAAAATTTGATAGATACTTCATAGTAGTTGAGTTCGACATACAGACCCATACATAAGTTCGATTACAGACCAACGATTACAAATTCGAAATTTGGTGATAGCCTGGACGCATTAGAAGATACCCTGGACTCACTAGGTGGCACGCAGGCACGCGGTGGAAGAGAACCACAACGAGATATAGCGATAAGGCTATATCAACGTCGGAGAGGACTAACGAATCCTGGTAGCTGGCGGTGATAGAAGGTAGGAACAGCACCATGTGTCCCGTTGTGACTCTGGTGACGGTACCGCATCCACTCGAGGAGTTGAGGTCCAAGTGCAGGGGTTCTACCCCCAACATCAGTCCACTCAAGACCTGATGGTAGCTCTATCCTGCTCGGCTCGCGGATGTCCATAGGGGGAACCCTTGGGTGGTGTGCTGGTTGTAGCTCTGTTAACGCGTCGTAATGACAAGCACACGTAGCGTACAACTCCACAGTCAGAGCTCGTAAAGCATGATCCAGTGCCTCAGTGTAGTGCACCATAACCCACGCGTCATAGCGATGTGTCACGTAGGGGGCGCAGACAGCGACGTAGGATCGGTCGCTGCGCTCCCGAACGCTAGCAATGTAGGTAGTGAGATCAGACCCAGTCTCATCCCCAGCAGGAGCATGCGGGATGTACCTGAAGGCACTCTCCTCCAGGTGAGGGTACGCTCCACGGAGACGGGTGATAGCGATGTAGGCCGCATCATGGACGGTTATCTCGACCGACACTCCAATACCACAAAAGACGTGGTGCTCGAGGGCGTCGCCGCCCATCCGGTCGAAGATGCGAACCTCAGCCTGGTACTGGTACTGGCTGTACTCGCGGAAGTCCTTGCACACAGTGTACTCGGGGTACCAGTGATATCCCAGCCTGGTCAGGAGGTCGACCAAAATGGTTGGGAACCCAATCGTCTCAGTGGCCTGTGTCAGGCCCACATGCTGTCTTGCGGGACGCATCTGAAAATAAGATTGACGGATGTCAAATGACAGTGTGTGTAATATATATTCAGGAGAACTTAGTAGATAGTCCAGCGCTCCGGGTCGATGTGATTACGAGAACCTAATGCTAGAGTTAGTAAAATATTTAACCCGAAAGAAAAGAGAGAGTAGAGCCCAGAGTATAGGAAAGGAGTAAACTATACTAATACCACCCAATTGAGACGTGGGCCCGTAAGCCACAACATCAGTGTTAGTTACTTGACTCAACTTCGGCCACGGAGTTGGAAATGGAGCTACCTACAGGCAGTCGGCTCTGATACAAACTTGTGACGCCCTCCGTTTAATCGTACGCTAATCATACACGCAAATGCGTATGATCAAACTCAAGGACTCACGAGAAGATATCACAACACAACTCTAGACACAAATAAGACAATATCTACTTCATATTACAAGCCAGGGGCCTCGAGGGCTAGAATACGGAAGCTCGATAAACACACGAGTCAGCAGAACCAACAATATTTGAGTACACACATAAAACATGGGGTGCCTTAGAGAAGGCTAGCACAAAAGATACAACGATCGAACGAGGCGAGGCTTCCTGCCTGGGAACCTCCTAACTACTCCTGGTCTTCAGCGGCTTCCATGTAGTAGTAGGCACCGTCGGGGTAGCAATCGTCATCGGCGGGACCCTCCATCTCCTGCGCTCCATCATCTGGTCGCAGCAACGGATCAAGGGGGCTAAGGGGGAGCAAAGCAACGGTGAGTACTCATCCAAAGTACTCGCAAGTCTTACATCAGAACTATTCTAAGTATGCATCAGTATCAAAGAAGGGGGTATTTATATGTGGACTGACTGCAGCAATGTGAGAAAATGGAGAGAGAAGGCCTAGTCCTATCAAAGAGTGGCATCTTCAGGGTCTTACAACAATAGACGAGAGTATAACAGGTGTAACACAAATAAAAGTCATACTGTTGCAACAATACTAAAGTGATGTCACGCCCACAGATCCTCCCTCGACTCCCTGCAAGAAAGCAATCTCGAGGCAACTAATTCTAGTTAAGTAATAATTTTAGTTGTATAAGATCAGGGCACAACTCCAAGTCGTCCTCTAACCATGGACACGGCTATTCGAATAGTTAATTTTCATCCCTACAGGGGTGCACCATATTTCCCGTCACGCTAGATAACACTCTGGCCGGACACACTTTGATGGGTCATGCCCGGCCTTGGAGTATCGACACGTCGTAGCCTTACCTAAGACTCAACAGAGAGGCCAGCCCGCCGGTCTAACTCCTAAGGACAAAGGGTTCATGGGCCCACTTCCCCTTCGTGCTCCTGCACGATGCGTGGGCGGCTGATGTCAGTCCTAGCATCCCTTAATCACAAGCGCGATGCATCTCGGGACCACCCGGGCACGCGCCGCTACATTGCTGATATCTGAAAAGCTTTGGATGATACCGCGACGCCGAGTACCCATATTTCTTCCCGCGTAGCTGGTTAGTGCCAAAAGGTCTCCAACCAACCCAGATCAAATACCCAAATCCATTATAATTTTAATTAGGCCATTGACACAATCTTGCGGGAATCTACCCGTCTAACAACTAATCAACAATGATCCCAGTAACATGGTCGAGTAACTGTGTGGTTGTAACATCGGGGGGAATCCGAGGTATCACCCTCGTTGGATTCCGAACGATGTATCCGTCAAGGTGGGCTCAGAGAAATCACCCTCGGGGGTCCCACACTTGAGGGGTTGCACGACAAAGGCATCGTCGGGAATGGTGAAAGAGGAATCACCTTCGATAACCATGACCGATTAACTAGACTACAGAGATATCATCAGGAGTACATAGCGAGGTGTCACCCTCGGTACCCGATAGTATCTCTGTAGCGTCATACAACTAAGGGGGGTGTATGTGCTGTGTAGGGACTGGCTCGTCGATCAGGGATCGAGATTTGAAAGCAAAGTGGAGCAACTGGACTACGGGGTCAGAAGGGATGACTGCTCCACCTATACTAAGCAGATTAAAGGTAAATTACTGAAAGTAGCAGTTCATCAAATATAGGCTATGCATTAGATATAGGAGCTATCTACAACAATAGCAAAAATACTAATGCAAGCATGAGGGAGAAAGACATAGGCGATGTAGGAATGATCAAGGGGGGGGGGGTTGCTTGCCCTGGTGCTCTGCGGGAAAAGGTTGGTCGGCAGGGTCGTAGATGTACCCGGCAGAAGCGTCAGTCTCAGGGTCTACCGGTAAGAAGAGGGGGAAGGAACAATAAATATTAGCAATGGTGCAACACAATGCATGACATGGCAAGATGCACGCTAGACATGAGCTAACGCAGCAACATCCGTCATAGACGGGTCGGAAGAATATCTGGAGATATTTTCCGGGTTTGTGGCTAGAACCGGTCAGATGGAAAATGATGGAAAAGTTCCATGTTTGCTATGCTAGGGACGCGTGACACACGAATGGACCGTGTATCCGGGTTCGTCTCATTTTATGCTGATCAACTTTCATGTCGAAAATATTTTGATCTGACTTACAGATTATTTTATATTAATTTTTCACGTTTTATTAATTATTTAGGAATTAAAAACAGAATTCAATAAATTGATTAAAAGCAATTACGACATCAGCACGATGTCATGCTGACATCGACAGTTGACTGGTCAACTGACCAATGGGTCCCAAGCGTCATAGACTCAGTTTTTCATTAAGATTAAATAGTAATTAATGACATTAATTTAGTGGGGGACCCACGTGTCATACTCTAATTATTCTAATTACCCTCTTAATTAATTAATTAATTAATTAATATATCTATCTATTTATTTATTTAATAAAAACATATTTTTAGTTTTATAATTTAATTTTCATTTTTCTTAAAAGTGTGTGGGGCCTCCCTGTAAGTGGGTGTGGACGTATGGCCCCACCGGTAAGTGGCAGTAGCCACATACACATATTTACCTACATATATTAAACATAATGTATACCTCTCTATACGTACATGATATTACATACATACATATATACATACAAAATACATACGTGCATCTCATACATACATACGGGCATCTAATACATATATACATACATCTATACATCATTCTATTTTTCTTTTTCTCACATCTCATCTCCAACCTCTCTGGCATCTTTGTGTTCATCTTTGTCATCTCAACAAAGAGAGAGGAGTCTATCTACACTTACACCTACATGATCTCAACGATGTCGGAACCGAGCGCCGATTGCCGGAATGGAACCGGGAGAGGAAGAAGGAGAGAATGGCCGGGGCCCGGGGCTCATCGGCGTTGACGAGAGGGCCCGATGTAGCCGGAGTTCTTGGGAGGTGCGAAGGAGACGGCGTGAAGGAGTTCTCGGTGTTGGTGGTGACGGTTCCGGCGAGGTGGGTCGCTGGTTGACTGCGGCTAGGGGGGATGGGGAGGGACACGGGGGCCCTAGGGTTCGCCTGGTGGGGGGCTTTATACCCCCACGTGATGGACTGAATGGGGGGGTGGCCGGCTCGGCCGATTTTGGCCCAGTTGGGCCAAGGGGTTTCTGTTTTTTTAATATTCTTTTATTATTATATTTAATTACTTTCTTTCCTTCATTTATTTTACACAAAGCTTCTCTTTTAAATATATAGGGATTACCTAATAATTTCAAAAGTGCCGATTCATATTTATAATTCGTTAGAGAATTTTTATAACTCCCCGACGTTTTTATTTCAACAACATAAAACCTTTCTCGTTCGACTTTAAGTTTCGAATTTTAATTCGGTTTCAACTAACAATCGCGAGAGCAACGATAATAATCACTGTGATGTGGCATCATTAGCGTGTGATCACTGTAGCTTAATTACAATCATCACTGTAGCAAAAGTTGACGATGTCACGGGGACTACACCCAGAGGGAGCACTAAGAGTGCCCCCACTAGAATACAAAAACACTCGACCAGGTTCGACCTGGCCGAGTCAAAAATAGAGTATACATCTTAATTTCAGACTCCTCCTGATGCAAGCATTCAACAGTAGTCTCGAGGACTACACCCAGTTGGTTCAATAAGCGTGCCCCCACTTGAGTAATTACAACGTACAGCGCGGCAAACACCCAGTGGATGTAAAGCAATAAAGCAAGATTGATAACATCCACAACATTCAGTCGGATTGACAAACAAGATTCAATCAAAAAATAACTTACAGTGGAACTTACTCGGATGTTCGCTTCGAGTGCCGAGCTGGTGTCATACGCCAATTTGCTCACCTCGAACACCTCCTTTGTACATTGCATCATCAGCTTGGCCTGGATCGTCGCCTCTTTGGCAGCGCCGGTATGGTCCTCTGGGATGCGATGCATAGAGAATGCAACTGATTAAGAAGCGGGCATCATGACAGGGGTAGCTTGGGTTACCAGAGGTGCACTCTGCATAGTCGTCACAACAGTTGATCCCGTTGGAGGGGCCATCGCCATAGCACCCGAACCGACTGGAGTAGCATTGAACACACGTGTCACAGGCATCCTCAGGGCAGACGTAACTGGCTCAGCAGGAGTTTGTTCCGTAGCTGTATGTTGAGGCTCTGGATCGTCATCCAAGAAAATGACACCCGAAGTTGAAATGGTGATGGTCAAATCAGTCCTGATCCAGTACATAAAATAGAGTGAACCCAATGTTTATCATACCTGGTCGAGGTGCAGGCTGATCCACTACGTCCAGGTCCATACGATCCTCTCCCGTCTCGAGAGGAGTAGACACCGAAGTAGAAGCCCTGGCAAACAAATTGCACTCGGTCACCAGAAGTTTGAGAAGACACAATGCCAAGATGAAAAAGACAAACACTCACACTGAGGCAACTGGCACGACGATTCTCATTCGAGGCAAAGCCTTCTGAAGTTTTAGCGCGTTCGGCTTTGGCTGTTTTGCAACCTTTTCCGGAGAGTCGGGCGCGACGGCTCGGTCCCGCTTCACACTTCTTCTGCTGGATGCTATTGTTTTATTTGGTGCAGCTGACGGGTCATGGCGTTGCTTAGTCTGTGGTTCTCGGTGTGGAGGCGATTGTTCTTCTTCCTCACTGTCTTCTGAAGCATCTTCGCTCTCTTCACTGTCATCTAGATACTCACTATCGACACTGCCACCTTCACTTTCTCCTCCAAGGTTGAATTGCTCCCCGTTGGGCACAGGAGAGTGCAGGTTGGTCCATTCCTACAAAGCTCAAAGATAACAAACTCAGTCGGATGAATATGAAGTCACTCGACAAAGGCATAAACGCAATCACAAAAGATATAACATACCAACTTCCGTGACTTATTCTCACCAAAATAGGGCGCAACTCGTCTAGATCCCACGGGGTTGTCGCAAGGACCAGTGATGCTTCTGATCCACTCGCTTACTGTCTCTTCATCGACTTCCTCTGGATGCGACCGAGTGGAGTCTTCAGAACCAGTGTAATGCCACATAGCATGGTCCCTTGCCTGAAGAGGCTGGATACACCGACTGAGAAACGTCTCTAGCGGGTCCAAACCAGTTAGCCCATTTCTAACCAAGTTAATCACTTCACCCGCCAACATCTCCATTTCTGCCGTTTCATCCTCGAATATATTCAATATCCTAGGAGCAGTCGGACGATCTAAGGTGAAGGGGGGAATACCAGTCGACATGTTCAGAGATGAAATATCATTGCAGTAGACCCATGACGACTGCCAGTTCCTAACCGATTCAAGGAGGGTCATCAAGGGACAAGTACTCCTATTCCTCTTGTGAATTCCTATGACACCACATAACTGGATAACGTTCGTCCGGGTGGCCCCAGGATTCGCTTTTTTTACTGTTTGGGATCAGGCAGTAAATACTTTTGTGAACAAACCCCAATGAGGAGGGCAGCCCAAGAAGCACTCACACAAGGTGATGAATGCAGAAAAGTATGCAACAGTGTTGGGAGGAAGATGATGGAGTTGTATCCGTAAATAAAAGAGGAAACCGTGAAAGAAAGGGTGTGGAGGCAGAGAAAAACCTCGCTCGACATGAGTGAGGAGGAGCACCCATTCCCCCTCACGACGTGCAGGTTCAAGCTCCTCCCCTGGCAGTCTCCATGATTTATCTGCCACCATCCCATGTTCAACGAGATCCAAGACATCCTCCTTCGTCACAGTGGACGGGATAAAATCCCTCTATATCCACCCTGGCGGCACCACGGTCCGACCGGCCTTTCTCCCCTTACCGCCCTTCTTGGCGTGCTCAAGCTTGGAGGTTTTGCCTTTCGTCATGGCTGTGGTAGCGAGGAGAAGATTCAGCAAGGCTGGCAAGGCAAAAGAGGAGTATGAGCAAGAAAAGATCAAGGCGCAGCTGTAACCCTAGCCACAGGTGCATTTATATAAGCGACCGACTGGTGGGACCTCCAGATCTCAACATATCCCCCTATCAATGGAGACATGACGCGTGGCGATGATTACGGCGCAATAATCAAGGCATCGTTGCTCCACTTGCCTGACAGTTGTGTCATCACTGCAAGGCGCGCAGAAACCGAAAATTCAAATCCCGCAAGATCCGGACCTACCGCAGTGATCAGTCATATCGAAAGATCCCGGTAGTCACTCGAAATAAGCCCAAGCATCTGAAATCACTCAGGTGAACTTCGGAACAGAATCGATCAAGGTGAATGCTGAAGATTTCAGTCGACCCAAAGTATTGTCAATCCCAGGAAAAGGACAAAGATCAGAACGACTCGCCTAGAACTCATGTCGACCCGTTGCTCACTCGAACCCAGATCCATTCAGGGGCTAATGATGGGGATATGTACCTAGGGTAGGGTCATAGGCCTAACCTAAATGTCCTACCCAAGGGCACGTCATTATTGGGCCAAAGGTCAGGCAGAAGACTCCGACTAGATGAAGATGGTTCTTAAAAGTCACTCGATATGAAAGCACTCGGATTATATTTACATCCACTCGACAACCTCGTATACACTCGGAAGGATTCCAGTCGGTACTGAAGAACAGAAGTCACCCACGACGGCCAACGGGAACACGTTCAACCAATGGTCTTTAGTAGAATTTATTACCCACTTACGTTATTAGTAATGTATATCTTTAACTCATATTGATCGAGCCCTTAGATGCTGAGGTATTGATGAGAGGTGGAGCACTCTTTATAAGCCATCCCTCCCCTCTGGCACAAGGGTTTGCACCCCCTGTATTACAAAAACCACACTGCAAGAACTACCGAGCAGCT
Organism: Hordeum vulgare subsp. vulgare; assembly: GCF_904849725.1. NCBI lineage: Eukaryota > Viridiplantae > Streptophyta > Magnoliopsida > Poales > Poaceae > Hordeum > Hordeum vulgare. The sequence continues at coordinate 364,389,153 of NC_058521.1, forward strand.
GAGACGTAGGGTTGTTACCTCCAAGAGAGGGGCCTGGACTCATACATCTTACGTACAATCTTGACGTAGCTACACCTCTACTATCAGGTTTATTCCCACGACACCTTGTGCAAAGAGTTTTCCCTTGTTCGCCTTAGCATGCTTATGTTTCATTCAGCGCTTTTGGTTGCTCCTCCCCGGATTTTTCATCGTTTGGTTGGGGGGAGGTCACTTTTGTTACCGGGCGTGTCCACTATGTAGACATCATAAGTAGAAGTGGCGGCCCATTGACCTGTATTTGTGGGAGTGGGTTCATCTGCCTCGTCATCCATGCCCTCAAGATCCTCGGAGCCATAGTCTAACGCGTCGGGTAAATCTTCGATTGTAGCTACCAAGTGGGTGGTGAGTTGCTGTAAAAGTTCCCATATTCTGACTCACCGTCGTACTGCGAGCGGGTCGGGCATGTTGAGATGTGCAACGATTCGATCTGGCTGAGCATCTCCTTTAATGCCGAGGGCTCATCCTGGTACATCCTTGGATGGTTTTCGGAGTTAACCTCTAGGGCGTCCATGAGGGAGGCGTGTTTGGCAAAAGTCGTTTGCTGCGATCCAGGCGTTAGGGTCGGGTCCGATCTAGGGGCCGACTCTTTGGATGAGAGGGATCCGAGGACATGGCCGGACGCGGGACCCGAAGTTAAAGCTTCAGGATTTTTGATCTCATCAGTCGAAGCTGCGATTCTTGCGGGGACCATATCGGTCCACGGATGGGTTGGTAATTCGAAACTCCCTAACCTGGTTTGCTGATCGGGGATGAAACCTCCGATCTGGCCAAGACAGACGGTTGGTTCATCGACCAGCGTAATGCTGCCGAATGAGAGTACTTGACCGGGGACAAAGATGTCTCCATTGCTGATTCTGTCGCTAACAATTTGGCAAGCTATCGATCTTCTCAGCAATTCAGCAGTGGAACTGTCAATGAAAGCACCAATGTCGATGTCAAAACCGACGGATCTCGGGTAGGGGGTCCCGAACTGTAGACCTTGGATCAATGGGTTGTAGGAAGAAGGGGGAGACAACAGTTTACCCAGGTTCGAGCCCTCCTATGGAGGTAATACCCTACGTCCTGCTTGATTGTATTGACGAACATGATTACAGAGTAGATCTACCTCGAGAACGTATATGCTAAACCCTAGATGATTGAGCGTCTCCTACACGGATAGGGGCCTCTGGTTTATATAGACACCAGGGACCCTAGGGTTTACAAGTTACCGACCATAATCGGGGGTGGGTGAGCCGACCTAGTCCTTCTAAGCTTGAAGCACATGCCAATCTTTGGAACATTCCTTCCACAGTAGAGGTCATCATATGGCCCTATATTCAATAGTAAGGCTCGATGGGCCAACCCTCCAATGACTAGCCGGCCGCCCGAGGACCCCAGAATCCCGAGGACCAACCGTATAAGAATGATGATTTCAGGCAGCACATACAATTTTCGTAGGGTCCTGAGAATGAAATTCTACATTAATTTTTTCACACTACGAGTGTTATTCTTCATCGATTGAAGAAAAATGTTACTTCATGTGTTGCACATCTAAGTCATCAATTTTGCATAAGTGTTAGGATGTGTGTCCTTTCACATAATATTCAAAGATTCTAAGATATTTTGCTCACACCGCAACTTGCAAAATCTCTTTTCATCCAAGGGCTTAGTGAAGATATCAGCTAGTTGTCCTTCAGTCTTCATGTGGCCGATGACGATGTTGCCCTTGAGGACATGATCACGATGAAAATGATGAAGAATCTGGATGTGCTTGGTCTTCGAGTGTTGTACTGGGTTGAATGAAATCTTGATTGCACTCTCACTATCATAGTAGAGTGGGGTATTCTTCAAGTTTATGTCATAGTCCTTGAGGGTTTTCTTCATCCACAGCAGTTGAGCACAGCAAGAACCAACATCAATGTACTCAGCTTCAGGAGTAGAAAGTTACATGTAGTTCTGTTTCTTTGAGGACCAACAGATTGAGGATCGTCCGTGGAAATGGCAGGTGCCTGATATTGTCTTATGATCCACAGGGTCACCAGTATGGTCAGAGTCAGAGTATCCAATGAGGTGAATATTTGAGCCCTTGGGGTACCATAATCCAAGCATTGGTGTGTGAGCTAGGTATCAAAAAATATGTTTCATAACCTTATGGTGTGATTCCGTCGGTGTTTCTTGGAAACGGGCACAAATGCAAACACTAAGCATAATTTCTGGCCTAGATGCACATAGGTACAATAAATAGCTAATCATAGAGTTATATACCTGCTGATCCAAATCTTTACCACTTTCGTTAGTGCACACGTGGACGTTGGTAGGCATGGGAATTTGGACGCCTTTGCATTCATGCATGCCAAATTTATTCAGGACATCCTTGACGTATTTCTCTAGATAAATGCAGATGCCGTTGCATTGTTGACAAATTTGAAGCTCTAGGAAGAATTTCAGCCCCCACATCATGGACATTTAATATTCTTCACCCGTCATGTAGACAAATTTGTAACTTTAATGTTTGTCAGTACAACCAAAGGTGATATCGTCCACATATATTTGGCATACAAATAGTTCATTATCAATGGAATTTGTGAAAATAGTAGGGTCGAGTGAACCTGGTTTGAAGCCTTTCTTCATTAGTAATTCCTTCAATGTATCACACCACACCCGAGGGGCTTGCTTGAGGACATAGAGTGCTTTGTTGAGTCTGGAGACTTTGTTAGGATGCTTTGGGTCTTCAAAACCTGGGGGCTGAGCAACATATACTACTTCCTCAAGCTTACCATTGAGGAATGCACTTTTCACATCCATGTGATACAATGTAATATTGTGATGGTTAGCATAAGCAAGCAATATATGAATAGCTTCAAGTCTAGGAACAGGTGCAAAAGTTTCATCAAAGCCAATTCCTTCAACCTGTGTGTAGCCTTGGTCTACAAGTCGTGCCTTGTTCCTCACTTCTTGTCCATCCTCATCTTGCTTGTTTCGATAGATCCACTTGGTACCGATGACATTGTTCTTGCGAGGATCAGGCCGTTTGATGAGTTCGCACACGTTGTTAAGCTTTAATTGATGAAGTTCATCTTTCATAGCTTGAATCCACTCAGGTTCCATGAAGGCTTATCAACCTTTTGAGGATGCTGTGATAGACACAAAGGAAGAATGCCCACGCAAATTGATCAAATGTGAAACTTTTGAGCTGGTGAGGGGACCTGGCGCATTGATGTCATTGAGGATTTTGTCAATTTCCACTTCATTTGCAATCCTCGGATGTGTGGGTTCAAGACTTTGGTTGTGTTGAGGAATTTGATCCAGAGCAATTTCCTCAACTGCACCAGCTCGAATTTCTTCATTATTTGGAATGACTTCGTCAACAAGTGGTTGTTCCTTAGTAGGATTTATATCTTGAGTGGCCACGAGCTTAATGGCTTCCTCACGAGGCATTTAATCTAGCATAGGATGCAGGTGCTCTCTTTGCGAGCCGTTCGTTTCATCAAACCGCACATCTATAGTTTTAACAACCTTGTTCTGGTAGTTGTTGAAGACTCTGTAGGTGTGCGAGTCCTTTCCATAAACAAGCATAAAACCCTTATGTCCTTTTGGCGCAAATTTTGAACTGTGGCGAGGATCTCTAATCCAGAATCTTGCACCCGAAGACTTTGAAAGAACTTACATTGGGTTTCTAGTCAGTTAGGAGTTCGTATGAAGTCTTCATGAGGAATTTGTGAAGATATACCCTGTTGATGATGTGGCAGGCAGTATTGATTGCCTCACACCAGAAGCAACGATGAGTCTGATATTATTCAAGCATAGTCCGTGCCATCTCAACCATAGTCTTGTTCTTACGCTCGATGACACCATTCTTTTGAGGAGTGCAAGGAGCAGACTATTCATGAGTAATACCAAGTTCATCAAGATAGTCATCAAGGCCAGTGTTCTTGAATTATGTCCCATTGTCACTCCTAATGTGGTTGATCTTGATGCCGACGTTCGTTGAGGACCTTGAGGAAAATCGTTTGAATAGTTCGTGCACCTTCGTTTTGTAAAGAATGATATGAACCCAAGTATAACGAGAATAGTCATCAACGATGACACAACCATACAGAGATGATGCATTGGTTAGAGTAGCATAATCAGTAGGTCCAAAGAGATCCATGTGAAGCAATTCAGAAGGATGAGTAGTGGTCATGATAGTATTCCAGGGGTGCTTGGATCTAGTCATCTTTCCAGAGTCACAAGCCCCGTAGAGATGATCCTTGAGGAATTTGACGCTTTCGATGCGAATGACAAGCTTCTTCTTCCCAGTGTGTGCAAATTCCTCATGCCTGCATGACCAAGTCAGCGATGCCATAGCCAGTCCTCTGAGGCTTTTGCAAGAAGACACATGGCTGGCTGAGGACCTGTAGAGAAATCAACAATGTACAAGTTGCCTCTCCTAAAGCCTTCGGAGACTTTGGATTTGTCAGATTCCATGATGACTACACATCGACATTTGCTAAATATGACAATCATATCAAGATCACAAAGCATTAAGACTGACATGAGGATAAACCCAAGGGATTCGACAAGCATGACTTTTTCCATGTGTCAATCCTTGGAAATAGCCACCTTACCAAGTCTCAATACCTTTCTTTTACCATTCTCTGTGTAGGTGATATGCTTCAGTGGTGATGGACTCAGTGGGATATTCATGAGTAAACTCTTGTCACCAGTCATGTGATTGTACATCCAGTGACAAGAACCCACTTTGTAGTTTTGGGTTTGTTATCCTATGATGAATTAGTAATGCTTACCGTCCCATATGCTTCATAGTGAAGAATATGATATCAAATTCACCATAGTAGAATTTCATCACATAAAGATTATTTGAGACATAACTAGGACATGTGAAATGATACGACATTTCATTGGGATTAGCTTGCGTCCTATCAAGCAATTTCCTCAGGTCTCTAGCAAATTCCTCATATGATGACTTTCATGTGGAGACCTCACCTACACAAGTGATTAGTTCAGTTTCTTCACCACCCACATCTGGAGGGGTGGCAAAGAGTTCATCATCCTGCGAGCACCATAAGAGAATTGAGGCATTGAGGCTAATCCACTTTGTTTCAAAGGAGGGGGTTATAGTACTCAAATTAATAGGCATAGAAATTCTTTGAGGACTTATGAATATAGTGATTTGAGGAATAGTGCACATATTCATGCCCCTTGTAGTTCCCCTGCATATCAGAAGCATTAATTAGTGCGAGTACAAGCACAGTTTTGACCATATGAATTATTTGTTCCTTGTCAAGACTTTGGTCCTCTTGAGTAATTTGACCCGGGGTTCCTGTTCTTCACTAGTCGTGTCATGAGCACATTCACTTGAAGACTTTCCAACCTGCTTTTGGGAACCCAGATTTTTCTCAAGGGTGGTCCATTCCTGCAGTTAGTTCCAACATATCGAGCAAATACATCACCATCCTGATTTTGAATAGTTTATAGTTTGAATCAAATGACTTTACAAAGGAATATGAACTTCCACATGCAAAGCCTGTTAGAGTAGATGGATCAAGAGGAGGTCCTTTTGCAGCAACCCATGAGGTTCTGGGATACTGGTCAGGTTTCTAGTATGACCCATCAACATTCAATTTTTTCTCAAAGGCAATACCTTATTTCTAGGGTTTCTGTTCAAAATATGTTTTTTGAGAATTCTTCCTGATCGGTACTGATCTGTACTGAACGGTACTGATCGGTACTGATCTGTTGAGCAACCAAAGAATCATTTTCAATTCAAAGATCATATGGAGGCGCCCTTAACTTTCAAGATCTTGCTTTCTTTGAAGGAATTCTTAAGAAATCTTCTCATGATCGACTAAGAGAGTGACATCACGATCCCGAAGACTATCAAACCTAGACTGAAGACTTTTAACATCATCGGTCAAGACTTCAGTTCGATCCATTTCTTCATTCAATAGGTCAACGCTTTTGTCTAGTAGTTTCTGAAGTTTTTCAATAGCAGATTGTTGCTTAGTGGCAATATTAGCAAGCTTGTAGTAACTGGGTTTTTGATAGTCATCAGGTTCACAATCACTAGAATCAGAAGAGGAAGTGTGGCTAGGTACCTTTGAACCTTTTGCCATGAAGCAATGGGTGGGAGCAAAGTCGTCGTCATAGTCATCAGTGTTGTTGACGTTGTCATTTTATTCTAGGTCGAACATAGACTTGCTAACGAATGTGGTAGCAAGGGCTAGGCTTCCCACACCCGACTCTAACTCCACTTGAGAACCTTCATCTTCGTCACATTCTTCAGATTCTTCCTTATAATTCATTTCTTTGCCAATAAGTGGCTAAGACTTTCTGAAGCTCGTCTTCATGTGCGACGAGGACTCTGAAGATTTCTTTTTCTTCTTCGAGTCATAAAACTGTCATCCTTATACTTCTTCTTCTTCTTTAATTCCTTCACCCAGCGAAGACAGTCGGCAATGTAGTGACCAGATTTCTTGCATTTATGGTAGGTCCTCTTCTTGTAGTCCTCATGTGAAGATTCTGATTTCCTCACATCTCTTCTTGAAGACTTTCCAAACTGGCCTCATCTTGAGAACTTCTAGAATTTCCTCACGAGAATTGCAAGTTCCTCACCAAGTTCCTTAGCCTCACCAAGGCTACAATCATAGTCTTCTTCTTCAGATGAGGAAACAACCTTTGCCTTCAGCACACGAGGTCTTCCATAGATAGATCCATAAATGTATTGTTCCAGCTTTTTGGAATTCATGAGTATCAAGTCTCTCAAGAATATCAGCAGGATCTAATGCCTTGTAGTCTCTTCGTTCTCGAATCATCAGAACCAGTGTATCGAATGACGACTCAAGAGACCTCTGCAGTTTCTTCACAACTTCATGATTAGTGATGTATCTGGCTCCAAGAGCCTATCATTCATTTGAGATGTTAGTTAGGCGATCAAAGGTTTCTTGGCAGCTCTCGTTATCAAGTCTCTTGAAGCGGTTGAAGAGATTATTAAGAACATCAACTCGAGAGTCATGTTGAGTGGAAACTCCTTCATTGACCTTCATAGATTTTATTTGTAGTACCGAAAGCACTCACTCTTCCATACTAACCTTTGCTCCGATGGGCACAGATGATATTTAACACTTGAGAGTTGAGTTGCTTGAATCTCTTCACATCACAACATTGACAGTTTCACACATGGTGGGAACACATCTTTCCACAATATACCAGAGATCATTACAAATTTCTTCAAGGTGCACGCACGTCTTTCTTTTGCAGAAGAGGAAGTCCTTTCCTTCAAAGGTAGGGCAACCCACGGTGACCTGGATCATACATGTGCTCGACATAACTAAAACTCCACGTGGTTGAACCAAAATCACACAGAACAAGGCAGTACCTTGCATTCATACCAATTGAAAGTGCATTATATCAAATAGAGGGGGTGAATAGGCAATTTTTTTTGAATTCGTCACTAAGGAAATTCCTTGTGATGAAAGACCTCTATGATGAACAACGTGTAGTGGAATAAGTACTCAAACCAGTGTCCAGAACATCGATATCATAGTAGTGAGAATGAAATTAAATGTTTGGATTGCACAAGTAGCATGTTTAGGACATACATGTGAAGAATAAGTAAAGTGAAGAATTTGGGGTGAGGAAATTGAGAAAATATTTAGCCAAATTCTTCAAACAGTAAAGATCAAAGTCGTCAACATACAATTGAGTAAATGAATGGGTTGAAGAATTAGAACCCGATGCTTGACAAAGACAATGATTTATGACCCAGTTCCAACTGTTGTGACAGTCGTACGTCTGGTTTGGAGCGGCTTGGTATTTAAACCAAAGGACACACAATCCCATGACACTAAGTCATTACCGTATTCTCCTTTAGCTAAGCACTCACAATACTCATGCAACACTCGTGGTAAGTCTTCAGGGCAGACTTCCAAACCCTCACATACTTTGTCACTCAGCGATCCACAATTCACTACTCGATGCTTTTGACCATGATGCCTAACCATCTAGAGGATGCACAGTCCTCAAAGGTAACAATCCTCAGTTCCACATTGGAACAATTTCTTTAGTGATGCTCAATCACTTTGAGGGTTTTGTGTTTTGGTTTGGGTGTTTGGAGTTTTTCCTCACTTATGATTTTCTCTAAAAGTCCTCGAGGATTGGGTTGCTCTCAAATGACAAGTGTTAGTTTTTATCATGGAGTAACCAACCAACTAGTGCTTATGGGAGCAACTATTTATATTCGGGGACCAATCCCGACATTAATTGACATAAAGCCCCAATCATATGACCGTCAGGTGGATAAGGTTGGGGACAGATGGCGCGCAGCACAGTCTCGGTCGGAACGTTTGAGCTACGAAAGTCCACATGTCACTCATATTCCTCACTTGTAGGTAATTCGCACTCGCGAAGACCTAACTCCTGAGTTACAGCAAATTCCTCATAGACCAGAAGATCTTCGTCTCTATCATTGAAGAATTTGACGGAGCTGTACAAGATTCCCAAAGACTTCATCTAAAGGTTTGGTATGTGTAGGCTTTGAGATAAGAGTCACTTGGAAACATTTCCTTAGTTTTACCTCGACCCCCTTTAACAGTAGGTTCTCCTATGACACAAAATATAGAAAATGAAACTATGAAAACGGAAATATTCATGCTTCAGAGTCCTCGCATCGAATTGTTCATGGACACACCAATTTCCTCACTTTCAAAGTCTTCGAATGAACTACCAAAGTCTTCAGCCGAAGACATACATTTTTAGGGGTCAATATTCCTCGAATAACTCAAACTTCTCAGCGACTTATAGAGCGCGTGTACACTCACAAACATATCAGTCTCTTAACCTATAAGTCTTCAATACACCAAAATCACTAAGGGTAGTAGATGCACTTACAATCTCTCCCTTTTTGGTGATTGATGACAAACAGGTTAAGTTTTCAATGGGGATAATAATATGAAGTGTAAGTACAAAGTTTGAGGAATTTCAATGCAACATATAGAGAGAGTCCCCCTTAACTTGTGCATATTTGAGGAATTTGCTTTGGACTGCAAATGCGTATTGAGGATTTGTACCATGGAGATCTCCCCCTATATCTTATAATCCATGTAGTCATTTGACATATAACTTGAGGAAACTAAAATGCATGATGGAAAGTGGAGTCTAACGAATTTCAACATGCATCCATTAATGTTCCTTCAGCGTGGCAGTAAGGGGCACTAGATGCACTTACAGCGGGGCGTGCATCGCCGACGCCCACCGCAACTCTCCCGGCCTGTCGGTGCAAACGCAGGCCCGACACTAGGCTGCGCGTACTTCTCGGGTAGATTCTCCTTTCCGGTAGTCCTCCATGTTCTGGGTACGTGCGTTGTGGTGAGCGCAGAACACCCTGCCGACCCTTTCAGGCATGCCTGCGTCCGGCCCGGCGGTGGCCCACAGCCAGCCACCAGGACCCGGAGCAACAAGAGCATGACGCAGGGCACGCCTCACCCTGGCCCCTCGAGCCGAGACCCAAGCGGATCGCCTCGTGGTGGTGGAGGCGGTTCCCTGGCAGAGCCCCGTGCTTCTGGCACCTGGGTACAAAGCGGGGCATAGGGCGCCAAGGCCCTCCGGGCGACCGCGACGAGCTCTACGATGTGGTACTCCTAGGCAACATATCCTCCGTCCGTCGGGTGGTGGCGGAGAAACGCGTCCACCATGAGCAGCGTGTTCAAATCTCCCAAGTGAACGCACACCATGGCGGACGCCGCAGGGGTTGCGGTGGAGCGGCCGCTCTGCCCCACCGGGGGCCACGAAGGGCCCTGAGGCCCTTGGTTGATGGCGGTGGTGGTCGCGACGCCGGTTGGCCAGTAGCGGCCGCCCGATGCTGAGCCCATCGGGCGCGCGTAGCGAATGTCGGCCATGGGGTCGATGAGGCTGGAGTGAAATTAGAGCGGAAGAGTGATTGCGCTCCCCTACCTGGTGCGCGAAATGTCAAAATCGTGGCTCCGTAGACCGAAGAAAAGGTTCGAACTCTAGGGTGCATCATACCTCTCCAACGTATCTATAATTTTTGATTATTCCATGATATTATATTATTTGTTTTGGATGCTTTATATGCATTAATATTCTATTTTATATTATTTTTGGACTACCCTATTAACCTAGAGCCTAGTGCCAGTTTCTGTTTTTCAACGTTTTTGAGTATTGTAGATAAGGAATATTAAATGGAGTCCAAACGGAATAAAATATCCAGAATGATTTTTCTTGGACCAGAAGAAACCTGCCAGACTTGGAGAAGGGGGCATGAGACTTGCCGGGAGACAACAAGCCTGTTGGCCGCGCCCTTGGTGGGGCGCCCCTAGCTTGTGGGCCCCCTACAGGCCTCCTAACACTAATCTTTGCCCTATAAATTCCCAAATATTCCCCCAATACTAGAACGACACTTAAAAATACATTTCTGCCGCCGGGAGCCTGTGTTCCCGTGAGACCCAATCTGGGAGCCTTTTCCAGTAATCTGCTGGAGGGGGAATCAATCACGGAGAGCATCTACATCTACTCCATTGCCTCTTCGATGATGCGTGAGTAGTTCACCACAGACTTACGGGTCCATAGCTAGTAGCTAGATGGCTTCTTCTCTCTCTTTGTTCTTCAATACCATGTTCTTCATGACCTTCATGGAGATCTATCTGATGTAATACACTTTTGCGGTGTGTATGTCGAGATCCGACGAATTGTGGGTTTATGTTCAGATTATGTATGAATATTAATTGAATCTTTTCTGAATTCTTATATGCATGATTTCATATCTTAGCAAGTCTCTTCGAGTTATTGGTTTGGTTTGGCCAACTTGATTGGTAATTCTTGCAATGGGAGAAGTGCTTACTTTTGGGTTCAATCTTGTGGTGTCCTCACCGAGTGACAAAGTAGGGGTAGCGAGGTACGTATTGCATTGTTTCCATCAAGGATAAAAATATGGCATTTTCATCATATTGCTTCAGTTTATCCCTCTACATAATGTCATCTTACCTAATGTGTTACCCTATTCTTCATGAACTTAGTACTCTAGATGCAGGAAGGAGTCCGTCATGTGTGGAGTAATAGTAGTAGATGCAGAATCGTTTCGGTCTACTTGACACATAAGTGATTCCTATATACAAAATCATTGCCTTGGATATCCTCATAATTATTCGATTTTCTATCAATTGCTCGATAGTAATTTGTTCACCCACCGTATTATTTTCCTTCATGAGAGAAGCCTCTAGTGAAACCTATGGCCCCCTGGTCTATTGTCCATATTATACTTTTAAATCTATAAACCAAAAATACCAAAAATATATTGGTGCCATTTATTTACTTTTATTTACTTCTAGTGCTAGCAATCTTTTATATCTATCTCTATCAGATCTCATCCTTGCAAATAACCGTGAAGGGATTGACAACCCCTTTTTAGAGTTGGGTGCAAGTGTTTGATTTTTTTGTAGGTGCTAAGATTGGGGCCTTCCTTGTTCCTCCTACTGGGCTAATACCTTGGTTCTCAGGAAACTGAGGGAAATACTTATGTACTTTGCAGCATCACCCCTTCCTCTTCAAGGGAAAACCAACGCAAGCTCAAGAAGAAGCAGTGCGCTTGCTCTCCAACCCTGTTCCATCTCTCAACCTCACGGCGATTCTCTAGTGGCACGAGTTTAAGGGAAGCAAACTAGGACACATGGGTGTTTACCCAGGTTCGGACCAGCTTGCGGCGTAAAACCCTACTCCTGCTTGTTTCTTGGAATTGCTTGAGGTGGAAGACGAGTACAAAGATGGGTTCTTGCCCCAGTGGAGACGATGGGGGTCGGGGGGGCCTTTGATGACGAGTTGATGGATATACTTCTCCCGCTCATTGGTTACCCCAAGTGAAAGGTGGAAATGTAGTCAACAGCAGATTTCCCTTAAACGGGGACTGTAAAGTTTACCGAACCAGGAGGACTCCGAAGATCAACAGGTAGGTGTCCGCTGTTCTGGCGCTAGCAGAAGATGTGCACCTGCACACACAACAAATAACTTTGGTCCCAACAAGTTCAGAGAGGTTGTCAATCTCTCCTTCATTGTAGTTTGCAAAGGATCAAAACACAAGCGGGAATAGTGATAGTGATTGCAACGGAAAAGAAAATAAAAGCAGTAAATGATGAGGTGTAAACAATGGTAGTAATATGGACCGGAGTCACATGATGTTCACTAGTGATGTCTCTCTCCCAAAGGACTATAAAAAACTATGATGGGTAAACAAATTACAGCTGGGCAATTGACAAAATTATAAACGCACCACAATGCTAATTATGCTACAAGAAAGTTAGAGGCTCAAAAGTAATGGGCAGTACGCCAAGACAAGTAGACCGTTTATCCATCACCATCTACTTACTAATCATCCACCTTGAGATATCTATCCGGAACATCTCGCTCGTATTAAGTTGCGAGCCCCACCCAAAGTGTAATCTCAAAGCAACAGACAACTGCATTACCAAACTTTGTGTACGGTAAACAATATTTGGAACCGTTGCAACAAGCACCGTTGTTTTCTCCCTGGTGGCAACAGCACATCCCCTAGTCTCACTTTTCTGTCACTCAAGCTAGACATGAGGGTCCATGAACCCACAATCATGCATAACGCTCACTCTTGGAGTTACAATCTACTACTCGGCCAAAGCAATAAAAAAGCAACGGAGAACATGCATGAATTAATCAAGAACATAATATAAAAGAATAACCAAATATATAACTCATCACAACCTGAACATAATCTCATAAACCATCGGATCCCAGCAAACCAAACATAGCAACAGCAAGTAAATTACATCGATGCCTTGATCATGTAGGGCAGCTCACAAGGGCTAATCATTGAAGCACAAGATTGGAGAGAAGACATCACATAGCTACTGGTCATGGACTCATGGTCCAAGGAGGAATACTCACGACACGTCCGGGAAGTGTCCATAGTTGTGGGGAAGCTCCCGGAAGTCAATCCTCCCTCCGGCAGGGTGCCGGGAAGAGGTCTGTCGATAGTCCCAATCTCGGAAGCACTATGGCGGCGGAACGATGGAGAAATTCGTGATTCTGGATCTGATGGAAGGGTTTCCTATCGGAGAGGTAAATATAGGGCGAAGGAGGGACCCAGAGGAGATGGGGCCCACCCAGGTGACCTGGTGGCGTGGTCAGGAGGGGGGCCGCGCAGGGAGGCTGCCTGGGTAGCCTGGCTCCCCTCTGGTCCATCCTGGTGCTTCGTGAAGCTTCCGCCACGCTGATTTTTATATATTTTTCTCGGGATTTTTGTGGCTCTGTAAATTTGGGTAAAAGTCCCTGCAAAAAAAGACATCAGCAGACAGAAACTGGCACTGGGTGCACTGAGTTAGTAGTTTAGTCCACATATGTGTAAAAAGGTATAGAAGTGTAGCAAAACATATAACAATGTCAACCAAAAGATCATAGATTATAGATACGTTTGGGACGTATCAACATCCCCAAGCTTAATTCCTGCTCGTCCTCGAGTACGTAAATGATAACACAAATAATTTCTGTGGTGACATGCTAACACACAATTAAGAACTTCAAATTAAAGCAAGTTAGATATGAAATTCAAGTCAAGACAATAACAAGCAAGAGTCTATACTTAGTATTGAAAATAGCAACGTAAGAACAAAAAGGTGCAAGAGCTCTCGTTGTCCGTGACTCGAATGTCTCCAAATGGTGTTTGAGTGCAAGAAGTGGGAGATAGGTTTAGAGCATAAAAATAGTTTATAGTTTAATTGAGAACTCAATCTACTAAAACTTCACACTTGGTCTCCAACGTAATCTTATTTTCACTCATCCCCAGACCACTAGTCAGACACCAGTCAAAATGATCCTCTCCCATTCGACTTTGAGTACTCATTCAATGGATGAGCGTAAGCAAGATATGTTCACACTAAGGATGGCAAAGAGAATAATGATGGGTAAGAAAGACAAAAAAAGGTGTGGAAGGCTTACATCAATTAGGACAATCATAGGCGAGAGAAAGCCAAATGATAGATATGATATGAGGAGTAGGGATTGCAATGGAACACATGCACATATGAGCTAAGGTAAGCTCTCCAATGGAACTAGTGGGGGTGCATCCAACTTTCTTGCTCATGAAGACCTAGAGCTCATTTGACGAGGCTCATCATTGGAATATACAAGCCAAGTTCTATAGTGTAAGGGTCCCCACATAGTTATGCATGAATGATAATCTCTATGGAGTACAAATATACAAATGCAGTACGAGTGTGGATCTTTCAAAAGGAATAGTAGTGTTGCCCCTTCTCTCTTTTATTTCTTTTTTTTTCTCTTTCTATTTTTATTTTATTTTTGTGGCCTCTTTGGCTCTTTCTTTTTATCTCTCATTGTCCTCTTTGGGATCTTTTCATTTGTCCTCTTTGGGATCTTTCAATTTGTCCTCCTTGGGATATTTTCCTCACTTAAGGGCAACACTCTATGTTTTACAAGAATAAAAAGAAAATCTTCACACTTTATAAGAAGTACTCATCATAAAGACAAACGAAAACTATCATGATGTATGCAAATGTATGCCTCTGCCAGTTAGCAGGATATGCAATGAAACTAGCGCATCATGTTGCAATAATAAGGGCAAGGCCCAACTAGCATGCGCCTCGTCGATCAAGAAAAAGCATGTATGACATGAAGATCAAGTCATGAGATCGTGGATGTTGCATGGCAATGTATCTCGGAAAGTCTATGGAAATGCCTTAATAGGTAGGTATGGTGGCTGTTTTGAGGAAAGATATAACGAGGCTTATGATGACAGAGTGTATCATGCCAACGGTTTGGATGCACCGGCGAAGTTTGCACCAACTCTGAAGATGAGAAAGGGCAATGCACGGTACCGAAGAGGCTAGCAAAATACGGATGGTGGAAGTGCCAACAATCGAATACTCGCATTAGTCTGAAGAACTCATGCACTTATTATCGGTAACTCTCTATCTACATAGGAGATTCACAAAGAGACAAGCACCCCAAGGAGGAGTATTTGGGGGTTTGGTTATCCTTGCTCATCCTCGACCCATGATAATGTGAGGGTACTCTATATATTCCAACCCCTCCAAAGGTTAGCGGTCCATCTAGTAGCTAGAGTTTTCAACTATTTTTTTTGTTTTTGAAAATACACATGGATTTCCCAAAATATGACACCTATCACTAATAGGCTCAATCTCTTGATACTAGTAGTCCAAACATTACCCAAATCAATACCTCAAAACTATTGAAGTTACTGCCGTACTTAAATAGCAACCTCAATTAACTACTCATTCAAGACACACCACTTAGTGCAACAAGACAAGTCTCTAAACAATATAAGCATGATAACTTAAGAGAGTTCCAAAAGCAACCTAAATAAAATCTCTTAAAAAGATATAGCACGAAAACTAAGAGCTAAGCATGATAGCAGCTGTGAAAAGATAAAGAACACACAAATAAGATAAGCATGAAAACCTATGTTGTGTTCTAGGGTGGAGTGGAGCATGTTTCTCTCCCAAACAAAGAAGGCTAGGGTCCAACTTGTTATGAACAGCAAGCAAAACTAAAACAAACTAAAAAGTAAAGAGCGGCATGGAGATGGACATATGATGTGATAAAAATATAGCATGGAGATGGACGAACTAATTTTTGTTGATGGAGAAGGGGATGCACGGGGGCATCCCCAAGCTTAGATGCTTGATTCTCCTTTAATATTTCTTGGGGTGCACGGGGGCATCCCCAAGCTTGAGCGCTTGACACTCGTGAATCTTCTTTCATCATCTTCCATCGCATACTTGAAAACTCCCTTCGTACGAAACTCGTCATAAGCTAATTAGAGTGGTTAGTGCCCATAATAAAATAATTTATTCTCTACTAGAAATAAAGATTTTCATGAAGATCTATTGTTTCTCAAGATTGCCAAAAGGTTTTTGCAAATAAAAAGCAAGCTTAAGATTTGTAAAGTGATGAAAATGCAAAATGTGGCAGAATTTGGGAAAAACAGAACAACATGTAGTAAATAATTGTTGTGGGCCACTTCTGCAACTCAAATTAAAAAAATTAAGAACAGATGCCAGAATGAAAATTACATAGAGCAAGCTGTCAAAAAAATTCAGATCAAAAGATGATCTCGTGATTTTTGGCGAATTTTTCCGTCAGGCAGACACAATCTGTTTCTGGACAGCATGTCACAACTTTTGAACATTCTTGCAATCGGAGGCTAAAACTTGGCACAAAGCTTGAAAATAAAGATACAATGATATTGCTATAGTAGTAACAAGCATCAAGACCAGTAAAACGAAAGTAAAAAATCAAATTGGGTTGCCTCCCAGCAAGCATTTTCTTTTATGCCTTAGAGCTAGGCATGATGCAAAAAAGAACAAGTATTATCAACTCCAAAAGAATAACTTGGCCGGGTAAAGGACTCATAAGGTAACTTAATCTTCTTTCGAAGTAACTGTTGCATTCCCTTTTTAAGGTGGAATTGGAATCTAATGGTCCCTTCTTTCATGTCAATGATAGCACCAACGGTGCGATGAAAAGGACATCCCAAAATAATTGGACATGAGGGATCACACTCAATGTCCTTAAGAAGGAAATCAACGGGAATATAATTATCATTGACAACAATAAGAACATCATCAATTCTCCCTAAAGGTTTCTTTATGGAAGAATCAACAAGGCAAACACCAAAAGAACATTGATCATAAGGTTTCAAATCAAGCATATCATACATTCTTTTGGGCATAACGGAGGCACTAGCTCCAACATCACATAAAGCAAAGCAAGAGATATTATTCAATTTAATCTTGACCATAGGATCCCAACCATCTTCTAGTTTTCTAGGAATAGATGTCTCTAGCTTGAGCTCCTCCTCCCTAGCTTTGATAAGAGCATTGGTAATATGCTCGGTGAAGGCAATATTGACTGTACTAGTGTAGGGGTCTTTAGCCATTCTTTGCAAAAAAAAGTGATAATTTCGGAAAGACTACAATTATCAAAATCAAGATTACTACCACTAATTAAAGTGGTGGTGATGTCATCTAAGATCATTCTTTTGGTAGTCTCTAGGTTCAAAGGACCTTCTTGTCCTAAAGTTGAGGTATTAGCATCACCATTAATAGGTCCATTGGGACTAGGAATGTGATGGGTGCTAATAGTTTTGAGATCCTCAACAACTTGTATAGTAGTAAGGGTAGTGTGTGTAGGAAGGCTCTTAATCCTATCTTCCTCTTCTTTTTCTCTAGTCCATCTATTCTTAAGTTTGGCTAGCATTCTTATGTTCTCATCAATTTGGACTTGGATAGCATTCATGGGTGTGGTTTTCCTTTCCTCAGGGGGGGGAAGTTCTAATTTTAAGCATCTCTACATCATGAGCTATGTTGTCTACCTTCACAGAGAGACTAACTAATTTTTCTAATTTCTCTTCTACACTCTTGTCGAAGGCTTTTTGAGAAGTAATAAAGTCTTTAAGCATGCTCTCTAATTCAGAAGTGGAGTTTTTGGTGCTAGGATAAGTATTGTTGTTCCCATAGTTGTTGGATGGGAACGGTCTAGGATTTCTACCAAAATTACTCCTATAAGCATTATTATTACAGTTGTTCCTAGAGATAAAATTAACATCAAATTTCTCTCTTTCTTGAGCAACCAAAGAATTTAAAGGAACATCATGAGGATCAATAGGAGTTACTTAGTAAGTTAAGTCATAATCATGTCAACCTTATCGTTAAGGGAGGAGATCTCCTCAACAGAGTTTACCTTCCTACCTGTTGGAGCTCTCTCGGTGTGCCATTGAGAATAATTTTTCATCATCTCATCCAATGGCTTCATGGCAGCACCAAGTGTAGTTGGCATAAAGGTTCCTCCCGCGGCCGAGTCTAACAGATTTCGCGAGGTAAAGTTCAATCCTGCATAGAAAGTTTGGATAACCATCCAAGTAGTCCAACCATGTGTAGGGAAATTCTTAACAAGAGATTTCATACGTTCCCAAGCTTGGGCAACGTGTTCATTATCCAGCTGCCTAAAGCTCATAATGTTACTTCTTAACTAGATAATCTTAGTAGGCGGGTAATACTTCCCAATAAAAGCATCTTTGCACTTATTCCACGAATCTATGCTATTCCTAGGCAAAGATTAAAGTCACACTTTAGCTCCTCCTCTCAAGGAGAAAGGAAAAAGCTTAAGTTCAACAATACCACCATCTACTTCTTTATATTTTTGCATATCACAAAGATCAACAAAATTATTCAAGTGCAAAGCAGCAGCATCTCCAGCACCGTAGAATTGATCTTTCATAACAAGGTTCAGTAAAGGAGGTTTAATCTCATAGGACATCGCCTCAGTGGCGGGAGCAGCATTAAGAGTGCAGATAAAGTCATTGTTGTTGTGACTAGTGAGATCACACAACTTGGTGTTTTCAGTGGAACCCATAGCAGCAGCAACAAGCAAGAACAAAGCAACTATTTTTTTTTTTGGTTTTTGATATAAGACTCTAAAGCAAAACTAGAAAGGAAACTAACAAGACTAAAAGAAAAGGTAAAGGATAGCGTGAACTCTCCTATCTTGAAGACTTGAGTCCCCAGCAATGGCGCCAGAAATTTTGTTGATGACGAGTTAATGGATATACTTCCCGCCCCTCGTTGGTTACGCCAAGTGGAAGGTGGAGATGTAATCAGCAACAGATTTCCCTTAAACGGGGACTATAAGGTTTATCAAACCAGGAGGACTCTGAGGAGCAACAGTTAGGTGTCCGCTGCTCTGGCGCTAGCAGAAGATGTGGAGCTGCACACACAACAAATAACTTTGCTCCCAACGAGTTCAGAAAGGTTGTAAATCTCTCCGGCATTGTAGTTTGCAAAGGGTCAAAACACAAGCGGGAATAGTGATAGTGATTGCAATGGAAATGTAAATAAAAGCAGTAAATCATGGAGGTGTAAACAATGGTGGTAATATAGACCGGAGTCACATGATGTTCACTAGTGATGTCTCTCTCCCAAAAGACGATAAACAACTATGTTGGGTAAACAAATTACAACTGGGAAATTGATAGAATTATGTCTCTCTCCCAAAAGACAATAAACAACTATGCTAATCATGCTACAAGAAAGTTAGAGGCTCAAAAGTAATGGGCAGTACGCCAAGACAAGTAGAACATTTATCCATCAGCTTCTACTTACTAATCATCCACCTTGAGATATCTATCCAGAACATCTCGCTGGTATTAAGTTGCGAGCCCCACCCAAAGTGTAAACTCAAAGCAACGGACAACTGCATTAATGAACTTTGTGTAAGGTAAACAATACTTGCAACCGTGGTCACAAGCACAGTTGTTTTGTCCCTCCTGGCAACATCACACACTACTAGGAAAAACCTTATAGGAGGACCTTAGTAGTAGCGCTGGAAAAAAGTAAACGTTGCTACTAATTAGCAGTAGCGCTGATCCAGTTAAGCGCTACTACTAACACCATAGCAGTAGCGCAGCTTATTAAAAACGTGATACTACTATGTGGGACCAGACGATCCAACTGACGGTAGTTGTAGTAGCAGCATTGCCCAAAATCCAGCGCTACTTCTAAGTGTTTAGCGGTAGCGCTTTCTTTTGCAGCACCGTTGCTTCTAGTGGGCCCCACTTAGTAGTACCGCTCGCATGTGACATGCGCTCCTACAAGCATAGGAGTAGCGCTTTTTGGTATGCAACGCTATTGCTCGTTGTGGCAGGTGCCACCTTTTTACCCACTGCCCGTGTGGCCTGCCTTTTTTAGTTTTGTACAAAATAAATGAAATAATAAAATCTTCAAAAAAGAAAATCCTTTGAGATGTAGTTAGGGTTTAGTGCCTAGTTGGTATACAAATTTTGAAATATGAATTTTGACCATTTTTCCAAAAAGGGAAACAAAATGTAAAACGGCCATAACTTTTGCATACGACGTCGAAAGAAAAAGTTATGGTAAAAATAATTAATTTTAAAAAATTATTTTATTACTTATTTTATTTTCAATGAAAATTCAATATTATTATTACTTAGTTTGTTTATTATTATAATTATTTGGATTCCAAACAATTAAATCATGTGACATCCAGACCTAAGGGTTAATAGGATTGATAGCTTACTATTGTGAGGAAAACAACAAGTGCAGACTTGGAAACTAGGGGCGATTGAACCAGGAAGTTAACCGTGCTCGGGCTAAAGCAGTGACAGGACGGGCGATCGGCCGGGAAGTTAGCCGATTTGGAATGAGTACGATGGAGAAGTGATGATGGATGATTAGAGATTAAATTGTCAAATAATTCAAAGATTTGAAAATTAGAATAAAACATAAAAACAAATAAAACAAATTCAAAAATTTGAACAAGAGCTATAGATAGTTATCAGTAGCGCTAGATAGGGAAGCGCTACTTCTAAAACTACTTACCAGTAATGCTCCCTCTTGGAGTTACAATGTACTACTCGACCAAAGAAATAGAAAAGAAACAGAGAACATGCATGAATTACTCAAGAACATAATATAAAAGAATAACCAAATATATAACTCATCCCAATCTGAACATAATCAGATAATCCATCGGATCCCAGCAAACCAAGCATAGCAACAACAGGTAAATTACATAGATGCCTTGACCATGTATGGAAGCTCACAAGGGCTACATGTAGGGCAACTCATAAGGGCTAATCATTGAAGCACAAGATTGGAGAGAAGACATCGCACAGCTATTGGTCATGGACTAATGGTCCAAGGAGGACTACTCACGGCATGTCCGGGAAGCGTCCATGGTGGTGGAGAAGCTCCCAGAGGTTAACCCTCCCTCCGGTAGGGGTACCTGGAAGAGGTCTCCTGACGCTCCTGATCTCGGAAGCGCTGCGGCGGCGGAACGATGGAGAAATTCTCGATTCTGGATCTCACGGAAGGGTTTCCTATCGAAGAGATAAATATAGGCGGAACGAGGGCAGCAGAGGAGGTGGGCCCCACCCAGGCGACTTGGTGGCGCGGCGAGGGGCGCGCAGGGAGGCTGCCTGGGCAGGCCCTGGCTCCCCTCTGGCCCATCCTGCTTCTTTGTGAAGCTTCCGTCACACTGATTTTTATATATTTTCTCCGGATTTTTGGGGCTCTGTAAATTTGGGTACAAGTCCCTGCAAAAAAAGACATCAACAGACAGAAACTGGCACTGGGTGCACTGAGTTAGTAGGTTAGTCCAAATATTTGTAAAAAGGTATAAAAGTGTAGTAAAACATATAACAATGTCACCCAAAAATCATGGAACAAGTAGAAATTATAGATACGTTTGGGAAATATCAGCCTTCTACGGAGGTTGGGCCTCTCTTTTATACCACCATTGGTCCTCTTCCCGCAAAAACATTGGCCGGAAGGGTTTCCACAAGTACCATTTTGAAAAGGAACTGGACTGCAGTCCGCTCTGACAAAACTAGTATTCGCGTGCAAAAGCCTCTCTTCATGATGCGCCGGTGGGCTCGGGGGTGACATTGGTCTTGTCGAGCCCCCAACTTTAGTCTTCTTGCAGCGAACAGGAAATCCTTGGGAGTCGATTTGGGAGCATGCTAGCGTGTCTCGCTTCCGTAGCATGGGAGAGGAAATCCTCACTGTCGGTGCCTCCTCGCAACGCTCCTGAGACGCATGTGCAACCTGATCACCCACGCGGAGGCGCTGGGCCATGGGGCGCCCTCAGTGCGCCCGACTCACGAGAGCCTCAGGGCTAGCCTCGGGACGCACCCTTGTTGAGGTCGTCCCATTGGATCCTCAATGGTGGTCCCTTGACACTTGCCTCGTGACACGAGGGCCCTTGCGAGGGTCTTCCTCGCCGAGCTTGCCGGTGGGCCGAACCAGGCTTGCCAGGCCGCATTGCGCATGGGGCCATAGGCCGACGGGCCTCGGTACCCTCGATGTGAGAGGCCGACGGGCCTCGGTACCCCTGGTGTGAGAGGCCTGACAATCGTACCCCCCCTTCCGTCTGGCGGTGGCGTAGCAGTTCGCTTGCCATGAGCAGCGCGTCCTGCGCATTTTGGTCTCCCACATGGACACAAGCCGAGTCAGATGTCGTGGGGACCCAACGGGGCGGCCGCCTTGGCGCCTTGGGGGCGCGAAGACCCATGTTGGTCGCGCGAGCTGCGAGCGATGACGTTGGTGGCTGCGACGCTGGTGGATCGGCGATGGTCACCTCACACCAAGCACTCGGGGTGCGCGGCCATGAGTGTCAAGCATGGGGTTGGTGAGGGTGGAGATGAAACTGGAGCAGGAGGACGGCTGTGCACCCCTACCTGGCACGCCAAATGTCGGAATCGGGGCACTGTAGACCCATCAGGATTCGTACTCTTGGGTGCGCTCGCTCTCCTACCCTGTTGTACATCTCTGCTTCACTGCGACTCTCCAATGGCTTGATTTAAGGAAAGCAAAGAAGAACACACGAGCAATTTAGCCAGGTTCAGGCCACCTTGCGGTGTAAAACCCTACTCCTGCTTGTTTGAATTTCTTAAGGTGGACAATGAGTACAAATGCGTATTCTTTCCCTAGTGGAGAAGGATCATTTGTTCCAGAGGAAAGTCCTCTCTTTTATACTGGCCTTGGTCCTCTTCCCCCGAAACACTCGGCGAGAAGGATTGCCACAACAGCCATTTCGAAAGCGAATAGGACTGCGGTCCACCCTGACAAAAGTGGTCTTCGTCCGCCAAAGCTCGTCATCGTGATGCACAGGTGGGCTCGGGGGTGACCTCCATCCTCCAACTGGGAAATCTTTGGGGATTGCTTTGGGAGCCCTCTAACTGGCCCCACATCCTTAGCGCAAAAATGGAAATCCCTCGTGTCCAAGCCTAGTAGCACCACTCCTCTGCCGCCTGCGCAGCCGACGTCTCCCATGTGAAGGCATAGGGTCATGAGACCCTTCCACGTGACCCTTGACGAGCCCACCCCGTGAGATCCTCTAGGGTGGCCTGAGGACGCGTCCTTGCAGCGGGCAACCTCTCGTGCTCCTTGGTGATGATCCGTAGGTGCTTGCCTCGCGAGGCAAGGGCCCTCATGAGGGTATTCCTTGTTGGGCTTGTCGATGGTCGAGCGAGGCCTGTGCAGAACATCGCGCCTGAGGCCGCATGCCAACAGGCCTGGGTATCCCGGGTACTAGGGGCCCGCATTAATTGGTCTTACTTAGTCTATAGTATGTCATCATGCTCCAAGCATTACTCTATTTGTTTTGAACTTAATACCATAGATGCATGATGGATAGAGGCCGACTGGTGGAGTAACACTATTATATGCAAAATCATTTCGGTCAACTTGTCACGGACGTAATGCTATATATTGATCATGCCATGAATAACATCATAATTACTAGTTTATCTATCAATTGTCGAATAGCGATTTCTTCACCCACCATTACAATGCTCATGGGAGTGATGCCTCTAGTGAGTGCCATGGCCGCGGGTCTATTCACCGATTATATTTTTTAAAAACATAAAAATATACTTGCTATAATTTCTTATATATTTTATTTATTATTATATATCCTACACTAGCAGAATTAATCCTGGCAATTAACGAGTACAAGGGGATTGACAACCCTCTTGCCCGCATTGGGTGCAAGTATTTGTTTGTGTGTCTGCAGGTACTGTCAATAGTTTGTTTATGTGGTATCCTATTGATTCTATAAACCTTTGTCCTTAACTGATGGAAATACTTGTTTATGGTTTAAAATATCGAAAGTAGCATGCACTCCTTGTTTAGGTGCAAGGCAATGAAGGCAATATGGCATGAAGCTCAACTAGAAGAAGACAGGAACAATATGATGCATTAACCCTCACCTCTTAAGGTTATTGTGTAAGTGTTGGCCCTTGCTGAAGAAAACAAGTTTCAAGTGATATGTCTCATATGGTGTTGGTCGATGGGTGTCGGGACCCCGATCCTAAGCCATAGGAATCCAGCCTGTAACACATCGCATCCCTTTGCGGTCTCACGCACGGTTAACCCCACGGCTGCAGCCTTACCTTAGCCGGGACCGTTTGTGCCTTTTGACTCACGTATCCAATGACAAAGAACCCGGATCGACATGTCTAGTCATAAAAAAAAAGTGGCAATTCGGCACAGGGACATGCATACATGACCCAGCAAAGGAGGTGTCGGTCACCAGCGAATGTAGACGAGTTGTAGCCAGCTACAAGGACTCCATTACATCGCGTGACATTTCCCCAAAGGGGACAGACACAGCAGCTAAGAAGGACACACGCCGGTCAACCAATGTGTCCGGAGCAGTAGCGAGCTACCAAGGCTGGTTGGATCACAAATGGGCATTTCCCTGAAAAGAGTGCTACTAAAGTTTACGGCTAGGTAATCGAACCCCATACATATCAAGCATGACACACATACGCATGGCATACCGATATGTATAGATACATGATGGCATCACAACATAACCGTAAACATACAAGCTTTATTTAAAAGGCTCGAAAGAGCCACACACATAATATTACACGGTAGGGGTCTCACGACCCATCAAAGCAGTCATTCAGTTACAAGCCAGCGGAAGTGTTTAAAACTGTCTGAGTACACACAAGAGAAACTAGAAGGCACATGGCCTGACTATACTAAAGACCCAACCTAGGGCCAGATCGTAGCTGGGACACCAGCTACTCGTCGTCGTCGATGTCCATGAAGAACCCTCCATTAGGGTCATTAGCAACCTCTGCAACATTTATTAAGCAAACATGAGTACGGAGGTACTCAGCAAGACTTTAGGGTAACTATCTACTCATGCAATGTATCAATAAGGTATTGTGGGGTTTCATGCGGAAAGCCAGCATTTGACTCATGGCTAGACAACTTGCAGTTTTAAATAATTTGAGAACTTGATTTCTCGCACACGAGTCCACTAACACCACAATAATACTCCATCGTGGAATCATTCCGTCTCCATACGGAAATGCCGTCCACGACACTCACGCTTATCTTGAAAATTTTATGAGTAGCCATTGAAGTTATCTATGAACAGCATATGTCTCCAAGTAGTCCATATCCGCGGACGCGGCTATTCGAATAGATCATAACCCTGCAGGGGTGTACTTCGTCACACACGCTCTCGCCACTTATCGCCATGTGCACGTCATGCACCTCGGCAACCTTCCAGCGGAAGCCCAGCGAGGGAGTCGGCCCCGACCGTTAACCACATTAGTACCTAGTCCAGGTCTATCGCCTATCTGAGGGTAACCCGCACGGAAGTCCGGCCGAGGTTTCCGCCACGGCCCCAAACGATGTGTGCAGGGTTTCCAAGCCCACCATCCGGGTGCCACTTGGTACACCGTGCCACTGCCTACCGGATCACAACCCACTTCTCAGGTCAGCACCATGCACGGCCTCCAGCATGACTATAAACACCAGAAACTACTTGCAACTCCTGGACCGGGTACTAAGCGATTAATAAGTCGAGGCGGGGTCATATTTTAGGGCGTAGCATGTGGTAGTATCTAGTCTTGGATTACATACACGGAACTCAGTTCCTAAGGACGGTTCCAATGAAACAACCCGCCATGTACTCCTACACAGCCTTTCACCGGTACCTTTACCAAATCAGGTTCAACACACAACCTTTGCTTACCGAACACATTCTCACAATTCTGTTCATCTCCCATATGACAGACCATACACAACTCTAAGCATAGCATGCATAGCAGGATAAGGCACATCATGGCTCAAGCAACTACCAGGTATGCTAGGTTGCAAGGTTCAGCTATTTACTATGACAAGGATAGGTCATGCAAAGGAAGTGGGTTCAACTAACGTGGCAAAAGCATTTGAAGCATTTGATCCTAATGCAATAAGTAAGTGCAAGAGCAAGAACAAGGGATTTATCGGGATGATCAAAACGGTTGCTTGCCTTGTTGCTCACACGAGTGACAATATCCGTCAGACGGATATTCGGTGGAATCCGGGGGAGCGGAGCCTACCGAAAGAAATGACAACAATCAATAACAATCATGTGCAACAAGATGATGCATGAGCATGGCATGAGGATGCAAGGTGGTATACTATTATAGCTAACATGTATTAGGTTTGAAGTTGATTTGAATCAAATTCAAATATCACTTCAAACGAGGTATTCTCGGATACCATTTTAATTGATTCGACCTGATGCTCAGATCAACTTGCTTTTATCATGCATGGAATGACATGTTAGGTTGCTGGTTTGTGATTTGGACAGTGTTTGATCATATCATTTGTAGTGAAATTTAATTATTTTCCAAATTCCATCTCCAAAGTATTCATAAGAATTAACTTATTCACTAATCCACATGTTTGTGTTCAGTAACATTTTCAAACATGTTTGAAAATGACATATTCAAATTCCTTGAATTTTTCTGATACTTTTTCATATATAAATTATTTTCATTGGACTTACAGATTATTTTCTATGATTTTTAGAAATTTTAGGCATTTTCTGGAATTATTTAAAATCCAGAAATGCATTTACTGCATCAGCCATACGTCTGCATGGCTTCAGCAGGTCAAAGGCGCCAGCCCAGGTCAAACCTGGCGGCTGGGCCCCACATGTAAGTAACTCTGGGTTACTGACTTTGTTTCAGATTTAAAACTTACTAATTAAACGCGTGGGGCCTCATGTGAGTGCCTCATTAGGCCAGTTAGACAGGGAGGTTAGCGCTAATGATGGCCACGACATCCTGCCGGAGAGCTGCCGGTGACGACCACATCCGACAGCAGCATCTCGCCGGAATCGGCAAACTGCGAAGGTTGGACGCGTGGAGACCACCAGGAGGTAGCTCGCGTTGGGCCGCATCCATTCCCGTGGTTTTGAGGCGAGGGGGTCGCCGGAGACGACAGGAGCAGCGACGGAGCGGCGGCCCGTGCTCGGCAAGATGGGTCGAGGCCAGGGATGCGAGGGGGAAGAATTGGGGGTGGCTACGGGTTCCTGGGAGCTCCCTGAGAACGCTGATGTGCTCAGCAGCGACGCTCGGGGGGGGGGGGGGGGCTAGCCACGGGGGCGCCATGGCCGGCGGCAGGAGCTCAGGCTCCATGGCGGGAGGAGGCTAGAGGAAGGGGGCTCGACGGAAAGAGGGGGAAAGGAAGAAGAGCTCACGGCGGATCCAGGGAGATAGGCGGCTG
Source organism: Hordeum vulgare subsp. vulgare (assembly GCF_904849725.1). Lineage (NCBI taxonomy): Eukaryota > Viridiplantae > Streptophyta > Magnoliopsida > Poales > Poaceae > Hordeum > Hordeum vulgare. Next base: position 364,416,287 of record NC_058521.1, read on the forward strand.
GCTCAAGGACGACCTGTGGCCGGTGGATCGACGTCGACTTCCAGCAGCCTTCGGTGGTCTTGGCATGGGGAAACAGACATGAGAGAAAGATCCGGGGGAAGGAATGAGGAGGAGAGGATTGGGACGGCTCTCCCGAGCTTATGCCTAGCCACCAGGTCGGCAGGGAGGCCAGGCAGGCAGGAGGCATGGCGCCCCTGGCCATGCGCCGTGGCGAGCTTCTCCTCTGCCTTCTGGCAGGAGGAAGAAGACGCCTGAGCCCCTGGTGGGCTGGGCCAGGCGACAGATAGAGGTATGCTCTTCTTTCTCTTATTTCTTTTATGTTTTGTTTTTTTCTGATTTGCTAACTAATTGATTTGCTATTTATTTCAGCTCAAAACTATTTTGAACACACCATAATATTTGTTGGAATATATCCAACCCTTCCTAAAGTTTTCAACATTTTTGAAAACTTAATGTTTTTGAACTCAAATTGTAAACATGAAACTAGTAGCTTTTTGCATTTATTTAAAATGCCAAAGTGTTATGAACATGGTTTTCTTCATTGCTTATTTGCTTCCATGATTTATCAGAAAAGTTGAACTTTTATTAAGGCCATTTTGGGTTCATTGGTTTTAACTAGTTTGAAATTTCCTTTAATTTGAGAAGTGGCTAGGGGTTTTGAGTTTTCCTTCACCACTTACTTTGTTCTTGTTGAAAATTTCCTAGATGCAATGCAAAGAAGATATGAGCACAGTGCTAACTTGATTAAGGTGTTAGGGATGTGACAACTCACCCCCACTCAAAAGAATCTCGTCCCGAGATTTAGAAGTCGTCGGGAATAACGCAGGATACTGAAGTCGGAGACGATCCTCTCTTTCCCAAGTTGCCTCTTTTTCAGAATGATTTGACTATTGAACTTTAAGAAACTTGAGGTTTCGACGTCGAGTGGTACGCTCAGCTTGATAAAGAATACGTACGGGGTATTCTCGGTATGAAGGGTTATCTTGGAGATCAAGCGTTTCGTGGTCCACTTCACGGATAGGATCCGAAAATCAACGCCTGAGTTGCGAGACGTGGAAGACATTATGAACCTTAGAAAGATGTGGAGGAACTTCCAGCTGGTAGGCAACTTCTCCTCGTTTGGCAAGAATGTGAAAAGGACCAATGTAACGAGGAGCCAACTTGCCCTTGGTACCGAATCGATGGGTACCCTTCAAAGGTGTAACCCGAAGGTAAGCCTTCTCGTCAACTTCAAAGGTCACAGCCTTATGATGACGATCATATTGGCTCTTTTGACGAGACTGGGCTGTTTTCAACTTTTCACTAATAATGCGAACCTGCTCTTCTGCATCCTGGATCATATCCGGGCCAAAGTGTTGCCTCTCTCCGGTTTCTGACCAATTAAGAGGTGTTCGACATCTTCGTCCATAGAGAACTTCAAACGGAGCTTTGCCCAAGCTTGATTGATAACTATTGTTATAAGCGAATTCGGCGAATGGAAGGCACTTCTCCCAATTCATACCGAACGATATAACACAAGCTCGGAGCATATCTTCTAGGATTTGATTCACTCTTTCTACTTGATCACTTGATTGAGGATGGAAAGCAGTGCTAAAAGATAAGTGAGTCCCCATGGCATTCTGAAAACTTTCCCAGAAGCGAGAAGTAAAGATACTCCCACGGTCCGTGTTAATCTCCAGGGGAACACCATGAAGAGACACTATTCGAGAGATATATAACTTCGCTAGCTGGCTAGCTGTTATACTCTCATGAACGGGAAGAAAATGAGCTACTTTGGAGAGACGGTCAATGACCACAAAGATAGCATAATTTCCTTTCTTGGTCTTGGGAAATCCGGTAATGAAATCCATACTAACTTTATCCCATCTCCATTCAGGAATAGCTAAAGGTTGAAGGGTGCCAGCAGGCCTTTGATGTTCTGCCTTAACTTGACGACAAACGTCGCAGTTAGCAACGAACTCAGCAATTCCTCTCTTCATCCTGGTCCACCAGAACCTCTGGCGTAGGTCCTGATACATCTTAGTACTACCGGGATGAATGGTGAGAGGAGAATCATGGGCCTCCTTAAGGATTAACTGCCTTAGATGTAGGTTCTTAGGAACCACTAGACGATTCTGGAAGAACACAACACCTTGATCATTCATGGAAAATTCTTTAGCGTTTCCGCTAAAAATATTCTCCTTAATCCATGATATACCCTTGTCACGCTTCTGGCCAGCTATAATTTGATCCTTAAGGGTAGGCTTCGCCACCAGGGTAGAAAGGAATCCTTGAGGAACATTATGAAGATTCAACTTCCGAAAGTCCTCATAGAGATGTGGTTGACCTTGTTGTAGCATCAAATTCTTACAATAAGATTTACGACTTAGTGCATCAGCCATAACATTGGCCTTCCCCGGGGTGTAAGTTATCCCTAAGTCGTAATCCGAGATCATCTCAACCCACCGTCTTTGCCTGAGATTCATATCCGGCTGGGTGAAGATATATTTCAGACTTTGGTGATTAGTGAATATTTCGCAACGATTACCCAGAAGGTAATGTCGCCAGGTTTTTAGTGCATGGACCACAGCTGCAAGCTCAAGGTCATGTGTGGGATAATTATCCTCATGTGGACGCAACTGTCGAGATGCGTATGCGATCACATGACGATCTTGCATGAGAATGCAACCTAATCCTTGTCGCGAGGCGTTGCAATAGATAACAAAGTCCTTAAAAAAATCTGGTGGTAGCAACACAGGTGCGGAAGTCAGGCATCTTTTCAGTTCCTGAAAACTATGCTCACACTGTGGTGTCCACTCAAACTTTTTATCCTTCTTGAGGAGTTTAGTTAGAGGCTTTGCAACCTTGGAGAAATTCTCGACAAAGCGGCGACAATAGCTCGCTAGACCAAGAAAACTCCTAACTTACTTAACCGATTCAGGTTGAGTCCAATCAAGGACAGCTTGAACTCTCTCGGGATTGACAGCAATACCCTTACCAGAGATTACGTGACCTAGATAGGTCACTTCTGGTAACCAGAATTCACATTTGGAAAACTTGGCATAAAGGCGATGCTCTCGAAGTTTCATCAATACCAGCCTTATATGCTCGGCATGTTCTTGTTCGTTCTTCGAGTAGATGATAATATCATCGAGGTATACCACGACGAATTTATCCAAATACTCCATGAAGATTGAATTCATCAGACAAGAGAAGGTGGCTGGGGCATTGGTTAAACCGAAGGACATGACGGTGTACTCGTATTGTCCATAACGAGTAACAAAGGCCGTTTTTGGAATGTCCCCGTTCTTGATCTTGATTTGATGGTATCCCAACCTCAAATCCATTTTGGAGAAGATTGAGGATCCAGCGAGCTGGTCGTACAGATCGTTGATCCTAGGGAGCGGATACTTGTTCTTTATGGTGACCAGATTAACTGGTCGGTAATCTACAACCATCCGATCCGTTCCGTCTTTCTTCTTGACGAATAGGACGGGGCAAGCCCAAGGAGAAGAGCTAGGACGAATGAAACCTTTATTCAAGGCCTCATCTAGTTGCTTCTTAAGTTCGGCTAGCTCCAGGGGTGCCATCTTATATGGTCTTCTGGCTATTGGGACAGTTCCCGGAACAAGATCTGTCACAAATTCTACATCTCTGTCAGGTGGAATTCCTGACAGTTCCTCTGGAAAAAACATCCGGTAAGTCACGGACTACCGGAATGTCTTCAAGTTCCGGAAGAGGGTTGGCATTTAGGGAATAGAGTTGGCATTTGGCAACTCGAGTAGAGACATTGACTATCTCACCCGAGGGATGGGTAAGCTAAACATTTCTAGAATGAGTATCAATCTTGGCATAGTGAGCTGACATCCATTCCATACCCAAGATAATATTGATATCCAAAGATTTCAAGGCTATCAATGAGGCTAGAAAAACTAGCCTGTCTACTAGAATTTCATTATCATAGGTTATCCTAGAGGTTTGCCATTTACTACCAGGAGTTTGGACAACCAATGGAATTGGCATATCACAAAAAGACATGTTACGCAAGTATGCATAACTTTCTGAAATGAAGGAATGAGAAGACCCAGTGTCAAAGTGAACAGACGCTGGGTGATGATTAACAACAAGCGTACCCAGTATGACGTCGGGATCCTCTGCAGCTTCTTCTGCTGAGACATAGTTCACACGGCCACGTGCAGGAGTTGGCTTCACATAGTAAGCTTTGCCCGACTTGCCTTGCCCGACGGACTTTCCGGGTTGCTTGGCAACCACATTTTGAGGACACTCACGGAAATAGTGCCCTGGTTCTCCACACTTGTAGCATATCACTTGGTTGGCACGTGGTGCAGCATTGCTAGCTGGACTACCATAAGTTTTTGCTGGAGGGTTGGTCTGATTCGTCTGCAGCGCCACGTAGGATGGCCTCGGAGTGTATCTTGGTGGCAGAGAACTGTTCGGAACCCACAGCCTGCATTTTGGAAACGCGGAACCAGATGACGAGCCAAAGTCACGAGAGTGCTTCCTTGTGGCTTCAAAGTCGGTATGACCAGTCTCGGCACTGATCGCCTTGTTGACTAGGGCTTGAAAGCTTGCACACTCGTGGAGGCGCTGATCACGACGAAGCTCATGGCTCAGACCCTTACGGAATCTTGCTTGCTTCTTGGCATCAGTAGACACCTCCTCTGTTGCATAGTGGGTGAGGTTACCGAACTCGTGGCTATAGGCATCCACGGTCAACTTGCCCTGAGTAAAAGCACAGAACTCCTCTCTTTTTCTCTCCATCAGGCCCTCTGGAATATGGTGCAGACGGAAGGTTGCACTGAAGTCTGCCCATGTGGCTGCTAGTTCAGCAGGACGCGTCGCTTCAAAGTTCTCCCACCACAGATTGGCGGGTCCTTCCAGGAAATACGCCGCAAAGGTCACCTTGTCGGCCTCAGAAACATTCGCAGAGCGAATCTTGCGTGAAATGCTGCACAACCAGTCATCAGCGTCGAGGGGATCGACGGAGTGATGAAACTTTGGAGGATTTAGCTTTTCAAAGTCGTTGAGGGACACTACAACATTCCTAGGCTGACGAGCCGTATTCTGCTCAATACGCTCTAACAGTCGGTTGGTCTCCCTTTTGTTTCTCTCTGCCTCAAGCATAACTTCCGCCAGAGAGGGCGGGTGAGGCAGGTCTTCCTGCCATGCTTGACTAACCTCTCCTTACTCATGAGCAGGGGCACGGTTCAACCTGGTGAACACCATCCTGACAAACAAACTCACAGCTTAGACCAACATTATATCAATACTAGCTATGGATTAAGAATGTACTGAACACACGGAATGCGGAAATGAATATCCGAACAACATGGTAACAAGCAACTGCTATATATACACCATGGTTCATACACACCCTTACATAGTTCAGTACAACCTTAACCGAAGAGCAAACTACTGAAATTATGAAACTACTCATCGGAGGCTTACAAGCTTCCTATACATTATTTATCTAGGCCTCCGGAATTCATTTCACATCACAGGCATACTTCACAAGTCACGCAGGACTGTGAACGTACGGCTACTACCATACTATCCTTCCGCTCACAGCTCAGGCATCCGCATAGAACATCTCATAGAGATTACCTCCATGGCCTGGGAGCTCAACCTGCGAATCAGGAAACACTCTGGCCTGAGATCCCTGGGATCCATAAGGACACGGATGTGGCCTTGGTCCCCTGACTGGTGGTAATAGGTGTCCCCGAAGAGGGGTGACTCCTCCTATAGCTGGCCAGTCAACATGGGCCGGAAGATGGGTCCTAACAGGGTTCAGCATCTCCATATCTCCGTACCCTGTCTGGACTACCGGTGCCAGCTGCGTCAAAGCTGTCCACAGACGGGCACGGGTAGCATAAGGCTCCATGCGGAGAGCACGAGCATCCCTGTCTCTGTTCTCTAGCATCTCAACAGTGGACTGCAGTAGTGGATCCTCCATTGAAGAATCAAAATAGACTCCACTTAGGTATCCCTCTTCACCAGGGTGAGAGGCCGGAACATAGCAGAACTCCGAGTTCTGCAGCAGTGCATGTCTCGCCCTCATAATGGTCAACATTGAATAGGCAGCATCTTGTACTGCCATGTCAACAGTGACTCCCAACCCATAGGACCAATGGATTGGCTTCTCAGCTCCAGGGTAGTCTGGAAATACCCTAACAGTGCAGATATACTGACTCTGGTTGAAGTCTCGGTACTGTTCCTCCACTGTGTACTCGGGGTACCAGCGGTAACCGCACACCGACATCACCCTGACCAGCATGGCCGTATGACCCGGCACATCAATGCACCTGGTCAGACGTACCGCCTGACGAGAAGGACGGCCACGCATCTGAAATAGAGAGTAATGCAAAAGCATTAGAGCTCTGAATGCAAAATTGGGCAGCATAACGGCTGTAAATGCTCAAAAACAAATTTTGAGACAACCCAAAATGGAATAGCGTGACCACTCAACTATCAAGTTCAATTCTCTGATCATCAAACTTACTTCCCTTTTCCTAGGAATGTAAGAAACCCAAATATCTCTTGACCCGTAGTCCTATAATCTACCGATCAGAATCACGAGCCTAGAATAAGATGAGTAACCTAGTCCTTAATTCCCGCAGAAAAGACGAGGATGACCAGGATAGAATAACCTGAGAAGAGAACAAGAGTCTTACGTTCCCTTCCACAAAAAATTCCCTTAGGTATAACTAAAGCAATTCTAGACTCAACTTCGACCAGTTTGGCTTAGTAGTCCTACAGTCAGTCAGGCTCTGATACCAACGCTGTCGGGACCCCGATCCTAAGCCATAGGAATCCAGCCTGTAACACATCGCATCCCTTTGCGGTCTCACGCATGGTTAACCCCACGGCTGCAGCCTTACCTTAGTCGGGACCGTTTGCGCCTTTTGACTCACGTATGCAATTGTGTCGCTAGCAGTCCAATGACAAAGAACCCGGATCGACATGTTTATTCATAAACCAAAGTGGCAATTCCGCACAGGGACAGGCATACATGATCCAGCAAAGCAGGTGTCAGTCACCAGCGAATGTAGACGAGTCGTAGCCAGCTAAAAGGACTCCATTACATCGCGTGACATTTCCCCAAAGGGGAAGACACAACAGCTAAGAAGAACACACCCCGGTCAACCAATTTGTCCGGAGCAGTAGCGAGCTACTATTGCTCCTTGGATCACAAAGGGGTATTTCCCTGTAAGCAGTGCTACTAAAGTTTACGGCTAGGTAATCGAACCCCATACATATCAAGCATGACACACGTACGCATGGCATACCGATATGTATAGATACATGATGGCATCACAACATAACCATAAACATACAAGATTTATTTAAAAGGCTCGAAAGAGCCACACACATAATATTACACGGTAGGGCTCTCACGACCCATCAAAGCAGTCATTCAGTTACAAGCCAACGGAAGTGTTTAAAACTGTCTGAGTACAGACAAGAGAAACTAGAAGGCACATGGCCTGACTATAGTACAGACCCAACCTAGGGCCAGATCATAGCTGGGACACCAGCTACTCGTCGTCGTTGATGTCTATGAAGAACCCTCCATTAGGGTCATTAGCAACCTCTGCAACATTTATTAAGCAAACATGAGTATGGAGGTACTCAGCAAGACTTTAGGATAACTATCTACTCATGCAATGTATCAATAAGGTATTGTGGGGTTTCATGCGGAAAGCTAGCATTTGACTCGTGGCTAGGCAACTTGCATTTTTAAATTATTTTGACAACTTGATTTCTCGCACACGAGTCCACTAACACCACAACAATACTCCATCGTGGAATCATTCCGTCTCCATACGGAAATGCCGTCCACGACACTCACGCTTATCTTGAAAATTTTATGAGTAGCCATTGAAGTTATCTATGAACAACATATGTCTCCAAGTAGTCCATATCCGCGGACGCAGCTATTCGAATAGATCATAACCCTGCAAGGGTGTACTTCGTCACACACGCTCTCGCCACTTATTGCCATGTGCACGTCATGCACCTCGGCAACCTTCCAGCGGAAGCCCAGCGAGGGAGTCGGCCCCGACCGTTAACCACATTAGTACCTAGTCCAGGTCTATCGCCTATCTGAGGGTAACCCGCACGGAAGTCCGGCCGAGGTTTCCGCCACGGCCCCAAACGATGTGTGCAGGGTTTCCAAGCCCACCATCCGGGTGCCACTTGGTACACCGTGCCACTGCCTACCGGATCACAACCCACTTCTCAGGTCAGCACCATGCACGGCCTCCAGCATGACTATAAACACAAGAAACTACTTGCAACTCGTGGACCGAGTACTAAGCGATTAATAAGTCGAGCGGGGTCATACTTCAGGGCCCAGCATGTGGTAGTATCTAGTCTTGGATGACATACACGGAACTCAGTTCCTAAGGACGGTTCCAATGAAACAACCCGCCATGTACTCCTACACAGCCTTTCACCGGTACCTTTACCAAATCAGGTTCAACACACAACCTTTGCCTACCGAACACATTCTCACAATTCTGTTCATCTCCCAGATGACAGACCATACACAACTCTAAGCATAGCATGCATAGCAGGATAAGGCACATCATGGCTCAAGCAACTACCAGGTATGCTAGGTTGCAAGGTTCAGCTATTTACTATGACAAGGATAGGTCATGCAAAGGAAGTGGGTTCAACTAACGTGGCACAAGCATTTGAAGCATTTGATCCTAATGCAATAAGTGAGTGCAGGAGCAAGAACATGGTATTTATCGGGATGAACAAAATGGTTGCTTGCCTTGTTTCTCACAGGAGTGACAATATCCGTCAGACGGATATTCGGTGGAATCCGGGGGAGCGGAGCCTACCTAAAGAAATGACAACAATCAATAACAATCATGTGCAACAAGATGATGCATGAGCATGGCATGAGGATGCAAGGTGGTATACTATTATAGCTAACATGTATTAGGTTTGAAGTTGATTTGAATCAAATTCAAATATCACTTCAAACGAGGTATTCTCGGATACCATTTTAATTGATTCGACCTGATGCTCAGATCAACTTGCTTTATCATGCATGGAATGACATGTTAGGTTGCTGGTTTGTGATTTGGACAATGTTTGATCATATCATTTGTAGTGAAATTTAATTATTTTCCAAATTCCATCTCCAAAGTATTTATAAGAATTAACTTATTCACTAATCAACATGTTTGGGTTTAGTAACATTTTCAAACATGTTTGAAAATGACATATTCAGATGCCTTGAATTTTTCTGATACTTTTTCATATATAAATAATTTTCATTGGACTTACAGATTATTTTCTATGATTTTTAGAAGTTTTAGGCATTTTCTTGAATTATTTAAAATCCAGAAATTCATTTACTGCATCAGCCATTCGTCAGCATGACCTCAGCAGGTCAAAGGCGCCAGCCCAGGTCAAACCTGGCGGTTGGGCCCCACATGTAAGTGACTCTGGGTTACTGACTTTGTTTCAGATTTAAAACTTACTAATTAAACGCGTGGGGCCTCATGTGAGTGCCTCATTAGGCTAGTTAGACACGGAGGTTAGCGCTAATGACGGCCACGTCATCCTGCCGGAGAGCTGCCGGCGACGACCATATCCGACGGCAGCATCTCGCCGGAATCGGCAAACGGCGACGGTTGGACGCGCGGAGACCACCAGGAGTTAGCTCGCGTTGGGCCGCATCCATTCCCGTGGGTTTGAGGGCGAGGGGGTCACCGGAGACGACAGGAGCAGCGACGGAGAGGGGCCCGTGCTCGGCAAGATGGGGTCGAGGCCAGGGATGCGAGGGGGAAGAATTGGGGGTGGCTACGGGTTCCTGGGAGCTCCCTGAGCACGCTGATGTGCTCAGCAGCGACGCTCGAGGGGGGGCGCTAGCCACGGGGGCGCTATGGCCGGTGGCAGGAGCTCGGGCTCCATGGCGGGAGGAGGCTAGAGGAAGGGGGCTCGACGGAAAGAGGAGGGAAAGGAAGAAGAGCTCACGGCGGATCCAGGGAGATAGGCGGCTGGCTCGAGGACGACCTGTGGCCGTTGGATCGATGTCGACTTCCGGCGGTCTTCGATGGTCTTGGCATGGGGAGACAGACGTGAGAGAAAGATCCGGGGGAAGGAATGAGGAGGAGAGGATTGGGACGGCTCTCCCGAGCTTATCCTAGCCACCAGGTCGGCAGTGAGGCCAGGCAGGCAGGAGGCGTGGCGCCCCTTGCCATGCGCCGTGGCGAGCTTCTCCTCTGCCTTCTGGCAGGAGGAAGAAGACGCCTGAGCCCCTGGTGGGCTGGGCCAGGCGACAGATAGAGGTATGCTCTTCTTTCTCTTATTTCTTTTCTGTTTTGTTTTTTTTCTGATTTGCTAACTAATTGATTTGCTATTTATTTCAGCTCCAAAAAAGTTTGTAAAAACTATTTTGAACACACCAGAATATTTGTTGGAATATATCCAACCCTTCCTAAAGTTTTCAACATTTTTGAAAACTTAAAGTTTTTGAACTCAAATTTTAAACATGAAACCAGTAGCTTTTTGCATTTATTTAAAATGCCAAAGTGTTATGAACATGGTTTTCTTCATTGCTTATTTGCTTCCATGATTTATCAGAAAAGTTGAACTTTTCTTAAGGTCATTTTGGGTTCATTGATTTTAACTAGTTTGAAATTTCCTTTAATTTGAGAAGTGGCTAGGGGTTTTGAGTTTTCCTTCACCACTTACTTTGTTCTTGTTGAAAATTTCCTAGATGCAATGCAAAGAAGATATGAGCACAGTGCTAACTTGATTAAGGTGTCAGGGATGTGACAATGGGGCATAACAAAATCTTGATCATGGAATGGAATCAATTCAATGAAGCTTCTCCCCGACCCACAGTCATGCGAGAAAATAATTGACACACACCCCTTTCGATTGAGTGCTATTAAATGACGACGCATCATTCATGATCTCCAAGGGGTGTGGGGGATGGGGATAACTTGCTAGGGATATGTTGTGGATATAATCTGTGCCGATGATGGTCACCTGCATGATTTCAAGGCAACGGTCCATGCTGAATATGTCGCTTAGTGATACTTGTCACATTAAGAGGGGGGCTTCGGTACGGGTCGTGCTATCTTTAGTACAAGCTGCCTAGCAAAGCATATCGGGTCGAACTCGGGTGTTTGTTTACGGAAACAAAGTTCCATCTACAAATGAGTTTCATAGAGTTTAAGGTGGTGTTTAAAGCTAGGAATTGTATTGTGCATGTCCATATGTTGGCTAGTATTGGTGCTGGGATGGAGAGGGGAAGTGAGCACAAGGGGCTCGCTAACCTCCCCCGGACATGGATCCGGGAGGCGAGGGACTTTCCTGCATCCACTAGATAATGGAATGGAAGGTGATCCACATTAGAAAAATATTGTGTTAGTGATTTGTAACGGCATATATAATGCTGACACCACATCCATCAGCTAACAGGGGGGAGTCCATGGACATGGATACGGGAGGCGAACATCCAACACTATCAACATACATTTCAAATTGAATTTTAACTAACCATATGAAATCGATGCAAACAGATGATATTCATTAAAGTTAAGACATATTTTACATAAAAAGGTTGATAGTTTAACCTTTAACTAAAAACTAGAAAAAAAAACCTCACAACTTGTCCTGAACAACCACCTCATACGTGTGGCCACCTCATACGTGTGGCTACCTTGCTGGACCACTGTCATCATCTGTGTCAACGTTGTCATTATCCCTCCACCGGAGGTAGGGCATTGGTGGCTTGTAGAAACTTTGTTCGTACACCAAGGAGCGGCTCATCCTATTCCTGCATGGTGTAGAGGGCCACTGCAGGCAATGTGGAGGACCCAAGGAGCTCTGTCGCTGGCCTTACCCCTGTTGACGTTTGCATAGGAGTCGTTAAGAAACCACTCCTCGCCGATCCTAGTGAGCTCTCCATCAAGGAGGTGGTGGTGAAGAAGCGGTTGAGGGCCCACATGGCGGTGAAGTATGGGTCATTGAAAACCCATTTCGGTGACGTGTCAGACTTGGCAAACACGGAGTGACAGTTGGCATTGTACTAGTTTTACCACACATGTTGCATCATGACATCGCCACTGCCACCATCGCCACTTGAACTCGAGGGACACGACGACACAACGACCTCCTCGGACACGACAACCCTTGAACTCGAGGGACCACCGCCACCATCGCCACTGCCACCTGCAGTTAGTGGATGATGTGGTCATGCGCCTTGCTGATCAAAGGCAGTATCTCGTCCTTGATGAACTGGCAATAGCGATTGCAGTGGGGTAGAGGTACATGCCGTCAATACAGCCATAGCGGCTGTGCTGCAGCGTGTCCGGCTTGTCCTTGGTGCGGTGGCTGATCTGGAAGCTGCCATCATGTTTGTTGAACGGGGAGGGGGGCATGGGCTGATCTTTGACGCGGCGCCCTATCTAGATGTCACCCAAGTTGTGTGGGGGGCGTGGGCTCGGCCTTGACCGGTATTAGAAGGAACACCGGTTCCTGCTGCACCCGGTAGTGCAACAAGGACGGAGGCTCCTCCTTGACCTGAGTGGGTGATGGCAGCAACAGGCCCATCTAACTGTGTGATCGTTATGTCATGATCTCCATCTAACAGACGAATTCTTCGTCCATTAAAGCGACCTCCGTGAGCAGGGGGGGCCGCTTGGACAACGACATATCCTGGTCTTTCTAATCATAGGAGGATATGATGATGTCCTTCTTAGCAGAGGACCTAGTCACTGTGGATCATGAGCATAGAGAGCAAGGATGGTGGCTCCATGATTGACCTGATGATGAATTACCACCACCTCTGTCTATCGGCATGGAGAACCATGACTATGACATCGCTGCCAGGATTGGAGATGCTCGGGGACGAGGCGGGTCTGAGAGAGGATGAAGTGGTAATGTGCTTGGGTGACGCATGAGTTAAATAACCATGGCAGGCCATGGGAAGGGACGGTCAGAGTGCTTCAATGTGATGCAGGATCCGGAGTTGGTTTCTCGGGACGCGGTGTCCACATTGAAGTAGTAACGCCAGACTGGATCTGTACGTTAGTGTCACCCACCTTTTTGGTCACCTCACTCGATATCAATACCGATCGTATCATTCTCTGGGACATCATGAATGTTGCACGGGAAGCAATGCGTGCATTAGCCGAAAAGTGTGGGAGAGTTAGCTAGGATATTTTGATGGGCCGTGTTAGTTAACTCATATCTCACATCGGTATAGACGTCCGCGAATCTGCCCAGGTTTTCTCTGGTTTGCAGGAAAAAGTGTGTGTGCACCGGACGAAGGACCGATGTTTTACTGTGTTGGATGGAAAAACATTCTTAGTCTGGATGGTTGTGGACAGTTTGAGGGTCACTAGTAGAAAACAGGGCATTGAGCCAACAACATTTGACCCGGATTGGATATAAACCGGTTCTAAAGGGTCTGTCCGCTGGGCCCCCTCCCTGCACCAAATGGCCGCAAGGCCTTTAGGACCGGTTTGTAACACAAACCGGTCCTAAAGGTTTTTGGACCGTTTGCTGCAGGGAGGGGGGCCCAGTGGACAGACCCTTTAGAACCGGTTTGTATCACAAACCGGTTCTAATGGTTTTCTCATTTTTGCAGCAACTGCAGGGCCCCGTTGTCAGACCCTTTAGCACCGGTTTTTGACACAAACCGGTCCTAAAGCCCTCCTCTCCTTCCTCCCTGAGCACCCTATATTCCACCCCATTTTTTCTAGCTCGAGTTCAACTCCATTTTTGCTCTCTCCTTCCTCTTGGGAGCTCTAATCCATCCCCATTTTTCTCCACCATTTGTCAAGATTGTTGGCACCCATCGGTCCTACGGTTAGCATCAACATTCCCTCTTCCGGCATTGCAAGTTTTGCTCGTTTTCTTGCTCATTTCATTTTTGTTGTGCTAGCTAGGTGTTTGATGAAATGCCTAAGCTAGAGAGAGTTCATCATTTGTTATGTATACATATGCAATTTGAGCTCAAATTTAATTATGATTTGTGGTTTTTTTAGTGTCGCGCGCCTTGTCCCCTTCCTCACCGCCGTCGATCGCCCCGTCACCGACACAACCTTGGTGAGCCTATTGTCTTTATTTACCAAAACAAATTTTGATTTGTATGATTTACATATTTACTTGTATATAATTTATATGTATAGCGCCATGGTTTTGATATCCGTCCCCGTTGGCCCTCGTCCAGTCTATCATTCGGATGTGGTATATTATCTTTTATAACTACATATTTTCATTTTCTGATTATATGACAATTAATTACGCCGACCAACTTGACATAGATATTTTTATCTAGGAGGTAGTGGAACCGGAAATGCCAATCGACCCTATTGGTGAGAAGTTACACTTAGTTGAACAAGAAAATGTTGGCCTGAAAGAAAGATTGAAAAAACTGAAGAAAGGTTGGAAATAACTGAAAGAGAGAAGATGACCTTGGAAAAGGTCCTTGCCGGTGTCGTCGATGGTCACAAGAGCGAGATGGACGCAATGCGTCTGAAGATTAGAAAGATTAGAAAATATGCAATTAGTAAAGAGGCTTGGTATCATTATGCCGTCGGGTCAATTGTTACCTTTGTTGCGATTTTGATCGCATTTGTTGTTGTTTTTAAATGCATTAATTAGAGAGAGTTTTTATGGTTGGTTTCAGTGTGTGTTTTTATGAGAACTATATATGTATGGTCACTACGCTACTTTGGTTTTAACGTGTGATGAACTTTTTGTATTAATTAATTAATTTAGTCATGATGATTTAGCATAATGGTTTTTGATAAATTTATATAATGCAGATGAACCGGCAATGGATGTACAGTGATCGACGTCGTCCCGAATTCCTTAATGGCATGCATAGTTTTCTCAATGTGGCTGAGAAAAACAGGCAGAATGGATTTATTTTTTGTCCATGTAAAAAATGCCAGAATAAGAGGAATTTCCCTAACTCAAGAACCATACACACCCACCTGTTGCAAGAAGGCTTCATGCTCAGTTATTTTTGTTGGACCAAGCACGGAGAAAGAGGAGTTGTAATGGAAGACAATGAAGAAGAAGAGGATAATGATAACTATCCTATGTTCGGTGAACACGGTGATACTGAAATGGGGGAAGACGAGCCTGAACTTGAGGACATTGTTGATGAGTCTGATGATGATCTTCGTCAGGTCATTCGTGAAGAACAGATAAACTGCGGAAGTGAAAACGAGAGGTTGAAGTTGGAGCGCATGTTAGAAGATCACAAAAAATTGTTGTACCCAAATTGCGAAGATGGCCAGAAAAAGCTGGGCACCACCCTGGAATTGCTGCAATGGAAGGCAGAGAATGGAATATCTGACAAGGGATTTGAAAAGCTGCTGAAAATAATGAAGAAGATGCTTCCAAGTGATAACGTGCTGCCCTGCAGTACGTACGAAGCAAAGAAGGTTGTCTGCCCTCTAGGATTGGAAGTGCATAAGATACATGCATGCATCAATGACTGCATCCTCTACCACAGTCAGCACGAGAATTTAAATGCCTGCCCGGTATGCGGTGCATTTCGGTATAAGATCAGGCGAGATGACCCTGGTGATGTGGAGGGCGACGACCGCCCCAGGAAGAGGGTTCCTGTCAAGGTGATGTGGCATGCTCCTATAATACCACGGTTGAAACGTTTGTTCCGAAACAAAGAGCATTCCAAGTTGCTGCGATGGCACAAAGAAGACCGTAAGGAAGACGATATGTTGAGACAACCCGCTGATGGGTCGCAGTGGAGAAACATCAACGATAAGTACGAGGACTTTGCACGTGACCCAAGAAACTTAAGGTTTGGTCTAAGTACAGATGGCCTGAATCCGTTTGGGGAGCAGAGTAGTAGTCATAGCACCTGGCCCGTGACTCTATGTATCTATAACCTTCCTCCTTGGTTATGCATGAAGCGTAAGTTCATTATGATGCCAGTGCTTATCCCAGGCCCGTCGCAACCCGGCAACAACAATGATGTGTACCTGAGGCCACTGGTTGATGAACTTTTAGAGTTATGGGCTGACGAAGGTGTACGTGTGTGGGACGAGTACAAACAGGAGGAATTTGACCTACGAGGGTTGCTGTTTGTAACCATCAATGATTGGCCCGCTCTTAGTAACATCTCAGGATAGTCAAACAAGGGATACAGCGCATGCACACACTGTTTGGGCGAGACTGAAAGTATACATATAGGCAAGAATGTGTACCCGGGGCATCGTCGATTTCTTCCAGACACGCATCCCGTAAGAAAGAAAGGAAAGCATTTCAAAGGCGAGGCAGATACGCGGAGGAAGCCAACCCTCCCTAAAGGTACTGATATATATGACATGGTCAAAGATATAAAAGTAATCTTTGGTAAGGGTCCTGGCGCACAATCTGTTCCGAATGACGCCGACAACCACGTAGCCATGTGGAAGAAGAAATCTATATTATGGGAACTACCCTATTGGAAATTCCTAGAGGTTCGCTCTGCGATCGACGTGATGCACGTGACGAAAAATATTTGCGTGAACCTGCTAAACTTATTGGGCGTGCATGGGAAGAAGTCGAGAGATACACCAAAAGCACGGCTGCACCACCAACGTATGCACGAACGAGACGACCTGATGAATCGAGAGAATTTCAAAGGTCCTGCCAGCTACGCTCTTACCAAGGAAGAGAAGGAGATCTTTTTCCAAGTCCTGAGCAGTATCAAGGTCCCGTCTGGCTACTCGTCGAACATAAAAGGAATACTAAACCTGGAAGAGAAAAAGTTTCAAAACCTAAAGTCTCATGACTGCCACGTGATCATGACCCAGTTACTTCCGATTGCATTGAGGGGGCTTCTGCCAGAAAACGTGCGAGTACCCATTGTGAAGCTATGTGCATTCCTCAACGCAATTTCTCAGAAGGCAATCGATCCAGCAACTCTACCAAGTTTACAGAAGGACGTGGTCCAATGTCTTGTCAGCTTCGAGTTGGTGTTCCCACCAACCTTCTTCAATATTATGACGCACCTCATAGTTCACCTAGTCCAAGAGATTTCCGTTCTCGGTCCTGTATTCTTACACAATATGTTCCCCTTTGAGAGCTTCATGGGAGTCTTGAAGAATTATGTTAAAAACCGTGCTAGGCCAGAAGGAAGCATGGTCAAGGGCTATGGAACAGAGGAGGTCATTGAGTTTTGTGTTGACTTTATTCCTGACCTGAACCCGATCGGTGTTCCTCAGTCGCGCCATGAGGGGAGACTGCGTGGAAAAGGCACGCTAGGAAAGAAATCAACAACATGTATGGACGAGCAATCTTTCACTCAAGCACACTACACAGTTCTAGTTAATTCCAGCTTGGCGGCTCCATATATCCAGGAACACAAGGATATTTTATGCTCGGAATACCCGCAGCAACCTGAAGATTTCATTGCTAAAGAACACGCGAAGACTTTTGGCAGTTGGTTGCAAAGACGTCTCATTAATGACAACATTGTTGAAGATGAGCTATACTTGTTGGCCAAGCAACCATCTTCGACTGTATTGACCTTTAAAGGGTACGAGATAAATAGTAACACATTTTACACGGCAGACCAA
Organism: Hordeum vulgare subsp. vulgare; assembly: GCF_904849725.1. NCBI lineage: Eukaryota > Viridiplantae > Streptophyta > Magnoliopsida > Poales > Poaceae > Hordeum > Hordeum vulgare. The sequence continues at coordinate 364,433,860 of NC_058521.1, forward strand.
GATAAAAAGAGCACCAACCAAAACAGTGGCGTCCGGTTTGATGCAAAATACGACAACGGGCAAAGGGTCACATACTATGGTTACATAGAGCAGATATGGGAACTTGACTACGGACCTTCCTTTAAGGTCCCTTTGTTCTGGTGCAAATGGTTCAACCTGTCAGGCGTGAAGGTAGACCCGAAGTACGGAATGACAACAGTGGATCAGAAGAATCTTGGGTACGGCAATGATCAATTCGTCCTAGCCAATGATGTGGCTCAGGTTTTCTATGTGAAGGACATGTCTAGCAGACCGAGAAAAAGAAAAGATAAGGAAGCAAATACATCAGACGATGAGCCAAGGCGCCACATAGTTCTTTCAGGGAAAAGAAACATCGTGGGAGTCGAGGACAAGACAGACATGTCAGAAGATTACAATAAATTTGATGAAATTCCTCCCTTCAAAGTCAAAGATGATCCAAGCATCCCGTTAAATGATGAAGATAGTCCATGGTTACGGCGCAATCAGAAGAAAGGCAAGAAGAAAAATAGATAGGGGGTGTTGTTGGTGATGTGTAATAATGTATTAAACCTTTTATGTAATTGTGTTGACCATTTTGATAAATATTAAAAATTTGACCAGTTTCCACTAAATTTGATCATTTTGATAAATATCATTTTTTATTTTTTAAGTGTAAAAATGACATTTTGACAATTTGTAAATAAATGTAAAAAAACAGAAAAGGAAAACAAAAAAATAAAATAAAAGAAGAAACAGAAAAAAGAAAAAGGAAACAAAAAGAAAAAGAAAACAGGAAACAGAAAAAAGGAAAAAAGAAAAATAAAAGAAGAAACAGGAAAAAGAAAAAGGAAACAAAAATAAAAAGAAAACAGGAAACAGAAAAAAGGAAAAAAGAAAAATAAAAGAAGAAACAGGAAAAAGAAAAAGGAAACAAAAAGAAAAAGAAAACAGGAAACAGAAAAAAGGAAAAAAGAAAAAGGAAAAAAACCTTTAGGACCGGTCTGTAACAACAACCGGTCCTAAAGGTGACCTTTAGGACCGGTCTGTAACAACAACCGGTCCTAAAGGTGGGTTCGGTTCGCGCCCGAATTTGGACCCTTTAGCACCGGTTTGTGTTAGCAACCGGTGCTAAAGGGTCTTTAGCACCGGTTGTTAACACGAACCGGTGCTAAAGGCCCTATACCTCTCCGGGGTCGCCAACTTCTCGCCTTCCCGCGCGTGCCTTCTCTCCTTCTCTCGCCTCCTCGCCGCCTCGATCTCTCCTCGCCGCCTCGCCGCGCCGTCGCCGCCTCGCCGCGCCGCCGCCTCCTCGCCGCGCCACCGCCTCCTCGTGCCGCCGCCGCCTCCTCGCGCGCGGCGCCGCCTCCTCACCCGCGCCGGCGCCTCCTCCCGCGCCGGCGCCTCCTCGCGCGCCGCCGCCGCCTCCTCGCCGCGCCGGCCGCCTCCTTGCGCCGCGGCCTCCTCGCGCCACCTCGCCGGCCGACGATCCTCGCCGCCTCCTCGCCGCGCCGTCGCCTCCTCGCCGCGCCGGCCGGCGCCTCCTCGCCGCCTCCTCGCGCGCGGCCTCCTCGCGCCACCTCCTCGCCGATCCTCGCGCCGCCTCCTCGCCACAACGTCGCCTCCTCGCCGCCTCTTCCCCGCGCCGTCGCCAAAGGTATATCCATATTTTCGTATATCCATATTTTCGTATATTCACGTAAGGACATCCTATTAAAAAAAGTTACGTGAAGCCGCCTTCATCATATTCCGACGATTCCGTAAAACCCTAAACCGACGATTCCGACGATTCCGACGATTCATAGTTTACCCTAAACCGACGATTCCGACGATTCCATAAAACCCTAAACCGACGATTCCGACGATTCCGACGATTCATAGTTTACCCTAAACCGACGATTCCGACGATTCCGTCAAACCCTAAACCGACGATTCCGACGATTCCGACGATTCATAGTTTACCCTAAACCGACGATTCCGACGATTCCGTAAAACCCTAAACCGACGATTCCGATGATTCATAGTTTACCCTAAACCGACGATTCCGTAAAACCCTAAACCGACGATTCTGACGATTTCGTAAAACTTTCCGACGATTACAATTCCGTAAAACTTTCCTACGATTCCGACGATTCCATAATTGCGGGGAAAGTTTCCGACGATTCCGTAAAACTTTCCGACGATTACAATTCTGTAAAACTTTCCTACGATTCCGACGATTAATTCCGTAACTGCGGGGAAAGTTTCCGACGATTCCGACGATTCCGTAAAACTTTCCGACGATTCCGTAAAACTTTGCGATGATTACGACTCCGACGATTCCGTAAAACTTTTCCGTAAAATTTCCGGTTCCGTAAAACTTTTCCGTAAATAATTTTGCTAAGTTAAATTCTTGTTACTAGCAGGTGTTGAGCTATGGATCCCCAAGAACCACATGATCAGCACGCCGATCAGCTCGCGGAAATGGGTGAGGCGGAGAAGGAAAGATACATGTGCCAGATGATTTTTGAAGATGCAACGGCCATATATCATGATGACGACGGTGGGCATGCGTTTAGCAATCAATTTTTGAACGACTCCGGTGACGGAGCTGAGAATATAGAAGATGTAGTAGATGAAGAAGTGCCCTCCGGAACAAACTCTGCCAATGTATATCTCAAGTCACTGTTGACGCAACAATTAATTTGTATTGCACTTACTAACGAATCATTATTTTCCCGTTTAGGTACCCTCCGGAACACCTAGCGCAAGTAGTGAGACAAAGTCGAAACGAGGCCCGGCCGCAAGGTTGAAAGATACTGCAAGGTACTCGATCGATAAAGTTGCTGCTGATGGCAAACCACTGGAACCCCGAGAAACTTAACGCAAATTTGTAAATCAGTGCGGAGTTGTTGTAAGAGACCTGGTCCCGATCAACTTAATAGAATGGAATAAGCCGAAGACCGGCGCCAACGTTGGAGCTACTTATGTCGATGACAGATTGAAAAGAGTGCTTTGCGAGACGGTCTGGCTAAATTTCAGCGTAGCGGAAGATAAGAAGAAGAAAGTCGAGGAGTGGGCTTTGAAGAAGATGGCCACACAATTCCAGAGGTGGAAGAAAGACTTGTGGAAGAAATATAAGGACGAAGATCCAGTTTTCACTGGGCACCTAGTGAAGATAAGAGACGCTTGGCCTGATTTTAAGGCGTACAAGAAATCGGGTGTCTTTACATCCCGATCAGCCACAAATACGGAGAATGCGAAGAAGAAGAAATATCACCATATTTTGGGGTCAGGTGGCTACATGACCGCCCTGCCTAGGTGGCGACGCTATGAAGATGCGCTTCTGAAAAGAAATATCATTCCACAGACACATGACTGGCCCGATAGGTCCAAGTTCTGGTTGTTCGCGCATGGGGCAACGTTGGACGCTGAGACTGGGATGATTGTTGCGGAGGGACCATGGTCGGAAAAAATAAGACAAGTCGTATCAGATCTAGAGAAGGCAATAGAAGCTGTTCGAAAAGGAACTTTTGTTCCCGATAGAGAGAACGACGAGTTGACGAAGGCACTCGGGAACCCCGAAAAGTGGGGACGAACACGAGGCTTTGGAGCCACTACCCCGTGGAACCAAGGGTTTCCGGCGGACCTTGGCACTTACAGAAGCCGTGGTAGAAGCAAGAGGAAGGCGCTGGAACGGATAGCGACATTAGAAGAAAAGGTGTCGTTTCTCTTGAAGAAAGGGGGACACCCTGTACCTGACACTGAAGAGGAGGAAGAAGATCCTGCACCTGACGCTGATAGGCAGCAATTAGAAGACGATCCTGTAGCAGATGCCGTCCCATCTCAGCATAGAAGCAGCGTGGGTTCCACGCAGCTGCAGCTAGAAGACGGTCCTGCACTCGAACCGTCGGCGCCTCACTACCCCGTGGTTGATGTCACGGAGAAGACAAACTGTGAGATACATATGCCAATGGGGAACATATCCTTCATGGTGGCGTCAGGCTATGCTTTACCGAATCAACTTGGAGCAACCTACCATGGTGGTCAGATTCCAGCAACCCATGCTCGTGTCGGGTTGTCAAAAATTACGCCGGGATGCCAGTCAATTGAGCTTGATATTCCTGGAGGTGAAGGTGAGAAGACACTGGGAGAAATGGAGCTTGGTATCATCTTGTGGAAGAAGAAACACATCGTGTTTCCTAACGCGGCGCCAAGGCCACCGACTCCTCCAGGTACAATTATGCACCACCTCCAACAATTACTGAATGTTGCACCACATGTAAGCCTATTTTTAATAGTTTTTTCACTTTCGTACAGAGAATGCACGACCTCCAAGTCCACCCCCCAACGCACCTCCAAGTCCACCCCCCAACGCACCTCCAAGTCCACCCCACAACGAAGATAGGGAGCCCGAGGCCGAGTGTCCATTGCCCGTGCACTCCAGTGAGCCGACGGATGCACGCACTACGGGTACGGCAAAGCGGAAGCTGCAGTTCAGAAGAAACAGAAGTCCTCCCAAGAAGAGAGAAAGGAAACCCAATAAAGTCAAGACTCCCCCGAAGTTACCAGGCCTGATGACTCCGGAGGAACTAGACGAGGCCGTGAAAGCCAAAAACAAAGCATGGTTCGCACGGTTTCCCCTGAAGCCCCCTCCAGACATCTGGAAGGAAACTCTGAAGAACGTACCAAAGTGGAAAATTGAGCGCACCATCGACAACTTATATTATCCTGAACCGCCGCCACAGCCGCCCCTTTCAGACTATGAACGGTTCATTGAAAAGATGCACACCGCACAGATGAAGCAGGCGGAGCAGACGAAATGCGGGAAACAAGTTCCCCAGCTCAGACAACAAGAAGCACAGTCAATTGCCCCGCTCAAGGTGTTATCTGACCAGGCTTCAGTGTCCGGTCCACGCATGGGCGACATAGGTTACGCTATTGCTGATGTGGTATATAAATATAAGCCCGAGCAGCCTTTGGTCGAAAATCCTAGTGCTCTAACAACCCAACTATGGAATTTACATGGTTGGTACTTGGAGGCCGCAAGGCAAAAGAGAGACTGTATCATGGCGGCAGTTCAGGATCAACACTACTTCGGAGAGTACGGTGTGGAGGTTGGGTTCGATGATTTTTTCCAGATGTACAACCAACGTGCCCTCGACAAAGCTATCGTCAGCTGCTACTGTTTGTAAGTGATTTATTTGGGTAATTTAATTATTTAGTTAAGCTCGCGTTCATTGCCCGTATAATTATCACTCACGAGACATTCTTTTTGTACGCTACTATGCAGAATGAAGATTCGTGAATGCAGGCTGGCAGGAATCTGGGACTTTGGGTTCATTGACCCGTATTCGTTTCATCAAGAGACAATAGAAAAGTTCAACAAGGATACACCGGATGATTTGCTAAGGTTTTTGAAGCGACAAAGTACCAAAAAAGAAATACTTTGGCCCTACGCATTCAAGTGAGTGTTACTGTCTTGTACACATTCCATTTTGCTTACCCAGTATGCATGACTGCGTGTGTACACGTGCGCAGGTCCCACTTCATATTGTTCATCATAAGAATCGATCAAGGAGTGGTTGAAGTCTGGGACCCATTAACCTGGGACGCTGAGAAATGGAAGAGCGCGCGTCAGATGCTTCAAAGGTATATATATATCGGCCTCTTTCGTTCATCGGCCTCTTTTTCGTTCATTTCCTGATATCAAGTAAGTAATAATTAACTCTTGTATTCATTTTTCTTTGTCGGCCAGGGTTTGGCAAATGTTCATCAAGGAAGAACCCGGTACATGGGCAGACAAGCTCCACTTTCAGATTAACAAAGTAAGTAGTACTACGTACCCTGGTTTCAATACCATTACCATTCTCTTGATTATTATTAATTTGACTGAATTATGTTCTCGTATATAGGGCGTCCCGCAACAACCACAGGGCACTGATTATTGTGGATACTACGTTTGCGAGTACATTCACAGGATTATCAATGAGAAATCCCGTACTTCCAGAAATCTAGAGGTACGTAACCGGATCTTCATAACTTTATTTATGTTGCCATCAATTATGTTAGTTTTGTTCATAACTTAATTGTTTTCATCTACTTCTTTTAAAGCCGCAACGAAAGCGGGCGATGCTAAGACCAATCCAACGTTGCAAGGCAGTTGCAGAGGAATTGGCAGGATTTCTCCTCACGCAAGTCATAGATGAAGGCGGAGAATTTTTCCATCCTATGAACCAATAGCCAGCTCCCTTCTCTATGCAAGTATAGAGCTATATATAGGAAACGAACTTCAAATTATGTAATGATAATCGGTCCAGTACTTCGTGTTACATGTATATATGTACTTTTATTTGGTGCATCAACATTTAACCGCAAACACGGAATCGGAGAAACACTTAACCGCAAACACGGAATCGGTGTTTCCGGATACGTGTTTCCGATTACGTGTTCGTAAAAAACGGAACACGGACACACGGAATCGGAAACACGGAATCGGAAAGACGTAAACGGAAATACGGAACCGGAAACACGTAAACGAAAACCCTGAAAATACGGAACACGGAAACACCGAAATACGGAATCGGAAACCCTGAAAAGAAAAGGAAAAAAAAGAAAAAAAAAGCATTAGGACCGGTTGGTGTTACCAACCGGTCCTAAAGGTCCTCCGCCTGCGCGCACTTTTCGGCGCCCACGTGGAGGCCTTTAGCACTGGTTTGTAAGAGACCGGTGCTAAAGTGGGGGGCCTTTAGTCCCGGATACGTAGCACCGGATGTGTATCCGGGTCCAAAGGCCCTTACCAACCGGTTCTAATACCCCTTTCTCCACTAGTGGTTAGCATTGGAAATACCCTAATACTTTTAATATTACTTCCTTCATCATAAATAAGTGTGACCGATTTGGTAAAACTATAGTTCTAAATTTGTCTATGACACATATTTGGGATGGATGGAGTATATTTATTGTTGAGTTAGAGCATCTACAACCGGAGCCCACATTTTGCCCAAATGTAGGGAGGGCTATTTGGTCACTACGTGGATGAAACAATCACACCAACTGGACTCCCCATATTCATCCCAAACAGATGGACTAGTTGGCACTCCCCATATTCGTCCCATATCTGAGGAGATATGGGGACACCCGGACATGCCCTCCATGTTGGCTCTGAGAAGCGAGACCCATCTAAAATCCATTTAAAATTGACTTTTCCTCCTCTTTGACCAAACCCTCCCATCTCCACCCACCATTTCTCGCCTCCCTGTATATTCCCACCTCCTCCCTTGCTCCCGGTCCTCCTCCATCATCATTGACGTCATCATTGAAAACCCTATCGGCTGCAATCGTGACGGATGATGTGTTTGGCGGAATCAATCTGGCTCCCTAGCCTGCTGGTTCCTTGCAAGCTGGAGAACCTTTTTTGGAAGGAGTGCCACCGGAGGCAACGAGAGCATGAGACAGCGGTAAAAGTAAATGTAGAGGCACGCAAGCTAGAAATGCCTTCCATGCCTGCTATGGAGGACGTGGACTTTGCCGCGGCAACCACCAATATGCAGGTCATTGCCATGGGTACAAATAACTTGTGGGCAGAACCCTACTACATTCCTCCCTCCAAGTGGATGGGCATCCTGAATATGAGTTTCTCGCAAGCCGTACTTGATCAATCCACGCTAGGAAACTCTCCACAACTTCAAATGCATGAGGTATCGTCGGTCAATACAGACTCCGGGCATGTCCGTATGTTGTTTGACGAAACGCTGAATCAAGACTTCATACAAATCTTTGCCCCATTCATACTTGCATTCGTTAAATCTTCTATTACACATACCATCGAATCAAAGTTGTAGGAGGATAGTTAAACTATGATGCATATTGTTCGAACAAATAATGCATGACATGATACATGATGGTCAAGATTCTTCGTAATTTACCATGGACAATACCAATCCTCTTCGCTTGAATTCAGGCAAACATCACGCACTAAAACGAATGAGAAAGGTGGTGCAAAAGTGGTGATGCCTAGAGGTCCGAAATTCACACAATATGAATATGTTTTGTTGTGTAGAAGTTGGTGTAACACAATCATGAACACAATATGTGAAACCGAGCAAAAAGGCGAGAAATATTGGGAAAATATTCACAAACTTTACCTTGAGAAAAAACACTATGTGAAGCCACACCCAATCATTACCAGTCGTGTCTCATTTACTCCCCAACTTAAATGGTCACTCATCTAGGAGGCCATGAGAAAATTTGTTGGGTATCTCAAAGAACTTATTCATGAGAACTGAGGCGACAATGGATTTGGAAGCCATGCATTTTTTATGACGACATTTCTGCATCAAGTGGAGAAGAAGGCATTCATTTTTTTCAAATCGTTGGATGAAATTGAATTGGAAACCCAAATGGCAAATCGTCCTCATGGATATTAAAAAATGCCAGAGAGAAAATGAAAAAATGATGGTTCTAGGTCCGCTCGGTTTATTGGATTGTATGAAGAAGAAGTAAATGATGGGTAATACATGAAAGAAACCATGGCAAAAAGAAGCCGACAAGTGAGGGGAACAAGTGGGACAAGGACAGGGTGGAGTATGAAGGCAAGAAAAATGTCCGACACAGGAAGCCGACCAGTGAGGGGAACAAGTGGGACAAGGACAGGGTGGAGTATGAAGGCAAGAAAAATGCATATTTTGCCAAGGAAATGAATAAGGAGGAAAGGCACAAGATGTTCATAAATGTGCAAAGGAATAATATGGATTTTGACTGGGAGAGGTTTATCTTGGAGAAGAACAAAGTTGAAATGATGAGGCATGAGAAGGTTGCAAAATGGCATCTTGAGCAAATTGTGACAATGCATGATACTGAGCTCGAGGAAGAGAAGTCATGAGTTTACTGAGACATGAAGGAGTCAAGGATCATATTGCATGACATCAACCTCTTGGATGATGAAGAAATAATCCGTTTCTTTGCATGCAGAAGAGGATCAATGATCGCGAGAACTGAATTCAGTGATTCATTCATGTATCACTTATTATATATGAACTATTGGATTTTATTTTGGAGGGTGATGAATTTATTCGGGCTACACTATCTTTGTATCATTGAATTTATGATATATCTACATTGCATGATCGACATGCATGGATGGGGGAATTTAAATATAGGGTGTGTGGTTGTGGATGCACACAAATGGGGACATATATGAGTTGTCCGTGGGCGCATCAAGGAGTGCAAACGTGGCTCACATTTGCTACTTCCAGCTGTAGATGCGTTTAAAAGAGGGGGAAGGGAAGGTGGTTGTAAATTTACACCCACCTACAACACGACCTCCATTTTTAATGAGAGTATAAAGTGGACTATGTGGTAATAAAGTTGTACTTTGTAGAAAATGCTTTACATGTTGCATATTACATTAGCTATAGATGACATTGATGGGGCCATAACCCTATGGTGGCTAACTGTGGTGGGACAAATGAATGCATGGGCTACCGAACAGGGCCCAATCAATAGGTGCAACCATCCTTGTTGTACCTTGTTCCTCAAGGCAAGGGCGGAGGTGGCTTAGATTGCATCTACTGCCATGTAAATACAAGACCACCCTTATAAAGGATGGCCGGGGACCCCTCAAGGGAATCCAATCTTAAATCTATAAACTATCGATAGCAACCAAATACACCATTGTAATCCTCTGCACGAGGTATTCCCTCACCATGAATAACCAGAACAAGGAGCATGTAGGGTATTACAATCTAGAGGACCAAACCTGGGCAAGCTGTGTGTGCAAACTCCGTTCCGGTACTTCCGTCCTCATCATGAACCCTACTGAGATATCTGATGGTTTTTCTATTCATGAGTTGGCATGCTAGGCACGGGAGTTGTTGGTCAGAGACCTAAGCCAATGCGGAGAACCAAAAGAAACCAACAAAATATGATCTGGCCAAACCTTCATGTTCGGCTCCTTCGACCTATTTTTCGACAACTCCAGATGACTATTCGACATCTGTCCCCTCCCTTAATTGATTACATGCACTTCAGAACGATTGAGTTTGTTTAAAGTGAGCATTGAAGAGCTACGGGAACATACCCTGGCTTGACCCACATCGCATGGGAACACGAGTGGAACATCACATGATGGGAGAATACTAGGGCTTCGTCATCCCACCATCCTTCCCACGAGACCTCCGAAATTCATGACATGGAACACACATCGCAATTAGAAGTTGGCGCATCGCATGATCTAAATGGCGGAACAAGGAACCGATGAGTGGCCCACATGATCCAAAGAAACGGGTGACCACTCATGTCAGAGATCACCCTAAGGACGACATTCATCCGGGAAAACATGCCCTTCTATTAGATCAAATCATGGGAGGGTGTTTTCTTTCACGGATTCTGATGGAAGGAAGCAACAATATCAACATTATGTTTAGAAACACCCTCGAAAAAAAGTAAATCTCATTATCCGGTCTGCACTGGTCAGATGTTGGCTTCCACGGGCATGCTGGGCACCCAATTTGTCGCTTATGGGTGATCAATCTTGAAGTTGTCCTTTGGACGAGGGAAAGTACCAACAACAGAATCATAAAATTTGAAGTCGCTCCTTCCGAAACGGTTACCATGCAATCATGGGAAGGCCCTCATACGTAAAATGCATGGCGTTCCCATCTTACGCCTACCTAAGACTAAAAATGTCAGGTCCAAACGGCACGATCACCATCCGAGGGAGCATGGAGAAGTCCTACGAAGCAAATGAAGCTACGTGGAGCTTGCCGAGGCCACCCTGCGCTCCATAGAACTTGAAAAATAAAATGAAGAATAGGATTGCCAAATGTCAATATCAAGGAGAAACCAAGGATGGACCCGTGTTCCAACCAGCCAAACACAGGAAGAAATTCAAAAGACACATGGGCGACCCTAGCAAAACAATGACGATTTGAAGGGACCTTGGAGATGGTCAAGAAGGAGAGCTCCTAGATTTTCTCCGAGCGACATGTCGGGTATACCTACCAATAAGGTCGAGCAGAGGTTAAATGTCCGCAAGAATGGAACGCCAGTAAAATTAGCCCTGTGTTGTTTTGCTACTGTAAAGCGGATGGCAATAGGAGAAGAAATGACGTGATGAATTGTTCCCAAGTTCATACGAGAGGTCACACCCCTAGAATGAGTGGCACAAAAAAGAATGGTGCCAAAAAAGAATAAGTCATGTTGAATGCTCGTAGACTACACCGACCATAACAAACAGTGTCCCAAAGACCCTTTCCTATACCCAGGACCAATCAGATCATCGCCTCCTCGGTGGAATGTGAACGCATATGTTTCCTTGAAGTATATTCCTGGTGCCACCATAATACGTATGAAAGAGTCTAACAAAGAGACGACCTCCTTCATCATGCCATATGGGCCATTCCGTTACAACACAATGTCATTCACACTCAAGAACACGAATGCAACATACTGATTGATGTAGAACGTTTTAACAAAGTGATTGATGTAGAACGTTTTAACAAACATATTGGATTTAACACATAGGTCTATAATGATGACATTTTGTCCAAGTCCAAGCAAGGCTTTAGCCTCCTCAACGACGTGCAGCAAACCCTCGACAAAATTCGCAACTTTGGTGTGAAGTTGAACCCCTAAAATGTGTGTTCGTGGTCCCCAAGGGATATCTCTTTGGGTTCATCATATCTTGGCAGGCAAATCGAGCTGAACCCCAAATAAATTCAAGTAATAGTAAACCTTCAGCCTCCACACACAATGCACAAAGTACAAAATCTTGTAGGGTGCAGGGAGTTCCCCAACCTATCTATAATTTTTGATTGTTTCATGCTATTAAATTATCAATATTGGATGCTTTATATGCAATTATATGCATTTTTCTATCATTTTTGGGACTAACCTATTAATCCAGACCCAGTGCCCAATGTTAGTTCCTGCTTTTTTGTGGGTTTTTGACTTTTGCAGAAAATCAATACCAAATGAAGTCCAAACACGATGAAACTTTACGGTGACTTTTTATGGACCAAACAAGACTCAAAAAGTTTTAGGAGGAAGCCACATGACCCACGAGGAGCTCACGATCCTGGAGGGCGTGCCCTGGGGTAGGTTGCGCCCCCCGAGGTCGTGTGCCCCTCGTGCACCCTACTTACCTAATTCCACTTTTGTAAATTGCGAAAAATTCCATAAACACCATAGATCCACCCAAAACACTTTTTTCTTTGCCGCAAGTTTGTGTTCTACCGCAATCCCATTTGGAGACATTTTTTGGCACCCTACCAGAGGAAGAATCGATCATAGAGGCCTTGTACATCAAACTTACTGCCTCCATGATGATCTGTGAGTAGTTTAGCACAAACCTACGGGTCCATAGGTAGTATATAGATGGATACTTATCTCTCTTTGATCTTAAATAGCATGTTCTTCGCGTCTCCCACGGTGATCTATCAGATGTAATCTTCTTTTGTGGTGTGTTTGTTTGGATCTGATGAATTGTTGATTTATGATTAGATTATTCATTGAAAGTAACTAAGTATTCTGTAAACTCTATTATGAATGATTGTTATAGCTCTGTATTTCTCTCTGATTTATCTGCTTGGTTTGGCCAACTAGATTGATATATCTCCAGCGACTATGATGCGTTGTAGTGGGTTGAATGTTGCGGTGCTCTATATCCTAGTGACAGAAGGGAACATGACATGTATTTGTACTATTTCCATTAAGGGTAAAACAATGAGGAAATTCAAATGATTGGGTTTACTTTGTCTACATCATGTCATGTTGTTCCAAGCATTACTATGTTTGCATGAAGTTAATACCTACAGAGGCAAGCATAGAAGCTCTCTCAAAGTGGAGGAATAGTAGTCCATGCAGAATCCTTTCGGTTTACTTATTTATGGGTGTGATGACTATATACATGATCTATGTCATGATTAACATCATAGCTATGCAATTTTCCATCAATTGCCCAACTATAATTTGTCTACCCACCGTATTCCTTGCTTTCGAAAGAGAAGCCTTTTTTAAAAATTGTGGCCCCAGGGTCTACTTAATCATATTCCTAAAACCGAGAACACCTTGCTGCACTTATTTAATCTTTATTTATTTATTTTTATATATCTATCCATATCAAAATTAATCCTTGCAAGTAACGAGTTCAAGGGGAGTGAAACCCTCTTTCCTGCGTTGGGTGCAAGCGTTTTGTTTTGTGTGTGTAGGTGCTGACGGCGAGAGCTTTCCTTGATTCTCCTATTGGTTTGATAAACTTGGGTTCTCATTAGGAGAAATACTTACCGCTATTATATCGTTTCACCCTTCCTCTTCGGGGAAAAACCCAACGCAACTCACAAGTAACAAAGAGAATTTCTAGCGCCATTGCTGGGGAGACATTATCAAATTCTGATTAGGTTCCTTCACACAAATTATCAATTGTTTGTTCTAGTATTTAATTGCCTCTATATATATTTTCCTTTTGCGGGATTGACTATTCGTCACCCTGGGTGAAGAATAGTTATTCTTCACCCCCTTTTTATTTTCGCATCAATGCACCATAATTTTATGTTTCGTAAATTTTTTCATATTTCATACGTAAAAAGAGACCATAACAAAATATATAGCCATAATAAAAAATATTTATGTCATGTAAAATTACAAACATAAAAACATAGTGTAAAATATACATGAAATGTGATTTTTCTTGTCTTATGACTTATGTTTTTAATTTTTTACATCAAATTTTACGTAATAAATCAATATAAATATAACTATTGTATTCCAAATGTAATTTATTTATGAAACCGTCGTAAAATTAACTGAGTGAAGAATAACTTATTTTTCACCCTCGGTGACGAATAGACTTTATATTCCTTTCATTTACTAGTTATAAAAAACCAAAAACACAAAAAAAACTACTAGTTTAGTTGTTTTGTCACTATGTCTCGAGAGAGGTTCTATGATAGTTCCTATTACAAAAGTTTGCTGGAAATTGAGAATTCTATAAAAAAATTCATGTTTACACAATATGAGCATAATAAATTCTTTGCTAAGGAAATTAAGGAACACTCTACTTTGTTAGATGCTATTGGTAAACAACTTGATGAAGTCAGGTCAAAAGTAGCTAATCTTCAATGACAAGTTGCTCAAACTGAATATTTGATAGGAAAGATATCTAACAAGCAAACCACACTAATAGATAAGATGGACGCTGAACCGGAACCCCGCCCCCTTGATAGTTATGATGAGGGTATTAAAATGATTTGTGTTTCTCCTATTGAATAATCATTTAATAATATACAACTTGATGATAAAGGGACTAAAGAAGAGTCAACTTTAGATCGAAGGAGTTCCTATTGTTCGGAGGGTGATGATCTTAATCATACAACTGAAAAAAGAAAGTTTGGGGAGGGAGTACTTTACATAGTGATGCACCCACTACTTTGGATTACAACGACTTTAATTATGATAGTTGCTCTTCGATTAAATGCATTTTCCTGTTTGAATCCATGATAAATTCACTTAATTCTTATGAACTAAAGAAAGATTTTACAAAACATACTATGGAAACTATTCTCAAATTTCATAAAGTGAAGCATGAATTAGATGTTTCAATACCTAGAAAGTTGCATGATGAATGGAACCCGGAATTAAAATTAATCTTAAAGATCAAGAATGTAATACTTCGTGTTATCTTGGTGCTAGCGTTTCTGCTATACCTAAATCTCTATGTAATGTGCAAGGTCTCACAAATATAAATGAATGTTCCCTCAACTTGCATCTAGAGGATTCCACCAATAATCATTGCGGAGAATAAATGATGTTCTTATAGTCGCTAATAGGAAGTATGTACTCATGGATTTTCTTGTGCTTGATATTGAATGCAGTCTGTCTAGTCCTATAATGCTTGGTAGGCCTTTAATACGAACTATTAGGGCTATTATTGATATGAAAGAGGGAAACATAAGGTTCCATTTCCCACTAAATAAAGGAATAGAACACTTCCCTAGAAATAGAATTAAACCATGTAATGACTCTATTATGAGGGACACTTACGGATTGAACATGAAGGATGCCAATACCTGAAACAATACATTAGGCCTAGCTAGGGGCAAAAACAATGTGGGTTGTTGGGAGGCAACCCAATAGTTATCTTAATTTTTTTATTTTAACTTATGACTTGGTGTGATAAGATAGTAATTTCTACTGTAATTATTGTGTTTTTATGTTTTACTTAGTATATTTTCCAAGTAAAGCCTTTGGGGTTATTTGGATGATAGTAGAATTGATCCTGTGCAAAAACAGATTTTCTTACGCCCAGTGAATAATTACTCTGATTTCATGAGAGCATGATAAATTTATGAAATTATTACACAGTATTTCTATACAAATTTCCCAGTTGTTCATAACTTTTAATAATTTTTTGAGTTATAGTAGTATGGTTTTCGTACATATCATTACACATTGTTCTCTTTTAGAGAGATTCTATTTTTGCTTGGATAGTTTGCTTGTTTTGATAATGTTATGGATTATATTGGGGGTCGTAAGTCATCAAGAAGTTAGAATACAATAACTATTATGCAATAATTGAATATGAATCAATTCATAACAGTACCTAAAGTTTATGATATGTTCATTATACTAACGGATCTCAGTAGGTTTCTATTGAGTTTTGTGTGTTGTAGTTTTCAAGTTTTCGATGAGAAAATGATGGATGATGGAATAAGGAGCGCCAAGACCCAAGCTTGGGGATACCCAAGGAACCCCAAGATATTATTCAAGGAATACCCGACAATATAAGCTTTGGGATATCCCGGATGGCACCCCCTCTTTAGTCTCCAATCTACTAGTATGTCACTTGGAGCTATATTTTTATTCATCACATAATATGAGTTTTGCTTGGAGCATCATGTATCATAGTTTAGTTTTATTTTATGTTACCAAAATCAATTTTTCTAGACACACACCTTTCTATAGAGACATAATTTCATTATAATTTGTTAGAATACTCTATGTGCTCCACTTATATCTTTTGAGCTAGGCAGTTGCTCTAGTGATTCACTTATATCTTTTAGAGGATGACGGTGGTTATATTTTCTAGAAATAGTTGCACTATTATGCTTCACTTCAATGTTTTTGAGAGACTAAGAAATAGGAATGGTAATTTGCATGTGTTATTGAAAGAGGATATAATAAAAACTTTCATGTAGCTGACCAAATAAGAAATGTACGGTTTTATTATATTGATGTAGTAATATGAAAGGACATAGATTAATGATCATTGGTTAGTAAAAATATCGGTATTAAAGCTTTTTATTTAATTCTCATGAAAATATTAGTCATGGCATGGTGATGATTATGAGCATTTTTATTTCTAAAATTAAATCCATAGTGTTGCTTGAATCGGGGGGGGGGGGGATGGTTAACTCCTCCCAGCTTCCTCCTTAGGGCATGCGGTAGTAATTTGCTTCGAGAGAGCTAATTGGCCTTACATTAAGGATATGAGAGCTTTATGACTAATGTCAGTCCATGGATATATGCACTTTCACATTTATGCAATTTTCTAGCCTCTTATGTGTCGTATGTTTCCCTTTCTCACCTCTAGATTCAATGTAAGCTTCTACGGTGCATCCAGACCCATGATATGATGCGCTCTATCACCCACAATCATCCTTATATATTCCTGCAAAGAACCACCATATCTACCTATCATGGCATTTCCATAGCCATTCTAAGATACATTTCCATGCAACTTCCACCATTCCGTCACATGACTTGTGTGTTCATCATCATATTGCTTGGCATGATCATATATAGTTGACATAGTATTTGTTGAAAATGCACCGTTAATCATTGATTACATGTTACACTAGATCATTTCAGATCCTGATACACTACCACTACTTCAGGATGCTGCTAACGAAAACTACAATTAGATATCTTTCGACGAAACTATGTGTGATCTACCAATCACAAACAATATAGTTTAAGCTCTGTTGCTAATGATACAAACTATGCATGATGGCGGTTCCATCAAATACGATTCAATAAAGAGTTGTGTGTGCCAGGTGTGGCATATAGTTGGTTCTTAGGTTCTATTTGTGATTAGCCAAGATAACCCAAACGACTAAGAAAATATATATGTGTGAGAACTACGACATACAATTCACCTGGATAAATTATGTGCGTTGACCTAGCAGAACACAAACAAGTTAGCATACGCAGGTGTGTGTCATACCCGACAAATAGTTCATTCATCATAATAGTGTGGAAAGACCAATAATAACATAGACGGGTCATCCCGACAAGTCGTGTGTGTTGTGTGCAGACGGTTGTTGTCAAACAATTGTTTGTGATTGATGAAATAATTACCGACACTATGTTGGGAAATGTCGTTTGCGTGTATTAACATACGAGATGTCTTATTATTATGACTCGTCTACTTGCGCATCACCCTGTCCTCCTCTCTCATGTCTTGTCACTGTGTTGCCTCCCGAGGATTCTAGTGCATGCTTCGGCACCGCTTTTGGCCACGTATTAGTTTGATCAGCCCGCTCACACGCACAACTGCGCAGCTTCTTGGGCACAAAACCGTGCTATGGCTCTAGCTACCCACCTGGCTCAGCAAAATACCCGAATCCCCAATGCTTGCCAGCCTGCTTTATAAACCCTCACGGCCAGCGACTCCACATTGCCTTCATCCCTACCTCTCTGCAACTAATCAAGTTTGCTTCTCCCCTAGTCGCTAATGGCATCGGCCGTTCGTCATCGCTCATCCATTCCGCTAGAGGACAGCTCCAGCTGGTAAGCTTCACTGCGGTGGCGCGACGGTCCTCTCAAGTGTGTACTGAACATGGCATCCCTGGTGGGTGTGCGCACGCCACCCACTACACGCTCCACCACTGCTACCCGAAGGCGGCTGCTACTGGTGGTTGTCGTGGCCGCCACCCCACCGACAGCCGCCTAGGCCACCACCACACTGTCAGCCGCCTTGGACACGACCATACCGTCAGGCGGCGGGGTCATCACCCGCTCCGACGTCGCGGCCCAAAATGGGGAGGTGGAGGCCACCAAAGGCCCGTCTTTGGGCTTTTGCATCGCAAACCTCGCATGCTACATATACTTCCTAGAGAATGAGGTGGAGCGCCAGGTCACATACGCAAATAAGCTCACGATGTCGTAGCCGCACGAGAAACCACAACGGGGTGAAGAATGTGGAGATCTATGCCGAGTACTGCCGCTTCGAGGGGGGGTGTCTTGACTGTTGGAGGGAAGCACTCGCAGGAAATGGACATGACTTCACCAACCCATCGACAAGCTCCTCTCCACTTGGTCTTAATGAGCATGCTCGATTCTGCTGTAAGAAGTACAAAGCCCCTCCATAGTACTAGTATTTAGGGGTTATTTTGTTCAGTTCACTAACTGTAGGTATCGTTGAACTGTACCAAGTAATTTAAATTAGCTAGTATATATAGTTGAACTAGCTCTTTCAGTACGTTGTTGCCAACAATTGGAGAAAAGTTAGTTTGGTTCTCTTGTCGAGCTGAACTGTTTTGTACAAAGACCACTACTTAATGTATAAATGGAATCCGTGTTTAGTGAATTTGAGTTGCAAAATTGCACGCTAATTGTGATTTTGTTCCTGCAAAATTTCTGATGAGTTCTCTTGTCATGAATTTCTGATGAGTTTTTTGATTTACATGAATTTAAAACCCAAATTTATCAATCTTTGTGGCTGGGCCAAAAACCTGAGATGCTTGAAATTCATTACCATTTCTTTGCATGGGACCTAAATATGCATCCATTTACATTTCTATGCATTTTTAACCCATTTTGACGCTCCACACCATGTGAATGTAGTTCAAATTTTAATTATGCATATTAAATGCCTATGAAACTCAATTAATGTTTAAAAAGGACAAGCAAACCCTAGAAATAATTCCATATTTTAGCACGGCACTCCTACTGGTCTATGTTACCTCTAGAAAAAAGTTCAACGCGAGAAGAGGCGGCAGATGTCGTTTGGCCCACATAATGGCATGTTACGTCTGTTCCCCATCGGAACCACAAAGGCTTCCGGTGAGAGGCTCCGGTCTGTAAGGGGCTTGTGCCAAAACTTATCCCAAATTGCTCATTTTCTTACCACAACACATATGTGCTATGTCATGATAACATACCAAGTTTAGTAAATTTCTAACGAGTTCATGATTTACGTGAATTTAAAACCCGCGTGCCTCAATGCTTGTGTGGCCAAGACAAGGCCCTCGAGATGTTTGAAATACATTCTCATTTCTTGCATGGGACCTCGAGATGCAGCCATGCACACTTCTATGATTTTTCAGCCCATTTTGATGCACTAGACCTAGTGATTGTAGTTCAAATTTAAATTATGTACATTAAATGCTTATAAAACTCAATAAACGTATAAAAGAACAAACAAATTTTCAAGAATTCCATATTTTAGCACGACACTCATATTAGTCTATGTTGCCTCCATAAATATTTCAAGGCGAGAAGAGTCGGCGGATGTCGTTGTCGGAATCAGGGCTCCGCAAACCCACAAAGGTTCGAACACTCGGTGCGCTCGCCCTCGTACCCTGTTCTGCCTCTCAACCTCACAGCGACTCTCCGGTAGCTCGTGTTGGCATATGCCCTAGAGGCAATAATAAAGTGGTTATTATTATATTTCCTTGTTCATGATAATCGTTTATTATCCATACTAGAATTGTGTTGATTGGGAACTCAAATACATGTGTGGATACATAGACAACACACTTTCCCTTGTGAGCCTCTAATGGACTAGCTCGTTTATCAAAGATGGTCAAGGTTTCCTGGACATAGACATGAGTTGTCATTTGATAACGGGATCACATCATTAGTAGAATGATGTGATGGACAAGACCCAAACTATGAACATAGCATATGATTGTGTTAGTTTCTTGTTATTCTTTTCTGCATCTCAAGTATTTGTTCCTTTGACCATCAGATCATGCAACTCGCTGACATAGGAGGAGTACCTTGTGTGTATCAAATGCTGCAAGGTAACTGGGTGACTACAAAGGTACTCTATAGGTATCTTCGAGGGTGTGTGTTGAGTTGCCATGGATCAAGACTGGGATTTGTTACTTCGTGTGACGGAGAGGTATCTTATATCCCACTCGGTAATACAACCTTACAATGAGCTTATAAGCATTGCGACTGAAGAGTTAGCCACGAGATATTGTATTACGGAATGAGTAAAGATACTTGCCGGTAACGAGATTTAACGAGGTATGTTGATACCGACGATCAAATCTAGGGCAAGTAACATACCGATGGACAAAGGGAACTATATACGGGATTGATTGAATCCTTGACATCGTGGTTTGACCGATAAACATATTCGTAGAATATGTAGGAGCCAATATGGGCATCGAGATCCCGCTATCGGTTATTGACCGAAGAGTGTCTTGGTCATGTATGCAGAGTTCTCGAACCCGCAGGATCTGCACACGTAAGGTTCGGTGACGATTTCGTATTAATGAGTTATGTGTGATCGTAATTGAAAGTTGTTAGGAGTCTTGTATGAGATCCTGGACGTCACGAGGAGCTCTGGAATGGTCCAAAGGTAACGATTGATATATAAGAAGTTGGTATTCGAGGTTCGGAAAGGTTGTGAAACATGCCGGTTTTGTGATCGGGGTGCTGGAAGTGTTCCGGGGTTCCACCGGGAGGGTCCACCTACCACGAAGGCCCATGGGCTGCGAGAGGGGGCAGACCAGCCCGTGGTGGGCTAGCCGCCTGTAACGCCCAAGATGTGGTCCTATCCTTATTTTTGGCGCGAGGGCCTCGACAGGGATAGAAGCGCATCTCTTCATTTCGCAAGAATGGATATCGTTACAAGTACATGTACTAAGCAGATGAGATATATGGAATTGGCTTACACTCACCACAAGCTACATCAGAGCCACATCAGTACAATACATAAATATCAAGAAGAAGAGCAGGGTCCGACTATGGACGAAAACAAATGAGAAAAGAACGACGTCCATCCTTGCTATCCCAGGCTGCCGGCCTGGAACCAATCCTAGATCGACGAAGTAGAAGAAGAAACTCCAAATGAACAATCAACGCGCTCGCGTCAAGTAACCTTTGTTGGAAATATGCCCTAGAGACAATAATAAATTAGTTATTATTATATTTCCTTGTTCATAATAATCGTTTATTATCCATGCTAGAATTGTATTGACTAGAAACTCAAATACATGTGTGGATACATAGACAACACACTGTCCCTAGTGAGCCTCTAGTTGACTAGTTCGTTGATCAAAGATGGTCAAGGTTTCCTGGCCATAGGCAAGAGTTGTCACTTGATAACAGGATCACATCATTAGGAGAACCATGTGATGGACAAGACCCAAACTATGAACGTAGCATATTGATCGTGTCATTTTATTGCTATTGTTTTATGCGTGTCAAGTACTTGTTCCTATGACCATGAGATCATATAACTCACTGGCACTGGAGGAATACCTTGTGTGCATCAAACGTCAAAACGTAACTGGGTGACTATGAACGTGCTCTACAGTTATCTCCGAAGGTGTCTATTGAGTTACTATGGATCAAGACTGGGATTTGTCACTCCTTGTGACGGAGAGGTATCTCGGGGCCCACTCGGTAATGCACCATCACACACAAGCCTTGCAAGCAATGTGATTAAGTGTAAGTCACGGCATCTTGTATTACGGAACGAGTAAAGAGACTTGCCGGTAACGAGATTGAAATAGGTATGCGGATACCGACGATCAAATCACGGGCAAGTAACATACCGAAGGACAAAGGGAATGACATACGGGATTATATGAATCCTTGACACTGAGGTTCAATCGATAAGATCTTCGGAGAATATGTAGGATCCAATATGGGCATCCAGGTACCGCTATTGGATATTGACTGAGGAGTGTCTCGGGTCATGTCTACATAGTTCTCGAACCCACAGGGTTTGCACACTTAAGATTCAGTGACGTTTCAGTATAGTTGAGTTATAGGTGTTGGTAACCGAAAGTTGTTCAGAGTCCTAGATGAGATCCAGGACGTCATGAGGAACTCCGAAATGGTCCGGAGGTAAAGATTGATATATAGGAAGTCCTGTTTTGGTCACCGGAAAAGTTTCGGGCTCATCGGTAGTGTACCGGGAGTGCCGGCAGGGGTGTCGGGGACCATCAGGAGGGGTGTCACGCCCCAAGGGGTCTCATGATCTATGGGAAGATATAAACCAGCCCCTAGTGGGCTGGAATAATTTACCACTAAGGCCCATAAGGTTTGAGAAGGAAAAACACAAGGTGGGAAGAGTTTCCAAGTGGGAAGGTGGAATCCTACTCCAAGTAGGATTGGAGTAGGAGTCCTCCACCTCCAATTTCGGCCAAACCTTGAGGGTTTGAGGTTGCCTCCTCCCCTCCCTCCCTCCCTCCTATATATACTAGAGGTATTGAGGTGGAATCCTACTCCAAGTAGGATTGGAGTAGGAGTCCTCCACCTCCAATTTCGGACAAACCTTGAGGGTTTGAGGTTGCCTCCTCCCCTCCCTCCCTCCCTCCTATATATACTAGAGGTATTGAGGGTTTTTGAGACACAACTTTGCCACGTGCTGCTCGACCCTATACCACTCAGTTATTCCTCTAGATCGTATTTCTGCGGAGCTTACGCGAAGCCCTGCCGGAGTAGATCATCACCACCACCAGCATGTCGTCACACTGTCGGAGAACTCTTCTACGTCTCCGCCCCCTCTTGCTGGATCAAGAAGGTGGAGATCGTCATCGAGCTGTACGTGTGCTGAACGCGGAGGTGCCGTCCGTTCGGCACTAGATCGGAACGGATCATGCGACGGATCGCAAGACGGTTCATGCAACGGATCGTGGGACGGTTCGTGGGACGGATCGCGGGACGGATCGTGGGACGGATCGCGGGACGGATCGTGGGACGAATTGCGGGATGGTTCGTGGGGCGGTTCGAGGGATGTGAAGACGTTCCACTACATCAACCGCGTTTCTTAACGCTTTCTGCTGTGCGATCTACAAGGGTACCTAGATCCAAATCTCCTCTCGTAGATGGACATCACCATGATAGGTCTTCGTGCGAGTAGGAAATTTTTTGTTACCCATGCGACATTCCCCAACAGTGGCATCATGAGCTAGCTTCATGCGTAGATTTTATCTCGAGTAGAACACCAAGGGTTTTGTGGACGGTTATGTTCGATTTGCTGCCCTCCTTAGTCGTTTCTCGATTCGGCGGTATTGTTGGATTCAAGCGGCCCGGACCGACATTATTCGTACGCTTATGAAAGACTGGTTCCATCGCTTGACATGCAACCTCGTTGCATAAAGATGACTGGCGGGTGTCGGTTTCTTCAACTCTAGTTGAATTGGTTTTCACCGAGGCGGTCCTTGGAGAGGTTAAATAGAAATTTGCACATCTCCGTTGTGGTTTTTGCGTAAGTAAGATGCGATCTACTAGATACCCATAGCAGCCACGTAAAACATGCAACTTCAATCAGAGGACGTCTAACTTGTTTTTGCAGGGTATGCTTGTGATATGATATGGCCAATGACATGATGTGATATATTGGATGTTTGAGATGATCATGTTGTAATAGTTAATATCGACTTGCATATCGATGGTACGGCAACCGGCAAGAGCCATAGGGTTGTCTTTAATTAATGTTTGTGCTTGCAGATGCGTTTACTATATTGCTAGGACGTAGCTTTAGTAGTAATAGCATGAGTAGCACGACAACCCCGATGGCGACACGTTGATGTAGATCATGATGATGGAGATCATGGTGTGGCGCTGGTGACAAGAAGATCGTGCCGGTGCTTTGGTGATGGAGATCAAGAAGCACATGATGATGGCCATATCATGTCACTTATGAATTGCATGTGATGTTAATCATTTTATGCACCTTATTTTGCTTAGAAGGACGGTAGCATTATGAGGTGATCTCTCACTAAAATTTCAAGACGAAAATGTGTTCTCCCCGACTGTGCACCGTTGCTACAGTTCATCGTTTTGAGACACCACGTGATGATCGGGTGTGATAGACTCAATATTCACATACAACGGGTGCAAAAAAGTTGCACACGCAGAACACTCGGGTTAAACTTGACGAGCCTAGCATGTGCAGACATGGCCTCGGAACACAAGAGACCTAAAGGTCGAGCATGAATCGTATAGTTGATATGATTAGCATAGATGCTTACCACTGAAACTATTCTCGACTCACGTGATGATCGGAGTTGAGATAGTGGATTTGGATCATGTACCACTCAAATGACTAGAGAGATGTACTTTTTGAGTGGGAGTTCTTAAGTAATATGATTAATTGAACTAATTATCATGAACATAGTCTAATGGTCTTTGGGAATTACGATGTAGCTTGTGCTATAGCTCTTCTGTTTTTCTATGTTCCTAGAGAAAATTTAGTTGAAAGTTCATAGTAGCAACTTTGCGGACTTAGTCCGTAAAACTGAAGATTGTCCTCATTGTTGCACAGAAGACTTATGTCCTTAATGCACCACTCGGTCTGGTGCACCTCGAGCGTTGTCTATGGATGTTGCGAACATCTGAAATACACATTTTTGATGACTACGTGATAGTTCAGTGCACAATACTTAATGGCTTAGAAGCAAGGCGCCAAAGACGTTTTGAAAACGTCGCAGAACATAAGAGATGTTCAAAGAGATGAAATTGAGATTTCATGCTCGTGCCCTTATTGAGAGATATAAGACCTCCCACAAGATTCTTTGCCTACAAAGTAAAGGAGAAAAGCTCAAATCATTGAGCATGTTCTCAGATTGTCTGAGTACAACAATCGCTTGAATCAAGTGGGAGTTAATCTTCCAGATGAGATAGTGATGGTTCTCCAAAGTCACTGCCACTAAGCTGCTAGAGCTTCGTGAT
The DNA here is from genome assembly GCF_904849725.1 of Hordeum vulgare subsp. vulgare. Lineage (NCBI taxonomy): Eukaryota > Viridiplantae > Streptophyta > Magnoliopsida > Poales > Poaceae > Hordeum > Hordeum vulgare. Next base: position 364,458,757 of record NC_058521.1, read on the forward strand.
GAACTATTAACAAATCAATGATAGATAAGATGATCATTAAGTGATTCGCAATTTTTGACACTACGAAAGAAGAAATCAAGACGGAGCATCAATTGTTGATGGTTAGTAAAACCACTAGTTTCAAGAAGGGCAAGGGCTAGAAGAGATACTTCATGAAACGGCAAACCAGTTGCTGCTCTAATGAAGAAACCCAAAATTGAACCCAACCCCGAGACTAAGTGCTTCTGTTATGAGGGAAACGGTCACTGAGGCAGAGCTACCCTAGATACTTGGTAGATAAGAAGGCTGGCAAAGTCGACAAAAGTATATTTGATATACATGATATTCATGTGTACTTTACTAGTACTCCTAGTAGCACGAGGGTATTGGATACCGGTTCGTTTGCTAAGTGATTAGTAACTCGAAATGAAAGCTACGGTATAAACGGAGACTAGCTAAAGGCGAGGTGACGATACGTGTTGGAAGTGTTTCCAAGGTAGATGTGATCAAACATCGCACACTCCCTCTATCATCGGGATTGGTGGTAAAACCTAAATAATTGTTATTTGGTGTTTGCGTTGAGCATGAACATGATTGGATCGTGTTTATTGCAATACGATTATTCATTTAAAGAGAATAATAGTTATTCTATTTGCTTGAATAATTACCCTCAATGGTTTATTGAATCTCGATCGTAGTGTTACACATGTTCATAATATTTGTGCCAAAAGATACAAAATAATAATGATAGTACCACTTAGTTGTGGCACTGCTACTTGAGTCATGTTGGTGTAAAATGCAAGAAGAAGCTCCATGCTGATGGATCTTTGTATTCACTCATTTTTGAAATGTTTGAGACATGCAAACCATACCTGTTGGTATAAACGCATGAAGAAACACCATGCAGATGGATCGTTTGGACTCACTTGATCTTGAGTCACTTGAGACATGCAAAATTTGCCACATGAAAAAAAAGAGTAACTTGTTGGGAGTAATGCATTTTTGATGTGTGCAGTCCAATGAGTGCTAAGGAACGCAGTGGATATCGTTATGTTCTTACTTCACTGACGATTTGAGTAGATACAGGAGTATTTACTTGATGGATCACAAGCCTGAAATATTGAAAAGTTCAAAGCAATTTCAGAGTGAAGATCATCGTGACAAGAGGATAAACTGTCTATGATATGCTCATAGAGATGAATATCTGAGTTAAGAGTTTTTTGTATGCAGTTAAGACAAAGTGAAAATTGTTTCGCAGTTCATGCCACGTGGAACACCATAGTGTGATGATGTGTTTGAACATCATAGCCACGCCCTATTTGATATGGTGCATACTATGATGTATCTTATCGAATTACCGCTATCGTTTAAGGGTTATACATTAGAGACAACCGCATTCACTTTAAATAGGGCACCGCGTATTTCCGTTGAAATGACACAGTATAGACTATGATTTGGAGAAGCCTAAGTTGTCGTTTCTTGAAAGTTTGGGGATGTGATGCTTATGTGAAAAAGTTCTAGTCTCATAAGCTCGAAACCAAAGCGGATAAATGCATCTTCATAGGATATCCAAAACAGTTGGATAGATATCCTATCTCAGATCCGGAAGCAAAGTGTTTGTTTCTAGAAATGGGTCGTTTCTTGAGGAAAGGTTTTTCTCGAAAGAATTGAGTGGGAAGGTGGTGGAACTTGATGAGGTTAGTGAATCGTCACTTCAACCAGTGTGTAGCAGGGTGCAGGAAGATGTTCCTGTGGCACCTACACCAATTGAAGTGGAAGCTGATGATGGTGATCATTATAGCTTCGGATCAAGTTACTACAAACCTCGTAGGTCGACAAGGTCGCGTACTACTGTAGAGTGGTGCGGTAACCCTGTCTTGGAGGTCATATTGTTGAACAACAATGAATCTACGAGCTATGGAGAAGAAATGGTGGGCTGAGATTCCAACAAATGGCTGGAGGCCATGAAATCCGACAGAGGATCCATGTATGAAAACAAAGTGTAGATTTTGGAAGAACTACTTGATCATAGTAAGACTATTAAGTAAAGATGGATCTTTAAAAGGAAGACATACGATGATGGTGATAAGTCACTATTATGAAATGCTCGACTTGTCGCAAAGATGTTTTCGATAATATCAAATAGTTGACTATGATGTGACTTTCTCACTCGTAGCGATGCTAAAAGTCTGTTGGAATTATGTTAGTAGTTGCTGCATTATTTGTGAAATATTGCACATAGGAGGTCAAAACATTGTTTCCTCGACGGTTTCCTTGAGGAAAGATGATATGTGATACAATCTGAAGGTTTTGTCGATCCTAAAGATACTAACAAGTATGCAAGTTCCTGCGATCCTTTTATGGACTGGTGCAAGCATCTTGGAGTTGGAATATACACTTTGATGTGATGATCAAAGCTTTTGGGTTTGTGCAAGGTTTATGAGAAACTTGTATTTCGAAAGAAATGAGTGGGAGAACTATAGAATTTCTGATAAGTATATGTGGTTGACATATTGTTGATCAGAAGTAATGTAGAATTTCTGTGAAGCATAAAAGGTTGTTTGAAAGAAGTTTTTCAAAGGAAGACCTGGATAGAGCTATTTGAGCATTGAGCATCAAGATCTATAGATATAGATCAATACGCTTAATAGAACTTTCAAATGAAATGCATGCCTTGACAAGTGTTTGAAGGAGTTCAAAATAGATCGGCAAAGAAGGAGTTCTTGGTTGTGTTGTAACGTGTGAATTTGAGTAAGACTCAAAAGCCCGACCACGGCAGAAGAAAGAGAAAGGATGAAGGTCGTCCCCTATACCTTAGCCGTAGACACTACAGTATGCCATGCTGTGTGCTGCACCTGATGTGTGCCTTGCCACAAGTCTGTTAGGATTGAATCACTGAACAGCGGTCAAAGTTATCCTTAGTAACTAATGGACTAAGGAAATTTTTCTCGATTATGGAGGTGGTTAAAGAGTTCGTCGTAAAAGGTTACGTTGATGCAAGATTTGACACTAATCTGAATAACTATGAGTAGTGAAATGGATTCGTATAGTAGAGTAGATATTTGGAGTATTTCCGAATAGCACGTAGTAGCAGCATCTATAAGATGACATAAAGATTTGTAAACCACACACGGATCTGAAAGTTTCAGAACCGTTGACTAAAACCTCTCTCACGAGCAAGACGTGATCAAACCCCAGAACTATATAGGTGTTGGATTCATTAAAATCACATGGTGATGTGAACTAGATTATTGACTCTAGTGCAAGTGGGAGACTGTTGGAAATATGCCCTAGAGACAATAATAAATTAGTTATTATTATATTTCCTTGTTCACAATAATCGTTTATTATCCATGCTAGAATTGTATTGATTGGAAACTCAAATACATGTGTGGATACATAGACAACACAATGTCCCTATTGAGCCTCTAGTTGACTAGTTCGTTGATCAAAGATGGTCAAGGATTCCTGGCCATATGCAAGTGTTATCACTTGATAACGGGATCACATCATTAGGAGAATCATATGATGGACAAGGCCCAAACTATGAACGTGGCATATTGATCGTGTCATTTTATTGCTATTGTTTTCTGCGTGTCAAGTATTTGTTTCTATGACCATGAGATCATATACCTCACTGGCACTGGAGGAATACCTTGTGTGCATCAAGCGCCGCAACGTAACTGGGTGACTATAAAGGTGCTCTACAGGTATCTCCGGAGGTGTCCGTTGAGTTAGTATGGATCAAGACTGGGATATGTCACTCCTTGTGACGGAGAGGTATCTCGGGGCCCACTCGGTAATACAACATCACACACAAGCCTTGCAAGCAATGTGACTAAGTGTAAGTCACGGGATCTTGTATTACGGAACGAGTAAAGAGACTTGCCGGTAACGAGATTGAAATAGGTATGCGGATATCGATGATCAAATCTTAGGCAAGTAACATACCAAAGGACAAAGGGAATAACATACGGGATTATATGAATCCTTGACACTGAGATTCAAACGATAAGATCTTCGGAGAATATGTAGGAACCAATATGGGCTTCCAGGTCCCGCTATTGGATATTGACCGAGGTGTGTCTCGGGTCATGTCTACATAGTTCTCGAACCCGTAGGGTGTGCACACTTAAGGTTCGGTGACGTTTCGGTATAGTCGAGTTATAGGTGTTGGTAACCGAAAGTTGTTCGGAGTCCCACATGAGATCCAGGACATCACGAGGAACTCCGGAATGGTCCGGAGGTAAATATTGATGTATAGGAAGTTCTGTTTTGGTCAACGGAAAAGTTTCGGGCTCATCGGTAGTCTATCGGGAGTGTCGGGAGGGGTGCTGGGGACCATCAGGAGGGGTGTCACGCCCCAAGGGTTCTGATGGGCTATGGGAAGATATAAACCAGCCCCTAGTGGGATGAAATAAGTTCCCACTAAGGCTCATAAGGTTTGAGAAGGAAAAAACACAAGGTGGAAAGAGTTTCCAAGTGGGAAGGTGGAATCCTACTCTAAGTCGGATTGGAGTAGGACCCCTCCACCTCCAATTTCGGCCAAACCTTGAGGGTTTGAGGATGCCTCCTCCCCTACCTCCATCCTATATATACTAGAGGTATTGAGGGTTTTTGAGACACAATTTTGCCACGTGCTGCTCGACCCTATACCACTCAGTTTTTCCTCTAGATCGTATTTCTGCGGAGCTTAGGCGAAGCCCTGCCCGAGTAGATCATCACCACCACCAGCGTGTCGTCACGCTGCCGGAGAACTCTTATACCTCTCCACCCCCTCTTGCTGGATCAAGGTGGAGATCGTCATCGAGCTGTACGTGTGCTGAAAACGGAGGTGTCGTCCGTTCGGCACTAGATCGGAACGGATCATGAGACGGATCGCCGGACTGTTCGTGCAACGGATCGTGGGATGGTTCATGGGACGGATCGTGGGACGGATCGCGGGACGGATCGTGGGACGGATCGCGGGACGGTTCGTGAGACGGTTCGTGGGGCGGTTCGAGGGACGTGAAGACGTTCCACTACATCAACTGCGTTTCTTAACGCTTCCTGTTGTGCGATCTACAAGGGTACGTAGATCCAAATCTCCTCTCGTAGATGGACATCACCATGATAGGTTTTCGTGCGCGTAGGAAAAATTTTGTTTCCCATGCGACGTTCACCATGATAGGTCTTCGTGCGCGTAGGAAAATTTCCTGGTGTTGTAGTAATCTGTGAGCCACAGGGGACTCAGCAATCTCATTTCCAAAGGTATCAAGACTAGCAAAGCTTAATAGGTGAGGTAAGGTTAAGTGGTGAGGCTGCAGCACGTGACTAAGCATTTATTTAGTGGCTAACTTACGAGTACAAGAATAAAGAGGGGGAAGATCTACGCATAGGGGACGTTAACTACTGGTGATCAAATGAATAATCTTGAACAGCTACCTACGTCAAACATAACCCCATCGTGTCCTCGATTGGAGAAGGAACTCACGAAAGAGATAGTCACGGTTAGACACTCATTTGGCATGTTTTAGTTAAGTTAACTTCAAGTTATCTAGAACCAGTGTTAAGCAAAGTTCCCACGTTGCCACATAACCGGGGGCACGGCTTTCCGAAAGATTTAACCCTACAGGGGTGCTCCAACTAGTCCGTCACAAATTACCACAAGCCGCATAGAAATCCTCGATCACGAAGCTCGTGATATCGTCGGACTCCTTAGTGGAAAACCTCAACTCTGAGATAACCCAAAGCATCACCATAATCCCGATGCACAAGATATTTTGTCAAAGGTAAAACTAATCCAGCAAGGCCGCCCGACGTGTCGACGAACCCGATAGGAGCCGCGTATCTCGTTCTCAGGACACGACGGATGGGTCACACTAGGAGTATACCAAACCTCGGGTTGCCCCGAGGTGGCCCCGTAGTCTGCCAGTTTGGACCAACACTCATGCGGAGCACTGGCCCGGGGGTTGATTGATTATCCTCGGGGTCCGGAAAGTCCCTATGCAATTATTAGGTTATTAGGCAAATGTAAAACCAAAGTTGGGCCTTGCCAGACCAGTTTTAATCTAAAACGAATTATCAAGGGGTCCCCATAACAACCCCGGTCGTGTTAGGAGCGCTCAATTATGGAACATAACACCGGTAGCCGAAACTAAGGGGGCAAAGGTGGAACAAAACACCAGGCTAGAAAGGCCGAGCCTTCCACCTTTTACCAAGTATATAGCTTCATTTAGTTTAAATAGCATTAATAGGGTGATAGAACAAGAAACCCATGTTATCACATGGAAGCAAGTGAACCTGCAACTAGCAACGCTAACACATGGTTAAGCAAGCGGTAACATAGCCAATCAGTGGTTTGCTAGATTGTGAACAGTTTGAAGGTTTTCACGGCAATGTTGAGAGGATGACATTTAACAGGTGGTAGGCAACGAGACATAGCGACAGAAACGATAATACTAGCATGGCAATGATAGTAATGATATTTGGGGAAATGGTCATCTTGCCTGAGATCCCGCTTGGAAGAAGAATGACTCCGTGAAGCAGATGAACCGATGTACTAGAACGGATCCTCACTCTCCGAAGCGGTCAAAACTCTATCGAGACGAAGCAAACCGGAAACAAGAATCAACACACGATAGTCACCACGGCACATGCACGACAAGATGCAATCCACATATGATGCATGATCAGTTGAATATATACAAGCCATGGCATGTGAATTCACAACAATCAAACACTACACATTAAGTGAAGTTCAATATGCAATGAGTTGCATATTGACAAAACTCCACATACGGTTTATTTAGTTCTATCTCGGTTAGGTACAGGGCATATTAACTGTGGTTAAACATGGCAAGAGGTGAAGCGTAATTAATCTACCTATCTAGGCATTTTAAATGAGGTCGGAAAAGAGATATAGCATCTTCGGACTGACCTCATACGTTAGTTTATAATTCTGTCCATATCTGAACTAACACTTTTAAATATTTGTTAAACAGCATAATAAATAGGTTCACGTGATTCTACGCGTCGTTCCAATCAATTTACACATAGGGAACATCTCCAATGGACCTACGGTTCAAAAGATGTGATCAACGCAAGATATGATGGCATGAATGCAATATGTGTGCAACGACAGTCACAAGCATCCCAAACCAAGAAGGCAGCAACAAAATATGAAACTACACAAGATTCTAAGCAAGTTTCAGATAGGGCACGATCAAAATGGAGCAACGGTTCAACAACCACAAGGTATACAAGAAATACTCATAATCTACCAAAATCAGCCACATCGCATTTTCTACACCCTCGAACAACTAGCTACACAAATTCTAAATGCTCAAACAAGGCATGAGGCAATAGAGGTCAAGATGCACGACAACATACAACTAATCACACCTATCATGGATGCATGGATCACTAGGAAAAGAACTCACAAAATGGCATCTCACACACAGTTTCAGAATTAGTGAAAATATCAGTTTATGACAGTGCAGTTTTCGATCTGAAGGCATTTTGACAGCAGCAACACTACATGCTATAGGTCTCCAAATGGCATGAAAATTCAAGGCATTCTAGAGAATCTTAAGGTCTACAACTAACTCCATTGCACCAACCTCAAAAGAGCTACAGATCACCAGATAAACTTATGACAAGACAACAACAAAATATAACAGATTTCAGACTTAGAAATATTTCAGCATCTCCAAATCAGCACTATTTTCTAGCATGTTGAGAACAAGAAAACAACACCTAAACATGGATTTCTATTGCAACCAAAATTACCAGAGGCTAGCATACATATCCAAGGACAAATCTCTAGTTGACAACTCCTTCATATCATGCACGGATTAATTTCCACAAAATAAACAAAAAGGGCAACATGGCAAATTATCACGCGCACTAACTTGCTCAAAAGCTAAAACTAAATGCACAGTTAAATTTTATGGATTTTTCTATCCCGAAAACATATATAACATGAGGGGTTGCAAAATAAAAATAACGCCACACGAATATGCGAGAATATGTCCTAAACGCGACATAATAAACTAGCGACGATACCTACATGCAAAAATACAAGCAAGTACTCTAAAATACATGGCAAAAGGTCCCTAAAAACATGAGCATTTCATCTACGGAGTTTGAGCAATCCGGACACGCACGAAAATAAATACGGGATAAGCAACCTATTAGGACAGCACGCGTTTCTAGGCATGTGGCAAGCCAAATCACTTCAAACATGCATCAAAGATGCAAATTATGAATCTATGCAAAGAACTACACAAGTTTCGTATATAATTCGTTCCGATCCGATGTACGGTTATTAAACTACGGGCGTTTGAAATATTTAGAATATATTCTGAAAATACTAAATTGTAGGAATTATTAAAAAACTACGGGCCGAAAGTGTCTACGGGCCTAACGTAACATATGGGCCGCTTATAGCAATCAAGTGCATGCGGCACTAGACAGGGCACAGGGCAGCTGACCTAGCTGGGTCGTGGCCCAGGACGGCGAGGAGGCAGCAGGAGAGTTGGGCCGGGTGGGCCGCGTCTGGAGGAGGCCGACGCTGGGCCACGCGAGCCTAGGCCGAGGCGAAGGGAGGCGGGCAGGACCGCCCTTGGGTCAACGCCCACTCGGGCGATGGGACTCAACCTCCCCACTCGGCTCGGGCAGAGGCCATCGGCGGTGGTGATGGAAGGCACCGGCGGCGTGGGGCCTCCGGTGGAGGTGGCGGCGAAGGGGAAAGGCAACCCGTGCCCCGGATCTGTCCGGATCCGGCCGGTGGAGGGGCGAGCAGCGGCAGGCATACGATGTCGGGGCAGGATGTACGATGGCGTGGAGCTGGCAGCGGGGTGGCGCTCCGAGCTGCGCGGGAGGAGGCGATGCAGGGCGACGAGCAGCGGCGTGCCGGCTGGCCGGAGGCGGCGCGCTAGGGCGAGGGCGGCGCTACTGCTGCGGGGGCTGGCTGCCTCGGGTCCAGAGGGCTCGGGGCGGGCCGCGCGTTGGCTCGGGCGAACCCGGCGGCTGGAGGGAGAGAGGAGGAGACATGTGGCAGCTAGGATTTGGTGGGGTGGCGCAGAAAATGGGTAGGAGAGAGGTAGGGGCTAGATTAGGTAGGGATGCATATATATATAAGAAAACAGGGCTAGGGTTAGCAGAATTTATCCCCGGTTTCAACTGCGCGCTCGGACGAACGATCTCGAAGCGGGGATGGGCTAAGTGGCCATGTAGAGTAGACTAGCTGAAGAAGAGAGGGAAAACACGCACCCTACAACGTATTTCAAAACATCGAAAAAACGTTCGACGATAGACCGAATATGGTGCCGCTACGGTCGACCGTTCGGGTACCAGACGGACTCTGATTGCGATGAAATTTGAGAGGCGGGCTACCTACATCTAAATAAGACCGCACGCCAAGTTTCAACCCAATCAGTGGAAGTTTTACACACACTTTGAAAAACAAGATTTTGACGTTGTCGCGGACGCGTGCGTGTGTGGTCGGGCTCAATACGGTCAACGACGAACACGGAGAGAGCTGGCAACTAATAACAGATACAAGTTTTGAAAACTGGCGGCAACGGGATGCCGATGCAATGCAGATGATGCAAATGATGCGACAAATAAAATAAGTCACATGACGAAAATGGAATAAAGGGGGAATCTTCTGGGGCGTCAGTCTCGTGCTGCCACACCGCCCCTCCCACCCAGGCCCATGCGGCAGGAGGTGGAGGTCTAAGCCCACAAGGGGTAGGCCACCCTTGCCTTGGGTGGCAAGGTAGCCCTAGGGCCGCCGCCCCACCCCTTGCCCGCCGCCCGTGTAGAGGGGTAAACCTTGGTCGAATCGGCCCCCTCCTCTCCTCCTATATATATGCGACAGGAGGAAGGGATGCGGCAAGACAAGCCACGGCGCAGCCTATCCCTCTCCCTCTAGATCAGTTTCACCTCTAGATTTTTCGGTAGTGCTTGGCGAACCCTGCCGGGATAGCTACACCACCACCGCCGTCATGCCACCGCGCTGCCGGGGAACTCATCCACCACTCCTCCCTCTCTTGCTAGACCGAGGAGCTAGAGACTTCACCGAGTTGTACGTATGCTGAATGCGGAGGTGCCATCCATTCGGCGCTTGAACAGGAGTTTGCGGGAAGGATTGTGATTGGATCAGGAAGACATTCCACTACATCAACTGCTTTCTTTAATGTTTCCGCTTAGCGATCTACAAGGGTCTTTAGATACAATTTCTCCTCTCGTACAGGTGCATCTCCTAGATTGATCTTGGTGAGCGTAGGAATTTTTTTCCCATGCAATGTTCCCCAAGAGTGGCATTAAGAGCTAGGTCTAAGCGTAGATGACATCACGGGTAGAACACAAAGGAGTTTATGGCCATTGATATTCAAATTTCTTCCTTCCTTAGTCTTTTCTTGATTGAGCTATTATGTGGGGTGAAGCGGCCCAGGCCAACTTTACTAGTCCATGTGATGTTCAAAGGGCCATTGATCCTTGTGCGCCATTGCGGTGGTGTGTGGAGATCTGAATGATGGAGAGGAATGGGAAGCTATATGAGAAGATTGTCAGTCAGTGGGTAGTAAAGTCACCTATTAAATAGTGGCTTGGGTGCCATTGATGGACACGTTGGAAGTGAGGCGGGTGGATATATAGTTCAAAGGGCTCGTTTCCTTGTGAGCTTCCAACATACTGCTCGCACGCCTCCCAGTGAGCTTGCGCAGGGGAAACCAGCTTGCACGTCTCCTGTGAACTCAAACAGTTGCTTGCATGGCACCTCCTCACCATTAAAGAGTGCGACTAGTGGCAGCATATCAATGGGCACTATAACTCCCATGGTTTATAAACAATGCAATTGTTTGTGTCGTAATGTGATAGTTCTTTATTCCAAAAAGCTTTTGTTCAACACGAAAAATACAACATCATATTTGTCCTATATTATGACACCATGCCCAATTTCTTGAATTTTGTGTGGGTTTTATATTTATTATTTATTATAGTTTAAACCAATATTCTCAATGTTGGCTCTATAAGAGAAAAATATGTACCGTGTCATGACACCATGTCAAGTTTCATGAATTTCTGACGAGTTTTTGATTTATATGAATTTAAAATCTAAGTTTCTCAATCGTTGTGGCCGGGCCAAAAACTTGAGATGCTTGAACTTCATCACCATTTCTTTGCATGGGACCTAAAGATGCATCCATGTACACCTATATGCATTTTTAACCCATTTTGATGCTCCACACCATGTGATTGTAGTTCAAATTTTAATTATGCACATTAAATGCCTACGAAACTCAATTAATGTTTAAAAAGGCAAAGCAAACCCTCGATATAATTCCATATTTTAGCACGACACTCCTAGTGGTGTATGTTACCTCTAGAAAAAGTTCAACACGAGAAGAGGGGGCAGATGTCGGTTCACACACATAATGGCATGTTACGTTTGTGCCCTATCAGAACCACAAAGGCTTCCCGTGAGAAGCTCCGATTTGTAAGGGGCTTGTGCCCAAACTTTTCCCATATTGCTCAATTTTTTTACCACGACAAATATGTGCTATGTCATGACAACACGTCAAGTTTAGTGAATTTTTGACGAGTTTATGATTTACGTAAATTTAAAAACCGGGTGCCTCAATGTTCGTGTGGCCAAGCCAAGACCCTCGAGATGTTTGAAATACATTCCCATTTCTTGCATGGGACGTGAAGTTGCAGCCATGCACACGTATATGATTTTCGGCCCATTTTGATGCACTCGACCTTGTGATTGTAGTTCAGATTTAAATTATGCACATTAAATGCTTATAAAAATCAATAAAAGTATAAAAAGGACAACCAAATTCTCTATAATTCCATATGTTAGCATGATACTCATATTAGTCTATGTTGCCTCTATAATTATTCAAGGCGAGAAGAGTTGGCGGATGTCGCTGTCGGAATTGTGGCACCACGAACCTAGAAAGGTTCAAACACTGAGGTGCACTCGCCCTCCTACCCTGTTCTGCCTCTCAATCTCACAGCGACCCTCCGGTAGCTCGTGTTGCCATATGACCTAGAGGCATAATAAAGTGGTTATTATTATATTTCCTTGTTCATGATAATCGTTTACTATCCATACTAGAATTGTGTTGATTGGAAACTCAAATACATGTGTGGATACATAGACAACACACGTTCCCTTGTGAGCCTCTAATGGACTAGCTCGTTGATCAAAGATTGTCATGGTTTCCTGGACATAGACAAGAGTTGTCATTTGATAACAGTATTATAGCATTAGGAGAATGATATGACCGACAAGACCCAAACTACGAACATAGCATATGATCGTGTCAGTTTATTGTTATTGTTTTCTGCATGCCAAGTATTTATACCTATGACCATGATATCATGCAACTCACTGACACTGTAGGATTACCTTGTGTGTATCAAACGTCGCAACGTAACTGGCGAAGGTGCTCTACAGGTATCTGTGAGGGTGTGTGTGTTGAGTTGCCATGGATCAAGACTAGGATTTGTTACTTCATGTGACAGAGAGGTATCTTAGGGCCCACACGGTAATACAATATCACAATGAGCTTGCAAGCATTGTGACTAAAGAATTAGCCACGGGATAATGTATTACGGAACGAGTAAAGAGACTTGCCGGTAACGAGATTGAACTAGGTATGGAGATACCGACGATCGAATCTCGGGCAAGTAATATACCAATGGATAAAGGGAACTCTATACGGGATTGATTGAATCCTTGACATCATGGTTTGACCTATAAAGATATTCCTAGAATATGTAGGAGCCAATATGGGCATCCAGGTCTCGCTATTGGTTATTAACTGAAGAGTGTCTCGGTCATGGCTGCATAGTTCTTGAACCCACATGGTCTGCACACATAAGGTTCGGTGACAATTTCGTATTAATGAGTTATGTGTGATGGTAACTGAAAGTTTTTAGGAGTCTCGAATGAGATCCTAGATGTCACGAGGAGCTCCGGAATGGTCCAAAGGTAAAGATTGATATATAGGAAGTTGGTATTCGAGGTTCGGAAAGGTTCCGAAAAATGTCGGTTTTGTGATGGGAGTGCCGGAATTGTTCCAGGGGAGTCCACCGGGAGCGTCCAACTGCCTTGGAGGGCCCATGGGCTGTGAGAGGGGGCGGATCAGCCCCTGGTGGGATGGCCGCGCCTCCCACCAAGGCCCATGCGGCAAGAGGTGGAGAGCTAAGCTGACAAGGGGCCAACACCCTTGCCTTGGATGGCAAGGCACCCCTAGGGCCGCCTCCCCACCCCTTGCCTGCCGCCTCCCTAGAGGGGTAACCCTATGTTGAAATGGCCCCCTCCTCTCCTCCTATATATATGAGAGGGGAGGGAGGGATGCAGAACATAAGCGATGGCACAGCCTCTCCCTCTCCCTCTAGATTAGTTTCCCCTCTAGATTTCTCGGTAGTGCTTGGCAAAGCCCTGCCGGGACAGCTACCACACCACCACCGTCATGCCGTCTCGCTCCTGGGGAACTCATCCACCACACCGCCCTTTCTTTCTAGATTGAAGAGGCAGAGACGTCATCCAGCTGTACGTGTGCCGAGTTTGGAGGTGCCGGACATTTGGCGCTTGATCTGGAGTTTACGGGAAGAATTGTGATTGGATAGCGAAGAGTTCCACTACATCAACCGCGTTCTTTAATGCTTCCTCTTAGCGATCAATAAGGGTATTTGGATACAATCTCTCCTCTCATAGATGTGCATCGCCTAGATCGATCTTGATGAGCGTAGGAATTTTTTGTTTCCCATGCAACGTTCCCCAATAGTGGCATTATGAGCTAGTCTATGCGTAGATGACAGCAAGAGTAGAACACAAAGGAGTTTGTGGGCATTGATATTTATATTGCTTCCTTCCTTAGTCTTTTCTTGATTCAGCTGTAATGTGGGATGAAGCGGCCCGGACTAACTTTACTCGTCCATGGACGAGAGACCGGTTCCATCGACTGCCATGTAACTTAGTTGCATAAGATGGCTGGTGGGTGTGTGTCTCTCCCACCATAGTTGAATCAGATTCAACAAAGGCGGTCCTTGTAGAAGGTTAAATAGTAACTTGCATGTCACCATTGTGGTTTTGCGTAGGTAAGAATCGTTCTTGCTAGATACCCATAGCAGCCAAACATGCAACAACAAATTAGAGGGCGTCTAACTTGTATTTTGGAGGGTATGTTGTGATATGATATGGCCAAAGACATGATGATATATATTTTATGTATGAGATGATCATGTTGTAATAGTTAATATCGAGTTGTATGTTGGTGCATACAGCAACTGGCAGGAGCCATAGGGCTGTCTTTAATAATTGTATGACCTGCGTGTCCATAATTAAGCGCTATGTAATGCTTTACTTTATCGCTAAACGGTAGCAATAGTAGTAGAAGCATGGTTGGCGCGACAACCCTGATGGCAACACAATGATGGATATGATGATGATGGAGATCATGGTGTCATGCTGGTGACGATTGAGGTCATACCGGTGCTTTGGAGATGGAGATCAAAAGCACGAGTTCATGGCCATATCATTTCAGTTATTATTTGCATGTGATGTTAATCCTTTTATGCACCTTGTTTTTCTTAGCACGACAATAAAATTTCAAGATAAAATTGTGTTCTCGCCAAGTGTGCACTGTTGTTAAAGTTCATCGTTTCGAATCACCACATGATGATCGGGTGTGATAGACTCTATTTTCGCATACAATGGGTGCAACCCAGTTTTGCACATCTGGAACACTCGGGTTAAACTTGGTGATCCTAGCATGTACAGACATGTCCTTGGAACACAAGAGACTGAAAGGTCGAACATGAGTCATATAGAAGATATGATCAACATGAAGATGTTCACCATTAAAACACCTCCTCTCACGTGATGATCGGACTTGGGTTGGTAAATTTGGATGATGTAACACTCAAATGACTAGAAGGATGTCAATTTGAGTGGGAGGTTGTAGTGATATGATTAACTAAACTCATTGTCAGGGGGATAACCCCGGGATAGGTCATCAAGCCTGCTCCTTCATTTCCTGCCTAAAGGATATGACCATGTACCATTTCCCAAGGCTCAAGTCTTCTGGCCGGCTAGGCTGCACCTGCCGGCTGGAAGACGAGGCGGCCAACTCTTTGGCTGGCTAGGCAACCCCTACGGGCTAGAGGCGAGACGGCTACCTCTTCCTAACCGTCTTGGCAAAGCCATCAGGCTAGGAATGAGGCGGTCGTGCCCAAGCCGGCTAGCCAAGCAGGCTAGCCGACTGGGGATCTCAAGTAACATCAGATTGTAGGTCATGACGAGACCCTACGATTAAAGATAGCTACGCGTCAGCAAAGGTACTAGATCGGAGTGCCCGGCAGGTACGAGCGTCGGCGGCCACGCCGCTGACCTACCCCAGCTCTGATACATCACCTAGCATAGTGTCGGACCGACAAACTCCCACTCCATTACTGCACTCGGCGCGGGAAACAGTGGAGGCGGTCATACTATCTGCCCATGACGAATCTCGTTGGACGACGCCGGACGTACAACGTGTGCTCGGCATCAACCTTACGCGAGAGCTTCATTGGCCAGCCGGTGGGTCCCACTGCCAGACGAGACCATGCAGCCGGCGGGCCACTCAAGCGACAAGACAAGACCCTCGTGGGCCCCCTGGCCAGTCGGCGAGGCTGCCAGCCGGGTCCCACTCTTGTACCCTTCGTCAATAAAACCCCCCAGTCACCCTCCATGCAGAGGGTCGGTCAAACAACACTTCACACCCACCAACCACATAGCGAGAGGTAGAGATAAGCCGGCTGCTCCGCTCTTCCTCCTCCTCAATACAGCTCCAGGAGCAACCTTGTAATCCATCCATATACATCATATACTCCGGCAGGACTTGGGGTCTTATATCTACGGAGAGCCCTGAACCTGGGTACATCATGCATTCCATGCTTGTAAGAACCTCGTCCCCAGCGCCCTCCGTTGTCCCTTCGGTTCTCACCGACTTTAGCCTACCTATGGAATATGTTGAGAGTATTCACCGACATTTGGCGCCCACCATGGGGCCGATCGTGGCATCGGCTGGCTTTACGCGCTGGGCGGCGCCCCGCACCTACACCACCGGATGCATCGCGTCCGGATCGATCTGCATGCCCGTGGAGCTCGCTTTGGATGAGGCAACACCGTTGATGATCGACGTCCCCGTCCGCCATGCGGATTCAGACGAAGATTCCGATGACGAGGCGCCTCCTAGCGTCGTCGTCGCTGCTATGGAGAACCTCAGCGTTCTCTTTAGCGACCTGCGTCTCAATGATGGTCCTCGCTACTTCGGCGAGGACTTCGACGTTGAGGCGCTATACGCCAGCTTCAGCAGGCCCTATATCGTTGAGATGCCTGCACATGACGTGTACCCCAGCAACGTACTCATCTTCGACGGTCCTCCGCTGTCGGTGCGGTTCTTCACCCCGTACCATGTCACCGCCGTCTCCAACATCGTGGAGGTGATGGTTATCGGCGCTGGCACCAGCACGGCTCATGGCAAGGCGTCAGCGGACGCTGGTGAGCCTGCTGCTGTCACCACTGATACTCTTCAGGATGCTCTCGCCGGCGTAAAGACACCCATCGCCGCTTCCGCAAACCCTAACGACGCCCGAGCCTCACACGAGGAGGCTCGCAAGCATATCTTGGAGGAGGGCATTGCCGTCGCCTCGGCAAAGCGTCGGATGGAGGCCATGCAGTGCGAGTATAACTCCGCATACAGCCTCACTCCAATTTCCGAGGACCCTAGCCGGCTTGGATCGGTCCGCGGCCGCGGCCGGTTCATTGGTGAGATCTTAGGCGGCAACCAGCCCACCTACGAGACCCCTGCGGCCAACTTGCGAGCGGGACAGCCGGCCATGGAAGAAATGACAAGCTTGGAGGGCGAGGAGCGTGCCTTCCAGGAGAAGCGGGTCAAGGATCTCCTGGACGCCGCCAACGAACAGCAGACGCGGCTTGACCCCGGTCAAGCCCAGTCAAAGTCTACGGGACCCAACCCAGAGCGCCGCAACCCTAGCGGTCAGCACCACGCGGAGAGATCTTCCTCGCATCACACCTCCGGCCAGAGGAGCGAGGGAAGTCAAGACCGGCGCTCCCAGCGCCAGAGCGAGAAAACTTCGAGCAGGCGTCACGGAGGCGATGACAGCGACATCACGTGTGAGGTTCCTCGTCCGGGGAGGACCCATGCTTCCGGTTCGCGAGGTGCTTCTCCACTCGCGGCTCGGATCGGCGCTCGCATTCCCAGGGTGACCAGGACGCCCGCATGCGTCTCATCACCTTGGCCCTATCAACCCTCCTGGAGGAGGAAGGTCCCATTGGTCCGGCCTGCTTCGGCCCCCGGATCCGAGGGGAGCCATTCCCCCGAGGCTTCACCTTGCCTCGGGACACGCCCAAGTACAATGGCACTGTCAAGCCAGAGGACTGATTGATCGACTACACCACAGCTGTCGGCATTGCCAGGGCAACACACGCGTAGCAGTCCACTACGCGCCACTCATGTTGGCCGGCTCGGCTCGGACTTGGCTTAACAGCCTTCCAGCCGGCAGCGTCAACTCGTTGGTGGACTTCGAGGAGGCGTTCGTCCGCAACTTCACTGGCACCTACAAGTGCCCTGGCCGGCCTCGCCAGCTAGCCATGTGTGTCGAGAGGACCAACGAACCCCTTTGCAACTACGTCACTCGGTGGACGGAGCTTTGAAACTCTTGCGAGGGGTGCATGAGGTACAGGCCATCCAGTACTTCATCGACGGCTGCCGAGACGGCACCCTTCTCAAGCACAAGCTCATGTGCTCTGAGCCCACCTCTCTGGAGGTGCTCATGGTCAAGGTGGACAAGTACGCCATGGCCGACTCGGCGATGCGAGTCGAGGTGACCGCCTCGGACAAGGCTGTCCCCACGCTGGCTACTCCCAAGACGGCTAGGGATGGTCGAGGCGGCCAGAACAACAATAAGCGCAAGGCGTATCAGATGGATTGGCGCTCCAACAACAAATTGGTAGCCAGCGTGGAGGGTGAGACGTCGGCTCCTCAAGCCGGCCCTCAGCGCAAGCGTCCCAACAGGGACAACGCAAACTGGTTGCCCAAGCAGACCTTCGAGCAACTGCTTGATGCCCCCTACATAATACATTCCAGGGCACAACCGTCTACCCACACCCTTCGATAGCGCAGCTTCGCACGCCGGTTGTCGCAAGGGGATGGCCTGCCGGCAGCCCCATGTTCGCAGGCTGCGCCTCATCAACTGGCTCCTGGTCCTGCTCCGGCTCCACTGCCGCCGCCTCGCGGCGACGGCCGCCTCCACGACGACTACCCCCATCAAGACGGAGCATTTGATGTCTTCACCAGTGAAGGCGACGACAAGCATAGCCTGCGCCAGAGACGGCGCGAGGTGAATGCTACGGTTCCCCCGGTTCCCCAATACATGCATTGGTCTGACACACCAATCACATGGAGCCGGGTGGACCATCCCGCGGTGATGCCCAACCCGGGCTCATACGCGCTTGTCCTCGACCCCACCTTTGCCTCCAAGAGGCTCACCTGTCGTTTCTCCCGGTTGCTGGTCGACGGTGGCAGCAGCATCAACATCATCTACCTCGACACTCTCCTCAAGCTCGGGCTCAAGGAGAAAGATGTCCTGCCAACCAGCACTGTCTTCCACGGCATCGTGCATGGGCAGTCCTGCTCGGCTATCGGTAAAATCCAGCTGGACGTCTTGTGCGGCGACAAGGCTCACTTCCGCCGAGAGTCCATATGGTTCGAGGTAGTGGACCAAAGCAGCCCGTATCACGCGTTGTTGGGCATTTCGGCTCTGGCCAAGTTCATGGCTATCCCGCACTACGCCTACCTGGAGATGAAGATGCTGGGTCCAAAGGACATCATCACCATTGCTGGCGACTACAAGAAGTCGCTCGAGTGCGCCCAAGATAGCAATCGCATCTCCGACGCCATTTTGATTGCCGAGGAGAAGCGGCAAATCGACCGGCTCGTGGCCCAGGCTACCGAGCAGCCGGCGATTCCTTCTCCTCCGTCCCAGTCGGCCGGCGAGGGCTCCTTCAAGCCAGCCAAAGAAACCAAGTAGGTGCACTCGACCCTGCCAACCCCAAGCAATGCATCACCATCGGGGCTGCCCTCAGCCCCAAATAGGAAGGCAAGCTCGTCGACTTCCTCCATGAGAATCGGGACATCTTCGCATGGTCCCCCAAGGACATGTCGGGTGTTCCAAGGAAGTACGCCGAGAAAAAACTTCACGTGCGACCGGATGCGAAGACGGTAAAACAACCTTTGCGCCGCTTCGCCGACGTGAAGTGGCGCACAATTGGAGAAGAGATTACCCGGCTCCTTGCAGCTGGCTTTATCATAGAGGTTTTCCACCCGGACTGGTTAGCTAATCCAGTCCTGGTGCTGAAAAAGAACAACACCTCGAGAATGTGTATCGACTACACTAGCTTGATTAAGGCCTGTCTGAAAGACCCTTTCACGTTGCCTAGGATAGATCAAGTGATCGACTCCACTGCAGGCTGCGAACTGCTGTCGTTTCTGGATGCGTATTCAGGCTACCAACAAATCAAGCTGGATCCAACTGATCTCCTGAAGACCTCCTTCATCACGCCCTTCGGGGCCTACTGCTACACCACCATGACGTTCAGTCTGAAGAATGCTGGTGCGACGTTCCAACACTGCATGCAACAGTGCCTACTGCCACAGATGGCAGAAACATCCACGTCTATGTAGATGACATCATCGTTAAGACGAAGCAGCACTTCAGCCTCCTCGACAATCTACGAGAGACATTCGCCAACCTGCGCGAGTATAAGATCCGGCTAAACCCGGAGAAGTGTGTCTTTGGGGTTCCAGGCGGCAAACACTTGGGGTTCTTCGTGTCCACTCGTGGCATCGAGCCGAACCCCGAGAAGATCTGCACCATCGAGCGGACGGTGCGGCCGGCTCGGATCCTAGACATCCAGAAGTACGCCGGCTGCCTGGCGTCCCCTAGCCAGTTCGTCAGCCGGCTCGGCAAGAAGGCCCTTCCACTCTACCAGCTCATGAAGAAGACGACGAAATTCGAGTGGAACGACCAAGCGGACAAAGCCTTCCACGACCTCAAGCGGGTAATCTCGAGCCTGCCAATCTTGGCAGCGCCGGCTGAAAGGGAACCCATACTCATATACATTGCAGCGACCACTCGCATGGTTAGTGTAGTGTTGGTTGCTCAACGCAAGGAGGAGGGAAAGGTACTGTTAGTGTAGCGCCCTGTCTATTACCTCAGCGAGGTCTTGTCCGCCTCCAAGCAGAACTATCCCCACTACCAAAAAATGTGTTATGGCGTTTACCTTGCTGCAAAGAAGTTGAAGCTATACTTCCAAGATCATGCTATCACTATGGTGAGCACTGCTCCACTGTCAGAAATCATGGGCAACCGTGATGCAATGGGCAGGATCGTCATCATCCTCCAGTCTGCGACGGAGAGCCACGGATACTCACCAAACGGCTCCGTCCCTTCCGACTCCAACGCGTTCTCCGAGCCTTCGGAGGAGTCCGAGCGGGACACGATCACGCCTTCGTCCTCGATCTCCGAGGCATCGGACGCTGCCACGTCGGGAGTAGGTGGGCGGAGGGCTTCTTGCAGCCTCTCGAACATCTGCGCAGAAGATTTGACAGCCGGCTCAACAAGACGGCTAGTCACGAGACAAATAGTAAAGAACAGAACATAAGAGAACACTTACCACCGGAGGCGGACGGGACCCGTTGTAGGGGGTCATCCCCCATGACCAGTTCCCACTGTCGTCTATATGGGCGGTTGAAATCAGGTTCACCCCTCGCACCATCGCGCTGGGGGTGAATCTCTTGGTGGATGTCCGGCAGGGGTCATGCCGGCAGCTCATCTGGCAGACCAAATGGAGCCGCCTCTGCAGCGGTAGGATCCTGCGAGTCACCATGCTGGTGAGAAGGTCGTGGCCAAGGAGGCCGCCTTTCTCCAAAATGTCGAGGTGGGCGCCGATCTGCGCCACCTCGGAAATCGGCTTGGGGGACTTCGCCGCCAAGTTCAACTTCATCGGAGGATTGATGTTGAATGGGGGCATGTTGATGGCGACTCGGGCAGGGTTGGCATTCTTCTCGTAGAAGAAGCCCTTCTGCCACTTCTTGATGGACTCCTGCAGCGGCAACTGGGGGAAGCCGGACGTCGCACGATGATGCACTAGTGCGGCTCCGCACGGCGTCATCGGGTGCGGTCCGACGAGCTTCTCCAGCTCGTCCTTGTCCATCACAATGGACTGCTGCTTGAAGAAAAACAAGCTTTGCCAGAGATCGAGGCGGGGCTCGATCCCCAGGAAGCCCTCACACAAGACCACGAAGTCCGACAGCTGCAAGATGGCGTTCGGCGCCAGGTGATGCGGCTGTAGGCCGAAGAAGTGAAGCCACTCGGAGAAGAAGGAGCTCGCCGGGAGCCCGAAGCCCCTGTAGAAATGCTCGTCGAAAACGACGATCTCTCCCGCGGCGGGTGTTGGGGCGGTCTCGGCGCCAGGGATCCGCACCAGCACCTGGGAGGCCGGGGGCAAGAGCCGGTGATGGCGGAGCGCCACGATACGGCCTTCGTAGATGTCGTTGCCAAGCCACGCTCCATGGAACGAGGTCCTCTTCGAGGTGGAACCGCCGACCATAGCTGCGGGCGGCTAGAGCTTGAAAGGGTTGGTGGCTCGACGACGACAGAGATGACGAAGACGAACAGGACGAGCTCTTTCTCTCTGGGCTCAGGGAGGAAGAGGGCGTCGATGCGGGGCGAGAAGGGGGGCGAATGGCCTCCTCGGAACCCCTGCATCCTACTTAAACCCCACGAAGCGCCGTGGGGAGGGGATCTGGTGCACGCGGAACCCCACCAACCCCGTGTATTACGGGCGATAGTGCTTCCCTAAGGCCCACCGTTGCGGAGTAAATCCGCAGAGGATCTCTCGCACATAGGCCGAGGGGGCGTCGTGGCGGGACCCACGGCCCAGGCCCGGTCCCGTCACCAGTAATCACCATCATTATGTCAGAAGGGTCGTCGCACGTGGCGCGTTCTGAGCAACCTATGACGAAGTCGAGGCGTCGCTTTCAAGCCAACCGGCTTCAGAGCCGGCGTCCCGGGCCGCGGATGGTGGCAGGAATACCAAGACAAAATATCAAGCCGGCGAGGCCGCCCGTCCGCAGACGGCGGGCCTCTCCAGCTTCGGGGACTACTGCCGGGGGGATAACCCCGGGATAGGCTCATCGAGCCTGCTCCTTCATTTCCTGCCTAAAGGATATGACCAAGTACCATTTCCCAAGGCCCAAGTCTTCTGGCCGGCTAGGCTGCACCTGCCGGCTGGAAGACGAGGCGGCCAACTCTCTGGCCGGCCAGGCAATCCCTATCGGCTAGAGGCGAGACGGCTACCTCTTCCTGACCGTCTTGACCAAGCCAGCCGGCTAGGAAGCAGGCTAGCCGGTCGGGGATCTGAAGTAACATCAGATCGTAGGTCAT
The DNA here is from genome assembly GCF_904849725.1 of Hordeum vulgare subsp. vulgare. NCBI lineage: Eukaryota > Viridiplantae > Streptophyta > Magnoliopsida > Poales > Poaceae > Hordeum > Hordeum vulgare. Next base: position 364,481,251 of record NC_058521.1, read on the forward strand.
GACGAGACCCTACGATTAAAGGTAGCTACGCGTCAGCAAAGGTACTGGATCGGAGTGCCCGGCAGGTACGAGCGTCAGCGGCCACGCCGCTGACCTACCCCGGCTCTGATCCATCACCTATCATAGTGTTGGACCGTCAAAGTCCCACTCCATTACTGCACTCGGTGCGGGGAACAGTGGAGGCGGTTGTACTATCTGCCCATGGCGAATCTCGCTGGACGACGCCGGCGTACAACGCGTGCCCGGCGTCAACCTTACACGAGAGCTTCATTGGCCAGCCGGCGGGTCCCACCGCCAGACGAGACCATGCAGTCGGCGGGCCCCTCAAGCGACAAGACAAGACCCTCATGGGCCCCCTGTCCAGTCGGCGAGGCTGCCAGCCGGGTCCCACTCTTGTACCCTTTATCCATATTGTATGCCGGTGGGTTTGTCTATAAAACCCCCCGGTCACCCTCCATGCACAGGGTCGGTCGATCAACACTTCACACCCACCAACCACATAGAGAGAGGCAGAGACGAGCCAGCTGCTCCCCTCTTCCTCCTCCTCAATACAGCTCCAGGAGCAACCTTGTAATTCATCCATATACATCATACACTCCGGCAGGACTAGGGGTCTTATCTCTACGGGACGCCCTGAACCTGGGTACATCGTGCGTTCCATGCTTGTACCAACCTCGTCCCCAGCGCCCTTCGTTGTCCCTTCGGTTCTCACCGACTTTAGCCTACCTATGGCATATGTTGTGAGTATTCACCGACACTCATTATCTTTAACAATATATTAAGTAGTCTTTGCAAAACTATGTTGTAGATAAATGGCTCGTGTAGTACTACCCTTGAATTTCAATGCGTTCCTACAGAAAGCCAAGTTTTAAGATGATGGAAGTAACTTTGTAGACTCAGCCTGTAATCTGAGGATTGCCCTCACGGTTTCCCAAAAGGTTTATGTCCTAGATACACCGCTTGATGAGGCACCACCTCTAGCATGTGCCAGGCGCGTTCTGATGATTACTCCATAGTTGAGTGCGCAATCTTGAATGGCTTAGAATCGGGACTTCAAAGACCTGTTGAACATTATGGAGAAAAAGAGATGTTCCAGGAGTTGAAGTTTATTTTTTAGAATAATCCCTGGATCAAGAGGTATGAAACCTCCGATAAGTTCTATGCTTGCAAGGTGGAGGAGAATGGGAGTGTCAGTGAGCACATACTCAAAATGTCTCGGTATTCCAACTGTCTGGCTGATATAGGAATTGTTCCCCCACCAGAGGAGATCACTGACAGAGTTCTTCAATCACTGCCACCTAGCTACAAAAGCCGCGTGATGAACTATGACATGCAAGGGATGAATAAATCAGTCGCCGAGATGTTTGGATGTTGGAAGTCATTGAGTCAGAAATTCAGAAGGAGTATCAAGTGTTGATGGTAAATAAAACCACTAGCTTCAAAAAGAATGGCAAGGGAAAGAAGGGTAACTCCAAGAAGAGTGGCAAAACATTTGCCTCTCCCATTAATAAACCCAAGGTTGGGCCAAAACCAGAAACTGAGTGCTTTCATTGCAAGGGGACTGGCCACTTGAAGCCGAACTACCCCAAGTTTCTGGCTGACAAGAAGGCGGCCAACAGTAGGTATATATGATATACATCTTATTGATGTGTACCTTACCAACTATCGTTGAAGTGCCTGGGAATTGGATACCGGTTCGTTTGATCACATTTGCAACTCAAAGCAGGAACTACGGAATAGATAGAGGTTGGCAAAGGACGAAGTGACGATGTGTGTGGGAAATGGTTCAAAGGTTGATGTGATCGCTGGTGGCACGCTCGCCCGTCGATTACAGTCAGGATTAGTGATGAACCTGAATAATTGTTATTTAGTGCTTGCGTTGAGCAGGAACATTATATGTGGACTTTGTTTGATTTGAGACGGTTACTCATTTAAATCATAGAAAAAAGGTTGTTCTATTTATATGAGTAATATCTTTTACGATCATGCACCCAATGTGAGGGGTTTATTCTTATTGAATCTTGATAGTGATAACACACTGGTTCATCACATTGATGCCAAAAGATGTAAAGATAACAATGATAGTACTATTTTCTTGTGGCACCGTCGCTTAGGTCCTATTGGTGTAAAACACATGAAGAAGCTCCATGCTGATGGACTTCTGGAGTCACTTGATTTTGAATCACTTGACACATGTGAACCATGCCTCATATGAAAGATGACTAAGACCCCGTTTTCCGGAATAGTGGAGCGGTCAAGTGACTTATTGGAAATCATACATACTGATGTACACGGTCCGATGAGCATTGAGGCGTGTCGTGGGTATCGTTATTTTATCACCTTCACTCATGAATTAAGTAGATTTGGGTATATTTACTTAATGAAACACAAGTGTGAAAAGTTTGAAAAGTTCAAGCAATTTCAGAGTGAATTTGAGAATCATCGTAACAATAAGGTTAAATTCCTGCGATCTGATCGAGGAGGAGAATATCTGAGTTATGAGTTTGCAATCAGTTAAGACAATGTGGAACTGTTTGACAGTTGATGCCACCTAGAACACCACATCATAATGGTGTGTTCGAACATCGTAATCGTTCCTTATTGGATATGGTGCATTCTATGATGTCTCTTGCCGATTTTTCGTTATCATTTTGGGGTTATGCGTTAGAGACAGTTGCATTGACTTTAAATATGGCACCATCTAAATCCATTGAGCCGACGTTGTATGAATGTGGTTTGGCAAGAAACCAAAGTTGTCGTTTTTTAAAGTTTGGCAATGTGATGCTTATGTCAAAAAGCTTCAGCAAAAAAAGCTTGAACCCTAAGCGGAGAATTGTGTCTTCATAGGATACACAAAAGAGACAGTTGAGTATAACTTATATCTCAGATACGAAGGCAAAGTGTTTGTCGCGAAGAATAGAACATTTCTTGAGAAAGTGTTTCTCTTGAAACAATTGAGTGGGAGGAACATAGAACTTGATGAGTTTGTTGAACCTTTACTTCAACAAGAGAGTAGTGCAACACAAAAATATGTTTTTTTGGAGCCTACATCAATTGAAGAGGAAGCTAATGATGAAGATCATGGAGTATCATATCAAGTTACTGTCGAACATCATAGGTCGACAAGGGCATGCACTGCTCGTGAGTGGTACGGTGACTCTGTCTTAACAGTCATGTTGTTGGACAACAATGAACCGACAAGCTATGGAGAACCGATGGTGGGCCCGGATTCCAACAAATGGTTATATGCCATGAAATCCGAGATAGGATCCATGTAGAAAACAAAGTATGGACTTTTCAAGTATTACCTGAAGGGCGAAAGGCCATTCAGAATAAATGGCCTTTAAGAAGAAGGCGGACACGGACGCTAATGTCAAAGTGTATAAAGCTCGACTTGTGGAAAAGGGTTTTTCACAAGTTCAAGGAGTTGACTACGATGAGACTTTCTCACCCGTAGCGATGCTTAAGTGTGTCAGAATCATGTTTGCAATAGCTGCGTTTTTCGATTATGAAATTTGGCAGATGGTTGTCAAAACAATGTTCCTTAACGGTTTCCATAAGGAAGAGTTGTATATGATGCAACCATCAGGTTTTGTCGATCCTGAGCATGTTGATAAGGTATGCAAGCTCCAGCGATCCATTTATGGGTTGGTGCAAGCATCTCAGAGTTGGAATCAATGCTTTGATGTGGTGATCAAGGAGTTTAGCTTTATACAAGTTTATGGAGAAGCTTGTAATTAAAAGAAAGTGAGTGGGAGCTCTGCAATGATTCTAATATTATAAGTGGATAACATATTACAGATTGGGAACAATATAGAATTTTTGGGAAGCGTAAAAGAATATTTGAACAAAAGTTTTTCAATGCAGGACCTATGAGAAGCAGCTCTTATATTAGGCATCAAGATCTATAGAGATAGATCGAGATGCTTAATAGGACTTTTACACAGCACATACCTTGATAAAGTTTTGAAGAAGTGAATCAGTCCAAGAAAGGGTTCTTGCATGTATTGCAAGGTGTGAAATTGATTAAGACTCAATGCCGAGTGACTACAGAAGATAGAGAAAAGATGAGTGTCGTCCACTACGCTTCCGCCATAGGCTCTATTATGTATGAAATGATGTGCACAAGACCTCATGTCATCCTTGGCATAAGTATGGCGGGAAGGTTTCAAAGTGATGCAGGAATGGAACACTGGACAACGGTCAATAATATCCTGAAATACGTGAAAAGGAATAAGAAAATGTTTCTCGTTTATGGAGGTGATCAAAAGCTCATTGTAAAGGGTTATGTTGATGCATGCTTTGACACTGATCCATGACTCTAAGTCTGAAACCAGAGACATGTTTATTCTCAATGGGGGAGCGGTAAGCTGGTGCAGTTTGAAGAAAAGCATGGTAGCTGATTCTATATGTGAAGCAGTGTACATACCTACCTGGAAGGAGGCTAAAGATGGTGTCTGGATGAAGGAGTTCATGACAGATCTTGGAGTTGTGTTCCGTGCACTAGGTCCAATGACTCTGTTCCGTGACAACAATGGTGCCATTGCTCTGTTCAAGGAACCAAGGTTTCACAAGAGGATCCAACACATAAATCGACGCTTCAATTCCATCCGCAATTAAATCAAGGAGGAGGACATAAATGTTTACAAAGTGCACACGGATCTGAATGTCGCAGACTTGTTGACTAAGCCTCTTCCATGAGCAAAGCATGATTGTTGGGGATATTGCCTGCAGTTATGACCCGCCAAATATGGGCCGGGTTACTGTTAAGGCGATTCATCCTTTAAGGCTAGTTGGGCCTCTGTCCGGGCGGTTCGAAGTCGCAGGATGGTTATGATTTATGGAAGGACTCTGGGTTCGACAAGACGGCGACTTAGAGACCGCGGTGGTCACGATTTGTAAAAAGGAGGGGACTCTTGTAAACCCTAAGGCTTCGACCTATATATAAAGGCGAGTCTGGAGGGGGAGAGATAGGTTAGAAATCATCGAGTGCTAGGTTAGGGCGAGTTACGCCTTCCTTGTAATCGAATCCACATCAATACACACAAAGCAGGACGTAGGCTATTACCTCTTCTCAAGGGGCCGAACCTGGGTAAATCGCCGTGTCTCTCCCGCTTAACCCCTTTGAGTCGCCACCAAGGTGCGATGGCTCCAGTACTAAGTCCTTTCACGAGGACATCTGCCGTGAAAAAACCAATACAGTTGGCGCCCACCGTGGGGCCTGCGCACGATGGAGTTGAGTTCTCAAAGGGAGCCCTACCAGGGTCTGGGAGTTATGCGGCGGCGCTCATGACTTGGAGCTGACGCGGCATAGCCTACATCGACAGCAGGCGATGGGGACCTGAAGCAAATTCTCTCGAATCAGGCTACAGGGTCCCCTTCGGCAAGATCAACGTCTTCGTCGGCATGATCGGGTCACCCGTTCCTGAGCCGGACACCTCCTCCGACATCGTCGAGCCGGCCAGGTACGTTCGCCCAGTCATAACCCGGAATCTGACCCGCCCGGTCTTTGTGGGCTTCACACAGGGATCGGAGGAACCAGAGCACGCGGTGGCTCAGGAGGTCACCCCCATCAACTCTGACGACGAGTCATCCATGGGCGAGTCCAATTCCATCTAGTCCCTCCACGGAGACGGTCTTGGGGGCTTGTCGTTGGCCATGGATCCGGAAATCCTCGATCGAACCCGCCGCCAGATCGCCATCTACATGGCTGGGGCGACTCAACCCGCACCGAACCCCGCCGGGGGCGATGGAACCGGCGGGACGTCCAGAAGTGCGTCAGCAGTCCTAGTAGATTTAGCGGCGGAAATCACAACGTTAATGTCAACCCCCCTCACGCCGGAGAACCAAGGAGAGATAAATGCGGAGATAGCAAAACTGAGGGAGGCGGTGGCAAAGGCCCATCGGGATGCTGAGACGGAGTCCGCCAGGATGGAAACTCGACAGGCCCAGATTACGGCCGAAAGGATGCAGTTGAGCACCGACAATTGGCGGCTCGAAAGACAGCAGCGCGCATCCAACGCCGTCCATCAGCGGAGGCACCAAGGACGCCTACCCCATGATATCAATCCGACTCGCATGTTCGACACTCCCCAAACGCCCGGGATGGGAGCCGCTCCAGCAGGAGGGATGGGCCGCCCTCCTAACCCGCCGATTCAGCCGACTGAGGGTCAAATCCCTCGGTTCCGCACCCCCCGAGGCCACTTCTCTAACCCGGTGGATAATGTGCTCGCCGCAACTCGCCATCTGGAGTCTCTCCCGATACACGGCAACACCCCAGCTGAGATCGAAGCAAGGAACGCCATCGAGATGTTGAAAACAGCGGTGGTACAAAACGCGCAATTCTCATACAGCCCCGAGCGATTGCACTCCACCCCCCAGGCGAGCTATACCAGGGGTTGGCCGGAGGATCAGCCGGCCGTAAACAGCGCCCCACGATACCCCCCGCAGGACAACCCGCCCGAGCGGGACCCGCCGGGCAGAGGTCCACCCAACACTCAGGAGGCTCAGACTCCTCCCGTGGGGACCGGAGGGAGAGTCGGGGTGCCCTGCTTGTCCCTGGCCCTTCGAAACGAAAGAATGCCCAAGGATTTCAAAGGACCAAGAAAAGTGCCAAATTACACACCAGATCTCGAACTGACATCTTGGATCGAGGGCTATGAGATCGCCATGGACATGCTCGACGTAAACGAGGCGGTTTGCGCCAGATATTTCACCATGATGCTCGAGGGATCGGCACGCACTTGGTTGAAAAATTTACCCCCCAACTCTATCCAGTCCTGGGCCGAGTTAAAGGAGCGTTTTATCAAAAACTTCCGGGGAACCTGTAAACGACCGATGACAATCGTCGACTTGCAACACTGCGTTCAATGCCCGGATGAGTCGGCGCATCATTGGTCGCGGCGAGTCGCGGAAATTATCCATTCGTCGGATGGCATCACGGCAGCGCAAGCCGTGCTTATCCTCGAGCACAACTGCCACAACGAACCGCTGGTCCAGAAGCTGGGGCGACTCAAACGGAAAGTTCAGGATATGGGCGAGCTGATGGATACCCTCACTAGGTACGCCGAAGCCGACGATACCAAGGATCCCGGCGAGGACGACAAGGGTAGCTCGCCCAAGAAGGGCGATTCAACGAATAAGCATGCCCGCCTCCAAGGCTGCAACCGTCATAACCAGGGGACCAATGGCAAACGTAGGCCGCATGAGGAGCCCTCGGATCTGGTCGCCAACACCAACGCCAATGACGGCAAAAAGAAGAATCGAGGCTTCAGTGGGAAAAGGTCGCGCAACTACGAAGAACTACTCAAAGGCCCTTGCCCGCACCACGCCACGGCCGATGGCCCGGCGGGTCACTCCTGGGAGAACTGCTTCGTGATGCGGGAGTTTCGGGCCGAGGCAATCAAGAAGAGCCAGAGCGAAGACCCGAACCGTCGCCAAGAGCAACTCGCCGCGCCCAACCAAAGGCACAACCCCTTTGGCGGTTTTCCCGAACAGGAGTGTCAGGGGGGGGCCGCAGCCAGGCGGCGGCCAGTACCCGGTGCACTACCACCGGCGGTACAACCCGCCGGGAGTCTTCCAGCAGCAACCCCCGCAGGGGGCTCCGCAGGACCAGGATGACCATGGGGGCTTCCGCAACAATCCTAAACAGCTAAGTAATGGGCAATATCATGTTTTCACCACTAATGCTTGCAGACGTGATAAAAAGGTAAATCACCGGGCGTACAGCGTAATCGAGCCGGCAGTTCCCAGATATCTCCACTGGTCCGAACAGACCATAACGTGGAGCAGAGAGGATCACCCGCCGAGAATAGATAACCCGGGCGACCTGGCCTTGGTCGTAGCTCCCCAAGTGGCGGGTTACACCCTATCAAAAGTACTAATGGATGGCGGCAGCAGCATTAATATCCTATACTTCGACACCTTCCGGAGGATGAATCTATTAGAGAAAGACTTGATGCCTTCAACCACGGTCTTCCACGGCATCGTCCCGGGCAAATCCGCTTATCCGATTGGCCGGGTCAGGCTCTCAGTAGCCTTTGGAACGGCACAGAACTACAGGTCGGAATCTCTGGTCTTCGAGGTGGTCAAATTAAAAACCCCGTACCATGCGCTGTTCGGGCGACCGGCTTACGCTCGCTTCATGGCCTGCCCGTGCTACGTCTACCTCAAGCTCAAAATGCCTGGCCCTAAAGGGCCCATCATAGTCGACGGAGACAGAAGAATTGCAAGGGAGTGTGAGGAAGGAGACGCGGCCTACGCGGAAGTCGCCTGCGCGGCGGAAGAACTCAAAAACCACCGGGCCAATGTTGACCCGGCAGACATGTCACCACTCAAGAAACCAACTACAGATTCCGAGTCGCCCCTCAAGTTTAAACCGACGGATGACACGAAGACAGTCGACTTCGTCCCTGGCGATTCATCCAAGCAGTTCACCATTGGGACGGGTCTGGATCCCAAATAGGAAAGCGCGCTCATCGAATTCATCCGTGAGAATCGGGACATCTTCGCATGGAAACCCTCTGACATGCCGGGTGTACCGAGAGAATTCGCTGAGCACCATCTTAATATTGACCCAAAATGCAAACCTGTCCAACAATACCTCCGCAGGTTTAACGAGGAGCGACGGAAGGCGATTGGAGAGGAAGCCGCCCGTCTTTTAGCCGCCGGGTTCATCGTGGAAGTCTTTCATCCCAAATGGCTAGCTAACCCGGTGTTAGTACTCAAGAAGAATGGCACTTTCCGTATGTGTATTGACTATACGGACCTCAACAGAGCGTGCCCCAAAGATCCTTTCGCTCTTCCCCACACCGACCAAATCATTGACTCGGTGGCGGGATGCGAACGATTGTGCTTTTTGGACGCGTACTCAGGTTATCATCAGATCAAAATGGCTGTGGAAGATCAGGAAAAGACTGCTTTCATAACCCCCTTCGGGGCCTTTTGCTATGTGTCCATGCCGTTCGGGCTCAAGAGCGCAGGGGCGACTTACCAGCGCTGCATCCAGAATTGTCTTCATAGCCAAACTGGCCGCAACGTCCATGCTTATGTTGACGACATTGTGATCAAGACCCGCCGGGAGGAGACACTTCTGGAAGACCTTAAGGAAACCTTTGATAATTTACGGGTATATCAGATGAAGCTAAATCCTACCAAGTGCGTTTTCGGTGTACCTGCGGGAAAACTACTGGGTTTCTTCGTATCGGAGCACGGCATCGAGGCTAACCCGGACAAAATTGAAGCGGTTACCTCCCTCGGTAAGCCGACGAATGTTAACCAAGTTCAGCGATTGGCGGGTCGCATCGCGGCTCTCAGTCGTTTTGTAAGCCGCCTCGGAGAAAAGGCGATTCCGCTCTATCAATTGTTGAGAAAGTCTAACCGATTTGTGTGGACAGAGGAAGCTGACGAGGCGCTTCAGGCCTTGAAACATCAATTGGTTAACCCGCCGGTCCTGGCGGCCCCGGCTGAAAAGGAGTCTATGCTCCTGTATATCGCCGCGAATTCCAAAGCGGTCAGCGTGGCTGTGGTCGTCGAAAGAAAGGAGGAAGGAAAGGAATACCCGGTACAACGCCTGGTGTACTTTATCAGTGAGGTGTTAACTCTCTCCAAACAACGATACCCCCATTGGCAAAAACTAGTCTATGGGGTGTTCATGGCGAGTCGGAAGCTTAAACATTATTTCCAAGAGCACCCAATCACCGTAGTCAGTTCCGCGCCCCTCGGCGACGTCATCCAAAACCGCGAGGCAACAGGGCGAATCGCCAAATGGGCGATAGAACTTGGGTCACATCACATTCAGTATACCCCCTGCACGGCCATCAAGTCCCAGGCACTAGTTGATTTCGTCAATGATTGGACGGAGCTTCAGGCTTCGGAAGATCGCCCTGACCTTACCTATTGGACTATTTATTTTGATGGATCCAGGCAGTTGGAGGGCTCGGGGGCTGGTGTGGTGTTGATATCCCCTCAAGGAGATAAGTTCTGCTACGTCCTCCGGCTCATGTTCCCTTGTACAAATAATGCGGCAGAGTATGAAGCTCTGCTCCACGGTTTGCGACTAGCAAAAGAGATGAACCTAACCCGAGTCAGATGTTTTGGGGACTCAGATCTGGTGGCGCAACAGGTTTCGGGCACCTGGGACTCTCGAGATCCTATGATGGCGGCTTACAGGCGAGTCGTATCTGACGTGGCGGGCTATTTTCATGGATACCAGGTTGATCACATTGATCGGCGACTCAACGAAGCAGCTGATGCCCTCTCGCGACTCGGCTCACAGAGAAAACCTGTCCCCCCTAATGTCTTCTTGGATATCTTGCACAAACCATCCGTGACTGTACCCACGAAGGAGGAATTGGCAATACCAGATCCCGAGTCTCAGCTTGTGGCGGCTCTCCATATCGCTCCGGATTGGGCTCTTCCTTATATAGCTTACCTTGCCCTTGGCGAGTTACCCAATGACGAGGTTTTGGCTCGCCAAATTGTTCGGCGTAGCAAGTCCATGGTCATCATTAATGGCGAGCTATATAAACGAAGTGCTTCAGGGGTCTTTCAGCGGTGTGTCTCCTCCGAGGAAGGATGCGCGATCCTTAATGACATCCATTCTGGAGATTGCGGACATCACGCCGGGTCACGTTCTTTGGTATCAAAAGCTTTTCGACACGGTTTCTTCTGGTTGACAGCTCACGCAGATGCAGAAGATATAGTACGGCGATGCGAGGGGTGCCAACGATACGGGAGACAGGCTCATGTGCCGGCTCAAGAATTGAGGATGATCCCCATTACTTGGCCTTTCGCGGTCTGGGGGCTGGACATGGTCGGCCCCTTTAAGATGTCCTCCAACAAGAAAACTCACTTATTGGTGGCGGTTGATAAATTCACCAAGTGGATTGAGGCGGAGCCGGTTGGGGCTTGCGACGCGGAAACTGCGGTAAAATTTCTGAAGAAGCTGATTTTCCGTTTTGGATATCCGCACAGTATCATCACAGACAATGGTACTAACTTGTCCCAAGGAGTGATGCTAGATTTCTGTCGCCGTGAACATATCCGGCTTGATATCTCTGCGGTTGCTCACCCGCAGTCAAACGGACAGGCCGAGCGGGCGAATCAGGAAGTTTTGCGAGGGATCAAGCCTCGGCTCATAATTCCCCTGGAAAGAACTCCAGGATGTTGGGTGGAGGAGTTACCTTCGGTATTATGGAGCATCCGAACCACTCTGAATCGCTCCACGGGGTTCACCCCTTTCTTCTTGGTCTATGGTGCAGAGGCCGTCCTCCCTACTGACATAAGGCATGACTCTCTTAGAGTCGCCGCATATGTAGAGCAGGACAACGAGCTGGCGCGTCAGGACTCTTTGGACGCCTTGGAAGAGGCACGGGACTTAGCAACGGCTCGTTCGGCGATCTATCAGCAAGATCTGCGGCGTTATCATAGTCGCCGGGTGAAGAGTCGGACCTTCCAGGAAGGCGACTTGGTGCTTCGACTGATACAAGATCGGGCAGGCATGCACAAGCTTTCGGCCCCTTGGGAGGGACCTTTCGTTGTCAGCAAGAACCTCCGCAATGGTTCTTACTACTTGATGGACCTTCGGTCTGATCGACCGACTACGGGGGCTGAGTCAACTCGCCCTTGGAATATTGCCCATTTGCGGCCTTATTACACTTGAGTTCTTAAAACTCCTTGCTTTGTAAGATTTTCAGTTTTCATTATGGAATAATATAATGTTTCCCTGACTCGGGGGCTTCTTCTTTAAGAATAAGCAATATCATGACATCATGTTGCGACCTTATGAGCCGACAGAACATGCATTAAGGGTCGGTGAACGAGCTTTCTGACTCGCCTCCCCCTGTCGCGACCGTATGAGCCGACGAAACCTGCATTAAGGGTGGGTGAACGAGCTTTCTGACTCGCCTCCCCCTGTCGCGATCGTATGAGCCGACGAAACCTGCATTAAGGGTGGGTGCACGAGCTTTCTGACTCGCCTCCCCCTGTCGCGACCATATGAGCCGACGAAACCTGTATTAAGGGTGGGTGCACGAGCTTTCTGACTCGCCTCCCCCTGTCGCGACCGTATGAGCCGACGAAACCTGCATTAAGGGTGGGTGCACGAGCTTTCTGACTCGCCTCCCCCTGTCGCGACCGTATGAGCCGACGAAACCTGCATTAAGGGTGGGTGCACGAGCTTTCTGACTCGCCTCCCCCTGTCGCGACCGTATGAGCCGACGAAACCTGCATTAAGGGTGGGTGCACGAGCTTTCTGACTCGCCTCCCCTTGTCGCGACCGTATGAGCCGACGAAACCTGCATTAAGGGTGGGTGCACGAGTTTCCTGACTTGCCCCCCCTCTCGCGACCGTATGAGCCGACGAAACCTGCATTAAGGGTGGGTGCACGAGTTTCCTGACTCGCCCCTTCCTGTCGCGACCATATGAGCCGACAAAGTTACTCTTGTTATGATTTAACCTTGGGAATTTTATTTTCGCAGATAATATGCTCAAAGTTTTCATCCTGAGTGGATTGAGCATTTCTGGCGACTCTGATAAGGATTAACAAAATATTTTAAACCGCCTCAAAGACGGTATAAGGGTTTCTTGGAGAAGATGTCATCAAAGGATAGTACTGACTATTACATGGCTCTTGGGCCGAATTCAAGGAAAATCTATCCCGCTAAGTCTTGACGTGAGCTTTGACCAGCTTCGATTTGTAAATCGCCCAAAACCCAATTGCATCTGGACAAAGAGGAGAAATCGTCTTCATCGGTCAAGATTGATGCCAGGTCTGTCTCCCAGTCAAAGGGATTCTTGGGTCGCCGAGGAATAAGTTTGGTCACCACGAAGGTTGGCGGGCTGATTTTCTTATTCTTGTCATCATAAGCGGCCTGATATTTTGTCAAGTCAAGGCTGGCGGCGAGTTGAGTCGCGGCCAGTCGAGAGTCCTTGACAACCTTCTGGTAGTCTTCCTCCACGAACTCCGAGCCGTCATCTTTAAGCTAAGGGAAGCCGGCAGCTACTTCTTCCAAATTGATTTCTGGAGCATACGCCAGGCAGCGACTCAGAGCCGTCAGGACACCCTTCCGGGCGGCTGATCGGGTTAACTCACCGATCTGGGGAGGCAGCGTGGATAGATATCCAAGCACCTTCTTGATAGAAGTTATGGGCTCCTTTGCACCAATCACAGCTTTGACGGTCAGCACACTGCGTGTGTACAGCTGTTCCGTCAGCGTATAGATCGCCTTCAGCATCAACACGCTGTCATCTTGCAGATTGGCGACTCTCGAGCATGTGATTAAATAACCGGTAAGTTAAACATTGAGGAATTTTGCCCAAGGAAGAGGATAAGATTGGCGAGTTAGGTAAAGCTTACCAAAGATGGCTTGAGTCATGTTGGAAATATGGCGCTTTAAGCCGGATAGCTCCTGCTGCACAGTTGCCAGCTTTGCTTCTGCTTTTTCGGCTCTCGTCAAAACCGCACTGTGGTCAGCCTAAGTTCTTTCTAACTCGGCTTTGAGTTTTTCCAGTTCAACCAGAGCCAGCTTATATTTGTCTTCCGACTGAGCTCGGGCATCTTGTTGGTCAGCCAAGTTTCTCCTTAAGTCGCCCAGGGCCAGTTCGGTCTGGGCAAGGCATTCCTGTTCAAAATTTAAAAACAGAGACAAGTCTCAGAATTATTGCAAGGCAATACCCCTGACACTTGGGGGCTAATGTATAATTTTTCAAGGGAAATTATACAGAAATCAAGACCCGGCTCATCATTTTACTAATGACCCGGCCCTTGGGGGTTACTGGTCGCGAAGCTTTTAAAAGACCCGGCTCATCATTTTACTGATGACCCGGCCCTTGGGGGTTATTGGTTGCGAAGCTTTTAAAAGACCCGGCTCATCATTTTACTGATGACCCGGCCCTTGGGGGTTACTGAGGATAATATAGAATATAAATTTTTACCTCATGCTTGTTATTTAACATCTTCAGCAGATTCTTTTCCATCTCGTAACTCGCTTCCAGGCGACTTGCGAAGCCAGAACAGAGTTCTTTAAACTCCAGACCTGCATAGTCAGAAAGTTTCGCCTTGGAGGGCCCAGACTCAAGAATTTATGGAGAAGGGGATGTTGTATGTTTGGAGAGGATTGTCTCTGCCGGCTTGGAGAAACAAAAACCAGTAATGACCACAGCATCTGGGTCATCAGCTGTCGCCATTACGACCGGTGATCTAGGGACATCCGTTGATCCTTTGGGCGACTCAGGAGGGTTTGCTTGAATTGTCGGCTCGTTTTGACCCGGATCCTCTTGAGTCGGAGTAGCTTTCTTTGGAGGTTCAGGAGTGGCGTCAGGGTTTGATCCACTGGTCTTCCTCTTTTTGGCTTCCTGTATGAAAGAAATAGGCGTGTTAAAAAATATATACATAAAAGAGTATCATTCTCAAGGATCAGGACAAGGAACATACCCCGGGACTCGGATCATTGGTGGAAGAGTCGACATCACTGAGTCGCTAGAAGTGGGGGGAGAATCCTGCAGAATTGGTACATCGATAGTACTGGCGGGTTAGGACTGTGATCCAAAGCAGCACGAACAATGGTTGCTCACATAAGAAAAGGAGGTACCTCGCTTGGTTTTCTTTTGTTCCTTGTTGGCAACCCAGGTGTCAGGTCGCCAGAATGACTTCGCGTTTTCCGTTTTGAGGCATGTTGCGTTTTCTTCAGTAAGAAATTTGGGTCCAAATGGGCATTTGGATGTGAGAGAGGTACTTTCCCACATATTCGCCGGGCCGGCTTAGGTGGAGAAGGAGATGAATCGGAAGAGACGGAAATTACCTCGACAGAGTCTTCCTGGCTCTCGTTATCTTCATTCTGTTATAAAAGGAGCGAGAGATAAGTAAAAGATAAAAAGGTGATGAATGGCGAGTGAAGATGAGGACGGATTGGTACCTCTGAGAGTGCGTCGCCGGCTTGAGATTCGTCGACTTCAGATGGCTCGGCCGCGGCCGATTTGCCTTTGCCTTTGTTTTTCTTGGAAGGCGGCTTAGCACTCTTCATGGCTTGTTTCTTAGGTCTTCTAGACCAGAACTTGTCACCTTTCTGGAAGGGGATATGGCATGAAGTCATGATGACCGTAAACCAGATGAAGTAACAATTGAGGGCGAGTTAGCTTTGGTTACCTTGGGTGCCGGGTTGATCTTGCAAAAGGGCTTAAGGCCGATTTGGCCGCATTTCGCTGCAGGTTCGTCGGTCAGCTTCCTGATGATGGTGACTATGTCTTTTTCCGTCAACGCTGTGTGGAAGTAGCATTGGGGATGATCCAGAGTACCGTCAAAATCGCACATCAGGCCGTCTCGGCGGCTCAGAGGAAGGATCCGCCATTCGACCCAGCAGCGAATCAAGTCAACCCCGGTGAGACCGTTATTCGTCAAAGATCTCAGTTCGGACAGAATTGGGACGAATTCCGACTCTTCTTCCTCGGTGAGCTTGTCAGGGAGCTTGAAGTTGACTGGGAGGTGGCTTGGCCTGTAACCCTGAAGTTTGTTTTCGCCGGCGGGGGATGTTTCCTTGCAGTAGAACCAAGATTCACCCCAGCCCTTGGGATGGCTAGGCATAGTGAGCGCAGGGAACGGACTGTCCCGGCGACGCTGGACATTGACCCCGCTGAGTTCCAAACTGGGGCCGTTGTGGAATTCCGTCTGGCGATTCAAGTGGAAGAAGTAACAAACAGAGGGATGGAAGGCTCGATCCGCAAATAAGCTTCGCAAAGGACTTGGAATTGACTCGGGTTGCTTATGGAATTGGGTCCCAAATCCTGGAGTCGGACGTTTATAAAATTCAGGGCGTCTCTAAGGAATTTAGATCCGGGCGGTTTAAAACCCCGTTCTAAGTGTTCCACAAAAACTACTATCTCTCCTTCCTTAGGGTTGGGTAGGTCTTCTCCTAACCCGGTGCGCCATCCAATGACGTCTTGAGGATCCAAGAAGCCCGCTTTCACGTAATTCGCCAAAACAGCATCGTCAACTTTGGTGGGGAGCCAATCGCTCTTGAAAACGGCACCCATGCTACAAATAGGCAAGAAAATGGTATTACGTGTCTCGAGCATTTATTATGTAAGTCGGAACTAGCGTCTGTTTAACCCGCCGAATTGGGAGGCCGGGTTGGATTGATGTGGCGACCTATCGGAGCAGGGCTATTTTCAGAAGCGATGCTACTATGGGTTGTAACATTTATTCTTTCCGAAACACTAAGGGAAGAACGAGGTTTCCAAACAGTTTTTTGCAAACAGTGAAAGAGGAATGGATCTATCCAACAGATATAACAGCTTACGGACGTGGCTAAAACATGAGCGGTATGTGATCAGGATGGTGCCTCATGTTCAAAAAGACTAGTCTGTTGCGAAAATCCGCAAGGGCACAGATGGATAGCATTGTCCGAAACACTAGGTGCCCTAATGGCGCTCGAACTAATCAGTTCAATAGTTAAAATGGTGGCGAACATAGAACTTCGAAGCTATGGCAATGGCGGCGGCAAGAACAAGAACTAAATCTACCCTTAGAGAAGGAAGCAGTGGCCTAACCTGAAGATCTTGGTCGAAGAAGGTTGGTGACAATGGAGCCTGGCGACGGCGACGACGTGCGGGCGGCGCTGGAGTCCCTCGAACGGCGCCGGAGCTCTTCGAACGGCAGCGACTTGCAGGCGGCGTCGGAGCTCTTCGAACGGCAGCGGCTTGCGGGTGGCGCCGGAGCTCCTCGAACGGCGACGGTTTGCGGGCGGCGCCGGAGCTTCTCGGACGACGACGGCCTGCGGGCAGCACCGGAGTTCTTCGGACGGAGGCAGAGATTGCGGCCGGCGGCGGAGCTTTCGGGATGCGGAGCGTCTTTTCCTCGCTGTGATGATGGTGGAGAAATCGATGGGACTGGTAGGTGGACGGAGTCAGCCCTGTCCCTTCTGCCTATTTATAAGGATGGGCGCGGGGATCGAGGCGCCATGAGCGGGAACGGTTGAGAAAGAAAAGATTCGCCATGATGACATCCGAAATTTTTGGGATAATGATGCGCCCAAAAGATCCGTTGAGATTGTGTTGGAGTTCCCGAAAATCGAGGGCTAAGGAGAATACTGATGGGAAATGCGTTGGCGGCTCAGAGACTTTTTCCGGCACCAATTGGCGAGTTAAGATTTCTGGTGGAAGGAGGAACACAGAAGAGTGAATCGCCTTCGACTAAAATGGAGGCATTGGCATGAAGATTCAAGTCAATTTGGGGCCTAATGTTGGGGATATTGCCTGCAGTTATGACCCGCCAAATATGGGCCGGGTTACTGTTAAGGCGATTCATCCTTTAACGCTAGTTGGGCCTCTGTTCGGGCGGTTAGAAGTCGCAGGATGGTTATGATTTATGGAAGGACTCTGGGTTCGACAAGACGGCGACTTAGAGACTGCGGTGGTCACGATTTGTAAAAAGGAGGGGACTCTTGTAAACCCTAAGGCTTCGACCTATATATAAAGGCGAGTCTGGAGGGGGAGAAATAGGTTAGAAATCATCAAGTGCTAGGTTAGGGCGAGTTACGCCTTCCTTGTAATCGAATCCACATCAATACACACAAAGCAGGACGTAGGCTATTACCTCTTCTCGAGGGGCCGAACCTGGGTAAATCGCCGTGTCTCTCCCGCTTAACCCCTTTGAGTCGCCACCAAGGTGCGATGGCTCCAGTACTAAGTCCTTTCACGAGGACATCTGCCGTGACAAAACCACGACAATGATGAACACCAGAACTGTATGGATGTAAGATTCATTACAATTTAAATCACATAATGATGTGACCTAGATTACTGACTCTAGTGCAAGTGGGAGATTGTTGTAAATATGCCCTACACGCAATAATAAAGTGGTTATTAGTATATTTCCTTGTTCATGATAATCGTTTATTATCCATGCTAGAATTGTATTGATTGGAAACTCAAATACATGTGTGGATACATAGACAACACACTATCCCTAGGAGCCTCTAATGGACTAGCTCGTTGTCAAAGATGGTCAAGGTTTCCTGACCATAGACATGACTTGTCATATGATAATGGGGTGACATCATTAGGACAATGATGTGATGGACAAGACCTAAACTATGAACGTAGCATATGATCGTGTCGGTGTATCGCTATTGTTTTCTGGATGTTAAGTATCTGTCCCTATGACCATGAGACCATGCGACTCACTGACACCAGAGGAGTGCCTTGTGTGTATCGAACGTCGCAAAGTAACTGAGCGACTATAAAGGTGCTCTACAGGTATCTCTGAGGGTGTCTGTTGAGTTGGCTTGGATAAAGACTGGGATATGTTACTCTGTGTGACGGAGAGGTATCTCAGGGCCCACTTGGTAACACAACACCACAATGAGCTTGCTAGGCATTGTGACTAAAGAGTTAGCCATGGCATGTCGTATTACGAAATGAGTAAAAAACTTTCCGGTAACGAGATTGAACTAGGTATGAAGATACCGACGATCGAATCTTGGGAAAGTAACATACCAATGGACAAATGGAATTGTATACGGGATTGATTGAATCCTTAACATTGTGGTTCGACCGATAAAGATCTTTGTAGAATGTGTGGGAGCCCATGTGGGCATCCAGGTCCCTCTATTGGTTATTCACCGGAGAGTGTCTCAGTCAATTCTACATTGTTCTCGAACCCGATGGGTCTGCACACTTAAGGTTCGGTGACGATTTGGTATTAGTGAGTTATGTGTGATGGCAAACAAAAGTAGTTAGGAGTCTCATCTACCACTCATCTACCACTCATCTACCACTCTGCCCTCGCTTGCTGGATCGAGGAGGTGGAGACATCATTGAGATATACATGTGCTAAATGCGGAGGTTATCATAGGACGGATCGTGATTGCATCGCAAAGACGTTCCACTACATCAACCATGTTCTTTAACACTTCCGCTTATCGATCAATAATGGTATGTAGATACATTTTCTTCTCTCCTAGATGTGCATCTCCTAGATAGATCTTGGTGAGCGTAGGAATTTTTGCTTCCCATGCAACGTTCCCCAACAGCTCAAACTAATGAAGATGAACAAGAATACACGCCCAATTTACCCAGGTTCGGGCCACTTTGCGATGTAAAACCCTACTCCTGTTTGTCTGGATTGCTTCTGAGAGAGGGAGTGAGCACAAGGCGAGTTCTTTCCCTAATGGAGTCGTTTGATTTCTTCGAAGTCCGGGCCTCTCTCTTACACAGGCCCCAGTCCTCTCCCCCCCCCCCCCCCCGCAAATAACACTTGGCGGGAAGGGTTTCCACAATGGCCATTTCGAAAGGGGACGTGACTGTAGTCTATCCGGACATAGGTGGTCTTCGCATGCCAAAGCTCTATGTCGTGACACGCTCGTGGGCTCGGGGTTGACCTCCATCGTGCACATCCCCCAGCCTTGGACCTACTACACCAAGTAGGAAACCTTTTGGGGTAGCTTTAAGATCCTGCAAGTTGTCCCTGCTCCCATAGCTCGAAAGTGGAAAGCCTCTTTGTCCGTGCCCGCTTGCGCCGCTCCTTTGCTGCGGGCGCAGCCTGCATCACCCACATGAAGATGCAGGGTCACGCGAACCTGCGTGGTTGCCCTTAATAAGTCAACCCCGCGAGGGCCCCACGGGTGGCTGCAGGACGCATCCTTGTAGTGAGCAGCCTCAAGTGGTCCCTCACAACGATCATGTGTCACTTGCCTAGAGAACCAAGGGCCCTCACGAGGGTCTTGCTTCGAGGACCCATAGACTGGCCGAATCAGGCCAACATAGTGCATTGCACATGGGTCCACACGCCGACCTGCCTGGGTACCCCTTGTCCCAGGTGCCCGAGAGTAGTGTGCGGGCCCACGTTGTGCATAGCTCCACATGATGGGCGGGGCAAAGCGACACGGTCCCCAACAGCCTATGGGCCAGGCTCGATGCGTGGCGCCCCGTAGGTCATGGAACTTCTTATTCCCGTAACGCCTCAAGAACCGCCCCGAGCGTGTTGACATAAAGCCTGCACATAGCGCCAGCCATCATTGCTCTTCCTTGATTAACTCCGCTCCCTTGCGCCTTCCTTCTGATGTAAGAGTGATCCTGGGCCCACGACAAACATGGACTACGTGTTGGGGGAACGAGGCGACACGAACCATAACCGTGTGCGGGCCAGGCATGGCACGTGGGGCTTGATGGAGCGCACATTGCCTCCACTTCCCATAGTGCCTCGGGGACTGCGGCCGCTCCAATAAAACTGCCACACCCGAGGGGGGGAGCCACCAACACACAGCTTCTCCCATCCGCCTTCCTCCTGCACTGCTCCGTCATTCTTCTGCAAACGTTGCCTTCTACCCCCCTTTGTTCTTTCCATGGCAGCAAGGAGGGATGCCTCAAGTGCTGATGCACGGGTGGGGCCTTCGGAGCCGCCATCTCCTCCTCGGGGTGACGGGGGCCAACCCCCGAGGCTGACCCCAACGCAGTGGTGCTGGGCTGCCATCCACGAGTAAGTGCGTTGTCGTCGTTTCTTTTCCTTGTTTACCTTGTCTTGCCCGATGAATCTGATCACCGAACTTTCAAGGGCGCCAACACCCAAGAGGCGCAGGGATGCCCCATCTGGTGCACCCTCTCGTGCGCCACCTACTGGTGAAGCCCCTGCCTCTGCGCTTGGCCTGACGAGGCCCGGAGGATCCGTGGCCCCCTCCGGGGCAACGGTGGGGTCCTGGGGGCGTGTGGCCCATACCACCACAATCACGTTTCGAAGCATCGGGCGCGAGGCGGATCTGGCCTGCAAGGAGGCAACCAATATCACGAGGGAGGCGGACGTGGCTCTTCGCAGGCAGAAGGCCGCTCAGACCGCCTTCGATCAGGAGGTGGAGCATGAGCGTCTCGAGGCTCTAGAAGGGCGCGTTCTTGCGGACGAGGCTGTCCTTGCGGCAGCGCGTGGGGAAGCCCTTCCCGATAGGGACACGAGGGTGGCTCGAGAGTGGGAGGCCGCCGTGGAGGAGAATCACAGCGAGCTTTCCCAACTCGAAGCTCATCTCCAGTTCTGGTACAACGCACTCCATGAGGAGGTGAGTGCTACTTCTCAAACAACAGCGCCAGAAATTGACACGTTGACGGAGACTTGCTTGCCTTGGTTTTCCCTTGAAGAGCAAAGGGTGATGCAGCAAAGGAGCAGTAAGTATTTCCCTCAGTTTGAGAACCAAGGTATCGATCTAGTAGGAGGGTCTCGTCAAGTCCAGAGTACCTACGCAAACACAAACGAGCTTGCATCCAATGCTTCAAAGGGGTTCTCAATCCCTTCAAGATTGTTTGCAAAGTGAGATCTGAAGGCGGAAAGTGCAACGAAGTAAAAAGGGTAAGGCTGAAAATATGGTGTGGAGTAGACCCGGGGCCATAGTGTTCGCTAGAGGCTTCTCTCAAAATAGAAAATATCACGATGGGTTAACAAATTACTGTCGAGCAATTGATAGAACCGCGCAAAGTCATTACGATATCTAAGGCAATGATCATACATATAGGCATCCTGTCCGAGACAAGTAGACCGATACTTTCTGCATCTACTACTATTACTCCACACATCGACCGCTATCCAGCATGCATCTAGTGTATTGAGTTCATGACGAACAGAGTAACGCCTTAAGCAAGATGACATGATGTAGAGGGATAATCTCAAACCAATGATGAAAATCCCATCATTTTACCCTTGATGGCAACAACACGATGTCTGCCTTCCTACCCCTTCTGTCACTGGGTGAGGTCACCGCACGGTATGAACCCAAAACCAAGAACTTCTCCCATTGCAAGAATCACAGATCTAGTTGGCCAAACAAAACCGACAACTCGAAGCGAATTACAAGGATATGAAATCATGCATAAGAGAGATCAGAAGAAACTCATATAAGATTCAAAGATAATCTGATCACAAATCCACAATTCATCGGATCTCGACAAACACACCGCAAAAGAAGATTACATCGAATAGATCTCCATGAAGATCATGGAGAACTTTGTATTGAAGATCCAAGAGAGAGAAGAAGCCATCTAGTTACTAGCTATGGACTCGTAGGTCTATGGTGAACCACTCACGCATGATCGAAGAGGTCATGGTGTTGATGAAGAAGCCCTCCGTATCCGAATCCCCCCTCCGGCAGGGCACGAGAATGTGCCCCAGATGGGATCTTGCGGAGACAGAAGCTTGCGGCGGCGGAAAAGTTCTTTCGATGATATCCTCATTTTTAGTGGAATTTTTGGGGATATATAGGTGCAAAACCTAGGCAAAGGGGCCTCAGGGAGCCCACAAGCCAGGGGGCCGCGGGCCCCCTGGCCGCGCCATGAGGGCTTGTGGGGTCCCCGGTGGCCCCTTGACCTGATTCTCCGGCTCTCCGATCTTTTTCTGTTCCGGAAAAAATCATTTTGGCAGTTTCATTCCGTTTGGACTCCGTTCAAAATCCTCCTTTGAAAGGGGTCAAAGACATGGAAAAAACAAGAACTGGCACTGAGTTAATAAGTTAGTCCCAAAAATATATAAAAGGCATGCAAAACATCCAAAGTTTGACAAGATAATAGCATCAAACCATCAAAAATTATAGATATGTTGGAGACGTATCAAGCATCCCCAAGCTTAACTCGTGCTCGTCCTCGATTAGGGAAGTGATAAAGAATGAATTTTTGATGTGGAATGCTACCTAGCATAGTTGTCCTTTGCAACTTCTTTCACGTGACATGATTGTTCAGATCTGTAAGATTCGAAATAATAGTTTGCTATTGACTTGAAAACAATAATACTTCAGGCAAACTAGCAAGGTAATCATGAACTTTCAAAATAACAAGGCCAACGAAAGTTATCCCTACAAAATCATCTAGTCTGGCTATGCTCCATCATCCTCACACAACTAATGTAAATCATGCACAACCCCGGTATTGGCCAAGTAATTGTTTTCGCACTCTTACTTTCTCAAACTTTTTATAACTATCACGCAATACATGACCGTGAGCCATGGATATAGCACTATAAGTGGAATAGAGTGTGGTGGTGGTTGTGAGACAAAAAGGAGGAGATGGTCACATTGACTCGGCGTATCAAAAGACTATGGAGATGCCCATTAATAGATATCAATGTGAATGAGTAGGGATTGCCATAGAAGAGATGCACTAGAGCTATAAGTATGTGAAAGCTCAAAAGGAAAACTAGTGGGTGTGCATCCAACTTGCTTGCTCACGAAGACCTAGGGCAATTTTGAGGAAGCCCATCATTGGAATATACAAGCCAAGTTATATAATGCAGATTCCCACTAGCATATGGTAGTGACAAAGCAAGAAGCTCTCAATCATGAAGAACATGGTGCTATTATGAAGCACAAGTGTGGAAAAAGATAGTAGCATTGTCCCTTCTCTCTTTTTCTCTCTTTTTTTATTTGGGCACTTGGCCTCTTTTTTTTGGGCTCTTTGGCCTCTTTGTTTTATTTTCTCACATGGGACAATGCTCTAATAATGATGATCATCACACTTTTATTTACTCACAGCTCAAAGCTCAAAATGATGATGACTCTATAGGAAATGCCTCCGGCAGTGTACCGGGATGTGCAACGTGCTAGCATGGCGTATGACGTTGAAACATCTCGCTAGCTATCTTACGATCATGCAATGGCAATATGAGAGTGACGGCACAAGTCATGAGATGGAACAGTGGGTGTTGCATGGCAATATATCTCACAATGGCTATGAAAATGCCATAGTAGGTAGGTATGGTGGCTGTTTTGAGGAAGGCATATGGTGGGTTTGTGCCCGCGAGAATTGCGCGGCACTAGAGAGGCTAGAAATGGTGAAAGGGCATCTATACCATGGACTCACATTAGTCATGAAGAACTCACATACTTGTTGCGAAAGTTCTTATTAGTAATCAAAACAAAGTGCTAAACGCATACTCCTAGGGGAAGGGTTGGTAGGTGTTAACCACCTCAACACAAACGATGATAATCAATAGATCAATTATGCTCCGACTTCCTAACATAGCGGTTCACGAAACGTGCATGCTACGGGAATCACTAACTTCAACACAAGTATTTCTAGATTCACAACACCCTACTAACATAACTCTTAATATTACCAAGTCCACGTCTCAAAACAAATTGAGAGGAATCAAAACTTCTCTTTCTACTCAATGCACATGAAGATGGAGGTTTTGTATCCTATTTGGGTACCTATCACCTTTGGGACTACTTTCATAGCATAAGCCAACTACCAACTCACACACCGCCGTGCTCTAAAAGATATAAGTGAAGCACATAGAGAAAAATGATCTAGCTCAAAAGATATAAGTGAAGCACTATGAGCATTCTAGCAAAATCACGATGAGTGCATGTCTGTCTCTCTCAAAAAGGTGTGCAACAAGGAAGATAGTGACACAACAAAAAGAAAAGACTCCTATGATACAAGACGCTCCAAGCAAAACACATATCATGTGGTGATTAAAAATATAGCGCCAAGGAATGTTACCGATGGGTTGAAGACGAAAGAGGGGATGCCTTCCCGGGGCATCCCCAAGCTTAGGCTTTTTGATGTACTTGAATCAAGCTTGGGGACGCCCTGGGCATCCCCAAGCTTTATCTCTTTCCACTCCTTATCTCTTTGTCCATGAGAACATCACCCAAAACTTGAAAACTTCACAACACAAAACTTAAACAGAAATTCGTGATAACATTAGCACAAGAAAACAAACTACCACTTCTTTTGGTACTGTAGCAAACTTGAATTATATCTATATTGGTGTTGGGCTACTGTATTCTCACTTTTACATGGCTAGTACCCCCCGATACTAACCATAGTTTCATCAAAACAAGCAACCAACTCAACAAAAACAGAATCTGTCAAAAACAGACTTGTCTGTAGCAATCTATATACTTCGTATACTTCTGGTACCTCACAAAAACTGAACAATTACGACTGCCTGGGCAAAAGGCATATAAACCAGCAGCAAAAAGAATCAACCCAAAATCTCTTCCTGAATAAAAATTAAAACTCATCTCGTGAGCGAAAAGTTTCTGTCTTTTTCCAGCAGGATCAAACAACCATTACCAAGACTAGTCATAAACGTTTTGCTTGGCTCAAACACAAAACGGAACACAAAAAACACAATCACAACAGAATTATGATGGTGTGGACGAAACAAAACATAAAGAAAAAGATAAATTCATTGGGTTGCCTCCCAACAAGCGCTATTGTTTAATGCCCTTAGCTAGGCATAAAAGCGATAGAATCACGTATTGTCGTCTTTGGTGCTCAAACCATAAGTGCCCCTCATCATGGATTCATAAGGCAATCTTATTTTCTCTCTAGGAAAGTATTACATGCCCTTCCTCAAAGGAAATTGAAATCTAATATTCCCTTCCTTCATATCGATGATAACACCGATAGTCCTTAGGAAAGGTCTACCAAGAATAATAGGGCATGTAGGATTGCAATCAATGTCAAGCACAATGAAAACCATGGGTACATAGTTCCTATTTGCAATAATAAGAACATCATTGATCCTTCCCATGGGTTTCTTGACAGTAGAATTAGCAAGATGCAAATTAAGAGAACACTCTTCAGTCTCATTAAAACCCAGAACATCAGATAAAGACTTTGGAATCGCGGAAACACTAGCACCCAATTCACACAAAGCATTGCATTCATAGTTTTTGATTTTGATTTTGATAGTAGGTTCCCACTCATCATGAAACTTTCTAGGGATAGAGACTTCCAATTCAAGTTTCTCTTCAAGAGATTTTATCATAGCTTCGACGATATGATCGATAAAGGCCTTGTTTTGGCTATAAGTGTGTGGAGAGTTTAACATGGATTGCATCGAGGAAATGCATTCAATCAAGGAGAAACTATCATAATTGAATTCCTTGAAATTCATAGTAGTAATTTCATTACTACTCAAAGTTTTAATATCTTCTAGTCCACTCCAATGCTTTTAGCATCAAGATAGATGGACTCCGAATCATTGGGGCAATTTTCAACCAAAGTGGATTCATATCCAGCCCCATAATCTTTAGGTTTGAAACAAAAAAACAAAGATTCAATGGGAGTCACACCAAGCACTTTAAGATCTTCGTGATTCTTATCACGAGATCACGCCTTTTTAAGCCATTCATGTCTAGCACGAATTTGGGCGGTTCTGTCTTGGCTCTCAATCATGGAAACATGCATAGATTTCAAAGTTTCATCCATGTTGATCTTGGGAGGAGTACGTATAACTTTCAAAGCATCAACATTACTAGACATTCTATCAATGCTCTTAGCCAAATCATCAATTTTGAGTAGCTTTTCCTTTATGGATGCATTGAAAATCTTTTGAGAGTTGATGAACTCTTTGATATTACTCTCTAGATCAGAGGGTAATCTATTGTAATTTCCATGAGTATTGTTGTAGGAGTTGCCAAAATTATTAGAGGAGTTACTAGGAAAAGGCTATAAACATAGTTTTCTCTAAAAGCATTGTTGTAGCCAAAGTTATTCCTACCAACAAAATTAACGACCAAGCTAGCGTTGCTACTCTCAATCAAAGAAGACAAGGGCATATCAATAGGATCTAAAGGAGCACCTCTACTAGCAACCAAATTCATTAACTCATCCATCTTAGCACTCAATGAGTTAATTTCTTCTATAGCATGTACCTTCTTACTAGTAGGTGACCTTTTAGTGTGCCACTGAGAGTAGTTCGTCATGATGTTGTCTAGGAGCTTTGTGGCTTCCCCTAAAGTGATTTCCATGAACGTTCCACCTGAGGCAGAGTCCAAGATATTTCTAGAAGCGAAATTCAAGCCAGCGTAAAAGATTTGAATAATCATCCAAAGACTCAAGCCATGAGCGGGACAATTTCTAATCATTAATTTCATTCTCTCCCAAGATTGTGCAACATGTTCATAATCAAGTTGCTTGAAATTCATGATATCATTACGGAGAGAGATGATCTTAGCCGGTGGAAAATACTTGGATATATAAGCATCTTTGCACTTATCCCATGAATCGATACTATTTTTGGGCAAAGAAGAAAACCAAGTTTTTGCACGATCTCGCAACGAGAAAGGAAAAAGCTTCAATTTAATCAAGTCATTATCCACATCTTTATTCTTTTGCATATCACAAAGCTCAATGAAGGTATTGAGATGGGATGCGGCATCTTCACTAGGAAGGCCGGAGAATTGCTCTTTCATAACAAGATTCAGCAAAGCGGCATTGATTTCGTATGACTCCGCAGTAGTGGCGGGAGCAATCGGAGTACTAATAAAATCATTATTATTAGTATTCGAGAAGTCACAAAGTTTGGTGTTTTCATTCATGGTGACTTCGGCAAGTAAAAAAGCACACAAGCGAACAAAGAGCAAGCGAGAAAAAAGGGCGAAAGAAAAAGGCAAATGAAAAAGGCAAATTGGTGAAGTGGCGGAGAGGAAAACGACAGGCAACGGGAAAACAAAGTAAATGCAAGAGATGAGTTTGCGACACCTACTTGGATGAGTTCTTGACTTGATCTTCCTCCCCGGCAACGGTGCCAGAAATTCTTCTTCCCCGGCAACGGCGCCAGAAATTCTTCTTGCTACTTCTCAAACAACAGCGCCAGAAATTGACACGTTGACAGAGACTTGCTTGCATTAGTTTTTCCCTTGAAGAGGAAAGGGTGATGCAGCAAAGGAGCAGTAAGTATTTCCCTCAGTTTGAGAACCAAGGTATCGATCCAATAGGAGGGTCTCGTCAAGTCCAGAGTACCTGCGCAAACACAAACGAGCTTGCACCCAACGCTTCAAAGGGGTTGTCAATCCCTTCAAGATTGTTTGCAAAGTGAGATCTGAAGGCGGAAAGTGCAATGACGTAAAAAGTGTAAGGCTGAAAATATGGTGTGGAGTAGACCCCGGGGCCATAGTGTTCACTACAGGCTTCTCTCCAAATAGGAAATATCAAGGTGGGTGAACAAATTATTGTCGAGCAATTGATAGAACCGCGCAAAGTCATCACAATATCTAAGGCAATGATCATACATATAAGCATCACGTCCGAGACAAGTAGACCGATACTTTCTGCATCTACTACTATTACTCCACACATCGACCGCTATGCAGCATGCATCTAGTGTATTGAGTTCATGACGAACAGAGTAACGCCTTAAGCAGGATGACATGATGTAGAGGGATAATCTCAAACCAATGATGAAAACCCCATCTTTTTACCCTTGATGGCAACAACATGATGTGTGCCTCGCTACCCCTTCTGCCACTGGGTGAGGTCACCGCACGGTATGAACCCAAAACCAAGCACTTCTCCCATTGCAAGAATCGTAGATCTAGTTGGCCAAACAAAACCCACAACTCGAAGAGAATTACAAGGATATGAAATCATGCATAAGAGAGATCAGAAAAAACTCAAATAAGATTCATAGATAATCTGATCATAAATCCATAATTCATCGGATCTCGACAAACACACTGCAAAAGAAGATTACATAAGATAGATCTCCATGAAGATCATGGAGAACTTTGTATTGAAGATCCAAGAGAGAGAAGAAGCCATCTAGTTACTAGCTATGTACCCGTAGGTCTATAGTGAACTACTCACGCATCATCGCAGAGGTCATGGTGTTGATTAAGAAGCCCTCCATATCCGAATCCCCCCTCCGGCAGGGCACCAGAACGTGCCCCAGATGGGATCTTGCGGAGACAGAAGGTTGCGGCGGCGGAAAAGTTCTTTCGATGATCTCCTCATTTTTTGTGGAATTTTTGGGGATATATAGGCGCAAAACCTAGGGCAAAGGGGCCTCAGGGAGCCCACAAGCCAGGGGGGCACGGGCCCCCTGGCCGCGCCATGAGGGCTTGTGGGGTCCCTGGTGGCCCCCTGCCCTGATTCTCTGGCTCTCCGATCTTTTTCTCTTCCGGAAAAAATCTTTTTGGCAGTTTCATTCCGTTTGGACTCCGTTCCAAATCCTCCTGTGAAAGGGGTCAATAACATGGAAAAATAGGAACTCGCACTTGGCACTGAGTTAATAAGTTAGTCCCAAAAAATATATAGAAGTCATGCAAAACATCCAGAGTTTAACAAGATAATATCATGAAACCATCAAATATTATAGATACGTTGGAGACGTATCAGTGAGCGCGCTCAGGGCCCAGCTGCAGGGTGCCCAAGGCACTCTCGAGGCCGCCCTCAGGAGTGAAGAGGGTGTTAAGGAGGAGCTAGCATCACTCTAGGCCCAAGTTGGTGAAGTTGACGATGCCGTGAAGGCAGCCAGGGACGACATGACACACGCACGACACATGGATGCGCAGCGTGCCAAGTAGTTCCTGGAAATTGCCCGTCGCGCGGGCGATGCGCTCCACCGCTTCGTCGGGGACACCCTTGCGCTGTTGCGTGCGCACGATGACGGAGGCTACCTCTACTTTATCCTCAAGGTGGTGGACACAATGGAATCGGGAGTCTCCAAGGTGGACGAGGACATCAGGTCGAGTGCGCGCGATCTTTTGGACATCGCACTAACACACGTCTTCTCCAACCTGCGCTGCCACGATCCCGAGTTCTACATCTCCCGCGCGATGGAGCTGGTGCCCGCAGACCTCTGGACCCCCCTAA
Organism: Hordeum vulgare subsp. vulgare; assembly: GCF_904849725.1. Lineage (NCBI taxonomy): Eukaryota > Viridiplantae > Streptophyta > Magnoliopsida > Poales > Poaceae > Hordeum > Hordeum vulgare. The sequence continues at coordinate 364,510,828 of NC_058521.1, forward strand.
GGGATGAGGTGCACGAGCATGTGGATCCCCTAGTCGGGCTATTCGTTCAGACGGCGTCCTCCGAGTGGAGCGGCAGCCTTGGCGCCGGAGCCTCCGGGAGCCATGACGAAGACAACGCCTCCATTGCTTAAGGTTTCCTATCTTTCTTGTTAAATCAAGAACCACTTGGCCCTGGGAGGGATTCAGACATTTTGTAATAAACCTTTGTCTTAAGTAGTAGTTGCTTGTTATGGTTGGGGTGCCTTCGTTCCTTCCGCGAGGTCTTCCGTCTTCCTTCGTGTGTTACCTGCGCTCTAGCCGGCGGGGCCCCGTCTCGTTGGCTGGCCTTATATCGTCGATAGGGTCTCACCCCACGTGGATCTCTCGGGCCAGTAGGTAGAGACTCGCTAGGCCGGCGGGTGATACGTCTCCAATGTATCTATAATTTTTGATGGTTCCATGCTACTATCTTGTCAACTTTGGCTGTTTTGTATGCATGAATATGCTATTTTATATCTTTTTTGGGACTAACCTATTAACTCAGTGCCAAGTGATAGTTTCTATTTTTTACGTGTTTTTGACCTTTTTCAGAGGAGAATATTAAACGGAGTCCAAACGGAATAAAACCTACGGAATGATTTTTTCCATAACAGAAGATACGCATGGGACTTGAGAACCAAGGCAAAGGACCCCGAGGGAGGTCACAAGTCCCCTAGGCGCTGCCTGGGGGCACGCCTAGCAGGCTAGTGGGCCCCCCGTGGCTCCCTTGCCCGACTTCTTCCACCTATAAATTCTCCAAAAACCTGAAACTGCCAGAGAGAGCCACAAAAATACTTTTCCGCCGCCGCAAGCTTCTGTCTCCGCAAGATCCCATCTGGGGCACGTTCCGGTGCCCTGTCGGAGGGGGATTCAGACACGGAGGGCTTCTTCATCAACACCATTGCCTCTCCATGATGCATCAGTAGTTCACCACAGACCTTTGGGTCCATAGCTAGTAGCTAGATGGCTTCTTCTCTCTCTTGGATCTTCAATACAAAGTTCTCCATGATCTTCATGGAGATATATCCGATGTAATCTTATTTTGCGGTGTGTTTGTCGAGATCCGATGAATTGTGGATTTACGATCAGATTATCTATGAATATTATTTGAGTCTCCTCTGATCTCTTATATGAATGATTTGGTATCCTTTTAATTCTCTTCGAGTTGTGGGTTTTGTTTGTCCAACTTGATCTATAATTCTAGCAATGGGAGAAGTGCTTGGTTTTGGGTTCATACCGTGCGGTGTCCTCACCCAGTGATAGAAGGGGTAGTGCGCCAAGCATCATATCATCTTGCTTAAGGTGTTACTCCGTTTGTTATGAACTTAATACACTAGATGCATGTTGGATAGCAGTCGATGTGTGGAGTAATAGTAGTAGATGCAGAAAGTATCGGTCTACTTGTCTCAGAAGTGATGCCTATATGTATGCTCATTGCCTTAGATATCATCATGACTTTGTGCAGTTCTATCAATTGCTCGACAGTAATTCGTTCACCAACCGTAATATTTGCTGTCATGAGAGAAGCCTCTAGTGAACACTATGGCCCCCGGGTTTACTTCACATCATATTTTCAGCTCTACACTTTTACTTTGTTGCACTTTCCACCTTCAGATCTCACCTTGCAATTAATCGTGAAGGGATTGGCAACGCCTTTATAGCGTTGGGTGCCAGTTTGTTTGTTTTTGCGCAGGTACTTTGGAGACATGTCTAGATACTCCTACTGGATTGATACCTTGGTACTCAAACTGAGGGAAATACTTACTGCTACTGTGCTACATCACCCATTCCTCTTCAAGGTAAAAACCAACGCAAGCTCAAGAGGTAGCAAGAAGAATTTCTGGCGCCGCGGAATATCAAGTCCAGAATAGTCTCCCTTCGACGTGTCAATTTCTCGCACCGGGGATTATTATAAGTGAAGCTTATCCAAGTAACTGTCGCAAACTCATCTCTTGCATTTACTTTTTTTTGCCTTTTGCCTGTCGTTTTCCTCCTCTCCCCCACTTCTCAAAAACAAAAATTTACAAAAAAATTGCCTTTTTCATTCGCCCTTTTCTTTTGCTTGCTTTCTGTTCGCTTGTGTGCTTGTCTGCTTGCTGAGTCACCATGACTGAAAACACAAAATTGTGTGACTTCTCGAATACTAATAATAATGATTTTATTAGTACTCCGATTGCTCCCGCCACTAGTGCTTAATCATATGAAATCAATGCTGCTTTGCTGAATCTTGTTATGAAAGAGCAATTTTTCGGCCTTCCTAGTGAAGATATCACATCCCATCTTAATACCTTCATTGAGTTATGTGATATGCAAAAGAAGAAAGATGTGGATAATGATGTGATTAAATTGAAGCTATTTCCGTTCTCATTACCAGATCGAGCAAAAACTTGGTTTTCATCTTTACCCAAAAATAGCATTGATTCTTGGAACAAGTGTAAAGATGCTTATATATCCAAGTATTTTCCATCGGCGAAGATTATCTTTCTCCGTAATGATATCATGAATTTTAAGCAACTAGATCATGAACATGTTTCACAATCTTGGGAGAGAATGAAATTGATGATTAGAAATTGCCCCGCTCATGGCTTGAGTCTTTGGATGATTATACAAATCTTCTATGTCGGTTTGAATTTTGCTTCTAGAAATATCTTGGATTCCGCCTCCGGTGGAACCTTCATGGAAATCACATTAGGAGAAGCCACAAAAGTCCTAGACAATATTATGACAAACTATTCTCAATGGCACACTGAAAGGTCACCTACTAGTAAAAAAGTGCATGCTATAGAAGAAATTAACTCTCTGAGTGCTAAGATGGATGAGTTAATGAATTTTTTTGCTAGTAAAGGTGCTCCTCCAGATCCAAATGATATGCCTTTGTCTTCCTTGATTGAGAATAGCAATGAGAGCTTGGTTGTTAATTTTGTTGGTAGGAATAATTTTAGCAACAACAATGCTTATAGAGGTAACTTTATTCCTAGGCCTTTTCCTAGTAATCCCTCTAATAACTTTGGCAATTCCTACAAAAATACTCATGGAAATTACAATAAATTACCCTTTGATATTGAGAATAATATTAAAGAGTTTGTCAACTCGCAAAAGATTTTCAATGCGTCCATAGAAGAAAACTGCTCAAAATCAATGACTTGGCTAGGACCGTTGATAGAATGTCTCTTGATATTGATGCTTTGAAATTGAGATGTGCTCCTCCCAAGATTAATGTGGATGAAACTTTGAAAGCTATGCGTGTTTCCATGAATGAGAGTAAAGAAAGAATCGCCCAAATTCGTGCTAGACATGAATGGCTTAAAAAGGCGTGTTCTCGTGATGAGAATCACGAAGATCTTAAAGTGCTTGGTGTGACTCCTATTGAATCCTTATTTCTAATGTCAAACCTAATGATGATGGGGCTGGATATGAATCCACTTTGGTTGAGAAACGCCCCAATGATTTGGAGTCTATCTATCTTGATGCTAAAAGCACAGAAAGTGGAGTAGAGGATATCAAAACTTTGAGTAGTAATGAAATTACAACTTTGGATTTCCAAGAATTCAATTATGATAGTTTCTCTTTGATTGAATGTATTTCCTTGATGCCATCCATGCTAAACTCTCCACACGCTTATAGCCAAAATAAGGCCTTTACCAATCATATCGTTGATGCTATGATGAAATCTCTTGAAGAGAAACTTGAGTTGGAGATATATATTCCTACAAAAATTCATGATGAGTGGGAACCTACTATCAAAATCAAGATAAAAACTATGAATGCAATGCTTTGTGTGATTTGGGTGCTAGTGTTTCCGCTATTCCAAAGTCTTTATGTGATGTTCTAGGCTTTAACGAGATTGATGAGTGCTCTCTTAATTTGCATCTTGCGGATTCTACTATTAAGAAACCTATGGGAAGGATCAATGATGTTCTTATTATTGCAAATAGGAACTATGTACCCGTAGATTTCATTGTGCTTGATATTGATTGCAACCCAACATGTCCCATCATTCTTGGTAGACCTTTCCTTAGGACTATTGGTGTTGTCATCGATATGAAGGAAGGGAATATTAGATTTCAATTTCCATTAAAGAAGGACATGGAACATTTTCCTATAAATAAAATAAGATTGCCTTATGAATCCATGATGAGTGCTACTTATGGTTTGAGCACCAAAGCCGACGATACTTTATTCTATCGCCTGATGCCTAGCTAAGGACGTTAAACAATAGCGCTTGTTGGGAGGCAACCCAATGAATTTATCTTTTCTTTTTTTCTGTTTTTTGTGTCCACACCATCATAATTCTGTTATGATTGTGTTTTTTGTGTTTCTTTTTGTTTTTGTGCCAAGTAAAACCTTTATGACTAGTTTTGGTGATGGTTGTTTGATCTTGCTGAACAAGACAGAAACTTTGCGCTCACGAAATTATTTTTAATTCCTATCCATAAAGAGCTTTTGAGTTGATTCTTTTTTCTGCTGGTTGATATACCAATTTACCTAATTGTCATAATTGTTCAGAATTTTTGAGATACCAGAAGTATATGAAGTATACAGATTGCTACAGACTGGTCTGTTTCTGACAGATTCTGTTTTTGTTGTGTTGATTGCTTATTTTGATGAAACTCTGGATAGTATAGGGGGGTACTAGCCATGGAAAAGTGAGAATACAGTAATCTAACATCAATATAAATATAAATCAAGTTTTCTACAGTACCTAAAGAGTTGGTAGTTTGTTTTCTTATGCTAATGGTATCACGAGTTTCTGTTTAAGTTTTGTGTTGTGAAGTTTTCAAGTTTTGAGTGATGTTCTCATGGACAATGGGATAAATAGTGGAAAGAGCTCAAGCTTGGGGATTCCCAAGGCATCCCAAGCTACATTCAAGGACACCAAAATCCCTAAGCTTGGGGATGCCCCGGGAAGGCATCCTCTCTTTCGTCTTCAATCCATCGATAACGTTACTTGAAGCTATATTTTTATTCACCACATGATATGTGTTCTGCTTGGAGCGTCGTGTATTATAGGATTATTTTATTTTTTTTGTGTCACAATCATCCTTTCTGCACATCTTTTTGAGAGAGACATGCACTCGTTGTGAATTTTCTAGAATACTCATTGAGCTTCACTTATATTTTTTGAGTTAGGCAATTTAGCTCGCATGTGCTTCACTTATATCTTTTGAGCTAGATAATTTTGCTCTAGTGCTTCACTTAGATCTTTTTAGAGCACGGCGGTGTCATATTTTGAAGAAATAAAAACTCTCGATCTTCACTAATATCTTTTTGAGAGTGCTCTCTCTAAGTGACTTGGTAATTGGCTTGTGCTATGAAAGTAGTCCTAAAGATGATAGGCATCTAATGAGGATATAATAAAAACTTCCATATTCAAGTGCATTAATTAGTAAGAGAAGTTTGATTCCTCACAATTAGTTTTGACACATGGTTTTGGTGATATTAGAGTTATGTTAGTAGGGTGTTGTGAATCTAGAAATACTTGTGTTGAAGTTAGTGATTCCCGTAGCGTGCATGTATGGTGAACCGCTATGTTACGAAGTCGGAGCATAATTGATTTATTGATCGTCATCCTTTATGTGGCGGTCGGGATCGCGCGATGGTTAACACCTACCAACCCTTCCCCTAGGAGTATGCGTTTAGCACTTTGTTTTGATTAATAATAAAACATTCGCAATAAGTATATGAGTTCTTCATGACTAATGTGAGTCCATGGTATAGATGCACTTTGATCTTCCACCATTGCTAGCCTCTCTAGTACCGCGCAACTTTCGCCGGTGCGGAAACCCACCATATACCTTCCTCAAAACAGCCACCATACCTACCTATTATGGCATTTTCATAGCCATTCCGATATATATTGCCATGCAACTACCACCCTTTCGTCTCATGACTTGTGACGTCACTTACATATTGCCATTGCATGATCGTAAGATAGCTAGCGTGATGTTTCAACGTCATACGCTAAGCTAGACCGTTGCACATCCCAGTACACTGCCGAAGGCATTTCCTATAGAGTCATCATTGTTCTAGGCATTGAGATGTGAGTAAATAAAAGTGTGATGATCATCATTATTAGAGCATTGTCCCATGTGAGGAAAAAAAATGCCAAAGATGGCCACCAAAAAAATGAAAAGTGGCCAAAGAGCCCAAACAAAAAAAGAGAGAAAAAGAGAGAAGGGACAATGCTACTATCTTTTTCCACACTTGTTCTTCAAAATAGCACCATGTTCTTCATGATAGAGAGTCTCTTGTTTTGACACTTCCATATACTAGTGGGAATCTTCATTATATAACTTGGCTTGTATATTGCAATGATGGGCTTCCTCAAAATTGCCCTAGGTCTTCGTGAGCAAGCAAGTTGGGTGCACACCCACTAGTTCTCCTTTTGAGCTTTCACACACTTATAGCTCTAAGTGCATCCGTTGCATGGTAATCCCTACTCATTCACATTGATATCTATTGATGGGCATGTCCATAGCCCGTTGATATGCCGAGTCGATGTGACCAGCTCCTCCTTTTTGACTCACAACCTCCACCACACTCTATTCCACCTATAGTGCTATATCCATGGCTCACGCTCATGTATTGCGTGAGAGTTGGAAAATTTTGAGAAAGTAAGAGTGCAAAAACAATTACTTGGCCAATACCGGGGTTGTGCGTGACTTAAATTTGTTGTGTGGGGATGATGGAGCATAGCCAGACTATATGATTTTGTAGGGATAACTTTCTTTGGCCTTGTTATTTCAAAAGTTCATGATTGTCTTGCAAGTATGCTTCAAGTATTATTGTTTTCATGTCAATAGTGAACTATGGTTTTGTATCTTACGGATCTGAACATTCATGTCACAAGAAAGAAGTTACAAAGGACAAATATGTTAGGTAGCATTCCACATCAAAAATTCAGTCTTTATCACTTCCCTACTCGAGTACGAGCATGAGTTAAGCTTGGGGATGCTTGATACGTCTCCAACTTATCTATAATTTTTTATGGTTCAATGCTATTATCTTGTCAACTTTGGATGTTTTGTATGAATGAATATGCTATTTTATATCTTTTTTGGGACTAACCTATTAACTCGGTGCCATGTGCCAGATTTTGTTTTTTCCGTGTTTTTGACCTTTTTCATAGCAGAATATTAAACGGAGTCCAAACGGAATAAAACCTGCGGAATGATTTTTTCCATAACAGAAGATACGCAGTGGACTTGAGAACCAAGGCAAAGGACCCCGGGGGAGGTCACAAGCCCCCTAGGCGAGGCCTGCGGGGGCGCGCCTAGCAGGCTTGTGGGCCCCCGTGGCTCCTTTGCCCTACTTCTTCCGCCTATAAATTCTCCAAAAATCTGAAACTGTCAGAGAGGGCCACGAAAATACTTTTCCGCCGCCGCAAGCTTCTCTCTCTGCAAGATCCCATCTAGGGCACGTTCTGGTGCCCTGCCGGAGGGGGATTCAGACACGGAGGGCTTCTTCATCAACACCGTTGCCTCTTCGATGATGCGTGAGTAGTTCACCACAGACCTTCGGGTCCATAGCTAGTAGCTAGATGGATTCTTCTCTCTCTTGGAGCTTCAATACAAAGTTCTCCATGATCTTCATGGAGATCTATCCGATGTAATCTTCTTTTGCGGTGTGTTTGTCGATATCCGATGAATTGTGGATTTATGATCAGATTACCTATGAGTATTTTTGAGTCTCCTCTGGTCTCTTATATGCATGATTTCGTATCCTTGTAATTCTCTTCGAGTTGTGGGTTTTGTTTGGCCAACTTGATCTATAATTCTTGCAATGGGAGAAGTGCTTGGTTTTGGGTTCATACCGTGCGGTATCCTCACCCAGTTACAGAAGGGGTAGCGAGACACGCATCGTGTTGTTGCCATCAAGTGTAAAAAGATGAGGTTTATATCTATTGCATGAATTTATCCCTCTACATCATGTCATCTTGCTTAAGGCGTTACTCCGTTTGTTATGAACTTAGTACACCAGATGCATGCTGGATAGCGATCGATGTGTGGAGTAATAGTAGTAGATGCAGAAAGTATCGGTCTACTTGTCTCGGACGTGATGCCTATATGTATGATCATTGCCTTAGATATCGTCATGACTTTGCGCGGTTCTATAAATTGCTCGACAGTAATTCGTTCGCCCACCATAATATTTTCTATCATGAGAGAAGTCTCTAGTGAACACTATGGCCCCGGGGTCTACTTCACATCATATTTTCAGCTCTACACTTATACTTTGTTGCACTTTCCACCTTCAGATCTCACCTTGCAATTAATCGTGAAGGGATTGACAACCCCTTTATAGCGTTGGGTGCAAGTTTGTTTGTTTTTGCACAGGTACTTTGGAGACTTATCTTGATACTCCTACTGGATTGATACCTTGGTTCTCAAACTGAGAGAAATACTTACAACTACTGTGCTGCATCAGCCTTTCCTCTTCAAGGGAAAAACCAACGCAATCTCAAGAGGTAGCAGCGGAGGGCCATAGTACGCGGCTCGCGAGGGCGGCGGGGGCCTAGAATTTTTTAGCATTTGCCCTTACGCGGATCGCGGGGCCGACGGGGGCCCGTAGTACGTCGCTCACGAGGCCGGCTGGGTCGTTGCTTCGCCCTGGGCCATCGCGGGGTGCCCTGCTCCAGACTTCGTATGCTTGTGAGATCGCGCTTGGTCCCCACACGAGGAGCCCGTCACTGTAGGTCTCGGTGAAGCGTCCAGAGGCTCCGGCAAGATGTCGCGTGCGGGGGCAGGCCCATGGGTCACGACCCACTTCTCAGAGCAAGCCAGCCATGAGCGCCATGCCCAGCTTCACGTTCCCTTGGCCATCCTACCACACGAAGTCCTCGGGGGAAGCCTCTTGATGCGGCCCCTCGAGGGCGCCACAAAGACCCTGACAACGGTTGCTTGTGCGAGCCTCGTGAGGGCCTTGTCCTCGCATCTTGGTGGGTCGACCCCAATCGGCGGCACTCGGCGTGAAGTTGCGAGAAAACGTGCCTAGGCTTCCCAGGCCCACATGCCTAGGAGAGTAGCCAACGGATGTGCGATGGGCATGCTTCGCCTGGCGAGGGGAACCGGAACGGCGTGGGTCCCGACTGTCGAAGAGTCAAGCGCGACACATGGTGCGCGATAGAACGTGGGGCGCTCCCGCTTCCCCATGACGCCTCGGCAATGGTCCGATGTTGACATAAAGCATGAACATGGTGCGGGATCATCATTGCCTGCATTAACCTTCCGCCCGCTAAATGTGGGCAAGTAGGCGTGGGCTGAACATCCACTAGGAGATCTCGTTTAAGGGCCTGGGGAAGGGTCTCCTACCCCAAGTTCCTCGCCCTTGCTCTTCGTTCTTGCTTGTCGTCGTAGTAGTGACGGAACCAGTGAAGAGACCCTCTACCGCCGAGATAGAAAAAGTAGTGATGGGGGGAGGGCGTACCACAACCGGCGAGGGGAAGTGTTCGCCCCCGTATGCCCATCACAGCACTCAAGGCTCGTCTCGGGGGGGCGCACCCCACCGGTAGCTTGTGCGAGCCCGAGCAGCCGCGGGATGGGATCTGTTCGCGGGGGTGGGCGCGGTAGATGAGGCAGTCACGAATGGGGCCAGTGGTACGGTTCATACACCCTACCTCCCAGGTCGCGAAGTCGCTGTGCCAACGCGGCCCATGAGTTCATCGTACGGGTGGAGGGCAGGCCTCACACTTGGCTCCGGCTCCCGGACTCTTTTATGAAGGAGATGAAGGAGCACGTGCCCATGGGCTTGTGGTTGCAGCCAGATGGCTCCTGTAGCAGGCCTTCTCTAGTGGTGACAGAGTTCAACTCACTCGTCTTCATGTTTTTGAGGCATGGGTGGAAGTCGTTCGCCCTTTGTCGTGTGTTGAACACGACAGATGTCCTCGTGAAAGTACTTAGGTGTAGAGCCATCGCAGCTATGTGGCGACTTGAGAGTGGTTGGTCGGAATTGAGGGACGCGAGTTTACCCAGGTTCGGCCCCTCCGATGGAGGTAAAAGCCTACATCCTACTTGTGTTTCATCGATGAAGATGATGACCTCGATTAGAAGGGTGCAGATTCGCTTCCTCTAGTCTCAAGGGTTTTTAATATGTCTATCTAATGATTTGTCTTGTCTAGACCTAACTTGACTTGTCCATCTTTGGGTTCCCTACCCCTTCTTATGTAGGTTGAATGTGTAAGCTTACATAGAGTCCGACTAGGACTTTAACTAGTTTCTCTCGGAGGGAATTCCTCCTCTTCTTGGGCCTTCTCTATGAACCTCCCTCCAGGCCTCTCCATGAGCCACCTTACACCAGCTTGCATACTGAGCCTTGGGCCTCGTCGTCCAGGTCAATCTGGCGAGCGGGTTGAACCATGAGCCGTGACCTAGGGCCGAGTCATACCCCTTTGTCGGGTCAATCCTCCTAGGCGGGTCATACTTCCTTTCCGGGTCAAACCATGGGCTATATCCTCGACATTAGCCCCCAAGTTAGCTTGAGTTCATTCATGGTAAGCTCCTAAAATAAGAATAATAAATATATTAAGGGACCGGCTTGCTCCATGGCTGGCTTATTTCAAAGAAGCGGCTCCTCGAAAATCCTGGTTTCTTCGAGCCATCTTCACAATCATCTTGTTGGTTAGTGTCCATTGAAATATCAGGAATAAAACAGCCATATGTCGTTGAGTCAGCCACCAATACTTTAGCTTGATGAAAATACTGGAGATAATAAAACCTTATGAAGTTGAGCCGGCTCCCATTTCTTCGGCTTTGATGGAAAATATTGGGAACAATAATTTGTCCATTGTTATCCAACTTGTCAAGCCAGCTTGCTTGTATAGATTCTATCGGGTCATGATCTTTGATAATGTTGGGTCATGATTGTTGGTGATGCCAGGTCAAACAATTGCACTCTGGTTGATTTGATAAAATTATTGGGAATACAAAAATCCTTGTGGGAATAAAAAAAATCCTTGTGATGATGATCTGGTCTTTCAATGCTTTAGCTAGATAGAAATATGTTGAGATGGTCTTTTAATGCTTGAGCTCCACTTTAAAATTGATCGCTTGAGGATGTTCTTCCTCTCTCTCTTTTACATCTCCACATTACACGTAGCCCCCAATCTCCGAGTTTACCAGTTCGTGATGCATTGGCGCTTTGGATAGAAAATATTTTGGCTTTGTAGCCCCCAAGTGCCGGGTTGTCTTGCCTGCAGCACCCTCGGACTTGGAATTGTCTTGTACTTTCATATAACTTCAGCTGGTGTAACCCCCAAGGCCCGGGATGTCTGCCTGCAGCGACCCAGGACTTTACATGTACCTCTCCTTTTGAAAATGAAAACAGCATATGATGTATCCCCCAACGGCCGGCTCATCAGTATGTGATGGGTCGAGTTTTCAATGAGACTAGTTAAAATGACTATGCATTTTCCCCCAAGTATTGTGGTGCATGCTTGTAGTGACATGGGTCTTTCATACTTGATGTAATCTTGATTTCAATAGTGGAGCCCCCGAGTGTCGGGTCGTATGCTTGCATCGACTTGGGACTCTATGAGAATAATATAACTCATCATGATGCACCTCAGAAGTTCTCTCAAACTGATATTAATATGATTCGAATGAATCATTGACTGTGGTTGTAATGTAACCCGATATTTAATCGTTTGTATGAATATCCTGGAATAATACCATTGTCCTTGAGATTAAATCCTTACTCGTGGTTTGCGGTGCAACCCCACAAATATATACTTGAGAAATCCATAAGTGTTGTAGTTTGCTACAAACCACATGTTGACGAAATCCCAAAGCCGGTCAATTAGATTACTCGACATTTTAAGTGATGGGCCTGCTTAGCAACATGTAATATACCACCTCAGCAATATGTGAGAAACTGGCTTTTCAAGAATATTCGTTTCTCGTGAGCTGATTTTAAAAACCCCAATCATTAAACACTGGTTATGATAAACCATGATCAAAATCCGACCAGTTTTGGCTCTCAAAGATTTATTTGCTCTCGCAGAAGTTTAAGTTGTAACCCGGTTTGAAGACCGGCATGATATGTATGTATGATGCATGATTCAATGCAGGATGATGTATGATTGAACTGGTCATAATATGACTGCAGCTTTCAAGACCCGGTCATTCATGATGAGCTGGTAAAAATAGTACTTGTACCTGAAAAGTTAGGAGGTAATATCATGCAGAAATAAAGCATAACTAATAGGCCGGGTCAGAGAGACACGATAAAAAGAGACTCGCTTTCGAGGCTCAAGTCTTGCTTCAATAAAGCGGGTGGGATAACACATGGTTTGTCCTCGCTTCAGTATGCCAGCTCTCATGTGACTTAAACCATTGTTATAACCTTGGCAAGTACAGGGTCCAAAGTGGAGTGACTAGCAAGACTACATGGGATCACCTCATCGGAGTAGCATCAAGCATACATGCAGGTTTAACCATTTTTTGGCGTATTTGCTGGATCAAGAGGGTGAGAAAGCTAAACTTGATGAGTTGGCATCCCCCAAGCAACCTATGATCATGGAAAAGCTTGGCATAGGATTGCAGAAGACAATGCTATTACTACCAAACAATCTAGAGTCCGGATAAGCCGGCTCGATTCCATTGATCATAATATGATAATATGATGATCCAATAAAGGACTATACCTGTGTTTGAATTATGCATGGTGAAAACAAGTTCTCTTTGGCAACATTTAAATTTTCGCCAATGTGGCAGCAGCCCCCAATTGTAGTTTGCTACAAACCACATGTTGACGAAATCCATAAGTGTTGTAGTTTGCTACAAACCACATGTTGACGAAATCCCAAAGCCGGTCAATTAGATTACTCGACATTATATGTGATGGGCCTGCTTAGCAACATGTAATATACCACCTCAGCAATATGTGAGAAACTGGCTTTTCAAGAATATTCGTTTCTCGTGAGCTGATTTGAAAAACCCCAATCATTAAACACTGGTTATGATAAACCATGATCAAAATCCGGCCAGTTTTGGCTCTCAAAGATTTATTTGCTCTCGCAGAAGTTTAAGTTGTAACCCGGTTTGAAGACCGGCATGATATGTATGTATGATGCATGATTCAATGCAGGATGATGTATGATTGAACTGGTCATAATATGACTGCAGCTTTCTAGACCCGGTCATTCATGATGAGCTGGTAAAAATAGTACTTGTACCTGAAAAGTTAGGAGGTAATATCATGCAGAAATAAAGCATAACTAATAGGCCGGGTCAGAGAGACATGATAAAAAGAGACTCGCTTTCGAGGCTCAAGTCTTGCTTCAATAAAGTGGGTGGGATAACACATGGTTTGTCCTCGCTTCAGTATGCCAGCTCTCACGTGACTTAAACCATTGTTATAACCTTGCCAAGTACAGGGTCCAAAGTGGAGTGACTAGCAAGACTACATGGGATCACCTCATCGGAGTAGCATCAAGCATACATGCAGGTTTAACCATTTTTTGGCGTATTTGCTGGATCAAGAGGGTGAGAAAGCTAAACTTGATGAGTTGGCATCCCCCAAGCGACCTATGATCATGGAAAAGCTTGGCATAGGATTGCAGAAGACAATGCTATTACTACCAAACAATCTGGAGTCCGGATAAGCCGGCTCGATTCCATTAATCATAATATGATAATATGATGATCCAATAAAGGATTATACCTGTGTTTGAATTATGCATGGTGAAAACAAGTTCTCTTTGGCAACATTTAAATTTTTGCCAATGTGGCAGCAGCCCCCAATTGTAGTTTGCTACAAACCACATGTTGACGAAATCCATAAGTGTTGTAGTTTGCTACAAACCACATGTTGACGAAATCCCAAAGCCGGTCAATTAGATTACTCGACATTATAAGTGATGGGCCTGCTTAGCAACATGTAATATACCACCTCAGCAATATGTGAGAAACTGGCTTTTCAAGAATATTCGTTTCTCGTGAGCTGATTTGAAAAACCCCAATCATTAAACACTGGTTATGATAAACCATGATCAAAATCCGGCCAGTTTTGGCTCTCAAAGATTTATTTGCTCTCGCAGAAGTTTAAGTTGTAACCCGGTTTGAAGACCGGCATGATATGTATGTATGATGCATGATTCAATGCAGGATGATGTATGATTGAACTGGTCATAATATGACTGCAGCTTTCAAGACCCGGTCATTCATGATGAGCTGGTAAAAATAGTACTTGTACCTGAAAAGTTAGGAGGTAATATCATGCAGAAATAAAGCATAACTAATAGGCCGGGTCAGAGAGACACGATAAAAAGAGACTCGCTTTCGAGGCTCAAGTCTTGCTTCAATAAAGCGGGTGGGATAACACATGGTTTGTCCTCGCTTCAGTATGCCAGCTCTCACGTGACTTAAACCATTGTTATAACCTTGCCAAGTACAGGGTCCAAAGTGGAGTGACTAGCAAGACTACATGGGATCACCTCATCGGAGTAGCATCAAGCATACATGCAGGTTTAACCATTTTTTGGCGTATTTGCTGGATCAAGAGGGTGAGAAAGCTAAACTTGATGAGTTGGCATCCCCCAAGCGACCTATGATCATGGAAAATCTTGGCATAGGATTGCAGAAGACAATGCTATTACTACCAAACAATCTGGAGTCCGGATAAGCCGGCTCGATTCCATTGATCATAATATGATAATATGATGATCCAATAAAGGCCTATACCTGTGTTTGAATTATGCATGGTGAAAACAAGTTCTCTTTGGCAACATTTAAATTTTCGCCAATGTGGCAGCAGCCCCTAGGTTCGGGTTGTCTTCCCTGCGAGGACCCGGAATTCTTGATTTTGTTGAAAACAGCCGAATCTACTGAGTCATGTGTGCGTAGCCCCCGAGTCTTTAGACGACTCATGGAGGCGGCTTGAGAGTATTCATACTTTGGTGTGGCATAATACGGCATAAGGATGACGACTGAATGATGGAATTTATTGAAACTGGAGACGATTTGGTGAGTTGATGATCTTCAATTCTTCATGATGCTTATCGCATATCTTTTGGCACATGTCATGGGAAAATTGAGTTCATATGCCTCTTGTCCCATGCTTTGATATTCTCATGTACTCCGGCTCTTCTAGCTCCTACAAGGCCCTTTTTTCCTTTGTCGTTGGCTTTTGAATTACTGGCTTAATGTTGGCGGCTCAAATTGTAGCTTCTCCACTGATATTTCCTTCATGGAAAGCTCCTCTGTTTCTTTTAATATGTTGAAGTAGAACGTATCGCTGGCATAAGAGGCCAATATTTCTATCGATTGATCAACATAGCATGAGTGAAGGCTGGCGCGTGTTTCGGCGATGTTGCGTAAGACATGATTCTGAATGTCACTATTCCCTTTGCTCCAACGTTATTGGAGCAGACGGAGCACGGGGGCGGCTTGCATGCGAACGTAGGATGAGTCGTGCGAGCAGGCGCGGCTCTAGCATTTCGATGTAAACCAAATCACGGTGGCGGCGGTTTGAGCACGACCATTGGGCGGCTCGTACGGGCGTTGTGACCGCGGCATATTTACGTAGACGTGGGAGTCAGCCGCGACACTGGAAACCAGCGCGGATGGTGAGTTGGCCGTGGAGTTGTAAACCGACGTGGACGGTGAGTCGGCCGCGTCACTTGTTAGCCGGCATGGACGGTGAGTTTGCCGTGACGGTGTAAGATGGCGTGGATAGGGCTTGGCCAATTAGAGTTGGTGTAAATCGTACCGCGGGGGCAGTGGCTTGCATGCGTTCGTTGGAATATCTGGCATGGACGGATGCCAGCGCATGATAATATTGGCGCGAGCTCCATATCTGTAATATTACATCACCATTGTAGTAAGAACTTGTCCTGCAAAGAAAAGTATTGTAGACAAAGCAATTGTTCTTAAAACAAAAGTTATACTGACAAAATAAATAAGTTGGATAGCACATTGTATATTTCATAGATGAATGTGACAAAGCTTCTAACATATTTGAAATAGACTAGGCCGGTGGGGCGATGGCTTGCGTGCGTCCCTTGTACGGCTCCGGCAAGCAGGCACGAACCCGACATGTTGATGTGGATGCAGGGGTGGGCCGCTATGTTGTAAGCCAGTACGGACCCACGAGTCGCTTGGCGTTGATGTAGACTAGACCATGGGGGCGGACGATAAATCCGACTACGGCATTGGATGCGAGCACGTACGCACGGGTCGCACGCGACGTTGTGAGCCAATGCAGAGGTGAGCACGAACAGTAGAACCGGCCGCGTCGTTGGAGGTCTGTGCAGTCACGCGAGTTGCACGCGGCATTGCAAACTCATGCAGACGCACGACTCGGCCACAGGGGCGGCGGCTTGCATGCGTGTCCGTTGAGTAATGCGACACGGATGGACTCTTGCGTATGATTGCGACACAAGCTCCGTATAATGCCACTTTGATTATGAATAATTATCCTGCGAAAAATATATTGCAAGCCTAAATAATTATTTCTCGAAGGAATTCTTTTTTTGGAAAGATCCAGCTAGATGCTGGCTTATATGAAAATATAGCAGGGAGAAGAGCGGTTACAAAAGTGACGGGGGAGTTGATCGAAGGATCAAGGAAAAAAGGACAGAGAAAATAGAAAGGAAAAGGGGAGAAAATCAGTCGCGATCTTTCAAGGCGGTTCCCAGAAAGGGTGCTCCAAGAACGATGATCCCGCTTGTCTCCAAAGCTCGACGGTTCTTGTGATTGCGCTCTTTATATCTTGTATATGCGCCTGTTTGCTTGTGAAGGTGCAATCGTTTCTGTGCTTCCAAATCTCCGATAGGATCAGGACGATCATCGTCCTAGTGGCCTTGCGGTGTACTCGTTGAGCCGTTGCTATCATGGTGGCTATTTTATCGGCTGACCCCGTCTTTGTTGCCCATGTGGCAGGGTACAAAGAGGCGCATCCGGCCCTCGAGGCCGCGTGTGCCCAGATTTCCAATGACATGGGGCATTCCCAGAACAAATGGGTTCATGTTTCTAGGTTCCGCAGGCATAGCTGACAGAAGTAGCCGTTTGGCCATCCTCGTCGTTGCAGCCGGTCATTGCACCATAGCCTGTCGCGCAGGAGCAGCCAGGAAAAAATCTTGAGCCTAGGGGGTGCCCAAGTCTTCCAGATTATCTTCTTGAAGTCGGACTTCATCATTCCTTGGAATTGTGCCTTGTACGCCGATCTTGCCATATATGTTCGTGAAGCCTCAAGGTTCCATGTGATGGTGTCAGCAGTTTCTTCCTGAAGGTGAAGATCCCTATCTTGGAGCCATCTATGTAACCTAATTGCCACCTCCCAAAGGTGCGCATTGTTAACATGCGCTAAATCTGCTAACGAAGTGTTGTTGCTTAGAGCCTCCTGTACCGTTCTGTGTTTCCTCCTGGAGTGCTTAAAGAGCGACGGGAACGCCGTCTTTAGGGTGGCTGCTCCCGTCCATGAGCAATGCCAGAAGGATGCCATTGCGCCGTTGCCGAGTACCACTGTTGTTGATGCGTTAAACAGGTCCCTGTCCGCTTCGTCGCAAGGCAGAGTCATGCCCCGCCAGGCCCTGTCGGGGCTCATCCATGCCAGCCATAGCCATCGTAGCCTAAGGGCTCTACTGAAGCGGTTTAGGTCTAGGATGCCCAACCCCCCATTCTCCAGTGGGGAGCAGACTGTCGGCCAATTAACTTTACACTTGCCTCCACCAAACTCGTCGTCGTCCTGTGCCCAGAGAAAATGGCGCCTAGCTTTGTCTACCTCGTCAAAAAACTTCCTTGGCGCCCTTAGCACAGAGAGTGCGAAGGTAGGTAGGGCTGATAGGACGTTACGGACCAGGACTCGCCTGCCGGCAACATTAAGCAGTTTGCCCTTCCATCCAGCTAGTCTAGCTCTAATCCTGTCTAAGATGAACTGAATGTGGACTAGCCTAAGCCTCGACAAAGTGATCGGAAGCCTAAGGTATGTCAGTGGGAAAGCGACAACTTCCCTCCGAAGCTAGCTAGGGTGTGCTGCAGGTCCGTGTTGACACATCTAATGGGTGAAGCTGTTGATTTAGATGGGTTGATGTGCAGACCCGAGGCTTGTCCAAAGTCACGTAGGATAGCCATCAGAACTTCAATTTCTTCTCTTGCTGGATTTGCGAAGATGACGGCGTCGTCTGCATAGAGGCTCGCTCTTAGGGGGATGCCCCTTCCTAGCAACGGGGCGATTTCGTGCAACTCCGTTGCCTTCTCCAGGATTCGGTGGAGGGTGTCGATGGCAATGATGAAAATAAGTGGAGAGAGTGAGTCTCCTTGCCGTAGGCCCCGTTGATGCGTGGAGTATTTGCCAACAGTGTCGTTTAACATGATGGCCGAAGAGGCCATGCAGAGGAGTAGTGAAACCCAGTCCCGCCATCGCGCCGGGAATCCAAGTTGTTGTAGTACCTCTAGAAGGTACTTTCATGAGACGCTATCAAAAGCTTTTGCGATGTCTAGCTTAAGCAGTAGGGCTGGTTGCTTCTTCCTATGCACAGATCTAACTATATTCTATACGTAGAGGAAACTATCTTGCGTTGATTTGGAGCGGAGGAATGCTGATTGCACCGGGGAGATTATGCTACTGATCACCGTGGAAAGACGCCTGGAGAGGACTTTGGTGATGAGCTTGGCCATCGAATGGATGAGACTAATAGGTCTGAAATTCTGGATCGTATTTGCACCGTCTTTCTTTGGTAACAGTATCACTAGAGCTGTGTTTAACTTGCCGAAATCCCCTCTAGTCAGGTTGTAGAAACTACTGAACACTGCCATGATGTCTTCCTTGATAATGTACCAATAGGATCTGTACAAGACCCCGGAGAATCCGTCCGGCCCTGGGGCCTTCTCCACCGGTGATGCTTTGATCGCCTCCCATACCTCTTCCTCGGAGAAGGGGTTGTCTAAACCTCTATTGCGGACGGATGGTAGGTCGAAGATTGACCAGTCTACTTGTAGCGGTCGCGCTGCCCTGCTACCCATGGAGTGTTGGAAATGGTTGTGAATGGCCTCCTCCTTGTGGTCGTGAGCCGTAAGAACGTCATCGCCTACTCGGAGGTAGTGGATGAAATTCTTTCGCTTCCTGGTTGTCGCCTTGGCATGAAAGAACTTTGTGCCCGCATCTCCGAGCCGAAGCCAGGTGAGCCGTGAGGCTTGTCGTCGGCGAGCACGTTCTAATGCCGCGAGTCCCAGCAGACGGAGCTTTAGCAGCTCTTGGAGGGTAAACTCCGCGTCTGAGAGGCGTTGTCTCTCCTGTGCCACGTCCAGGTGGAGCACTATTTCTGCCGCCAGGTGGAATTGCATCTTAGCTTGGCTAAAGAAGCTCGTGCTCCAACACTTGAGATCCCGAGCAGTCCTCACCATCTTCATGGCCAGATGTTGGAAAGGACAAGGGGACTGCGCCGGCTTGTTCCAAGCCCGTTCCACCGTGGTATGGAAGCGAGGGAAACTCGGCCAGAAACTCTCAAATCTGAAAATGGTTGCACGGGGGGAGGCTGAGGTGTCAGCCCGAATCAGCGGGCAGTGGTCTGATGTTGCTGATGACGCCGCGAAGAGTGACACCGATGGGAAGATGCATTCCCAGGAGGTATTGTAGAAAAACTTATCGGTGCTCACTAGGGTAGGATCTTAACGCTCGTTGCTCCACATGTATCTACGGTTCTTACATCTAATTTCCTTTAAATCCCTTCGCGTCAATGGCTGTTCCGAACCTACCCATAAGCCTACGGTTGAGATTGGCATTGTTCTTGTCTCGCGCCTCGTATATGAGGTTGAAATCCCCGTTGATAAGCCAAGGATCGTTGAGGGGGCGCCGATAAGGAAAGTTCCCGAAGGAAATCTTCCTTTCTCGCGTCGTCCGCCGGACCATAGACCGACGATATCCAGAAACTCTGGGACTGCCCGAGGAAGGTCACTCTTGCTGTAATAGCAAAAATCCCTATCGCATGCGATGAAACTATGGCTAGCTCATTGTCCCAAAGGATGGCCGCACCTCCACTAGTGCCTATGGCCGGTAGAGCGATACACCATGTGAGCCTAGCGCCCCCAATCTCGCGGACTAACTCCGGTGACCAGGCGGCGATTTTGGTTTCCTGGATGCAGAGAATGGCAATGCGGTGGGCGGCCGCCATCTCCCCGACCGCTGTCCTCTTGGCTGGGTTGTTCAAGCCACGAACATTCCAGCACATGATGGGGTGGATCTTTTCATACATTTAAAACACCGATGGAGCTCCGATGACTAAAACTAAACGGCCATTGGCCTAAGAGGGACACCACCATCATACATATTTGAGGCCGGCGCCAACCAGCAGAACCCAAGATGCGCCGGCGATGAGGACCTATCCTACTGCCCGTATGAAAAGGGAACCAAACTAACTCGAACCGATCGGGGATCGGTCGCCATCGGAGATAGATACTAGAGGCGGCTAACATGATTACACGGTGGCCTCATCGGCAGCTCCGTCGGGGCCGTTCATGCGAGCCATGACCCGCAGCGCCTCGCTGTCTAGGTGGGTCAGCCTGGCGATGACCGAGATGTCACTGTCGGACAGGGGCTCTTCAAAACGCTGTAAGAGCACCTTCGCGACTTCTGCCGTCAACCTGTCCTGAGGGCCGAGCAGGCCAAGCTCCTTGACGACGCGCAGGGAGGCGCTATGCCACTGGCACCGACGACCCGATGGCGGCTTGCCGCGCGCTGGAGCGAGTCGGGGTAGAGGTGGCCCTAGTCTTCGGCGGCGCCGCGGGACGGCGCCCAGGGGCAGTGGCAATCAAAGGCTGTTGTTTGGTCGTCCAGAAGAGGCCCCGCGACTCCGGCCCGACAGCGTCTCCTCCGATCTCCAGCTGCCTTACGCGTCCAGTAACCTCCCCGAGCTAGACCTCCATGGTGCTAGCTGTTGATGGGGTGGTTCTATGGAACTGTCCCAGCTCGGAGGCCGCAGCCGACAGCGTTGGACTGAAAGCGTCGAGCTGCAGTGTCTCGCCGGAGGCCTGGAGCAGATTGGCATCTGCGAACTCAAGGGTTGCCGCCACTGCCGCCTCTGCGGCGATGTGGACGTCGACCGCCAGGCCGTCGATGAAGACGGTGGCTATGGTGGGCTTCTTGGCCGTCCTGAAGAACTCCTCAACCGGGTCCTTGCCGCTGGTGCTGGTCCTCGCAACAGGGGTGGGCTGGGTGGCCGTAGCGGCGGAGACCGTGGCCTTGGGAGCCCCTGCAGGAGTGGAACTCTCACGAGAGGGCCTCGACTGGCGTCTAATTGGCGCAGTGGTCCTCCCAGCCCCCGAGCGACGGCCCGAGGACTCCCTCGATCCGCGCCTGGCCGGCGGGGATCGGCTACGACGGCGCTGCGAAGGCGTAGCGCGAGGGGCACGCGAGGCGCCGCGGCGAAGGAGGACGTCCTTCCAGGACCTGTGTCCACCTGCACCCGGTCCTCCCTCGTCGTCGCGGTCTCTCGATCGGCCATCCCAAGGGCCGCCCCGGCAGCCCAGGCTGGTAACGGGGGCACGAGCCAGGCGATGCATGCGGTCGCCCCCCTGGCCGTCCTCCACCCCCATCGTCCAAGACGCAGGGGCCACCATCGGGAAGGGAGAGTCATCGTCGTCGGAGCCGGACGACGGCAGACCGCTCTGGGCTGAGTGGGAGGAGCGCGGAGAGGGCGGCGTCCAGTCCTCCACCCTGTCGACGTGGATGAGCATGGCGTATTCCGCCGATGTCGGCGGTGGCACAACTCTCCTGTCTGGGGGGAGAAGCCCTCCATCTCCTCCACCCTCCCGGCTCCGCGAGGAAGGACCCCCAGAGTGTGCGACGTAGGAATGTCGGCTATGTCCCTGGCCCAGACCCAGCAGGCAAAGGTCTTTGTGTGACCCTGCTCGAGGGTCCGGCTGTCGAGGCGGTCGACGCGCACCCGCCTACCGAGGATCTCTTCCGCCCCCTCCACCGACCAGAAGTGCATCGGAACTTTCTCTATGAAGACGCGGACGTGGAGCAGGAGGGAGTCGAACGTGGCGAGGTCGTGCTCGTGCCACGGGCTGATGTTGTAACAGGCGCCGTCGACGCGGATGGAGCCCCGGCGCACGGCGTTCACCTGGTGGGCTGGCTGCGTGAAGGTGACCAAGAAGTGCTCGGTGTGGTGAGCCGTGACCCGCAGGGAGTGCACTGGCACGGAGAGCTGGGCCTCCAGTGCCTTCCCCACAGCCATCGGCCAGGAGACGTTGACCGCATCAGCTGCAGAAAGCGTGACAGCGTGGCTGCGGAGGAAAAACACGGCCTGATCCAGAGCAGGGGAGAGCACTGTGGTGGAACAGCTTTCCCTGGGGCGCCGAGACGGGTCAAGGTGGCGAAGCATGGATGGAGCCGACGGAGCCATGGCCGAGGGAGGTGGAGGAGGGAACCGGAGGCGGTCAGACAGCTGAATCGCGCGAGGTGCCGGCCCCAACCTATCCCTAACCGAGCCTTTCGCCTTGCGATTCTGGGGGCAACGAGAGGCGATGTGCCCCGCTCGTCTGCAGATGGGGCAGTGTACTGGGTCGCGGCAGGCAGCTAGGCGATGACGCTTGCTAAGACAACGAAAACAGCGGCCAGCGAACGGATTTAAAAGGTGCGGCGCAGCGTGCGGGGCATCAGCAGTGAAGGCGCCGCGGCGGTCCGTCCGGTGCGTACCTCGGAGAGACCGGGGGACCGAGGGATCCGCCGGTGTCAGGCGGCTTCCCCGCCGGGCCACCTCAGTCCAGCCCGGATCCGGCCCCGAAATGGCAACCTCGGCCCATGAGGAGTCGACGATGATGGACTTGACGCGCGGGGCTTGAATGCGCCCGGACTCCTCTAGGATAGGTGAGGGAGCCAGATCCCGCGGATCCCGTCCCATGTCCACCATCGATGCTGGGGAGGAGGCGCGGGGCGGACCGTCGGTTGCAGCATAGGAGCACTCTCCTCGAAGCAGTAGCCTCGGCGTGGTAGCCGGATCTGACAGCAGGCGGTGAAGTACCCGGGGCGACGCAGGGGACGCAGGCGACGAACCACGGGGCGGTGTGGCATCGCGCGGACCGGCGCCTAGAGGGGCCGGGAGAGCCGGCGGACCGCCGGGGGATGGCCTGCCCCGGCCGGTCATAAGTGCTTGAAGGGTGGCCGCCGCGGCCGGAGTGGCCAGCGGTGCGGGGGGGGGGGGGGGGGGGGGGGGTGTGGATGAGCTCACAGCCGAGAGCGGAGGATCTCGAGGATCGATCACCCGTTGTACTAAGTCGGTAAACAAACAATGGAAAGAGAGCTCACCTTGGCTAATTTTGACCATTCTCGAAGGAATTCAAAATAAAAATAGATAAGGCAAACAACACCTGATACTTTTGTCACATGAACGCGGACATATCGGCCAACCATCGGTCATCCCAGGTGCGACTTCTTTTTATGTAGTCTGGACACGGGATCGCCGGCTTGTACGAGCACATTAAACAACTCATACTGTTATGTTGATGATGTAAATTCATCTTGCTGAATTGGACGTCGTGACGGTCTTCGCCAAACTGTTTGAAAGTGACCCAGCGAACTACAGAATCTGCGAGCAAAGAATAATACCAAATATATTCTGTATTGTAAATTTAATACACAAACTATTTAACAGGAAAGGAGTGCACCTAATTTCGTTTGTATGCAGGGACTTTGACGGACGCGAGTACATAGTATCGTGACTAGGGGAGAGTTCTTTAGATGGTTTTTTTGATCTTATAGAATAAGTTGCCCCTACCCAGCTTATTCTAGAACCCCAACTAAAAATATATTTTAAAAAGTCTACCAATTAAGTCTTAATTAGTAAACTTCTAAAAATATAAATTTAATTGAGTTTTTAAAATAAACTGGATTAGTTTGCTGGATAAGGGATAGCTTATTTCAACTTATCTAAAAGTCAATAAACGAACTGGCCCCTAGGTAACATGAAAGAGGAAATATCAATTTGGCGTTTGGAGGCCAGCGCATACTAGTACTCATGTTGCTTCTACCTGGGCATAGCCGACTCCCCAATTCTTTCTATCCAACCAGCCCCCCACATCCCCTCCTTCCCTACATGGTCAGCCGAGAAAAAACAAAGAGAGCAACCTACGTAGGTACGGCAAAAGATGGGAAGCAACCAGGGACGAAGCTAGCATGCAAGCATAGAGGGGACAAGTTTGTTTATGAAAGGATTAAAGTTCATACGAAATAAATTTTTTACTACAACAATCATTTTTATAGTGGAAAAATCAATTTGTTAGGGGGTCTGCCCCCGTCCCTGTGAGCAACCAGCTCGAAGCGGGGCGAGGCGGCCGCACCACCGACGTGTGGCTAGAGCGGGGCGGAGGAGCGAGGTGCAGGCAGACCAGCGCGCGGCTGGCCGGAGCAGGAGGTGAGGCGGCGTGATGCGGGCGGAGCAGCACGAAAGTATGCCGGTACACGGGGCGACAAGCTGGCAAGCTGACGGATTGGAGGCGAGGTGAGGCGCGGACACCAGAACTGGTGCAGCGGAGCGGGTTAGCGAGGAGTTGCGGCCACGCAATGGCGCTGGTGTAGCCGCGGCCAGATGCAGAGGCTTCGCGGTCCATGGTGGCCTGTATAGGAGGCGGTCGAGTTCGGTACGACTGGGCGAGGCCGCAGTGGCAGATGCGAGCCGGCGTGTAGGGAGGAGGCCGAATCTGTTAACACGTGATGTACATACCGATTATATTCAAGTCATGCCCAGGCCTGCGTGCCACCTTTTTTGGGCTCTCTATAACTAACCCTTGTGTATAAGAGACATCAGAAGTGGTGAAAGCAATACATCGCATAATTAGGCTCTGTTTGAAACCATACATTATCTATATCTATACCTAATAATAAAGCGTCTATTGCTTCCGTCGAAAAACCCACCACGTCATTTTTATAAAAAAGCCTCTGTAATTTTTGTTATTCAACCCGCGCTTCAATTTCTCATTATGGTGGAATTAACAATGGACGGATTGATTTTTTAACAAAATAGGATAGGACTAACTACAATAGTTAGTTAGCTTATTATTTTAATAAATCAAAATAATTATAAAAAGATTAAAAACGTGTGGTATTTTTTTCTCCCATTGCAACGCACGGGCTATTTTGCTAGTATAATCCAGCTTTTATAATCTATTCTGTCTTCAAACAGGACAAATTATGGTGTAGATTATAAAAACTAGATGGATAGATTATTAAAAACTCATAATCTACTCTACCCCAGCTAAAACCAGATTATGAATTACTAATGACCCATTATCCTTGTAAAGTTGGAGATAATTACATTCCTGCCACCGTTACCCTCCTCTTTAAAAAAACAAAGGACAGACAGGTCATTATGCAATGTAAAACCCGGATTGTAGTTTATATAATCTCGCATCCAAACATGTTTATCTAGATTATTTTTATAAATCAGATTATATAATCTATCTTCACACTCCAGATTATCATAATCTATTGTGGTTCCAAACAGGGCCTTAATCATCCTGCTTGGTATCACACACCGGGTGCTCATGGCCGAGCTTCCTCCAGCCCCCGCCGCCTCTTAGGTCACCGGCTCCGCTCTGTCGCCGGGCCCCTCCTCCAGCTCATCCACCAGCGACGGCACCACTACCGCCGCCTCTCCCTTCATCTTCGGCACCTCCCCCGCTGCCCCTAGCGGCAACTCTTCCCCACACGCATCTCACTTCGCCCTGTTGTTCTCCTCTCCACCGTCGTCGCCGCCCTCCTCCCTGGCTCCACCCCCTCGCCATCCGATCTTCCAAGATATCATCCAGAACCACATCAAGTTCCTCCTCAACCCCGACGACCATGGTTACCACAAGTGGAAGTCGCTCTTCCTGCTCGTCCTGGCCTGCTACGGTGTTGCCCAGTTTATCGAGCAACCGCTCCCCGCCAACGCCACTCCTCAATGACGCGAGATCGACGCCCACATCGTGCTCTGGATCTACGCCACCCTCGCTGACAATCTCGTCGATCATGTCGTCGAGGCCACCACCACCTTCGATCTCTGGAACCACATCCGCGACTATTTCATGGCTAACCGTGTGGCCCGGTACATGATGCTCAACCAGCAATTCCGCAACCTCAAGCAAGACGATCTCTCCGTCCCGGAGTACGCCCGTCCCATGAAGCTCCTCACTGCCGGGCTGGCCGACATCGATCACGCCGTCAGCGAGGTGGACCTCACCACCTAGTTTCTCCACGAAATCGACAAACGCCTAGACACCATCCACGTCGTTCTTGGGGACACCGTTCCTATTCCCCGTACGAAACTGTCTTCTCGCGCCTGAAGCTCGCTGAGGAGAACCTCTCTCAACACGTGGCTGACGAACCCGTCACCATCCTCGCCATCACCGGGAGTGGCGGTCCCTGTGGCACCCCCACTGTCCCCGGCGGCTCCTCCGGCACTCGCCCCAACGACCACGGCAACAATCGCGGCCCTGGCTTCCAGCAGGGGCGCGAATCCGGCAACTGCCAGGACGGCAGTGACGGTGGCGGGCGTGGACGCGACGATCACGGCGGTCGCAGCACCCCACCTCCCATGACGTACAATCCCTACGTGGGGTTCTTCGCCCCCTACGGCATGGCCATACCGAACCCGCGCCTCGCTTCCCCCCCCGAACTCCACCGGCGTGCTAGCCCCGGGCTCCCACGCTCAGGCGTACCCAATGCGCTTCTCCGGCTACAATGCGCCATCTCCTTCCCAACAGCCGTCGTGGGACCACCTCGCGATGCTCCAAGCCGCCTACAGCGCCAACAACTGCCCCACAGGCAACTGCGCTCCGCACGAGTGGTACCTTGACAGTGGCGCCTCGTCCCACGTCCCCGGCAACCCTAGTAACCTCGACCTCTCAAATTCTTCTTTAAAGCATTGTTACTCTAGCATTGTTGTTGGCAATGGCACACACCTAACCATCCATGCCTCCGGTTCCACCACCCTCTCCCCTCACAATTTTCACCTTAAGGACGTTCTCTTCTCCCCTAATGTTGTTACCAGCCTCATCTTAGTTCGTCAATTCACCAAAGATAATTCGTGCTCTATTGAATTTTATCCCTTTGGTTTTCTTGTGAAGGATCTTCGAACCAGGAAGGTAATCATGATCTTCTCTAGCTTTTGTGATCTCTATCCATTCTTCAGCAATAACAAGACTTGGCGCACCGCCTTCTCCACCACCGCCTCCACCGCCGACGTGTGGCACCGTCGGCGCGGCCACCCTAGTCCCCATGTTAATTCTTCTTTAACTGCAAGTGATTTCCTTTCCCCGTGTAATAAAATTGCGCATACACAATGTAATGCCTGTCAGCTAGGTCATCAACCTCGGCTCCCCTTCCCTTCTTCTCATAGCCGTACTTTTGCTCCATTTGAGCTACTTCATTGTGACCTATGGACCAGCCCCGTTGTATGCTTCTATAGCTATCAATATTATCTTGTTGTCCTGGATGAGTACACTCATTTTTCGTGGTCTTTTCCCCTACGCCATAAGTCGGACACGTCCACCACCATACTCTGGTTTTTCTCTTACATCTGCACGCAATATAACATCATCGTTAAGGCTTTGCAATGTGATGATGGCGGTGAGTTCATCAACTCCACCCTGCGCTCCTTCTTCTCCATGAACGGCATCGCCTACCGGTTTTCGTGCCCACACACCTCGCCCAAAAAAGGCAAGGCCGAGCGCCTCATCCGTACCACCAACGATATAGTCCGCACCCTCCTCCTTCAAGCCCACCTCACGCCTCCATTTTGGATTGAAGCCCTCCATACGGCCACCTACCTTCTCAACTGACGACCGTCCAATGCCATTCACGGTCACACTCCCTACTTCATGCTCCACGGCTTTCATCCCACCTATGACCATCTTCATGTGTTTGGGTGTCTTTGCTACCCCAATCTCTACGCCACCTCTCCACACAAACTCTCTCCCCGCTCCGCTCATTGTGTTTTTCTTGGCTATCTCCTCGAACACAAGGGTAACCGCTGCTACGACGTTACCATCCATCGGGTCATTGTCTCCCGCCACGTCATTTTTGACGAAACCATCTTTCCCTATGAAACACCCACTCCATCG
Source organism: Hordeum vulgare subsp. vulgare (assembly GCF_904849725.1). Classification (NCBI taxonomy): domain Eukaryota; kingdom Viridiplantae; phylum Streptophyta; class Magnoliopsida; order Poales; family Poaceae; genus Hordeum; species Hordeum vulgare. The sequence goes on from NC_058521.1 coordinate 364,538,880, forward strand.
GTCACCGCTCTCCCGGCCGCAGAAAATCACATCCGCTCCACTGCCCTACTCTCACCAGAATCCCCACCTACCTCGTACCGAGACCCACCTCCCCTGGCCGATGGGACGCCCCCATGCACGCCAATCGCAGGACACCAGCTTCCCAACCACACACCTGTGCCTCGCACGCTCCACGACCCGCACCAACCCACCGCATCTAGCTCGCCCTCCGTGTTGTCCCCACCTTCCTCAAATAGCGCTCCGACCATGGGGTCTGCCGCACCCACCGAGCCCGCTACCTCCCCGCGCCATCCATCCATCTCTGTCGCTCCTCCCAGCACCTCCTCCTCGGATCACGCACCTTCCAGTCCCGCCACCGGACCCAAGCCACCCGCCTCTCTTTCTGTGCCGACCACTCCCATGCAGCCACGCATCCCCGCTCACGCCCAACCTATTGAACCACCCCACAATTCTCATAAAATGCGCACTAGGGCCAAGTCTGGTTTCTGTCAACCCAAGTGACTTTTTCTTTCTCATTCCACCACCCCTTCCATCTTTCCTATTCCACCTACATCCATTCGGCCCTCAAAGACCCCAATTGGCAACATGCAATGTGTGATGAATATGTTGCTTTAATCAAAAATTCGACATGGTCTTTGGTTCCCAAACCTGCAAGTGTCAACGTGGTCATAGGCAAGTGGATATTCCACCACAAGTTTCACACCAATGGCTCTTTGGCTCGTTACAAGTCCCGCTGGGTGGTCCGCCGATTCACACAAAAGGAGGGTGTTGACTACGAAGAGACGTCCAGTCCGGTTGTCAAATCGGCCACCATTCGGGTTGTGCTTAGTATCTCCACCTCCAGCTCGTGGCCCATTCACCAACTCAACGCCAAAAACGCCTTTCTTCACGGTGGTCTCAAAGAGACGGTCTACAATGCTCAATCCGCCTGGTTTGTAGACTCCTCCAAGCCAGACCACGTATGTCTCCTCCGTAAGTCTCTCTACGGCTTAGAGCAGGCTCCTCGCACATGGTTACATCGTTTTCGGTCCTTCCTGCTCTCCCTTGGCTTTCATGCTTCCAAACGTGACTCCTCCCGCTTCATTTTGTGCCATGGTTCCTCCATTAGCTACCTACTTGTTTATGTGGATGATATCATCCTCACCGTGAGCACATCATGCACTCTTCACCGTGTTATCCACTCCCTCAAACAGGAGTTCTCCATGACGACCTCGGTGAGCTTCACCACTTCCTCGCCATCAATGTCACCTCGAACCCTACCGGGTTGTTTTTATGCCAGCAATAGTATGCCCTCGAGATTCTTGCTCGTGCCAAGATGCTCAATTACAAATCCGTCTCCACTCCCGTCGACACACAATTCAGGGCTTCCGCTCATGACGGCCACCTCTTGGACAACCCAACCCTCTACCGCAGCCATGCAGGTGCTCTCCAATACCTTACACTCACTCTCCCGGACCTCTCATATGCGTTCCAGCAAGCCTGTCTATTCATGCACGCACCTCGCGATTCCCACATGAAGCTTGTCAAACGCATCCTTCATTATCTTCGTGGCACCACACACTACGGGTTACAACTCTTCAAATCCTCTTCTCATGATCTCGTTGCATACACGGATGCCGATTGGGCCGTGTTCCCGGACACCCATCGGTCCACATCCGGTTCTTGTGTTTTCCTCTGGCAAAACATGATGTAATGGTCCTCTAAACAGCAAAACACAATTTCCCGTTCTAATGTGGAGGCTGAATATCGCGGTGTGGCAAACTGTGTCGCCGAATTTTGTTGGCTACGCCAACTTCTCCATGAGCTCCAGCGTCCTGCCACACGGGCCTCGCTTGTCTACTATGACAACGTTAGCGCCTCCTACATTGCTTCCAATCCAGTCCAACATCAACGCACTAAACACATCGAGATAGATCTTGACTTCGTGTGTGACCGCGTTAGTCTTGGTGACGTTCGTATCCTCCACGTCCCATCCAGTTCACACTACGCCGATGTGTTCACCAAAGCACTATGATCACAGCTTTTCCAGGAGTTCCGATCTAGCCTCAACACCCATTCGTATGGAGTTCCGGCTGAGGGGGGGTGTTAACATGTGATGTACATACCTAATTGTATTGTAATTGTAGTCCTTGTATTTAGGATCCAAGTCATTCCCAAGCCTGCGTGCCAGCTTGTTCGGGCTCTCTGTAACCAACCCTTGTGTATAAGAGACACCACAATTGGTGGAAGTAATGCATTGTGTAATTAATCATCCTGCTGAATCTGCCTCAGCTGGCATGTTCCGGTTGCTCTTGCCCTCTCCTTTTTTTTTACCTTAATCTGGATTAGACGGTAATCGATCCTTATTGTGTCGTCCATGTATTATTTTTCTCATGTGTCCTTGAATAGGATCTCTTCCAATGATGATCGTCGCCAATTCATATTGCGAGTACAACAAGCAACAATCAATCTTCTTCTTGGCAGTTCTGATGTGTGTGTGGTTGAATCCACCACAGCAATAGTAAACACACACACACACATGATACATCTGTTGTTGCTGATTTTCTTTTCTGGTGTTGACTGATGAAATCGAAGTCGATGTACATCCTAGAGTGCCGACATCTTCTTCACTTGACGGATCGCAAACTTTTTGATCGCTAGAGAATTCCCTCCAAGAACACGATACCACCGTGCGACTTGCCCCATGGTGGGTGCGAATTGCCATGGTTTTATCACAGCAAATGTCCTCGTGAAAGGACATAGGAGTGGAGCCATCACAACTATGTGGTGGCTTGAGAGGGGTTGGTCGGAATCGAGAGACGCGAATTTACACAGGTTCGACATGCTTGTGTTACATTAATGAAGATGATGATCTCGATTACAAGGGTGCAGAATCGCTACCTCTAGTGTCGAGGGTTTCTAATTTGTCTATCTAATGATTTTTCTTATCTAGACCTAACTTGACTTGTCCCTCTTGGGGTGCCCTACCCCTCCTTATATAGGTTGAAGTTGTAGGCTTACATAGATTCCTACTAGGACTTGGACTATTTTCTCTTGGAGGGAATTCCTCCTCTTCTTGTGCCTTCTCTGTGAACCGCCCTCTAGGCCTCTCCATGAGCCGCCTTACACCCGCTGGCATATTGGGCCTTGGGCCTCGTTGTCCAGGTCGATCTATCGAGCGGGGTGACCCATGAGCCGCGAGCTGATGGGCCGATTCATACCCCCTTGTCGGGTCATACCTCCTGGTCGGGTCAATGCTCCTGGTCGGGTCATACTTCCTTGTGGGGTTAAACCGTGGGCTATTTCCCCGACACCCTTGCCCAAGGCTTGCAGGAAGGGCACGCCCTCCACTTCAAGTTTGACGGGGCCGCCATGCTCTTCATGAAGTCCTCCGGTAACACCGGCGGTCGCCTGGACTGCTGCATGGAAGGTGATAGCAGCGGCAGCAGCAACCCTTCTGACATCGATGGAGGCGACATCTCTTCCTCCAAGGGGAGCTGGGGCGACATCGACCCTGACAGCTCCCTGGGCGCCATTTCAAAGAGGAGGGATCTGACTAGGCATGGGTGACGCCAGCGTTGGGGTCCTCGGTGGTGGTGCTAAGAGAGCCCGATCTTTCTTCTTTTGAGTTGTCTTCCTTTTCGTGTAATGCAACATGCTGGCCCCATGGGGCGTGTAAAAAAGGGGTTATGTCCTTCATGTTTCAAATCGAATGCTATTTTTGGTCCAAAACAAGCTTCTCCCTCGTACTATTTATTAGTCTTGCACCCCCTCTGAGGTCATCCCGACACTTAATGTTGCTAAGCCCAGCCCCCGAGCGTGCCCCAACCTTTTCTAGTAAGGAGGCTCCTAAGGCACGATGCTCAGGGGCTAACCTTCAGCGCGTGAGCGACTTGCATAAGGGGTTATTACTTGCGGGGCCCTCCTGGCGAGGCCCTTTGAGGGAAGTTCTGTAGAGAAAACACCTTGTTCCAAACGGCACGTGCTTGCGTGCTTGCATTTGGGCGTTACACGAGAAGCATGGGCCCCAAGGGCCTTGGTGGGGTGACGTGCACATGGGCATGCCCGCGAGCGAGAACCCAGTTCTCTGGGTTCCCAGCATTGTTGGGGCAGACCCATGCAAAGGCACCGTGCCCAGCCCCCGCGATCATGAGGCCCAAGGTAAAGCCAGTGGGGGAAACCTATGGTTGCCGGACAAAGGGCTTTCAACCCTAATGTGGTGGGGTCCCTGGGTGCCTTCTTTGTTGTCTTGTCCCCAATGTGATGCATGGGGCTTCCACTAGGTGTGGGCATGACAAGAAAAGACAAATCAAATGAAACTCCACGAAAACGAGAAGACCAAGATCTTCACTAAAACTAGAGGCGAACTTGTTTACAAACGAAAAAAGAGGAGATGTGGCTGCCGTGTCTGTCACGCTTCAGCCTGGTGAGCTTGTTTAGAAGTCAAAAGAGAAGGGAAGAAAAGCGGCTACCGTGTCCAGCACGGGTCAGCCTAGAAAGAAATGTGGCTGCCATATCCTGCACGGGTGAGCCTAAAAGAAAGGCGGTTGTCATGTCCAGCACGGGTCAGCCTAGGGTAGTTGCATCTCACGGAGCGTCTTTTTCGATCGTTCCCCAAGCGCAATGCATGGGGCTTTCAATTGGGCGTGGGCATAGTCGTGATTCAATAGTCATTCCACCAGAATGGAGCATAGGGACTTCCACATGGGCGTGGGCGGGAGCCCTCCACCAAGGCCACGACGCGACTCGTCATGGGCTTACACTTAGGAGGTTCCGGAGCGTGTACAACCCCAAACTCATTATTACGTGAGAGTGCCACGGGCTGAGATAATTGGGCGGACACCCCAGGGACAAGGCTCATGAGTTCCTAACCCGGTCTTTAGGTGCTCCCGCACGTTTCGGTGCGGGAGTGCGCATGTCGATGCAGAGCTCCTATGGCCCAAACATTAGCGCCATCTCGCCCTGTGTGACCACAAGAGTACGTCATCAGGAGAGTCGTTATGGGAGACAGCAAGGCGCGTGCCCCGCGGCAGTGCGAGCCAAGCTGCATTCCCTCCATCTTATTGTGACGGTTATCCGAGAGGGTGTGACACTAAGGACCTTGGTGAGATGACTAGCACGGGTGGCCAGCCCGTGAGCTAGAGCTCGTCACTTAGATTTCTCGGTGTTGCGATGACAAGTCATGACACAAACGACGTGTCTAACCCCCACCATGGAACCATCACAAGGCGGTTGTAGGGGTGCGCCAACCCCCCGCAGCGGAGAAGCACCAAAGCTTAAAATTTAGACAAACGACCCCATCTCAAGTGAAGGTTAATCTAGTTCGCTACATATCCATAAAGCACCCACTCGAGGCGATGCAAAATACAAGGAATTGCTTGATTTGAACAACCCAAAAAGTCACCTGACCGTCATGATGCCGCGGGAGCGTCGGGACGGTTAATGACATGTGCCACGGAGGTCTACCCCTCTGGAAGGGGGGGAGACGACTCCCAAGGCTTCAAGAGTCTACGGGGTCCTGACGCCTCGTGAGGCATGTGTGGCCCCCACCTCTTGCAACTTGCCGATATACTGAGTGGCGAACTCCTGTGCCCCTCTTGCTTGGCGCCACACTCTTGGCTAGTGGGGGAATGCCCCGACACATGCCTCCACGGGGTCCCCAAGGCCCCCCTCGTCACACTGACCAAGCCAGACGGCTTCCAGGAAGGAGCCCCCGAGCCCGTCCTGACGTGGGCGCCAGGCGTGGCCTCCTATGCAGGAGGGACGCAAGCGTCGGCTAGGGGTGCAAGTCCCATGATACGGGCATCTACTAAGGCACCCGTCTACCCAGGGGAGCATGGCCGCGGCGGTAGGGCGACACCGTCCTGGGGGTGCGAGGCCGCCCGCACGGAGCGCCTTCTTGAGAGAGATCGCTTCCGCTATCACCGCGGGGTTGGTCGCGCCGGCCCTTGTTGGGGTTGTCCTCAAGGTCATCCCTTTAGGTGATGTCGTGCTCACCTTCGCACCCTGCAGCATGAGCGACGTGGTTTTGGTGTTGGATGGCGTGCTTACTATGAGAAGACCCGATTGCCCGTCAGACCTCCATTTTGTGAGTGCGCGCATTATGGTGAGCACAGAACATCCCACCGACTCTTTCGGGTGTGTGGCCGCATGGGCCTAGAGGCACAAAGGCAGTAACCGGGACCCAAAGGAGAAGGAGTACGACACAAGTTGGACCCTGCACGGGCGTCTCGGTCTGGGGACCGAATGAGTCGCGGTGTGGCGGTGGATGCGGCCCACTGGTCGAGCCCCCCACTAATAGGGTCGGGGGACGAAGCGGGACGTAGGACGCCAGGGCCATCCTGACGACGGTGATGAGCTTAGTGATGTGTTCCGCCCACGCATTGTAGCTTCCGTCCTTCGGGCGGTGGAGGAGTAGTTAGTGTTGGGGAACGTTGCATGGGAAACAAAAAAATCCTACACACAGGAATACCTACCATGGTGATGTCAATCTACGAGAGGAGATTTGGATCTACGTACCCTTGTAGATCGCACAACAGGAAGCGTTAAGAAACGCAGTTAATGTAGTGGAACGTCTTCACGTCCCTTGATCCGCCCCACGAACCATGCCGCAATCCGTCCCACGATCCGTTTCGATCTAGTGCCGAACGGACGACACCTCCGCGTTCAGCACACGTACAGCTTGACGATGATCTCGGCCTTCTTGATCCAGCAAGCAAGACGGAGAAGTAGATGAGTTCTCCGGCAGCGTGACAGCGCTCCGATGGTGGTGATGATCTACTCCTCGAGGGCTCCTCCCGAGCTCCGCACAAATCTGATCTAGAGGTAGAACTATGTGGTCTAGGGTTGAGTTGCACGTGGCAAAAGTTGTCTCAAATCAGCCCTAAATCACCACTATATATAGGAGGGAGGGGGAGGAAGCTTGCCTTGAGGGCCAAGCCCTCAAGGGTGCGCCATCCAAGGTGGAGAGGAGGAATCCTACTCCAATTAGGATTGAAAAGTGGAGTCCTTCTCTTCCTTCCCACCCCCCCTTTTGTTTCTCTTTGGGTTTTCTTCTACTAGCGCCAAGGCCCTCTTGGGCTGTCCCACCAGCCCACTAAGGGCTGGTGCGCCACCCTAAAGCCATTGGGCTCCCTCCGGGTGGGTTGCCCCACCTCCCGGTGAACTTCCGGAACCTATTCGTCACTCCTGGTACGATGCCGGTAATGCCCGAAAACATTCCGGTAACCAAATGAAACCATCCTATATATCAATCTTCGTTTCCGGACCATTCCGGAAACCCTCGTGACGTCCGTGATCTCATCCTGGACTCCAAAGAACATTCGGTAACCACACATATAACTCAACTATACTAAACCATCGCCGAACCTTAAGTGTGCACACCCTGCGGGTTCAAGAACTATGTAGACATGCCCCAAGGCACTCCTCGGTCAATATCCAATAGCGGGACCTGGATGCCCATATTGGGTACTACAGAATCTCCGACGATCTTATTGGTTGATCCTCAGTGTCAAGGATTCATATAATCCTGTATGTCATTCCCTTTGTTCTTCGGTATGTTACTTTCCCGAGATTCGATCGTCGGTATCCGCATACCTATTTCAATCTCGTTACCGGCAAGTCTCTTTACTCGTTCTGTAATACAAGATCCCGTGACTTAGACTTAGTCACATTGCTTGCAAGGCTTGTGTGTGATGTTGTATTACCGAGTGGGCCCCGAGATACCTCTCCGTCACACGGAGTGACAAATCCCAGTCTTGATCCATACTAACTCAACGGACACCTTCGGAGATACCTGTAGAACACCTTTATAGTCACCCTGTTATGTTTTTATGTTTGGTGCGCACAAGGTATTCCTCTGGTGCCAGTGAGTTATATGATCTCATGGTCATAGGAACAAATACTTGACACGCAGAAAACAATAGCAATAAAACGACACGATCAATATGCTGCATTAATAGTTTGGGTCTAGTCCATCACATGATTCTCCTAATGATGTGATCCAGTTATCAAGCGACAACACTTGCACATAGTGAGAAAACCTTGACTATCCTTGATAAACTGGCTAGCCAACTAGAGATTTGCTAGGGACACTGTTTTGTCTATGTTTCCACACATGTATCTATGTTTTCATTCAATACAATTATAGCATGGATAATAAATGATTATTACGAACAAAGAACTATAATAGTAACTAATTTATTATTGCCTCTAGGGCATATTTCCAACAGTTAGGTCACCATGAGCACCGCGTCTTGTGCGTTCAGGTATCCCACGTGGACACAAGCCGAGGAAGATGCGGCGGGGGACGCCGCGAAGCGGCCGCCTTGCCGCACCAGGGGTTGCGGGGATCCCTGTTGCTCGCGAGCGGGGCGAGCGATGATGGTGGTGGCCGCAACGGTGGTGGATCGGTGATGGACGTACGACACCGTGTGCTCAGGGCACGCACGGCAAGCCTCGACCATGGGGTCAGTGAAGCTGGAGGCGAAACCGGAGTTGGAGGATGGCTGCGCACCCTTACCTAGAGCGCCAAACGTCGGAATCGGATCTACATAGACCCAGAAAGATTCGAACATGGTGTGCTCGACCTCCTACCAAGTTCTGCCTCTCAACTCGACGGCGACTCTCCGGTAGCTCGAACTAAGGAAGATGAAGAAGAACACACACACAATTTACCGATGTTCGGGCCACCTTGCAGTGTAAAACCCTACTCCTGCTTGTCTAGATTGCTTTGTGAGAGAGGGAGTGAGTACCTGGAGAGTTCTTTCCCTAATGGATTCAATCCTTTTCTATGTAAGACGGGCCTCTCTCTTATACAAGCCTCGGTCCTCTTCAATCAAAACACTTGGCGGGAAGGGTTGCCACCACGGCCATTTCGGAAGGTGTCAGGACTGCAGTCCATCCTCACAAACATGGTCTTCGCGTGCCAACGCTCTTCGTTGTGACGCACTGGTGGGATCGGAGGTGACCTCCGTCCTACTGAGGCCCCATCATTGGTCCTCTTTTACCAAGTAGGAAACCTTTGGGGGTTGCTTTAGGAGCCCGCAAGTTGGCCCTGCTCCCTTAGCATCAAAGTGGAAAGCTTCTTTGTCCGTGCCCGCTCGCACCACTCCTGCGCCGTATGTGCAGCCTCCATCACCCACGTGAAGATGCAAGGTCAGGTGCCCCTGCCTGGTTACCCTTGATAAGTCCGCCCCACGAGGGCCTCAGGGGTGGCCATGAGACGCGTACTTGTAGCGAGCGGCCTCATGTGGTCCCGAATGACGATCCTCTATCACTTGCGTCACGAGGCGAGGGCCCTCGTGAGGGTTTTGCTTTGTGGGCCCACCATCGGGCCGAATCAGGGCTACATAGTGTGTTGTGCCTAGGGCCGTAGGCACACGGGCCTAGGTAGCCCCGGATCCACGGGCCTGACAGTCATTTCGCCCATCATGTATGGTGACACGTTCCATATCGGAACCACAAAGAGCTTTCCATGAGAGGCTACATTTTGTAAGGGGTATGTGCCAAAACTTGACCCATATTGGATAATTTTGTTACCATGCCACATATTATCCATGTCATGACACCATGCCAAATTTCATGAATTTATGAGAAGTGTTCGGTTTACATGAATTTAAAAAGCTTCTGATTTCTTGCATGGGGCCTCAATAGATGCAGTCATCGACACTTATATGATTTTTCGACCCATTTTGATGCACTAGACCTTGTGATTGTATTTAAAATTTGAATTATACATATTAAATGCCTAGAAAACTCAAATAATGTATAAAAATGCAAAATGAACCCTGAATAATTACATATTTATTAAGACATAATCATTATTCGATGTTCTCGAGAAAAAGTTCAAGGCGAGAAGATGCCGGATGTTATTTCCCCCATATAATTAATGTGACATGTTCCTTATTGGAACCATAAATTTTCCCATGAGAAGCTCCGGGTTGTAAGGGGCTTGTGCCAAAACTTGTACCTAATTGACAATTGTTTGAACATGGCACATATGTGCCATGTGATGACAACATGCCAAGTTTCCTGATTTTTTGAATTGTTTTGGATTTACGTAAATTAAAACTAAGTTTGTCTATGTTTTGTACAGAGCCAAGATCCCTGAGAAGTTTGAAATTAATTCCCATTTCTTTCTTGTGACATAAAAATGAAGCCATGGTCAGTTAACAATTTCATATTTTATCACGACACCAGTATTTGTCTGTGTGCACTCCAAATAAATCTTATTGCAATCCAAACAACATCTCTTGCCGAAGTATACTCATTTTTCATTTTAAAAACAATATGAAAATCAAGTGTACCGCAAATAGTTGAGGTGCATGAATCGTGTGTGATGTAGTGCAAAATATCTTGGGCTAATCCTCATACATGGTCTTTGTTTGTGATGTCTACAAGAACTACGTCGGTATTTCCCCAAAGAGGAAGGGATGATGCAGTATAGCAACGGTAGGTATTTCCCTCAGTGATGAGACCAAGGTTATCAAATGAGTAGGAGAACCTCCTCACACCACGCAAACAACACGTGCACACAAATAACAAATACTCGCAACCCGACGTGTTAAAGGGGTTGTCATTCCCTCCCCGACAACAACGCTAGAATTGGCATGTTGGCGGGAGACTATCTTGACTTGATCTTCATCGGCAATGGCGTCAGAAATTCCTTTTGGGTATGTCGCCTCAAGATAGGAAAATAACGTGAGGTAAAAGTGGTAGATAGGATAAATAGATCACGGAACAAATAAATTGCATCAAGGTATTTTTGTATTTCCGGTTTAATAGATCTAAAAATAAAAGCAAAGGAAAATAGATCGCAAAGGAAAATATGATGAAAAGAGAACCGGGGGCTGTAGGTTTCACTAGTGGCTTCTCTCGAGAAAAATAACAAACTGTGGGTAAACAATTACTGTTGGGTAACTGATAGAACTTCAAATAACCATGACGATATCCATGCAATGATCATGATATAGGCATCACGTCCAAGATTAGTAGATCGACAACTCCCTGCATCTACTACTATTACTCCACACATCGACCGCTATCCAGCATGCATCTAGTGTATTATGTTCATGAAAAAATGGAGTAATGCAATAAGAACAATGACATGCTGTAGACAAGATCTATTTATGTAGAAATAGACCCCATCTTGTTATCCTTAATAGCAACGATACATATGTGTCGTTTCCCTTTCCGTCACTGGGATCAAGCACCGTAAGATCGAACCCATCACAAAGCACCTCTTCCCATTGCAAGCTAAATAGATCAAGTTGGCCAAACAAAACCCAAATATCGGAGAAGAAATACGAGGCTGTAATCAATCATGCATATAAGAGATCAAATAAGACTCAAGTTACTTTCTTGGATAAAAACATAGATCTGATCACAAACTCAAAGTTCATCAGATCCCAACAAACACACCGCAAAAATACTTACATCGTATGGATCTCCAAGAGACCATTGTATTGATAGTCAAGAGAGAGACATGAAGCCATTTAGTAACTAACTACGGACACGTAGGTCTACAAAGAACTACTCACGCATCATCGGAGAGGCACCAATGGACATGATGAACCCTTCCGTGATGGTGTCTAGATAGGATATGGTGTTTCTCGACTCTGCGGCGGCTGGAATTGATTTTCGTCCCCCTCTTTAGGGTTTCTGGAATATTGGGGTATTTATAGAGCAAAGAGGCAGTGCGGGAGGCCAACGAGGAGGGCACAACCCACCGGGGCGCGCCTTGGTGAGTTGTGCTCCCATTGGAGCTCCCCTCAAGTGTGTTCCTGTCCCACTGGATGTCTTCTGGCCCAAAAAAAATCCACAAAAAGTTTTGCTGCGTTTGGACTCCGTTTGGTATTGGTCTCCTACGATGTAAATAACATGCAGAAAACAACAACTGGCACTCGGCACTATGACAATAGGTTAGTACCAAAAAATGATATAAAATGATTGTGAAACATCAAAGATTGATAATATAACAACATGGAACAATCAAAAATTATAGATACGTTGGAGATGTATCAACATCCCCAATATTAATTACTGCTCGTCCTCGAGTAGGTAAATGATAAAAACAGAATTTTTGATGTGGAATGCTGCCTAACATGTTCATCACATTTGTTTTCTTTATAGCATGGACATTTGGACTTTTATATGGTTCAAAGCAATAGTCTAGTTTTGACATGAAGACTTTAATACTCAAGCATACCAACAAGCAACCATGTCTTTCAAAATATCAACACTAAAGCAAGTTATCCCTAGCCCATTATGCTCAATCATTGATCCATTTATGAAACGCACTCGAATATTAGCTACACCCAATGCTCAAATACGATCATAGTGCCCCTTAGTTGGTGCTTTATGAGAGAAGATGGAGACTCAAATTCAAATTTTTTTTTCATAATTAAAAGAAAGGCCCTTCATAGAGGGAAGTAGGGATTTGTAGAGGTGCCAGAGCTCAAAGCGAAAATTGAGAGATAGAACCTTTTGGGAGGCATACTTTTCCCACCAAAGAAAATGACTTAGAGCCCCCAACACTTTCCATGGTAGATACATCATAGGCAGTTCCCAAACAGAAAATAAAGTTTATTCCTTTTTCCACCATTACTTTCACTTTCCATGGCTTGTCTGTATCCACGGTTGCCCTCCATACCAACACTTTCCAAGGAATTTATTATTTGACAACAAAAAGTAAATTCATTTTTTTCATTTCGGGACTGGGCATCGCTAATACGTTTGTCGTACTCTCGTGTAATGACAAGTGAATAAATACTCATCGTGAGAATAACACATCTAGCGTGGAAAATATTGGCCACCCCTCACCGCCTCGCGAGCGATAGAGCACACAAAAGAGAAAATTATTTTGAAAATTGGAGATGGCACATGCAAATTTTCTTAGAACGGCATGGAAATACTGCATATAGCTAGGTATAGTGGACTCATATGGCAAACCTGGTTTAAGGGGTTTTGGATGCACAAGTAGTGATCATACTTAGTGCGAAATGAAGGCTAGCAAAAAGATTGAGAAGCGACCAACCAAGAAACGAAAAATCTCATACCCAAGTATTAAGCATAAGTAATACCGAATAATGCACCACAAGTAGGTTATAAATTTCATTGCATAACTATTGACTTCCGTGCTTGCATAGGGAATCACAAACCTTAACATCAATATTCGTACTAAAGCACAATTAGTCATCAACATGACTCATATATCATATCGTCATATCTCAAAACCATAACTAAGAATCATGTTTATTTTGTCCAATGATCTTCATGAAAGTTTTTATTATATCCTCCTTGGATATCTATCACTTTGGGACTATTTTCATATGTTTCTTTTGATAAGCTCAAACAAATTTAAGTGAATAACATGAGCATAACTTTTCTTTCTCTCAAAATAATCTAAGTGGAGCAAGAGATAATTTATTCAAAAAATTACTAACTCCCAAATAAATCTAAGTGAAGCGTGAGAGCATTTCTTCAAAAATAACAAAGCACACTGTGCTAAAAAAGATATAAGTGAAGTACTAGAGCAAATTCACGGATCTAAAAATTTAAGTGAAGCATAGGAGCAAGCATAGAATAATTATTGGCTCTCTCAAAAAGGTGTGTCCAGCAAGGATTCAAGACATAAAACACAAAGCAAAACAAGAAAAGACTCATATCATACAATACACTCCAAGCAAAACTCATAATATGTGACGAATAAAAATATAGTTTCAAGTAAAATACCGATGGTTGCTAGAAGAAAGAGTGGATGCCACTCGGGGGCATCCCCAAGCTTAGTTGCTTGCTACTTCTTGAATATTATCTTAGGGTTCCTAGGGAATCCCCAAGCTTAGCCTTTTGCTAATCCTTATTCCTTCATCCATCATAAGATCACCCAAGACTTCAAAACTTCAATCACACAAAACTCAACAAAACCTTCGTGAGATCCGTTAGTATAAGAACGCAAACCACTACTATAAGTACTGTTGAACAACTATTCATATTTTATTTTTCCATTACATCTACTGTATTTCAACTTTTCTATGGCAAAAACTCATCAAAGAAAACCATAGAATCGTCAAAACAAGCACACAACGCAAAGAAAATAGAATCTGTCAAAAACAGAACAATCTGTAGCAATCTGACTACTTAGAATACTTATATAACTCCACAAATTATGAAAAATTAGGACGACGTGAATAATTTGTTTATTAATATCTGGAAAAAAAACTCAAAAAGACTCTTCTATTAAAACTAAAAATAATTTCAACAGCACATAAGTTTCTGTTTTTCAGCAAGATTAAATCAACTTTCACCCAAATCATCCCAAAGTCCTTGCTTGTCACAAACACTAATTTAAACCACAAAAACACACCTACCAGAGGTATAATTGTGTATTTTATTGAAAATAGCAAGAAGACCAAAAAGCAAAAAGATACAAGTTGGGTTGCCTCCCAACAAGCGCTATCGTTTTACGCCCCTAGTTAGGCATCAACTTCACAACATCATTGTCCACATCTTTTTTCTTTTGCATATCGGATAATTCCACGAATGTGTTAAGATGGGATGCGGCATCCTCATTAGGAGTACCGGCAAATTGATCTTTCTTAACAAGATTCAGCAAGGCAGTATTAATATCACAAGACTCCGCACTAGTGGCGGGAGGAGCAATCAGAGTGCTGATAAAATCATTGTTGTTGGTATTTGAGAGATCACACAATTTGGTGTTCTCTTGAGTCATGATGACTTCATAAGAAGAATGCACTCAAAAACAGACCTGACGAGAAAACGGCGAACGGAAAAGAGGGCGAATAAAACGGCAATTTTTTGTGAAGTGGGGGAGAGGAAAATGAGCGGCAAATGGCAAATAATGTAAATTGCGAGGAGATGAGATTTGTGATTACGAACCTGGTTGACATTAAAGATACTCCCCGACAACGGCGCCAGAAATTCCTTTTGATGTCTGCTAGAACTACGTCGGTATTTCCCCAAAGAGGAAGGGATGATGCTGTATAGAGACGGTAGGTATTTTCCTCACTAATGAGACCAAGGTTATCGAACCAGTAGGAGAACCTCCTCACACCACGTAAAAACACCTGCACACAAATAAGAAATACTTGCAACCCGACGTGTTAAAGGGGTTGTCTGTCCCTCCCCGACAATGGCACAAGAAATTGGCACGTTGGCGGGAGACTATCTTGACTTGATCTTCCCCGACAATGGCGCCAGAAATTCCTTTCGGCTACGGCGTCTCAAGATACGCAAATAACGTGAGGTAAAAGTGGTAGATCTGAAAATAGATCGCGGAACAAATAAATTGCAGCAAAGTATTTTTGTATTTTTGGGTTAACATATCTGAAAATAAAAGCAAAGGAAAATAGATCACAAAGGCAAATATGATGAAAAGAGACCCGGGGGCCGTAGGTTTCACTAGTGGCTTCTCTCGAGAAAAATAACGAACGGTTGGAAAACAATTACTGTTGGGCAATTGATAGAACTTCAAATAATAATGACGATATCCACGCAATGATCATTATATAGGCATCACGTCCAAGATTAGTAGACCGACTCCTGCCTGCATCAACTACTATTACTCCACTCATCGACCGCTATCCATCATGCATTTAGTGTATTAAGTTCATGGAAAAACGGAGTAATGCAATAAGAATGACGACATGAAGTAGACAAGATCTATTTATGTAGAAATAGACCCTATCTTGTTATCCTTAATAGCAACGATGCATATGTGCCGGTTCCCTTTGTGTCACTTGGATCAAGCAATGTAAAATCGAACCCATCACAAAGCACCTCTTCCCATTGCAAGATTAATAGGTCAAGTTGGCCAAACAATACCCAAATATCAGAGAAGAAATATGAGGCTATAATCAATCACACATGTAAGAGATCAAAGAAGACTCAAATAACTTTCAGGGATAAAAACATAGATCTGATCATAAACTCAAAGTTCATGGGATCCCAACAAACACACCGCAAAAGACTTACATCATATGGATCTGATAGAGACCATTGTATTGATAATCAAGAGAGAGAGAGAGGAAGCCATCTAGCTACTAACTACGGACCCGTATGTCTACAAATAACTACTCACGCATCATGAGAGAGGCACCAATGGACATGATGAACCCCTCTGTGATGGTGTCTTGATTGGATCTGGTCTTTCTAGACCGTGCGGCGTCTATAATTGATTTTCATCGCCCTCATTAGGGTTTCTGGAATATTGGGGGTACTTATAGAGCAAAGAGGTGGTGCAGGAGGCCAACAAGGAGGGCACAACCCACTAGGGCGTGCCTGGCCCCCCAGGCGTGCCCTGATGGGTTGTCCTCCCATCGGAGCTTCCCTCAGGTCCGTTCCTGGCCCACTGGATTTCTTCTGGCCCAAAAAAATCCACAAAAAGTTTCACTGTGTTTGGACTCCGTTTGGTATTGATTTCCCGCGATGTAAAAACCATGCAGAAAACAGCAACTGGCACTGGGCAGTATGTCAATAGGTTAGTACAATAAAATGATATAAAATGACTATAAAATGATTGTAAAACATCAAAGAATTATAAAATAACATCATGGAACAATAAAAAACTATAGATATATTGGAGACGTATCATTTTGCAGCGCTGGTCTTTTGTTAGAGTAATATTGTCAAACTATGTTCAATTGCGCAATTGAGTAAGTGCGGGCACTGTTGTAGGGTCTTTTGTGTAGTACTCAAATTCGCAAGTGATGTTAAATTAGGCAATGACGTGGATGACTACCGTAACGAGGGAAATTTGGACCATAATTTGCTGCCATAACCCCATCTTCTCTTCCAAATGAAAATGACAAAAATTTCCACGTCTAATCTCATCACACACCGAATAAACTATAGGATTCATTTGTGATGTTGGATATCGCACATAGTTCAAATAAAAATACCATGTCCTATCTGATTGCACGCGCCAGTTTCACGCTGCAGAGAACAAAAATTTTGGGCTTCCATGCAAATATCTACCTTCCCGACCCCTTGTATTAGACAAAAGCCAATTTCCCCCTGCTTCCCCCTTGCTTTCCTAAGAGGTTGGATTCTTTAAGCGACATTCTGTGGTGTTTTCTCGAGGGCTACGCTCGTGCTTTCGAAAAAGACTACGAGTTGTTTTCTCAACGTGACCATGCTTTCTTCAGCTCCAAAACCGGTAGGTTGGTGCCCATATAGGCTCATGCCACTCACCACTACAAGCAAGACACCCACAATGTGGAGGCCTCGCCCTGTTCCAAGCGCATCATTATTGATATCTCCGATGATGAGGAATAGCTTGTTTTTAAAGCTTAATTAATAATGACATGTATTCAACTAGCTACGCATGTTAAGCATGTTTGGCTTACCTATTCCATGTGCCGCTTCAGCCTTTCCTTAAGAAATTATAGTGAAATATCTAATATAATGCTACTATGCAATCTGGCCTTCTAGTGTGTGTTTTGTTCATTGTGATGATCTGTTAACTGTTTGGTTCATTTGTTTTGGTGATCATCTGAAATGTGATGTTCGATTGTTGTTGGTAAAATTTTGTATTGTTATGCATGTGAGATGTAAATCTAATTTGGATATACTAAAAACATGTGAAACATACAGTTGCTATATTTCTTAGTTCTTATCACAGTAGGCTTTTGCATGTGGCTCGAATTAATTTGTTCGATATACAATGTGTTTATTTTCGAGTAAAATATTTTACTGATAGCACGCCAAATCTCAATTATAACATGATCAATATCTATCTTAAATATGTTACAGGGGGAACAATGGGAGGTAGTGAAGTTCACCATCGAGGTTTGCACATTCGTGATCCTTTTGATAATAGCACATTATTGTACAATTGCAGGAATGATTCTAATATTTAGGTTCTACTATAAGAGGTTTAGACCCAATATTCGACCCATTTTCCATGTGGGGAAATGAGGTGTTCATGAATATTAGTCAAATCAATAAATTCAGAAAGATTGTTAAGATAAAGAAACTAGCAATGAAAACAATAAGATGTTTATGTGCACAATGAAGATGACATTAGTGAACTATAGGATGGTACTATCCCTTTTACCCTGTCTTTTTTCCTTTACGACATTTCAATTTTCCAAATGAAATTTATGCATATCTTTCTTTCAGCCCTTTCCAAAGTAGTTCATTGATGAATACGTCTCAAACTACCTGTATGGCCAAGGAGCGGGGAAGATATTCATACAACACCCACGATATAATCTTGAAGTATTCCTTAAGAGGATGAAGGGTGGGCGGGCAACCATGCACACACACTGGTGTAAAGTTGGAAGGACCTTCGACATCTGTGAAGACTCAATATTTGTCTTCCACTTCAATAGTTTCTAGATGAGATACATATTTATATTTACTGTCTATGATGCTACTTTCCAAAAGTTTTATATGTTGCATGTGCAACTTGGTCCTATCGTCTAAATGGGTAGCTAGGTAGTATATGCCTATATGATGTTGTACTCTCATGTATTTCAATTATGAAATCATGGTTGTCATAATACAAATATGAATATATTGTGTGCTTGATATGAAGAGTCAATTTGATTACTAACATGATTATAAATAATATAACAATTAGGCTATTATTGGGGTTTCCAATTGCACACGGTTTCTCATACAACACTCTAAGAGATGACCTCAACAAACCCACATGGTTTCTTGAGAGTTGGTGTGTTGGATCAGTGAATAACCACACACGACTTCCGACGGAAAACTGTGTGCGTTAGGCCACCCTTTGAAAATGTTTCCACATAAAAAGAGTGTGTGATGGACAACCTATGGCAACGAGTTTATTCTAGGCATCGTGTGTGATAGCTACCCCTATCATAGACGATATTATGCAGAAAATTATGTGTGATGTACAACACGAACGGGAACGTATCTTTCGGATTCCCTGTGTGGGAGGCTAAGCACATCTCACACGTCTTCTACAATATGTTTGTTTGTGATGGTGCTCCAAACCGCACACGTTCTGTTTTTGCGTGGCGTGTGTGATTGGACGTAGGAATCGCCGACTATTTATCGTTGTAGTGTGGGATAGAGCCCCCCTATTGCCCACACAAGCAAGGTGACGCTTTAAAACTACATCACAGAAAAGGGGTAAAAACCATTTGTATAGAAGTCCCCTGCACTAGTATACCAGAGGTATTCATATAGAGTCATCTTATATAGCTTTATCATAATACCAAGTTGTAAGTAAATAAAAGTGTGATGATAATCATCATTAGAGCATTGTCCCGATGAGGATAGTATGATGGACACTATGATTACCGTAAAAGTCGAGATGAGACTCCGAATGAAAGAAGAAGAAGAGAAAAATGGGGAAGGCCAAATGATTCCACCATGAAAAAAGGAAAAAATATATTAAAAGAATGAAAAAAGTAAAAGAAACCAATGAGAGAAAAAGAGAGAAGGGTCAATGTTACTCTCCCTTTTCCACACTTGTGCTTCAAAATAGCACGCTTCTTCATGTAGAGAGTCTCTAGAGTTGTCATTTTCATATACCAGTGGGAATTTTCCCTTATGGAACTTGCCTTGTATATTCTAACGATGAACAACGTCAAACGCCCAAGGTCTTCATGAGCAAGCAAGTTGGATGCACACCCACTTAGTTTCATTTTGAGCTTCCATACACTTATAATTGTAGTGCATCCATTGCATGGCAATTCCTACTCCTCGCACTGATATCAACTGATGGGCATATCCATAGCCCATTAGGCCACCTAGTTGATGCATGACTTCACTACTATAGGATGGTCCAAAGACGACACATGACATGAATAGTGTGCGATGGGGGATCCTTCAAATACGATTCAAAAAAGAGTGGCATGTGCGATATACGACAGATAGTTGACTTGTGCAAACCATTTGTGTTGGACCAAAATGGTGCAAACGATTAACTGGATACAAGTGTGTGCGATGTATGCATACAGTTCACTTGGATAAACTATTTGCACTACTAACGCACAACACCAACGATTGTCCAGATGATTATGTGTGTGATCGATTGCATAGAGGGTAAGCTAGATGAACACTCTGTGATGACGTAAAATAACACAAACAATCACCTAGATCAACATGTGTGTGATAGGTGGCAAACACATTGTCCGATGAATTGTTTGTGATGAGCCAATTTTGACACAATCAGTTGCACAAATGAAGATGTGTGTGACAAACAACATACGGATAACTCAAATGAGTTGTATTTGATGAGCCAAAATAACAAAAATGAAGAACATGATTGCATAACCAAATTAAACGTGCAAATACATAAGTGACTACAGACATAACATTGGCACAGCTCAATAAATAATTACACACATAACAACATGATTACATAACCTAATTAAGCATCCACATACATAAGTGACTACACACATAACACTGGCGCATACCTCAATAAACTATTACATGCATAATAAACTATGAGAAACGATCATCAAATCATCTAATTCTTGTGACGCTTGCTGCCACTGCTCTACTTGCGACTCAATCCCTCGTCCTCTTCAGGTAGGAAGAACTTCCTCATGTCAATGATCCGCATGAACATCTCGTAGCATGTGTACACTGCCTTGCCTATGGTTTGGATGTGATATTCATATTTGTTCACCCAGGCCCTGTGCCAGACAAGCTAATTGTTCTCGCCCTCAGCCTTCATGTCTTTGTAGTAGGGGTCGATGATGGCCAAAATGAGGTCAACATGGGTTTCCTTGTCCTTCTTGCTGCCCCAGACCTTGTATTGGTCATGGATGTCGACAAGCTTCTCGCATGCCAAGCTCGACATCTTGAGCACCTTGGGATCGATGGTGGGGTCCACCGTAGCAAACCTGTAGTTGGGGCTGTTGACAAACCTGGTGAATCGCTCGCAAGGCTTTGTGGCACGGAGTTGTGGTAGAGGAGGACGTGATGGCACACACACAACTCGGAAATTACAACCTTCTGGTCATGCCCGACACGACCACCTGCGTATGCAAGGTCGAAGATGACCACTTTGTTGTTGTGATCCGAAGCAAGCAACCGCTCCATGGTGTTGATGGAGTTATCCACCATGGCCGGGTGGTCGGTGTACACCACCATAGAGTCCGTATTCCTCAAGTGGATGTCCACATCATGCATGTCGAACTCCATTGAAGTGTCACTTACCGTGTCATCAAGGGTATGCTTATTATGTTTTGGATCACGATCAAAAGCGTGAAGTGACTATGGTTAATGTCCGCGGGTATACATGGGGTGTCAGACGTGCTGGAAAACACGCATTCTGGGATGGCAATTTTTGGAGCGAGTGGTTTAGTTGTGGAGCACGTAACTACAAGGGCGACGCGCGTGGCGCAACCACATGCATATGATCATGGACAGGCCCCAACCGTTGTCAGAGCTTGTGTAGAGGGGCAAATGAGTAGAGCAATTGGAGGGACGCGAGAGCAGAGCGCCAGGAGGAACGCGAGGTCGAACCAGTCCATTTTGTACTTGTCCTCGTCATGCAATAGGTCCATAATGTTGGAGTTCTCCACCCAGATCGGATGGTTTGTGTAACCACCAAGAGCCCTGTATGTGAACCTACTATTCATGTCCACTACGACATGCACGGTGAACTGGTACTCGTCGCCGACATCCAGTGGGAGGGCCGTTGGAGCTGCGTAGGATACCCTCAGTCATGGTTGTGCTTCTTAAGATCCAGATCTTAATCATCAATTGCATATTAAGGTCCAGATATTAATCGTACATTGGATACTAAGGAAAAATAGTACTACCAAAATACGAGTCTCATAGGATGTCATTTGAATGATTTTATCACGAATGACTTAACTAGTGCAAAGATTCAAATTCCAAAATTACAAGGCTTGAATTCAAAGATTACAAGGTTTAAACCAATAATAGAAATGAAATTTAGCCTATGCAGAAGCTTTTTGATGCATCTCTAGATGCCCGTGCTGATCAGCTGAACCTGAGCATGTGAGAGGTTCATGCTGATTTTACAACTAGTTTCGCAACTTCATTATTTCTACAAAGGGATCCGCCATTGACATGTCATGTATGGGCTTGACATAGGACTTCTGAATAGTTTGTGAGCTGAAGTTCCCAAATGAAATTGCGCTTCTCCACACCCTTTTCCATTTTATCCTAGTCTCTAGAGCTGATCACCAAACCATAATTTATTGCGGAGTAAATGTAGGGAAAATCTCATTATCTTTAGCACACTTGCTCTCACAACAAAGAACCTAGGAAATATAATCTCTGGTAAGGTCCATAGTAATATCTGAGAGATGGAGATCGAGGCATTCGATGGGATTGTTATATTGTATCACATTATCCACTACCTGGCCTAATCATATCAGCAAAAGAAGAGAAGGTATTAGTGCTTGGACACACAAGGGACCTATTTTATTTGTAGGGTTCCCAAAATTAAACTCCCTTGTGGTTAACATTTAACATGAAAGGACCATCACCTCAATATATAAGTTCTCCAGGCATGAAAAGTATCTCAGGAATCGGACAACTTGGTCCCGGTCGGGGCCGATAGATTCTGGTGCCAAGAGCTTCAGTGTGCGCAAATACAGGGTCGAGCTTATTGGAATCATTTTCTGAATGACAGATGAACATACATCTTGAATAGAGAAAAATAAATCTTAATTCGAAGAAGCAGAAGAAGGTGACTCTTGTACCAGGATGGTTATGGATCCAATAACAAGTTTAGAGAAGTTGACGGGCGAGTAGCCAAACACTCTCAACTTTGGTGCATAAATGACACTGATTCTTGTCCGACCTTTTTGAACAACTATAAGTAATCTCTAGAGTAAAGGCACGTCCTCAATGACCATTTGGTGATTCAACTTGTGTGATCTCTTGTTGCGGCACGAGCAACATACACAAATATTCCAGAGACTGATGGAGGCGATGTGGAGGCTAGTCAACCCATTGATCACCCGAAAGATGAAGAAACTCTAGCGCAGTACAGCCACAGAGCACGCGCTCCATGTCATCATTGGGTATGCAGACGACAACGAGCACTAGGTGCTTCAGTCGAGGTAGAAAAAGAGCGGGATCGATGTTAATCTAAGGGAAATGGCAGTTCCAGAACATGGCGATGCATAGCGTTGGTGCAGGTGCAACATAGAGGGTGGCAGCAAGGGCATATGTCCATCATTAAAAATGACCTCCTAGAGCTGATCTAGGGTGGTCGATCAGAACCACTCATCAAGCTTGGCTCGGTCCTTGCCATTGGAAGAGAACTTGCCCATAGTAAGGCCTCTGATTGGGCCATAGTGCGTGCCGAGGATCTGGGACAATGCATCCAAGCGTATGCAATAGCCATTGCACAGCATGTGCTCGTTGATGATGTCGAGAGGGGCACAATGCCATATGGGGCGCCACCTCCAGGGAGAGGATGCCTATGCGCACGACATCTTTGATTGGGAGGAGGGAGATGATGACTGCCAACATATCATTGGGGAGGCTGCTGATGAAGTCTAGGCCTGCCGGAGGCTCTTGTGTTTCTGGCTCGGCCTTCCTCCGCTTGTTGTCAACCTCCTCCACCACCTCCGGAATATCAGCGGTGGTGTCCTTTCTGTCATGAGTAGAGGAGTGGGAGGATAGTGATTATGTAGCTAGATCTGGGCAGAAGAGTGGTGCGTTGGTAGTTACAAGTTACTAGGTAGGAATAGATTTAACAGATTCAAAAAATGAAATCCCAATTGGTTAATGAAATACTACAAAATTACTTTGATATTGCTACGCAAGTCTAACATTCAGATACTAGAAAGAACACTTACTTCCAACAAAGTATGGACGAATGATGTCGTCGGGGAAGTTAGCATTTACCGTATGGCCAGGCTCTTTTAGGTGCAGAGCAATTTTAGAGCCAACTTGCAGTACATCGAACTTAGAATTTCTGGCAAAAGTCCAATATCAAAATAGGAGTGAGAATCTTCATCTAGTTTAACAGAAACAACGATTGTAAATCCATGGTTTGTGCTCGATATGACATCCCTGGAGTATTCAGTTATGTAAGGGCCAAGATTTAGTGATATAGTTGTTGTTGCAAAGCAAGGGATGTACTGCAAGAGTTGATAAGCTTGTTAAAGAAAAGGGTAACATGCTAGTACGAGAGTAGTTAAAAGAACAACACATCAGTTGATATGAAAGGACAAAAAATTATAAGTAAACAGATAATGTAACCATGATCTCATGCAAATATATATGAGAGTAAATGGAAGAACAATACAACATTAATTTTCCTAATATAGAATAAGAAGAACATGAAGAAGAAGAAGAAATCTCCTATGATGTATATGCTTCATGTGGCACCTTTTCTCCAAACATAGAAATATATAGTATATGTTCATAAAAATTATATGCCATGTAGACTCAGGTAGTGTGTGATTTTTTTGAATATACCGAGAGCTTCATGAAATTGTCTGGTACGGTGAGATGGAACTCTTCAGTTGTATGGGTGAGGCCGTATAGCCCTCATCTATCCTTGCAATGTACACTCCCTGAATGAAAACTCTCGAGTCATCATGAAGAAACATGAATCGATGATGATTTTGGACGGTTGATTAAAAGGGGCAGAAGGACTGGGATAAGAGATGAGAGAAAATATTTCAGTAGATTAGTTACCTAGTTCTCCATGGGGGAAAACCAGTATCGAACATTCCCTGGTCGGGCGAGCTTGGTCGATGGTGAGAAATGTAAAAAAGTCAGTGCCGATAGGCTGCGGCAGGCGGTAGTGGTGAAATGCGGTAGTGTTTTGTGGCAACCGGTGGCAGCGACATGCATCAAGCTAAGTAGTTGCCGCAAATATAGGTGCTGACATGGAGAGTCGCAGAGGATAGTAGGTGCTACCGGGAATGTGGAGTGGCAGGGGGGCGGGCGGGGGTGAGGGTTTTGTGGCGTGTGGGTGCTGAGGGTTTTTGTCCTAGAATAATTTGCTTCCGAGGCAATGGATTATTGACCCAACCATATTGGATAAAGGGAAAATATTACTACTATTACTATACTCTAGAATAATGTGCTTCAGAGGCAACGGTTCACTAGACCCAACCATCTGTGATATATCATAAATATCACTCTCAAATAAACTAGCACTCGGTGTGATCAAGGTACAGACAACCACTCGATGTGTGTACAAATTGTTGTTCAGACGTGCGATCCGTGGGGATGCATTCTGGCCAATCAGAACACATGTTCTCGGGCACAATAAAAATCATCGCACATAGATCCAATGTGGGAAAAAAATACCAATGCTAAATATTCACCCTATAATATGCATAGTATATGTTCAATTTTTTTGCCAAACAATTTATATTATAAAATTGTGTGGAAAGCATGAATATAACACACACTATTCACGATAATAAGATATGACCAACCAGTTCTCCATAAGAGTCGTCGTTGATGCCGGAGTGGTTGCCGAAGTCGATATGAACGACCACCACTAACTGGGGAAGCACGACGACATCGATGACGTCAAGGCTTTGCTGCTACACGCACGACACATCATGTGCAGCGATGGCAATCACTGCGCCCAGCTTCATGCTATGCTCGGGTGCTACGCCGGCCCCGACATGGTCACTCCCTCCCATGGTGCACTTAGGGGAGGTTGCTGATGATGACTGAGGACGACAATGAGGACGCACGGGTGGAGGGGGAGATAGGATTGTGTGTGTGTGTGTGTGTAGCGAGAATCGGGAGTGTGGCTGCCTGTTAAAACCAGCGGCTCGGGCGCTGTTAATAGAGCCATTGGGAGGGAGGCGGGCGGCAGTTCAAAGGGATGGCTCACCGTGCGCACCGGACTACTTGCATGCATATTGTCAATTCACATGCTTGACGGTATATCTCCGTGTGATACTGCACAGTGTAGACGCCTCTCATCAGTTCACACACCTGTTCGCACGCGTCCCGGTTAGCCTGCATGGTGGCGTGCTAGCATGTGTCCCATCAAATTATATTTTCTCGCATGGATCATGGGGCGTCTATTGTTTTTCTTTTTTGAGGATTAATTCTATCGCTTTATTATTACTTAAACATGTTGGGGAACGTCGCATGGGAAACAAAAAATTTCCTACGCGCACGAAGATCTATCATGGTGATGTCCATCTACGAGAGGGGATTTCCGATCTACGTACCCTTGTAGATCGCACAGCTGAAGCGTTAATAAACGCGGTTGATGTAGTGGAACGTCCTCACGTCAACCGATCCGCCCCGCGAACCGTCCCACGAACCGTCCCGCGATCCGTCCCATGATCCGCTCAGATCTAGTGCCGAACGGACGGCACCTCCGCGTTCAGCACACGTACAACTCAAAGATGATCTCGGCCTTCTTGATCCAGCAAGAGAGACGGAGAGGTAGATGAGTTATCCGGCAACATGACGGCACTCCGGAGGCTGGTGGTGATCTAATCTCAGCAGGTCTTCACCCGAGCTCCGCAGAAACGCGATCTAGAGGAAAAATCATGGAGGTATGTGGTCGGGCTGCCGTGGCAAAAGTTGTCTTAAATCAGCCCTAAAACCTCCGTATATATAGGTGGGAGGGGAGGGG
Organism: Hordeum vulgare subsp. vulgare; assembly: GCF_904849725.1. Lineage (NCBI taxonomy): Eukaryota > Viridiplantae > Streptophyta > Magnoliopsida > Poales > Poaceae > Hordeum > Hordeum vulgare. The sequence goes on from NC_058521.1 coordinate 364,565,422, forward strand.
CCTTGCCTTAGGGCTCAAGGAGCCCCAAGGGGTTCAACCGAATCAAGGGGGTAAGTCCTCCCATTCCAATCCTAGTCCAACTAGGATTGGAAGTTGGAGTCCTTCTCCACTTGCCCACTTCCCCTTTCTTTTTTTCTTTTCTCTTTGATTTTTCTTTCTCCCGCACATAGGGCTTCTTGGGCTGTCCCACCAGCCCACTAAGGGCTGGTGTGGCACCCCTAAGGCCTATGGGCTTCCCCCGGGTGGGCTGGCCCCTCCCGGTGAACATCCGGAACCCATTAGTCATTCCCGGTAATGCCAAAAACTTTCCGGTAATCAAATGAGGTCATCCTATATATCAATCTTCGTCTCCAGACCATTCCCGAAACCCTCGTAACATCCGTGATCTCATCTGGGACTCCGAAGAACAATCAGTAACCAACCATATAACTCAAATACGCATAAAACAACGCCGAACCTTAAGTGTGCAGACCCCGCGGGTTCGAGAACTATGTAGACATGACCCGAGGGACTCCTCGGTCAATATCAAATAGCGGGACTTGGATGCCCATATTGGATCCTAAATATTCTACGAAGATCTTATCGTTTGAACCTCAGTGCCAAGGATTCATATAATCCCGTATGTCATTCCGTTTGTCCTTCGGTATGTTACTTGCCCGAGATTCGATCGTTAGTATCCGCATACCTATTAAAATCTAGTTTACCGGAAAGTCTCTTTACTCGTTCCGTCATACAAGTTCCTGTGACTTACACTAAGTCACATTGCTTACCTCTCCGTCACACGGAGTGACAAATCCCAGTCTTGATCCATACTAACTCAACGGACACCTTCGGAGATACCTATAGAGCATCTTTATAGTCACCCAGTTACATTGTGACGTTTGATACACATAAAGCATTCCTCCGGTGCCAGTGAGTTATATGATCTCATGGTCATAGGAATAAATACTTGACACGCAGAAAACAGTAGCAAGAAAATGACACGATCAACATGCTACGTCTATTAGTTTGGGTCTAGTCCATCACATAATTCACCCAATGATGTGATCCAGTTATCAAGCAACAACACCTTGTACATAGTAAGAAGACCCTGACTATCCTTGATCAACTGGCCAGCCAACTAGAGGCTTGGTAGGGACTGTGTTTTGTCTATGTATCCACACATGTATCTAAGTCTTCATTCAATACAATTATAGCATGGATAATAAATGATTATCATGAACAAAGAAATATAATAATAACTAATTTATTATTGCCTCTAGGGCATATTTCCAACAGTCCACCACTTGCACTAGAGTCAATAATCTAGTTCACAGCACCATGTGATTCTAACGAATCCAACACCCATATAGTTATGGGGTCTCATCACGTCTTTCTCATGAGAGAGGTTTTAGTCAATGGTTCTTAAACTTTCAGATCCGTGTGTTCTTTACAAATCTTTATGTCATCTTTATAGATGCTGCTACTACGTGCTATTCGGAAATACTCCAAATATCTACTCTACTAAACGAATCCGTTTCACTACTCATAGTTATTCGGATTAGTGTCAAAGCTTGCATCGATGTAACCCTTTACGATGAACTTTTAACCACCTCCATAATCGAGAAAAAATCCTTATTCAATTTAGTTACTAAGGACAACTTTGACCACTGCTAGCGATTCAATCGTGGATCACTCTCTGTACCTCTCAACAGACTTTGAGGCAAGGCACACATCAGGTGCGGTACTCAGCATCGCATACTTCAGAGTCTACGGCTAAGACATAGTAGACGACCTTCGTCTATTCTCTTTATTCTGCCGTGGTCGGGTTTTGAGTCTTTACTCAAATTCACACCTTACAACACAACCAAGAACTCATTCTTTGCTGATCTATTTTGAACTCCTTCAAAAACTTTTCAGGGCATGCATCTTGATGAAACTTCTATTAAGGATTTCGATCTATCTCCATAGATCTTGATGCTCAACGTTCAAGTAGCGTAAGCCAGGTATTCCTTTGAAAAACTCCCTTCAAACAACCTTTTATGCTTTATAGAAATTCTACATTACTTCTGATCCACAATATGTCAACCACATATACTAATCAGAAATTCTATAGTGCTCCCACTCACTTCTTTGGAAATACAAGTTTCTCATAAACCTTGTACAAACCCAAAATATTTGATCATCTCATCAAAGTGTATATTCCAACTCCGAGATGCTTGCACCAGTCCATTGAAGGATCGCTGGAGCTTGCATACTTGTTAGTATTTTTAGGATCGACAAAACCTTCTGGTTGTATCACATACAATTTTTCCTCAAGGAAAACGTCGAGGAAACAATGTTTGACATCCCATGTGCAATATTTCATAAATAATGCAGCAACTACGAACATAATTCTGACAGATTTTTAGCATCCCGACGAGTGAGAAAGTCTCATCATATTCAACTATTTGATCTTGTCGGAAACATCTTTGCGACAAGTCGAGCTTTTCTTAATAGTGACTTATCACCATCATCGTCTGTCTTCCTTTTAAAGATCCATATTTACTTAATAGTCTTACTACCGTTAAGCAGTTCCTCCAAAGTCTACACTTTGTTCTCACATATGGATTCTTTCTCGGATTTCATGGCCTCGAGCCATTTGTCGGAATCCGGGCCCACCATTGCTTCTCCATAACTCGTAGGTTCATTGTTGCTCAACAACATGACCTCCAAGACAGGGTTACCGTACCACTCTGTAGCAGTACGCGACCTTTGTCGACCTACGAGGTTTGTAGTAACTTGATCCGAAGCTCTAATGATCACTATCATCAGCTTCCACTTCAATTGGTGCAAGCGCCACAGGAACAACTTCCTGCGCCCTACTACACACTGGTTGAAGTGACAGTTCAATAACCTCATCAAGTTCCACCACTCTCCCACTCAACTCTTTCGAGAGAAACCTTTCCTCGAGAAAGGATCCGTTTCTAGAAACAAACACTTTGCTTCCGGATCTGAGATAGGAGATGTATCCAACTGTTTTGGATATCCTATGAAGATGTTTTTATCCGCTTTGGGTTTGAGCTTATCAGACTGAAACTTTTTCACATAAGCATAACCCATAAACGATAGTGGTAATTCAATAAGAGAGATCATAGTATGCACCATATCAAATAGGGCGTGGCTATGACGTTCAGACACATCATCACACTATGGTGTTCCAGGTGGCATGAACTGCGAAACAATTTCCACATTGTCTTAACCGCGTACCAAAACTCGTAACTCAGATATTCATCTCTATGATCATATCGTAGACAGTTTATCCTCTTGTTACGACAAACTTCACTCTGAGACACAATTGAACTTTTAAATATTTCATACTTTGTGATTCATCAAGTAAATACTCCCATTCCAATCCTAGTCCAACTAGGATTGGAAGTTGGAGTCCTTCTCCACTTGCCCACTTCCCCTTTCTTTTCTTTTCTTTTCTCTTTGATTTTTATTTCTCCTGTGCATAGGCCTTCTTGGGCTATCCCACCAGCCCACTAAGGTCTGGTGTGGCACCCCTAAGGCCTATGGACTTCCCCCGGGTGGGCTGGCCCCTCCCGGTGAACATCCGGAACCCATTTGTCATTCCCGGTACATTCCCGGTAATGCCGAAAACTTTCCGGTAATAAAATGAGGTCATCCTATATATCAATCTTCGTCTCCGGACCATTCCGGAAACTCTCATGACGTCCATGATCTCATCCGGGACTCCGAACAACATTCGTTAACCAACCATATAACTCAAATACGCATAAAACAACACCGAACCTTAAGTGTGCAGACCCTACGGGTTCGAGAACTATGTAGACCTGACCCGAGGGACTCCTCGATCAATATCCAACAGTGGGACCTGGATGCCCATATTGGATCCTACATATTCTACGAAGATCTTATCGTTTGAACCTCAGTGCCAGGGATTCATATAATCCCGTATGTCATTCCCTTTGTCCTTCGGTATGTTACTTGCCCGAGATTCGATCGTCAGTATCTGCATACCTATTTCAATCTCGTTTACCGGCAAGTCTCTTTACTCGTTCCGTAATACAAGATCCCGTGACTTACACTAAGACACATTGCTTGCAAGGCTTGTGTGTGATGTTGTATTACTGAGTGGGCCCGGAGATACCTCTCCGTCACACGGAGTGACAAATCCCAGTCTTGATCCATACTAACTCAACGGACACCTTCGGAGATAAATGTAGAGCATCTTTATAGTCACCCAGTTACGTTGTGACGTTTGATACACACAAAGCATTCTTCTGGTGCCAGTGAGTTATATGATCTCATGGTCATAGGAATAAATACTTGACACGCAGAAAACAGTCGCAACAAAATGACACGATCAACATGCTACGTCTATTAGTTTGGGTCTAGTCCATTACATGATTCACCCAATGATGTGATCCAGTTATCAAGCAACAACAGCTTGTACATAGTCAGAAGACCCTGACTATCCTTGATCAACTGGCCAGCCAACTAGAGGCTTGCTAGGGACAGTGTTTTGTCTATGTATCCACACATGTATCTAAGTCTTCATTCAATATAATTATAGCATGGATAATAAACGATTATCATGAACAAAGAAATATAATAATAACTAATTTATTATTGCCTCTAGGGCATATTTCCAACAAAACGAAGCTATGACACGTTTTGTTGTAATGACAACGGGTTGGATTAATAAACCATTTGCGATGTTACCATCACAGTTCTATGTTGCATCTATTAAGCTTAGATGAAAACTTGTCTCAAATTGTATGATTTATTTATCACGACCTATTTATTCCATATCATGTAATCATGAATTTTTCTCATGAATTCTAGCATAGCTAGTGTTTTGCTGAAATTTGAAAACCAAGACTCACAATGTTTGCGGCCGAGCCACGATGCCTAGATGTTTGAAATTTAATGTCTTTCCTTGGATGATTTCCTAATCCATTCTGGCACACCCAAGACGTAGATATTGATTTGCTAATCCATTCTGGCGCACAACCACGTGTTCTTATAGTTCAAACTTGAACTTTATAAAATAAATCCCTAAGGAATCAATTTAATGTATAAAATGTATTAATTTTCTCTAAAAAATCAAATTTTACCACGTCACTCTTATTGTCACATGTTAACTACAGAAAACATTGGACATGCATGTCTCGAAGTGGCAGTGGTGTGGTGGGACGAGTTGGGTGTGGGGTGTGGCACAATATGCGTCCTTAGCTCTCGTGTGGGGTTTTCTGGTTTGAGAGGTACGTGCCAAATCAAAAGTCATGCATTGGGTATTTAAAGCATCTCATGCCCTTTTTCATGCATGTGTTTTTGTCACATGCGGTGGTGCTCCTTGTACCCTCCCTCGTACAACTACCAGCGGCACACCCATTCGCTACCCCCCCACGCAGTCTATCACTTTGAATGGTGTGTCGAGGGTGGTTTGATCAAATCTAGATTCGTCTTGGTATGTGTTTTGGTGTAGATCATTGTGAGACTCCATGTGAAAGTTTGAGAGGATGTGTACACGTGCTCTTCCACCGGGTACAAGTAAGTGTACACATCGTGCACCTCCGTGGGGGGTCCGGTTTGCAAAGGTGACACATCAAAGGTGTTCATTGGGTATTCCAAAAATCACACATCACCTCGGTTACATATGTTCAGACAACATGTAGGTGATGGTTTTCGTCGGACATTGCCGCCATCTCGCAGTTTTCAGTGTTGCTCCCGTCTGTGGCCTCGTGTGTGGTCCATCACTTTGACCGCAATGAGAGATATTAACTACCATGGATTCTTCTTTGATTTGTGTTTGTGGTAGGTCATGGTGTGAGATTATTAAATGGTGTTGGTGTACTAAAGAATGGGTACCTTAGTACCCTGACTTGTGCACGCACGATAACGGTCTCCTTGCCTGGCAGCACTCTGCCGAAAGACAGATCACCCACAAACAACAAGACCAAGCTGCCAGCAAGCCACCTTGCTAGGGGCGAAGACCCGACACGCCTCATGCCCGGTAGGACTCCACCACATCTCCGCCTCTCCACCTCATCGGGATGATTGTCAACATCAGCGAGGTGTCGAGCGGGCAGGTAGTTTGGTGGGTTTTGCCAGACGCCTCTTGCAACAATCACGGACATGTAGCACCTTTAATGACACCCATCCTGCGACGTGGCAAGAGCATAACAGGTATCTAGATTTACGTCACAAAAGGAGAGGCAATCCTTTCCAGAAGACATCACCAGCATGAGACCTCGCAACGCATTTAATGCACCTCTCCTAATCCGCCGGGGTTAGGTATGTACAACTGTAGCTCCTAATAGTAGTTTTGGTAGCTATAGAACCTACTATTCAACCTTAGAAAAGACCATATTAACCATTGTGGTAACCCCTTGCACTATAAAAGGAGGTCCATGGCTACCTTTAGAAAGGTCGACACTTTGTCCATTTTCACGCGTAGTTGTGCTCGTCGTGCATCCTTGTCGTGCTGCCGCGCTCTTGTACTTGGACACACACGCATAATCCCAGAACACAGGACGTAGGATTTTAAGCTTCTGAGTGGCCCAAACTTGTCTAAAAATCTCCAAACGTGTATGTGCTTGATGATGCTCTTTGTGCATGTGTGACTGTGGGGACCCCGCCTCATAATTTGTTATCACTGAATGCAAATGTAGAGTGATCCTAGAGATCGATGCTCACTGAACACACAAAATATGAATAACAAGTTTTCTACATCCATACATGTCGTGTGATACAAATAAAGACCATTAACGTCAACTCTTACATTGATAGGGCCTCGAAGGCTAACAAACCAAACTCAACTAGTACAAAAAATATTGATCGAAAGCGTGAACCCATACCATCTGCCATAACACTACAAGCATTCTAACTTGGAATTATTCGTCTCCATGCCTGGACAATTAAATAACTAGTGGCAAGCCAATGAGTACTTTAAATGTACTCTCAAGCAACCCATGTTGGAAACAAAGTAATAACAATGCATGATATAGAACTAACAAGTAAGTTACAGAAAGATAATTATTAAGTGCAATGACATGATCACTATCTTATGAAGGCATGCATCATGAGGTTACCGATGTCCATATGAACAATTCACAAAGATCAATATAAACAGGGTGTTAAACATCTCATGCTCATTTATCATGTCAAGTCATCTCACTTAGCTCAAGCATCATCTTTCTCACATTATAATCTTTCTATCTCCATCACACATACACATAGTTCGCAACAATGGACGTAGCCCAAGAGTGGTCATCCAACAGTCCTTGACCTTGGACACGGCTCTTCGAATAGTTTTACACTCTACAGTGTTGAACACTTTACCCACAAGACTCGAGAAAATTATGTGTCAAGCCATGACTCACGGTATTTTTCATACTTGAGGTAAGTACCCAAACAATTCCTTTCCCATGATGAAACTAATGAGGAGTCCAATCGTTGGCACACAACCTACATTATTTACATCACAAGTAACACGATGAAGGGACCAACGGTGTGCCCGGTATCTGCGAAAATATCCCATGGTCTTCCTTTCCTGGCACGACCGTGTATCGAGAGTGACCACGTCACTCCCGCCACTAGCAATGCAGGCTCTCCGCTAGTAACAATCACAGTAATCAACAAAGCCTCGTCCCATAAGGGGTATTGTGGTCGTACATGTAAGGTTGGAGTAATGGTCGCAACTTCAACAAATCCGTTTTCGAAAACAACACAGTCACTAGCCTCGGTACACCACTTCTTTCTCAAGTGGTTACCTAGATCAACACCATCTCCCTCGTCCATTAGTGGCACCCGATAGGGTTTTCGAAAAGTCTCTTAAAACACTGTTGTTTCCAACACCATGCATAATCCCATCCCATTTGCGTAGAAACAACATGGCATCCTAACTACTTCCCACTCGCACAACCCTCATAGGATGGTAGGGTCATGCCCAGTGCAAGTATCAATGAGGAAATATCGCACAAAACCCACCAAGGTGGTTACCGATTCAACACGATTCAGATAAAACGAAATAAAGTGCCAGATCACATGCATAAAATTATTTGAAGTCATGGTCAAGGGCTGCTTACCTGGCTCAACAAAGTCTTTAGGGTCTTCAAAGTCTTCTGGTCCAACTCCTTCATCAACAACACAATCTATCATTGCGATAATAACGGGCAAAAATAAGACCACGAGAATTCATGGAAAATATAACATTCAAAAAAATATCAACTCAATTTTGTAAAATACTAGGGTGATTATTAGTGTTGCAAAAATTACTAGTCTTTGGTTTTCAAATACAAAAACTGGTGAAAAGCATTTTAATAAAGATTTCAAATATATAAAATAAGGTTTAAAAAAATAGTGTATAAAGATTTCTTCAAAATTATGCACAAGTGGCACCATAAAATAGGTTGCAATATTACAAATTTTTAGAAATTGGAATCATCAAGTTAGGACAAGTTTTCACCTGTGTAGAGGTTTTGGGAGTCTGACACAAAAGAAAAAGGGAAAAGGCCACTTTGCTATTGAGCGAGAGCGAGAAAAGCTGAGCCAGCCCAACCAACGAATCTGACCGAAGCAAGCGAGGTGTGCGCGCCCACCAGGATTGAAACCTGACAGGAGGGGCCTAGCCGCCAGAGAGATGGGAGAGAGCAAGGGAGATAAGAGGCTAACGAGCGGCCCCACTATGTAATGCTCCAATGTAATCCTTGCCATATTGGGATCCTTTCCTTTTGTGGAACTATGTCGTGGTTGCTATAATGTCATCATTTCATGACATCATATTTGCATCATGGCATCATTCTTTTCTTTTGCATTGTTTCATTCTTGTTGGTTGCTAGCTATGCCTATGGTGGTGTGTGATGATGTGGAGGTTTCCAAACTATGCCTTCAAACAACATTGCTTTACTAGCTATGTTAAAACCTTCCCCCTTTTTTATTTATTTAACTTGTATGTCAAACCTTCCTAGAGCCTATTTTAAAATGTTAAACATTTAGTGTATTATCTTGTGCTTGCAGGGGTATTGTCTTGGGGTTTTTAAACTTAAGTCATATGGGATTTTTATTTACAAAACAACATATTAAATCATGTTTTGGAATATAATTTAATTGTTCTAAAAATCTGATTTATATTTTTGTTAAATAGGACATAATTCCTTTTTGTCCTATGCATTTTTATTTTATTTTTCAAACCCCTATGTGGCTATGGGCATTCTGGTTTGTGTGATGCTTATTTTAGAAAGAGGAAACCCCCCTTTTGTTTTTTTCCTGCCAGGCGCTAGATAGAGCAGTGGGCCGACTCTCTTCTTCCCTCGGCCTCACCTCCTTTTCCCCTGCGTGCAGCCTGCTCCCCTTTCCTTTCTTCCTCCTCACGCCATCGCGTTCCCTTCTTTCTGTGAGTGGAGCGATAGAGAGAGGCAGCTCCATCGACATCGTGAATACACGGAAGCCGAGGGCTATAAAGCCTCGACGTGCATGCCACTCCTCCTAGGGTTCCTCCCCTTCCTTCTCCTCTGCTGCGAGCACCTCCTTCTCCCTCCATCTTCTCCCTCGTCAGGTAAGTTCAGAGAGAGCGCCGCCCGTCGCTGTCGTTCCTCCCCTCGTCGTCGGCGCGTCCACGGTGAATCCGAGCGCGCAGGGAGGATGCTGGATCCTCCCTCGCTCCATTCCCGGCACTAGGAAGGGGGATCTCATCCTCTGTCGGCCCCTCCTCGCCATCGTCGTCTCGGGCGGAAGGAGCAGAGATTCAACGTTGCGTCACCTCTTCTTCCTCTCCGTCGAGCCACTCGAGCTCCTCTTCGCGTCATAGGGTGAGCGTTCGACGTACTCTCCCCCTATCCCGTGTGCTTGTCCGCTCGTGGTGCCGGAGTTGCGGCGCCGTCGTTGTTCTGCGCGACCAGTTGCGCAGCCGTGTCGAGCCGCCGTCGTAGGGTCCCTCCGCGTGGGTTAGCCACGGGAATGGGTTACCCATTCCTCCCGAGTCCCGAGCCGTAGTAGCCATTCAGTTTAGATCGCCGGAGCGTCACCAGAGAACCTCCCCTGTTCCGGCCGTTGCGGTTGTGTGCAGTAGGAGCAGAGGGGGCTGCTCAAAAGAGCATATCCCCCCTCTCTGCTAAGTTTCGAACGAGTAGCGCAGTGCCAACAGAGCCTGGGCACGCGCAGCGCATCGCGGGTTCGATCCCCCGCAGGCCCCTTTTTCATTTCTTGTTTTCGCTAGTGGCACATGCTTGCCAGGGAGGTTTAACATGCTTCCTTCCTCTTCTCTATCGAGAGCTGAAGTGGTAGCCCAGTGGTGCATAGGTGTGTAATGGTGCTAGGGGTTGTGGGTTCGAAACCCAGGGCCTCCCCTTTTATTTTTTTATCTATGTTATTTTTTCTATTCCTTTCTTTTGCTGCATATTGATGTATTGTTTCTTTTAAAAAACCCAGAGGGTGTTTTATTTCTTTTAAGGCCTAGAGTGCATGTGTGAGCACATGAGTGCATGTGTATGTGCATGTATGCATGTGTGTTTGTGCACATGAGTGAATGTGTGCGCACATGTGGGTGTGTGTGTGTGCATGGGGTTGCACATACACTTGTGCAAGAGGGCCTAACCCTCATGTTGCACCTATTCTTATAGTGTGTGTGTGTGTGTGAGCACATGTATGTGTATGTGTGTGCTCATGCATGTGTGTGTTTGTGTATGTGTGCATATGCACTTGTGCATGAGGGCCTCACCCCTCATGTTTGCCACTATGGAGTGGTGTTGTTGTGTATAGAGCTTGTGGGTGTACATGTGTAGGTGTAGATGTGCAATATGTGCTAGTTTTACCTGTGATGTTATTCATTTATAGCTTATTGGATTCTAGGTGATATTTTTCGAGCTAGCTTTGTGCCTTGATGTTACATGCAAGTACCCATGTATTACATATGATTTTGGGGTAGAATAATCCCAGGAATCCATTGGTGCAATCAAATTTCACTTTAGATCTACTTCATAAAACTGTTATTTTCTGTCATGATGCCATGTTTAGTGCTTTGTATTAGGTGGTGCCTTGACACTTTGAGGATGAACGCTTGATGTTGTGGTAGTGGGTGAACCCCTCTATAGCATGGGGTCTTTGTTTTGTTCTTAGGAATTTGTATGCACCTATTGTGCCCTGTCAAAGTTGACACTTGGCCGAAACTGACAGATTTGTGAAACCTTGTGATTTTCACTAAGTCTGGGAATCTGATGTTATTTTCTTCCCCTGTTGTCTTGGATGAATTAGCTCCTGTGTTGGGAATCAGCCCATGCAACAAACTAAAGTTTGTGAACTTTTATGTTTGTTTAGCTCCCTGTTAAATTTCATGCTTATACACTTTCTGTACATATCATTTTGGAGGCTGCCAAAATTCTTCAGAGCATAAGCAGCTGGTGAAAATCTGTGGTCTTCACTAAGTCCCAGAATCTGTGATATTTTGTCCAAGTTTGTGTCTATAGATCTGCTCATGGCTGATTCCTTTGTATTAACTTATTGTTCAGGGTTGTAGAGCTTTCGGATGGCTTCTGCCTCATATCTTGTTTGGCTCTTTTAGATGGTTGTAGCAACTTTAAATATTGTAGACAAACTGCTATGATGCTGTTGAAAACAGATTGCATGTTTTTGTTGATTTGAAGCTTGTGTGGGCATTGTTGTTGGTGTGGTGTGTTCCCATGCACCACCCCACTTATATTTTGTTGCTTGATCATGTGGCAACCTGGTAACACGAGGGGAGTGCCATTGGAGTGTGTTTGTGGCTGATTTGAACCGTAGGTCTCCATAACTTGTTTCGTAGTTTCCGGTTGATCCGTGACTCCGTTTTCTATGTTCTTTATATTTTTTTGCATCGTTTTCTCGTAATGCACATGTTCATGCCATATTAATGCATGTCAAGATAACTTAATATGAGGTTCTATTTAGAATTCAATTAACTCAACTAATGCAAATGAAAGTGACTAAAATAGTGATGCATGATTCCTTCTTCACACATGCATCATATTGCTTGTTGCATTATGTTCTGTTGGTGATCATTGGTTTTTATCTTATCTTGGGTAGCATTGGGTTTCTGGAGAGTACGTGTAGGAAGGTCAAGAGGAGTTCCAAGATGAAGACATCACAAGCAAGATGACCGTGACCTTGATACCGTATCTAGCTTTGTTATGCTTAGAATCACGTTTCCTTCGATACATGATCGCTGCCTACCACGTGATATAAACGCCACATGTCTTTGCCATGAAACCCAAACACTTCCCTCTCCTAGCAAATGTAGTTTGGCTAAGTTGGCTTGCTCAACCTCTAATGAGTAGCTTTGCTAGTTGCAGGTGCCAGCTGTCTCATGTGGTAACATGAGTATTTTGATATCATTATGTTTAAACTGCTATTTAATTAATGCACTTATATACTTGGTAAATGATAGGACGCCTATCCTTTTGCCGGGTGATTTGTTCCATTGTTGCCGCCTTAGTTTTTGTTACCGGTGTTTGATTCCATAACTGATCACTCCTAACACGGTCGGGGTTGTTATGGGGACCCCGTTGATAAATTGTATAGCGTTAAGGCTCGTCTGGCAGGACCCAACATTGGTTTTAATCTGCTAATCACATAATAATAATTTGCATAGGGAATAGCTACCCCGAGGATTTAATCGACAACCCGGGCCAGTGCTCCTCATGAGTGTTGGTCCACCCTGGCAACCGCCGATGGCTACCAGGGGCAACTATGTGATTGGCCTACCGGAAGTTTGGACAATTCGTCGTGTCCTGAGAACGAGATACGCGGCTCCTATCGGGTTCGTCGACACGACGGGAGGTCTTGCCATATTTGTCTTACCTTAGCGATATATCTTGCGTATAGGAATCCTAGTGAAACTTTGGGTCTCCTCAAAGTTGAGGTTTTCCTCTAAGGAATCCGACAAGATCACGAGTTTGATGATAGAGGATGACTTTGCGGCCCGTGGCAGTTTGTTATAGACTAGTTGGAGCACTCGTGCAGGGTTTAATCTCTCGGAAAGCCTTGCCCGCGGTTATGTGGAAAACATGGATAATTTGTTAACATCCGGTTCTAGACAACTTGAAGTAACTCTAATAAAACTGCCAACTGTGTGCGTAACCGTGACTGTCTCCTCCAGAGATCCTTCTCTGGTCGAGAACACGGCGGGGTTATGTTTGACGTAGGTAGGTGTTCAAGATCACTTAGTGATCAATCTAGTCTTTGATCTCTCGCGTAGACCACCATATGAATACCCTGATCATCGTAAGTTAGCCACCATATATGCTTAGGTTGCTGCAAACCCATACACTAAACCTTTCCCACCTAATAACTTGGCTAGATTCAGTACCAAGGTCATTAGATTGCTGAGTCCCCGTGGCTCACAGATTACTACAACCCCAACAGGTACAGGTACGCCCGACGCAGGAGATCCTGATGAGGACTCTGGCCGTCTGTATGTGAACTATCTGGAAGACTAAGGACATGGTCGTGATCATGGGCTAGCATACGGGATGTGTTAGATCATCTATTTTCTATTTAAGTCCGTAGCTGGACCTGCTGCTACTCAGAATAATGTGTGTCTGTAAACTATATGATATATTCTTAACAGATGGCAAGTGTATGCCTTACTTGTTAATCTTTAATTATGTATTGTGATGATTATCCCGTTTACAAAACGCATAGATGCGCCCCTTTCCCCTTTTGAGGCCTCGCCCCCAAATAAGGAAAGGGCCGCATCTTAGTCGTTACAAGTTGGTAATCAGAGCCTTACGACCATAGGAGCCTTTGTGTGATCGAGCTTGACCGAGTCGAGTCTAGTAAAATGTTTTGAGTCTTAGTTATATCGGGGAGTAGGTTTCTTTTTTCTCCTCTTCTATGCTCTGGTGAGGTTCTCGACTTAAGAAATCTTAATTCTACTCCTCTTCTCGCTCAATTTTTTTTAGGATCACGCAGGTATTTTGAAATCTATATGATATCGATGTGACGGAGTTCTCTCTTGGTGCCTCCTGTCTGACTTGATTTCTTCCAGGGAGTCGAGCTCTAGGGGATTCTTGTGCACATCGCCATCATTCAGATTTCTTAATATCTCAGGACGGAGTATGTTCGTAATTGCTTCAATACTAGTAGTGACGAGAGGAGTCCGGCTTCCCCACTACTGGTGCAGAGAGTTACAGATGTATCGCCACAATTTGTATCGTTGTGATTACGAGGGTCTATAGTAGATGAAGGTCCGAGATTCTGGTTATGTTTTGACGGATGTAATACACTGGACGGGTTAGTATATGAGTTGTGTGACATATTACTCCTTTTATCCGTGTACCAGATTGCATGACCAGTTATTTCGGAAATTCATAGGTGGGATATCAAATAGTGACTTATAGGACAATCTTCCTATAGATGCATGATGTGAGGTTGGGATTCGACCTTCAGTGGGTACGTTTGTTCATAGTTGTCTTACAGTGGTTCTCGTTGTGTCTTAAAGAGTCCTCGTAGCTTGCTACGACTCGGGGATGCTTCGTAAGTCGTGTGCACTGCCTTGCACAGGATGGCTAGTGTAAGTTCGAGCCCGTGCGATCATATCCACGAAGATATCGGATGGAATCTCTGTCATACGTTTGTTCCGAGCAGTTCTAGCTCATACTTGGTTTGCAAGTGATCTTTAATCTGATTTTGTCGACAGTCACTTTGAGGAAGCATTCTTACTATTTTGTTCGAGTGCAATTGCTAATATTCTTGTTCAGATATTCCTGCCTTTTGATTCAGCTTTACCTTGAATGTTATTCTCTGGTCTAATGTGTTGTCCGTCTTTAGGATGGATCCACCAACGCGCCGGAATTTGGGTCGCAAGGGTACTGATGTTGCGCCACCACCCCCTCCAACACCTCCGACGCTGCCTCCTCCTGCAGAGGCTTGACAAGAAGTGATGGCTGCAACAAATGCTAACACCCAGATGTTAATCCAGCTGTTGCAAGAGAGGAAAAATCAGCAGCAGGGCAATTTCAACCATGGTGGTAAGCAGTTTGCATCTCTGAATCAATTCGTGGTGAACCAGCCAAAGACCTTCACGTCGTGTGCTTAGCCGTCCAGAGGACTTCGTCAGACACTTTGAGTGCAGCAATGTCCATCCAAAGGACTTCGTCAAGTTTGCAACATTTCAGCTCATGGGGCTGGCAGCAGTTTGGTGGCAGAAGTTGAAGGACTCCAGGGGTGGCAGATTGATCAGTTGGGATGAGTTCTGCAGAGATTTCAGGTCTCACTATATCCCGTCTAGCTTTGTGGAAGAGTTGCGTGAGAAGTTCAGACGCTTGAAGCAAGGTGGTTCCTCTGTGTATAAGTACAACGTCGAGTTCCATGAGCTGGCTCGATATGCTTTGCAGGACATTCCAGATCAGAAGAGCAAGATCTATCAGTTCAGAGGTGGACTCAGAGAGGACTTGCAGCTGGCCCTCGTCTTGCACTATCTTGATGAGTTTTATAAGTTCTATAACTTGGCTCTCAGGGTTGAGGCAGCTTTGCTTAGGGTGGAGAATTCGAGGAAGCGTTTCAGAGAGTCCAGTTCGTCGCCCTCAACTCAGGTGGTTACGAAGCAGCAGAAATACTGGGTGTCTCCTCCTCCTCCTCGGCAGACTCAGCAGTTCAAGCAATCAGGTGGTCGTGGTTGTTCCCACCCACCCAACCCAGCTTTCAAGCAGAGGTTTCAGCAGCAGAAGCAAGGGAATCCCCAGGTGCAGTTCTGTCAGCCGACAAATGTTACATGTCACAAGTGTGGGCAAAAGGGTCACTATGCCAACAAGTGCACCTCTCAGCTGCGTCTTCTGCCCCCTCCTCCAGGGATGCCTCCAAGCAATGCTATGGTGAAGTTCAATCCTAAGTATGCAAGAGTCGATATGGTGAATGCAGCTGAAGCAGACAACTCCTTAGAAGTGATTATGGGTAAACTCCTAGTTAATGAATTTTCTGCAAAGGTTTTATTTGATTCTGGTGCATCGCATTCATTCATTTCAAGGCCTTTTATTGCAAAGCATGAGATGTGTTGTGAAGATTTGCCTAGGTCCTTAACTGTGGTTTCACCGGGGTTGCAAATGAATTCTCGCTTCATAGTTCCTGATATCACTGTCAAGATGGGTAATTATGCCTTTCTGGCTTCTCCTATTGTCCTTGGCAACTCTGATATTGATTTGATCCTTGGAATGGATTGGTTGGCTATGAACAAGGCGTCTATTGATTGTGAAGCTAAAGAAGTGAAGCTAACTCATTCTTTGGAGGACATGATTATCTTCGCAGCGCGTGATGACACGGTCCGTCTGTTTTCCTTAAATGAGAAGGGTGAGATCTCTCCAATTTCGCAATTCCTAGTGGTCTGCGAATATGAAGATGTTTTTCCGGAAGAACTGCCACGAATGCCTCCACACCGAGAAGTTGAGTTCATAATTGAGATTGAACCAGGTACTGAGCCTGTGTGCAAACGGCCGTACAAACTGGGTCTAGAAGAGCTGAAGGAGCTGAAGAAACAACTTCATGAGCAAGAGCGTCTGGGTCTGATCAGACCAAGCTCATCTCCTTGGGGCTGTGGAGTTCTTTTCGTCAAGAAGAAGGATGGTATGGAACGACTTTGTGTCAATTACCGTCCATTGAATAAGAAGACAATCAAAAATAAGTATCCAGTTCCTAACATTAATGAGTTGTTTAAGCAATTGAAAGGGGCTAAGATCTTCTCCAAGCTTGATCTCAGGATGGGTTATTGATAACCCACAAGTAAAGGGGATGGCAACAGTTTTCGAGGGTAGAGTATTCAACCCAATTTTTTTGATTCAACACAAGGGGAAGCCAAACAATATTCTCAAGTATTAGCAGTTGAGTTGTCCATTCGACCACACCTGAAAGACTTAGTATCTGCAGCAAAGTAGTGTGATAGCAACAGTCGCAACAGTAACCAGTAGCAACAGTGACAGCAGTAGCGACAGAGTAACAATAGCAACAGTGACAACAGTAGCGGCAAAGTAACAGTAGCAGCAGTGACAACAGTAGCGGCAAAGTAACATAGCAAGGACCAGTCGGAAAAGACTCGTAGGCATTGGATCGGTGATGGATAATTATGCCGGATGATATTCATCATGCAACACTTATAACACGGAGAGATATGTAACTAGCTCTAGTTCATCAATGTAATGTAGGCATGTATTCCGTATATAGTCATACGTGCTTAGGGAAAAGAACTTGCATGGCATCTATTGTCCATCCCTCCCATGGCAGCGGGGTCCTAATGGAAACTACGGGATATTAAGGTTCTCCTTTTAATAGAGAACCGGAACAACGCATTAGCACTTAGTGAATACATGAACTCCCCATCCTATGGTCATCTCCGGGAGTGGTTCCGGATATTGTCACTCCGGGGTTGCCGGGTCATAACACATAGTAGGTGACTACAACTTGCAATATAGGATCAAGAACACACATATATTGACGAGAACGTAATAGGTTCAGATCTGAAATCATGGCACTCGGGCCCTAGTGACAAGCATTAAGCATGGCAAAGTAGTAGTAACATCAATCTCAGGACATAGTGGATACTAGGGATCAATCCCCATCAAAACTAACTAAATTATATGATAGATCTCATCAAACCCATCACCGTCCAGCAAGCCTCTGATGAGATTATTCACGAACGATGAAGAGCATCATGGAATTGGCGATGAAGGAAGGTTGGTGATGACGATGACGACGATCTCCCCTCTTCGGAGCCTAGAACGGACTCCAAATCTACCCTCCAAAGGAAGAACAGGTGGTGGCGGCGCCTCCGTATTGTAAAATGCGATGAACTCTTCTCCCTGATTTTTTTCCGGATGAAAGGGACTAAATAGAGCTGGAGTGGGAGGCGGTGGAGCTCTAAGGACCCCATAAGCCTGCTAGGCGCGGCCAGGGGGGCGTGCCTGGTGGGCTTGTGGGCTCCTTGCTGCACTCCTCCGGTTGATTCTTGCGCCAATATTTTTTATATATTCCACAAAAAATCCTCGTAAATTTCTAGGTCATTCCGAGAACTTTTATTTCTACGCAAAGACAACACCATGGCAATTCTACTGAAAACAACGTTAGTCCGGGTTAGTTCCATTCAAATCATGCAAATTAGAGTCCAACACAAGGGCAAAAGAGTTTGGAAAAGTAGATACGACGGAGACGTATCAACTCCCCCAAGCTTAAAGCCTTGCTTGTCCTCAAGAAATTCAGTTGATAAACTGAAACAGACAAAAGAAAAACTTTTACGAACTCTGTTTGATCTTATTGTTGCAATTATGTCTAACTCATATTCAAAATTTTAGCAAGATCATAAGCTAACCACATAAGCAATGACATTTAGGTCTCAAGAGGAACTCATATCCATGGCATAATCAACTAGCGAGCAATAATAATGAGTTTCAAATGTCAACACTTCAATCAAAACAATCATGAAGCAGTATGAACAGATGGTATGTCGCTAGCTCTTTCTGAGACCGCATAACATAAATGTAGAGCACCTTCAAAGACCAAGGGCTGATTGAACATTGCAATTCATGGCAAAGAAGATCCAGTCACAGTCATACTCAATAACAATTAAAAGCAAAGCATAGAAATGACAGAGGTGCTCTCTAATTGGTGCTTTTATAAGGAGAGGATGACCCAACAGAAACATAAATGGACAGGCCCTTCGCAGAGGGAAGCATTGATTTGCGGAGGTGTCAGAGCTCAAGCTTTTAAAACAGAGATAAATAATTTTGGGTGGCATGCTTTCATTGTCAACGCAATGACCAAGAGTTTTCACAGTCTTCCATGCTACACATACTATAGGCGGTTCCCAAACAGAAAAGTAAAGTTTTGACTCCCCCACCACCGATCAATCATACTCCACGACTAGCCGAATACTCGGGTGCCGTCCATACCAACATCAATCCAGGGGGAGTTTTGTTTGCAATTATCTTTTTGATTTTAGCATGGAACTGTGCATTCCAATTACCGGCCCCTTTCTCGTGAATGATAGTGAATAAACACATATCGAGGATAACACACATAGCATGGAAGATACTGATCGCCCCTTGTCACCACATGAGCGGTTCGGGCATGCAAAGTAGATTATTTCTTGAAGGTTTAGAGAGTGGCACATGCAAATTTACTTGGAACGGCAGGTAGATACCACATATAGGTAGGTATGGTGGACTCCTATGGAACAACTTTGGGTTTATGGAAGTCGATGCACAAGCAGTATTCCTGCTTAGTACAAGTGAAGGCTAGCAAAAGACTGGGAAGCGACCAACTAGAGAGCGACAACAGTCATCGAAATGCATTGAGATTAACTAACATTGAGTGCAAGCATGAGTAGGACATAAATCACCATGAACATGAATATCATAGAGGCTATGTTGATTTTGTTTCAACTACATGCGTAAACATGCGCCAAGTCAAGCCACTTGAATCATTCAAAGGAGGATACCATTCTATCATACTACATCATGATCATATCAAAATTCATGTTGGCATCCAAGACAAACCATTATAAGCTCCTAGCTAATTAAGCATGGCATCAGAAACTATGATCTCTAAGTTTTCATTGCAAACATGTTTCTCACAACAAAGCTGAACTAGAAACGATGAGCTAGTCATATTTACAAAAACAAAATAGATCGAGTTCATACCAGCTTTTCCAGGCTTAGTCACTTCATCATATATCGTCATTATTGCCTTTCACTTGCACGACCAAATGATGTGAACAATAATAAGAGTGCTCGTGCATTGGACTAAGCTGGAATCTGCAAGCAAACACAAAGGAGAAGACAAAGTAATAAGGCTCTATGACAGATAAACAGATATGCATGCGAGAGCCACTAAACATTGTAAACATGGTCTTCTACCTTGACCCAAAGAAAAAGAAAACTAATTACACGGGAAAGCTCCCAACAAGCAAAAGAAGAACGGAAAATCTTTTGGGTTTACTCAAACTAAACAAACACACGAGAATAAAGCGAGAAAAAGAAATAAACTAGAATGGATGATACAGTGGCAAAGTGTGAACACCGACTATCAAAGTGGAAGCATAAGCATGAATATAAAGTCGGTGAGAAACATGTACTCCCCCGAGCTTAGGCTTTTGGACTAAGTTGGTCTACTCCCAAGGATGGTCCGGGCGATACCCAAAATCATAATGGGGGTTGTACGGGAGCGCTGCAACTACCGTCTGATAGCTGCCTCACGGAGGCGAGCAACCTTTACGTCCCGCTCATACTCCTCTTCCTCTCCTCTGGTAATGTAATATCTCCGTTTTACCTAAAAGTCAAAGAAGGCAGGAGGAGAAAGGGTAATATAGAAAACACAATGTTGGTTAAATATTAACCGGTATATGAGGGATTCATTATCCCTCTCAAGGAACTGATAGCGTGTCATAGCGGCGCGATCAAGGAAAGCTGTATGGAGCGGGGGATCTCCTTCGCGGATAGGTACTCCAAGAAAAATTGCTATGCGAGTGGCATAGATCCCACCAAAGAAATCCCCTTCATTAGCATTATTATTCATCCTCCTTGCTATTATAGCTCCCATGTTGAAACTTCTATCACCCGTTACTACGCTCTTAAGAATACTAAGGTCGGGTGCACAGAGGTGATAATGCTCAATCTTGCCGTTAATGCATCTACCTATGAAGAGTTCAAAGTAATGCAAGGCAGGAAAATGAATGCTCCCTATGGTAGCCTGCGTAATATCTCTAGTTTCTCCGATAGTCATACAAGAGAAAAAAATCTCTAACCAAAGATTTAGGAGGATCATTGAGACTACCCCAATCGAGTATTTTGCAAATTCTATTGAAATCCTCTAAATCCATGGTATACGATTTGTCATAGAGATCAAACAGTACAGATGTATCATGGCCAGTTGAAAATTTGAATTTACGAACAAAAGAGGCAGTGAGAGTAGTATATTGTTCACATTTATCGGAGATGAATTCTTCGAGTCCGACGTTGTGAGCAAGTGTATCAAACTCGTCTTTGAAACCTGCCTCAATCATGAATTCATCAGAAGGCCATTAACATGGTTGTACCTGTGCGTTCCTCTGTTGGTAAGGATCGGGCTCCCGGATCGCGAGACATGGACCCTTCTTGCTTGAGGAACCACCATGATAGTTTCTCGTGAACATCTTCCTTTTCTGAATTTTTCAGTGACTCAAAGGAAAAGTGAACAAGGCTCAACGAAACTGATGGCAACTACTGCTACAAGTGCCTAGAGGCCATATCACGCATCAAAACTACTTGGGACCAGCTAAAATTAGCATGCAAAGCTCAAGAACAGGGTCACCAAGCCAGCAAAAATACGCAATGAATAAGGCACTAGAGCAAAAACTAATTGGACCAATGAAGGAGTCACATACCAAGGAGCAATTTCCCCAAAATAGTTTGGTGAATGGGGATTTTCACAAGGAGATCGAAAATCGCAGCAAGAAGAGCAAGAACATGGGTTTGAGCTGCGAAACGATTTTTTTGGAGGTAGGAGAAGGAGATGGGAGCTGCAATAAGTGGAGGGGGACACGTGGGCCCCACAAGCCTGTTAGGCACGGCCAGGGGGTGCCCGCGCCTCCAGGTCTTGTGGCCCACTGGTGCATCCCCCTGACTAGCTCTCCGTCTCAGAATTTTTCAAAAGTTCCAGCAAAAATCATACTTGATTTTCACGGCATTCGGAGAACTTTTATTTTCGGTACACTTTTCTATGGGACGCAAAAACAGAAAACAGGGAAGACTCAAGCTAAATCGATCATTTTTCTTCTAAGCAACAGAAGGTGAAAGCTTGGAACAGAGGGTTGTGACTCCTCGATTCATCCATCCCATGGTCATCAAAAGAAATCCGTCAATGAGGTTCATCAAGTCTCCATGACAAACTTTTTCAAATCGCTTCAGAAGGAACGGAGAATTTTCGAATAGTCACTAGGTTACCTCAATGGGGATGTGCATATCCCCAACAAGCAAATCATACTTCATCTTGACAGTAGGTATAGGGCATTCAAAGCTCCCAATAAGAATCGATGAAGTTTTTTCAATAGCATTGATGCAATATACTCGATATTGTTTCTTCGGAAAGTGCACTGTATGCTCATTACCATTGACATGGAAAGTGACATTGCCTTTGTTGCAATCTATAAGAGCCCCTGCAGTGTTTAAAAAGGGTGTTCCAAGGATGACCGCCATGGCATCATCCTCGGGAATGTCCAGAATAACAAACTCCGTTAAGATAGTAACGTTAGCAACCACAAGAGGAACATCCTCGAAAATGCCTATAGGGAAAGCAGTTGATTTGTTGGCCATTTGCAGAGAGATTTCAGTGGGTGTCAACTTATCCAGTTCAAGTCTACGATAAAGGAGAGAGGCATAACACTAACACCGTCTCCAAGGTCGCATAAAGCAGTTCTAACGTAGTTACCTTTAATGGATCAAGGTATAGTGGGCACTCCGGGATCACCTAGTTTCTTAGGAGTTCCGCCCTTGAAGGTGTAGTTGGCAAGCATGGTGGAAATCTCAACCTCAGGTATCCTCCTCTTATTAGTCACAATATCCTTCATGTACTTAGCATACGGAGACATTTTGAGCATATCTATCAAACGCATTTGCAGAAAGACAGGTCTAATCATTTCAACAAATCGCTCAAAATCCTCATCATCCTTTTTCTTGGGTGGTTTGGGAGGAAAGGGCATGGGTTTCTGAACCCATGGTTCCCTTTCTTTACCATGCTTCCTAGCAATGAAGTCATTCTTATAATATCTCGTAGTCTTAGGCTGTGGGTTATCAAGGTCAACAGGTTCAATCTCCACATACTTATCATTGCTATGTTTAGCATCAACATGAATATCACTATCGATATTATCACTAGGCTCATGTTGATCACCAGATTGTGTTTCAGCATCAAAAACATAGATATCGTTTGGACTCTCGGGTGTAACAGAAACATGGTTCCTAGCCCGCAAGTTCCTATCATCTTTCTTTTTCTGTCTAGGATGACTAGGTGCATCAGTGCTAACTCCTTGAGAATCTTGTTCAATTCTCTTAGGATGACCCTCAGGATACAAAGGTTCCTGGGTCATTCTACCGCCTCTAGTGACGACTCTATCAGAATTGTCATTCAACTCATTGAGCAAGTCATTTTGAGCCTTACGTACTTGTTCTACCTGAGTAGTGACCGTAGATGCATGTTTACTCAAAAGCTTAAGATCATTGACATTTCTGTCCACACAAGCACTTAAATGACTAAGCATACGAGCATTCTGTTCCAATTGTCTGCTAACATAATCATTGAAACTTTGTTGTTTGTCAAGAAAGTTATCAAATTCATCCAG
Source organism: Hordeum vulgare subsp. vulgare (assembly GCF_904849725.1). NCBI lineage: Eukaryota > Viridiplantae > Streptophyta > Magnoliopsida > Poales > Poaceae > Hordeum > Hordeum vulgare. The sequence continues at coordinate 364,588,739 of NC_058521.1, forward strand.
GCATAAGCTAGTAGGTTTATCAAAAGGAATACCACTCTCATTGAATCTACGAAGAGAATTTACCTCTACTACCTGTATCGGGTTAGCAAGACCATGGATCTCTTCGATAGGTGGTAGATTTTTGACGTCTTCAGATTTAATGACGTTCTCTTTCATAGATTTCTTAGCTTCTTGCATATCTTCGGGACTGAGGAATAGAATACCTCTTTTCTTAGGAGTTGGCTTTGGAGGTGGTTCAGGAATAGTCCAAGCATTCTCATTACACATGATATTATTCAATAGGATCTCAGCTTGTTCCACAGTTCGTTCCCTAAAAACACAACCGACACAACTATCTTGGTGGTCCTTGAAGCATCGGTTAGTCCATTATAGAAGATATCAAGTATTTCATTCTTCTCAAGAGGGTGATCAGGCAAATCATTTAGCAGTTGGACGAGCCTCCCCAAGCTTTTGGGAGACTCGCTTCTTCAACTTGCGCAAAGTTGTATATTTCCTGCAAGGCAGCTTGCTTCTTATGGGCAGGAAAATATTTTTTAGAGAAGTAGTAGATCATATCCTAGGGACTACACACACAATCAGGAGCAAGAGAAGTGAACCAGGTCTTAGCATCATCCTTTAGCGAGAAAGGAAACAACTTAAGGATATAGTCGTGGCGGATCTTTTCCTCACTCGTGAATAGGGTGGCTATATCGTGCAGCTTAGTAAGATGGGCTACAACCATTTCAGACTCATAACCATGAAAAGGATCAGATTCAACCAAAGTGATTAACTCAGGGTCGATAGAGAATTCATAATCCTTATCGGTCACAAAGATAGGCGAAGTAGCAAACTTTGGTCGTATGTCATCCTAGCGTTAAGAGACTTTTCTTTCCACTTACGGAGTAACTTCTCAACATCATAGCTAACCTTACAAGCAAGAAAGTCCTCAGCTATCTCTCCCTCCATAACATAACCCTCATGCATATCAAACAATTCATATCTAGGAGAGCTAGTTCTAACAAGTGAAATAGTAGGTTCTACTTCAATAATCTCAGCAGTTTCAGAAGTATCATCACATCTAGCAGTAGCTCTAGCAATTTGTGCATCAAGGAATGCTCCTAGTGGCACAACAGTATCAAGCATAGCATCATCACAAGCATCATGGATAGCAGAGGTAGCATCATCAAGCACAGGCGACACATCAAAATTTCTAGCAGGAGGTGGTGTCGCAAACTTACTCATAACTGAAGGTAAATCAAGTGCGGAGCTAGATGACAGTTCCTTCCCTGTCCTCGTAGTTGAGGCCAAGACTTTAGTTTTGGGATCTCTCGGATTCCTCATAGTGACCAGCACACGTAAATCCCAAGTGACTCAGAGAATAGAGCTATGCCTCCCCGGCAACGACGCTAGAAAATAGTCTTCATAACCCACAAGTATAGGGGACCGCAACAGTTTTCGAGGGTAGAGTATTCTACCTAAATTTGTTGATTCGACACAAGGGGAAGCAAAAGAATATTCTCAAGTATTAGCAGTTGAGTTGTCAATTCAACCACACCTGAAAGACTTAGTATCTGCAGCAAAGTATCAGTAGCAAAGTAGTGTGATAGCAACAGTAGCAATAGTAACCAGTAGCAATAGTGACAGAAGTAGCGACAGAGTAACAGTAGCAACAACGACAACATTAGCGGCAAAGTAACAGTAGCAGCAGTGACAGCAGTAGCGACAAAGTAAAGGAGCAAGGACCAGTAGGAAAAGACTCGTAGGCATTGGATCGGTGATGGATAATTATGCCGGATGATATTCATCATGCAACAGTTATAACACGGAGAGATGTGTAACTAGCTCGAGTTCGTCAATGTAATGTAGAGATGTATTCCGTATATAGTCATACGTGCTTAGGGAAAAGAACTTGTATGACATCTATTGTCCATCCCTCCCGTGGCAGCAGGGTCCTAATGGAAACTACGGGATATTAAGGTTCTCCTTTTAATAGAGAACCGGAACAACGCATTAGCACTTAGTGAATACATGAACTCCTCATACAACGGTCATCTCAGGCAGTGGTTACGGCTATTGTCACTCCGGAGTTTGCCGGGTCATAACACATAGTAGGTGATTACAACTTGCAGGATAGGATCAAGAACACACATATATTGACGAGAACATAATAGGTTCAAATCTGAAATCATGGCACTCGGGCCCTAGTGACAAGCATTAAGCATCGAAAAGTAGTAGCAACATCAATCTCAGAACATAGTGGATACTAGGGATCAAACCCATCAAAACTAACTCGATTACATGATAGATCTCATCCAACCCATCACCGTCCAGCAAGCCTACTATGAGATTACTCATGAACGATGAAGAGCATCATGGAATTGGCAATGAAGGAAGGTTGGTGATGACGATGGTGACGATATCCCCTCTCCGGAGCCCAAAACGGACCCCAGATCTGCCCTCCACAGGAAGAACACGTGGTGGCGGTGCCTTCGTATCATAAAACACGATGAACTCTTCTCCCTGATTTTTTTCTGGACGAAAGGGACTAAATAGAGCTGGAGTTGGAGGCGGTGGAGCTCTGAGGGCCCCACAAGCCTGCTAGGCGCGGCCAAGGGGGCGCCTGGTGGGCTTGTGGGCTGCTCGCTCCACTCCTCCGGTTGATTCTTGCGCTAGTATTTTTATATATTCCACAAAAAATCCTCGTAAATATCCAGGTCATTCCGAGAACTTTTATTTGTGCACAAAAACAACACCATGGAAATTCTGCTGAAAACAACGTTAGTACGGGTTAGTTCCATTCAAATCATGCAAATTAGAGTCCAAAACAAGGGCAAAAGAGTTTGGAAAAGTAGATACGATGGAGACGTATCAGTTATCATCAGATTCGCATTCGCGAAGAGGACATTCCAAAGACTGAATTCAGAACAAGCTTTGTCTCGTATGAGTACACGGTGATGTCTTTCAGTCTAGCCAATGCTCAACCGACCTTCTGGTTGGATGATGAATTATATCTGCTCCCCATTGAAGAATGAATTCATCTTGTTGTATCATGATGATATTCTGGTCTTTTCGGAAACTGAGCAAGAGCATGAAGAACATCTCAGGCTTGTGCTTGATAAGCTAAGAGAGCATCAGTTCTATGCTAATTTTTCCAAATGTGAGTTCTGGTTGAAGGAAGTTGTCTACCTTGGGCACATCATCTCTGCCGAGGGCATCAAAGTTGATCCATCGAAGGTGCAGGCCATTGTTGAGTGGGAACATCCACAAAATGTAAAACACCTTCGAAGCTTTTTCCGGCTTGCAAGCTATTGCAGAAGATCCGTTGAGAATTTCTCCAATATTCCTAAGCCTGTCTCAAGTCTTCTTCAGAAGGGTGCGAAGTATGTCTGGTCTCCAAAGTGTCAGTTGGCTTTCGACAGACTCAAAGAGAAGCTCACTTCTACTCCGGTCTTGGTTCCTTCTGATGACTCCAAACATTATCAAGTGTTCTGCGACGCCTCTCTTCAAGGTGTTGGTGCAGTGTTGAAGTCCAAGAAGGGTAACGATGCCATCTTCATCGTCATCGACAAGTTGAGCAAAGTCGCTCATTTCCTTCAAGTGAAGGAGTCTATCTCGGTAGCTCAGCTTGCAGAGCTGTATACGTCAAGGGTAGTCTCATTGCATGGTGTTCAGATGCTGATTTCTCTGGATTTGGAAAGCATCTTTACTTCCAAGTTCTGGGACTCATTTCAGTCTGTGATGGGTACTAAGATTCGACTCAGCACAACCTTTCGTCCTCAGACTAGTGGGCAAGTTGAGAGAGTCAATCAGGTCCTCGAGGATATGCTAAGAGCATGTGTCATTTCCTTTGAAATGAAGTGGGAAGACTTCCTACCTTTTGCTGAGTTTTCATATAACAACAGCTATCAGGCAAGTTCAGGCAAAGCTCCGTTTGAGATTCTCTATGGCAGGAAGTGTCGTACCCTGCTCAACTGGTTAGAGACTGGCGAGCATCAGATTCTTGGGAATGACATGATAGAAGAAGCAGAAGAGATGTGTCATGTCATTCGGGAGAATCTCAAAGCAGCGCAGTCCTGTCAGAAGAGCTACTATGATAGCAAGCATCGTGACATGTCTTATGAGCTTGATGACTTTGTCTATCTTAAAGTGTCTCCTATGAAGGGAACTCAGTGTTTTGGCATCAAAGGGAAGCTTGCTCCTCATTTTGTTGGGCCTTTCAGAATTGTTGGCAAGAGAGGCGACCTTGCATATCAATTAGAGCTCCCTTCAAACTTCGCAAATGTGCATGACGTGTTCCATGTCTCTTAGCTCTGGAGATGCTTCAAGACTCCCGAGCACACAGTTGATCTACAGGATATCGACCTTCAACCCGACCTATTCTAGCGTGAGCATCCAGTTGCAGTTCTTGAGACGACTGAGCGCAAGACCCACAATAAGTCAATCAAGTTTCTCAAGGTGCAATGGTCACATCAGTCCGGTAAAGAGGCCACTTGGGAGCGCGAGGATCACCTCCGTTCCAAATTTCCAGAGTTCTTTCAGTCCTAGATCTCGGGTCGAGATCTTCTTGTAGTATAGGAGAGTTTGTAATGCCCCAGATGTAATCCTTGCCATATTGGGATCCTTTCCTTTTGTGGAACTATGTTGTGGTTGCTATAAAGTCATCATTTCATGTGGATCATTTCATGACATCATCTTTGCATCATGGCATCATTCTTTTCTTTTGCATTGTTTCATTCTTGTTGGTTGCTAGCTATGCTTGTGGTGGTGTGTGATGATGTGGAGGTTTCCAAACTATGCCTTCAAACAACATTGCTTTACTAACTATGTTAAAACCTTCCCCCCTTTTTTATTTATTTAACTTGTGTGTCAAACCTTCCTAGAGCCTGTTTTAAAACGTTAAACATTTAGTGTATTATCTTGTGCTTGAAGGGGTATTGTCTTGAGGTTTTTAAACTTAAGTCATATGGGGTTTTTATTTACAAAAGAGCATATTAAATCCTGTTTTGGAATATAATTTAATTGTTCTAAAAATCGGATGTATATTTTTGTTAAATAGGGCATAATTCCCTTATGTCCTATGTATTTTTATTTTATTTTTCAAACCCCTATGTGGCTATGGGCATTTTGGTTTGTGTGATGTTTATTTTAAAAAGAGGAAACCCCCCTTTTTCTTTTTTCCTCCCGGGCGCTAGATAGAGCAGTGGCCCGGGTCTCTTCTTCCCTAGGCCTCACCTCTTTTTTCACCGTGCACAGCCGGCTCCCCTTTCCTTTCTTCCTCCTGACGCCGTCGCGTTCCCTTCTTTACGTCAGTGGAGCGATAGAGAGAGGCAGCACCGTCGACGCCGTGAATACACGGAAGCCGAGGGCTATAAAGCCTCGACGTGCGTGCCCCTCCTCCTAGGGTTCCTCTCCTTCCTTCTCTTCCGCCGCCAGCACCTTCTTCTCCCTCCATCTTCTCCCTCGTCAGGTAAGTTCAGAGAGAGCACCGCTCGTCGCCGTCGTACCTCCCCTCGTCGCCGACACGTCGCCGGGGAATCCGAGTGTGTAGGGAGGATGCTGGATCCTCCCTCGCTCCATTCCCGGCACTAGGAAGGCGGATCTCATCCTCTATCGGCCCATCCTCGGCGTCGTCGTCTCGGGCGGAAGTAGCAGAGGGTCAGCACCGCGTCGCCTCTTCTTCCTCTGCGTCGAGCCGCTCGACCTCCTCTTCGCGTCATAGGGTGAGCCTTCGACGTCTCCTCCCCCTCTCCCGTGTGCCTTTCCGCTCGTGGTGCCGGAGTTGCACCGCCGTCATTGTTCTACGCGGCCGGTTGTGCAACCGCGTCGAGCCGCCATCGTTGGGTCCCTCCACGTGGGTTAGCCACGGGAATGGGTTCCCCATTCCTCCCGCGTCTCGAGGGATAGCAGCCGTTCAGTTTAGATCGCCAGAGCGTAGCCGGAGAACCTCCCCTATTTCGGCCATCGTGGTTGTGTGCAGTAGGAGCACAGGGTGCTGCTTAAAGGAGCATCTCCCCCCTCTCTGTTAAGTTTGAAACAAGTAGCGCAGTGGCAACAGAGCCTGGGCACGCGCAACACGTCGCGGGTTCGATCCCCGCAGGCCCCATTTTTCATTTCTTGTTTTCGCTAGTGGCACATGCTTGCGAGGGAGGTTTAACCTGCTTCCTTCCTCTTCTCTGTCGAGAGCCGAAGTGGTAGCCCAGTGGTGCATAGGTGTGTAGTGGTGCTAGGGGTTGTGGGTTCGAAACCCAGGGCCTCCACTTCTATTTTTTTCATCTATGTTATTTTTTCTTTTCCTTTTCTTTTCCTGCATATTGTTGTATTGTTTCTTTAAAAAAAACCAGAGGGTGTTTTATTTCTTTTAAGGCCTAGAGTGCATGTGTGAGCACATGAGTGCATGTGTATGTGCGTGTATGCATGTGTGTGTGTGCACATGAGTGAATGTGTGCACACATGTGAGTGTGTGTGTGTGCATGGGGGTGCACATATACTTGTGCAAGAGGGCCTAACCCTCATGTTGCACCTATTCTTGTAGTCTCTGTGTGTGTGAGAGCACATGTATGTATATGTGTGTGCTCATGCATGTGTGTGTGTATGTGTGCATATACACTTGTGCATGAGGGCCTAACCCCTCATGTTTGCCACTATGGAGTGGTGTTGTTGTGTATAGAGCTTGTGTGTGTGCATGTGTAGGTGTAGATGTGCAATATGTGCTAATTTTACATGTGATGTTATTTATTTATAGCTTATTGGATTCTAGGTGATATTTTTCAGCTAGCTTTGTGCCTTGATGTTACATGCAAGTACCCATGTATTACATATGATTTGGGGGTAGAATCATCCCAGGAATCCATTGGCGTAATCGGATTTCACTTTAGAGCAACTTCATAAAACTGTTATTTTCTCTCATGATGCCATGTTTAGTGCTTTGTATTAGGTGGTGCCTTGACCCTTTAAGGATGAGTCCTTGATGTAGTGGTAGTTGGTGAACCCCTCTACAACATGGGGTCTTTGTTTTGTTCTTAGGAATTTGTATGCACCTACTGTGCCCTGTCAAAGTTGACACTTGGCTGAAACTGATAGATTTGTGAAACCTTGTGATTTTCACTAAGTCTGGGAATCTGATGTTATTTTCTTCCCCTGTTGTCTTGGATGAATTAGCTCCTGTGTTGGGATTCAGCCCATGCAACAAACTAAATTTTGTGAGCTTTTATGTTTGTTTTGCTTCCTGTTAAATTTCATGCTTATACACTTTCCGTAGATATCATTTTGGAGGCTGCCAAAATGCTTCAGAGCATAAGGAGCTGGTGAAAATATGTGATTTTCACTAAGTCCTAGAATCTGTGATATTTTGTCCAAGTTTGTGTGTATAGATCTTCTCATGGGTGATTCCTTCGTATTAACTTCTTGTTCAGGGTTGTAGAGCTTTTGGATGGCTTCTGCCTCATATCTTGTTTGGCTCTTTTAGATGGCTGTAGCTACTTTAAATATTGTAGACAAACTGCTATGATGCTGTTGAAAACAGATTGCATGTTTTTGTTGATTTGAAGCTTGTGTGGGCATTGTTGTTGGTGTGGTGTGTTCCCATGCACCACCCCACTTATATTTTGTTGCTTGATCATGTGGCAACCTGGTAACACCAGGGGAGTGCCATTGAAGTGTGTTTGTGGCTGATTTGAACCGGAGGTCTCCATAACTTCTTTAGTAGTTTCCGGTTGATTCGTGACTCCGTTCTCTACGTTCTTTATATGTTTTTGTATCGTTTTCTCGTGATGCACATGTTCATGCCATATTAATGCATGTCAAGATAACTTAATATGAGGTTCTGTCAGAATTCAATTAACTCAACTAATGCATATGAAAGTGAATAGAATAGTGATGCATGCTTCCTTCTTCACACATGCATCATATTGCTTGTTGCATTATGTTGTGTTGGTGATCATTGGCTCTTATCTTATCTTGGGTAGCATGGGGATCAGAGAGTGAGTACGTGGATTCTGGAGAGTACGTGTAGGAAGATAAAGAGCAGTTCCAAGCCGAAGACATCACAGGCAAGATGACCGTGACCTTGATACCGTACCTAGCTTTGTTATGCTTAGAATCACGTTTACTTCGATACATGCTCGCTGCCTACCACTTGATATAAATGCCACCTTTCTTTGCCATGAAACCCAAACACTTCCCTCTCCTAGAAAATGTTGTTTGGCTAAGTAGGATTGCTCGACCACTAATGCGTAGCTTTGCTAGTTGCAGGTGCCATCTCTCTCATGTGATAACATGATTATTTTGATATCATTATGTTTAAACCGCTATTTAATTAATGCACCTATATACTTCGTAAATGACGGGAGGCCTAGCCTTTTTCCGGGTGATTTGTTCCGTTGTTGCCGCCTTAGTTTCGGTTACCGGTGTTTGATTCCATAACCCATCACTCCTAACACGGTCAGGGTTGTTATGGGGACCCCCTTGATAAATCGTGTAGCGTTAAGGCTCGTCTGGCAAGACCCAACATTGGTTTTAATCTACTAATCACCTAATAATAATTTGCATAGGGAATAGCTACCCCGAGGATTTAATCAACAACCCGGGCCAGTGCTCCTCATGAGTGTTGGTCTACCCTGTCAACCGCCGGTGGCTACCAGGGGCAACACTGTGATTGGCCTACCCGAAGTTTGGACAATCCGTCGTGTCCTGAGAACGAGATACGTGACTCCTATAAGGTTCGTCGACACGACGGGAGGTCTTGCCAGATTTGTCCTACCTTAGCGATATATCTTGCGTATAGGATTCCCGGTGAAACTTTGGGTCTCCTCAAAGTTGAGGTTTTCCTCTAAGGAATCCGAGAGATCAAGAGTTTCGTGATAGAGGATGACTTTGTGGCCCGTGGCAGTTTGTGATAGAATAGTTGGAGCATCCCTGTAGGGCTTAATCTTTCGGAAAGCCGTGCCCGCGGTTATGTGGCAAACATGGATAATTTGGTAACATCCGGTTCTAGACAACTTGAAGTAACTCTAATAAAACTTTCAACTGTGTGCGTAACGGTGACTGTCTCCTCCGGAGATCGTTCTCAGGTCGAGAACACAGCGGGGTTATGTTTCACGTAGGTAGGTGTTCAGGATTACTTAGTGACCAATCTAGTCTTCAATCTCTCGCGTAGACCACCATATGAATACCCTGATCATCGTAAGTTAGCCACCATATATGCTTAGGTTGCTGCAAACCCGTACACTAAACCCTCTGTTGGGACCCCGATCCTAAGCCATAGGAATCCAGCCTGTAACACATCGCATACCTTTGCGGTCTCACGCACGGTTAACTCCACGGCTGCAGCCTTACCTTAGCCGGGACCGTTTGCGTCTTTTGACTCACGTATGCAATAGTGTTGCTAGCATTCCAATGTCAAAGAACCCGGATCGACATGTTTAGTCATAAACCAAAGTGGCAGTACCGCACAAGGACATGCATACATGACCCAACAAAGCAGGTGTCGGTCATCAGCGAATGTAGACGAGTCGTAGCAAGCTACAAGGACTCCATTACATCGCGTGACATTTCCCCAAAGGGGACAGACACAGCAGCTAAGAAGGACACATGTCGGTCAACCAATGTGTCCGGAGCAGTAGCGAACTACCAAGGCTCATTGGATCACAAAGGGGCATTTCCTTGTAAGGAGTGCTACTAAAGTTCACGACTAAGTAATCGAACCCCATACATATCAAGTACGACACACGTACGCATGGCATACCGATATGTATAGATACATCGATGGCATCACAACATAACCATAAACATACAACCTTTATTTAAGAGGCTCGGAAGAGCCACACATATAATATTACACATTAAGGTTCTCACGACCCATAATAGCAGTCATTCAGTTACAAGCCAGCGGAAGAGTTTAAAGTGTCTGAGTATAGACAGGGCAACTAGAAAGCACATGGCCTGACTATACTACAGATCCAACCTAGGGCCAGATCGTAGCTGGGACACCAGCTACTCGTCGTCGTCGATGTCTACGAAGAACCCTCCATTAGGGTCATTAGCAACCTCTGCAACATTTATGAAGCAAACATGAGTACGAAGGTACTCAGCAAGACTTTAGGATAACTATCTACTCATGCAAAGTATCAATAAGGTATTTTGGGGTTTCCTGCGGAAAGCCAGCATTTGACTCGTGGCTAGACAACTTGCATTTTGAAATTATTTTTGACAACTTGATTTCTCGCACACGAGTCCACTAACACCACAACAATACACTATTGTGGAATCATTCCGTCTCCATACGGAAAAGCCGTCCACGACACTCACGCTTATCTTGACAATTTTATGAGTAGTCATTGAAGTTATCTATGAACAACATATGTCTCCAAGTAGTCCAGATCCGCGGACGCAGCTATTCAAATAGATCATAACCCTACAGGGGTGTACTTCGTCACACACGCTCTCGCCACTTATCGCCATGTGCACGTCATGCACCTCGGCAACCTTCAAGCAGAAGCCCAGCGAGGGAGTCGGCCACGACCGTTAACCACACTAGTACCTAGTCCAGGTTTATCGCCTATCTGAGAGTAACCTGTACGAAAGTCCGGCCGATGTTTCCGCCACGGCATCAAACAATGTGTGCAGGGTTCCCAAGCCCACCATCCGGGTGCCACTTGGTACACCATGCCACTGCCTACCGCATCACGGCCCACCTCTCAGGTCAGCACCATGCACGACCTCCAACATTACTATAAACACCAGAAACTACTTGCAACTCCTGGACCGAGTACTACGCGATTAATAGGCCAAGCGGGGTCATATTTTAGGGCCCAACATGTGGTAGTATCTAGTCTTGGATTACATACACGGAACTCAGTTCCTAAGGACGGTTCCAATGAAACAATACGCCATGTACTCCTACACAGCCTTTCACCGGTACCTTTACCAAGTCAGGTTCAACACACAACCTTTGCTTACCGAACACATTCTCACAATTCTCTTCATCTCCCAGATGACAGACCATACACAACTCTAAGCATAGCATGCATAGCAGGATAAGGCACAACATAGCTCAAGCAACTACCAGGTATGCTAGGTTGCAAGGTTCGGCTATTTACTGTGACAAGGTTAGGTCATGCAAAGGAGGTGGGTTCAACTAACGTGGCAAAAGCAGTTGAAGCATTTGATCCTAATGCAATAAATAAGTGCAGGAGCAAGAACATGGGAATTATCAGGATGATCAAAAGGGTTGCTTGCCTTGTTGCTCAGAGGAGGGACAATATCCGTTAGACGGATATTCGGTGGAATCCGGGGGTGCGGAGCCTACCGAAATGAATGGCAACAATCAATAACAATCATATGCAAGCAAGATGATGCATGAGCATGGCATGCAAGGTGATTAACTATTGTAATTAACATGTATTAGGTTTGTAATTGATTTGAATCATATTCGGATATCAAGTCAAACGAGGTATTCCCGGATACCGATTTAATTGATTCGACCTAATGCTCAGATCAACTTGATGTTAATATGCATGAAATGTCATGTTAGGGTGCTGATTTGTAATTAGGACAGTGTGTGATCATGTCATTCATAATGAAATTTGAATATTTTTCCAAATTCCATTTATAAAGTGATTATAAGAATTGAATTATTCGTTATTCTACATGTTAGGGTTCTGTAACTTTTTCAAACATGCATGAAAATAGCATATTCAGATTCCTTGAATTTTTCTGATGCTTTTTCATATATAAATTATTTTCATTGGAGTTACAGATTAATTTCTATGATTTTTACAAGTTTTAGCAATTTCCTGGATTTATTTTATAAACAGAAATACTAATATTGCATCACTACTGACGTCAGCAGGTCAACTGCGCTGGGCCAGGTCAAACCTGACCATTGGGGTCCACTGGTCAGTGACCCAGGGGCTAACCCCGCGCTGACCAGCACCTAATTGGGGTTTGACTAGGCGTGGGGCCCTCTGGCAGTGACTAAGGGAAGGGCAATTACGCCCTAATGGTCGGCCACGTCGACGCCCACCGGGGGGTGGTCGCCGGCGACCAAGCCCGCGGCGGAGGGCTCGCCGGAGACGACCTAAACGGCGCTACACGGCACCAAATCAAGCGCGGTTTGCAGCTACGGGATGCTGGCGAAGCAGCCGATCTGGAAGGGGCATTAGGAGAAGCTAGGTTCATCGGGAGAGGCGCCGGCAACGAGCCGAAGCGGCGTCCGAAGCTCGGCCTTCTGCGGGTGATGGTTCCAGGGCACGAGGAGGGCAGCTGAAGGGCCCATCACCTTCCTGTCGGCTCCAGGAGCTCGATCCCTAGCTCGAGCGCGTGGAACAGACACCACAGCGACGGCGACGACATGACCGGCGGCGAGGGGCTCTCAGCCTTGCTGGGGAACAGGGCTATGGTGCACGGAAGAGCGTGGGGTGAGAGGGGAAATGATGACGAGCTCACGGAGGTTCCGATGGTGTTGTAGTAGGGCTCGGGGGTGCGCCGGAGGGAGCGAATCGACGGAAGAGGTCCGGCGGCCGGAGGTGGAGAAGATGGCGGCGAGGCGATGACAGGGGTCTTCGGGCTTGATTCCTTCTTCCAAGGGACGAGGAGGAGCACGGCGAGGCTTTGGGGCACAGCAGTTGGGCTGGAGGGGGCTCGTGGCCACGGCTACGACGATCGGCGGCGACAAGCAGGCTCGGCCATGGTGGGAGAGGGCGAGAGAGAGATGGAGGGGAGCCAAAGATGGGTGGAGAAGGGAGAGACGTGCACGGGGTACTCATCCCCGCCGTCTGCGTGGCTCGGGCAAGCAGGAGGTGGCCACGCGACGTGGCCGCACTCGCTGGCGCGTCGGCACGCAGCTGCTTCTCCTCCTGGCAGGAGGAAGAAGACAGCCGTGCCCCTGGTGGGCTGGGCCTCCTCAGGCGACATGTAAGGGTTTTCTTTCTCTTATTTCTTTTCTATTTTGTTTCTGTTTTGCTAACTATTGTTTTGCTATTATTTCAGCTCCAAAATGGGTTGTAAAACTATTTTAAACACACCTGAATATTTGTTGGATTATTTCCAACTATTTCCAAAGTTTTCAACATTTTTGAAAATCTAAAGTTTTTGTTTTCAAATTTAAAACTTGAAACCATTAGCTTTTTGCATTTATTTAAAATGCTTAAAGTGTCAAGAAAATAGTTTTCTCTAATGCTCATTTACTTTCATGATTTATCAGAAAGTTTGAACATTTCTTGAGGCCATTTTGGGTTCATTGATTTTAACTAGTTTGAGATCTCCTTTATTTAAAGTAGTGGCTAGGGTTTTGAGTTTTTCCTTCACCTCTTTCTTTGATCTTGTTGAAAATTCTTAGATGCAATGCAAAGAAGACATGAGCACAAGACTAACTTGCTTAACGTGTCAGGGATGTGACAACTCACCCCCACTCAAAAGAATCTCGTCCCGAGATTTAGAAGTCGTCGGGAATAACGCAGGATACTCAAGTCGGAGATGATCCTCTCTTTCCCAAGTTGCCTCCTTTTCAGAATGATTTGACCATTGAACTTTAAGAAACTTGAGGTTTCGACGTCGAGTGGTACGCTCAGCTTGATCAAGAATACGCACGGGGTATTCTCGGTATGAAAGGTTATCTTGGAGATCAAGCGTTTCGTGGTCCACTTCACGGATAGGATCCGAAAAGCAACGCCTGAGTTGCGAGACGTGGAAAACATCATGAACCTTGGAAAGATGTGGAGGAATTTCCAACTAGTAGGCAACTTCTCCTCGTTTGGCAAGAATGCGAAAAGGACCAATGTAACGAGGAGCCAATTTGCCCTTGATACCGAATCGATGGGTACCCTTCAAAGGTGTAACCCGAAGGTAAGCCTTCTCGTCAACTTCAAAGGTCACAGCCTTATGATGACGATCATATTGGCTCTTTTGACGAGACTGGGCTGTTTTCAACTTTTCACGAATAATGCGAACCTGCTCTTCTGCATCCTGGATCATGTCCGGGCCAAAGAGTTGCCTCTCTCCGGTATTTGACCAATTAAGAGGTGTTCGACATCTTCGTCCATAGAGAACTTCAAAAGGGGCTTTGCCCAAGCTTGATTGGTAACTATTGTTATAAGCGAATTCGGCGAATGGAAGGCACTTTTCCCAATTGATACCGAACAATATAACACAAGCTCGGAGCATATCTTCTAGGATTTGATTCACTCTTTCTACTTGACCACTTGATTGGGGATGGAAAGCGGTGCTAAAAGATAAGTGAGTCCCCATGGCATTTTGAAAGCTTTCCCAGAAGCGAGAAGTAAAGATACTTCCACGGTCCGAGTTAATCTCCAGGGGAACACCATGAAGATACACTATTCGGCAGATATATAACTCTGCTAGCTGGCTAGCTGTTATACTCTCACGAACGGGAAGAAAATGAGCCACTTTGGAAAGACGGTCAATGACCACAAAGATAGCATTATTTCCTTTCTTGGTCTTGGGAAATCCGGTAATGAAGTCCATGCTAACTTTATCCCATTTCCATTCAAGAATAGCTAGAGGTTGAAGGGTGCCAGCAGGACTTTGATGTTCTGCCTTAACTCGACGACAAACGTCGTAGTTAGCAACGAACTCAGCAATTTCTCTCTTCATCCTAGTCCACCAAAACCTCTGGCGTAGGTCCTGATACATCTTAGTACTACCAGGATGAATGGTGAGAGGAGAATCATGAGCCTCCTTAAGGATTAACTGCCTTAGATGTGGGTTCTTAGGAACCACTAGACGATTCTGGAAGAACACAATACCTTGATCGTTCATGGAAAATTCTTTAGCGTTTCCGTTAAAAATATTCTCCTTGATCCGTGATATACCCTTGTCACGCTTTTGGCCAGCTATAATTTGATCCTTAAGAGTAGGCTTTGCCACCGGGGTAGAAAGGAATCCTTGAGGAACGATATGAAGATTCAACTTCCGAAAGTCCTCATGGAGATGTGGTTGACCTTGTTGTAGCATCAAATTGTTACAATAAGATTTACGACTTAGTGCATCGGCCATAACATTGGCCTTCCCCGGGGTGTAAGTTATTCCTAAGTCATAATCCGAGATCAACTCAACCCACCGTCTTTGCCTAAGATTCAAATCCGGCTGGGTGAAGATATATTTCAGACTTTGGTGATCGGTGAATATTTCGCAACGATTACCCAGAAGGTAATGTCGCCAGGTTTTTAATGCATGGACCATAGCTGCAAGCTCAAGGTCATGTGTGGGATAATTATCCTCATGTGGACGCAACTGTCGAGATGCGTATGCGATCACATGACGATCTTGCATGAGAATCCAACCTAATCCTTGTCGCGAGGCGTCGCAGTAGATAACAAAGTCCTTAGAAAATTCTGGTGGTAGCAACACAGGTGCGGAAGTCAGGCGTCTTTTCAGTTCCTGAAAACTATGCTCACACTATGGTGTCCACTCGAACTTTTTATCCTTCTTGAGGAGTTCAGTTAGAGGCTTTGCAACCTTGGAGAAATTCTCGACAAAGCGGCGACAATAGCTCGCTAGACCAAGAAAACTCCTAACTTGCTTAACCGATTCAGGTTGAGTCCAATCAAGGACAGCTTGAACTCTCTCTGGATTGACAGCAATACCCTTACCAGAGATTACGTGTCCTAGATAGGTCACTTCTGGTAACCAGAATTCACATTTTGAAAATTTGGCATAAAGGCGATGCTCTCGAAGTTTCATCAATACCAGCCTTAGATGCTCGGCATGTTCTTGTTCATTCTTCGAGTAGATGAGAATATCATCGAGGTATACTACGACGAATTTATCCAAATACTCCATGAAGATTCAATTCATCAGTCGAGAGAAGGTGGCTGGGGCATTGGTTAAACCGAAGGACATAACGGTGTACTCGTATTGGCCATAATGAGTAACAAAAGCCGTTTCTGGAATGTCCCCGTTCTTGATCTTAATTTGATGGTATCCCAACCTCAAATCCATTTTGGAGAAGACTGAGGATCCAGCGAGCTGATCGTACAGATCGTTGATCCTGGGGAGCGGATAGTTGTTCTTTATGGTGACCAGATTAACTGGTCGGTAATCTACAACCATCCGATCCGTTCCGTCTTTCTTCTTGACGAAGAGGACGGGGCAAGCCCAAGGAGAAGAGCTAGGACGAATGAAACCTTTGTTTAAGGCCTCATCTAATTGCTTCTTAAGTTCGGCTAGCTCCAGGGGTGCCATCTTATATGGTCTTCTGGCTATTGGGACAGTTCCCGGAACAAGATCTATCACAAACTCTACATCGCTGTCAGGTGGAATTCCTGGCAGTTCCTCTGGAAAAACATCCGGGAAGTCACGGACTACCAGAATGTCTTCAAGTTCCGGAAGAGGGTTGGCATTTAAGGAATAGAGTTGGCATTTGGCAACTCGAGTAGAGACATTTACTATCTCACCCGAGGGATGGGTAAGCTGGACATTTCTAGAATGAGTATCAATCTTGGCATAGTGAGCTGACATGCAGTCCATGCCCAAGATGATATTAATATCCGAAGATTTCAAAGCTATCAATCAGGCTAGAAAAACTAGCCTGTCTACTAGAATTTCATTGTCATAGGTTATCCTAGAGGTTTGCCATTTACTACCAGGGGTTCGGACAACCAATGGGATGGGCATATCACAAAAAGACATGTTATGCAACTGTGCATAACTTTCTGAAATGAAGGAATGAGAAGACCCAGTGTTAAAGAGAACGGACGCTGGGTGATGATTAACAAGAAGCGTACCCAGCATGACGTCGGGATCCTGTGCAGCTTCTTCTGCTGACACATAGTTCACACGGCCACGTGCAGGAGTTGCCTTCACATAGTAAGCTTTGCCCGACTTGGCCTGCCCGACGGACTTTCCGGGTTGCTTGGCACTCACATTCTGAGGACACTCACGGGAATAGTGCCCTGGTTCTCCACACTTATAGCATATCACTTGGTTGGTACGTGGTGCAGCATTGCTAGCTGGACCACCATAAGCTTTTGCTGGAGGGTTGGCCTGATTCGTCTGAGGCGCCATGTAGGATGGCCTCGGAGTATATCTTGGCGGTAGAGAACTGTTTGGAACCCACAACCTACGTTTTGGAAACGCGGAACCAGAAGACGAGCCAAAATCACGGGAGTGCTTCCTTGTGGCTTCGAAGTCAGTATGACCAGTCTCGGCACTGATCGCTTTGTTGACCAGGGCTTGAAAGCTTGCACACTCATGGAGGCGCAGATCACGACGAAGCTCAGGGCTCAGACCCTTACGGAATCTTGCTTGCTTCTTGGCGTTAGTAGACACCTCCTCTGTTGCATAGCGGGCGAGGTTACCGAACTCGCGGCTATAGGCATCCACAGACAACTTTCCCTGAGTGAAGGCACAGAACTCCTCTCTCTTTTTGTCCATCAGGCCCTCTGGAATATGGTGCAGACGAAAAGCTGCACTGAAGTCTGCCCATGTGGACACTGGTTCAGCAGGAGGCATAGCTTCAAAGTTCTCCCACCACAGATTGGCGGGTCCTTCCAGGAAATACGCCGCAAAGGTCACCTTGTCGGCCTCAGACACATTCGCAGAGCGAATCTTGCGTGAGATGTTGCACAGCCAGTCATGAGCGTCGAGGGGATCGACGGAATGATGAAACTTTGGAGGATTCAGCTTCACAAAGTCATTGAGGGACACTGCGGCATTCCTAGGTTGTCGAGCCGTATTCTGCTCAATACGCTCTAGCAGTCGGTTGGTCTCCCTTTTATTTCTCTCTGCCTCAAGCATCACTTCCACCAGAGAAGGCGGGTGAGGCAGGTCTTCCTGCGACGCTTGACTACCCTCGCCTTGCTCATGAGCAGGGGCACGGTTCAATCTGGTGAACACCATCCTGACAAACAAACTCATAGCTTAGACCAATATCATATCAATACTAGCTATGGATCAAGAATGTACTGATCACACGGAATGCGGAAATGAATATCCGAACAACATGGTAACAAGCAACTGCTATATATACACCATGGTTCATACACACCCTTACATAGTTTAGTACAAACTTAACCGAAGAGCAAACTACTGAAATTATGAAACTACTCATCAGAGGCTTACAAGCTTCCTACACATTATTTATCTAGGCCTCCGGAATTCATTTCACATCATAGGCATACTTCACAAGTCACGCAGGACTGTGAACGTACGGCTACTACCATACTATCCTTCCGCTCACAGCTCACGCATCCGCATAGAACATCTCATAGAGATTACCTCCGTGACCTGGAAGATCAACCTGCGGATCAGGAAACACTCTAGCCTGAGATCCCTGGGATCCATAAGGAAACGGATGTGGCCTTGGTCCCCTGACTGGTGGTAAGAGGGGTCCCCGAAGTGGTGTGACTCCTCCTATAGCTGGCGAGTCAACGTGGGCCGGAAGATGGGTCCTAACAGGGTTCAGGATCTCCATCTCTCCATACCCTGTCTGGACTACCGGTGCCAGCTGCGTCAAAGCCGTCCACAGACGGGCACGAGTAGCATAAAGCTCCATGCGGAGAGCACGAGCATCTCTGTCTCTGTTCTCTAGCATCTCAACAGTGGACTGCAGTAGTGGATCCTCCATAGAAGAATCAAAATAGACTCCACTGAGGTATCCCTCTTCACCAGGCTGAGAGGCCGGAACATAGCAGAACTCTGAATTCTACAGCAGTGCATGTCTCTCTCTCATAATGGTCAGTATTGAATAGGCAGCATCCTGTACTGCCATGTCAACGGTGACCCCCAACCCATAGGACCAATGGATTGGCTTCTCAGCTCCAGGGTAGTCTGGAAATACCCTAACAGTGCAGATGTACTGGCTCTGGTTGTAGTCTCGGCACTGTTCCTCCACTGTGTACTCGGGTTACCAGCGGTAACCGCACACCAACATCACCCTGACCAGCTTGGCCGTATGACCCGGCACATCAATGCACCTGGTCAGACGTACCACCTGACGAGAAGGACGGCCAGGCATTTGTAAATAGAGAGTAATAAAAAAGCATTAGAGCTCCGAATGAGAAATTGGGCAGCATAACGGCTGTAAATGCTCAAAAACAAATTTTGAGACAACCCAAAAATGGAATAGCGTAACCACTCACTATCAAGTTCAACTCTCTGATCTTCAAACTTACTTCCTTTTTCCTAGGAATGACATAAACCCAATATCTCGTGACCCGTAATCCTATAATCTACCAATCAGAAACACGAGCCTAGAAGAAGATGAGTAACCTAGTCCTTAATTCCCGCAGAAAAGACGAGGATGACCAGAATAGAATAACTTGAGAAGAGAACAAGAGTCTTACGTTCCCTTCCACAAACAATTCCCTTATATATAACTAAAGCAATTCTAGACTCAACTTCGACCAGTTTGGCTTAGTAATCCTACAGTCAGTCAGGCTCTGATACCAACGCTGCCGGGACCCCGATCCTAAGCAATAGGAATCTAGCCTGTAACACATCGCATCCCTTTGCGGTCTCACGCACGGTTAACTCCATGGCTGTAGCCTTACCTTAGCCGAGACCGTTTGCGTCTTTTGACTCACGTATGCAATAGTGTCGCTAGCATTCCAATGTCAAAGAACCCGGATCGACATGTTTAGTCATAAACCAAAGTGGCAGTACCGCACAAGGACAGGCATACATGACCCAACAAAGCAGGTGTCGGTCATCAGCGAATGTAGACGAGTCGTAGCAAGCTACAAGGACTCCATTACATCGCGTGACATTTCCCCAAAGGGGACAGACACAGCAGCTAAGAAGGACACATGCCGGTCAACCAATGTGTCCGGAGCAGTAGCGAACTACCAAGGCTCATTGGATCACAAAGGGGCATTTCCTTATAAGGAGTGCTACTAAAGTTCACGACTAAGTAATCGAACCCCATACATATCAAGTACAACACACGTACGCATGGCATACCGATATGTATAGATACATCGATGGCATCACAACATAACCATAAACATACAACCTTTATTTAAGAGGCTCGGAAGAGCCACATATATAATATTACACATTAAGGTTCTCACGACCCATAATAGCAGTCATTCAGTTACAAGCCAGCGGAAGAGTTTAAACTGTCTGAGTACAGACAGGGCAACTAGAAGGCACATGGCCTGACTATACTACAGATCCAACGTAGGGCCAGATCGTAGCTGGGACACCAGCTACTCGTCGTCGTCGATGTCTATGAAGAACCCTCCATTAGGGTCATTAGCAACGTCTGCAACATTTATTAAGCAAACATGAGTACGAAGGTACTCCGCAAGACTTTAGGATAACTATCTACTCATGCAAAGTATCAATAAGGTATTGTGGGGTTTCATGCGGAAAGCCAGCATTTGACTCGTGGCTAGACAACTTGCATTTTGAAATTATTTTTGACAACTTGATTTCTCGCACACGAGTCCACTAACACCACAACAATACACTATCGTGGAATCATTCCGTCTCCATACGGAAAAGCCGTCCATGACACTCACGCTTATCTTGGCAATTTTATGAGTAGCCATTGAAGTTATATATGAACAACATATGTCTCCAAGTAGTCCATATCCGCGGACGCGGTTATTCGAATAGATCATAATCCTGCAGGGGTGTACTTCGTCACACACGCTCTCGCCACTTATCGCCATGTGCACGTCATGCACCTCGTCAATCTTCAAGCGGAAGCCCAGCGAGGGAGTCGGCCACGACCGTTAACCACACTAGTACCTAGTCCAGGTTTATCGCCTATCTGAGAGTAACCCGTACGGAAGCCCGGCCGAGGTTTCCGCCACGGCCTCAAACTATGTGCGCAGGGTTCCCAAGGCCACCATCCGGGTGCCACTTGGTACACCGTGCCACTGCCTACCGCATCACGGCCCACCTCTCAGGTCAGCACCATGCACGGCCTCCAGCATTACTATAAACACCAGAAACTACTTGCAACTCCGGGACCGAGTACTACGCGATTAATAGGCCGAGCGGGGTCATATTTCAGGGCCCAGCATGTGGTAGTATCTAGTCTTGGATTACATACACGAAACTCAGTTCCTAAGGACGGTTCCAATGAAACAACCCACCATGTACTCCTACACAACCTTTCACCGGTACCTTTACCAAGTCAGGTTCAACACACAACCTTTGCTTACCGAACACATTCTCACAATTCTGTTCATCTCCCAGATGACAGACCATACACAACTCTAAGCATAGCATGCATAGCAGGATAAGGCACAACATAGCTCAAGCAACTACCAGGTATGCTAGGTTGCAAGGTTCCGCTATTTACTGTGACAAGGTTAGGTCATGCAAAGGAGGTGGGTTCAACTAACGTGGCAAAAGCAGTTGAAGC
The DNA here is from genome assembly GCF_904849725.1 of Hordeum vulgare subsp. vulgare. Taxonomy (NCBI): domain Eukaryota; kingdom Viridiplantae; phylum Streptophyta; class Magnoliopsida; order Poales; family Poaceae; genus Hordeum; species Hordeum vulgare. Next base: position 364,610,052 of record NC_058521.1, read on the forward strand.
ATTTGATCCTAATGCAATAAATAAGTGCAGGAGCAAGAACATGGGAATTATCAGGATGATCAAAAGGGTTGCTTGCCTTGTTGCTCAGAGGAGGGACAATATCCGTTAGACGGATATTCGGTGGAATCCGGGGGTGCGGAGCCTACCGAAATGAATGGCAACAATAAATAACAATCATATGCAAGCAAGATGATGCATGAGCATGGCATGCAAGGTGATTAACTATTGTAATTAACATGTATTAGGTTTATAATTGATTTGAATCATATTCGGATATCAAGTCAAACGAGGTATTCCCGGATACCGATTTAATTGATTTGACCTGATGCTCAGATCAACTTGATGTTAATATGCATGAAATGTCATGTTAGGGTGCTGATTTGTAATTAGGACAGTGTGTGATCATGTCATTCATAATGAAATTTGAATATTTTTCCAAATTCCATTTATAAAGTGATTATAAGAATTGAATTATTCATCATTCTACATGTTAGGGTTCTGTAACTTTTTCAATCATGCACGAAAATAGCATATTCAGATTCCTTGAATTTTTCTGATGCTTTCTCATATATAAATTATTTTCATTGGAGTTACAGATTAATTTCTATGATTTTTACAAGTTTTAGCAATTTCCTGCATTTATTTTATAAACAGAAATACTAATATTGCATCACTACTGACGTCAGCAGGTCAACTGCGCCTGGGCCAGGTCAAACCTGACCAGTGGGGTCCACTGGTCAGTGACCCAGGGGCTAACCCCGCTCTGACCAGCCCCTAATTGGGGTTTGACCAGGCGTGGGGCCCTCTGGCAGTGACTGAGGGAAGGGCAATTACGCCCTAATGGTCGGCCACGTCGACGCCGACCGGGGGGTGGTCGCCGGCGACCAAGCCCGCGGCGGAGGGCTCGCCGGAGACGACCTAAATGGCGCTACACGGCACCAAATCGAGCGTGGTTTGCAGCTACGGGATGCTGGCGAATCAGCCGATCTGGCAGGGGCATTAGGAGAAGCTAGGGTCGCCGAGAGAGGCGCCGGCGACGAGCTGAAGCGGCGGACAAAGCTCGGCCTTCTGCGGGTGATGGTTCCAGGGCACGGGGAGGGCAGCTGAAGGGCCCATCACCTTCCTGGCGGCTCCAGGAGCTCGATCCCTAGCTCGAGCGCGTGGAACAGACACCACAGCGACGGCGACGACATGACCGGCGGCGAGGGGCTCTCGGCCTTGGTTGGGAACGGGGATACGGAGCACGGAAGAGCGTGGGGTGAGAGGGGAAATGATGACGAGCTCACGGCGGTTCCGATGGTGTTTTAGTAGGGCTCGGGGGTGCGCCGGAGGGAGCGAATCGACGGAAGAGGTCCGGTGGCCGGAGGTGGAGAAGATGGCGGCGAGGCGATGACAGGGGGCCTCCGGGCTTGATTCCTTCTTCCAAGGGACGAGGAGGAGCATGGCAAGGCTTTGGGGCATAGCAGCTGGGCTGGAGGGGGCTCGTGGCCACGGCTACGACGATTGGCGGCGAGAAGCAAGCTCGGCCATGGTGGGAGAGGGCGAGAGAGAGATGGAGGGGAGCCAGAGATGGGTGGAGAAGGGAGAGACGTGCACGGGGTACTCATCCCCGCCGTCTGCGTGGCTCGGGCAAGCAGGAGGTGGCCAGGCGACGTGGCCGCGCTCGCCGGCGCATCGGCACGCAACTGCTTCTCCTCCTGGCAGGAGGAAGAAGACAGCCGTGCCCCTGGTGGGCTGGGCCTCCTCAGGCGACACGTAAGGGTTTTCTTTCTCTTATTTCTTTTCTATTTTGTTTCTGCTTTGCTAACTATTGTTTTGCTATTATTTCAGCTCCAAAATGGGTTGTAAAACTATTTTAAACACACCTGAATATTTGTTGGATTATTTCCAACTATTTCCAAAGTTTTCAACATTTTTGAAAATTTAAAGTTTCTGTTTTCAAATTTAAAACTTGAAACCAGTAGCTTTTTGCATTTATTTAAAATGCTTAAAGTGTCAAGGAAATAGTTTTCTCCAATGCTCATTTACTTTCATGATTTATCAGAAAGTTTGAACATTTCTTGAGGCCATTTTGGGTTCATTGATTTTAACTAGTTTGAGATCTCCTTTATTTAAAGTAGTGGCTAGGGTTTTGAGTTTTTCCTTCACCTCTTTCTTTGATCTTGTTGAAAATTCTTAGATGCAATGCAAAGAAGACATGAGCACAGGACTAACTTGCTTAAGGTGTCAGGGATGTGACACCCGCCCCACCTAATAACTTGGCTAGATTCAGTACCAAGGTCATTAGATTGCTGAATCCCCGTGGCTCACAAATTACTACAACTCCAACAGGTATAGGTACACCCGACGCAGGAGATCCTGATGACAACCAGTTGAAGTGGGAGTTTGATGAGGACTCTGGCCGTCTGTATGTGAACTATCCGGAAGACTAAGGTCGTGGTCGTGATCGTGGGCTAGCATAAGTGATGTGTTAGATCATCTATTTTCTGTTTAAGTCCGTAGTTGGGCCTGCTGCTACTATCAATAATGTGTGTCTGTAAGCTATATGATATATTCTTAACAGATGGCAAGTGTATGCCCTACTTGTTAATCTTTAATTATGTATTGTGATGATTATCCCGTTTGCGAAATGCATAGATGCGCCCCTTTCCCCTTTTGAGGCCTCGCCCCAAAATAAGGAAAGGGCTGCATCTTAGTTGTTACACACTAGCAGGCCGTCATCAACCTCTAGCTATAGAGGACGACGAGCTCACCGACATCAGCAAAGGGCATGGCAACAACAGGCGAGGACATAAATTGACCCAGTACGTCATCGCTACTTAGGTGGTAGTCAAAGGGATCACCAGCATTGCCCGAGTCTCCAGTTTAGAGAAGGTGCGGTAGAGGCGCTTCACGAGATGGTCGGAGTCGACGGCTACGGCTGCAAAATGTAAGGAGGAGGATGCATTAGAGGGGTGAGGGGAGTCCACAGGAAGAAGAAACAGAGTCGGAGGGGCTCTCTACCTCGAGATCGACGGCGGCCCAAGGCGGTGGGGCTCTAGTTCGATCCAAGGGTAGGTGGCTTGGGAAGCGACTTGGGTGGTGCATGGGCTAGATTAGAGGTCAGAGAGTAGATCCATAGGGGAGGGAGAGCTCGGGGAGGCTTTATATAGCCAAGCACCGCTGCAACATGGACATTGATGGCTGACTTGGTTGGGGAGGCGATGGAGGGCACGGGAGGACTCGACTTTGTGTCGGGGGTGCTCATGAGGGTGGTCTACGACCATAGGGAGAGAGAGAGAAGCAGCGTGAACGCGCGCGCATGAGAGGTTAGCGGTTGGGCGAGAGGGGCGGTTGCGAGTCCGCGTTGTAGAGGTCTTCGGAGAGAGAGGGGAGATGGGGTCGGCAGACCAGTGTGCTATGAATGCCAAGGTGCCTCGACTGGCGCAAGGGGAAAGACTCGATGCAAAGTCCACTTGGTTTGTCCTGTAGCGCACTCGAGAGCGCACTTTTGGCCGGCATGTTGATGCCTTTGGTGCGCTCTGGCACGACCACTAGTGTCCACCAGGTGCAGACGGGAGTAAATTACTTAGAAAGCATATTGGATGCTCTGGGCGATGGCCAGGAGAGAGGAAAAGCTGAGAGAGAGAGAGAGAGAGAGAGGAAATGTCTGTCCATGGAGGTGCAACTGGCGTTTCGCCCCCTCAATCATGGTGCTAGTCGTTGGGGTTGCTACTGAAGATGTTGTGGCTCTTGGTGAGGTTGTGTTTAAAATTTGGGGGCAGGGAGAATAAGTTAAGATGGGAAAACAATGACTTGTTGAAGTGGCTAGAAGGTGTTTGATGATTGTTCGAGCAAGATAAAGTTCCTCACTAGCTATGATACTTAGCAGGATCAAATAGTGGGCATAATTAAGATTGATCACCAAGTTTGGGCTCATTTGAAGAAAGTTGGCAATGCAAACATAAAAAAACCCTAAAAATCAACAAAATCAGGTTTCTGTATATCTAGCTAAGAAAATATATTCCCCCCTAATCCTTAACTTGGTGTAGCTCATTATTTGGGGACTAGATCACTCATACACAATTTGAGAGCAACTGGAGAAACTTGGCAATGTAGATTTGCTCAAATTTATTTGTGGATGGAGAGAGTTTTGTAATATTTTGGTAGATCAAGTTAATTTGGATTGAGTTGAAACTTGGCAATATTACTACATATATCATGTGTGACTTGCTAGAATTATCCTGGAATTATTTGAGAATATTTCCTATTGAAATATTTCAAAAGCTTGAAATAGGCAGAAATGGTTCGTAGGGGTTTTGTCCAATATTTTGAACGCGACCATGTGTTGAAACTCTTACATATGGAATATATTTGTCCACTTAGTTTCCCTAAAATTTCCCAAATATTTTTGAAGCAATATAATATGTTTTCTTCACAAAAGTCCATTTCTGGCCTTAAAAAAGGTATTTAATTACAAAAGGAAAATAACTTTTAAAATAATTAATTTTTTTGTTTCGGTAAGTCTTTTTGATAATAGGATCCAAATTAAATCTTTGGGGCAAACCATTTACCGTAATTTGAGGACTTGTAGTACAAAGCTCAATTCTGGGTTTTTTGAAAACGTAAACTAAAGAAAAGCTTTTTAGTCAAAATAATATTTCATAAAATTAATTTGAAGTCCTGTGCACATGTCATGATCATCTGGCAAGGATTTTAAGCAATAAGATGAGTTTCAAAAGAAAGGGGGTTTTGGTGAATAAAAACGAAAATAGGCAAACAAGCATATAGAAACCAATTCAATCATCACATGCACACAAAAGTTTTAAATGGTTCCATATTTCATAAAAGTAATAGTGTGGCAAAGTGATACAAACACTGGATGTGACAGACCTACCCCCCTTACAAGAATCTCGTCCCCAAGATTCCAAGGCTAAGCGCTACAAAGATAAGGGGACTCAAATCTAAGGTAGTCTGCATGCTCCGAGGTTGCTTCTACTTCCGTGTGGTTGCTCCATTCGACCATGAAGTACTTGATAGTGTGTCTTAGGGTGCACCGCTCAGCTTCATCCAATATGTGAACGAGTCTCTCACGATAAGTGAGGTCTGGATGAAGGTCGATGGCTTCAAGATCGATATCCTTGTAGAGATCGCGCGGTTGAGAACTTCGAGGGACTTCCAGAGTTGTGACACGTGGAAAACATTGTGTACATCCAAAAGCTCGGAGGGTAAATCTAGTTGGTAGGCAACTTCTCTTTGCCTATTAGTGATCTTGAAGAGGCCTATATATCTTGGCGTGAGCTTCCCCTTGAAGTGCAAGCGCTTCGTTCCCTTGAGAGGTGTGACTCGAAGATAGACATAGCCCCCAACATGGAAACTCGTGTCTCGGTGATGTGAGTCGATGTAGCTCTTCTCTTGACTTAGCGATCTCTAGATGTTCTCTGAGAAGTTCAACTTGCTCTTCTGCATGGTGGAGGATATCTGGTCCGAAGACTAGTCCTTTTCCGGTTCCTGTCTAGTTGAGTGGAGTGCGGCACTAGTATCCATACAACACCTCTAATGGTGCCATCTGAAGACTAGACTGATGGTTGTTGTTGTAGGAGAACTTGGCAAAGGGTAACGGGTCTTCCCATTTGGCTCCATATGCCAAAACACAAGCACGAAGCATTTCTTCGAGTATTTGGTTTACTCATTCCGTTTGTCCGCATATCTGAGGGTGAAAAGCAGTGCTGAAGGATAGCTTGGTTCCCAAGGCTTCTTGGAATCTACTAAAAAAAACTTGAGGTAAACTGGGTACCTCAATCTGACATGATCTTCTTGGGAACTCCGTGGCCGCTCACAATCCGGTTGATGTAGAAGTTGGCCAGTTGGTTCATATCGTAGCTTGTCTCGATAGGGATGAAGTAGGCTACCTTGGTCAGGTGATTGACAATGACCCAAATGGAGTCATATCCTTTGCTTGATCTGGCCAATCCAGTAATGAAGTCCATCCCAACTTTGTCCCACTTCCATTTAGGCAGTTTGAGAGGTTGTAGCAATCCACCGGGTCGCTGATGTTCAACTTTGACTCTATGGCATATGTCATATTTGGCAAAATAAGTGCCCATTTCTCTCTTCATGCCATGTCACCAGAATCTTGCTTTGAAGTCTTGGTACATCTTAGTTCCTCCAGGATGGATGGAATACGAAGTATCATGTGCTTCATGTAATATCAGGTTCTTGAGCTCAACTTTGTTGGGTACACAGATGCAATTCCCAAGCCATATGACCCCTTGTTCATCCACTAAGATTCCTGGGGACTTGCCTTTATTGATCTTCTTCTTGATGCCTTCAATGATCTCATGTCCCTTCTAAGCCTCCTTGATATCGTCCATTAATGTGGGCTTTGCTTCGAGGTTGGCAAGAAATATTCGTGCAACTAGTTCCAATTCGAAGCTTTCAAGTTCCTCATACAAGGCGGGTAGCCTTTCCTTGATTATAGCATTCAAGTAACAAGACTTATTGCTCAAGGCATCTGCTACCACATTGGCCTTTCCATGGTGGTATTGAAAACTGAGGTCGAAATCTTTGATCAACTCCAACCATCTTCGTTGCATCATGTTCAATTCCCTTGGAGTGAAAATATACTTCAAACTCTTGTGGTCTGTGTATATCTCACGTTACTTTCCGAGAAGGTAATGTCACCATGTTTTCAAAGCATGAACTAGTTCTGCGAACTCAAGATCATGAGTGGAGCAGTTCTGTTTGTGAGGACATAGTTGTCTGGATAGGTGTGCCATTACTCTCCCATCTTGCATCACAACACCACCAAGCCCGGTTCTAGATGCATCACGGTATATCACAAACCCCTTGTGAATATCAGGAGTGGCCAAAACTAGGGCCATTGTCAATCTCTTCTTGAGCTCCTTGAAGCTTGCTTCGTACTTCGGCTTCCATTCGAACTTCTTATCCTTCTTCAAGAGCTGAGTCATAGGTCGAGCAATGCTTGCGAATCCTTCAACGAACTTGCAGTAATATCCCGCGAGACCGAGGAAGCTTCTAACTTCCTTCACATTGCTCGAAGATTTCCATTTAGTCATGGCTTCAATATTGGCAGGATAAGACAATCCTTCTAGTGTCAACACATGACCCAATAATCCAACTTCATGCACCCAGAATTCACACTTACTGAATTTGGCATAAAGTTGGTGCTCTTGATGCTTATCTAGGACCATCCTCAAGTGTTGCTCATTATCTTATTCAAACTTAGAGAAGACAAGTATGTTATCAATGAAGAAAACGACAAACTTGTCAAAATACTCCATGAAGACTTTGTTCATGAGGTACATGAAGTAGGCTAGGCATTGGTTAACCCAAAAGAAATGACTGTGCGTTCATACAAGCCATACCTGGTCACAAATGCCGTCTTTGGAATGTCCTGGGGTCTGATCTTCAACTAGTAGTACCCAGACCTGAGATCAATCTTTGAAAACACCTTGGCACCATTCAACTCATTGAACATGTCTTCAATCTTGGGGACCGGGTACTTGTTCTTTATTATGACCTCGTTGACAAAATGGTAATTGATACGTCCATTTTTCATCATGCTTTTATATCAATATTTATTGCATTTAGGGCTGTTAATACACATTATGTTACAATACTTATGCCTTTTCTGTCTTATTTTACAAGATTTAGAAGAAGAGGGAGAATGCCGACAGCTGCAATTCTGGACTAGAAAAGGAGAAAAATCTGAGAGACCTATTCTGCATAGCTCCAAAAGTCCTAAAAAGTTACGGAGAATTGTTTTGGAATATATAAAAAACAATGGGCGAAAGAAATACCGGAGGGTGCCCACTAGGACGTCACAAGCCTGGGGGTGCAACCTACCCACTGGTCGCGCCTTGTAGGCTTGTGGCCCCCTGGCAGGCATTCTATGCCCATCTTCTCCTATATGAAGGTGTTTGACCTGGAAAAATCACATCAGACCTTTCGGGACGCAGCGCTGCCGTCTCGAGGTGGAACTTCGACAGAACCAGTTTAGAGCTCCGACAGAGCTATTTCATCGGGGAAACTTCCTTCTTGGAGGGGGAAATCGAAGCCATCATCATCACCAATGATCCTCTCATCGAGAGGGGGTCAATATCCATCAACATCTTCATCAGCACCATATCCTCTGCAAACCCTAGTTCATCTCTTGTATCCGATCTTTGTCTCAAAACCTCAGATTGGTACCTTTGGGTTGCTAGTAGTGTTGATTACTCCTTGTAGTTGATGCTAGTTGGTTTATTTGGTGGAAGATTATATTTTCAGATCCTTAATGATTATTAATACTCCTTTTATCATGAACATGAATATGCTTTGTGAGTAGTTACATTTGTTCCCGAGGACACAGGATACGTCTTATTATAAATAATCATGTGAATTTGGTATTCGTTTGATATTTTGATAAGATATATGTTGTCTCTCCTCTAGTGGTGTCATGTGAACGTAGAGGAAGGCATTGGGAAGTAATAAGTAGATGATGGGTTGCTAGAGTGACAGAAGCTTAAACCCTAGTTTATGCGTTGCTTCATAAGGGGCTGATTTGGATCCATATGTTTCATGCTATGGTTAGATTTACCCTAATTCTTATTTTGTAGTTGCGGATGCTTGCGAGAGAGGTTAATCTTAAGCGGGATGTTTGTCCAAGTAAGGGAAGCACCGAAGCACCGGTCCACCCACATACCAAATTATCAAAGTAACGAACGCAAAACATATGAGCATGATGAAAACTAGCTTGACATAAATTCCCATGTGTCCTCAAGAGCACTTTTCCTTATATAATAGTTTGTCCAGGCTTGTACTTTTCTACAAAAAGGATTGGGACACCTTGTGTCACCATTGTTACATTTGTTACTTGCTACCCGTTACAAACTACCATATCACAAAACTATCTGTTACCGATAATTTAAGTGCTTGCAGAGAATACCTAACTGAAAACCGCTTGTCATTTCGTTCTGCTCCTCCTTGGGTTCAACACTCTTACTTATAGGAAGGACTTCGATAGATTCCCTACACTTGTGGATCATCAAGACTCTTTTCTGGCGCCGTTGTCGGTGAGTGAAGTGCCTTTGGTTAGGAAAAAATTATATACTGTTTTGTAATTTACTTTCACTTGTCACTATGGAAAACAATCCTTTGAGGGGCTTGTTCGGGGTATCTTCACCCCGACCGGAAGCACAAAGACATGCTCCTCAACCTGCTACACCTATTGAAAATATTTATTATGAAATTGCTTTAGGTATGATAGAAAAACTTCTAGCTAATCCTTATGCAGGAGATGGAACACTACATCCTAATTTGCACCTAATCTATGTGGATGAAGTTTGAAGATTATTTAAGCTTGCAGGTCTGCCTGGGGATGATGTCAAGAAGAAGGTCTTTCCTTTACCTTTGAAGGAAAAGGCGCTTACATGGTATAGGCTATGTGATGATATTGGATCATGGAATTAGAACCGATTGAAATTGGAATTTCATCAGAAGTTTTATCCTATGCATCTGGTCCATCGTGATCAAAATTATATTTATAATTTCTGGCCTCGTGAAGGAGAAAGAATCACTCAAAATTGGAGAGGCTTAAGTCAATGTTATATTCATGCCCCAATCATGAGCTCCCGAGAGAAATTATTATTCATAATTTTATGCCCGGCTCTCTTGTAATGATCAATCCATGCTCGACACTTCTTGTGCTGGTCTCTTTATGAAGAAAGATATTGAATTCAAATGGGATTTATTGGAAAAAATTGAACGCAACTTTGAAGATTGGGAACTCGACGAAGGTAATGAGTCAGGTATAAGCCTTAAGTTTGATTGTGTTAAATCCTTTATAGATATCGATGCTTTTCATTATTTTACCACTAAATATGGACTTGACTCTGAGGTAGTAGCTTCATTTTGTGAATATTTTGCTACTCATGTTGATCTCCCCAAGCAGAAGTGGTTTAAATATCATATTCCCATTGAATTTAAAGTGGTAGAACCTATTAAAGTTGAAGAAGAAACTATTATTTATAATGTTGATCGTGTTATTCCCGCTGCTTATATTGAGAAACAACGCTTTCCTGTTAGGATAAAGGAACATGCTAAAGGTTCAACTATGGTTTGTAAGAGTTGTACTAGAACACCTATGCCTCCTGAACAAATTAAAGTTGAACCTAATATTGCTAAGGTTAAAGATCTGTTGGTTGATAACATTAATGGGTATGTCATTCACTTCTGTGTTGAAACTGTTAGAATTGCTAGACCTGATACTAGGGGTAAACATAGACCTATTGTTTGCGCGCATGTTGTTTCTATTAAAATAGGAGATCATTGTTATCATGGCTTATGTGATGTGGGTGCAAGTGTGAGTGCAATTCCCTTTACCTTATACCAAGAAATTATGAATGATATTGCATCAGCCGAATTAGAGGAAATTTATGTTACCATCAAGCTTGCTAATACTGATACTATTTCACCAATTGGGATTGTTAGAGATGTTGAAGTCTTGTGTGGGAAAATAAAGCATCCTACTGATTTTCTTGTTCTTGGCTCCCTACAAGATGATTTTTGTCCCATTATATTCGGTAGACCCTTCTTGAATACTGTTAATGCTAAGATTGGTTGTGAAAAAGAAACAGTTACTGTACGTTTTGTGGATACATCTCATGAGTTTAATTTCTCTAAATTTCATAGACAACCCCATGATAAAGAATTTCCTAGTAAATATGAAATTATTGGTCTTGCTTCTATCGTTGTGCCTCCTACCGATCACTTAGAACAATATTTGCTAGACCATGAAAATGGTATGCATATGAATGAAAGGAATGAAATAGATAAGATTTTCTTTGATCAACAGCCTTTTCTGAAACACAACCTACTTGTTGAAATACTCGGGGATCCTCCTCCACCCAAGGGTGACCCAGTGTTTGAGATTAAACAATTACCTGAAACTCTGAAGTATGCTTATCTTGATGAAAAAGAGATATATCTTGTTATTATTAGTGCTAACCTTTTAGAGCATGAAGAAAAGAGATTATTGAAGACTCTGAGGAAGCACCATGCCGCTATTGGATATACTCTTGATGATCTTAAGGGCATTAGTCCCACTCAATGTCAGCACAAAATCAATATGGAACCTGATGCTAAACCAGTTGTTGATCACAACGATGATTAAATCCTCAAATGAAGGAAGTGGTAAGAAATGAAATACTAAAGCTTATAGAGGCAGGTATAATTTATCCTATTGTTTATAGTAGATGGGTTAGTTCCGTTCATTGTGTCCTTAAAAGGGAGGTATTACCATTGTTACTAATGATAAAGATGAATTGATCCCGCAAAGCATTGTTACAGGATATAGAATGGTAATTGATTTCTGGAAATTAAATAAAGCTACTAGGAAAGATCATTACCGGCTACCATTTATTGATCAAATGCTAGAAAGACTAACCAAACATACACATTTTTTCGTTCTAGATGGTTATTATGGCTTCTCTCAAATACCTGTATCAACAGAGGATCAAGAGAAAACCACTTTTAATTGCCCCTTCGGTACCTTTGCTTATACACGTATGCCTTTTCGTGTATGCAATGCACCTGCTACCATTCAAAGATATATGATGGCTATATTCTATCAGTTTTGTGAAAAGATTATTGAGGTTTTCATGGATGATTTTTCCGTTTACGGAACTTCTTTTCATGATTGCTTCAGCAACCTTGATCGAGTTTTGCAGAGATGTGAAGAAACTAATCTTGTCTTGAATTGGGAGAAGTGCCACTTTATGGTTAATGAAGGCATTGTCTTGGGACACAAAATCTCCGACAGAGGTATTGAAGTTGATAAAGCTATAGTTGATGTTATTGAAAAAATGTCATGTCCAATAGATATTAAAGGTATAAGAAGTTTCCTTGGTCATGCTGGTTTCTGTAGGAGATTTATTAAAGACGACTCTAAGATTTCTAAGCCTCTCACTAATCTTTTGCAAAAGGATGCTCCCTTCGTTTTTATGATGATTGTGTAGATGCATTTGAAATTCTTAAGAAAGCCTTGATAACTGGACCTGTTGTTCAACCACCTAACTGGAACCTACCCTTTGAAATTTTGTGTGATGCTAGTGATTACGTTGATGTTGCTGTTCTAGGACAAAGAGTTGATAAGAAATTACATGTCATCCATTATGCTAGTAAAACTATAGACAATGCTCAAAGAAACTACGCTACCACTGAAACGGAATTTTTAGAAGTTGTGTGTGCTTGCGATAAGTTTAAACCTTATATTGTTGATTCCAAAGTAATCGTTCACACTGATCATGCTACTACTAATTACCTTATGGAAAAGAAAGATTCTAAACCTAGACTTATTACATGGGTTCTTCTTCTACAAGAATTTGATTTGCATATTATCGATAGAAAGGGCGCTGATAACCCCATAGGAGATACCTTTTCTAGATTAGAGAATGTTCTTGATGACCCACTACCTATTGATGATAGCTTTCATGATGAACAATTAGCTTTCATAAATGCTTCACGCAATGCTCCTTGGTATGCTTATTATGCTAATTACATCGTTGCTAAATTTATACCTCCTAGTTTCACATTCCAACAAAAGAAAACGTTCTTCTATGATTTCTGACATTACTTTTGGGACGATCCACCCCTTTATAAAGAAGGAGTAGATGGTATTATTAGACCTTCTGTACCTGAGCATGAACAGGGACATATCCTATACAACTGTCACTCCGAGGCCTACGGAGGACGTCACGCTGGAGATAGAACCGCACACAAGGTATTACAATCTTGTTTTTATTGGCCTACTCTCTTCAAGGATGCTCGTAATTTTTCTCGTCTTGTGAGGAATGTCAAAGAATTGCTAATATTAATAGACATCAGGAAATTCCAATGAATTACTCTCTAGTTATTGAAGCATTTGATGTTTGGGGTTTTGATTATATGGGACCTTTTCCAAAATCAAACTCGTATACTCATAATCTAGTTGATGTTGATTACGTTACTAAGTGGCTAGAAGCTATTCAACCTAGTAGTGCTGATTATAACACTTCTATTAAAATGCTGAAAGAAGTTATTTTCCCTAGATTTGGAGTCCTTAGATATTTAATGACTGATGGTGGTTCACACTTTATTCATAGTGCTTTCTGTAAAATGCTTGCTAAGTATGATGTTAATCATATAATTGCGTTTCCTTATCATCCTCAGTCTAGTGGGCAAGTATACTTGAGCATAGAGAAATTAAGTTGATCTTGCAAAAGACCGTTATTAGATATAGAAAGAATTGGTCTAAGAAACTTGATGATGCATTCTGGGCTTATAGATCCGCTTACAAAAACCCTATGGGTATGTCTCCGTATAAAATGGTTGATGGTAAAGCATGTCACTTACCTCTAGAGCTAGAACACAAAGCTTATTGGGCAATTAAAGAACTTAACTATGATTTCAAACTTGCTGGTGAAAATAGGTTATTTGACATTAGCTCACTTGATGAATGGATAACCAAGGCCTATGAGAATGCTAATTTGTTCAAAGAAAATGTTAAGAGATGGCATGATAGAAGGATACAAAACCGTGAATTCAATGTAGGTGATCATGTCTTGCTATACAATTCTCGTTTAAGATTTTTTGCAGAAAAACTTCTCTCTAAATGGGAGGTCCTTACATTATTGAGGAAGTATATTGTTCCAGTGCCAGCAAGATCAACAACGCCGAAGGCACAAATTAGAAGGTGGTAAATAGGCAAAGAATCAAACATTATATCTCATGTACTCCCATAAATGTCGAAACTAATATTATCTATACCATAACTCCGGAAGAGTACATTAGGGAGACCTATGAGAAGGTCTAGGACCTCGAAAAGGAAAAGGTATGTGCTACTGTAAGCAAACCGACTCCAAAACATTTTCAATGGCTATTTTTACCAGTTTTAAAATATTTAAAAGATTAGGAAAAATATAAAGCAGTCTGTAGCATGCACGAGGAGGCGACAAGCCAAGGGGGCACGACCTACCCCCTCTCTGCAACCTGCTGGCTTGTGGACTCCGTTTTAAGGTCGGCAAAAAATCATTATATAATCTCCCGAAGATTTCGACCTTCATAACTCGACAATATCTCCTGTTTTCGTTTTGAGCTGTTTTTGCAGCAGATTTAGAGTGAGATGTCATCCCAAGCTCTACGGGAATGTAAATCCCTATGGATTGTGCTCGGAGCAGGAACATGAGACATGCAAGTATGCGGAAGAAAGCTCGGATGAAGAAGAGATTCCCTTGCTTCAACCCGAAGATATGCATGTGGAGTTAAAGAAGTCGAGCCTCCAAAATACAAGGAGAAAATCAAAGGTTCTATTTATCCCTTCTCATTTTCTGCAGGAGAGCAAGGGTCAATTATGTAAAAAGATATTGAGGCTCGAGCAGGAAGTAGACGATCTGAGGGAACAAAATTTCATGCTGAAGTGGAAACTTGATAAGCTTTCTGTTGGGGAACGTCGCATGGGAAACAAAAATTTTCCTACGCGCACGAAGACCTATCATGGTGATGTCCATCTACGAGAGGGGATGAGTGATCTAATTACCCTTGTAGACCGTACAGCAGAAGCGTTAGTGAACGCGGTTGATGTAGTGGAACGTCCTCACGTCCCTCGATCCGCCCCGCGAACTATCCCGCGATCAGTCCCACGATCTAGCACCGAACGGACGGCACCTCCGCGTTCAGCACACGTACAGCTCGAAGATGATCTCGGCCTTCTTGATCCAGCAAGAGAGACGGAGAGGTAGAAGAGTTCTACGGCAGCGTGACGGCGCTCTGGAGGTTGGTAATGACCTTGTCTCAGCAGGGCTCCGCCCGAGCTCCGCAGAAACGCGATCTAGAGGAAAAACCGTGGAGGTATGTGGTCGGGCTGCCGTGGAAAAGTCGTCTCAAATCAGCCCTAAAACATCCATATATATAGGTGGGAGAGGGGGGCCTTGCCTTGGGGCTCAAGGAGCCCCAAGGGGGTCGGCCGAGCCAAGGGGGGAAGGTCTCCCCCCCCCAAACCGAGTTGGACTTGGTTTGGTGGGTGGGAGTCCTTCCTTCCCTTCCCACCTCCTCCTTTTTTTTCCTTTCTCTTTGATTTTTCTTCCAATGCGCATAGGGCCCTTTTGGGCTGTTCCACCAGCCCAGTAAGGGCTGGTGCGCCACCCTCAAGGCCTATGGGCTTCCCCGGGGTGGGTTGCCCCCCCCGGTGATCTCCCGAAACCCATTCGTCATTCCCGGTACATTCCCGGTAACTCCGAAAACCTTCCGGTAATCAAATGAGTTCATCCTATATATCAATCTTCGTTTCCGGACCATTCCGGAAACCCTCGTGACATCCGTGATCTCATCCGGGACTCCAAACAACATTCGGTAACGAACCATATAACTCAAATACGCATAAAACAACGTCAAACCTTAAGTGTGCAGACCCTGCGGGTTCGAGAACTATGTATACATGACCCGAGAGACTTCTCGGTCAATATCCAATAGCGGGACCTGGATGCACATATTGGATCCTACATATTCTACGAAGATCTTATTGTTTGAACCTCAGTGCCAAGGATTCATATAATCCCGTATGTCATTCCCTTTGTCCTTCGGTATGTTACTTGCCCGAGATTCAATCATCAGTATCCGCATACCTATTTCACTCTCGTTTACCGGCAAGTCTCTTTACTCGTTCCGTAATACAAGATCCCGCAACTTACACTAAGTCACATTGCTTGCAAGGCTTGTGTGTGATGTTGTATTACCGAGTGGGCCCCGAGATTCCTCTCCGTCACACGGAGTGACAAATCCCAGTCTTGATCCATACTAATTCAACGAACACCTTCGGAGATACCTATAGAGCATCTTTATAGTCACCCAGTTACGTTGCGACGTTTGATACACACAAAGTATTCCTCCGGTGTTAGTGAGTTATATGATCTCATGGTCATAGGAACAAATACTTGAGACGCAGAAAACAGTAGCAACAAAATGACACGATCAACATGCTACGTCTATTAGTTTGGGTCTAGTCCATCACGTGATTCTCCTAATGACGTGATCCAGTTATCAAACAACAACACCTTGTTCATAATCAGAAGACACTGACTATCTTTAATCAACTTGCTAGCCAACTAGTGGCTTGCTAGGGACAGTGTTTTCTCTATGTATCCACACATGTAAATGAGTCTTCATTCAATACAATTATAGCATGGTAATAAACGATTATCTTGATACAGGAATTATAATAATAACTATATTTATTATTGCCTCTAGGGCATAATTCCAACACTTTCAACCTCACCAACAACTCCAACATCACCACCTCTGAAGAAAGACAACTGAACACATGGGCATGGGCACTCCCCTTGGCTTGTGCCAAGCTTGGGGGAGGTGTCCCGGTATCGTATCACCATTGCACCTTTTTACTTTTTTTTTCTTTGTTTGATCCTTTTAGTTATATCTTGATCTAGTAGAATAAAGTTTTAGTGTGATCTAGTTTTGATTTTTTCTTTTTTCCCCTATTTACGCAAGTCCGAGAGTTATATAAAAAAGAGTATTTTTGAGTCAAGGGCTTTTCTTGCTTGCCATACGATCTTAAGAAAAATAAATAGGAAGAAGTATAGAATAAAAGCAAAAGAACATGCATAATGATCTTATGAGGAGTGATGACTTCACATATATAATGTATGTTGATTGAAATTTGTTGTGAGTTGACAAACAAAGCTATTGGTCATTGTTGCAATTATGAGGAAGTAACGAAGAAAGAGAGGTTCACATATAAATATATGATCTTGGACATCTTTTATGATTGTGAGCACTCATTAAAATATTGTATGCCAAAAGGTTGATGTTGGACAAGGAAGACGACATAATGAGTTATGCTTAATTATTTCTGAATAAAAGTTATATGGTTGTAGATCCTTCCACATGTGTCGCTTGATTCCACCTCATATTAGCCAGAAATTCCTACACCAAGTAGAGATACTACTTGTGCATCCAAAAACCTTTAACCCAATTTTGCCTTGAGAGTCCACCATACCTACCTATGGATTGAGTAAGATCCCTCAAGTAAGTTGTCATCGGTGCAAGCAATAAAAATTGCTCTTTAAATATATGTGGTTTATTTGTGCGAGGAAGATAAACTTTATACGAACTTGTGATATAGAAGAAATAAAAGCGACAAACTTCAGAATAAAGGTTTTTATCACAAGGGGCAATATAAAGTGACATTCTTTTGCATTAAGGGATTGCACATCCAACTATAAAAGAGCATGACAACCTCTGCTTCCCTCTGCGAAGGGCCTATCTGTTACCTTTACTTTTCTAGTACTTACCTATATGTAAGAGTCATGGTGATCTTCACCATTTCCTTTATTTCTCCTTTATCTTTCGACAAGCATCATGTGTTGGGGAATGATCTAGACATATATATCCACTTGGATGTGGGTGATAATGAGTTATTATTGTTGACATTACCCTTGAGGTAAATAGTTGGGAGGAAAAACTATAAGCCCCTATCTATCTCTATGTCAGATTGAAGCTTTGACCTCATAGGTACCGCATGAGTGTTAACAATTATGAAAGACCATAAGATGATTGAGTATGTGGATTTATTTTACAAGCTCTTATATTGACTCTTTCCTACATTGCGATAAATTGGAATTGCTTCAATGACTGAAATCATAGTTTGTTAGTTCTTAATAGAATCCTTGATTCATACTTTGCCTTGTGAATGACTTGTTACTCTAGCATAAGAAATTATATGTCAATATGTGTTGCTATTCTAAAGATAACCATGATGCCTTCATGTCTGTATTTCATTTTATCGACACCTCTATCTCTAAACATGTGGACATATTTATTGATCTCTGCTTTCGCTTGAGGACAAGCGAGGTCTAAGCTTGGGGGAGTTGATACGTACATTTTGCATCATGCTTTTATATCAATATTTATTGCATTATGAGCTGTTAATACACGTTATGGTACAATACTTATGACTTTTTTCTCTTATTTTACAAGATTTACATGAAGAGGGAGAATGCCGGCAGCTAGAATTCTGGACTTCAGAAATCCTATTCTACACAGCTCCAGAAGTCTGGAAAAGTTACAGAGAATTGTTTTGGAATATATGAAAAATAATGGGAGAAAGAAATACTAGAGGGGACCCACCACGAGGTCATAAGCCTAGGGGCGTGGCCTACCCCCCTGGTCGCGCCCTGTAGGCTTGTGGGCCCCCTGGCAGGCCTCTGGTGCCCATATTCTGCTAAATGAAGTGTTTTGACTTGGAAAAAAAATCATATCATACCTTTCGGGATGCAATGCAGCCGTCTCGAGGTGGAACTTTGACAGAACCAATATAGAGCTCAAGTGGAGCTATTCCGCCGGGGAACTTCCCTCCCGGAGGGGGAAATCGAAGCCATCATCATCACCAACGATCCTCTCATCGAGAGGGGGTCTATCTCCATCAACATCTTCATCAGCACCATCTCCTCTCCAAACCCTAGTTCATCTCTTGTATCCGATCTTTGTCTCAAAACCTCATATTGGTACCTGTGGGTTGCTAGTAGTGTTGGTTACTCCTTGTAGTTGATGCTAGTTGGTTTATTTGGTGGAAGATTATATGTTCATATCCTTATAGATTATTAATACTCCTCTGACCATGAACATGAATATGCTTTGTGAGTAGTTATGGGATATGGGATAAGTCTTGTTATAAGTAATCATGTGAATCTGGTATTCGTTCGATATTTTGATAAGTTATATGTTGTCTCTACTCTAGTGGTGTCATGTGAATGTTGACTACATGAAACTTCACCATTATTTGGGCCTAGAGGAAGGCAATGGGAAGTAATAAGTAGATGATGGGTTGCTAGAGTGACAGAAGCATAAACCCTAGTTTATGTGTTGCTTCGTAAGGGGCTGCTTTGGATCCATATGTTTCATGCTATGGTTAGATTTATATTAATTCTTCTTTTGTAATTGCGGATTCTTGCGAGAGAGGTTAATGATAAGTGGGATGTTTGTTCAAGTAACGGAAGCACCCAAGCAGCGATCCACCAACATACCAAATTATGAAAGTAACGAATGCTAATCATATGAGCATGATGACAACTAGCTTGACATAAATTCCCATGTGTCCTCGGGATTGCTTTTCCTTATATAAGACTTTGTCCAGGCTTGGCCTTTGCTACAAAAAGGATTGGGACACCTTGCTGCACTATTGTTACATTTGTTACTTGCTACCCGTTACGAATTACCTTATCACGAAAGTATCTGTTACCGATAATTTCAGTGCTCGCAGAGAATACTTTACTGAAAACTGCTTGTCATTTCCTTTTGCTCCTCATTGGGTTCGACACTCTTAATTATCGATAAGGACTACAATAGATCCCCTACACTTTTAGGATATCAGTAATCCATACAGAGTCGAATGGTTCTATCCCTTTGGGAAACAAATAGAACAGGTGATCCACAAGGAGAGGTGTGGGTGTCAAAACCGGCTGATCTCGACTAGGGGGTCGAAATGTGGATCTTGGATCAATGGGTAACATGAGATAAAGGAGATGATGTTTATCTAGGTTCGGGCCTTCTTAATGGAGGTAAAACCATACATCATGCTCATGTTGTTACTGATGGAATAGTACAGAGTACGCACTTGATCTACCTTGAGATCGTATTTTGTGGTCTAAACCCTAAGAGTAATGATCATACGAATAAGAGATTGTCTATCGACTAGCCTGGCCTCGGTTTATATAATGCACCATAGACCTAGGATAACAAGAGTCCTAGTCGGCTACGTGAGTGTAGAGGATTCCTTTTCTTCATCACCATGTCTTGTGGAATCTTACTCGTATATTTCATTGGCTGTCCGAAGTAGCCTAGGAGTATGGCGAGCAGAGATAGGTCAGCGGCCCCAAGACCCCTTACTCCTAGACTCCCTCAATAGCCCTCGAACTATCCACCAATGTCGTAGTCTTGATCCGCATGCATCAAAAGACTTCAGCTAGCGGGGCGAGTTCTTCTCCCCATTTATGTTCGTCAAACACCAGTTCGGCCACCGATGACTTCCTGATTTTGGAGTATAGGTCTTCAAGTTGGGGACGCCCCTTGGTTCTTCTGAACTATTCTTCATCTTTAGTCAAATGTCTTGGAAACTGGTTCAACAAATCTTCCCATCTTCGATCTTGAGGGTCATCGAGCTGAATCTGAAGAGTTTGCATGTCGGGCATCCGAGGAGAACCTTTACATTATGAGCCTTTACTAATGCATTATAATTTTTCACGCCACACCTTGGGTTCGAAATGTTTCCTGTGCAGTGATATCATCTTGCGTCTGAGCTCCAATGCCGAACTGTATCCGACGTGTCCTCTTGCGTGTGAGCTCCACCGTCGGACTGCATTTGAGATGTCTTTTTGTAGCCGAGCTCCAACGCTGGTTGGCATTCGAGGTGTCATAGATTACCTCGGCCTATGGAAATTTGAAGTAATTCATTCATGCTTAAATGCTGGAATAGTCTTTTATGGAGCCAACCATTTGCATCATAACTATATGCCAAACTCCTTCCGAGGTGGTGCACCACCTCGGTCTCGGTCTATTTTTTTGCGAAACTTATTTCCGATTGGTGCAATTTATTTAATACTGAGATGTATAGAGAGTAGCCCTCAAGGTGTGTGTTGACACCGAGATGCACCTGAAGGATAAAAATAGAACCGCTGATCCCATTAGATACCGAGACTTAGGTCTATTTGCGAAATCAGCCTAAGGATCAATTCCTTACTCGATAACATACTTTAGGAATTAAAACGCAGTGTGCAGTAGCCCCGAGACTCCGGTCGAATGCGGCCGACCAACCTCACGATCGTAATATCCTTGATTTTTTTTTTGCATATGTTGTGTATGTTTTGTCAATGCCAAGGTCCATATCGGCAAGAAAGATGCCAAACTGCGGGTTGGAAATGATTTTCCGGTTGGTGTAATTTATTCTCTAACGAGCTATATAACTAGTAGCCCCCGATACTTAGGTTGGGCAACGTGCCCAACCTAGCATCATATCTCCTAGGAACTATTTCATCCATTTAGTGTGTTTTGACAACACCTTGGTGGAGCTCGGCAAGGAAGATGCCGAACTATAGGTCGGAATTTTGTTCCCAAGAAGAACTACCACGCCGGACAGCTCAAAGAAGAGTATGTCACACCTCCTGAAAGAAATAATATATAAATAGGTTAAAGGTGCCATAAGCTCGACAATATAAAAAAACTTTAGCAAAAACATTACGTCTGAACTAAATCAAGTTTCTTGGTGCCAATATAAAAATTGGTCTTAAAATTAATTTGTGCTTCCGTCGTGCTTTAACACGACACATCCGATCTCAAGATTTTAAGCGGGTGAGCCTTTGGCTTCAAGCTCCATATGCCGAAGGCGGAGTGTTTCTTCCGGACCAGTTTAGGAAACTATACTCGAGTGGATTTGGAAAGAAATTAGGCAATCCGGCCATCGACCACACACTCGAGTCGAGAAAGGAGCGGTAGAAAAAAGACTTTGCAATGACGAAGAAGAAAACACTTATTATAAAACTGCTGATAATTTTTTAAGAGACCCGAGGTAGCATGGGCAAAGGAAGTCTTTTTAACAAACAATGCTCTTAACAAGCTAAGTTTTTAACAAACAATTTTTTTGCTTAACACAAATATAATGGTGGTTGAACTGCACAAAAACTAAAAAAGAGAGCATGAAAGCAACTTAGCTCGTTAATGTGCTCGGTGTTGATGATGAGGGCCAACCTTGCGCCACATCGAGGTCCCAACCCCAAGGCTGGTCCCGAGATGTCCGAGCAAAGAGCTCGGCTTGATGAAGTTGCAATGCAGCCCAATCGATGTGGTAAGCTGAAGCCCTCCAGTCCAGCCGAGGTGATGAAGTCGGTCGACAGGTGACACCGAAGTCCTCGGAGCAAGTTGATGAAGAGATGTTGGAGCCCCCGGTCTAGCCGAGGTGATGGACTGAATCGTTAAGGCGGGCACTAGAGGCCCCATGCCAGCCGACATGTTGAGTTAGGTCGGTGTGCCGGACGACAGCTTGAAGCCACGATGCGGCGATGACGGTGCACGTCGAAAATCGTGACACGGTCAATGCTGGCTTGATGAAGCAACGGAGCTTACAAGAGGTTCTCTTAATTAGTATTCGGCCCTCGCCATGCTGAACTCTTGGTCGGATCACCGAGGTGATGATTTGATGAGGTTGACCTCGAATCAACGAAGTGACGATTTTTTTGAGGAGGTCAGCAGCCGTGGGGCAACGTTGTCGACCTGATTTGACACCAACGCGATGGTAAAGATTACTTTGGAAAAAGGCTATGAAATTTGTTGGCATGTGTTTGAGAACAACACACAATACCCTAGAAAAAAATCCTTCAAAAAGGATGTCCAATACCTTGTTAATGGAGAATGATGAGCTTGGATCGGATTTGTCTTCACGAAGAAAACAGATCCAAAACTGATATTTTCCGGACTTTGAACGGTCGGATTGAGCTGAAATTTTCAAGGGTCATCGATATAAGAATTCCGCATTGGATGAACGGTGGGATTTGCCAAATGACATCCAAGATGAATGCTGGACCCCTCGCCCTAAAAGCATCCAGATTCCCATCCAGATTCGACACGGCTCACGTATATCAGAGATTGCTGGAGATTCCTGAATTGGAACACGACGAAATTTTACACACTTGTTCTAGATAAAATTACGCACAATTGTACCAAAGCGATCGTCAAAGTGATGCTCGGGGAAATGGGGACGAAGAACACAAATTCATTGTCTAGACAAAATTGCAGTCAATCTGCACACGAGCCATGAATCATTCTGCCGACACAATAGAACTCCCAATGAAAGCACCAATGTCAGTGTCAAAATCGCATGATATCAAGTAGGGGTTCCGAACTGTGGATCTTGGATCAATGGATAACAGGAGATAAAGGAGATGATGTTTACCCATTTTCGGGTCCTCTTGATGGAGGTAAAATCTTACGTCCGGCTCTTGTTGTTATTGATGGAATAGTATAGAGTAGAGAGTTGCTCTAATATGAAATTGTATGTTTTGGTCTAAACCCTAAGAGTAATGATCATATGAATATGAGATTGTTCATCGACTAGCCTCTCCTTGGTTTGTATAATGCACCGTAGACCTAGGATTACAAGAGTCCTAGTGGGCTACGTCGATGTCGAGGAGTCCTTGTCTTGGTCACCAATGCTTGTACAATCTTCCTCGTATATGTCCTTGGCTGTCCGAAGTAGCCCAGGAGTCCGGTGCATAGAGATAGGACGGTGGCACGAGGACCCCTTAGTCCTAGACTCCCTCTAGAGGCACCAGGGTGAATAAATAATTTTCTAAGCTGCTCCGCTAGTTTCTTCTTCGGTTCAACAAATATTTTGGACCCCATTCTAAAGGTGTTATTATATATTGTTCCTGCTCCGAGCATTATCTCAGTAATGAACTTGATGTCACGGTCAGGAGACATTCTGGAGAGCTCATTAGGAAAGACATCAGGGTATTCACATACCACTAACACTTGATCCAACTCAATTCCTCATAGACAATTAACCTAAGGGGCTTGAGCAGAGGTAGGGTTGGGAACATACTTGAATTCACTCCATGGCTATTGGTCATGGTAGCTGTCCGCTAGGGACAATCTAGCAAGCCTCGATGCTTGGTCAACCAATCCATGCCAAGGATCACATCCAACCTTGCGACTTCAGGATGATAAGATCTCCAAGGAAGTCTACCCCGTTGATGTTAATCCCAAGTCCTTTACATCCGATCTTGGTCGTTAATACTACACCGGGCTTTGTACCATCATATGACCCATAGGTGTAGGCTTCATACCACTTTCTAATGCGAACCTTTGCATAACAAAAGAATGTGAAGCACCACAATCAAACATAACTATTGTTGGGGTTAAGTTGACGAGGAACGTACCCAGTATAACATTCGGCTCTTCTTGGGCTTCCTTAGTAGCGGCGTGATTCACACGACCCTTCCCATTGTTGGGCTGGTTGCGGGGAGCTTCGTTCCTGGGTGGTGCTCCACGCCCTTTGCCTTGGTTTGGCGTATTGGGGCACGATGCATCAGGCTTCTTTTTGGGGCACTGCCTAGAGATGTGCCCAGGCTGACCACATCCAGAACAAGTGACTTAACCTGAGTTGTAGTTGTTGTTGCCACTATTGTTGTTGCGGTTCTTGCAAGCTGGACTTGGATTGGCATACTACTGAGGCTGGTAGCTCGTATGAGGTGCAGGAGTCCTGACTTGCTGAGGCTGATAGGTCGCCTTCGCTGGGGCTAGTTTCCAGGGGTGAGGTTTCTGGTTTCTGGAACTGCCCTTGCTGACCATCTTGCGCTTGTGAGTGTCTTCCATGGCACGATGCTTGTCTTGAAGAATGAGAGCCTTGTTCATCACCTCGAAGAAAGTTGATACTATAGGGCTTGCTGGAGTCCTTCCATTAAGCATTCTATCTTGGATGCCTCAATGCTGATGTCTTCATGTGCATACCTTGATAGGAGGTTGAACTTCTGCACGTACTCCTTGACAGAGCCACTTCCTTGCTTTAGCGCTCGAAATTCCTACTTCTTAAAAGCCATAATCCCACAAGGAATGTGGGCAGTGCGGAATCCTTTCTTGAAATCAGCCCAGGTGATCACATAGTCACCTTGCATGACCTTGAATCCAACACACCAAGCTCTAGACGTACCTCTGAGGCAAAGAGAGGCATAGAGAACCTTCTCACGATCCTCATTGTAATTGAACAATGCAAGGAGGTGCTTGATTGTGCAGATACGACCATCAACATTGAGAGGTTCAATAGTCTGTGAAGGTTGGGGTTGAATTCCTCATGAACTCAGAAAATAGTGGAGTGGCCTGCTACCTCTTGAGCTTGCGTTGGTTTTCCCTTGAGTAGGAAAGGGTGATGGAGCAAAGTAGATAATTATTTCCCTCAGTTTGTTGAGAAGCAAGATATCAATCCAGTAGAGGAACAAGAAAGGCCCCAAGCGTAGTACCTACACAAATAATGAAACTCTTGCACCCAACGCTAAAAAGGGGTTGTCAATCTCTTCATAGTTATTAGCAAGGATGAGATATGATATATATATATATATATATATAAAGGATTGTGGAAACAAAAGTAAATAAATTGCAGCAACATATTTTTGGTTTATAGATCTGAAAGTATAATATTGAAAATAGACCCACGGGCCATAGGTTTCACTAGAGGCTTCTCTCATAAAGGGAAAAGCGAATAATTATGAAGATATCTAAGGCAATGATTATGCAAATAGGCGTCACGTCCGTGTCAAGTAGACCGAAACGATTCTTCATCTCCTACTATTACTCCACACATCGGCTGACTCCTGCCTGCATCTAGAGTATTAAGTTCATGAAGAACAGAGTAACACATTAAGTAAGATGACATGATGTAGAGGGAAAAACTCAAGCAATATGAGGAAAACCCCATCTTTCTATCCTCGATGGCAACAATACAGTATGTGCCTTGCTACCCCTACTATGTCGCTGGTCGGGATGGGCATAAAAGCCGACGAACTAAAGACACAACCGAAGCCGAAACCGAATAAACCAAAATTTCGGTTTTTTCTACTGTCAAAGAAAATTAAGTTTTCATGTCCACTAACCGAACATAATTCGGTAGGTTTGGCTTTCAGTCCGTTAACCGAAGAAAAACCAAACATTGAGACTCAGGGTACGAAATAACGTAAAAGTAGGCGCACCCACACATCCAGCAAATCTCGGGAGACATCCCACGATCGTATTTTTAGCGGACTCCCACGAACCTGGGAGTCATGCGTCCATGTTCATTCTTTGTTTATTAACCACGATCCTGGGAGTCAGGCACCGACTCGGGCCTACAAGGATAGAAGGCCCAGCTCATGTGGGTGTGTGTTCCTCTGCTTGCGAGCACGCGAAACAACGACTCCATTAGTCCCAACTTGCCCACCTGAGAAGATGTGGCAGATACTTTTGCCTATAAAAGGGTGTCGTGGCTGCACACAATGCACACATGCTTAGACCGTGGCTTTTTGGTGCAAACCCGAATACCGAACCGAATTCTCAGTTAACCGAGATATCGGTTTGCTGCTTCACCTAGCTATTTTCGCTTTCTTTCTTTACTAACCGAACTTTCAAAATAACAGAATGGTTAAAACCGAATTTTTGGTTTCTACCGTATGCCCAGGCCTAATCACTGGGTGAGGACACCGCCATCGGATTTTGGGCTCTGCAAAACCCTTAAAGATTCGAACTCAGGGGCGTGTACAAAGATCTTTGGTGGGCTCGCCTCACCAAGCTCGCTACTCGTTGAGGGTGGCAGAGAACTCACTAGATGGTGAGCATGACAGAGAACACGACAGTTTACCCAGGTTCGGGCCACTAAGAAGCGTAATACCCTACTCCTTCTTTGATGGATTTCCTCTCGTGGAGGTTGGTGGAGGGATAAGTACAGTGTTCTCGGGCATCTGGAGGCTGGGTGGCCTTGGTGTGTTGTGGGTGCGTGAATGAGTGGATCAGATCCGGCATGTGGGATCGGATCCCCCTCTACGAAGTAACCTATTCTCTATATATAGCGACTCCCCGGGTCCTCTTCCCTTATCGTCCGGGAGGGAAGGGATCCCACAATGCCCAATTTCGAAGGGGAACAGGGGAACATGCTCCCCCTGTCCAAAGGTGGTCTTCGTGTGCAAAAGTGGATGTCAACGCAGCAGGGACGGGTCCAGGGGTGACATCCGTCCTGCTGGCGGGCGAAGGTGGCCTTGTTGAACCAGATGGAAACCTTTAGCATGCCTTGGGAACACACGTATGTCCTTGCCCCCGTTGCACTAAAGGGGAAACTGCCCCTTTCTACTGTCCGCTGCTCGCTTGTCCTTTCCCGCGTCATCCTTTACTCCTGAGGCTGGGTGTTGCCTCGGAAAATCCGTCGCTTCGAAGGGGTCCTAAGGAGGACCCTGCGGGTCTTGAAGCTGTTCCTCCTCGCGAGGCTTGGCCCCTCGCGAGGGCCTTGCCTCAAGCGGTGCCGGGCCTATTGGTTTTTGGTCAATGAAGTGGGCCAAGCCTGGGCCACTGGCAGGCAGGTCTAGGTACCCCCATTCCCAGAACGCCGACAACGGCAAGATTGAACCCAAAACTAAGCACTTCTCCCATTGCAAGAATTACCAATCTAATTGGCCAAACCAAACCAATAATTCGAAGAGACTTGCTAAGATATGAAATCATGCATATACGAATTCAGAAGAGATTCAAATAATATTCATAGATAACCTGAATATAAACTCACAATTCATCGGATCTTGACAAACACACCGCAAAAGTGTATTACATCGAATAGATCTCCATGTAGATCATGAAGAACATGGTATTGAAGATCAAAGAGAGAGAAGAAGCCATCTAGCTACTAGCTATGGACCGGTAGGTGTGTGGTGAACTACTCATTCATCATCGGAGGGCAATGGAGTTGAGGTAGATGCCCTCCGTGATCAGTTCCCTCTTCGGCAGATTACCAGAAAAGGCTCCCAGATTGGATCTCACGGGAACAGAGGCTCCCGCCTTCGGAAAAATGTTTTCGTGGCTCTTTTTACCGATGGGGGAATATTTAGGAATTTATAGGCCAAAGAATAGGGTTAGGAGGCCTGCACGGGATCCACAAGCCAGGGGGTGCACCCACCCCCTAGGATGCGCCCTGTAGGCTTGTGGCCTCTCGACAGCTGCCCTGCCCCCTACTCCAAGTCTTCTGGGTTTCTTCTAGTCCAAGAAAAATCATTCCGGAGATTTTATTCCGTTTGGACTCTGTTTAATATTCGTTGTCTGCAATACTCAAAAACATGGAAAAAACAGAAACCGGCACTAGGCTCTAGATTAATAGGTTAGTCCTAAAAATAATATAAAACAACATATTAATGCATATAAAACATCCAAAACAGAGAATATAATAGCATGGAACAATAAAAAATTGTAGATACGTTGGAGACGTATCATGGCCATTGTTTTTCCTTCCTTGACGGTTGTTCACAAGGGCATGTGCCATCTGTTGCATAGCACCAGAGTTGGCTTGGAGTTCCTCCCAGAGAACTTGGAGAAACTGTGCTATGTTCATCTTCTCCGGTGGAGGCAGTGGCGGGGGAATGTCACATTGTAGCTGCTCCTGGTGATCTCCAGCCTGAGCACACCCACCAACCTGTGGTTGCTGACTAGAGTTATCAACGCTTGGGTTGCCAAAAGTGCAAGCACGGGTTGCATTCACCATCCTGTTTGGGGCAGCCAAGTCAAAGAACTAGAATAGGCAGGAGGGAATAGCAACAAGATAAAAACATGCCTATGGGGGTTTCTATGTTGCAAGGGTGATAAAACAAAGGCTGAAAGACCAAACATTTAACATTAAGGTAAGATAGGAGATGTATTATCTTACATGTTTCCTAAGGCAAATGAGTGACTTGCATCGAAACACAACAAGCACACATGGTTTCATATGTACCATTACATGGACTCGACTTTGAATGAGGGATACATGAGTTATCCTACACTAGGGGGTATTTGGACTAAACTGGTGGAGTTTACGGTCTCGTACTCACGCACCTCATGGTCTTCCTCCTAGTCATCACCCTTAAGGGCATCGTCTCCGGTCGAGGGGGTCAGAGGACGAGAAGGTCCATCCCGACGATGCTTTGCCAGTGGCTTGGTGAAGAGCGGATGATACTCCTTCACACTGATGCGATGATGACGTGTGGGTGCTTCTCTAGCTGGGGGTACTCCTCCTCTATAAGTGATAGTTGTTCGTCCCTCAGGGGCTCGGTCCTTCTTGATGCTGTCTGGCTTCATCTTGGCTAGGCAAAGTAGCTCGCGCATATGGTGAAGTTCCTCACGGAGCTTCACGTACCCTTGATCATGTTGTGAGCAAGACTGTCGATGGAAAGGCTAAAGTAGGTCTGGAACCTGAGTAGTGTTCCATCCTCCTTGTATGGGACCAACGACCAACTCGTCTCAATATGATCCTGCCTCAAAGGAAGGTGGTGAGTAACCGGCTCATCAACCATCTCTGGGGTGATGTCTCAAAGGTGGATGAGTCCCTTCCGTGCAGTTGCCTCGACTGGTAACGCTAGTATCTCCATCTGTGGTCCTTCAAAGAACTAGCTTGTCGGGGAGTCATTTGCCTTCACGACCACATCAACATGGTACTCCTTTATGGTGGCATCAACTCAGTGCTCGTGGTAGAGAAAAACGGGTGAATAGTGAAATTCGCACTACTCCTGGGTATCCTCAAGGAGTATGGAAAAGCCGGATGCTAGGAGGTCTTTGGGTACAATGGCCATTCATAAGGTTTAAGGGGAGGGGTGTTAGTAAGTTTTTGAAAATAGAGTGGAAGAGGTAAGTAAGGATATACCTCCTAGTATATATGTTGGTTGTAGTTTTAGAAAGGGGTTTTATCCTAACTAACTTCCATGCTAACTAAGGCTTCCTATTGTCAGGATGGCTCTCATACTAGCTCTATGGTTACCCCCACTCATAAGTCGTGATCACCGAATGCACGTGTACTGTGATCCCACACACCAATACTCACTAAACACACAAAAGCTGAATAACAAGAGTCTTACAGCCATACATACCGTCTAATACAAATAAAGACCATTCAGGTCAAGTCTTACATAGATAGGGCCTCGAAGGACAACACACCAAACACAACCAGCAGCGGAAATCTTGAACAAAAACGTGAAGCCATGCCATCTGCCTTAGCCCTACAAGCATTCTGACTAGGAAGCGTCCTAGTTCACATGTTCGTCTCCAACAAACCCTTTATCATACTCCTATTCTTCCATGCCTGGCCAATTAAATAACCAGTGGCAATCCAATGAGTACTTTGAATGTACTCGCAAGCAATCAATGTTTGGAACGATGTTAGAACAATACATGATATAACACTAATAGGTAAGTTGCAGAAAGCTAATTTTTAAGTGCAATGACATGATCAATGTCTTATGAAGGCATGCATCATGAGGTAACTGATATCCATATGAACAAGTTACAGATATCAATATAAACAGGGGGTTGAACATCTCATGTTCGTTTATCATGTTAAGTCATCTGACTTAGCTCAAGCATAATCTTTCTCACATTATCATCTTTCTCTATCACACACACACACAGAGTTTGCAAGAATGGACATATCCCAAGAGTGGTCATTCAACTGTCCTTAGCCGTGGACACGGCTATTTGAATAGTTTTACAGTTGTCACAAGGTTGCATACTTTATCCACAAGACTCGGGAGACTGACGTGTCAAGCCACGAACCGTGGTATTGGTCATACCAGAGGTACGAAACTGAATAATACCTTTCTGATGATGATAATAATGAGGATTCCACTCGTCGGCACACAGCCAGCATGATGTACATAATAAGTAACACCCATGCAGGGACCAACGGCGTGCCCGGTGTTTGTGAAAACAACCCATGGTCGTCCTTTCCTCGCATGACTCCGTATCGAGAGTGACCACATCACTCCTGCCACTAGTAATGCAGGCTCTCCGCTAGTAATGATCACAGTAATCCACAAAGCCCTATCCCATAAGTGGTATCGTTGTCATACATGTATATTTGGTGTAACGGTCGCAAGTTAAACCAATCCGTTTTTGAAAACAACACACTCACTTGTCTCACCACACCACTTCTTTCTCAAGTGGTTACCCAGCTCAACACCATCTCCCTTGGTCATTAGTGGCACCCAATGGTGTCTTCGAAAAGTGTGTGAAAACACCATTGTTTCCAACACCATGCATAATGCCATCCCATTTGCGTAGATACTACATGGTATCCTAACTACTTCCTACCTGCACAACCCTCGTAGGATGGTAGGGTTATGCGCAGTGCAAGTATCAACACAGAAGTATCAGAGACAACCCACCAAGGTGGTCACCGATTCAACATGATACATATGCAACAATATAAAGTGCCATATCACATGCATAAATTGGTTTCTAGTCATGGTCAAGGAGCTACTTTACTATCTCAACCAAGTCTCCGTGGACTTCAAAGTCATCTGCTCCAACTCCTTAGTCAACAACATAATCTATCGTCGCGATAATAACAGGCAAAAATAAGACCATGACAAAACAAGGAAAATACAACATTCAAAAAAATGTCAACTCAATTTTGTCAAATAGTAGGGTGATTATTAGTGTTGCAAAAATTCTAGTCTCTGGTTTTGAAATACAAAAAGTGGTGAAATGCATTTTAACACAGAGTTAAAATATTTAAAATAAGTTTTTCAAAAGAAACAGTGTATAAAGCTTTCTTCAAAAATTTGCACTAGTGAATCCATAAAAGAGGTTGCAATATTACTAGAAATTGGAATCATCAAGTTTGGACACGTTTTCACGTGTGTATATTTTTTGGCAGACATGCACACAAGAAAAAGGAAAAAGGCCATTGTGCCATTGGGCCAGAGCAAACACAACTGAGTTGGCCAAGCCAGTGAATCTTGCCCGAGCGAGCGAGGCGCGCGCTCCCGTCGGGATGCAAACCTAACATGTGGGGCCCAGTCGTCAGAGAGAGAGGGGGAGCAAGGGAGACAAGAGGCTCACTAGTAGGCCCACTGGCATGCTTTCGTCAACCTCCAGCCAGGGAGGACGGCGAGCTCATCGGCGTCATGAGAGGGCACGACAGTGGCAGGCGAGGACAGAAATGGACCCAAGACATCATCGCCACTCGGGTGGTGGTCGAAGGGATCACCAGCGTTGCCTGAGTCACCGGTGGCGAGTAGGTGAGGCGAAAGCGCTTCAGGAGGTGGTCAGAGTCGATGCCTCTGGCTACAAAATGTATGGCAAAGGAGGGTGAACACATCACAGGGGTGAGGGGAGTCAAGAGAAAGAAGAAATGGACCCAGAGGGGCTCTCTACCTCGATATCAATGATGACCCGAGACAGCGGAGCTTCGGTTAGATCCAATCATAGGGGGCTTTGGAGGTGACTTGGGTGGTGCAGGGGATATATTAGTGGTGAGAGAGAGGACCTAGAGAGGATAGAGAGCTCAGGGAGGGCTTCATATAGCCACGCGCCGGTGCACCATGGATATGGCCGCCAAATTTGGTTGGGGAGGCGATGGAGGCCACGGGAGGGATCGGCTTGGTGTCGGGGGTGCTCGTGGGGGTGGTCTATGACCAAAAGGAGAGAGAGAAGGAACGTGATCGCGTGTGCGTGGAAGGCTAGTGATTGTCCGAGAGGAGCGGTCGCGGGCGCGCGCTGCCGAGGTGGTCGGAGAGAGAGGGGAGAGGGGCCCGACAGACGTGTGTGCTCTGGATGCCAAGGTGCCTCGACTGGTGCGAGGGGAAAGGCTCGAGGTGGCCACGACATGGCCATGGTGCGAACTCCACTTGACTTGTCCTGAAGCAAGCTCCTGAGGATGCTTTTGGCCGGCGTGATGATGCCTTTGGCACGCTCTGGCGCGGCTAATACTTTATACCAGCTGCAGAAGGAAGTAAATTACTTGGAAAGCCTATTGGATGTTGTCGGTATTGGCCAGGAGAGAGGAAAAGGTGAGAGAGAGAGAGAGAGAGAGAGAAGAATGGTTGTCCAGGGAGGTGCAAGTCAGGCTTCGCACCCCTCCATCATGGAGCTAACCGTTGGGGTTTCTACTGGAGATGTTGTGGTTCTTGGTGAGGCTGTGGTAAAAATTTGGGGGAAAGGACTACAAGTTAAGATGGCAAAAAGTAAAATTTTGAAGTGGCCAAAAGGTGTTTGATGATTTTTTGATCAAGATAAACTTCCCCAGTAGCTATGATATTTAACGGGATAAAATAGTGGGAATAATAAAGCTTGATCACCAAGTTTGGGCTCATTTGAAGAAAGTCGGCAATGCAAACTTAGAAAACCATAGAAATCAACACAATCAGGTTTATGTAGATCTAGCTAATCAAATGTATTCCCCCTAATGCATAACTTGGTGTAGCATCAATATTTGGGGACTAGATCACTCCTGCAAAGTTTGAGAGCCATTGGAGAAACTTAGCAATGTAGAGTTGCTCAAATTTTGTTCTGGACAAAGAGGGTTTTGGAATATTTTGGGGGACCAATTCAACTTGGATTGAGATGAAATTGGCAATATCACCACATGTATCATATGTGACTTTCTAGAAATTTCCTCAGACTATTTGGGAATATTTCCTATGGAAATATTTGAAATCTTGAAATAGCCAGAAAGGGTTTTGAGGGGCTTTGTCCAATATGTTGAACATGACCATGTGTTGAAATTCTTATATATGGAAAATATTTGTCCACTGGGTTTCCATAAATTTTCTCAAAATCTTTCAAGCCAAAAAATATTTTTTCTTCCCAAAAGACCATTTCTGGCCTTAGAAAATGGTATTTAAATAAAATAGGAAAATTAATTTTAAAATAATAATTCCGTGGTTTTTGGAATTCTCTTTGATAGTAGGATCGAAGTAAAATATTTAGGGCAAACCATTTACCTTAATTTGAGGACTTATAGTACAAACCTCAATTCAGGGGGTTTTGAAAGCTTAAATTAAAGAAAAGCTTTGTTGTCAAAATATTATTTCATAAAATAAGTTTTAATTCCTATAAACATGGCATGATCATTGTTCAATGATTTGTAGCAAGAATATGAGTTTTGAAAGAACCGGATTTTCTGTGAATAAAAACCAAAATAGGCAAACAAGCATATAGCAACAAATTCGATCATCGCATGCACACAAAAGTTCTAAATGGTTCAAAATTTCATAAAAATCACAATGTGGCAAAGTGGTACAAACAAACAGTGTGACAGTGGCCCCGCATGAATCACAAGGCACTGCATTGATCCCATTGATCGTCGTTCACACCCCGAGATATTTGGCTCGTCGGGTAGGGGGAATCGCATTTGCCTTCATCAGCAGCTTCACCGGCATCCATGGCTCCCAAGAAGGCCAAGGGCACATCTATGACCATCCCGTCTTTGTCTAACTTTCCATCACAGGAAGCTACGGGAGACGTCGGTGGGGACGACCACCGTGCTCACTGTGTTAGGGAGTGCAACCACAACACTACGCGGAGTTCCGCAAGCCATAACCTGGATCACATCGTTATGGCGACGGAAGGCGCGCATGTGGCGACCAGGGACTATGCCAAAGCCGCAACAACTATAGAAATGACGGCGGCAATGGGACTTCCAACGCGCCCTTCACAAGATAACTGTGACTAGCACCCACGGAGCGACGACCCCGAGCGACGCCTGGACAAAACCCTTGCGCATCGTTTTGATGGTGTGCAGAACCAAGACCGGCGGGAGCCTCCGGAACCTGGATCACATCATTATGGCAACGGAAGGCGCGCATGTAGCGACCAGGGACTATGCCAAAGCCGCAACAACTCTAGAAATGGCGGCGGCAACGGGACCTTCAACGCACCCTTCACAAGATAACCGTGACTAGCACCCACGGAGCGACGACCCCGAGCGACGCATGGACAATACCCTTGCACATTGTTTTGATGGTGTGCAGTACCAAGACTAGCGTGAGCCTCCGGAGGAGGGTGTGCAGTGTACAACACAATAGGGGAAGTGCTACTCCTAGCACTCTCGGGAGTAGAAGATGCACCCATGCCTCACGTTGTTCCGTGCCCAGGACCAGGGACGAAGCCCTAGCACGGCCCGAGCCCAAGATAGGAGACTGGAGGGTGACCATACAAAGCCTGCTGAGCTTCACAAACCACGACAATGCGAAGGAAGACGGTCCCTCACAAGTGCGCCACATGGCTCCAAAACAACATTGCTAGAAGCGAGGTTGGCGGGGCACCCATGGTGAGTTGTCGTGCAGCAGCAACAACCGTACCACCAATCTGACGTCCAAGACGAGATGTCCTATGCCTCGACACACCCATGGTAGAAGCGAGACCAATGTCAGGTTTTGAATGACAGACGCAAGGAGGATGCACTCACTACCATCGAGAGACAGCGCGTGACGCATCGCCAATCAAACGAGCATGAAGATCTACCCGTCGATGAGCCTGCACCCAGGGTGCCGGGCAGCCTGCCTTACAAGATAGGTTGCCCCTCATTCACCCACGAGCTATGGCAAGTCCACTCGCCCTCTAGCCGTCCCTTCAAGCCTTAGCTCCCGGACATATATGACGACACAATCAGTCCATAGGAGTTCCTTCGCATCTACACGATTATAGTTTTGGCTGCCAGGGGACGATATAAGAAGACTTTCGCCAACTACTTCCCGCTGGCGTTCAAGCCCCATGTGAGAAGTTGGCTAATGAACTTGACGGAGAAATCCATTTCCTCTTCGGTGGGCTTGTGCAATTAGTTTTTTTGGTGCATACCATGGGGGTCACAAACTCCTAGGGAAGCCTAGCAACCTGCATGTACTTCCCAGAGAGATGGGGAACCCGACGCAAGTATATCCATAGATTCAACCGTGTGTAGTACAACATCCCTGACATCCATCCGGCCGAAGTGATTGCCGCATTCCACACGAACATGCACAACCAGCGGATGCGCGAAGATATGAGCGTCAACAAGGTGCTAGATGCCGCCGAGATCGAAACCCTGGCTGACAAATATGCTCGTGTTAAGGTGGAAGGGCAGTCCCGAGGGAGGATGCTCGTGCGAAGGTCGACTCCGACAATGAAGACGCACCCGCATCCATGGGAAAAGGCCGAAAACACAATCGAAAGCGCAAGGCAAAAAGAGTCATGGATGTAGAAGGATGTGGCAAGTCAAGTGCTGGAAGAAGGCCAAGTCTAAGGGGTCCGACAAGGAATCTCATGCATGCTTTGAAGACAATGAAGCCATGGCAGGGGAGAAGACAAGCATGTCATACTGCAAGATCCACCTAACCAAGGGCCACGACATCAATAAGTTCCTCCAAATAGACCAACTTGTTGATAAGCAGAAGCAAGAGCATGAAAGGAGTGACAAGGAGAAAGGTCACAAGGGTGTGAGCGGTTCAAACAAGAAGAATCATGGGGGACATGCTGGTCGCAGCGGTAAGGCCAAGCAGCAAAATGATATGCCTGATAGGGGCCGCGACAAGAAGTTCGACGACAAGGATGGTGAGGAGGCCAAAGATGAAGAAGGATTAGAAGGCTAGGAGTTCTAGAACACCATAGATGCCATGTGTGTTGAAGGATACACATCTTTGGACTCCTCGCAATGGAAACTCAAGCAATGGGTCCACGAGATCAATGCGGCAAAACCAGCGGCAGAGGCATGAAAGACCCTGAAGAGATCCAACACTCCCATCATCTTCGATGTTGAGGATCACCTTGACCGCATCACTGTCGTCGGGACTGTTTCATTGTTCGTATCACCCACAATTAGCAACCTCAATGTCATGAAGATATTGGTTGATAGTGGGGCCAACTTGAACTTGATCTCACCCGACGTGATCAAGCGGCTGCGGATCCCTGATTCAGATCCCAAGCTGACGGGGTCTTTCGAGGGTGTCAACCGAGGAAGATCTGAGCCCAAGGGAAAGATCACTCTGCGGGTGGCATTTGGTAGCGAGCTCAACTTCAGTAATTAGAGAGTTGGTTTTACATTCCAAAAATGTCACTGCCATACAATGGAATCTTGGGCATACCAGCACTGGCAAAGTTCATGGTGGCGTCTCACCACGCCTACAACATGCTAAAAATGCCATGGCTGATGAGCGTCATCACCATCCATGTCGATAAGAAGGATGTAGTTCTCATTGTCGACAAGCCCTTCCGGGAGGCAGCGACAACATCTGCCGATGAGGCACTTGCTCATGCCAACAAAGCTCCCTAGGGGAAGAACAACAAGAACACAGTCAAGGACCTCACTATAATTCCGCGAAGCATACCCTAGGATGTTGCAAGCACATCGACGACTTACTAGAGACCTCTGCCCCCAACAGAAAGAAAAAAGGTGATCATCCCTGAGACGATGCAAGTGGTTGCATGAGAGGACGGCGAGGGTGGCACTTTCACCATAAGTGCCACCCTCGATAGCAAATAAGGAAGCATTCTCGTAGCCTTCGTGCAGGCGAATGTCGATGTGCTTGCGTGGGAGCCATCTGAAATCCCCGGTGTTCATAGGGAGGTGATTGAGCACCACTTTGTCGTTTGCCCCACGCACGTCCTGTGGAGGAAATCAAGAAACTAGAAGCCATAGGTCTAATCAAAGACGTGATCCACCCCACAGGACTGGCAAATCCAGTGATGATGTGAAAGGGTAATGACAAATGGAGACTTTGCGTCGACTTCACAAATGTCAACAAAGCTTGTCCAAAGGACCCTTTTCCCTTGCCACACATCGTTCAAATAGTAGACTGAACTGCTTGCTATGACCTATTGTTGTTCCTTGATGCCTACTCTAGCTACCACTAGGTCTTCATGGCCAAGGAAGATGAAGAAAAAAACGCGTTCATTACTGCATGTAGCACATACTGCTTCAAGTGTATTTCTTTCGGGTTGAGGAGCGCTGTTTCAACATTTGCGAGGGCCGTTCAGACTGGTTTTGGGCCACAATTACAGAGAAATGTGGAGGCATACATTGATGAGATAGTCGTCAAGAGCAAGGACAAGGCCACACTGATCCAAGAGTTAGAAGAGACCTTTGAAAATTTGTGCAAGATAGCCTTGAAGCTCAAACCTATGAAGTGCCTGTTCGGATTCCCGTCCAACAAGCTCCTCGGGTTCATTGTGTCAAAACACGGTATAGAAGACAACCCTGCCAAGATTTAAACAATTGAGCAGATAGCCGCCCTCAACGGGTTCATTTCCAAGTTTGCAAAACACGCCCTGCCATTTTCCAAAACCTTGAAAAAGGCAGGCCCACTGAAATGGACTCCGAAAGTGGAGGCTGCGCTTCAAGATTTGAAGAACTACATGTCATCAGCTACAATAGTAGTCGCGCCAAGACGACAAGAACTGTTGCTCCTGTACCTGGCAGCAACTAATCAAGTGTCCAACACCTCGGTGGTGGAAGAAAGAGAAGCTGAGGGAGAGTAGGTGACAACCCGTAAGCTGGCAACTGACAAGCCAGATTCTACTCTGGCAGGCCAAGGAGCCGAAATAAACACAACGCAGGCAGCGAAGCAGGAGATCATGCAAAAGAAGAAGATGGTGCCGTGGCCAGTTTACTTTGTCGGCTCCCTCCTACAGGGGGTTAGTTCCATGTATTATGGGGTGCAAAACATGCTTGTTGGCCTTCTCATGCCCTCTCAGCAGCTGCACCATTACTTCCAAGCACACCACATCACCGTCGTCACTGGATGTCCATTGCAACATATCTCTAGGAATCCAGAGGCAATTATCAAGATTGTCGAGTGGGCATGGGAGCTGGCTAACTTTAACCCGAGCTTTTAAAGCACAACAACTATAGAAAGTAGGGCCTTGGAGGAATTCATTCTTGAATGGACTCCAACATGGAATGAAGAGATTCTAGAAACAATCCTAACTGGGTGGATCATGTACTTTGACAGGGCTTTCCTGCTCCAAGGCACCGGTGTCGGCGGACTACTCTTTGCTCCAACCGGAGAGTCCTTAAGAACATGGTCAAGATGCACTTTCTCCGGGTGGTATCGATGAACAACATGACAAAAATATGAAGGGCTTCTTGGTGATATTTGGATAGCAGCTTAAGTTGGTATCAGGAAGCTGATAATTCGGCAATATTCGTAGTGAATGGTGCATCAAGTCAACACGAATTATCAAATTCCTTTGATAGAAGCTTATGTAGGTGAAGTGAGGAAGTTGGCAGAACACTTAGATGGTCTACAAACAGAAGACTATCGGTGTACTAAGAAATGGTAACCTTAGCACCCAGACTTAGGCACATGCAACCATGACCCTCAAACCGGCAACTCCTTGACAAGCTCACATCAACCCCCGAAGCAAGACAAAGCGAAGATTGAAGTGAGGAGGCAATACTCTCATTTATCGATAAAGCCGCCCACTAGCAACACCCGGAAAGATTCCAGCCCGCCAAGCCACCGATCCACCTCACTACGGGGCTGATTGTCTACATTAGCTAAGGTGTCGAGCGGGCAGGCAAACAAGTGGGGCTCGCAAAGGGCACGTGGAGACAACGGCGGGCCTGTTGCAACTTTAATGACACCCGTCCCACAGTGTGGCAAAAGAATAGGAGGTAGTTGGGTAGGCGAAACAAAAGGAGAGGCAAACCTTGGCGGGGAGCATCCTGAGTGTGCCACCACACGACAAGCAATCTCTATAGCTGCAGTACACACTGTACAACCAAGAAAAGACCATTACAACCATTGTGGTGACCCCTTGAACTATAAAAGGAGGCCCCGGGCTACCTTTTAGGGCGTCGACACCCTATTCAATTGCACGCGTAGCTGCACCTCTTGAGTACCCTTGTCGGGCTGTTGCGCTCCTATACTTGAACTCGCATAATCAATCAAACACAGATATAATGTAGGGTATGAAGCTCCTAAGCGGCCCGAACCTATATAATTCTCGTGCATAATCTGATTGTTAATGCTCTCTGTTCAGTCGACGCCCCTGCAAAACCGTAAAGGGACCCCGTAGGGCACATAGATCGTCGTCGATCTCTCGCCCTGACATCTTTGACGCGCCAGGTAGGGGCCCTTCTAGTGCACAAATCTTCTCCGACGTTTCTGCATGCCCTCATCTACACCCATGGCACCCAAGAGGGACAATAGTGGCACATCACACCGGCAAGCGGA
Source organism: Hordeum vulgare subsp. vulgare (assembly GCF_904849725.1). Taxonomy (NCBI): domain Eukaryota; kingdom Viridiplantae; phylum Streptophyta; class Magnoliopsida; order Poales; family Poaceae; genus Hordeum; species Hordeum vulgare. Next base: position 364,649,759 of record NC_058521.1, read on the forward strand.
GCCATGACGCGAACCCTACCATCGTGATAGCACAAAATGCACCGCCGGCCGCCCGGGGCGACACGACGGCCGCAACAGCAACGGCAGCAGCGGCGGTTGCAACTAGACGTCCATCGCACCCTTCACAAGACTACCATGACCCGCACCTGTGAGATGACGAACCAGGGTGTCGTGCATACAAGACCGTTGCACAAGGAGTGCAAGGCCAGGCTCCACCACCTCCCCTCGATGAGAACAAGCGACGGGTGATGGCATGGGAAAGCGCTCCTTCTGGCACTTCCGGGAATCGAAGCGCTACCCACACCTTGCCCCGTCCGATCCCTAGAACCATGGGGGACGCTTTAGCACACGCCCGACTGCTGCTGAACTTATGCACCAGAGATGATGGAGGAGTCGAGGGAGACCATGCAAAGCTTGTTAAGCTTCACGAACAATGATAAGCCAAATGTGGCGAGTTCCTCGCGAGCACGGCGCGCGGCTCCCACATGACCCACCACTGGGCGCGACACTAGTGGAACACACACGATGCAGTCACCCCCATGATAGCAGCAAACTTCCCATCGGATCAACATGCAAGATGAGGTATCTCAAGCCTCGACGGACCCGCGGCTGAAGCAAGACCAGTGCCAAGTCTTGAAGGTCAAGTGCCAAAACGGGAAACACGTCGCCAATCCGATGGTCACGAAGATCCAGCCGTCGATGAGCCCACGCTAGGGGCACCCGGTAGCCTACCTTACAAAGTGGGATGCACGACTTTCATCCGCGAGCTGTGGCAAGTCCACTGGCCCTCCATTAGGGCCTTCAAGCCAACGTTGCTGCACAAATACGATGGCAATATCAGTCCATCGGAGTTCCTGGGCAATTACACCATTGCGGTGCAGGTTGCCGGGGGACAAGACGAGACGGTGCTCGCAAACTACTTCCCGCTAGCACTCAAGCCCAACGTGAGGCATTGGCTGATGAACTTGCAGGAAGGGTCCATCTCCTGTTGGGCAGATCTGTGCAACCACTTCGTCGGAACATACCATAGGGGCCACAAACTCCCTTCGCAGCCTAGCAATCTGCACGTGCTCCCCTAGCAAGACAACGATACCCTTTGCAAGTACAAACATATTTTCAGTCACATGCAACACAACATCCTAGACATCCACCCTGTCGTGGTGATTGCAGTGTTTCACATGAACGTACACAATCGCCGCATGCGCGAGGAGATGAGCATCAACAAGGTGTGGGACGTCGCCGAGCTCTACGCTCTAGCTGACATGTGTGCGCGGGTTGAAGAAGGAAGAATGCTTCCAGGGGAGGACGTTGGCGTGGATGTCTACTCCTACAACGACAAGAATTCCACCGCCTCCTCGAAGAAGGGATGCAAATGCAACAAGAAGCGCAAGGGAAAGGCAATGATGGTTGTCAAGAATTGTGGCAAGCCTAACGCCGGCAAGAAGGCCAAATTCGGGGAGACTAGCAAGGACGTTGTCGTTTGCTCCAGAGATTATAAAGCCATGGCAGGCGTGAAGACCGGCAAGCCATACTGGAAGATCCACCTCACCAAGGGCCACGACATCACCGAATGTCGTCAACTAAAACAACTTGTTGAGAAGCAGAAGCAAGAGTACGAAAGTTACAACAAGGAGAAGGGACGAGATGGTGCCGGTGGATCCGACAAGAAGAGCCACAATGGCTAAGGTGGCTAAAGTGGCAAGGCCAAACAACAGAAATAGAAGGCTGCTAGAGGCCAAGACGAAAAATCTAACAATGATAATGACAATGACAAGGATGCTGATAGGCAAGAATTCCAAAAGGCCATGGATGCTATGTGTGTTGATGGAGGTGCATCTTTGCACTCCTCCCATAGGCAAATCAAGCAATCGGCCCACAAAGTCAACACGTCGGAACCGGTAGAAAAAGCAAGGAATCTTCTCAAGTGGTCCAACACTCCCATCATCTTCGACGCTGAGGACCACCCTAATCGCATCACCGCGGTTGGGTGTGTGCTGTTGTTGGTCTCTCAAATAATTCACAACCTCGGAGTCACGATGATGTTGGTTGACAGTGGGGCTGGCAAGAACCTGATTTCGCTCGATGTGATCAAGTGGATGCACATCCCTGATTTGGACCTCAAACCAATGGGCTCCTTCCAAGGAGTGGACGGAGGGAGATCTCAGCCAAGGGGGAAAATAACCCTTCATTTCCGAGTTGGTAGCAAGCTCAATTTCAGGACAAAGAGGGTCGCCTTTGACATCGCCAAGATGTCGCTGCTGTATAATGGAATCCTGGGCCGTCCAACACTCCCAAAGTACATGGAGGCATCCCACCATGCCTACAACACACTTAAAATGCCGGGGCCGATGAGCATCATCACCATCCTTGCCGACAAGAAGGACACAGTCCTCTACGTCGACAAGATCTATTGGGAGGCAGCTGTAGCGTCCGCCCACGAGGCACGTGCTCCTCTCGGCAAAACCCTGGGGGGGGGGGACAAGTCAAAGACCTCCTGCAAGACTCGTGAAGAATCCGGGAAGTGCGTTAGTGAGCGCAGCATGCCCGTCAATGGCTCACCTAAGACTTCTGCCACTGGGAGCAAGAAAAGTAAAGTGGACATCCCCAAGACAAAGCAAGTGGCTGCACAAGAGGATGGCGAGGGGGGTACTTTCACCATAAGTGCCACCTCAACAACAAATAGGGAAGCACGCTCGTCTCCTTCCTGTGGGCGAATGTCAATGTGTTTGCCTCGCAATCGTCTTACATCCCCGATGTTCCAAAGGAGGTGATCGAGCACCACCTTGTTGTCTGTCCTCATACACGCCCTGTGAAGCAAAAGGTACAAAAACAAGCACTTGAGTGGCAAGAATTTATTGTCGAAGAGGATAAAAAGTTGGAAGCAGGATGGGTAGTCAGGGGTATGCTCCAACCAATATCGTTTGCAAATCTAGTGGTGGTGCTCAAGGCAAACATGAAGTTGAGACTCTACATTGACTTCACAAATGTCAACAAAGCTTGCCAAAAAGACCCCTTTCCCTTACCACGCATCGACCGGATGCTGGATTCAACTGCCGGTTACGACCGGTTATCGTTCCTCGACGCCTACTCTGGTTATCATCAGATCTTCGTGGCCAAGGAGGACAAAGAGAAAACATCATTCATCACCCCTCTGGAACATACTGCTTGACGCGCATGCATTTTAGTCTGAAGAGTACGTGTTCAACGTTTGCAACGGCCGTCCAGATTGTTCTTGGATCACAACTGCATAGAAATATGGAGGCCTACATGAACGACATCGCCTATCACATGTCGAAATGAACAACTCAAAGTTGCCTGTGGAACTAGGCACCTTCGTGCTTCGACTCACTGACCTTCGGTTTCCCTATTAGTACAGGAAGTTAAGAAGAGAAAGATCAACTCCGGTGGCTATTTCCTGACAGAGCCACCCGTGGCTACCAAGAAGCTTGCCGGGGCTGATGAAGTGCTTGACGGTTAGTGCCGAGCTCCGACGTTGAAGCTAGTGCTCTCGCAACAAAAGAGACAACTTTAGTCCTTGTCATCGAGCCATGGGCGTGGACATGGGCGAATCAGCTTGTCTGATACCTCTAGATGGGAGACCTCCCTGAGGAGAAATAAGAAGTCGAAAGAGTAGCCTGACAGTCAAGCTTGTATCAGTTCATGGACCATGATCTATACAGGAGGAGACCCGACAGGGTGAAATTAAGGTACATCACACTGACAGAAGGAGAATGGCTGCTGGCGGAGATACATGAGGGTACTTGTGCCTCCCACGTAGGATCATGAGCCATTGTCGTGAAGGTGTTTCGTCAAGGCTTCTACTAGCCCACAACCCTTCAAGACGCCTTGGCGATGGTTACCACATGTGAAACATGCCAATACCATGCCAAGCAGATACACCAACCAGCACAAGCCCTTCAAAACGTACCGCTCCCCTGGCCATTTTTGGTCTGGGGGCTCGACATCGTCGGTCCCCTCCCCATGATACCAGGGTCTTAGAGTTCTTGTTCGTCGCCATCAACAAGTTCATGAAGTGGACCGGGGTTGAGCCGGTGATAAAGGTAACGACCGAGGCAGCATTCAAGTTCCTCACAAGGATTGTTTGCCACTTCGGGGTCCCAAACAAGATCATCACCAATAACGGCACACAGTTCACCACAAAAACTTTCACGCAATATTTTCAAGATATCGACACAAAGGTCTGCTTCGCCATATTTGCTCACCCCAGGAGCAACGGGCAAGTGGAGAGGTCAAATGCGGAAGTGTTGTGGGGCCTCAAGATCAGGACTATCGAAAAACTGTGCAACCATGGAAAGCGCTCGATTGATGAACTGCCGAGGATTCTTTGGTCGATCAGAATGATGCCAAATTGAGCCATTGACGAGACACTCTTTGCCCTAGTCTACGGGGCGGAGCCAGGTCTCCCAATAGAATTCGTGTACGGGGCATCGAGAGTGGAGGCGTTTGATGAGGACCAGCAAGAGCGGCTACGACATGACAGTGCCACGCTCCACGAGGAAGATCGTCTACAGGATGTACTGCATGCTGCTTTGTACCATTAGGCCTTGCGCCACTACCATAGCCGCAAAGTGGGTGCCAGGATTGTTGAGCAAGGCAACCTTGTCCTTCGATGGATTCAGTTTCCGAAGGGATGAAACAGGTTGATACCAAAGTGGGATGGCCCTTACTGGGTAGTACGAGTCACCAGACCTGATGCAATACACCTGGAGACTGAGGATGGAACCCCGGTGCAAAACTCATGGAATATCGAACATCTTTGCAAGTTCTACCCGTGAGGTGTGGTTGTCGGGGTCCCCGGCAACCACATTTTTACAAGTCTCACAGGAATGTGTGTAATCCTTTGTACAAAGCCAGGTGATGCCCCGTGCGCAGTTAATAAAACTAGATATCCTGCAATGTTTTCTTTCGTCCAAGTACATATTTTCACTATGTTAATTGTGCAGATTATTGCGGTAGTTCATTGCCAGTATAAGGTCGTTGTCAAACCACTAAATGCCCCTAGCACATCCTATTTTCATCTTCTTACATTTTTTTCAAAAGGAAGCAGGACTCTCCCGAAAGGGCGCTCCCCGCTCATAAGCTATCCCGGGTGAAGAAGGACCAACAAGGGCGTATGTGTTCGAGGCAACCACCTCGGGGTAAGGAAAAGATAAGTTAATAATTTCCCTACTACATAGTTACTGCCTGTATGAGACGACCTGCGCGGGTGGGCCCTTTTCAGAATCGTTGCACACCGGGTGCTTGGAAGCATGCCCAACGCCCCGGCTGGTCGAGGGGAGGATAAGAAGTCAACCTTGTTGGGTCTAGCCTCGCCGAAAGGGTGCTCAGGGTCTATCCTTAGAAGTATCCTGCAGCAAGATAGTGAGTGCCAGCAAGCGTTCCCATTGAACGTTGAAGTCAGAGGGGCGCCCGGATGCAACCTTTGTGCTGGGAAGAAGTCAATACACATAGATGTAAAGAAGCAAGTCAAATCCTTGACATACCAGTGGTACCAAATGTTTTTATTTTATTTTACTTTAGGGTTACATTGGGAAATGTTTCCACGTGGTGCGCCGGCCAAAACCTGCACAGGACGCACGTGGGCCTTATGATCAAGTGGAATCCTACATTGCCCAGGCCTCTCACTTCTCGCTTTTCCTATACGAACCATTTTTCTCACCCCCACTTTCTTCTACCTCACGACGCGCACTAGGCGCTGACACAACTACTCAGTTCATCCATCTTCAAGCATACACGTGGCACACCAGCATGAACGAGGCCTTGCTCCCTCCGTTTTTCCTCTCTCAGCCCCGCACCCGCGCCTCCCCGCGCACGTGCTGCAACGATAGTCATCAGAGCTATAAACAGATTTGCAAATGCTACAAATGGCTTCTTTTTTTGCCCGAACAAATAAAGTGATGACATTGTGCCAAGCACAAGCTACAAATCTGATGGAGCTGCATCCCAAGGCACAAAATATTGCAACCTTTGTTTTGCTGGAACCAGAGAGAGAACGGAGGTTGCAAATGATGCGAGAGGACCTACAAACAGTACTACAAAATGCTACAATCGTCGTCCGAGGATGTCGGCATTCTGGGATTGGGGTACACAGACCTACCTGCATGTGTCCCAGGGCAGGCCCGCCTCACCGGAGCAAACCAACGGCCCCGTCACCGTTCAAGGAAAGGCCCTCGTGAGGGGCCAAGCCTCACGAGGAGGAGCAGCGTCAAGACCCGCAGGGGGCCTCCTCAGGACCCCTCCGGAGCGGCTAACATTCCGACGCAATGTCAGGCCTCAGGAATCAAGGGTGACGCTAGGAAGGATAGACAAGCAGCACATGGCAGGACGGGGCAGTTTCTCCTTTGGTGCAAAGGAGGCGGGAGCTTACAAGTTTTCCTAAGGTATCTTCCAAAGGTTTCCCCTCTGGTGCAACAAAGTCGTAGCCTCCCACCAGTAGGGCAAACATCATCCACGGGTCCATCTCTGCGGCGCAGACAGTTACTTTGCACGCGAAGGCCACCTTTGGGCGGGGGAGCATGATCCCTCGTTCCCCTTCAAAATTTGGCCCCTGTGGGATCCCTTCCCACCGAAGCTATGAGGGAAGAGGACCCGGGCCTCCGCTATAAATAGAGAGGGTAGGATACTTGAGAGAGGGAGTTCATTCGGAGGGTACAACAATACGCCTAGTCCCTCGGCGTCCGGAGGCCCAAGAACAATGTATTAATTCACCAACCACCTCCGTGAGAGGCAATCCACTTCATAACGGCCCGAACCTGGGTAAACTGTTGTCTTATGTGTTCCCCACACCATCGAATGAGTCCTTCATCGTTTCCATCGAATAGTGGATTAGGCGAGGCGAAGCAGAGAGAGACCTTCATACACGCCCCAATGTTCGAATCCTTAGGATTTTGCAGAGCCCGAAATCCGACATTCGGCGTGCCAGGTAGGGGCGTGTTGAGGTTTCCTCCAAGCTCCGCGCTCACCAAGCTCCACGGCTTCGATGGCTGACGCTCGCAGGGTTCGCGTAGAACGTCGGGCCACCCGCATCGCCAAGACCGCGCCCGTCAGTGTCGCCAGCACGCGCCCGTCGCCGTCACCCGTGGTGAACGCTGCCACCGGCCCCGAAGCTCAAGAGCATTAGGGCTCCTCCCAGCCAGCGACTGAGCCGGTCGACGGCCGCACCGCCATGTCGTCGCACACCAGGCCTTCGGGGTCGGCATCGTGCGCTCGGCCACATATGCCCCACGGCCTCCACACGCTTGCCATGGCCACCGAGGTGCTCCGTTATCAGTACGCCCCAGACTGGCTCCATCGCATCGAGGAGCTCATCGCCGCCGTCGGTGACTCAACGGCGCTCTCATGCTCGCTCCGGCCCCAGCCGTACCTGGCGAGTAACGAGGAACAAGACGCGCCACCCCCACCCCCGCGGCGTGTAGCGAACCCCGAGCCCGAGCATGAAGCGCGAACCCACGCCCACCCTCGTGAACCTAGGGCGTGGCCCGGTGATAAAGCAAGCTGCTAGATGATTCACTGGCCTAGCACCATCGTGTGCACCCCCGGCATTGCAGATCCCGTGTTAGGAGCACGCACCGCTCGAAGCAGACCATGTGGAGCAACAAGACCCGACAGCCCCCGCGTGTACCGTGCTCGTTGGACCGTTGGGATGCTTCGCCATTTCCCCCGAGCTCTACCCCGTTAGGTGGCCCTGCAAGTTCAAGCCAGACCTGCCCCCATGTTACGATGGCAGCCAAGACCCGGCTATGTTCCTGCAACTCTACACACTGAGTATCAGGGCGGCTGGAGGAGGCAACAAGATCATGGAGTGCTGGTTCCCGATGGCGCTCAAGGGCGGAGCACTCTCGTTGCTTCTCAACCTCTCGATGGCGTCCATCACCTCTTCGGATGGCCTGCACGAGCACTTCATCACCAACTTCCAAGGCACCCACGACCGTGCTCCCACGATGAACGACATGTGGCGCGTCAAGCAGCAGCAGGGAGAGACCGTACACAAATTCATACAACGTTTCACGGTCATGCGCCTCAAGATCCCCAAGGCGTCGGACGAGGCCGTCATCTCAGCTTTCTCCGATGGAGTCACCGACCTGAAGATGAAGGAAGAGCTCGCCATGAACGACGAAATGAGCACATCACTGGAGGTGTTCAATTTGGCAAGCAAATAAACCAAGGCAGAAGAAGGACGCATGTCGCTCCTCAGGCCCGATGCGGCGGATCCAGAAGAGAAGAAAGCCAAAGCCAAGGAGGTGAAGCGCAAGGCCCCGACGGTGCTCTCCCTCGAGCCTAAGGCGGAGCGCACCCGAGGGGGGAGCGCACATCCTGAGGGGGGCAACGTGCATCTTCCATGGCACCAGCGGCCATGACACCTCTGAATGTCAAGAACTCTGTTCGGTTCGTGCCGAGCACTTCAACAGGCGCCCCGGACTGTTTGACAGAAGCCCTGCGCGCGGAGGAGGTCGTAATCGGGGCCGCTCGGATGACCGTGAGCCGCGTCAGGGGTGGCGTGAACAGCCTCAGGAGGACCCCTAGCGTGGCCAGCCTCAGGAGGACCGCTGGCATGATAATCCTCACGAGGGGCAGCAACACGGCCAACCTCGTGAGGCTCGCCCTTGGGAGGTCGGGCTGCCCCATTGCCTCCGCATCCCAGGAGGAGAGATGAAGACAGGCAGGACAACGGGAATGGAGGCTTCTTGGAGGCCAGGGCACTGGCTTCCATCCTTGGCAGCACCTAGAACCCAGCCTCCAACCACGCCTTCAAGCAGTTTTCCCAGGAGGTGAATGTCGCCCTTCCGAGGCCTGAAGTGATGTGTCTCCTCAACTCGTCCCACACCACCATTTCTTTCGACCTAAGCAACCAGATCATGTGCTCGTTCATGGCCGACAAGCTCCCAATGATGTGCACCGCAACCATCGGCAACGTCCTCGTCACCAAGACCCTCATTGATAGTGGAGCTCGGCTCAACGTCCTCTCAGTCGAGACCTTTGAGAAACTCCAGCTGCCATATGAGTAGCTCATGCCGACCAATCCCTTCTTAGGGGTAATAGAGGGATCCATCATACCCATTGGGCAAGTGCATCTGCCCGTCACCTTCGGCGAGCGCTAGAACTACCAAACTAAGATCATCGTCTTCGAAGTTGCGCACATCCACCTGCCATACAACGCCATCCTCGGGTACCCAGCATTCGCCAAGTTCATGGAAGTGGTCCACCATGGATACAATGTGCTCAAGATGTCGGGGAGCGGCAGGGTCATCACCATTCCCTATCACGAGAAGGAGGTCGTCTGTGCATTGTAGCGATCGTACCGCGCGGCGGCGGCGGAACGCTCGGACAATGAAGACAAGGAGATGCCTCGGTAGGACCCATTCAAGAAGAATAAGGAGCTCCTCCCCACGGAGTGCCTCGGGGCTTCGGGCTACGTGCCCAGGGAGGAGCCCTGCCCCCCATCACATAGGGATGTGAGCTTGATGCATCCCAAACGTATCTATAATTTCTCCTTGTTCCGTGATCTTTTGGGTGACATTGTTATATTTGCTACACTTTTATATCTTTTTACACATATTTAGACTAACCTACTAACTCAGTGCACCCAGTGCCAGTTTCTGTCTGCTGATGTGTTTTTTGTAGGGTTTTTTTCCTAATTTTTTGGAGCCCCAAAAATACCGAGAAAAATAAATAAAAATCAGCATAACGGAAGCTTCCAGATCACCTAAGATGGGACAGAGGGGCCACGGGCTGCCTAGGCGACCTCCCGGCGCGGCCTGCCACCTCGCCGCGGCCACAGGCTGCCTGGGTGGGGCCCACCTCTTCTGACGCCCCCCTTTGGCCTATGTTTACTGCTCCGAGAGGAAACCCTTCCATCACATCCATAATCACAAATTTCTCCATCGTTCCGCCGCCGCAGTGCTTCTGAGATCAGGAGCATCAGGAAACCTCTTCCCGGCACCCTCACGAAGGGAGGATTGACCTGCAGGAGCTTCTCTACCGCCATGTACGCTTCCCGGACATGCCGTGAGTAGTCCTCCTTAGACCATGAGTCCATCACCAGTAGCTATTTGATGTCTTCTCTCCAATCTTGTGCTTCCATGATTAGCCCTTGTGAGCTTCCCTACATGATCAAGGCATATATATAATTTTCCTGCTATTGCTATGCTAGGTTTGTTGGGATCCGATGGATTATGAGATTATGTTCAGATTGTTATGAGTTATATATTTGATTATCCTTTTATATTATGGTCTTTGGTGATTCATGCATTTTCTCCGTTGCTCTTTATTGCTTTGGCCGAGTAGTAGATGGCATCTCCAAGAGGGAGCGTTATGCATGATTGTGGGTTCATGCCCCTGATGTCTAGCTTGAGTGACACAAACATGAGACTAGGGGATTTGCTGTTGCCACCAGGGAGAAAACAATGGGGCTTGTGACCATGGTTGCAAGGATTGTTTACCTTATGCATAGTTCGTTAATGCAGTTGTGTGTTGCTTTGAGTTTACACTTTCGGTGGGGCTCGCAACTTAATACCACCGAGATGTTCTGGATAGATATCTTAAAGTGGATGATTAGTAAGTAGATGCTGATGAATAAACGGTCTACTTGGCTTGGCATACTGCCCATTACGATTGAGCCTCTAACTTTCAATTAGCATAATTAGCATTGCGGTGGATTTATAATTATGTCAATTCCCAACTGTAATTTGTTTAGCCAAGCATAGTTGTTTATCGTCTTTTGGGAGAGAGACATAACTAGTGAACATCATGTGACTCCGGTCCAGATCACCACCATTGCTTACACCTCCATCATTTACTGCTTTCATTTACTTTTCCATTGCAATCACTATGACTTTTCCTGCTTTTGTTTTGATCCTTTGCAAACTACAAGGCCGGAGAGATTGACAACCTCTCTGTACTCGTTGGGTGAAAAGTTATTTGTGTGTGTGTAGGTCCACGTCTTCTTCTTGCGCCAGGGTAGGGGACACCTACTTATTGATCCTCGGAGTTCTCCTAGTTCGATAAACCTTACAGTCTCCGTGTAAGGGAAAACTTGTTGCTGACTACATCTCCGCCTTCCACTTGGGGTAACCAACGAGGAGCGAGAAGTATATTTATCAACTCGTCATCACGGAAAGTTTTCTGGTGCCGTTGTCGGGGACTCCAGTCTTCGAGATAGGGGAGTTGCACGCCATCTTTTACCTTTGCTTTTTAGTCTTGTTAGTTTGTGTTTTAGTTTTTTTTAGAGTCTTATACCAAAAACACAAAAAAATTAGTTGCTTTGTTCTTGCTTGTTGTTGCTGCTATGGGTTCCACTAAAAACACTAAGTTGTGTGACTTCACTAGTTAGGCTTATGGAAAACTGCACTCTTAGTTCGCTGCTTGGGGAAGGCCGCTTTACCACACCCGTGGTAGAGAAGTATACTCTACCTAATGAATGTATCCCATTCAAAATACCACTCGGGATAATTGAAATAACTAGGAATGATTGTTATTCAAGAGATGGAACAGTGAATCCTAGTATTCATTTGTTGAAACTTACAGAGCTTTGTGAGTTGCTTAAGATTTCGGGTTTGACAAGAGATGGAGTCATGAGGAAATTATTTGCCTTGTCACTGAAAGTAAATGCATTGGAATGGTATCGGCTACTAGATGATTCTCACCTACGGGATTGGGAAGAGATTCAGTCTGTCTTTTACTCCAAGTTTTATCCTCTTCATAAAGTCCATGTGGATCATGGTAACAATGCTTTGTGTGATACTTATATTGTTTATTTTATTTACGATCGCACTGAAAATTATTATGAGAAGGGAACATATGCTTATAGATATTTCAATCATATCAAATTCCCTCTCTTTATGTCGAAGGTTTTGAAGATGCACTTGTTTTGCCTTCCAATGCTTATTGCTTTGGGCTTCAATGAATTATTCTATTGCAATATTCCTATGCATAGGAAGCATGTTAGACTTCAATGTGTTTGGTATTTGCTTCTTGATGCTCTCTTTAGTTCTACAACTCTTATTCCTACGAGAGCATGATTAAAATCTTAAGCCTATCTTTATGGCTATAAAGAAAGAGCTCTAGGGAGACAACCCTTGTTTTCTTTACTTTGAGTTTGTACTTTCAGTTTTAGTGGTCTTGATGCTTGTTACTACTGTAGCAACATCATTGTATCTTTATTTTCAAGCTTTGTGCCAAGTTTTAGCCTCTGATTGCAAGAAAGTTCAAAAGTTGTGACATGATGTCCAGAAACAGATTATGTCCGCTTGATGGAAAAATTCGCCACAAATCACAGTTCATCTTTTTTATCTGAATTTTCTTGAAAGAATGCTCTATATAATTTTATTTGGGCATCTGTTCGAGTTTTTGGATATGAGTTGCAGAAGTGCCCCGAAAAAATTATTTATTACCTGTTGTTCTATTTTTCACAGATTCTGCCACATTTTGCGTTTTCATCATTTTGCAAATCATAAGCTTGCTTTTCCTTTGCAAAATCCTTTTGGAAATCATGAGAAACGGTAGCTTTTCATGAAAATCTTTATTTCCAGTAGGTAATGCATTATTTTATCATGGGTACTAACCACTCTAATCAGCTTATGATGAGTTTCGTATGAAGGGAGTTTTCAAGTATGCGATGGAAGATGATGAAAGAAGATCGAGGAGTGTCAAGCGCTGAAGCTTGGGGATGCCCCCATGCACCCCCAAGAAATATTCAATGAGACTCAAGCGTCTACACTTGGGGATGCCCCCGTGCATCCCCTTCTCTATCAACTATCATCAGTTCGTCCATCTCCATGCTATATTTTTATCACTTCATATGTTATGTGATATGCTTGGAGCGTCCCTCTCTTTACTTTTTAGTTTCTTTTAGTTTTGATTGTTGTTCATAACAAGTCGGAACCTAGACTACCTTGTTTGGGAGAGAAACACACTCCATTCCACTCTAGAACACAACATAGGTTTTCATGCTTATCCTTTTTGTGTGTTCTCTATCTTTACATAGCTACTGTCATGCTTAGCTCTTAGTTTTCATGCTATATATTTTTAAGAGATTTTTTTAGGTTGCTTTTGGAAATCTCTTGAGTTATCATGCTTATCTTGTTTAGAGAGTTGGCTCGTTGCACTGAGTTGTGTATCTTGCATGAGTAGGTAATTGAGGTTGCTATTTAAGTCTAGTAGTAACTTGAAATAGTTTTGAGGTATTGATTTGGGTAATGTTTGTGCTATTGGTGCGAAGATCTTGAGCATATTAGTGATTGGTGTCCTATTTTGGGAAATCCGTGTGTTTTTAAAAACCTAAAAATTACTTGAGAACTCTAGCTACTAAAGTGATCACTAACCTCTGGAGGGGTTGGAATATATAGAGTACCCTCACGTTACCATGGGTCGAGGATGCACAAGGATAACCAAACCCCCAAACACTCCTCCTCGGGGTACTTGTCTCTTTGTGAATCTCCTAACTAGATTGAGAGTTACCGATAATTAGTGTATGAGTTCTTTGGACTAATGTGAGTATTCGATTGTTGGCACTTCCACCATCCATATTTTTCTAGCCTCTTCGGTACCGTGCATTGCCCTTTTTCATCTTGAGAGTTGGTGCTAACTTCGCCGGTGCATCCAAACCCTTGGCATGATACACTTTGTCATCATAAGCCTCATTATATCTTTCCTCAAAACAACCATCATACCTACCTATTAAGGCATTTCCATAACCTTTTCAAGATACATTGGCATGCAACATCCACCATTTGATGACTTGATCTTCATGTCATACATGCTTTTGCTTGATCGCGGAGCCGCATGCTAGTTGGGCCTTGCCCATATTATTGCTACATGACGAGCCAGTTTCATTGCATATCCTGCTACACTGGCAGAGGCATACATTTGCATACATCATGATAGTTTTCATTTGTCTTTATGTGAGTACTTCTTATAAGTGTGAAGATCTTCTTTTTATTATTGTAAAACATAAAGTGTTGCCCTTATGTGAGGAAAAGACCCCAAAGTGGACAAATTAAAAGGTCCCGAAGAGGACAAATGAGAGATAAATAGAAAGAGCCAAAGAGGCCACAAAAAAAGAAAATAAAGAAATAAAAAAGAGAGAAGGGGGCAACACCACTATTCCTTTTAAAAGACCCACACTCGTACTCCATTGTTATATTTGTACTACATAGAGATTATCATTCATGCATAACTATATGGGGACCCTTACACTATAGAAATTGGCTTGCATATTCCAATGATGAACCTCCTTTAATGAGCTCTAGGTCTTCATGAGAAAGAAAGTTGGATGCACCCCCACTAGTTCCATTGGAGAGCTTACCTTAGCTCATTTTTGCACTCGTTGCATGGCAATCCCTACTCCTCACATCATATCTATCATTTGGCTTTCGCTCGCCTATGGTTGTCCTCATTGATGTGAACCTTTCACACCTTTTTGTCTTCCTTCCCCATCATTATTCCATTTGCCATCTTAAGTGCCAACATATGTTGCTTGCGGTCATCCGTTGCATGAGTGCTCAAAGTCGAGAGGGAGAGGATCATTTTGACTTGTGCCTGACTAGTGGTCTGGGGATGAGTCAAAATAAGATTCCGAAGGAGAACAAGTGTGAGGTTTAGTAGATTGAGTTCTCAATTATAAAATATATTTTATACTCTCAACCCATCTACCACTTCTTGCATGCCAACACGATTTGGAGACATTCGAGTCACGGACAGCGAGAGCTCTTGCATCATTATGTTCTTACTTTGGTAAACTCAATACTAAATATAGACTCTTCCTTGTTATTGTCTTGACTTGAATTGCATATCTTACTTACTTTACTTTGAAGTTCTTATATGTGTGTTAGCATGTCACCACATAAATTATTGTGTTATCATTTATCTACTCGAGGACAAGTAGGAATTAAGCTTGGGGATGTTGATACGTCCCAACCGTATCTATAATTTCTGCTTGTTCCATGATCTTTTGGGTGACATTATTATATGTTTTGCTACACTTTTATAAGTTTTTACACATATTTGGTCTAGCCTACTAACTCAGTCCACCCAGTGCCAGTTTTTATCTGCTGATGTCTTTTCTGCAGGGGTTTTTTCCCAATTTTCCGAAGCCCCAAAAATCCTGAGAAAAATATATAAAAATCAGCGTAACGGAAGCTTCCAGATCACCGGAGATGGGCCAGAGGGAGGCCACGGGGTGCCCAGGCAACCTCCCAGCGCGGCCTGGCCCCTAGCCGCGCCCATAGGCCGCCTGGGGGGGCCCCACCTCTTATGACACCCTCCTTTGGCCTATATTTACTCCTCCAAGAGGAAACCCTTCCATCACATCCGGAATCACGAATTTCTCCATCGTTCCACCCTACCGGAGGGAGGATTGACCTCCGGGAGCTTCTCCACCGCCATGGACGTTTTCCGGACGTGCCGTGAGTAGTCCTCCTTGGACCATGAGTCCATGACCAGTAGATATGTGATGTCTTCTCTCCAATCTTGTGCTTCCATGATTAGCCCTTGTGAGCTTCCCTACATGATCAAGGCATCTATGTAATTTTCCTCCTATTGCTATGCTCAGTTTGTTTGGATCTGATGGCTTATGAGATTATGTTCAGATTGTTATGAGTTATATATTTTATTATCCTTTTATATTATGTTCGTTAGTGGTTCATTCATGTTCTTCGTTGCTCATTATTGCTTTGGTCGAGTTGTAGATTTTAACTCCAAGAGGGAGCGTTATGCATGATTGTGTGTTCATGCCCCCTAATGTCTAGCTTGAGGGACAGAAACATGAGACTAGGTGATGTGCTATTGCCACCAGGGAGAAAACAACGGTGCTTGTGACCACGCTTGCAAGGATTGTTTACCTGATGCATAGTTCGTTAATGCAGTTCTCCGTTGCTTTGAGTTTACACTTTGGGTGGGGCTCGCAATTTAATACCAACAAGATGTTCTGGATAGATATCTCAAGGTGGATGATTAGTAAGTAGATGCTGATGAATAAATGGTCTACTTGTCTTGGCGTATTGCCCATTACTATTGAGCCTCTAACTTTCAAGTAGCGTAATTAGCATTGCGGTGCGTTTATAATTCTGTCAATTGCCCAGGTGTAATTTGTTTAACCAAAGTATAGTTGTTTATCATCTTTTGGGAGAGAGATATCACTAGTGAACATCATGTGACTCCGGTCCATATCACCACCATTGCTTACACCTCCATCATTTACTATTTTCATTTACTTTTCCGTTGCAATCACTATCACTATTCTCGCTTGTCTTTTGATCCTTTGCAAACTACAAGGCCGGAGAGATTGACAACCTCTCTATACTCGTTGGGAGAATAGTATTGTGTGTGTTCAGGTCCACGTCTTCTGGTTGCGCCAGGCCAGGGGACACCTACTTGTTGATCCTCGGAGTCCTCCTGGTTCGATAAACCTTACAGTCTCTGTGTAAGGGGAAAACTTGTTGCTGACTACATCTCCACCTTCCACGTGGGGTAACCAACAAGGACTGAGAAGTATATTCGTTACCTCAACATCAACGTTCGGCGACCCTCTTTGGTTAGAGCTGGGGGCTCCCACCGGGGACGCCCCTAGCCTGATTAGTGAGCCGGAGGCGGCGTTCGAGCACATCACGAGGGCTCGCTCCAGAGAACGTCCGACCAGCTCTCGCGAGTCCGTCATCAGAGCAATCCGAGAACTTCACGAGGCCCAGGCCATGCGATCCGGTGACTTCCCTGCACCATCTATCGCAGTCTCTGTTGTCGGCACGGTTGACCGACCCCGCGTCTGCATGAACGCGTCCGCAACCAACATAGTCGCGGAAAACGGCCCCTTCTGGCCTACGCTGACTGGTTGCCGATGGGAGTAACCGGGCGCCAACACCTTCATGCCCTTCGCGCTGGGGAACGCGACTGCCACTTACCAGAGGCTCCAGCAGGCCATGCTCATACCCCTCTTCTTGGGGCGCCGCAAGGAGGAGGAGGAGATGCTCGGGTCAAGCGAAGTCCCCGATCCTCGGAGGCGGCGGACCCGAGCGGGTCGCGATCACGGAGACAAGAGATCAAGCGACAACGGAGCCTCCGGCACTTCAACGCCTTGGCCACCAGGCAACTTTTCGGTTCACCCCGTCTGAGGGCATCCCAGGGGCCATGCGGCCTCCCCCAGCTTCGGACATTCGTTTATGCATCGTTTGGTTGTTAAACTTAACCTGTTTTGCATCCTAATGTTCTTCCTTGGTTATATTGTCGGGCGGTCCCCCCCCCCCCCGCTTGGGGGCTCCGTTCAAAGTTTGTCCTTGAAGATATGCAGCCTCGCTCCCAAAGAAGAAGAAGACAACAGGGTTTGCCAATGACCCAAACCAAGTCAACTCAGTCCACCAATGACTCGGGGGTTGGGCACTCGCGAGGCCATAGCGTCCTCGCGACCTCCCATATACACCCCCATCTCATGTAATAACGAGCCAAGGCTGTATAGTCCCAGCCCGCCCCCCCTCCCCCGAGGACGCCGAGGGGTCCATCCCACGCCTAGTGGAAGACCTATGCTCCGTGCTGGGTACAGATAGGGGCAATCAACATAGTCCGCCAATGACTATGCCCTCAGCTGGCACCAACACAACTCGTCAATGGCTACACCCTCGGCCGGCAAGGAGGTCAATGCAGTCCACCTGTGACTTTTCCCACGCCCAGCGCATGGGGCAAATATCTGAAGGTACGGAGCCACTTGCACGTCAAGGGGGACCACTGAGCATCGCGACTCAGGGGCCTAACTATGCCCGTAGCCCCTTCCCCCTTTGGGCCGTCCTTGGACGGTTCAATCACGGGAAGGTATGCGCAGGGCGGGCCGTGCCGAAGTAGAGCCCAGTGCGCTCGACAAATCGCTTCGAATCCCTTAGGAAGAACGCTGGAGTCACTCGTACGTCAAGGGGGACTCCTTAGCATCACGACTCAAGAGCCTGAACTGCGCCCGTAGCTCCTTTACCTTTTGAGCCGTCCTTTTCCGGTCGGTTCAACTGCGGGGAGTTATGCACGGGGCCGGCCATGTAGACGCAGAGTGCTGAAGGAGTTTGAGAGTCTTATATCATCGGTTTCTTAGGAGGAGCATCGGAGTCGCTCACACGTCAAGTGGGACCCCTGAGCATTGCGACTCAGGGGCCTAACCGCGCTCGTAGCCCCTCCCCCCTTTGAGTCGTCCTTGGTTTCTTTTCGGTTAAATCGAGGGGAGGTATGCGCGGCGCGGGCCCTGCCGACGCGGAGTGCTGAAGGTGTTCTGAGTTTTAGAATCTTCGCCACATTCTCCTCATGAGGGCAGCTCTCGCGTCAAGGGGGACTCCTGAGCATCGCGACTCACGAGCCTAACTACGCTCGTAGCCCCTTCCCCCTTTGGGACATCCATGGTTTTCGGTAGGTTCAAATGCAGGAAGGTACGCGCGAGGCGCGCCGAGCCAATGCAGTGTAACACAGCAAACATGACAGGAACAAGGCGGGCAAAACATTCAAGCATTCAATTATTATAGACCATGATCCAGTTCATAAGAACGCAAATAAGTTTAACGCCTCCATGAGGAACGATGTGCATTGCAGGAAGATAACAAGTGTAAGGGATCATGAGGAGACGCTACCGGTCACCCCTCAGCAGGGGGCTGGTCATCGACGTGAGAGGCATCATCTTCCCCGTCATCGGCTCCAGCGGTACCTGGAGAAATAGGGGGTGCGACATGGGCAAAACTCCTCACGAGCGCCTCCACAAGACCCTTCATCGCCTGCGTGATGTGGCCGCGGGCCTCGACAGGGACCGGCACTATCGCGGAGCTCAGATCAAGCCCGGTGTCGCGAAGATGAAAGTGACTAAATACGCGCGTCGTAGCTGCAAAGAAGAGGTCACGGCACTCGCTGTCCAAGATCTTGCCCATTTGCATAACCGCAGCTTCCAGCGCCACGATGAGCCCCTTCGCGAGCGCGGCAAAGACGTCCTCCGGGGTGTCCAGAGGTTCGTCAAACTCGAACCGACAGAGGGAGCGGAGCACCTTTCGATGCCCGAGCTCGACGTCAGGGAAACAAGCCAGCTTGGCGACCTTTCGTGTCTCGGCCACGGAAATAGGTTTTTCCTCGACCTCAAAGAGAGCCTTCCTCACGGTGACATCCTTCTCCTGCTCCTCCAAATGCATGTGTTTCGTGTGTAGGTGGCTCACCTCCCGGGACAGTTCTTCCTCCCGGGCGGCGAGCTTGGTCTCGCTGGCTTTAAGTTCCTCTGCCAGCGAGTTGCGTTCCCCGACTAGCTCGGCATGTTCCCCTTGTAGGGCGTTCAGGCGGGCTTCCACCTCTTCGCAGCGCTCGACAACCGCCTTGGCCTCCTTCAGCGCCCCCTCACGCGCGGCACGGGCGGCGATGGCCTCTATCTCCACCTTCCTCATCTCAACCGCGACATCACTCAGGACGGTGAAGGACGCATCCAGTATGCCTCGTGGGAGCACCGAGGCCTTCTGGACCCCATCATGAAGAGTCTCCAACACTGGCGCAGGTGGCGCTACCGAAGGAGCAGCGCCACGAAGAACAAGGGACCCCGAAGACTGCTCAACAGTTGCGGGCGCCAACACCTCCGGAGCCTGAGGATCCTCACAGACCAGTCCCCTGTGTAGCAACATCACCATAGTCGCCTCAGGATGCTTTGGGGGCTCGGGGGGCATGGCGACCAAGGCCAAGGAGGCCGCCCCACGAGCCTCCTCCTCCCCACCCACAGACGGTGATGTGCCGACAAGAGCAGGCGGTGCATCGGGAGCCGCCTTCATCTTGATGACCGTGTTCTTCCTCTTCGCCCCCTACGAGACGACATCCCTCGACGCTAGGCAAAAAGGAATAAATCAACCAAGCGCGGACAATACTCACACAAGGCGCACACAAGCAGGAAACTTACCCTTCGACATCCCGCCATCTCTTCCTCTTCTCCGCCCTGGCGACGGCGGAGGAAACGGGTCCCCCCCATGGAGGGAGGCAAGCTCGGCGCCTTGGATCTCCCGCTGGCAGAGGTGGGCTGTGCCGTGGACGGTTCAGCCCCGAGCTTCTGAGAAGCTTGCACGCGTGCAGACCGTGTGGTGCGCGGGGTCAGCACAAGCCCCCTGGAGGCCCTGAGAGGGCGCAAGGGGGTCCCGGCGAAGGTATCATCAGTGGCGCCATCATCCTCGAGCTCACGCAGAAGAACGGACTGCGACAGGAGGGGCACGCTCACCGCACGGTCATCGACTGTCTTCTTCGAGCCCCTTCACCGGAGGTGTCTCTGGATGGCACCTCCACCAAACCGGAGCCTTCAGCTGGGAGAAGCCCCCTCTCGTTGAAGACGGGCATCACGGCGACCAGATTGGTCCGGTCGTCACGACGATATAGCGGACCCAGGGCCTCAGGAAGGTTGCCAGGGTCGCCGCCCAGCAAAATCTCGAAGACCCTGCTCATGTCCTCTCGGGTAAGGTCTCGGGACCGAAGCCGGAGTTCGTCGTCACTAGCCCGATACTCCCATAGGGGCCTGGAATGTGCCTGGATGGGTGCGAAGCGCTGCGCCAGGAATTCTTTCAATATCATTCCCCCGGTCTGCCTCTTGGCGCTGATGTCACGGGAAAAGCGCTCCAGCACGGGCACAACCGAGAGTCGGAGAGCTTCGCCGAGCTCCAAGCGGATGTCTTCTCTGGCAACCCCTTCGGCTCTTCCAGCCGGGGGTTGGCATCCTTGAGACACATGAGGACCCAGCGGTGCGTGAAGTTCTCCACCTTCTTCCAGGCCTTCAAGAGCACGTTGTCGCTCTAGGCCGCCACGAAGGAAACACACACCGACAAGTGAGCGCTGTCATGCAGGCGCATGCTGAAGAATTGGTGGAGGAGTCAACCGAAGGCTGCATGCCAACGAAGGCCTCGCAGTAGAAGGGAAAGTCACACATAACCAAGATAAAGTTGGGTTGGAGCTGAAGGGCTTGGATCCCATAGTGGTCCCGGACAGTGCTAAAGAATCGAGAGAAAGGCGGCACCAGCCCAGCATAAATATTGTGAAGGAAGAAGGGATATACCGCCCGAGGCGCATGCCGTTTCTCTACAACGTCAGGCATATCAGGGTTCTCCCATGCTCGCTGCACTCGGCTGTGGTCCATGGAAGCACCGGGACGAGATCCGCGTCCTTGGAGAGGGAGCAGTCCAGGAGCAGAGAAGCCGGGGCCGGACCATGCTTCTCTGGCTTCTTCTTGCCGGCGGGCGCCATTTTTGGACTGGCAAGGAACTATGCGGCGCTGGATCTGGGAGGCGCTGGTTGGAGTCAAAGACTTAAGAAAAAAGGCGAGTCCGGAAGAAGGAAAGCAATAAGGCACCGAAGGTACAAGCAGCGCACCTAGTAAAGGGTGGCAAAGATAGAGGACAAGGAGGACCAGACACAAGCCGCGTGACACACGCTGGCCTGGCCCACACGCATTTGAGGGCCCACGACATCTCATGCTGCCCCCTCAGGCTCCGCCCTGAAGCCAACCCGACCACGCCATGGGCCTGGGGCTACTATGGTGTTCTGGGATTAGGGGTACCCAGACGTACCTGCCTGTGGCCCAGGGTGGGCTCGCCTCACCGGAGCAAACCAATGGGCCCGACACTGTTCAAGGAAAGGCCCTCGTGAGGGGACAAGCTTCACGAGGAGGAGCAGTGCTAAGACCCGCAGGGGGCCTCCTCAGGACCCCTCCAGAGCGGCGGATATTCTGAGGCAAGGCGGGGCCTCAGGAGTCAAGGGTGACGCTAGGAAAGGACACGCGAGCAAGAAATGGCAGGACATGACAATTTCCCCTTTGGTGCAAAGGACGAGGGAGCGTACAGGTTTTCCAAAGGCATCTTCCAAAGGTTTCCCTTCTGGTGAAACAAAGCCACAACCTCCCACCAGTAGGGCAAACATCATCCACGGGTCCATCTCTGCGGCGCGGACAGTTACTTTGCACGCGAAGGCCACCTTTGGGCAGGGGAGCATGATCCCTCGTTCCCCTTCAAAATTTGGCCCCTGTGGGATCCCTTCCCACCGAAGCTATGAGGGAAGAGGACCCGGGCCTCCGCTATAAATAGAGAGGGTAGGATACTTGAGAGAGGGAGTTCATTCGGAGGGTACAACAATACACCTAGTCCCTCGGCGTCCGGAGGCCCAAGAACAATGTATTAATTCACCAACCACCTCCGTGAGAGGCAATCCACCAAAAGCAGGAATAGGGTTTTATGCTTCGAAGCGGCCCAAACCTGGGTAAACTGTTGAGTTCTGTGTTCCCCTCGCCGTCGAGTGAGTCCTTCATTGTTTCCATCGAATAGTGGGTTAGGCGAGGCGAAGCAGGGATAGACCTTCCTACACGCCCCAATATTCGAATCCTTAGGGTTTTGCATAGCCGGAAATCCAACACAGGATACTACCACTGGCTTCTAAAAAAGCTTCAAACGGCAACGAAACTTTTTTTGCTACAACCGTTGTATATTTTGTTACGACCGGGAGGATTTTTTGCTACATCCATGCATGGCATAGTTGTGACTCGCGACGGTGGTGACCCTGTTTTTTGCTGCAACTGTTGTCTATTTTTGCTACAACCGGCAGGATTTTTTGCTACATCTTTTCATGATACTACCGCCATCATTTTTTGTTTTACTACAATTGTTGATGTTTCTTGCTACTATTGGCGATGTATTTTGCTACATCCATTCACTGTCGTTTTTATTGGTGGTCGTCAACCACTATATTAGGCAGAGAGCATTCACGACGGGCAGTGGTTCTACATCCGTGGAGCGTCAATTGCAAGAGTTGCAATCAGGTTGAGGCGGAGCTGCACGAGGGAGTTGTGAGGCGTTGTGTTCGAGCGACACAGGAGTTGTGGCTCGTCGGGTGCGAGTGGTGAGCGGACGGTGTTCGATGACCCTGACCCTCATGCAGCAACGCATGGAGGCGGACGCGGGTGGGGTAGAGGGGCGAAAGCGTGCATGTCGGAGGTTGAAGACGACTCACAAGGGGGGAGATGCCAGATAAGATTGCTATTTTAAGGCTAGACCGAACGGTTGAGGCTTGACCGGCGAAAAGCTGTGCCGGCACGCCGGCGCCCAGTGCTCTCCATGTTTTATTTGATTTTCTTTCAGGATTGCATTGGGTACTACTCAAATACGAAAGGAGAAGACCGAGATCGGCGGCGACGGTGAGGAGGTCAAATTAGAGTATGATTTCTTGTAACATCACCGTCATTGTCTCGTAGGAGATCTGCTAATACTATGTGGCGACTTACCCTGGAATGGCCCCACAGGCGGGGTCTCGCCTTTTGGATCCCTCAGTGATGTTAGCCGTGCTACTAGGAGTGTTTTCCCTCAAGCTTGACGCCAAGGACGATGTTGTCGTTGTCTCCATCACTGGAGGAGTCGAACTCACTGTCGCTCGAGCTTTCCACACAGCACTCCAGGCGGATACCAGTCGCTCCGAAGAATTTCACGGAGAGCGTGGCAGAGCCGTCGAACCTGAAGTGGAGAAAAGACCCAGGGCTGATTCCCCGGGAGCGAGAGAACGACTTCCATCCTCGCATCAAGAACATGGTGCTTCTAAGGGAGTGGTCGACCGCCACCCACACGGGTCCGTTGCACCAGTCGTGTGCCGAGAGCCATGTTCTTCCACGGGGTCAGCTGCCTTCCATGGCCCTCGCGAAAGGGTCAGGAAGTCACAGCCAGCTCTGGTGCCGCCAAGGGATCCCCACGACGAACTCCTGCACATCTTCCCATGCATTGATCCCCGAGTGGGGCTGCGGGAGAGGAGCGCCGCTACGACCGCCGCGATTCTACGGGGCCGCCCCTACGCGACCTCTGAACGCCGTCCTTCCGCGGGGTCTGGAGCCGGCCCCCGCCGCCGTCACCGCAAAGTGCATCGGGTTGTGGGGGCTGCCCCTCCTAACATACCTTGAATCTCGAGCGCGCCCGCGACCCCTCACCATCATAGAGGGTGCGCGCTGGGAGAAGCGGTGGACAAATGAAATGGAGGCACTGAGCAGTGGAGAGGGGCAAGAAACCACGGATGAGCTACGCCCCCTTTGATCTTTCCCTATTTATAGGGCCCGGGTACAAGGAGAAAAAGAGGGGGCTGGCTCCTCACGGTCCAAGATGAGTGTGCATTGGTGAGCGTGCACGGCCCAGTGGTCGCTCTCTTCGACCAATAGGGAATCACGCGCACAACACACGTGACCAAAGGCTCAGTCAAGGCGAAAGGGGGAACAACCCCATTTAATTTTGAAAGGCGGATGGGCGCCACATCATTTCCCCACTACTTAGCCCGAGGAAGGCCAAGGGGCTGGCTACCCGTGTACCGACGTGACTGCTCGCTACCAAGTGTGATACTTGGGCAGCCGCTCCTTGTGGGACTGCGCATCGTGGTAAAGGTCAGCAAAAGTTATCATAACCGCGAGGAAACGAGGCCACACATGCTCGTGCATTGTTTTGGCCCTAGCCCAACAACGCTCCCTACACGCGTGTATGCCCAGGCCCGAGGGCTGTTGCGGCAACAAAATTCCCTACCCTGGCGCTTAGGAATTCTTCTTGTTACTTCTCTGGTTTGCGTCGGTTTTTCCCTTGAAGGGGAAAGGGTGATGCAGCACAGGAGCAGTAAGTATTTGCCTCAGTTTGAGAACCAATGTATCGATCCAGAAGGAAGGCCTTGTCAAGTCCAAAGTACCTGCGCAAACACAAACAAGCTTGCACCCAACGCTTCAAAGGGGTTGTGAATCCCTTCAATATTGTTTGCAAAGTGAGATCTCACGGCAGAAAGTGCAACGAAGTAAAAAGTGTAAGGCTGAAAATATGGTGTGGAGTAGACCCTGGGTTCCATAGTGTTCACTGGAGGGTTCTCTCATAATAGCAAATATCATGGTGGGTGAACAAATTATTGTCGAGAAATTGATAGAACCGCGCAAAGTCATGACGATATCTAACGCAATGATCATACATATAGGCATCACGTCCGGGACAAGTAGACCGATACTTTCTGCATCTACTACTATTACTCCACACATCGACCGCTATCCAGCATGCATCTAGAGTATTGAGTTCATGACGAACAGAGTAACGCCTTAAGCAAGATGACATGATGTAGAGGGATAATCTCAAACCAATGATGAAAACCCCATCTTTTTAGCCTTGATGGCAACAACATGATGCCTGCCTCGCTACCCCTTCTGTCACTGGGTGAGGTCACCGCACAGTATGAACCCAAAACCAAGCACTTCTCCCATTGCAAGAATCATAGATCTAGTTGGCCAGACAAAACCCACAACTCGAAGAGAATTACAAGGATATGAAATCATGCATAAGAGAGATGTGAAGAAACTCAAATAAAATATATAGATAATCTGATCATAAATCCACAATTCATCGGATCTCGACAACCACACCGCAAAAGAAGATTACATCGGATAGATCTCCATGAAGATCATGGAGAACTTTGTATTGAAGATCCAAAAGAGAGAAGAAGCCATCTAGTTACTAGCTATGGACCCGAAGGTCTATGGTGAACTACTCACGCATCATCGGAGAGGTCATGGTGTTGATGAAGAAGCCCTCCGTGTCCGAATCCCCCTTCCGACAGGGCACCCGGACGTGCCCCAGAAGGGATCTTGCGGAGACACAAACTTGCGGTGGCGGAAAAGTAGTTTCGATGATCTCCTGATTTTTTGGGATTTTTAGGGATTTTATAGGCGCAACCCCTAGGTCAGGGGACGCTCAAGGGGCCCACAAGCCTCGATGGCGTGGCCTCCCCCTGGCGGCGGGGTGGGGGCTTGTGGGGCCCCTGGGGCTCCCCTGCCTTGGCTCCCAAGCTCCCTGATCTTCTTCCGTTCCAGAAAAAATCTTTTGGGGGTTTTCTTCCGTTTGGACTCCGTTTCAAAATCTCCTATGAAAGAGGTAAAAAACATGAAAAAAATAGGAACTGGCACCTGGCACTAAGTTAATAAGTTAGTTCCAAAAAATTTATATAAGGCATGCAAAACATCCAAAGTTTGAAAAGATAATAGCATGAAACCATCAAAAATTATAGATACATTGGAGATGTATCAAGGGGTACTGTTGGTGTACTCAGAAATGGGGTCCTTAGCACCCATGCTTAGGCATGGGCAACCGCGGCCCTCAAGCCGGCAACTCTTGCCGAGCTCACACCAACCCCTGAAGCAGGCCAAAGCCAAGACTGAAGCGAGGCGTCAAGACTCTCGCCAGTCAATAAAGATGCCCATAAGCAACGCCCATCAAGATTCCAGCCCACCAAGCCAGCGCTCCACCTCACCAGGGGGCTGATTGTCTACATTAGCTGAGGTCTTGAGCGGGCTGGCAGACGGGCGGGGCAGGGAGGGGCACCTGGCCACAATAGCGGGCATGTTGCAGCTTTAATGACACCCATCCTGTGGTATGGCAGAAGAATAGGAGGTAGGTGGGCAGGCGACACACAAGGAGAGGCAATCCTTGCTGGGGAACATCACAAATGCGCCACCTCACGATGCATTCAATGCGCTTGTCCTAGTCCATCGGAGTTAGGTATTTCCCACTACCTATCCTGACAAGTAGTCTTTGTAGCTCCAGTATGTAGTGTACACCTAGGAAAAGACCATTATAGCCATTGTGGTGACCCCTTGTGTCACATCCCTGACACCTTAAGCAAGTTAGTCTTGTGCTCATGTCTTCTTTGCATTGCATCTAAGAATTTTCAACAAGATCAAAGAAAGAGGTGAAGGAAAAACTCAAAACCCTAGCCACTACTTCAAATAAAGGAGATCTCAAACTAGTTAAAATCAATGAACCCAAAATGGCCTCAAGGAATGTTCAAACTTTTTGATAAATCATGAAAGTAAATGAGCATTGGAGAAAACTATTTTCTTGACACTTTAAGCATTTTAAATAAATGCAAAAAGCTACTGGTTTCAAGTTTTAAATTTGAAAACAGAAACTTTAAATTTTCAAAAATGTTGAAAACTTTGGAAATAGTTGGAAATAATCCAACAAATATTCACGTGTGTTTAAAATAGTTTTACAACCCATTTTGGAGCTGAAATAGTAGCAAAACAATAGTTAGCAAAACAGAAACAAAATAGAAAAGAAATAAGAGAAAGAAAACCCTTACCTGTCGCCTGAGGAGGCCCAGCCCACCACGGGCACGGCTGTCTTCTTCCTCCTGCCAGGAGGAGAAGCAGCTGCGTGCCGACGCGCCGGCGAGCGCGGCCACGTCGCCTGGCCACCTCCTGCTTGCCCGAGCCACGCAGACGGCGGGGATGAGTACCCCGTGCACGTCTCTCCCTTCTCCACCCATCTCTGGCTCCCCTCCATCTCTCTCTCGCCCTCTCCCACCATGGCCGAGCCTGCTTGTCGCCGCCGATCGTCGTAGCCGTGGCCACGAGCCCCCTCCAGCCCAGCTGCTGTGCCCCAAAGCCTCGCCGTGCTCCTCCTCATCCCTTGGAAGAAGGAATCAAGCCCGGAGGCCCCCTGTCATCGCCTCACCGCCATCTTCTCCACCTCCGGCCGCCGGACCTCTTCCGTCGATTCGCTCCCTCCGGCGCACACCCGAGCCCTACTACAACACCATCGGAACCGCCGTGAGCTCGTCATCATTTCCCCTCTCACCCCACGTGCTTCCGTGCACCGTAGCCCCGTTCCCCACCAAGGCCGAGAGCCCCTCGCCGCCGGTCATGTCGTCGCTGTCGCTGTGGTGTCTGTTCCACGCGCTCGAGCTAGGGATCGAGCTCCTGGAGCCGCCAGGAAGGTGATGGGCCCTTCAGCTGCCCTCCCCGTGCCCTGGAACCATCACCCGCAGAAGGCCGAGCTTCGGCCACCGCTTCGGCTCGTCGCCGGCGCCTCTCCCGGCGACCCTAGCTTCTCCTAATGCCCCTGCCAGATCGACTGCTTCGCCAGCGTCCCGTAGCTGCAAACCGCGCTCGATTTGGTGCAGTGTAGCACCGTTTAGGTCATCTCTGGCGAGCCCTCCGCCGCGGGCTTGGTCGCCGGCGACCACCCCCCGCCTGGTCAAACCCCAATTAGGGGCTGGTCAGCGCGGGGTTAGCCCCTGGGTCACTGAGCAGTGGACCCCACTGGTCAGGTTTGACCTGGCCTAGGCGCAGTTGACCTGCTGACGTCAGTAGTGATGCAATATTAGTATTTCTGTTTATAAAATAAATCCAGGAAATTGCTAAAACTTGTAAAAATCATAGAAATTAATCTGTAACTCCAATGAAAATAATTTATATATGAAAAAGCATAAGAAAAATTCAAGGAATCTGAATATGCTATTTTCATGCATGTTTGAAAAAGTTACAGAACCCTAACATGTAGAATAATGAATAATTCAATTCTTATAATCACTTTATAAATGGAATTTGGAAAAATATTCAAATTTCATTATGAATGACATGATCACACACTATCCTAATTACAAATCAGCACCCTAACATGACATTTCATGCATATTAACATCAAGTTGATCTGAGCATCAGGTTGAATCAATTAAATCGGTATCCGGGAATACCTCGTTTGACTTGATATCCGAATATGATTCAAATCAATTACAAACCTAATACCTGTTATTTACAATAGTTAATCACCTTGCATGCCATGCTCATGCATCATCTTGCTTGCATATGATTGTTATTGATTGTTGCCATTCATTTCCGTAGGCTCCGCACCCCCGGATTCCACCGAATATCCGTCTGACGGATATTGTCCCTCCTCTGAGCAACAAGGCAAGCAACCCTTTTGATCATCCCAATAATTCCCATGTTCTTGCTCCTGCACTTATTTATTGCATTAGGATCAAATGCTTCAACTGCTTTTGCCACGTTAGTTGAACCCACCTCCTTTGCATGACCTAACCTTGTCACAGTAAATAGCCGAACCTTGCAACCTAGCATACCTGGTAGTTGCTTGAGCTATGTTGTGCCTTATCCTGCTATGCATGCTATGCTTAGAGTTGTGTATGGTTTGTCATCTGGGAGATGAACAGAATTGTGAGAATGTGTTCGGTAAGCAAAGGTTGTGTGTTGAACCTGACTTGGTAAAGGTACCGGTGAAAGGCTGTGTAGGAGTACATGGCGGGTTGTTTCATTTGAACCGTCCTTAGGAACTGAGTTCCGTGTATGTAATCCAAGACTAGATACTACCACATGCTGGGCCCTGAAATATGACCCCGCTCGGCCTATTAATCGCGTAGTACTCGGTCCAGGAGTTGCAAGTAGTTTCTGGTGTTTATAGTAATGCTGGAGGCCGTGCATGGTGCTGACCTGAGAGGTGGGCCGTGATGCGGTAGGCAGTGGCACGGTGTACCAAGTGGCACCCGGATGGTGGGCTTGGGAACCCTGCGCACATCGTTTGAGGCCGTGGCGGAAACCTCGGCCGGACTTCCGTACGGGTTACTCTCAGATAGGCGATAAACCTGGACTAGGTACTAGTGTGGTTAACGGTCGTGGCCGACTCCCTCGCTGGGCTTCCGCTTGAAGGTTGACGAGGTGCATGACGTGCACATGGCGATAAGTGGCGAGAGCGTGTGTGACAAAGTACACCCCTGTAGGGTTATGATCTATTCGAATAGCCACGTCCGCGGATATGGACTACTTGGAGACATATGTTGTTCATAGATAACTTCAATGGCTACTCATAAAATTGCCAAGATAAGCGTGAGTGTCGTGGACGGCTTTTCCGTATGGAGACGGAATGATTCCACGATGGTGTATTGTTGTGGTGTTAGTGGACTCGTGTGCGAGAAATCAAGTTGTCAAAAATAATTTCAAAATGCAAGTTGTCTAGCCACGAGTCAAATGCTGGCTTTCCGCATGAAACCCCACAATATCTTATTGATACTTTGCATGAGTAGATAGTTACCCTAAAGTCTTGCTGAGTACCTTCATACTCATGTTTGCTTAATAAATGTTGCAAAGGTTGCTAATGACCCTAATGGAGGGTTCTTCATAGACATCGACGACGACGAGTAGCTGGTGTCCCAGCTACGATCTGGCCCTACGTTGGATCTGTAGTATAGTCAGGCCATGTGCCTTCTAGTTGCCCTGTCTGTACTTAGACAGTTTAAACTCTTCCGCTGGCTTGTAACTGAATGACTACTATTATGGGTCGTGAGAACCTTAATGTGTAATATTATATGTGTGGCTCTTTCGAGCCTCTTAAATAAAGGTTGTATGTTTATGGTTATGTTGTGATGCCATCGATGTATCTATACATATCGGTATGCCATGCGTACGTGTGTCGTACTTGATATGTATGGGGTTCGATTACTTAGTCGTGAACTTTAGTAGCACTCCTTACAAGGAAATGCCCTTTTGTGATCCAATGAGCCTTGGTAGTTCGCTAGTGCTCCGGACACATTGGTTGACCGGCATGTGTCCTTCTTAGCTGCTGTGTCTGTCCCCTTTGGGGAAATGTCACGAGATGTAATGGATTCCTTGTAGCTTGCTATGACTCGTCTACATTTGCTGATGACCGACACCTGCTTTGTTGGGTCATGTATGCCTCTCCTTGTGCGGTACTGCCACTTTGGTTTATGACTAAACATGTCGATCCTGGTTCTTTGACATTGGAATGCTAGCGACACTATTGCATACGTGAGTCAAAAGACGCAAACGGTCCAGGCTAAGGTAAGGCTGCAGCCGTGGAGTTAACCGTGCGTGAGACCGCAAAGGGATGCAATGTGTTACAGGCTGGATTCCTATGGCTTAGGATCGGGGTCCCGACAGCGTTGGTATCAGAGCCTGACTGACTGTAGGATTACTAAGCCAAACTGGTCGAAGTTGAGTCTAGAATTTCTATAGTTATATATAAGGGAATTGTTTGTGGAAGGGAACGTAAGACTCTTGTTCTCTTCTCAAGTTATTCTATTCTGGTCATCCTCGTCTTTTCTGCGGGAATTAAGGACTAGGTTACTCATCTTCTTCTAGGCTCGTGTTTCTGATCGGTAGATTATAGGATTAGGGGTCACGAGATATTGGGTTTCTGTTATTCCTAGGAAAAAGGAAGTAAGTTTGATGATCAGAGAGTTGAACTTGATAGTGAGTGGTTACGCTATTCCATTTTTGGGTTGTCTCAAAATTTGTTTTTGAGCATTTACAGCCGTTATGCTGCCCAATTTCTCATTCGGAGCTCTAATGCTTTTGCATTACTCTCTATTTACAGATGCCTGGCCGTCCTTCTCGTCAGGTGGTACGTCTGACCAGGTGCATTGATGTGCCGGGTCATACGGCCATGCTGGTCAGGGTGATGTCGGTGTGCGGTTACCGCTGGTACCCCGAGTACACAGTGGAGGAACAGTACCGAGACTTCAACCAGAGCGAGTACATCTGCACTGTTAGGGTATTTCCAGACTACCCTGGAGCTGAGAAGCCAATCCATTGGTCCTATGGGTTGGGGGTCACCGTTGACATGGCAGTACAGGATGCTGCCTATTCAATGCTGACCATTATGAGAGCGAGACATGCACTGCTGCAGAATTCAGAGTTCTGCTATGTTTCGGCCTCTCAGCCTGGTGAAGAGGGATACCTCAGTGGAGTCTATTTTGATTCTTCTATGGAGGATCCACTACTGCAGTCCACTGTTGAGATGCTAGAGAACAGAGACAGAGATGCTCATGCTCTCCGCATGGAGCTTTGTGCTACCCGTGCCCGTCTGTGGACGGCTTTGACGCAGCTGGCACCGGTAGTCCAAACAGGGTATGGAGAGATGGAGATCCTGAACCCTGTTAGGACCCATCTTCCGGCCCACGTTGATTGGCCAGCTATAGGAGGAGTCACACCTCTTCGGGGACCCCTCTTACCACCAGTCAGGGGACCAAGGCCACATCCGTGTCCTTATGGATCCCAGGGATCTCAGGCTAGAGTGTTTCCTGATCCGCAGGTTGAGCTTCCAGGTCATGGAGGTAATCTCTATGAGATGTTCTATGCGGATGCCTGAGCTGTGAGCCGAAGGATAGTATGGTAGTAGCCGTACGTTCACAGTCCTGCGTGACTTGTGAAGTATGCCTGTGATGTGAAATGAATTCCGGAGGCCTAGATAAATAATGTGTAGGAAGCTTGTAAGCCTCTGATGAGTAGTTTCATAATTTCAGTAGTTTGCTCTTCGGTTAAGTTTGTACTGAACTATGTAAGGGTGTGTATGAACCATGGTGTATATATAGCTGTTGCTTGTTACCATGCTGTTCGGATATTCATTTCCGCATTCCGTGTGATCAGTACATTCTTAATCCATAGCTAGTATTGATATGATATTGGTCTAAGCTATGAGTTTGTTTGTCAGGATGGTGTTCACCAGGTTGAACCGTGCCCCTGCTCATGAGCAAGGCGAGGGTAGTCAAGCGTCGCAGGAAGACCTGCCTCACCCGCCTTCTCTGGTGGAAGTGATGCTTGAGGCAGAGAGAAATAAATGGGAGACCAACCGACTGCTAGAGCGTATTGAGCAGAATATGGCTCGACAACCTCGGAATGCCGCAGTGTCCCTCAATGACTTTGTGAAGCTGAATCCTCCAAAGTTTCATCATTCCGTCGATCCCCTCGACGCTGATGACTGGCTGTGCAGCATCTCACGCAAGATTCGCTCTGCGAATGTGTCTGAGGCCGACAAGGTGACCTTTGCGGCGTATTTCCTGGAAGGACCCGCCAATCTGTGGTGGGAGATCTTTGAAGCTATGCGTCCCGCTGAACCAGTGGCCACATGGGCAGACTTCAGTGCAGCTTTTCGTCTCCACCATATTCCAGAGGGCCTGATGGACAGAAAGAGAGAGGAGTTATGTGCCTTCACTCAGGGCAAGTTGTCTGTGGATGCCTATAGCCACGAGTTCGGTAACCTCGCCCGCTATGCAACAGAGGAGGTGTCTACTGACGCCAAGAAGCAAGCAAGATTCCGTAAGGGTCTCAGCCCTGAGCTTCGTCGTGATCTGCGCCTCCATGAGTGTGCAAGCTTTCTAGCCTTGGTCAACAAAGCGATCAGTGCCAAGACTGGTCATACTGACTTCGAAGCCACAAGGAAGCACTCCCATGATTTTGGCTCGTCTTCTGGTTCCGCGTTTCCAAAACGCAGGCTGTGGGTTCCAAACAGTTCTCTACCGCCAAGATATACTCCGAGGCCATCCTACGTGGCGCCTCAGACGAATCAGGCCAACCCTCCAGCAAAAGCTTATGGTGGTCCAGCTAGCAATGCTGCACCACGTACCAACCAAGTGATATGCTATAAGTGTGGAGAACCAGGGCACTATTCCCGTGAGTGTCCTCAGAATGTGAGTGCCAAGCAACCCGGAAAGTCCGTCGGGCAGGCCAAGTCGGGCAAAGCTTACTATGTGAAGCCAAATCCTGCACGTGGCCGTGTGAACTATGTGTCAGCAGAAGAAGCTGCAGAGGATCCCGATGTCATGCTGGGTATGCTTCTTGTTAATCATCACCCAGCGTCCGTTCTCTTTGACACTGGGTCTTCTCATTCCTTCATTTCAGAAAGTTATGCACAGTTGCATAACATGTCTTTTTGTGATATGCAAATCCCATTGGTTGTCCAAACCCCTAGTAGTAAATGGCAAACCTCTAGGATAACCTATGACAATGAAATTCTAGTAGACAAGCTAGTTTTTCTAGCCTCATTGATAGCCTTGAAATCTTCAGATATTAATATCATCTTGGGCATGGACTGGATGTCAGCTCACTATGCCAAGATTGATACTCATTCTAGAAATGTCCAGCTTACCCATCCCTCGGGTGAGATAGTAAATGTCTCTACTCGAGTTGCCAAATGCCAACTCTATTCCTTAAATGCCAACCCTCTTCCGGAACTTGAAGACATTCCGGTAGTCCGTGACTTCCCGGATGTTTTTCCAAAGGAACTGCCAGGAATTCCACCTGACAGAGATGTAGAGTTTGTGATAAATCTTGTTCCGGGAACTGTCCCAATAGCCAGAAGACCATATAAGATGGCACCCCTGGAGCTAGCCGAACATAAGAAGCAATTAGATGAGGCCTTGAACAAAGGTTTCATTCGTCCTAGATCTTCTCCTTGGGCTTGCCCTGTCCTCTTCTTCAAGAAGAAAGACGGAACGGATCGGATGGTTGTAGATTACCGACCAGTTAATCTGGTCATCATAAAGAACAAGTATCCGCTCCCCAGGATCAACGATCTGTACGATCAGCTCGCTGGATCCTCAGTCTTCTCCAAAATGGATTTGAGGTTGGGATACCATCAAATTAAGATCAAGAACGGGGACATTCCAAAAACGGCTTTTGTTACTCGTTATGGCCAATACGAGTACACCGTTTTGTCCTTCGGTTTAACCAATGCCCCAGCCACCTTCTCTCGACTGATGAATTCAATCTTCATGGAGTATTTGGATAAATTCGTCGTAGTATACCTCGATGGTATTCTCATCTACTCGAAGAATGAACAAGAACATGCCGAGCATCTAAGGCTGATATTGATGAAACTTCGAGAGCATCGCCTTTATGCCAAATTTTCAAAATGTGAATTCTGGTTACCAGTAGTGACCTATCTAGGACACGTAATCTCTGGTAAGGGTATTGCTGTCAATCCAGAGAGAGTTCAAGCTGTCCTTGATTGGACTCAACCTGAATCGGTTAAGCAAGTTAGGAGTTTTCTTGGTCTAGCGAGCTATTGTCGCCGCTTTGTCGAGAATTTCTCCAAGGTTGCAAAGCCTCTAACTGAACTCCTCAAGAAGGATAAAAAGTTTGAGTGGACACCATAGTGTCAGCATAGTTTTCAGGAACTGAAAAGACGCCGGACTTCCGCACCTGTGTTGCTACCACCAGAATTTTCTAAGGACTTTGTTATCTACTACGACGCCTCGCGACAAGGATTAGGTTGCATTCTCATGCAAGATCGTCATGTGATCGCATACGCATCTCGACAGTTGCGTCCACATGAGGATAATTATCCCACACGTGACCTTGAGCTTTCAGCTGTGGTCCATGCATTAAAAACCTGGCGACATTACCTTCTGGGTAATCGTTGCGAAATATTCACTGATCACCAAAGTCTGAAATATATCTTCACCCAGCTGGATTTGAATCTCAGGCAAAGACGGTGGGTTGAGTTGATCTCGGATTACGACTTAGGAAAAACTTACACCCCGGGGAAGGCCAATGTTATGGACGATGCACTAAGTCGTAAATCTTATTGTAACAATTTGATGCTACAACAAGGTCAACCACATCTCCACGAGGACTTTCGGAAGTTGAATCTTCATATCGTTCCTCAAGGATTCCTTTCTACCCTGGTGGCGAAGCCTACTCTTAAGGATCAAATTATAGCTGGCCAAAAGCGTGACAAGGGTATATCACGGATCGAGGAGAATATTTTTAACGGAAACGCTAAAGAACTTTCCATGAACGATCAAGGTGTTGTGTTCTTCCAGAATCGTCTAGTGGTTCCTAAGAACCCACATCTAAGGCAGTTAATCCTTAAGGAGGCTCATGATTCTCCTCTCACCATTCATCCTAGTAGTACTAAGATGTATCAGGACCTACGCCAGAGGTTCTGGTGGACTAGGATGAAGAGAGAAATTGCTGAGTTCGTTGCTAACTGCGATGTTTGTCGTCGAGTTAAGGCAGAACATCAAAGGCCTGCTGGCACCCTTCAACCTCTAGCTATTCCTGAATGGAAATGGGATAAAGTTAGCATGGATTTCATTACCGGATTTCCCAAGACCAAGAAAGGAAATAATGCTATCTTTGTGGTTATTGACCGTCTTTCCAAAGTGGCTCATTTTCTTCCCGTTCGTGAGAGTATAACAGCTAGCCAGCTAGCAGAGTTATATATCTCCCGAATAGTGTCTCTTCATGGTGTTACCCTGGAGATTAACTCGGACCGTGGAAGTATCTTTACTTCTCGCTTCTGGGAAAGCTTTCAAAATGCCATGGGGACTCACTTATCTTTTAGCACTGCTTTCCATCCCCAATCAAGTGGTCAAGTAGAAAGAGTGAATCAAATCCTAGAAGATATGCTCCGAGCTTGTGTTATATCGTTCGGTATGAATTGGGAAAAGTGCCTTCCATTCGCCGAATTCGCTTATAACAATAGTTACCAATCAAGCTTGGGCAAAGCCCCTTTTGAAGTTCTCTATGGAAGAAGATGTCGAACACCTCTTAATTGGTCAGAAACCGGAGAGAGGCAACTCTTTGGCCCGGACATGATCCAGGATGCAGAAGAGCAGGTTCGCATTATTCGTGAAAAGTTGAAAACAGCCCAGTCTCGTCAAAAGAGCCAATATGATCGTCATCATAAGGCTGTGACCTTTGAAGTTGACGAGAAGGCTTACCTTCGGGTTACACCTTTGAAGGGTACCCATCGATTCGGTATCAAGGGCAAATTGGCTCCTCGTTACATTGGTCCTTTTCGCATCCTTGCCAAACGAGGAGAAGTTGCCTACCAGTTGGAACTTCCTCCACATCTTTCCAAGGTTCAAGATGTTTTCCACGTCTCGCAACTTACGTGTTGCTTTTCGGATCCTATCCGTGAAGTGGACCACGAAACGCTTGATCTCCAAGATAACCTTTCATACCGAGAATACCCCGTGCGTATTCTTGATCAAGCTAAGCGTACCACTCGACGTCGAAACCTCGAGTTTCTTAAAGTTCAATGGTCAAATCATTCTGAAAAGGAGGCAACTTGGGAAAGAGAGGATCGTCTCCGACTTGAGTATCCTGCGTTATTCCCGACGACTTCTAAATCTCGGGACGAGATTCTTTTGAGTGGGGGTGAGTTGTCACATCCCTGACACCTTAAGCAAGTTAGTCTTGTGCTCATGTCTTCTTTGCATTGCATCAAAGAATTTTCAACAAGATCAAAGAAAGAGGTGAAGGAAAAACTCAAAACCCTAGCCACTACTTTAAATAAAGGAGATCTCAAACTAGTTAAAATCAATGAACCCAAAATGGCCTCAAGAAATGTTCAAACTTTCTGATAAATCATGAAAGTAAATGAGCATTGGAGAAAACTATTTTCTTGACACTTTAAGCATTTTAAATAAATGCAAAAAGCTACTGGTTTCAAGTTTTAAATTTAAAAACAGAAACTTTAAATTTTAAAAAATGTTGAAAACTTTGGAAATAGTTGGAAATAATCCAACAAATATTCAGGTGTGTTTAAAATAGTTTTACAACCCATTTTGGAGCTGAAATAATAGAAAAACAATAGTTAGCAAAACAGAAACAAAATAGAAAAGAAATAAGAAAAAGAAAACCCTTACCTGTCGCCGGAGGAGGCCCAACCCACCAGGGGCACGGCTGTCTTCTTCCTCCTGACAAGAGGAGAAGCAGCTGCGTGCCGACGCGCCGGCGAGCGCGGCCACGTCGCTTGGCCACCTCCTGCTTGCCCGAGCCACGCAGACGGCGGGGATGAGTACCCTGTGCACGTCTCTCCCTTCTCCACCCATCTCTGGCTCCGCTCCATCTCTCTCTCTCGCCCTCTCCCACCATGGCCGAGCCTGCTTGTCGCCGCCGATCGTCGTAGCCGTGGCCACGAGCCCCCTCCAGCCCAGCTACTGTGCCCCAAAGCCTCGCCGTGCTCCTCCTCGTCCCTTGGAAGAAGGAATCAAGCCCGGAGGCCCCCTGTCATCGCGTCGCCGCCATCTTCTCCACCTCCGGCCGCCGGACCTCTTCCGTCGATTCGCTCCCTCCCGCGCACCCCCGAGCCCTACTACAACACCATCGGAACTGCCGTGAGCTCGTCATCATTTGCCCTCTCACCCCACGCTCTTCCGTGCACCGTAGCCCCATTCCCCACCAAGGCCGAGAGCCCCTCGCCGCCGGTCATGTCGTCGCCGTCGCTGTGGTGTCTGTTCCACACGCTCGAGCTAGGGATCGAGCTCCTGGAGCCGCCAGGAAGGTGATGGGCCCTTCAGCTGCCCTCCCCGTGCCCTGGAACCATCACCCGCAGAAGGCCGAGCTTCGGCCGCCGCTTCGGCTCGTCGCCGGCGCCTCTCCCGGCGACCCTAGCTTCTCCTAATGCCCCTGCCAGATCGGCTGCTTCGCCAGCGTCCCGTAGCTGCAAACCGCGCTCGATTTGGTGCCGTGTAGCGCCGTTTAGATCGTCTCCGGCGAGCCCTCCGCCGCGGGCTTGGTCGCCGGCGACCACCCCCGGGTGGGCGTCGACGTGGCCGACCATTAGGGCATAATTGCCCTTCCCTCAGTCACTGCCAGAGGGCCCCACGCCTGGTCAAAACCCAATTAGGGGCTGGTCAGCGCGGGATTAGCCCCTGGGTCACTGACCAGTGGACCCCACTGGTCAGGTTTGACCTGGCCCAGGCGCAGTTGACCTGCTGACGTCAGTAGTGATGCAATATTAGTATTTCTGTTTATAAAATAAATCCAGGAAATTGCTAAAACTTGTAAAAATCATAGAAATTAATCTATAACTCCAATGAAAATAATTTATATATGAAAAAGCATCAGAAAAATTCAAGGAATCTGAATATGCTATTTTCATGCATGTTTGAAAAAGTTACAGAACCCTAACATCTAGAATAATGAATAATTCAATTCTTATAATCACTTTATAAATGGAATTTGGAAAAATATTCAAATCAGCACTGTCCTAATTACAAATCAGAACCCTAACATCTAGAATTATGAATGACATGATCACACACTGTCCTAATTACAAATTAGCACCCTAAAATGACATTTCATGCATGTTAACATCTAGTTGATCTGAGCATCAGGTCGAATCAATTAAATCGGTATCCGGGAATACCTCGTTTGACTTGATATCCGCATATGATTCAAATCAATTACAAACCTAATACCAGTTAATTACAAAAGTTAATCACCTTGCATGCCATGCTCATGCATCATCTTGCTTGCATATGATTGTTATTGATTGTTGCCATTCATTTCGGTAGGCTCCGCACCCCCGGATTCCACCGAATATCCGTGTGACGGATATTGTCCCTCCTCTGAGCAACAAGGCAAGCAACCCTTTTGATCATCCCGATAATTCCCATGTTCTTGCTCCTGCACTTATTTATTGCATTAGGATCAAATGCTTCAACTGCTTTTGCCACGTTAGTTGAACCCACCTCCTTTGCATGACCTAACCTTGTCACAGTAAATAGCCGAACCTTGCAACCTAGCATACCTGGTAGTTGCTTGAGCTATGTTGTGCCTTTTCCCGCTATGCATGCTATGCTTAGAGTTGTGTATGGTCTGTCATCTGGGAGATGAACAGAATTGTGAGAATGTGTTCGGTAAGCACAGGTTGTGTGTTGAACCTGACTTGGTAAAGGTACCGGTGAAAAGCTGTGTAGGAGTACATGGCGGGTTGTTTCATTGGAACCGTCCTTAGGAACTGAGTTCCGTGTATGTAATCCAAGACTAGATACTTCCACATGCTGGGCCCTAAAATATGATATCGCTCGGCCTATTAATCGCGTAGTACTCGGTCCAGGAGTTGCAAGTAGTTTCTGGTGTTTATAGTAATGCTGGAGGCCGTGCATGGTGTTGACCTGATAGGTGGGCCGTGATGCGGTAGGCAGTGGCACGGTGTACCAAGTGGCACCCGGATGGTGGGCTTGGGAACCCTGCGCACATCGTTTGAGGCCGTGGCAGAAACCTCGGCCGGACTTCCGTACGGGTTACTCTCAGATAGGCGATAAACCTGGACTAGGTACTAGTGTGGTTAACGATCGTGGCCGACTCCCTCGTTGGGCTTCCGGTTGAAGGTCGTCGAGGTGCATGACGTGCACATGGCGATAAGTGCGAGAGCGTGTGTGACGAAGTACACCCCTGCAGGGTTATGATCTATTCGAATAGCCACGTCCGCGGATATGGACTACTTGGAGACATATGTTGTTCATAGATAACTTCAATGGCTACTCATAAAATTGCCAAGATAAGCATGAGTGTCATGGACGGCTTTTCCGTATGGAGATGGAATGATTCCACGATGGTGTATTGTTGTGGTGTTAGTGGACTCGTGTGCGAGAAATCAAGTTGTCAAAAATAATTTCAAAATGCAAGTTGTCTAGCCACGAGTCAAATGCTGGCTTTCCGCATGAAACCCCACAATACCTTATTGATACTTTGCATGAGTAGATATTTACCCTAAAGTCTTGCTGAGTACCTTCGTACTCATGTTTGCTTAATAAATGTCGCAGAGGTTGCTAACGACCCTAATGGAGGGTTCTTCGTAGACATCGACGACGACGAGTAGCTGGTGTCCCAGCTACGATCTGGCCCTACGTTGGATCCGTAGTATAGTCAGGCCATGTGCCTTCTAGTTGCCCTGTCTGTAATCAGACAGTTTAAACTCTTCCGCTGGCTTGTAACTGAATGACTGCTATTATGGGTCGTGAGAACCTTAATGTGTAATATTATATGTGTGGCTCTTCCGAGCCTCTTAAATAAAGGTTGTATGTTTATGGTTATGTTGTGATGCCATCGATGTATCTATACATATCGGTATGCCATGCGTACGTGTGTCGTACTTGATATATATGGGGTTCGATTACTTAGTCGTGAACTTTAGTAGCACTCGTTACAAGGAAATGCCCCTTTGTGATCCAATGAGCCTTGGTAGTTCGCTACTGCTCCGGACACATTGGTTGACCGGCATGTGTCCTTCTTAGCTGCTATGTCTGTCCCCTTTGGGGAAATGTCACGCGATGTAATGGAGTCCTTGTAGCTTGCTACGACTCGTCTACATTCGCTGATGACCGACACCTGCTTTGTTGGGTCATGTATGCCTGTCCTTGTGCGGTACTGCCACTTTGGTTTATCACTAAACATGTCGATCCGGGTTCTTTGACATTGGAATGCTAGCGACACTATTGCATACGTGAGTCAAAAGACGCAAACGGTCCCGGCTAAGGTAAGGCTGCAGCCGTGGAGTTAACCGTGCGTGAGACCGCAAAGGGATGCGATGTGTTACAGGCTGGATTCCTATGGCTTAGGATCGGGGTCCCGACACCTTGAACTATAAAAGGAGGCTCGGGGCTACCTTTTAGGGGGTCGACACCCTGTTCAATTGCATGCATAGTTACACCTCTTGAGCATCCTTGTCGGGTTGTTGTGATCCTGTACTTGAACTCTTATAATCAACAAAACACACACAAGATGTAGGGTCTTATGCTCGAGAGCGGCCAGGACCTGTATAAATCCCGCGTGTAATCTGATCGTTGATGCTCTTTGTACACTCGGCGCCCCTATAGAACCGTAAAGGGACCCCATAGGTCCCATGGATCATCGTAGATCTCTCGCCCCGACAAACACATTCCACGACAAAAAATACTATTTCTGATGACGTGTCAAAGAAATCTGCTCAAAAGTTGCGTGTGGAGCCAGGCACTTCTGTGCTCAGACTACCTCAGCCATATGTTACACCATAAGATTGACCAACCAAGAAAACAAAGATCAGTTCCGAATCTTCTGTCAGAGCTACTAGCGAGCGCCAAGAAGGTTGTTGGGAAGAAAAGATGCTTGCCGGTGAGCTGTAGACTCCGGTGGAATCAATGGGGCTTGTCCTCGAGGCCAACGCTCCCGGGACGAAAGAAATGACTTTAGTTCTTGTCGTTGAACCCCAGGCTCCGAAACGGGCACAGGAAATAGTCCAATACCTTCATACACGTGAACTTCCCGAAGAGCAGGAAGAAGCTACAAGAATAGCCCAACAATCGAGCCTATAGAAGTTCATGCACAACACAGTGTACAATAGGAGACCAAATGGGGTGAATTTGAAGTGCATTCCCCGGGAAGAAGGACAACAACTACATGGAGAAATACGCGAAGGAATGTGTGGCTCCCACCTAGGATCATGAACCCTTGTCGAAAAAGCTTTTTGGCAAGGCTTCTATTCGCTAATAGCCCTTTAAGATGCCTTGGAGGTGGTTACTAAATGCGAATCATGTAAGTTCCATGCCAAATAGATACATCAGCCAGCACAAGTCGTCCAAACCATCCCACTCTCCTAGGCATTTTCGTTCTGGGGAATCGACATAGTCAGCCCCCTCGCCATGCTACAGGGGGCTTGGAATTCTGGTTTGTAGCAATCGACAAGTTTACAAAGTGGAGCCAGTGAGGAAGGTGACAATGCAAGTAGCAATCAAGTTCGTTAGAGGGACTGTTATCCATTTCAGAGTACCCACAGATGGTTTGCAATTCACTAGCAACATTTTCATGTAGTACTGCCAAGACATCGACACCAAGATAAGCTTTGCGTCGTTTGCACACCCTAGGAGAAACGACCAAGTAGAAAGGGAAAATCCTGAAGTATTGCAAGGCCTTAAGACAAATTCTTTCAACAAGCTGCACAAGCACGGGAGGCACTGGATTGTGAATTGCGAGCGTTTCTTTGGTCAATCAGAATAACACCAAATCGAGCCACCGGTGAGACACCCTTCCCCTTAGTCTATGGTGTAAAAGTGGTATCCCCATAGAACTCACATATGGGTCACCTCGAGTACAAGTTTTTGATGAAGAACAACAAGACAAACTATGGCAAGATGATGCGAGACTGCTCGAGGAAGACCGTCTCTAGACTATGCTATGTGCCACTCGATACTGGCAAGCCCAGCGCCGCTATCACAGCCGCATTGTGCGCTCCAGGGGCGTTGAGGAAGGTGACCTTGTACTTCGATGGATTTAGTAC
The DNA here is from genome assembly GCF_904849725.1 of Hordeum vulgare subsp. vulgare. Lineage (NCBI taxonomy): Eukaryota > Viridiplantae > Streptophyta > Magnoliopsida > Poales > Poaceae > Hordeum > Hordeum vulgare. The sequence continues at coordinate 364,692,370 of NC_058521.1, forward strand.
GCAAAGGGAAGAAACAAGTTGACACCAAAGTGGGAAGGACATAACTCAGTGGTACAAATATCTAGGCCCGACGCGGTCTACCTGCAGACCGAAGATGGCACTTCAATACTAAACTTGTGGAATATCGAGCTTCTTCACAAGTTCTACCCATGAGGCGCAGTTGACAAGCTGCCCGGTGACCCCTGTTGTACAAGTCGGCCTGACAAGGCTTGTAATCATTTGTATAAATCCACACGAAGACCCTGAGCGTAGACAATAAAGCAAAGTGTTCCACAACTCTTGTCAAAGTACATATTTATTTTTATGTATCATAAATGAAAAGTTGTGGTCTCTTTTTTACTTTCTTAAGGATTCTTTTCAACCGCCAAGGTTCCTAGCCTCCACTGTTTTCTCTTCTCTCTTTTTCTTGATAGGAAGGATGGCCTCTCGCGTACATTTTGGTCGGGGGGAGTGACGGTATGGAGACCTATGGACGCATTTGAAGACGATCACTTTGTGGCAAGGAGTGCAACAGAGAAGAAGCTAAGTTAAAGTTTCTTTTTCATCGAGAGCTGTTTTTTCCTTTGAAACAATCCCACTTGTATCAGGAAAATCTGCATGCGAGGAACCCTTTTTGTATCTATCTGTGCTCCATGTTTTCTGGAGTCCACTCAACAACCTGAACAACCACCACAAGGACGACAAGGTGGTTCGGCTCGCAACTACGTCGTCAACGAGCTGCGAAGGACCCGTTCCTAAAGCACTCGCGTCAAGAATACTTGCACCAGCAAGCACATATATTAAGCGTTGGGATCAAAACATACAAGTGAAAATTCATAGGGAAGAGTGGCCACTCTATAGGCATAATAACACTTAAAAACTTGGCGGGCAATACCTTACTATTATCTTCGCATTTATTTGCATGATTACATAGGGTACTATTTGAATACAAAAGGAGATCTGCCACTATGATGTGGCTGTTAATCCGGAAACGAGGCCTCATGGATGGAGCACCAAGTTCGGAGCAGCCAAGTCAATTCCAATCTATAAAAAGATCTAAGCCTTCTATGTCTGAAAAGAAGCCGCTTTATTCACTACCGCATTTATAGAGATGAGGATTCGAAGCATGTAGACAGCAACAATGGCGACGAACAGATGGGGTACCCTCGTTTTCTCCGATGAACTTTGAAAGCAACTCAGGCGAAGATTTACACATGGATAGAAATGACATAGCTTTGCCGACTGGCACAGATGCCAAAGACTCTTGAATGAACGCAAGGGGAGGCGAGGAGTCGCTGCAACCCAAAGTAGTTGTCGAAAGCAAGAAGGTGAAGCGACAGAAAAGGCACGACCAAGTTTTCGGGTCAGGGGAAGAAGAAGATGAGAAGAGAGAGTAAAAAGTAAAAGAAGGGTTCCATCCACCCATATTTATAATGTTTGAGGTGTCCACTTCAAGTCACAGGAACAGATGAGACGTAGTAAATTTTCTGAAGGAAATGATGCCTCGATTCTCAGGCTAAAGACGCATGCAGAGATTGGTCAAGATGTCATCGCATCCACATTAACTTCTGGCAGCTGACGTCCTAGGCAAAATATGTAAGGAAAAGTTACTAAAGGCACGCAGAACTATAAGCCGGCAATTTAAGAAGCTAACGGAACAAACATGCAAGATAAAAGCTAAGCTGCATGATGGAAGAAAGGAAGATTGACGTGAACAATTTCAAGTCAACCTGCGGCCTAATGTCGGGGTTATATAATCCCACGGTATAACCCGCCATACTGGACAAGGTAAAACCATAGAGAAGAATAGAAGATGAACCAAATGATTTATCCAGTAAGCAGCCTGGCATCCCAACACTAGAAGATGGTGACTCAAGGCCCACAAGGCAGGAGAGGCTAGAAACTTTCCTAACTTGGCAAGCAAGATGAATTTGAAATGTAGTAGGTCAGGGGAGTTTATTGGACCCGGACTCTTGTAAACTCGAGGCCTCTACCTATATATAAAGGAGAGCCCTCAAGCCAGAAAGATCAAGTAAGAAACTCTCGAGAGCTAGGTTAGTGATTCCACATCCTTGTAATCGAGATCACCATCAATACAGACACCAAGATGGACGTAGGCTTTTAACTCCATCGAAGGGGCCAAACCTGGGTAAATCTGCCTCCAGTTCCCGATTAACCTCTTCGAGTCGCCACATCGTGACGATGGCTTCACCACTAAGTCCGTTCATGAGGACATCTGCCGTGTCAAAACCACGACATATAGGTAGGTATCGTGGACTCTTGAAACATGAATTTGGGTTTAAGGTTTTGGATGAACAAGTAGTATTTCTACTTAGTGCGGAGTTTTGGGCTAGCAAGGATATTGGGCAATCACCACATGTTAGAGGATCTATAACAATATAACTTCTGTGTGAATGTGAACAAACCTAAATCATTACGTTCTCTTCCTTGTCCAACGTCAACTGTTTTGGCGTACTATAACTAATGGAAGCTCACAATCATAAAAGGTGTCAAGGATAGTGTATTTGCATGTAAATCTTCTCTTCCCTAATTAATTCTTTCATTTTTTGTATTACCGATCAATCCTATGTTTGTCAATCTTCAACAAATTTTACTACTTATAATTTTCCTTATGTGGTGTCACTACTTATTATAAGATTAGCATATGGTCTTTTTCATTATTTCCCTTTATTTTGATTGCATCAAGAAAGTAAAGAAGCAAAACTCAAACAAAACTTTATTATATAACTCTTACTCGATTTTATAGATAAATAGATCACGAAACTAGCACTCAAAAAGATGGATCGGACTAAACTTTTATTTGATTAAATCATGAAGTAGCTAAAGATCAAAATAAGAATTATAAAGATAATAAGAGTGATGGTAATATGATAACGGGGCACCTCCCCCAAGCTTGGCAAAAGCCAAGGGGAGTTCCCATACCCATGTACTCAAGTCTCCTTCTTTGGTGATGAAGATGGAGGTGGTGGTGTAGATGATGAGGTAGCATCACATGTAGTCTAAAGAGGTTCTCCAGATGTTGAATAATGCTCCGGAGGCCGATAATTTGGTTCTTTAACAAAATATTTTCACGAATAAGATATTTGTTCTGAACATGAACCGTTTCGAAGGCTCTAAAGGCTTCAATTTCAGTAGGGGTGAGATGCTCATAGTATGGTTGGAGGTAATCTTGTTCCTCCTTTTGTTTTGGTGGCATGGACAACCCTTCTTATCGAGTTTGAACACCTTACCATCCTTGCCCTTGTTCTTCCTTGTGGTTCCTATTGGTTCCTCCTCCTTCAGTTCCATCTTCATTAGCCAGGAATCCTCTTCTACGAGGTTGGACGAGGGCGGAGACATGATGCATGACTTGATAATTCTCATCGAAAAACAACCCGAAACAAGAATAGAGGATTTCTCCGTGGTACTGGGTTCAAATCATCGGGATATATATAGAGACTTTTGTACAACGAAATATGTGTCCCAGAAGGAAACAGAGCCAAGAAGGTGCCATCGGGCACACTAGCCACTAGGCCACGCCAGGGAGCCTAGTGCGCCCTGGTGCCTAGTGGGCACCTTGGTTGCCTTCCCATGTGTTTGTTAATTTCATAATTTTTTATTGATAGAAAATATATTTTTTAGTCTCTTTACTTACCGTATCACATGCCTCTTCCTTTTAAGGGTTCTCAAGTGTTCTAGAAGGTCTCCTTATTGTGCTCCTCCGGTGTCATGGTTTGGATAATATTTTTTTGAACAATAATTGTTCTACCTGAAATATAATGTTTTATTCTTTTCCCATTGACCACCTTCGGGTTAGTGCCTTCGCGATTATTGATATTAATAGCTACATACCAATAAACTTCTTCGATGGTATATGGTCCTTCCCATTTGGAGAGAAGTTTTCCTGCAAAAAATCAACAGAACATATTCACCAACTTTGAAATCTCAATTTTTGATTCTTTGTCATGCCATATTTTAACTTTTTATTTGAATAGTTTGGCATTTTCATAAGCTTGGGTTCTCCATTTATCTAATGGGAGAATCTTGAATAACCTCTTTTCACGAGCAATTTTGAAATCATAGTTGACTTATTTAATTGCCCAATAAGGTTTATCTTCAAACTCAAGAGGTAAATGACATGCTTTTCCATAAACCATTTTATAAGGAGACATGCCCATAGGATATTTATAAGTTGTTATGTAGGCCCACAATGCATCATCTAATTTCTTAGGTCAATTCTTTCGGGACCTATAGACAGTCTTTTGTTACATTATTTTATTTCTATATTTGTTAATTCTACTTGACCATTAGATTGAGGATGATAGGGAGATGCAATTCTATGGTTAACATCATATCTAGCAGGCAACTTACAAAAAGCAACATGAATAAAATGTGAACCACCATCATTCATTAAGTATCTAGGGACTCTAAAACATGGGAAAATAACTTAATTAAGCATTTTAATAGAGGTGTTATGATAACACTATTGGTTGGAATAGCTTCTACCCATTTAGTGAGAGAATCAACTACAACCAAAATATGTGTATACCATTAGAGGAAGGAAAAGGTCCCATATAATCAAATCCCCAAACATCAAATGTTTCAATAACAATGAATAATTCATAGGCATTTCCTAATGTCTACTAATATTACCAATTCTTTGACATTCATCACAAGAGAGGACAAACTTATGGGTATCTTTGAAAAGAGTAGGCCAATAAAATCCAGATTTGAATACCTTGTGTGCAGTTCTATCTCTCGCATGGTATCCTCCATAAGCCTGAGAATGACACTTCCAAAGTATTTTTCCCTATTCATGATCAGGTATACAATATCTAATAATACCATCTACTCTCTCTTTATGAAGATGTGGGTCATCCCAAAAGTAATGTCTCAAATCAAAGAAGTGTTTTTTTCTTTTGCTGATAGGTGAAACTAGGTGGTATGTATTTAGCAACAATGTAATTAGCATAATCACCAAACCACGGTGTGTTATGAGAAACATTGACCATAGCTAGTTGTTCATTAGGGAAACTATCATCAATAGGTAGTGGGTCATCAAGAACATTTTCTAACCTAGACAAGTTATCAATGATATGAAAATAAAATTCTTGTAGCAAAATAACTCACCTAATAAGTCTAGGATTAGCATATTTTTCCATAAGATATTTAATAGCAGCATGATTAGTTGTGAAAAATTAGTTTAGAATCAACAATGTAAGATCTGAATATATCACAAGCAAATACAACTACTAAGAATTATGTTTTAGTAGTATCATAATTTCTTTGGGCATTGTCTAGAGTTTTACTTGCATAATGGATAACATTTAATCTCTTATCAGTTGTTTGTCCTAGAACAACACCAACAACATATTCACTAGCATCACACATAATTTCAAAAGGTAAGTTCCAATAAGGTGGTTGAACAATAGGTGCAGAAGTTAAGGCTTTCTTAAGTGGTTTAAAGGCTTCTACATAATCATCATAAAAAACGAAAGGAATATCATTCTCTAATAAATTAGTAAGAGGCCTAGAAATTCTAGAGAAGTCTTTAATAATACTCCTATAGAAACCAACATGACCAAAGAAACTATGGAGACCTTTAATATTTTAGGACATGCCATCTTCTCAATTGCATAACCTTTAGCCTTATCCACCTCAATACCTCGCTCAAAAATTTTATGACCCAAGAAAACACCTTCATTTACAAAAAAGTGCACTTCTCCCAATTCAAGACAAGGTTAGTTTACTCGCGTCTCTGTAAAACTCGGTCAAGGTTTCTTAAGCAATCATCAAAAGAAGTTCCATCAACGGTAATATTATCCATGAAAACATCAACAATCTTTTCACAAAAATCAGAGAATATAGCAGTCATGCATCTTTCAAAAGGTAGCAGGTGCATTGCATAATCCAAAATGCATACGTCTATAAGCATATGTTCCAAAAGGACAAGTAAAGGTGGTTTTCTGTTCATCAGGTTGTGACACACGTATTTCAGAGAAACCAGAATAACCATCTAGAAAGCAAAAAATGTGTGTACTTCGATAATCTTTCAAACATTTGCTCCATGAAAGGTAAAGTATAATGATCTTTTCCAGTAGATTTGTTTAATTTTTTAAAGTCAATTACCATTCTACATCCAGCCACTATTCTTTGTGGAATGAGTTCACTTTTATCATTAGGAACAACAGTAATACCTCCTTTCTTAGGAACACAATGAACGAGACTTACCCATCTACTATCAGCTATGGGGTAAATTATACCCGCTTCCAGAAGTTTTAGTATTTCATTTCTTAACACTTCTTTCATTTTGGGATTCAGTCTTTGTAGGTGATCAAAAACAGGTTTAGCATCTGGTTCCATATTAATCTTGTGTTGACAAAGAGTGGGACTAATGCCCTTAAGATCCTCAGGAGTATACCCAATAGCAGCTCGGTGCTTCCTTAGAATTTTTAACAATGTTTCTTCTTCATGCTGTATCAGATTAGCACTAATAACAACATGATATATATTCTTTTCATTACGATAAGCATATTTCAAAGTGTTGGGAAATTTCTTTAATTCAAACATAGGATCATACTTGGGTGGAGGAGGACCTCCTAGAGTTTCAACATCCAAGTTGTGTTTAAGTATAGGCTTTTTCTCAAAGGACATATTATTTAGTTCATTTCTTTCATGCATATTCATGTCATTTTCATGGTCTAGCCAATATTATTCTAATGGATGAGTACGAGGAATGTTAATAGAAGCAATATCAATTACTTCATCTTTTCTAGGCAATTCTTTACCATGGGGTTGCTTGTTGAACTTGGAGAAATGAAACTCACGAGACATACCACCAAAATTAACACTGATAGTTTCCTTTGTGCAATATATTTGAGCATTGACAATGTTCAAGAAGGGTCTACCAAATAATATGCGACAAAAATCATCTTGTGGTGATCGGTCGAGAATTTAACTTTTCCACACAAGACTTCAACATCTCTAACATCCCAAGTGCTATGATGGTGTCTCTATTAGCAAGTTTAACAGTAACATCTATGTTTTCTATCTTAGCGGGTGCTATCTCATGCATAATTTCTTGATATAGGGTATAGAACTAACACTAGCACCCTGTCACATCCCTAGAATTCCCTTTGTTGTTTAGCAAGATGGTGCTCATGTTTTATTCTTGCATTAAAAATGAAAATAGGGAAGAAAGAAACCCTAGCACCTCACCTTGTTTAACCAAAATAAAAAGAGTGTGGTTTCAATGAACCCAAAATGGCCTTCATAAAAGCCCACCCTTTTTGATAAATATTGGAAACAATATTTCAGGGGTGGAATTTATTTTAAAAATACTTGTGGTATTTTTTTCACAAAAGGCACTAATATTACCCAAATATGTGGTTTTAAATATCTTCGGATATTATAAAATTTTGAAATATTTTTGTGGACATGGAAATAATTCAAATAAGACCCACAATAATTTTCACTATTTATAGGAATAGTTTGGGCCAAAAATAAAGTAAACAAATGTCAGAAATGTTACACAGGAAACAGAAATGGAAAAAATTAGAAAAATCCTATCTATCGCTCACCTAGCCCAGCCCACTACCCCTCCTATTGTCTTCCTTCTTTGCAAGTGGGCAGCAGGACGTGGCTGCCGCTTCCTCCGACGAGGGCACGCACCTGGGTGCCTGCCTCGCCACCCTGTCGTGCTGGCGGGGGAGATAAGCTCCCCCGCATCCCATTCCAACCTTCTCCCCCTCCTCATTCGAGTTCTTTCCACCTCCTCTCTCTGCCGCCATTAGAGCCGAGCTCGAGCTCGAGCTCGCCGTCGTCTCCGGCCACAGCAGGCTTCCCCGAGTGTCCCATCGCCTCCGCCTTGTTGACCTCGTCCTCTACGCCAAAGGAATCGAGCCCCTCACTCCTGCATCGCCCCATCGCCGTCGTTCCCCATCTCCGGCCACCAAGGCTTCACCGTCGATCCAGCCGTCCCCGACCTCCTTCATCGTGTCCCTTGCCTCCGACACCACCGTGGTGAGCTGCGGATCGTTTGCCCCCATCTAATCGAGCACCTCGCGTTCCCTAGCACGGAGGTCATCGGACCCGAGCTCCGGCAGCCACCATGGCTCGTCGCCGGTGCCCTCTAGCCACCCTCAGCCCCTCCCTATACAGCTGGTAGATGAGGCCAAGCGAGGGCTACCTGTTGGTGCCCTCAGCTCACGATTTGGCCCCATGTAGCGCGAGCCAGAGCATCTCCGGCGAGCCCTCCGCCGCGGCTAAGGTCGCCGGCGACCACCCTTCGGTGGGGGCGACATGGACAACTCATTAGAGCTTAATTAACCCCTAAGAGCCGCTGACAGTGGGCCCTAGGGTGGGTCAAACCCCGATTAGTTGTTGGTCAGCGCGGGATTAGTCCCTGTGACACTGACCAGTGGGCCCCACTGGTCAGGTGTGACCTGGCCAGGCTTTGTTGACCAAGTGACGGCAGCCTGCCGCAGTAAATCAACTTCTGTGATTAAAAATAATTCCAGAAATGACGAAAACTTTGCAAAATCATAGAAAATAGAATCTAAATCCAAATCTTATAAATAATATATGTAAAATGATCAGACAATTTCAAAGAACACAATGTTGCTACTCTCATGAATGACAAACAAAGTAATGAAACAGCATGAGGACAAATCAATTAAATGAAGTTGATAACTATCCTATTTCAAATAATATTTGAATTTTGAATTCCAATCAGAATCATACTAAGGTTTTGCTAGCCACATTAAACGATACCACTTTTCATTTCATGCATGTTAATGCATCATATTGTTGCATATGAATGATATTGATTGTCGCTATTATTTCGGTAGGCTCTGCCCCTCCGGATACATCTGAATATCCGACTAACGGATTGTATTCTTCTGCTGAGCAACAAGGTAAGCACCATTTTTGATCATCACGATATAATCCCATGTTTCCGCTCCTGCTCTCACTTATTGCATTAGGAAAAAATATTTCAAATGCTTTACTTCGGTAGCTGAACCTATTCCTTTGCATGACCCGACATTGTCACAGGAAATAGCTAAACCTTGCAACCTAGCATACCTGGTAGTTGCTTGAGCCATGATGTGTCTTATCCTCCTATGCCTGCTATGCCTAGAGTTGTGTCAGGTCTATTTCATATGGGTGATGAATAGGAATGGATGAATGTGTTCTAGTGACAAAGAATAAGTGTAGAACCTGATTTGGTAAAGGTACCGATGAAAGGCTATGTAGGAGTACATGGCGGGTTGTTTCATTGGAACCATCCTTAGGAACTGAGTTATGTGTATGTTGTGATGCCATTGTTGTATCTATGCATATCTAGTATGTCATGCGTACGTGTGATGTACTATGATATGTATGGGGTTCGACACCTAGTCGTATGCCCTTATTAGCTCTCTATACACATAAATGCCCCTTTGTGCTTCCACCGAGCCTTGGTAGTTCGCTACTGCTCCGGACACATTGGTTGACCGGCATGTATCCTTCTTAGCTGTTGTGTCTATCCCTACGGGGAAATGTCACGCAATGTAATGGAATCCTTGTAGCTTGCTACAACTCGTCTATACTCGCTGATGACCGACACCTGCTTTGCTGGGTTATGTATGCATGTCTCTGTACAGTTGAGCCACTTGAGTTTTTGAATAGTTATGTCAACCCGGGTTCTTTGTCATTGGAATGCTAGTGACACAATTGCATACGTGAGTCAAAAGGCGCAAACGGTCCTGGCTAAGGTAAGGTGGCAGCCGTGGAGTTAACCGTGCGTGACACTGCAAAGGGGTGCAATGTGTTACAGGCTGGATTCGTATGGCTTATGTTCGGGGTCCCAACAGCGTTGGTATCAGAGCCTAACTGACTGTAGGATTACCAAGCCGAACTGGTCGAAGTCGAGTCTAGAAATGCTTTAGTTATATGTAAGGGAATTGTTCGTGGAAGGGAACGTAAGACTCTTGCTTCTCTTCTCAAGTCATTCTGTTCTAGTCATCCTCATCTTTTCTACGGGATTAAGAACTAGGTTTCTGATCTATCTATCAGGATCGCGTGTTACTAATCGTTAGATTGTAGGAAAGCGGTTCAAGAGTCAATCCGAATTTTCTTTTGTTCCAAGGGAAAAAATATAAGTATTTGTTGACCATGGAATTTGAACTTGATAGTTGAGTGGTTATGCTATCCAATCTTTTGTGGGTTGTCTCAAAATTTTTTTTTGAGCATTTACACGCGTTATGCTACCCAATTTCATTTCTAGAGCTCTAATGCCTTTGCATTATTCTCTATTTCAGTTGTCTGTCCGTCCTTTTCATCAGATGGTCCGTCTTACTAGGTGCATTGATGTACAGGGTCACATGTCCATGCTGCTGAGGATGATGTCAGTAGCCGGTTACAGCTGGTACCCAGAGTATACAGTGGAGGAGCAGTATCGGAATTTCAACTAGAGTCAGTACCTGTGCACTGTTAGGGTATTCCCAGATTACCCTGGAGCCGAGGAGCCGATCCATTGGTCTTATGGATTGGGGGTTACCGTTGACATGGCGGTACAATATGCCGCCTATTCAATGTTGACCATCATGAGAGCCAGACATGCACTGCTGCAGAATTCATAGTTCTGTTATTTTCTAGCTTCTCAGCCAAGAGAAGAAGGATATGTAAGTGGAGTCTACTTTGATTCTTCTTTGGAGGATCCGCTGCTGCAGATTACCACTCAGATGTTGGAGAATAGAGACTGAGATGCTCGTGCCCTTCGTATGGAGCTTTATGCTACTCGTGCCCGTCTGTGGACAGCTTTGACACAGCTGGGACATGTAGTTCAGACAGGCTATGGAGACATGGAGATGTTGAACCCAGTTAGGACTCATCTTCCAACTCATGTTGACTAGCCTACTATCAGAGGTGTCACCCCTCTACATGGACCTCTGTTGCCACCAGTCAGGGGACCGAGGCCACATCCGTGTCCTTACGGTTCCTAGGGATCTCAGGCTAGAGTATTTCCTGATCCACAGGTTCAGCTCCCAGGTCACGAAGGAAATCTGTATGAGATGTTATATGCGGATGCTTGAGCCCGTAAGTGGAATCATAGTATTGTAGTAGTTATATTTCCACACTCATTTGTGTCTTGTGGAATATGACTATGTTGTTAGATGAATTCCGGAGGCATAGATAAATAATATATAGGAAGTCTGGAAAGCCTCTGATGAGTAGTATCATCTTTTCAGTAGTTTGCTCTTCAGTTTGAGGTTGTACTGAACTAAGTTATGGTGTGTATGAACCATGGTGTATATATATAGCAGTTTGCTTGTTACCATGTCATTCGGATGTTCATTTCCGCATTCCATGTTGTTCAGTGCATTCTTAATCCATAGTTAGTATTGATGTTGATCTAGTCTAAGATGTGAGTTTGTTTGCCAGGATGGTGTTCACCAGGCACAACCGTGCCCCTAGCCATGAGCAGGGAGAGGGTAGTCAGGCAGCTCAGGAGGACTTGCCTCACCCGCCTTCTCTGACGGAGGTTATGCTGGATGCAGAAAGGAACAAGATAGAGACCAAACGTCTGTTAGAGCGTATTGAGAAAAATACGGCTCGACAGCCGCTAAATGACGCAGTGTCCCTCAATGACTTTTTGAAGCTAAATCCCCCGAAGTTCCATCATTCCGTCGATCCTCTCGATGCTGATTACTGGCTGTGCAGTATATTGCGCAAGATACGCTCTGCCAACGTTGCTGAGGCTGACAAGGTGATCTTCGCTACTTACTTTCTGGAAGGCCCCGCCAATCTGTGGTGGGAGAATTATGAAGCCTTGCGTCCTGCCGGACCAGCACCACCTGGGCTGATTTCAGGACAGCTTTCCATCTGCATCACATTCCAGGGGGTCTGATGGACCGCAAGAGAGAGGAATTATGTGCCTTCAGTCAGGGAAAGTTGACCGTGGATGCTTATAGTTGTGAGTTTGGAAATCTCGCTCACTACACAACTGAAGAGGTGTCAACTAACGCCAAAAAGCAAGCAAGATTCCACAAGGTACTGATCCCCGAACTTCGTCGTGACGTGCGCCTTCATGAATGTACAAGTTTCCAAGCTCTTGTCAACAAGGCGATTAGTGCCGAGACTGGTCATACCGACTATGAAGTAATGAAGAAGCATTCTCGCGATTCTGGCTCCTCATCCGGTTCAGCATTTCAGAAGCGCTGGGTGTGGGTCCCGAATAGTTCTCTGCCGCCCAGATATACCCCGATGCCATCTTATGTGGCGCCTCAGGCAAACCAGACCAACCCCCCAGCCAAGACCTATGGTGGTCCAGCTACCACTGCTGCACCACGTGCCAATCAAGTGATCTATTACAAGTGTGGAGAACCACATCACTATTCGCGTGAGTGTCCCCAACTCTTGCGCGTGGCCGCGTGAATTATGTTTCATTAGAAGAGGTTGCAGAGGATCACGACGTCATTTTGGGTACGCTCCTTGTTAATCATCACCCAACGTCTGTTCTTTTTTATACTGGGTCATCTCATTCCTTCATTTCCAAAAGTTGTGCGCAGTTGCATAACATGTTCTTTTCTCATATGCCAATCCCATTAGTGGTCCAAACTCCTCGTAGTAAATGGCAGACTTCTAGGATAAGTTATGACAATGAAATTCTAGTAGACGTGCTAGTTTTTCTAGCATCATTGATAGTCCTTAAATCCTTAGATATCAATATCATATTGGGTATGGACTGGATGTCAGCTCATTATGCCAAGATTGATACCCATTCTAGGAATGTTCAGCTTACCCATCCATCGGGTGAGATAGTTAATGTCTCAACTCGAGTTGCCAAATGCCAACTCTATTCCCTCAATGCTAGTCCTCTTCCAGAACTTGAAGACATTCCGGTAGTCCGTGACGTTCCGGATGTTTTTCCAAAAGAACTGCCAGGAATTCCACATGACAGGGATGTAGAGTTTGTGATTGATCTTGTTCCCAGAACTGTCCCAATAGCCAGAAGAACCTATAAGATGGCACCCTTAGAGCTAGCCGAACTTAAGAAACAAGTAGATGAGGCCTTGAATAAAGGTTTCATTCGACCTAGTTCTTCCCCTTGGGCTTGTCCCGTCCTCTTCGTCAATAAGAAGGATGCAACGGATCAGATGGTTGTAGATTATCAACCTGTTAATCTGGTCACCATAAAGAACAAGTATCTGCTTCCCAGGATCAACGATCTGTATGATCATCTCGCTGGATCCTCAGTCTTATCCAAGATGGATTTGAGGTTAGATGTCGTCAAATCAAGATCAAGAACGGGGACATTCCAAAAACGGCCTTTGTCACTTGTTATGTCCAATACGAGTACATCGTCATGTCCTTCGGTTTAACCAATGCCCCAGCCACCTTCTCTCGCTTGATGAATTCGATCTTCATAGAGTATATGGGTAAATTCATCATGGTATACCTCGATGATATTCTCATCTACTCTAAGAACAAACAAGAACAAGCCGAGCATCTAAGGCTGGTATTGATGAAACTTCGAGAGCATCGCCTTTATGCCAAGTTTTCAAAATGTGAATTTTGGTTACCAGAAGTGACCTATGACCTATTTAGGCCACGTAATCTCTTGTAAGGGTATTGCTGTCATTCCCAAGAGAGTTCAAGCCATCCTTGATTGGACTCAGCCTGAATCGGTTAAGCAAGTTAGGAGTTTTCTTTGTCTAGCGAGCTATTGTCGCCACTTTGTAGAGAACTTCTGCAAGGTTGCAAAGCCTCTAATTGAACTCCTCAAGAAAGATAAAAAGTTTGAGTGGACATCACAGTGTGAGCATAGTTTTCAGGAACTGAAAAGATGCCTGACTTCCGCACCTATGTTGCTACCACCATATTTTTCTAAGGACTTTGTTATCTATTGCGACGCCTCGCGACAAGGATTGGGTTGCATTCTCATTCAAGATCGTCATGTGATTGCATATGCATCTCGACAGTTGCGTCCACGTGAGGATAATTATCCCACACATGATCTTGAGCTTGAAGCCGTAGTCCATGCACTAAAAACTTGGTGACATTACCTTCTTGGTAATCATTGCAAAATTTTCACTGATCACCAATGTCTAAAATATATCTTCACCCGGTTGGATTTGAAACTCATGCAAAGACGATGGGTCTAGTTGATCACAGATTACGTCTTAGGGATAACTTACACCCTGGGGAAGGCCAATGTCATGGCTGATGCACTAAGTCGTAAGTCTTATTGTAGCAATCTGATATTACAACCAGGTCAACCACGTCTCTATGAGGAATTTCGGATGTTAAACCTCCACATTGTTCCTCAAGGATTTCTTTCCACCCTGGTGGCGAAACCTACTCTTCGAGATTAGGTCATTGAGGATCAAAAGGTTGATTCAGAGGTTTCCCTTATCAGAAGGAACATCAAGAAGGGGAGTGTAGGATGTTTCACAATTAATGACCAAGGCGTTGTGTTCTTTGGGGATCGACTTGTGGTTCCCAAGGTACGAAACTTGAGACATCTGATCCTTAAGGAGGCCCATGAATCTCCTCTCATGATTCATCCTGGTAGTACCAAAATGTATCAGGACCTACGCCAGAGGTTCTGGTGGACTAGGATGAAGAGAGAAATTTCTCAATTCGTTGCTAACTGCGACGTTTGTCGTCGACTTAAAGCGGAACATCAAAGGCATGCTGGCACCCTTCAACCCTTAGCTATTCCTGAATGGAAATGGGATAAAGTAAGCATGGATTTCATCACCGGATTTCCCAGGACCAAGAAAGGGAATAATGATATCTTTGTGGACATTGACCGTCTGTCCAAAGTAGCTCATTTTCTTCTAGTTCGTGAGTGTATAACAGCTAGACAGCTAGCAGAGTTATATATCTCTCGAATAGTGTCTCTTCATGGTGTTCCATTGGAGATTAATTCAGACCGTGGAAGTATTTTCACTTCTCATTTCTAGGAAAGCTTTCAAAATGCCATGCGGACCCATCTCTCTTTTAGCACTTCTTTCCATCCTCAATCAAGTCGTCAAGTAGAAAGAATAAATCAAATTCTAGAAGATATGCTTTGAGATTGCGTTATATTGTTCGGTATGAATTGGGAGAAGTGTCTTCCATTCGCCAAATTTGCATATAAAAACAGTTATCAATCAAGCTTAGGCAAAGCCCCTTTTGAAATTCTTATGGACGGATATGTCGAACACCTCTTAATTGGTCATAAACCGAGAGAGGCAACTCTTCGGTCCAGATATGATCCAGGAAGCAGAAGAGCAAGTTCGCATTATTCATGAAAAGTTGAAAACAGCCCAATCTCGTCAAAAGAGCCAATATGATCGTCATCATAAGGTTGTGACCTTTGAAGTTGACGAGAAGGCTTACCTTCGGGTTACACCTTTGAAGGGCACCCATCGATTCGGTATCAAAGGAAAATTGGCTCCTCGTTACATTGTCTTTTTCGCATTCTTGCCAAACGAGGAGAAGTTGCCTACCAATTCAAACTTCCTCCGTGTCTTTCCAAGGTTCATGATGTTTTCCACGTCTCGCAACTCAGGTGTTGCTTCTCGGATCCTATCCGTGAAGTGGACCACGAAACGCTTGATCTCCAGGATAACCTTTCATACCGAGAATACCCTGTTCGTATTATTGATCAAGATGAGCGTACCACTCGTTGTCGAAACCACAAGTTTATTAAAGTTCAATGGTCAAATCATTCTAAAAAAGAAGCAACATGGGAAAGAGAGGACCGTCTCCGACTTGAATATCCCACGCTCTTCCCGACGACTTCCAAATCTCGGGATGAGAGGCTCCTAAGTGGGGGTGAGTAGTCACATCCCTAGAATTCCTTTTGTTGTTTAGAAAGATGGTGCTCATGTTTTATTCTTGCATTAAAAATGAAAATAGGGATGAAATAAACCATAGCACATCACCTTGTTTAAACCAAAATAAAAAGAGTGTGATTTCAATGAACCCAAAATGGCCTTCATAAAATCCCACCCTGTTTGATAAATATTGGAAACAATATTTCAGGGGTGGAATTTATTTTAAAAATACTTCTTGTATTTATTTTATTTTCACAAAAGCCACTGATATTACCCAAATATATGATTTTAAATATCTCCGGATATTATAAAATGTTGAAATATTTTTGTGGACTTGGAAATAATTCAAATAACACCCACAATTATTTTCACTATTTATAGGAATAGTTTGGAGCCAAAAATAAAGTAAACAAATGTCAGAAATGTTAAACAGAAAACAGAAATGAAAAAATAGAAAAATCTTATCTATCGCTCACTTGGCCCAGCCCACTACCCCTCATGTCGTCTTCGTCCTTTGCCAATGGGCAGCAGGATGTGGCAGCCGCTTCCTCCGGCGAGGGCACGCACCTGGGTGCCTGCCTGGCCACCATGTCGTGCTGGTGAGGGAGGTAAGCTCCCCCGCATCCCATTCCAACCTTCTCCCCCTCCTCATTTGAGTTCCTTCCCCCTCCTCTCTCTACCGCCATTGGAGCCGAGCTCGAGCTCGAGCTCGCCGTCGTCTCCGGCCACAGCAGGATTCCCCGAGTGTCCCATCGCCTCTGCCTTGTCGAGCTCGTCGTCTACGTTGAGGGAATCGTGCCCCCGAGCCCTGCATCGCCCCATCATCGTCGTTCTCCATCTCCGGCCATGGAGGCTTCGCCATCGATCCACCCATCCCCGACCTCCTTCCTTGTCTCCGTTGCCTCCGACAGCACCGCGGTGAGCTTCGGATCGTTTCCCCCATCTAATCGAGCCCCTCATGTTCCCTAGCACCGAGGTCATCGGACACAAGCTCCGGCAGCCGCCACGGCTTATTGTCAGTGCCATCCGGCCAACCTCAGCCCCTCCCTATCCACCTGGTAGATGAGCCGAGCGAGGGCTACCTGCTGGTGCCCTCAGCTCACGATTTGGCCCCCTATAGCGTGATCCAGAGCATCTCCGGCGAGCCCTCCACTGCGGCTAAGCTCGTCAGCGACCACCCTCCGATGAGGGCCGACGTGGACATCTCATTAGAGCTTAATTAACCCCTAAGAGCCGCTAACAGTGGGCCCCACGGTGGGTCAAACCCCAGTTAGCTGCTTGTCAGCACGGGATTAGTCCCTGGGACACTGAATAGTGGGCCCCACTTGTCAGGTTTGACCTGGCCATCCTCTGTTGACCCAATGACGTCAGCCTGGCGCAAAAAATCAATTTTTGTGATTAAAAATATTTCCAGAAATGATGAAAACTTTGAAAATCATGGAAAATAGAATATAACTCCAAATCAGATAAATAATATATGTAAAATGATCAGAAAACTTCAATGAACACAATGGTGCTACTTTCATGCATGACAAACAAAGTTATGAAACAGCATCAGGACAAATCAGTTAAATGAATTTGATAAATATCCTCTTTCAAATAATATTTGAATTTTGAATTCAAATCAGGATCATACAAAGGTTTTGCTAGCCACATTAAACCATACCACTTTTCATTTCATGCATGTTCATGCATCATATTGATGCATATGGATGATATTGATTGTCGCTATTATTTTGGTGGGATATGCCCCTCCGGATATGTCCGAATATCCGACTGACGGATTGTATCCTTCCGCTGGGCAACAAGGCAAGCACCATTTTTGATCATCCCGATATAATCCCATGTTTCCGCTCATGCTCTCGCTTATTGCATTAGGACAAAATATTTCAAATGCTTTACTTCGGTAGCTGAACCTATTCCTTTGCATGACCTATCATTGTCATAGTAAATAGCTAAACCTTGCAACCTAGCATACCTGGTAGTTCCTTGAGGCATGATGTGTCTTTTCCTTCTATGCCTGTTATGCCTAGAGTTGTGTGAGTTCTGTTTCATCTGGGTGATGAACAGGAATGTATAAATGTGTTCTAGTGGAAAAGAATAAGTGTAGAACCTGATTTGGTAAAGGCACCGATGAAAGGCTATGTAGGAGTACATGGTGGGTTGTTTCATTGGAACCGTCCTTAGGAACTGAGTTCCGTGTATGTAATCCAAGACTAGCTACTACCATAGATTGGGACCTAAACCAATGGACCCTCTCGACTTATTAATCGCCTAGTTCTCGGTCCAGGAGTTGCAAGTAGTTTCTGGTGTTCATAGTCATGCTAGAGGCCGTGCGTGGTGCTGACCTTAGAGGTGGGCTATGACGCGGTAGGCAGTGGCACGTTGTACCAAGTGGCGCCCGGATGGTGGACTTGGGAACCCTGCGCACATCGTTTGGGGCCGTAGAGGAAACCTCGGCCGGACTTTAGTGCAGGTTCACTCTCAAATAAGCGATAAACCTGGACTAGGTATTAGCGTGTTTAACGGTCGTGGCCGACTCCCTCGCTGGGCTTCCCCTTGAAGGTTGCCAGGGTGCATAACGTGCACATGGCGATAAGTGGCGAGAGCGTGTGTCAAGAAGTACACCCCTGCAGGGTTATAATCTATTCGAGTAGCCGCGTCCGCGGATATGGACTACTTGGAGCCATATGTTGTGCATAGATAACTTTAATGGCTACTCATATAAGTATCAAGATATGTGTGAGTATCATCTTTGGCATTCCCGTAGGAAGACGGTTAGGAATCCATGATAGTGTATTGTTGTGGTGGTAGTCGAGTCGTGTACGACTTATCAAAGTTGATTAAAACTATTTAAAGTTGTAGTATAGACTAGCCAAGAGTCAAAGCTGGCTTACTGCATGAAACCCCACAACCCTCTTTATTGATACAGGTGCATGAGTAGATAGATCTGTTCTAAAGTCTTACTGAGAACCTTTGTACTCATGTGTGTTTAATAGATGTTGCAGAAGACACCCACGAGCCAAGATGTGGGTTCTACCTAGACCTCGATGATGATGAGTAGTTGGTGTCCCAGCTACGACCTGGCCCCTTTCAGAAGGGATCTGTAGATAGTCAAGCTTTACGCCTTTTCCTTTCAACTGTCTGTACTCAGACAGATGTAATCCTTCCGCTTGGCTTGTATGACTTTGTTTGTAGGACTTGAATGTCGGGTCATGTGACCCCTACCTGTATGAACTTATTATGCAAGACTCTTCCGAGTCTTCTAAATAAATGTTGTGATGTTGTATGGTTATGTTGTGATGCCATTGTTGTATCTATGCATATCTAGTATGTCATGCGTATGTGTGATGTACTATGATATGTATGGGGTTCGACACCTAGTCGTATGCCCTTAGTAGCTCTCTATACAGAGAAATGCCCCTTTGTGCTTCCACCGAGCCTTGGTAGTTCGCTACTGCTCCGGACACATTGGTTGACCGGCATCTATCCTTCTGAGCAGTTGTGTCTGTCCCTACGGGGAAATGTCGCGCGATGTAATGGAGTCCTTGTAGCTTGCTACGACTCGTCTACACTCGCTGATGACCAACACCAGCTTTGCTGGGTTATGTATGCATGTCTGTGTACAGTTGCGCCACTTGAGTTTATGACTAGTTATGTCGACCCATGTTCTTTGTCATTGGAATGCTAGCGACACAATTGCATACATGAGTATAAAGGCGCAAAGGGTCCCGGCGAAGGTAAGGTGGCAGCCGTGGGGTTAACCGTGCGTGAGACCGCAAAGGGATGCGATGTGTTACAGGCTAGATTCCTATGGCTTAGGATCGGGGTCCCGACACACCCATATGACATAAACCATGATAAAAATGATCTCCTATTTTGACTCAGACGATACGCATGCCAACAACGGGTCTATTTTTATCTTTAGTATCAGGTTTGGCAATTCTAGCAGCTTCATCATAGAAATAAATAACATGCCTATCAATATTATTGACCAAGAGATCTTTAAGCATAGTAGTAGTAGGTTCTACCTTGATTTTCTCAGAGGGTTTGGTTGTTCTAACACAACTTTTGTTAACCACGTTCGAAGCCTTAGCATGTTCCTTTATCCAAACAGGGAAAGGTGGTTTTTCAATATAAGCAGTAGGCACAACTGGGTCAACATTGAAATGATAGTTTCATTCTCAAATTCAATTGGTTCTTCATTTTTTGTCTTTAATAGGTGGATGATATTTAAACCATTTTTATTTAGGGAGATCAACATGAGTAGCAAAGGTTTCACAGAATGAGGCTACTATCTCAGAGTCCAGTCCATATTTAGTGCTAAAATCATTGAAAGCATCGGTATTCATGAAAGGTTTAACACAATCAAACTTATGTTTTATACCTGACTCTCTACATTCATCGAGTTCCCAATCTTTAGAGTTGCGTTTAATTCTTTCCAAAAGATCCCATGTGAATTCAATAGTCTTCTTCATAAAAGATCTAGAACAAGAAGTATCAAGCATGGTTTGATCATTACGAGAAAGCCGAGCATAAAAATTATGAATAATAATTTCCCTCCGGAGCTCATGATTGGGGCATGAATATAACCTTGACTTCAGCCTCCCCCTATATAGAGCGACACTTTCTCCTTCTCGAGGCCAGAAATTATAGATAATATTCCGATCACGATGAAGAAGATGCATAGGATAATTTTTTTTGCTGAAACTCCAATTGCGATCGATTCCAGTTCCAATATCCTGTATCATCACATAGCCTATACCATGTAAATTATTTTCCCCAAAAGGTAAAGGGAAAACCTTATTCTTGACTTCATCTCTGGATAAACCTGCAAACTTAGATAATCCATAAACTTCGTCAACATAGATTACGTGCATATCCGAATGTTTTGTTCCATCTCCTGCATAAGGATTAGCTAGGAGTTTATCTATCATACCTGAAGGAATTTTGTAAGAAACATTTTCAGTAGGTTCAGCAGGTTGAGGGAAAACTCTTGGTGTTTCTGGTCGAGGTGATGATACCCCGAACACACCCCTCAAAGGATTACTTTCATAGTGACAAGTAACAGTAAATATCAACACGTAATATAATTTTTCCTTTACCAAATTGCACTTATCAAAGTCACTTCACTCCCCGGCAATGGCCCAGAAAAGAGTCTTGATGACCCACAAGTATAGGGGCTCAATTGTAGCCCTTTCAGTAAGTAAGAGTGTCTTACCAGACGAGGAGCGGAAGGAAATGACAAGAGTTTTCATCAAGATAATTTCTACAAGCACTTAAATAGCGGTAACAAGTTGTTTGATATCAAGATAATTGTAAGAAGTTGTCAGATTTCGGGCTCTGCAAAACCCTAAAGATTCGAACACAAGGGCAGGTGTGGAGGCCACTTGAAAACCTTGGTTCGCATGACTCGCTACTCGCTGGGGATGGTAGAGAATTCACTCGATGGTGAGGAAGACACAGAACACGGCAGTTTACCCAGGTTTGGGCCACTGAGAAGCGTAATACCCTACTCCTGCTTTGGTGAATTGCGTCTCATGGAGGTTGGTAGATGAACCAATACAGAGTTCGAGGGCCTCCGGAGGCTGGGTGGCCTCTGTGTAGTGCCAGTGGGCAAATGAATGAATCCCCTCCTTCCTCTATAAAGTAAACTATCCTCTATATATAGCGGTGGCCCGGTTCATCTTCCCTTATTGCTAGGGTGGGAAGGGATACCGCAATGGCCAATTTTAATGGGAGACAGAGGAACGTGCTCCCCGTGTCCAAAGGTGGTCTTCGCCTGCAAAGTGGTTGTCAGCGCAGCAGTGACGGGTCCAGGGATGACGTCCGTCCTGCTGGGGGCGGTGATGGTCTCGTTGCACGAGAATGGAAACCTTTGGGGGATGCCTTGGGAACCCGCGTACGTCTTTCCCTCCTTTGCCCGAAAGGGGAAAGTACACCGTCTTGCACTCCGCTGCTCGCCTTTCCTTTCCTCGTGTCACCCTTGACCCCTGAGGTTAGGTCTTGCCTTGGAATCTCCGCCGCTCCACACGGGTCCTGAGGAGGCCCCTGTGGGTCTTGAAGTTGATCCTCCTCGCGAGGCTTGGCCCCTCGCAAGGGCCTTGCCTTGATTGGTGTCGAGCCCGTTCGTTTTGGTTGATGAAGTGGGCCAACCATGGGCCACAGGCAGGCAGGTCTGGGTACCCCCATTCCCAGAACGCCGACAGTACCCCCGGTCCCGAGGTGCACCTGGGATGGCTTCTTCGCGAAGCCTCGTGGGCGGTCTGAAGCGTCGCTGGCCTTAGAAGTCTGTGGACCAGGCTTCACATGCAACACTCCTAGTTCCCGAGGCGCTCGGAGGCACGATGCCGGGTCAAATCGACATGATGCCCATGCATTTCTCCTGCCATCATTGCTCCTTGGGGATGTTATCTCTGCGCACACCATGCATGCGCGCTTCCTCATGAGCCGCATGGGCCCAGGAACACGGAGGGACGCCGGTCTACCCTCGGCCATATATTAGACCTGGCGAGGGCGATAAGGTCTGCAGTTCCTCCGTCTTCTTCATCTTCTGCTTCAAGCCCTCCACCCCCTCAGCATGGCGCCGGTGAGGAGGTATTCCGCTACCGAGAAGGGGAAGGCTTCCAAGGAAGGTTTCACCGCCCTGCCACACAAGAGTGGTCGCGGCTTCTCATGGAAGTACGTGGTGGTGTTGACGGCAATCTCTTGCGGGCGTCCGCAGTGGACAGGGCGGAAGGTCGATGGTGGTCCCCCGGCCACCACACCCGCGGCACCATTCGGCTGACTCAGCGATGGAGTTCGTGGTGTGGGTGGATAGGTCGGAAGTCGCATGGTTCCAGCTCCCCGACTTCTTTGGGATGGTGGTGCCGACCGGCAAGCTCCTAGGCCTCTGGTTGCAGGCCGATGGCTGCTGCGGTGGGGCGTCATGGGTGGAGGTCGAGGTCACCCCATGCAGCTAAGTGTATCTAAACCGCGGGTGGCAGACATTCGCTCACGGCCGAGACCTGGAGGGGGGGGGGGCGCTACCTTCACTTCATGTATGACAGGGAGGCGACGCTCTTCGTCAAGATCTCCGGGAACGTGGGCGAGCGTCTAGGTTGCTACCCGGAGGACGCCGGTCGCGGCGATCTTGAAGAGGAGCCCGCCTCCAGCAGAAGTGACACCCCCTCCGGGTGGACCATGGCGGGAGGCCCCCATGCCCGATGCCACTCTTGTGCTCCTATGACGCCCGTGAAGGAGGAGTGCACAGACTAAGTGCCAGCGCACGGGCGTCGAACACCTGCGGCGGCAGCCCCCTTGGGACCTCCATCGCTAGCTGTCTCTTCCTTACTCCTCACGCCGCGTCCATGAAAACGAGGAAGGTCCTTCGGGCATGCAATGGATTTGGGCGATCGCCCTTTTTGTTAGTACTGTTGTGTTCGACCGGTTTAGATACTTAGCTCGGTGTGCTTTCGGCGAGCCTCTTTGGTTGTGAGGCATGGTTGTGGAGTTCAAGGGGCTTGTTGCCCGGTTGGTTTCTCCTTGTTGCGAGTGAAGTGGGTCGATGCTCGATGTCATCAGGCCCCAGTCCCACACATTTCCCTGCCGCCATGGGGCGTGGCCCATTACCAATGCCGTACCTCACGGGGGGGGGGGGGAGCCCTGACACCCCTGATATCGACCGAATGTGCCTGGACGGCACCAGGATGGCCAGGTGGCTTTGTGACCGGTAAGGCTCCTGAGGCGCGCGGTGCTCAAGAGCCCCCTTAGACATTCAAGCGGTTCTACATCGACAGGTCCCAGTCAAGCACATTTCCCTGCCATCATGAGGTGCGACCGGTTACCAAGGTCGTTCCTCACGGGGCAAGGCCCTGACCCCCCTCACATCGACCGAATGTGCCTGGATGACACCAGGGTGGCCAAGTGGCTTTCTGTCCAGTAAGGCTCCTGAGGCGTGATGCTTAGGAGCCCCCTTAAACACTCAAGAGGCCCTTTGGGATTCTTCTTTCTGCTTTTGAAGGGTCTGCTTTCTGGAGGTCCCTAGTTTGCATTCAGGAAGCTCTGTGTCGGCAGGTCCTTGTCCAACACATTTCCCCGCCGTTGTGAGGTGTGACCCGTTACCAAGGTCGTTCCTCACGGGGCAAAGTCCTGACACCCCCAATGCCGACCGAATGTGCGTGGACGGCACCAGCATGGCCAAGTGGACTTGTGACCGATGATGCCCCTGAGGAGCGATGCTCAGGAGCCCCCTTAAACGCTCAAGCTTTCCCAAGAGATGTAGCTGTTATAAGAAAATACCCCAAAAAATTCCTCTCCAGGATGGCGTGTCGAGCAATGAATGGGACTCTTGAGCGGGTATCAAATGGCGTGAGTATGCTAACTCGTCCGTGAGTGCCACACGAGGGTCCGGGCACCAAGGCCTTGGCGAGGTGTCGGCACCGTGCCCCCAACTTCCGCTCACGGGGTACAAGTGGGGGGGGGGTAGGTGAATGCTTGACTCAGAGGAAGAGAGTGTGCTACAAAGAACGGTCAAGAAAATGAGTATTTGCAAAGACTTCATTTGGGAAAGCCTTGAGTTTCATTTCGAAAATATATGCAAATCCAAGCCAGAGAAAATAAAAGCCGCGTCCGGCGCCTAATCTATTCACTGCCTCCGTCTCCCCCAAGAACGGAGCATAGGGCTTCCACTAGGCCTGGGATGGACCCCTTCCGCGCCCTCGGGGGGTCTTGGGCGTATACAGCCTGGGCTCCTTATTACGTGAGAGTGTCACGTTGGGGGTGTATCTGGGAGGTCGCGAGGATGCTTTGGCCTCACGAGTGTCCCTACCCCCGAGTCATTGCTGGACTGAGTTGATTGCCTCCATCTTTACCCAGCGTGGAGCATAGGTCATCCACTCGTCATGGGATGGGCCCCTTCCGCATCCTCGGGGGGCCCTGGGCGTATACAACCTCGACTCTTTGTTACGTGTGAGTGTCACGGGATGAAGTAGGTTCTGGAAGAATTGAAGGACGACGCAGGGGCATTGCAGAGGTGGTGCAGAGGCATTGCAGAGGCGGTGCAGAGGCGTTACGGGTAGATCTTTCGGAGATGTTGGATGTTCCAGGCGTTCTAGATGGGAATTCCGTCTTGAATCTCCACGTGCATGGTGCCAGGCCTGGAGACACGGACGACCTTGAACGGGCCCTCCCACATGGGTGAGAGCTTATGCAAGCCCTCCCTGGATTGAACTCTCCAAAGGACGAGGTCGTCGACTTCAAGGGTCCTGGAGCGGATGTTGCGGCAGCGATAGCGTCATAAGGATTGATGTTACCTCGCGGCTCGGAGTGAGGCCCGGCAGCGCGCCTCCTCTCCAACCACGAGGTTCGTCCCCCGCGCAGCCTCCTCAGGCTCCTCATCGAACGACATGACCCGTGGGGACCGGTGCTCGATCTCGTGGGGAGGACCGCCTCGACTTCATAGACGAGGAAGAACGGGGTTACGACGGTGGGCTTAGTCGCGGTGGTGCGGATGGACCATAGCACCGACGGGAGCTCGTCGACCCAACCCCGGCCGCAAGCTTCGAGCTTCTTCTTGAAACTCCTCACCTTGAGGCCCCGCAGGAGCTCTATGTTGGTGCGCTCTGGCTGGACATAGCTCTGCGGGTGGGCCACCGATGCGTAACATACGTGCGTCCCTAGGTTAGCACACTAAACCTTGAAGAACTGACTGGTGAATTGCGAACCGTTGTCGGGGATGATGCGGTTGGGGAGGCCGAAGCGGCTCACGAGGCCCTTGATTAACTTAACGGCGGACCCTGCAGGGATGGTCCGCACGGGCTCCACCTCCGCCCACTTGGTGAATTTGTCGATGGAGATACAAAGGTAACGGAAGCCGCCCGCTGCCCGCGGGAAGGGCTCCAGTATGTCCAGCCCCCAGACCGTGAAGGTCCAGGAAAGTGCAATGGTCTCGAGGCCCTGCGTGGACTGGAGGATCTGCTTGGCGTGGAATTCGGAGGCCTCGCAAGACCGGACCAACTAGGTGGCGTCGTCCAACATTGTAGGACAGTAGAAGCCTGACCTCTATGCCTTACCTGCAAGCGTGTGCAAATAGGAGTGATGCCTGTAGTCCCCTCCGTGGATGTCGGCCAGTAGTTCGCGCCCCTGCTCCCTGGAAATGCACCGCAGAGCGATGTTGTTCTGGCGCCCGCGGTACAAATCACGGTCATGTAAGTAGTAGGCCGTGGCATGTCGTGCTACGCGCTCCGTGTCCTCCTCCTTCTATGGCAATGTGCCATGGAGCAGGTACGCCCCGAGTTCCTGCATCCAATAATCGTCTTGCGCCTCCACGGCTAGGAACAGTCCAGCGCCTGAGGCCTGTCTGCAGTCCGGAGCCCCCGAGAGCGTTGCCGGGGGAAGCTCCTCTCCACGTGGCACCAAGTACTCGGGTGACGGCATTGCGGAAGTCTTGAAGTGTCGCTCCTCGAAGATGCCTGGCTCCTGAGCCTCGTGACACGAAGCTCTTTTGGAGATGTCGTCCGCCTCCCTGTTCTTGGCACACGGGACGTGCTGCAGCTCGAGGCCCTGAAAATGTTTCTCAATATTACGTACCTCTTGCAGATATGCTTCCATGTGCTCGTCCTTGGGCATGTAATCTTTATTGGAGAAGTTGACGAGAAGCTGGGAGTCGCCCATCACGACGAGGAGCCGGATCCCCAAGGCCGCCGCCGCCTTGAGGCTGGCGATGAGGCCCTCGTACTCCACAATGTTGTAAGCAGTGCTGCACGGCGTAGCGGAGCTTGTCTCCCGTCAGGGAAGTGACCACGACTCCAGCCCCTACTCTTGTGCGTGTGAAGGCTCCATCGAAGTGCATGGTCCATACCTCTGGTGCCTCCACACCGGGGGCAAGGGACTTGCTCCCTTCGAGCCCCCGGTCGGGCGCGTCCATCCACTCCGCCAAGAAGTCAGCCAAGGCCACCCCCTTCATGACCCTGGTCGTGCTGAATTTGATGTTGAAGGCCTAAAGCTCGATATTCCATTCGGCAACCCTTCCCGCCGCGTTTGGGTTATGCAGGATCATTTCCAAGGGGTAGGCGGAGACAACCTTGATTGGGTTCCCCTGAAAGTAGTGGCGCAGCTTGCGAGAAGCAACGAGGAGCGCCAAAAGGAGTATCTGCTGCATGGGATAACAAGAGCGCGCATCCCGCAGCACCGTGCTGACGAAGTATACCGGGTGCTCGACGAGGAAGCGACCCCCCAGGGCGTCATACTCCCCGGCAAGCTCAGAAGGTTCGGGCATCTCGCGATCCGGAGGAGGGGCCGGAGCCTCAGGAGAGCTGAGCATCTCATGGCCCGACCCTGTGGCTTGAGCCTGAGGTTCCTCTACCTGTGGGGGAATTGGAGTTCGCCAGTCGTGTGAGCCCCAAGACCCCGTGGGTGGGGCCCCACCGGGGTTCTCCGAAGTGGCTCCCTTGCGGGTTCGCTCCTCCCTTACTTCCACCAATGCAGCACTGGTGGAGTGGGGTGGCAGCAAGGTACAAAAGTAGAGGCTCCCGTGGGTGGGGCGCCACCATGACCGCAGGCTAGTGAGGTACTGCTTGAGTTCTTCGAAGGCTGCATCGGCCTCCGGGGTCCATTCGAAGATCCCCTTCCTTTTCATGATCTTGAAGAAAGGTAGGGCCCGCTCGCCGAGCTTGGAAATGAACTTCACTGGGTTTGCCTCGATCCCTTGGTGCGACACCAGGAAACCGAGCAGTTTGCCTGATGGGACCCCGAAGACGCACTTCTCGGGGTTGAGCTTCAGGTTCACCTCTCTTAGGCTGGAGAAGTTCTCCTCCGGGTCCTCTACTAGGGTCTTTGAGCTTCAGGTTCACCTCTCTTAGGCTGGAGAAGTTCCCGAGCTGCGGTCCCAGAGCGATATGCATTAGCCGCTGGAAGGTTGCCCCGACATTCTGCAGCCCGAAGGCCATGCACTCGTAGTAGTATACCCCACACGGAGAGGGGAAGGCTATCTTCTCGACGTCCTCCACCGCCATCTTGATATGGTGGTAACCCGAGAATCCATCCAGGACGCACATGAGGTCGCACTCCGCGGTGGAGTCCATGATCTGGTCGATGCGTGGTAGCGGCAACGGGTCCTGAGGGAAAGTCTTCTTGAGGCTCGTGAAGTCGACTCACATGCGCCCCTTCCCGCACTTCTTCGGGACGACTACCGGTTTGGCCACCCACTCCGGGTATGGCACCTCCCGAACAACCCCTGCTTCCTTCAGTTTGTGCACCTCCTGAACGATGAACGCTTGCTTCTCCGGGGCTTGACTTCCTACTTTCTACTTCACCGAGCGCGCATTCGGGAACACCATGAGGTGGTGCTCAATGACGTCCCTCGGGACCCCCACCAGGTCGGAGGCGCTCCAGGAAAACGCGTCCTTGTTCACCCTGAGGAAATCCACCAATGCCTTCTCTTCGCCTTAGGGGAGGTTTGCACCGATGGTGAAGGTGGGAGCCGAGCTTCCTTCGTCCACCGGTACTTGCATTGTCTCCGCCTGGTCCTGGGAGAACAACTGCTTCTTCTTCACGGGCGCGACTTTAGGGACATCCCCAGGGTCTTCCGTTGCGCGCGCCACGCCCTTAAGGTTGGCACGCGCCACGCCCTTAAGGTTGGCATGCGCCACGACCGCGGCCTTGTGGGAGAGCTCGAGCACCCGAGATGCGTCCTTGACGTCTCCCATGACGGTGAGCACACCGCCGCTCCCGGGCATCTTGACGAGGTTGTAGCCTCTGTTTGTTGCTTCCATGAACTACGCGAGGGCGGGGTAGCCGAGTATTGTATTGTACGAAAGGTGGATGTGGGCGACGTCGAAGTCGATCTGCTCGGTACGGAAGTTGGAGCGTGTGCCGAAGGTGACCGGGACGTGAATCCGTTCCACGGGGTTAACAGATCCTGCCACCACCCCGGAGAAGGGCTTTGAGGGTGCAAGCCGCTCTCGGGGTAATTGCAGCATGTCGTAGGCCTCCATTGAGATGACGTTGAGGCGAGTGCCACCGTCGATGAGGGTCTTGGAGACAGCCATGCGGAATATGGTTGGGGAGCACAACATGGGAAGTGTCCCTCTGGCCGTCGTGGCCTTGGGGTGATCGTTGATGCCGAAGGTGATGTTGACCTCTGGCCACACGTGGTGTTCTGTGGGCTCGGGCCTTGGGTGAGTTGCCCCCTCGCGCTGTAGGAAATGCTTAACGTGACGGCCAGAAGGTGGCGCCTGTGATCCGCCGAGAATGCAGGCGACCGAAGGGGCGACACTACTCACCCGGACGCCATCCGCCGCCGAGGACCGGCGGCTGTCGGCGGTTGCGCTTGTCATGGAGTCACTGAGTTGAGGTCTGGCTCTTACTGTTGGCGTGGAGGCTCCGACACGCGTCCCCTACCTGGCATGCCAAATGTCAGATTTAGGGCTCCGCAAAACCCTAAAGATTCGAACACAGGGGTGCGTGCGGAGGCCACTTGACAGCCTTGGTTTGCCTAACTCGCTACTCGCTGGGGATGGCAGATAATTCACTCGATGGTGAGGAAGACAAAGAACATGGCAGTTTACCCAGGTTCGGGCCACTTAGAAGCGTAATACCCTACTCCTACTTTGGTGGATTGCCTCTCATGGAGGTTGGTGGATAAACCAGTACAGTGTTCTTGGGCCTCCGGAGGATGGGTGGTCTCTGTGTAGTGCTAGTGGGAAAATGAATGAATCCCCTCCTTACTTTGTGAAGTAACCTATCCTCTATATATAGTGGCGGCCCGGGTCCTCTTGCTTTATCGCTAGGGCGAGAAGGGCTCCCACAATGGACAATTTTAAAGGGGGTCAGAGGAACATGCTCCCCTTGTCTAAAGGTGGTCTTCGTGTGCAAAGTGGTTGTCAGCGCAGCAGGGACGCGTCCAGGGATTACGTCCGTCCTGCTGGCGGGTGGTGGTGGCCTCGTTGCACCAGAATGGAAACCTTTGGGGGATGCCTTAGGAACCCGTGTACGTCCTTCCCTCCTTTGCCCGAAAGGGGAAATTGCACCGTCTCGTGCTACGGCAGCAAAATTCCTTCCCCGGCAGTGGTGCCAGAGATCCTTCTGTCGTCTCTTGAGCCTGCGTTGGTTTTTCCCTTGAAGAGGAAAGGGTGATGCAGCACAGGAGCAACAAGTATTTCCCTCAGTTTGAGAACCAAGGTATCAATCCAGTAGGAGAATCTCGTCAAGTCCAGAGTACCTGCGCAAACACAAAAGAGCTTGCACCCAACGCTTTAAAGGGGTTGTCAATCCCTTCAAGATTGATTGAAAAGTGTGATCTAAAGGCGGAAAATGCAACGACGTAAAAAGTATAAGGCTGAAAATATGGTGTGGAGTAGACCCGGGGGCCATAGTGTTCACTAGAGGCTTCTCTCAAAATAGCAAATATCACGGTGGGTGAACAAATTACGGTCGAGCAATTGATAGAACCGCGGAAAGTCATGACGATATCTAAAGCAATGATCATACATATAGGCATCACGTCCCAGACAAGTAGACCGATACTTTCTGCATCTACTACTATTAGTCCACACATCGACCGCTATCCAGCATTCATCTAGTGTATTGAGTTCATGACGAACAAAGTAACGCCTTAAGCAAGATGACATGATGTAGAGGGATAAACTCAAACCAATGATGAAAACCCCATCTTTTTACCCATAATGGCAACAACACGATGTGTGCCTCGCTATCCCTTCTGTCACTGGGTGAGGTCACCGCACGGTATGAACCCAAAACAAAACACTTCTCCCATTGCAAGAATCATAGATCTAGATGGCCAAACGAAACCCACAACTCGAAGAGAATTACAAGGATATGAAATCATGCATAAGAGAGATTAGAAGAAACCGAAGTAAGATTCATAGATAATATGGTCATAGATCCACAATTCATCGGATCTCGACAAACACACCGCAAAAGAAGATTACATCGGATAGATCTCCATGAAGATCATGGAGAACTTTGTATTGAAGATCCAAGAGAGAGAAGAAGCCATCTAGCTACTAGCTATGGACCCGTAGGTCTATGATGAAGAAGCCCTCCGTATCCGAATCCCCCCTCCGGCAGGGCACCAGAACGTGCCCCAGATGGGATCTTGCAAAGACAGAAGCTTGCGGCGGCGGAAAACTACTTTTGATGATCTCCTAATTTTCTATGGAATTTTAGGGAATAAATAGTCGCAAAACCTAGGGCAAAGGAGCCTCAGGGTGCCCACAATCTAGGGGGCGCCCCCGTGGCCGCGCCATGAGGGCTTGTGGGGTCCTTGGTGGCCCCCTGACCTGATTCTCTGGCTTCCCGATCTTTTTCTGTTCCGGAGAAAATCTTTTTGGTAGTTTCATTCCGTTTGGACTCCATTCAAAATCCTCCTCTGAAAGGGGTCAAAAACATGGAAAAAACAGGAACTGGCTCTTGGCAGTGAGTTAATAAGTTAGTCCCAAAAAATATATAAAAGGCATGCAAAACATCCAAAGTTTGACAAGATAATAGCATGAAACCATCAAAAATTATAGATACGTTGGAGACGTATCATCCTGCAATCCGCTGCTCGCCTGTCCTTTCCCTGCGTCACCCTTGACCCTTGAGGTTCGGTCTTGCCTCTGAACCTCCGTCGCTCCGGAGGGGTCTTGAGGAGGCCCCCTGCGGGTAGGGATGAAAATGGAGCGGAAACTTTCCGCTTTTCCGGTAGAAAAACGGAAATGGAGAGGAAAAATGAAAATGGAAACGGAATTTTGCAAAACAAAAACGAAAGTGGAATTTTTTATGCGGACATGGAAACAAAAATGAAATAGTGTTTTCCGGCGGAACAAGTGTTCAAATGGAATTTTCTGTTTCCGCCAATATGGAACTTGCCGTTTTTAGTACGGTCAATTGTCTATCTATAGCCCAGCACATAATAAGACCCTACCCAAGTACATATAGTAGAATAATGGCCCATGGCCGAACTTCAACATAACAATACACCTAGTACCCCTCAAAGAAAAACATCAAGCACCACAGGGGCAAGCAGAATCCCTACCCTAATGACCGCTCAAAATAAAAATTAATCCCTAATCGAGCAGACGAGCACGCCGCCGCTGCCTTTGCCCTCGCATCTTCGGTCGGCCTGCCCACACTTGACATGCAACCATCGGACGCTCCCGTCCTCGGAAGTCGTCGTGCGACACCATCGTCCTTTGAAGCCGCCGTGGGGCAGTGCCATCCTCTGAAGCCGTCGTGGGTCACCGCCATCCTCTGAAGCCGTTGTCCGATGCCGCCATCGTCTGCCTCCCTCTGAAGCCACCTTTCCAACGCCTTCAACCTCTACGCCCCTTCACCGCGACCGAATCCCTTTGCAGTTGCACTCCTCTCCTCCATTGACAACACCTTCATGGGTGCAACCGCAGTATTGCGCTACTGCACATACAGAGTAATATCATGAGGCAAGACAACTTATGAATGTTCATGCAGATCTTGTGAGAATCCATGATTCAGACTATGTTATTTATTAAAATGATTTATTTATTAACGTCCTTTAATTGATTTGACCTGATGCTGGTTTATAACTTTGTTTTTCATGCATGAAAGTTGCACCATTGTGTTCATTGAATTTTTCTGATCAATTTACATATATTATTTGTCTGATTTGGAGTTATATTCAATTTTCTAAGAATTTCCAAAGTTTTGAACCTATTCTGAATTATTATAACTCAGAAAAAGGTTTTATTGCATCAGCATGAGATCAGGAGGTCAATGTGGCCGTTGAAAGTCAAACCTGACTAGTGGGACCCACTGGTCAGTGACTCTGGCCAGTTTTTAGTTAAGTTTTAATTTAATTAGCTAATTAGCTGGGTAGGACCCACCTCTCAGTGTCTGATTAAGGTTTAATATAACTTTATTTTTATTTGACTAATCCTAATTAGCCTAGGGGCTAGCCCCACTTTCAAGTGACTCTGGGAAGTCAGATCCACCGGCGGTGAGGTGGATATCACTGGCGATGAGCCTTCGGCGACCAAAGAGACGGCGGAGGGCTTCAGGTTTCCTACTCCGACGACCAAACGAGCAGTGGAAGGCCCCAGACGATTGGCCACTCTGTCGCGGTTCCATTTTCGCAGGTTGCAGGGGCTGAAATGGCCGGAGTTGACGCCGGCGTTGAGCTCGGCGGCTGCCGGAGCTCGGGCTAGGTGGGGGTCATCGAAACAGAGGCCAAAACGCGCGGGGCTTAGCTCCTATAACATCTACTCGTCGAGCAAAAGGTAATGGTAGCTTCAGATTGACCAGCCGATCAGCGGAGGGTCACCGGCGACGAGCTACCGCGGCGGTCCTCATCGGGCTCCGGTGAAATCAGGCGCTAGAGGAAGCAATTGAAGGGGAAAACAAGGGGGAAAGGAACCTAGGCTCACTGGGAGTGCAGCGGCGTCGAAAGCGGGCTCGGGGATGGCCTGAGGAGGGAGAACGACGGCGATGAGCGTCGGTGATCCGAGGTAGAAGACGACGGGGATCCGGCGATGTAGGGCTCGGGGGCTTGCGTGGCTCGATGAGAAGCTTCGGGCGGTGGAGGCGGACCTTCTGCGCGTCTCAGACAAGAGGGAGAGGGGCTGGAGCGACGGCCAGCTCGAGCTCGAGCTCGGCTCTAATGACGGCCGAGAGGGGAGAGTCACACAGGCAAGTGAGGAAGGGGGAGAGGATGGGAACGGATTTGGGGAGGCTTATCCTCCCCTCTAGCTCATCGGGGCGAGCCAGGCACGCACACAGGTGCGTGGGCGCGTCGGGGAACGCGGCGGCCACCTGCTGCTCCGACTGACGAAGGAGGAAGACGACAGAAGGGGGAGATGGGCCTAGTCCAAGGTAAGCGCCAGATAAGGTATTTTCCATTTTTCTTCCTTTCCAGTTTCTGTTAATTCTTTCCTGACTTTGTTTTGTTTTATTTTTGGCTTCAAACTATTCCTAAAATAGTTTGAAACATACTGAAATGTTATCTGGAATATTTCCAAATATATATAAAAGTTCCAGCATTTTTGAAAACTTTCAAATGTTTGAAATCAATTATATAGTTGATTTCAGTAGCTTTTAACTTTAAAATAAAATGCCAAAAGCATTTTGAAAATATATTTCGCCCGTGATATTTTGTTTTCAACATTTATCAGAAATGATGAACTTTTCTGATGGTCATTTTGGAATTTTTAATTTGCCACCAAATTTGAATTGCTTTTGAATATAGAGTTGCTAGGGTTTGCTTTTGTTTTCTTTGCTTTGCTTTTGATTTCATTTCATTTTCTTGGATGCAATGAAGAAGACATGAGCACAAACTTGCTATACTCTATTAGGGATCAGGGATGTGACAACTCACCCCCACTCAAAAGAATCTCGTCCCAAGATTTAGAAGTCGTCGGGAATAGCGCGGGATACTCAAGTAGAAGACGATCCTCTCTTTCAGAATGATTTGACCATTGAACTTTAAGAAACTTGAGGTTTCGACGTCGAGTGGTACGCTCATCTTGATCAAGAATATGCACACGGCATTCTCGGTATGAAAGGTTATCTTGGAGATCAAGCGTTTCGTGGTCCACTTCACGGATAGGATCCTAAAAGCAACGTGTGAGTTGCGAGACGTGGAATACATCATGAACCTTCGAAAGATGCGGAGGAAGTTCTAATTGATAGGCAATTTCTCCTCGTTTGGCAAGAATGCGAAAAGGACCGATATAACGAGGAGCCAACTTGCCCTTGATACCGAAACGATGGCTACCCTTCAAAGGTGTAACCCGAAGGTAAGCCTTCTCGTCAACTTCATAGGTCACAGCCTTATGATGACGATCATATTGGCTATTTTGACGAGACTGGGCTATTTTCAACTTTTCACGAATAATGCAAACTTGCTCTTCTGCATCCTGGATCATATCCGGACCAAAGAGTTGCCTCTCTCCGGTTTCTGACCAATTAAGAGGTGTTTGACATCTTCGTCCATAGAGAACTTGAAAAGGAGCTTGTCCCAAGCTTGATTGATAACTATTGTTATAAGAAAATTCGACGAATGGAAGGCACTTCTCCCAATTCATACCGAACGATATAACACAAGCTCGGAGCATATCTTCTCGGACTTGATGCACTCTTTCTACCTGACCACTTGATTGAGGATGGAAAGGAGTGCTCAAAGATAAGTGAGTCCCCATGTCATTCTGAAAACTCTCCCAGAAGCGAGAAATAAAGATACTTCCATGGTCTGAGTTAATCTCCAGAGGAACACCATGAAGAGACACTATTTGAGAGATATCTAACTCTGCTAGCTGGCTAGCTGTTATACTCTCACGAACTGGAAGAAAATGAGCTATTTGGAAAGACAGTCAATGACCACAAAGATAGCATTATTTCCTTTCTTGGTCTTGGGAAATCCGGTGATGAAATCCATACTGACTTCATCCCATTTCCATTCAGGAATAGCTAAAGGTTGAAGGGTGCCAGCAGGCCTTTGATGTTCTGCCTTAACTCGACGACAAACGTCACAATTAGCAACGAACTCAGCAATTTATCTCTTCATCCTAGTCCACCAAAAACTCTAGCGTAGGTCCTGATACATCTTAGTACTACCAGGATCAATGGTGAGAGGAGAATCATGAGCCTCCTTAAGGATTAACTGTCGTAGATGTGGATTCTTAGGAACCACTAGAGGATTCTGGAAGAACACAACATCTTGATCATTGATGGAGAATTCCTTAGCGTTTCCGCTAATAATATTCTCCTTTATCCGTGATATACCCTTATCACTCTTCTGGCCAACTATGATTTGATCCTTAAGAGTAGGCTTCGCCACCAGGTTAGAAAGGAATCCTTGAGGAACAATGTGAAGATTTACCTTCCGAAATTCCTCATAGAGATGTGGTTGACCTTGTTGTAGTATCAGGTTGTTACAATAATATTTACGACTTAGTGCATAACCATAACATTGGCCTTCCCCGGGTGTAAGTTATCCCTAAGTCGTAATCCGTGATCAACTCAACCCACCGTCTTTGCCTGAGATTCAAATCCGGCTGGGTGAAGATATATTTCAGACTTTGGTGATCAGTGAATATTGCGCAACGGTTACCAAGAAGGTAATGTCGCCAGGTTTTAAGTGCAAGGACTACAACTGCAAGCTCAAGATCATGTGGAGGATAATTATCCTCATATGGACGCAACTTCGAGATGCGTATGCAATCACATGATGATCCTGCATGAGAATGCAACCTAATCCTTGTTGCGAGGCGTTGCAATAGATAACAAAGTTTATAGAGAAATCTGGTGGTAGGAACACAGGTGCGGAAGTCAGGCGTCTTTACAGTTCCAGAAAACTATGCTCACACTCTGGTGTCCACTCGAACTTTTTGTCTTTCTTAAGGAGTTCAGTTAGAGGCTTTGCAACCTTGGAGAAATTCTAGACAAAGCGGCGACAATAGCTCGCTAGACCAAGAAAACTCCTAACTTGCATAACCGATTCAGGTTGAGTCCAATCAAGGACGGCTTGAACTCTCTCGGGATTGACAACAATACCCTTACGAGAGATTACGTGGCCTAGATAGGTCACTTCTGGTAACCAAAATTCACATTTCAAAAACTTGGCATAAAGGCGATGCTCTCAAAGTTTCATCAATACCAGCCTTAGATGCTCGGCATGTTTTTGTTCGTTCTTTGAGTAGATGAGAATATCATCGAGGTATACCAAGACGAATTTATCCAAGTACTCCATGAAGATTGAATTCATCAAGCGAGAGAAGGTGGCTGGGGCATTGGTTAAACCTAAGGACATCACGGTGTACTCGTATTGGCCATAACGAGTGACAAAAGCCGTTTTTGGAATGTACCCGTTCTTGATCTTGATTTGATGGTAACCCAACCTCAAATCCATTTTGGAGAAGACTGAGGATCCAGTGAGCTGATTTTACAGGTCATTGATCCTGGGGAGCGGATACTTGTTCTTTATGGTGACCAGGTTAACTGGCCGATAATCTACAACCATCCGATCCGTTCCGTCTTTCTTCTTGACGAAGAGGTCCGGACAAGCCCAAGGAGAAGAGCGAGGACGAATGAAACCTTTATTCAAGGCCTCATCTAATTGCTTCTTAAGTTCGGCTAGATCCATGGGTGCCATCTTATAAGGTCTTCTGTCTATTGGGACAGTTCCTAGAACAAGGTCTATCACAAACTCTACATCCCTATCCGGTGGATTTCCTGGGAGTTCTTCTGGAAAAACATCGGGAAAGTCACGGACTACCGGAATGTCTTCTTTTTCTGGAAGAGGGTTGGCATTGAGGGAATAGAGTTGGCATTTGGCAACTCGAGTAGAAACATTGACTATCTCACCCGAGGGATGGGTAGCTGAACATTTCTAGAATGAGTATCAATCTTGGCATAATGGGCCGACATCCAGTACATACCCAAGATGATATTGATATCCCAAGATTTCAAGGCTATCAAAGATGCTATAAAAACTAGCCTGTCTACTAGAATTTCATTGTCATAGGTTATCGTGGAGGTTTGCCACTTACTACCAGCGGTTTGGACAACCAATGGGATTGGCATATCACAGAAATACATGTTATGCAACCGTGCATAACTTTCTGAAATGAAGGAATGAGATGACCCAGTGTCAAAAAGAACACACGCTGGGTGATGATTGACAAGGTGCGTACCCAGTATAACGTCGGGATCCTCTGTAGCTTCTTCTGCTGAAACATAGTTCACGCGCCCACGTGGAGGAGTTGGCTTCACATAGTAAGCTTTGCCCGACTTGCCTTGCCCAACGGCCTTTCCAGGTTGCTTGGCACCCATATTCTATGGACACTCTCGAGAGTAGTGCCCTAGTTCTCCACACTTGTAACAGATCACCTGATTGGCATGTGGTGCAGCATTGCTAGCTGGACCACCATAGGTTTTTGCTGGGGGGTTGGTCTGATTCGCCTGAGGCGCCACATAGGATGGCCTCGGAGTATATCTTGGCGGCACAGAACTATTTGGAACCCACAGCCTGCGTTTTGGGAACGCGGAACCAGATGACGAGCCAGAGTCACGGGAGTGCTTCTTTGTGGGTTCATAGTTGGTATGACCAGTCTCGGCACTGATCGCCTTGTTGACAAGAGCTTGAAAGGTGGTACACTCGTGGAGACGCAGGTCACGACGAAGTTCAGGGCTCAGACCCTTACGGAATCTTGCTTGCTTCGTGGCATCAGTTGACACCTCTTTAGTTGCATAGCGGGCGAGGTTACCGAACTTGCGGCTCTAAGCATCCACGGTCAGTTTTCCCTGGTGAAGGCACATAATTCCTCTCGCTTACGGTCCATCGGCCCCTCTGGAATATGGTGCAGACGGAAGGGTGCACTAAAGTCTGCCCATGTGGCTGTTGGTCCGGCAGGACACATAGCTTCGAAGTTCTCCCACCACAGATTGGCGGGTCGTTCGAGAAAGTACGCTGCAAAGGTCACCTTGTCGGCCTCAGAAACATTTGCAGAGCAAATCTTGTGCGATATACTGCACAACCAGTCATCAGCGTCGAGGGGAACTTCGAAGGATTCAGCTTCACGAAGTTATTGAGGGACACTGCATCATTCCTCGGCTGACGAGCCGTATTTTTCTCAATAGGCTCTAGCAGACGGTTGGTCTCCCTTTTATTTCTTTCCGCCTCAAGTATAACTTCCGCCAGAGAAAGCGGGTGAGGCAATTCCTCCTGCAGTGCTTGACTACCCTCTCCCTGCTCATGGGCAGGGGCAGCGTTCAGCCTGGTGAACACCATGCTAACAAACAAACTCACAGCTTAGACCAATATCAACATCACTACCAGCTATGGATTAAGAATGCACTAAACACATGGAATGCGGAAATGAACATCCGAACAACATGGTAACAAGCAACTGCTATATATAGACCATGGTTCATACACACCATTACATAGTTCAGTACAACCTTAACCGAAGAGCAAACTACTGAAAATATGATACTACTCATCAGAGGCTTTCCAGGCATCCTATACAATATTTATCTATGCCTCCGGAATTCATCTCACAACATAAGAATACTCCACAAGACACACAGGACTATGAAAGTACAACTACTACGATACTACTCCTCCACTCACGGGTTCAGGCATCCGCATAGAACATCTCATAAAGGTTGCCTCCATGGCCTGGGAGCTCAACCTGCGGATCAGGAAATACTCGAGCCAGAGACCCTTGAGAACCGTAAGGACACGGGTGTTGCCTTGGTCCCCTGACTGGTGGTAGTAGAGGTCCCCGAAGAGGGGTGACTCCTCCTATAGCAGGCCAGTCAACATGACCCGGAAGATGGGTCCTAAGAGGGTTCAGCATCTCCATATCTCCATACCCTGTCTGGACTACATGTGCCAGCTGTGTCAAAGCCGTGCACAGATGGGCACGTGTAGCATGGAGCTCCATCTGAAGGGCTCGAGCATCCCTGTCTCTATTCTCTAACATCTCGGCGGTGGACTGCACCAGCGGATCCTCTATAGAGGAATCAAAGTGGACCCCACTGAGGTATCCTTCTTCTCCTGGCTGAGAGGCAGGAACATAGCAGAACTCTGAATTCTGCAGCAGCGCATGTCTGGCCCTCATAATGGTCTACATTGACTAGGCAACATCCTGTACTGCCATGTCAACAGTAACCCCCAATCCATAAGACCAATGGATCGGCTCCTCAGCTCCAGGATAATCTGGGAATACCCTAACGGTGCATAGATACTAACTCTGATTAAAATCCCGGTACTGCTCCTCCACTGTGTACTCTGGGTACCAGCGGTAACCGGCTACTAACATCATCCTGACTAGCATGGCCATGTGACCCGGTACATCAATGTACCTAGTCAGACGGACCACCCGGTGAGAAGGACGGCCAGACATCTGAAAATAGAGGGTAATGCAAAACCATTCGAGCTCTGAAGACAAAATTGGGCAGCATAATGGCTGTAAATGCTCAAAAACTATTTTGAGACAACCCACAAAGATAGGATAGCATAACCACTCAACTATCAAGTTCAATTCCATGGTCATCAAAACTTACTTTCTTTCCCTTGGAATAAAAAGAAACCCGGAGTAACTCTCGACTCGTTGTCCTATAATCTACCGAACAGTAATACACGATCCTGAGAGAAAGATAAGTAACCTAGTTCTTAATCCCCGCAGGAATAGACGAGGATGATCATAATAGAATAACTTGAGAACAGAAGCAAGTGTCTTACGTTCCCTTCCACAAACAATTCCCTTATATATAAGTAAAGCAATTCTAGACTCAACTTCGACCATTTTGGCTTAGTAATCCTACAGTCAGTCAGGCTCTGATACCAATGCTGTCGAGACCCCGATCCTAAGCCATAGGAATCCAGCCTGTAACACATCACATCTCTTTGTGGTCTCATGCACGGTGATCCCCACGGCTGCAGCCTTACCTTAGCCGGGACCGTTTGTGCCTTTTGACTCGCGTATGCAATGGTGTCGCTAGCATTCCAATGTCAAAGAACCCGGATCGACATGTCTAGTCATAAACTTAAGTGGCAGTTCCGTACAAGGACAGGCATACATGACCCAGCAAAGCAGGTGTCGATCAACAGCGAGTGTAGACGAGTCGTATCAAGCTACAAGGACTCCATTACACCGCGTGACATTTCCCTAAAGGGACAGACACAACAGCTAAGAAGGACACATGTCGGTCAACCAATGTGTCCGGAGAAGTAGCGAACTACCGGGGCTCAGTGGAAACACAAAGGGCCATTTCCCCGTAAGGAGTGCTACTAAGGCATACGACTAGGTGTTCGAACCCCATACATATCATGTACAACACACGTACGCATGGATACCAATATGCATGGATACATCGATGGCATCGGAACATAACCATAAACATACAAACTTTATTTAGAAGGCTCGGAAGAGCCTCAGACATAATATTACACAAATGGGGGTCTCACGACCCATCATCACAAGTCATTCAGACAAGTCTTACAAGCCAGCGGAAGATTCAAACTTTCTGAGTACAGACAGATGGAAAGGTAAAAGGCACATGGCCTGACTATCTACAGACCCAACCTAGGGCCAGATCGTAGCTGGGACACCAGCTACTCGTCGTCGTCAATGTCTAGATAGAACCCACCATTAGGGTCATTAACAACCTCTGCAACAAATTAGTAATCAAACGTGAGTACAAAGGTACTCATCAAGACTTTAGGACAATCTATCTACTCATGCAATGTATCAACAAGGAGTTGTGGGGTTTCATGCAGAAAGCCAGCATTTGACTCTTGGCTAGACAAACTTTCAGTTTCAAATAGCTTTGACAACTTTGTTTTCTCGCACACGGGTCCACTAACACCACAACAATACTCCATCGTGGAATCATTCCGTCTCCGTATGGAAATGCCATCCACGACACTCACACTTATCTTGACAATTTTATGAGTAGCCATTATAGTTGTCTATGAACAACATATGTGTC
This sequence comes from Hordeum vulgare subsp. vulgare, assembly GCF_904849725.1. NCBI lineage: Eukaryota > Viridiplantae > Streptophyta > Magnoliopsida > Poales > Poaceae > Hordeum > Hordeum vulgare. The sequence continues at coordinate 364,733,607 of NC_058521.1, forward strand.
CAAGTAGTCCATATCCGCGGACGCGGCTATTCGAATAGATCATAACCCTGCAGGGGTGTACTTCTTCACACACGCTCTCGCCATGTGCACGTCATGCACCTCGGCAACCTTCAAGCGGAAGCCCGGCGAGGGAGTCGGCCACGACCGTTAACCACTCTAATACCTAGTCCGGTTTATCGCCTATCTGAGGGTAACCCGCACTGAAGTTTGGCCGAGGTTTCTGCCACGGCTCCAAACGATGTCTGCAGGGTTCCCAAGCCCACCATCCGGGTGCCACTTGGTACTCCGTGCCACTGCCTACCGCATCATAGCCCACCTCTAAGGTCAGTGCTACGCACGGCCTCTAGCATTACTATAAACACCAGAAACTACGTGCAACTCCTGGCCGAGTACTAAGCGATTAATAAGTCGAGTGGGGTCATATTTCAGAGCCCAGCATGTTGTGGTATCTTGTCTTGGATTACATACATGGTACTCAGTTCCTAAGGACGGTTCCAATGAAACAACCCGCCATGTACTCTTACATAACCTTTCACCGGTACCTTTACCAAATCAGGTTCGACACACAACCTTTATTAACTGAACACATTCTCATGATCCAATTCATCACCCAGATGACAGACCTTACACAACTCTAAGAATAGCATGCATAGCAGGATAATACACATCATGGATCAAGCATCTACCAGGTATGCTAGGTTGCAAGGTTTAGCTATTTACTATGACAAGGACAGGTCATGCAAAGAAATGGGTTCAACTAACGTGGTAAAAGCATTGAAAGCATTTTGACCTAATGCAATAAGTAAGAGTAGGAGCCAGAACATGGGATTTATCGGGATGATCAATATGGTTGCTTGCCTTGTTGCTCAGCAAAGAGGTGATATCCGTCAGTCGGATATTCAGAGGAATCCGGAGGGGCGGAGCTTAACGGAATAACAACAACAATCAATAACACTCATATGCAAAAATATGATGCATGAGCATGGCATGAAAAGTAATGTAGCATGAGCTAATGTGATTGCCAAATCTTTGGTTTGGTGTTGGTTTGAATTCAAATTCAAATTCCAATTGAAATGATTTATTTATTGACTTCCTTTAATTGATTTGACCTGATGCTGTTTTATAACTTTGTTTTTCATGCATGAAAGTAGCACCATTGTGTTCATTGAATTTTTCTTATGAATTTACATATATTATTTGTCTGATTTGGAGTTATATTCAATTTTCTATGAATTTCCAAAGTTTTGAACCTATTTTGAATTATTTTTAAACAGAAAAAGGTTTTATTGCAACAGCATGACATCTGCAGGTCAAGCTGGCCGTTGAAAGTCAAACCTGACCAGTGGGACCCACTGGTCAGTGACTCTGGCCAGTTTTTAGTTAAGTTCTAATTTAATTAGCTAATTAGCTGGGTAGGACCCACCTCTTAGTGTCTGATTATGGTTTAATATAACTTTATTTTTATTTTACTAATCCTAATTAGCCTAGGGGCTGGCCCCACTTGCTAGTGACTCAAGGAAGTCAGATCCACCGGCGATGTGGTGGATCTCATCGATGATGAGCCTCCGGCGACCACAAAGACGGCGGAGGGCTTCAGGTTTCCTACTCCAGCGACCAAACGAGCGGTGGAAGGCACCCGGCGATCGGCCACTCTGTCACGCTTCCATTTTTGCAGGTTACAGGGGCTGAAATGGCCGGAGTTGATGCCGGCGTCGAGCTCGGCGGCTGTCGGAGCTCGGGCTAGGTGGGGGGTCATTGAAACAGAGGCCAAAATGCGCGGGGCTTAGTTCCTCATCGGGCTCCGGTGAAATCATGCGCTAGAGGAAGCAATCGAAGGGGAAAACGAGGGGGAAAGGACCCTAGGCTCACTGGGAGTGCAGCGGCGTCGAAAGCGGGCTCGGGGATGGCCTGAGGAGGGAGAACGGCGGCGATGAGCGTCGGTGATCCGAGGTAGAAGACGACGGGATCCGACGATGTAAGGCTCGGGGGCTTGCGTGGCTCGATCAGAAGCCTCAAGGGGTCGAGGCGGACCTTCTTCGCGGCTCAGACAAGAGGGAGAGGGGATGGAGCGACGGCCAGCTCAAGCTCGAGCTCGGCTCTAATGGCGGCCGAGAGGGGAGAGTCACAAGGGCGAGTGAGGAGGGGGGAGAGGATGGGAATGGATCCGGGGAGGCTTATCCTCCCCCTCCAGCTCATCGGGGCGAGCCAGGCACGCACATAGGTGCGTGGGCGCGTCGGGGAACGCGGCGGCCACCTCCTGCTCTGACTGGCGAAGGAGGAAGACGACAGAAGGGGGGAGATGGGCCTGGGCCAACTTAAGTGCCAGATAAGGTATTTTCCATTTTTCTTCCTTTCGAGTTTCTGTTAATTCTTTTCTGACTTTGTTTTGTTTTATTTTTGGCTTCAAACTATTCCTAAAATAGTTTGAAACATACTGAAAGGTTATTTGGAATATTTCCAAATATATATAATTGTTTCAATGTTTTTGAAAACTTTGAAATATTTGAAATCAATTATATAGTTGATTTAAGTACCTTTTAACTTTAAAATAAAATGCCAAAAGCATTTTGAAAATATATTTCACCCCTGATAAGTTTTTTTCAACATTTATCACAAATGATGAACTTTTCTAATGGTCATTATGGAATTTTTTATTTGCCACCAAATTTGAATTGCTTTTGAATATTTAGTTGCTAGGGTTTGCTTTTGTTTTCTTTGCTTTGCTTTTGATTTCATTTCATTTTCTTGGATGCAATGAAGAAGACATGAGCACAAACTTGCTATACTCTATTAGGGATCAGGGATGTGACAGGTGCATATAGAGACATGCCATGCTAATATGATAAAATGAGTAGTAATAACATTATTTAAGGATAGTGTACTTTGTAAAAGTAATGACTATGCTTCTTATGTTCATAGATATTTCACTATGCTTCTTATGTCCAATTCACTACTACAGTATGGTCCTAAGACGATACATGCATTTCAGACCCTTTGACCAAACTATGTGGGATCCATCGATCGCAAACAATATAGTTCTAGCTTTGCTGCCAATAACATGAACAGTGTGGAAAGGCTGGTCCGTTAGGCATGATTCACACGAGAATTGCATGTGTGATGTGTGGCATACAATCGCTCCTCATGAACTATTTGTGATTAGAGAAGATAACAAACAGTTAATAAATTATATATGTGTGCAAAGTACGGCATCCAGTTCACTCGGATATACTGTTTGCACTGATCCAACAGAACACAAACGATTTAGCATAAGAAGGTGTGTGTGATGCCCGACAAATAGTTCAATAATCAGAATTGTTTGGGAAGACCAATAATAATATAGAAGATTCATGTTGACAAGCTCTATGTGTTCTGGGAAGATGTTTACTAGTAAACAATTGTATGAGATGTGATTTGCCCTGTTTGCAGAACATGTATGCTCTGTCTACCAAACAAAAACATAGTTGCATAACCAACTTGAACATCCAATTACATAACTGGCTACACAACACATGACATTCCTCAATCAAAAATAACAAGAAGTAGATGATCATAAAATCATATTCTTCTTCTGACGATCTTTTTTTTGACCGGCTACTGTAGGGAATCACCCCACAGACTTTTATTTTATTCCCATAAAAAGAGGTTTTATGTACAAGATAGGAAAATAATGTACAAAAGAATAGAGGGGGGTTGAGATACAAACCTCAAGGAGGTAAGAAAGCAATCCATTTAAGGAGGCACTGCCTTCGACATCGAGTAAAATCACGGTCGTGGTAGGTATAATCAGAAGGTTGTTATTGCCTAGTTGTGTGTGCGCCATCACATCCTCGTCTTCAACTTCTGCTAGGCACAAGACCTTGCGAGAATTTTGCCAGGTTTGTCAACAACCCCGACTATAGGTTGGCAACGGTGGACACCAGCAGTGATCTAAAGGTTCTCAAGACTTTAGGATTCGCTTGCAAGAAGTGTGCTCTGTTTGTGGCTATCCCTCGCCATGTGTGAGAAGGAGGCACTTCCTCATGTCAATGATCTTCTTGTACATCTCGTAGCTTGTGTATGCGTCCTTGGTCAAGTACTTTATGTGTACTTCATCCAGTTCGTTCACCCAAGCCTTGTGCCAGACAGACTTCTCCTTGTCGGACTCTGCCATCATGTTTATGTAGTAGGGGTCGATGATGGCCGCGGTGAGGTAAACCAGGGAGTCCTTGTCCTTGTTGCTTCCCAGATCTCAACAACCTTCTTGCAAGCGAATCCCAATGTCTTGAGCACCTTTAGATCACTGGTGGTGTCCACCGTTTCGAACCTATCGTCGGGGTTGTTGACAAACCTAGCAAAATGCTCGCAAGGCCTTGTGACAAGTAGAAGATGAAGACGGGGACATGATGGCGCACACACAACTAGGCAATAACAACCTTCTGATTATACCTAACACGACCATCATTTTACTCGATGTTGAAGCCAACCACTTTGTACTTGTCATCCTCAGCAAGCACTTTCTCAATAGTGTTGATATAGTTCTCCCCTACATCCAGGTCGTTTGTGTACACCATCAAGACGTATGTATTACTGATGTGGGAATCCATTTTGGTAAAAATGGTGAACTGCTTCTCGGGATCGACATTCGTTGGGATCACATCCAATGGATCCGCGGAGGAATGTTGAAAAGATGAAGAGATGTGCATTCTCTCTCTATTTGTTCTCGTCGGTGTTCTTCTTGTGTTGAGTTGTGTGATGGAAGGTTGAAGAGCTGAAGGTAAATGGTCGAAGAAATAAATGGCTGGGTATCGGACGGTCTAGAATTTCATGACACGTCTGTATGGTAGGTTTTGCAGCTCTTAGCCGCATGGTGGCGCCGGGTTTAGCACAACTGCATGCATATGGCTCCCCAAACGCACGTGTGGAGAGACGCCAGCAAAACATGCATGCAGGGACGCGAGCTAAGCTTGTTGCGACCGCCTCAACCGCGAGCAACCTCATGCATAGAGCAGTTCATGACGGTGCATATAGAACGACCGTTTTCTATCCAATAAAACACAAACAATTTTTTTATTTGTAACCATTTGTGTACTTGCCATTTCTTCTTCCTCTAATCAATCTTGTCACCGTGTTGTTGCTCAAGGATTCTAGTGCATGCTTCGGCACCGCACATGCTTTTTGTTTGGCCACGCATCGGCTCGAAGAGGCGTCAATGATCCTATTCCCGCGCAACTGCGTAGGTCCCACGCACAACCGTGCAAGCTTCCCGCCGGCTCGATGAAATCCCCCAAACCCCAATGCTTTGATGCATGCTTTATAAACCCTCATGGCGAGCGACTCCACATCACATCCATCCCCTCCCTCCTTGTAGACTTTATAGTTTGCTTCTGCCCCATTCGTCAGTGGCACCGGTTCATTGTCCTTTCTCTGCCACTCCGCCAGAGGACATCTCCAGCTGGGAGGCTACACCACATTGGCAGCACAGTCCATAGAAGTGTGTAGTGTGCGTGGCACCCTTGTTCGTTGTGCACATGCCACCAACCACATGCTCCGCCACCGCTGCTCGAAGGCAGCTGATATGCCTCAAACATATCTACTTTTCCAAACACTTCTGCTCTCGTTTTGAACTTTAATTTGCATGATTTGAATGAAAATAACCCGGACTAACGTTGTTTTTAGAAAATTATTGTGGTGCTATTTTTGTGCAGAAATAGAAGTTCTTGAAATCACATGAATTTTTTTGTGAATTATTTCTGGTATATATGAAGAATTATTGAGCGAATACGTGTCAGAGGGGGGTTGTGCGTGGTCCACAAGAAAATAGGGCGCACCCACACCCTAGGCACGCCATGTTTGCTTGTGGGGCCCATCTGGTTCCCCCAACCCTAATTCCAATCCTATAAATTCACATTTTTAGATAGAAAATAGAAGAAACGATTTCATTGTATTTTATGAGACGGAGCCATCACCACCTCTTGTTCTACCTCGGGAGGGCTGATCCGGAGTCCATTTGTTGCCCCGGAGAGGGCGATTCGTCATCGTCTTCATCACCAACTCTTCTTCATAAACACCGCCATGATTCTCGCCACTTGAAGTGAATAATTCCTTTGTAGTCCTGTTCGGTGGTGATGGTCTTAGATGAGATTGATCATGTAATCGAGTTATTTTGATAGGGCTTGATCCCCTGTATCCATTATGTTGTGAGATTGATGTTGCTATGACTTTGTTATGCTTAATGCTTGTCACTAGGGCCCGAGTTCCATGATTTCATATATAAACCTATTATTATTTCTTTGAATATGAAAGTCTTTAGATCCTATCTTGTAAGTTGTATGCACCTATTATGTGTCAGCATCCGCATGCTGCAAGATGACAACAATAAGGATTCTTTATGGTGATCGTCGAAGTTTGAGGAGTTCATGTATTCACCATGTGTTAATGCTCTATTCCGGTTCACTATTAAAAGGAGGCCTTCATGTCCCTTAGTTTCTTTATGGACCCCGCTGCCACAAGAGGGTAGGACAAAAGATGTCGTACAAGTTCTTATCGCAAGCACCTATGACTATATACAAACTACATGCCTACACTATAGTGATGAATTGGAGCTAATTGTGTGTCACTCTAGTGTGTAACTGTTACATGATTGATTCCATCTAAATCATTGTCCATCACCGGTCCACATGACTGCGTTTTACATATATTGAAACTTGCTAAGTTACTATTGCTGCTGCTATTGTCACAACTACTACAAAACTGTTGATGTCACTATTATCGTTACTACTACTACTTTTCCGTGCTACTAAATTATTTGCTGGAGAGAGATACCCCATGTGTGGTTGAATTTACAAGTCAACTGCTAAGTCTGATAAATCTTCTAAAGCTCCCCTTGTGTCAAATCAATAAATCAGGGTGTAATAGTACCAGGGAAGACTGTTAGTATCCCCTGTACATGTGGGTTATCAAGACTATTTTCTAGCGCCGTTGCCGGGGGCATAGTTATATTTATTGTGTTCACTCGAGGATATCCAATTGCTACAATGAAGAATTTGAAAGACACTCGAACTGTGATCATTCCCTCTCGTACGAGAGGAGGTGAGTAAGTGCCATCTTGCTCCACTTTTGGTTCACCTACTGTTTTGAATCAGCTTATAACACCACCACATGTTGCTTGTTCTGATATGTTGCATGAACTAGATCATGCTACTTCTGAAATTAATGATGATACTACTGCTACACTTGATGAAACTGAAACTATGCCAGTCAATGAATCAATTGATGCTCATACTACCGAAGCTAGAGAACTTGAAAATGTTGAAACCAATGAAGATTTTGAATCACCTATTACACCTTGCTCTCGTAATCGATCAGAATTGTCTTATGTACCTGAGTGTTATGTTATGGATGACGAGACAGCTAGTGACTTTCTTGCTTGTAATGATAGAGATGATTTGAAGAAACTACCATGCAAATTAAAATAAAAATCTATGTTGGAGAAAATGAAACATGATCTTAAATTTGCTACTTCTCCTATATTTCTTACTGATAAGGATTGTAATTTCTATGTAGATCCCGAGTTAGTCACTATAGTCGAATCTTATCCTTTCCATGGTTATGAAACTAAAACTATTGGTGGACTTCTTACTAAAATAAATGATATTGCCACTTTGTTTACTCATGAGGAAAATATGCGCCACTATTATATCCTTACGCTTTTTTAATTTTCCGTTAAAGGCGATGCTAAGGAATGGTTCCCCACTCTTGCTCCTGGTTGTGTGCGCAGCCTTCAGGATATGATATATTACTTCTCTGGAAAATATTTTCCTGCTCACAAGAAACAAGTTGCTTTACATGAAATATTGAACTTTGTGAAAATTGAAGAAGAGAATCTCCCTCAAGTTTGAGGGAGGCTTCTCCATCTAGATTTGTGTGATCATCCACTTAAGAAAAATGGAACACTTGATATCTTTTATAATGGACTAACCGATGCTTCTAAGGACTACCTAGATAGTTGGGATAGTTGTTTTTTCAGGGAACGAACCATTGGACAAGATAAGGAATTATTGAATAATATATTGCAAAATGATGATAATTGGACACTTCTGGAATGACCTCCCGAACCTATTCAAAATAATAGAGGTATACTAGTCCTCGGTCCTGAACATATGCAAGAAGCCAGAAGATCTATGAAAGATAAAGGTATTAAATTTGAAGATGTCAACAAATTACTACCTATCAAAGAAATACATGGACATGACACCCCGACACAGGTAGTGGAGGTAAATTCTCTCTGTTCCTTTAATGGAAGTGATATAGCTTATACTAAGACTCCTAGTCAATGCATGGATGAATTTGATAACTACATTGTTAAGCAAGAATATTTCAATAACTATGTCAAAGATCAGTTAAAACGTAATGTTATGATGATAGATTGCTTGAATGACTTGATGTTTAGAATTGCTAATGATGTTAAGGGTCTAGCTAAACATGCTTCCATGGTTCATACTCAACTAGACCAAGTTACTAAGTCACAAAATTATTTTCTTGATGAAATAAATGAAAATATGAATGACCATGTTGTTAGAGTAATGACTAGAGGAGCAAAAATGATGAAGGGACCCCTTTTTCTTGAAGGTCATCCCAAAAGAATTGAAAAGGATTCTCATAGAATTAATGATAAAGCACCTAGTCCATCTAAGAAGAAGAAGAAAAAGAAAAATGGTAGGATTTTGCATGCCTCTAGTAAACATGTTATAGAAAAACCTGCTAAGAATCATAATGATGTTTCTATTTATAATGTTGGCATACATTCTGGTAGTGAACACTCATCTAATGATAAGGAAAATAATAATAATGATGATTTTCACATATATGCTCAACTATATAATAATAAAGAACCTCATAATGATGTGGAAATAGAACTTGTTGAAGATCTTGGTAACCCACATCCTAAAAATAAATGTTATGAGAAGAAATACTTCGTTGCTAAAAACATGGTAAGGAAAGAGAGAAACCCATGTTGTTCCCTCATAATCCTTCCAAGAGTAAGGATGAGGAGGAGTTTGAAAGCTTTGCTAAAATTCTTAGACATGTATTTTAGCGCACACCCTTGACATATATTCTGAAAATGCCTCCATATGTTAAGTATGTGAAAGACATTATTACCAACAACAGAAAAATACTTGAAATTGGAATTGCTAATTATTCTTTTGATGGTGGAGTGCCTAAGAAGTTGGGAGATCCTAGTATAAGCACAGTACCATGCTCCATTAAACAAAGTTATGTTAAAACTTCTTTATGTAATTTAGGAGCGGGTGTTACTTTTATGCCTTTCTCTCTATATAAAAGACTTGATTTGAATAAGATTACACCTAGTGACATAACTTTGCAAATGGCTGATAAATCTTCTTTACCTATTGGGGTTTGTGAGGATGCTCTTGTTGTGGTTGCAAATGTTACTATCTTAACATACTTTGTTATTCTTGATATGCCCGAGGACGACAACATGTTGATTATCCTTGCTAGACCATCTTTAAATACTAGGGGGGGTGGGTGGGTGGGTGTTATTGATTGCAGCAAAAACAAGGTTACTTTTCATGTCAATGTCAAAAAACATACAGTGCATTTTCCAAAGAAACAAGCTTCGGTAAATAATATTAATCTCATTGAGACAATTGCCACAATCACTATTAGAGGGTTCAAAATTCCTCTTCCTAGTGCCAAGAATAAAAAAGATATTCTTTTTTTTTGACCGGCTAGTGTAGGGAAAACCCCCCACAGCCATTTTCTGTATTGCAACTATGAAAACTGTATGTACAAGAGATGGTATGGAATGTACAGAGAGGGGGGGAGCAGAGAGATACAGACCTCAAGGAGGCAAAAAGGAAATCCACTTAAGGAGATCATCCCTGAAACTAGCCTTAATTCTATGAGCTAATAAAGAAACATCATGGATAAATCCAGCTCTCCATTTCCTGAACTTTGGTTGTTCCTGGTTGAAGACTTTTGCATTTCTGGTGGTCCAGATATTCCAACAGGCAGTGAAAACAACCTCAGCAAAGAACGGATGAGGGAAGTTCTTTCTAGCTGCAGCAGTAGCAGTCCACATAGAAGACCCCTGCCAAGTAATCTGTAGGTAGTTCCAAACCCTGTTGCTGAACAGGCATGTGAAGAATAAATGATCTCTGTCTTCCTTGACTCTGGCATGGCACAGCACACAGATATTAGAATCAGAAACCTTCCAGTGACGCCGTTCCAGCATGTACTGTGTGTTCAGCCTATCCATAATGAGCATCCAGGCAAACATCTTAACTTTCATGGTACAACAACTTTTCCAGATCTAGTTAAGCAGAGGGTTAGGCACAATACTGCTATGAACATGAGCATAGTAGGCCTTGGGTGTATAGCCCTTAGCGTTCTTGCGCCATACCCATCTGTCAAAGGCATGATTATCTAGATCCAGGTCCAGAACTAAAGATTGGACAGCAGACATTTCCTGATAAGCTTGAGCAGATAGTGGAAGATGAAACAGAGAGAGCAGACGATCCTCAGAAAAAGCAGCAAAAACTTCTTGAGCTGTGGAAAAAGGATCAGCTACAAAGGAGAACAATCGCTGGAATCGAACTGCCAATGGCATAGTGGAGTTGCCAAGTAACCAGGAATCAGACCAGAACAAGAAGGAATCACCCTTATTAGGCAAGACATAAGTAACAGCTCTGAATTGGTCAAGACATTTGCATATGTCCTTCCACCAAAAGGAGCCACAAAGTGCAGTGCCCTGAGGTACAGTGTGGTGATAGTAAGTGTTCCAAATCAGATGAACCCAAGGGATATCAGCATGATTAAGGAATTTATCAGCATGTTTGAGCAGAAGAGCTTCATTCTGAACGGCTAAATTCACAATCCCTAACCCCCCTTTATTCTTAGGCCTGCACACCAGTGGCCAAGCAGCAAGAGAGGGTGCATGATCATTCCCATTTCTTCGCCATAGGCATTGACGTTGAATCCGCTCCAATTGCTTCAGAATCCCTGGTGGCAGATCCAGGCTGCATAAGAAGAAGAGGGGAACAGTAGACAATGCTGAGTTGACATATTGCAATCTGCCCCCCTGAGCAAGAAATGAGGAACTAGCACTGAGCCTTCTTTCCATTTTATCCACCGGAGGCATGAGATCGATGATTCAGGGTTTAGTGGTTCCAACAGGCAGTCCCAGATATGTGAAGGGTAGAGTTCCCACTTTACAGCCAATGGAATCCGCCAGATCCTGTAGATGCTGAGAAGGAATGTTGACAGGTAAGAGTGCAGATTTTTGATAATTGACCTGTAACCCACTGGACTAAGAGAAAAGCAAAAGCATTTCCTTAAGCTGCAACAATTGTGATTTTTCAGCTGGTAAGATGATGAGAGTATCATCAGCATATTGCACTATAGGGTAATCTTTATCATGGGTAGGAATAGGCAGCTGGATCAGTCCATCCACGCGCAGTTTATTCACCAGAGTTTGTAGAAAATCAGCAGCAATAGCAAACAGCAAAGGGGACAAAGGATCTCCCTGTCTGACACCTTTTTTGCACATGAACTTCTTCCCAGGCACACCGTTGATTAGAACTGAAGAAGATCTAGAGGCTAGAAGCTGCTTGACCCAAAGGATCCATCGATCATTAAAGCCCTTGGCTCGAAGAATCTGGAAGATGAATGCATTCTCCACAGAATCAAATGCCTTTTCAAAATCCAACTTAAGGATAACTATAGGTTTCTTGGATTGATGACATTGATGCAGGTACTCAAGAGTCCAGCCCACACAATCCTGGTTAGTCCTAGATTTGATAAAACCATATTGATTCTTGTGAAGACATTTAACAATCTGCAGTTGTAGCCGATTGGCAAGCATTTTGGACAAAAATTTAAGACCCATGCCAGTAAGAGATATCGGTCTATAGTCTCCCACCTGTTCAGGTGACCTATTTTTGGGAATGAGTGTAATATAGGAAGAATTCATGTTTACTAGCTGAGCCTGGCCAGCATGAAAATCAGCAGCAAGTTGATAAAACTGAGGGGAAATAATGTGCCAGCATTTTTTGAAAAAAAGTCCATTGAGACCATCAGGCCCAGGGGCTTTGTCAGTAGGCATATGATGCACAGTTTTATCCATCTCAGATTTGGAGAAGGGCTCTGTGAGAATGTCAAGACCCTGAACTTCTTCCAGTAGGGAGTCAAGGTCAAAAGCCATATTAATGCCAAGAGAAGTTCCCATTCGATCTTTGAAAGATCCCCAGAAGCATGCAGCAATTTGATCATGATCAGAGATAATAGACCCATCATTTAACTTGAGAGAGGCAATAGAATTCTTCCTGTACCTTTCAGTGGCCATAGCATGAAAGAATTTTGTATTTTCCTCACCAACCTTAACGAATCGAATAGTGGCCCTCTTCTTCCAGTATAAACATTGAAGGTGTAGTAGATGTTCCAAATGCAATTTAGAAGATTCCTGAAATTAGCTTCCGGTCTGAATAAGTACCTCAGCTCTTCCAGCTCATCCAACCATAGCACCACTTGGTTACATCTGGAAATAAGGTGCTTTAACTGAGACAGGGACGTCTGCCATTTCTTCAGAGCCTGGCGAAGATGGTTCATCTTATCCATGATAATAGCAGAGATGTGAGTCTTTCGTGAAGGAATGAGCCACGATTGTTGCACACATTCCATGAAGCCCTCCATTTCAACCCAGTAGTTCTCAAAACGAAATAAGTTGCATTTGGGGATTGAGGTGTTGACAGTGACCACACAAGGCACATGATCAGATGCAGTCTTTGCCAGGGGGAGCACTTGGGTGAGAGGATAAGAAGAGATCCAATTGGTGGATGTAAAGAAAGATATTCTTATTGTTGGGGATATGCAAATCCCCATTGAGGTAACTTAGTGTTATACGAAAAATTCTTCAGTTTCATGACAATCGAAAATGGCTATTAATAAGACTTGACCAACCTTATTAATGGATCCTTTCTGAAAGACATGTGGTTGATGAATTAAGTAAGCACAACTCTATGTATCATTAGTTTACTCTCTCTTAATTCTTAGCTAAGTATAATAGAATCCCATGATTATCCTATTTTCTGAGTTACCCGTGCATTAGAAATGACCCAAAAAAGTCTCAGATTGCCACAGAATTTTAACATGAATTTTGTGGGGACATCGATTTATAAGTCATGATCACCTAATGCACTTGTATAGTGATCCCAGAGATCAATGCTCACTGAACACACAAAAGCTAAATAACGATAGTCTTACATCCATACATATTGTCTAATACAAATAGAGACCATCAAGGTCAAGTCTTACACAGATAGGGCCTCCAAGGCCGACACACCAAACATAACTAGCAGAGGAAATCTTGATCTAAAGCGTGAACCCGAGCCATCTTCCTTAAACCTAGAGGCATTCTGAAAGCAAGTGTCCTAGTTTAGGGTTTAGGGAAGCGTCCTAGTTCACATGTTCATCTTCAACGAACTCTTCTCCATATTCCTGCTCTTCCATGCCTGGCCAATTAAATAACCAATGGCAAGACAATGAGTACTTTGAATGTAATCTTAAGCAACCCATGATGTGGAACGAGGCAATAACAATGCATGATATAGCACTAAGTAGGTAAGTTTAGGAAAGCTCATTTTCAGTGTATTGACAAAATGAATATTGTAAAAGCAAGCATCAACATGACGCAGATATCCATATGAACAAGTTATAGATATAATCATAAGAAGGCACTACTAGGGAAAACCCTACCAGTAGCACTGGAAATATGTGTATCAGTAGCGCTGGGTCGAGCGCTACTGCTATCGCGCTACAGCTAAATCCTAGTAGTAGCGTAGGTACGGGCAGCACTACTGGTAAGTAGTATTAGCAGTAGCGCTTGCGTGCCCAGCGCTGCTGCTAACTATAGTAGTAGCGTTTGCCCCTATAAAGCGCTGCTGCTAAGCAGTGCTAGTGGTAAGTATTTACCAGCTCTACTGCTAAATTTTGCTGCTTTCACAGCTTTATACTCTCTACGTATTTCTGATGTATTTATACAGATTCTATACAATAGTTTTATCACATCATATTAAACATACAACATTCTCAAATATCATAGACATACAATACTATCGTCATACAATCATCATCATCATCATTCAACATAAAATATCATCACATAATCTCGAAAATAGCGATACATAAGTGCGATCATGTCATGTCCCAAATAAGTGCAACTGCATGGTCATGGCACACCGATAAGTCTCATCATCTCTATCTACAACATGATGTACAAGAGAAAAGCGATCAACTTGAGGAAGAGCGCGACTATATAGTACCGACGGTCCCGCCCCTGCTCATGCTGGAGTGTCGACCTTAAGTAACTACTTTCCGCTTCAGCTCTGTTGTCGAACCCTCTGTGGGTAGCACCCGGGTACCTGTGCACCTTGGCCTGAGCGGCTGGCTAGTGGTCGTAGACTCTTGGAACCCTCCCAACGTACACGACGTAGTAGTGCTTCACCATCTCTGATCAAGGTACCCGCATCATGGGTTTTGGATTTGAACGATAATATGCAACATAATGTACTTAAGAAAACAAAGAGGCATGGTTAGAAAAATAAAAGCACCTAATAGTAAAAATAAATGACGAAGTTACTCAAACCCAAACTAATTAACTAGAATGATCAATGCTAGTTCAGGACCACAGTTTAGTTGCATCACATAGTTTCAAAGTTTTGCAATAGAAAGACAGTAGTGATAAGGCACGCTAGTTCAGGACACGGTTTAGTTACATCACATTGTCATTGAAAATCAGTCGTTCAGGTCCTTGTCCCAATCTTCATAGTCAGCAAGGACGCACCCGAGCTTCGTGAAAGGGTTCATGTCTAGACGCTGAGCGACTAGCAGTGTTGGGATATCAACCTGCGTGATTGCCCCATAGTAGAACATCCCCGTTGGTTCGAGGACTTGCTTCATGTTCACTTGGGCTAGTTCACACTGTACGTGATAAAACTCAGCTCGGATTTGATGATCTGGTGTCGTTCGTATGCTTGTGGCCCAGCTGACAATCTAGGCATCTTTGGTAGTAGCTGACATGCGAAGGCGTTGATTATCCCTTCTGAAATCCATCAGGTGATGCATGAGGTAGAATCCATCAGCCGTACTATTGTTCGGTTGCTGGATGCAGCAGAAGTCGGTCTTATGGCCGAAAGCCGATGCTTTATTCCTCGTCTTTTTCACCTTGATATATCCACCAGTCAGGCTGAAGGTCCACACGGCAGAGTCGAGAACACTCTTTACGTGTGTGTAATCCTTTTTCTTGAGGTTCTTCGACGAGTCCAAGTAGATAGCATGGGAGTATTCCTGGTACAAAATGATGAGGACAGCATCGCCCCCGCTGCGCAAATTAAGTACACCTCAAATTAGTCTCCATGCTTGCAAAGGAATGAAACATGTACGAAAGGATATGCGCGGATGACTTACGAGGGATGATATGGTAGGAGAATCGCTTCCTTGTCCTTATTAGCGATAATGAAATCGCCGAGGTACTTGCTTGCATAGTCACGGTGCTCTTTGCAAACTCCCTAGAAGTCCTCGTGCATATAGTATGGGTCCACAATGCAGATATATTTGATGCTCTCCATATTGATGATGGAGTTGAGATACAGTGCATACATGCGGATGAACTGGAAATCCAGCTTGGTCATGTGGAACATGTTGTAGATGTAGTCAAATCGCAGGAGGAACCAATTCGCGGGCCACGTATCGACGTACATCTTCCCACCCGGCACATGAGCCACGTAAAGCAGGTATCGTGGATGTTTCGCGGCGAGAAGGTTTTTTCTCTGGCCAACACAACTTCATGGAGTCTCTTTAGATCATTGTTTAGTATTTAATCTAGTGCTTTGGTAGGTAGGATCGGCTCGCCGGCGACGTGGACACCTGGGATACCTTCGACAGGTATTCTGTCTACCACTAGGGGTTTCAGAGGCGGCTGGCTTCTTGAAGCACCTATGGCACCTTTAGGTCTCTTGGTCGATCTCTTCCTTTGCTTCTTGGGGGGTGGCGGTAGTGAGTCCACCATACCTTCCCTAACAACCACCCCAAGAATCCTCGGGCTAAACAGTGGACGGGCCTCGGGGGTTGCTGGGTAGAGGCGGCATCTGGAGGCGTCTCCTGCGAGGATGGCTTGAAGAGAGACTTTTTAAATTCCCCCTTAGGACGTTCCGGCTCTGGAAAATCAGGCAGCATCAAGTCATCATCTCCACAGTCATAGCCTCCTGAGCCATCAACCCATCATCAACATTTGCTTCTTCGACAGTGGAGGCAACATGATTTGGCAGTAATGGAGGCTCTCCCTCGCGTCGTACACTACCATCATTCGGCACGACAGGTGCAGGTAATTTGGTAAGTGGGGTGGTGTTCATACCTTCTTGAGAACTTCGCGTTAGCGTGATACTGGGCTCCTTGAGACGAATAAGAGACTTCAGCCAAGTCAAGAATCAGTTCTTGCATCCGCCAATAAGCATAGGGGTCTCGTCGTCATCGGCTGGTATCGGAGGAGGAAAATCCTCGAAGCCCACTAAGACACTGGCCACGTTAACCTTGAAGATGCCATCGGGCATCTATCGGTTGTGGAACATGCGGTCCTTCGTCTTCACGATGGTTGCATTTCCCACAGCCACCTTCTGTCCCTTGATGTCATAGAGTAGGGTGCACGGGGTGTCGTCGTCCTACGAAGGAGACATGTGTGCGACATCAAACATGTGAAAGGCAACTGAAACGGAAGACTATAGACATGCTGGTGAAAAGGGTATGACGCATAATTACCATGAGGGCGTCGAGCTGAGCCAGCGAGGAAGGCCCGCTGAGCATGCCACAGACGGAGATTAGGCTGCTATGAACAGGAACGGAACCTTTTGCGATTGCTTGGGCAGGTGTTGCTGATTTGGTGTTCGCCGAGTTGCTCGCACCAAAGCTGGGAATTGGGTAGTCCTCCGACCGTGCATTTGGCTTGCTCTTTGACCAACTGAAAATTGTCGGAATCAAGCTGGCCACCGCGTCAGTGACCAACCCACTTACTAAGTCGACCAACTATTCTTTGGTCTCAGATTTGGTCTTATTGACCGCAACCGCGACCTTCTCGTCGATGCTCTCCTGAGTGACGACCAACCATCTCTTCCTTCTATCCTCTCGCCCCTTGGGTTAGCACGTCTTCCACGAGGCGCCATCTCCGACGCCGTGCACACGTCCATAGGACGGCGACTTATCCACCGGGACCTTTTTCAGTATGTTTAGGGCCCGGTTGAATGGGGTGTCCCACTTGGGCCTTGCTGACGACTGTGACCACTCGTCGCTTTCGGCTGCCTTTTGGTGTTGCACTTTCTACAAAAGGAATGTGGATGGTTTACTAATGTGACAAAACTTGTAGTCAAATTGATTGGAAGCTAATATGATAATGTGGTAATATAACAATTACCCGAAGTCTCATGAACTCCCTCGTGTTCGGGTCCATGTAAAAGATCTTTTTGACATTGTCCAACTTGTACCGGGCCCTGATCCAGTCATGCTCCAGCGGGTCAGTGAATTCCGCCAAGGGGTCTGGGATCCCGAGACTTTCACGTTCGGTGTCCTCCTTGGCCCATATGTGCCTCTTCCCCTCGTAACCACGGCTTCCGAGGCGGTGGGGAGGCGTGTTCCTGGCATGGAGCACCTTCATTTTCTCCGACTTTGCCTTGACCTCTTCTTTTTCGCAATTCAAAAGGAATTTTGCAAAGTCCTCTTCCGTTATTGTCAGATTATCAGCATGAATCTTGGACCACGGTTCATTCTTCCCAACCGCTTTTTTCACCCAAACTTTCCAGGAGGACAAGTCATTGGTGAACGTCACCATCGCCTTCTTGTTTATCTTTGTCATGGCAGGGTCGTTCCACGGGTATTCATATTCCTTTTCATTCTGGCAGGGGAATATGAGCCTATTGTGCAACTTCTTTAGGAGCATGTGCTCCATATGTGGTATCTGCTTCAACCTCTCGTTGTTGATGTTGGCGGTTTCCCTGAGGATGCATCCAAGTTGATTGCCCCAGCACTTGCAAGCTTCCTCTCACACCGTTGGCTCTAACTTCAAGGGGTGAATCTCCGTGACCACAATTTGTCTGATGCCAAGCTCGGTTGGTTTTCGTGTCCTCTTCTTCTTCTTCGGTGTTGGTGCTGGTGCTGGTGTCGGCGCTAGGGTCGGGATTGGGACCACTGCCGCCACCATGCAACCCCATCTGGAGTTCGTCCAGGTATTCGAAAAAGTGATTTTCTGCCTCCACGGGGTCTGCGGAGTGAACAGAACCACCACGACTTCGGCGTCGGTAGACTTGTTTCCTATGCAACAATTGTAAATAAAAGATATAATGAAGAGAAAAAAGGGGCCTATATTTGGTCGGAATGTTGATTCCTTCCCCTTACGGCAAATCCCAGTTACTCCATATGTCCTAGTTTCTAGCACAAGTCATGCCAAAAATTTCGGCATGACCTTCCCTAAAAAGTGGACATATGGAGCACCTGAAAATTGCGGGAACAGAAATGAATCAACATTCCGGCAAAACATAGACCACTTGGATACCATGAGTATAATAAATGGAATTCTCTTGACACCATCACAATATTAATTATACAAATATAAATAGAAAATAATAAATGGATGCAATGACCTATGCCGAATCTGAGAAAGGCAAAGTGATGCAATGACCGACGCCGAATCAGAGGATAAAAATATTTTCTTCCCACATTTTCTTCCCACTAGTTCAAAACATGAAACGTTTTCCCCACTAGTACAAAATTAGTGTATCAAACTACGGTTTCTACCAAAACACATGCCACCTGAAATGAATTTTTACAAACCATAACTAGATAAGAAATGCTACATACGAGCCATATGCATGCATACCAAAGTCTGCTGCCGAAGAGCACCTTGCCGGAGGGGTGGTCGGGTACGTGCTGCTGAAGAACGCTGTCAGAGAGAGAGAGAGAGAGAGAGAAAGGTGGGGGGTCGGGTACCTGCCGGGACCTCCTCAACCCTAGCCGACGGGGAGGGGCGGCGGCGCGGGGAGGAGTCAGGGGAGGCGCGTGGTAGAGTCAGGTGCGGCAGCGCCTGGTGCATTCAGGGGTGGTGCGGGGAGGAGTCAGGGGAGATGCAGGGAGGAGTTAGGGGCGGCGCGGGGAGGAGTCAAGGGCGGCGCGAGGGGTGACGGCGACGTTGGTGGACACGGCGGGGGGAATTGGGGAAGAAACAAGGGCGGCAGGAGCTTCAGTGACTTAGGTCGTGCGGCGGTTAACTCAAACTAGCAGTAGTGCTGGTCTAGTTCCAGCGCTACGGCTATAGCAGTTAGCCGTAGCGGCTAACTTTAGGAGTAGCGCTTGTCCCGACCGAGCGCTACTGCTAACTTTATTGTTTTCTTTTTTTATGTTTCTTTATTATTTTCTGTTTATTAATTTTCTATTCTTTTTATCATTTTTCTTTCCTTTTCTGTTTACTTTTCTTTTCTTTTCTTTTTTTAATCATTTTTCTTTGCTTTTCTGTTTACTTTACTTTACTTTTGTTTTTTATCATTTTTCTTTCCTTTTCTGTTTACTTTTATTTTTATTATTTCTTTTTCTCCCGATCGACGACGATGGCGTCTCCCTCTCCCCCAATGCGCGAATATCACGAGAACCATGCATGTGGTAACATATCAGTTGACCGGTAACGCTAACTTAAGTGCGTACGCAAAATAGATACAGATATATAAATGTAGGTTTCTCATCAGCTGCGTCGACGACGTCTTACATTGAGCTTCTTCCCTTTCTTGTTCGTTGCCGAGTAATTGAGCCCCTCCTTGTGACTTTTCCGGAGCCATGGAGTACGATCTTTCCGCCGCCATGTAGTCTTGATTCTTCTTTTCACGTATGCTTCATCTTCATCGTCATCTTCCCTCATCAGGTCGCCGTATTTGTTGTAGTCTTCCTCGTTAGCGACTCCATCCATTCCAACGATGCTCCTTTTGGATCTCCTCACGACAACATGGCTAGGATTGGACGGGTCGGTTATGAAGAAGCATTATGTCATGTGCTTATCGTGTACCCATGGCTCATTTTTGGCGATGATGTTAATGTTCACGGTAGTGCTCTTCGCGTCGGGTATAGACATGGTGGTGAAACACTTGTTTTCTATTACGATGTCCTTGGCCCATCTGACACGGAACATCGTCGCATCATGCATTCCAGCATAGTCAAGCTCCCAGATATCTTCGACCCTTCTCTAGAATCTTTCAGTTGTGCCGTTGGCGTCGGTCACGCATTGAATTGTCACCCCAGAGTTCTGGTAATCACTGTCCATGTCTTTGGCCTCCGTGTAGAACGTGTACCCATTAATATCGTAGAACTGATAGGTCGCGAGCTTGGGCGTAAGGCCATGTGCTAAGGCGTGTATGAGCAATCCGTCCGAACTGCCCTCTTTCGGGGGATTTTCAAGAACTTGATGTTGAACCAACCCAAGAAAGTAGCATTGTGCTCTACAATAACTTCGTCGCCCGTCTTGAGCATCCCCTTATCACGGTACTTCTTTGCGATGCTTTCTTTGTGTCATGCCACATAATCGTCTACCACATCTTGGTGTTGTAGCACTACTAAGTTAGCCCTATCAAAGTCATTCCGTCGTTCCGAGTAGTCCATGTGCAATTCCCTCTGACCGTTGTTGTGACCATCTCCTTCGAGCTTCCAATCATGCTTCTTGACGGGCAAACCAACAACAGGGTCTCCGACGCTTATATAATTCTCGCAGAAGAAGACGCACTCATGCGTCAGATACCCGTGGACGATGCTCCCTTTGGGACGGGACTTGTTACGTATGAATCCTTTGATGACCCCATTCATCCTCTCGAACGGCATCATGCTGTGAAAGAATGTCGGCCCGAGGTCGATGATCTCGTCCACGATGTGGACACACAGATGCACCATGGTGTCAAAGAACGTGGGCGGGAAGTACATCTCAAGCTCATATAGTATGACAACGATCTCTTCCTGTAGCCTTCGAAGCTGCTTCACACTTATGGACTTTTGAGAGATAACGTCGAAGAAGTTGCAGAGACCAATAAGCATGTCATGGATGTGCTTGTCCATTATCCCTCTAATGGAAACCGGGAGTATCTGCATCATCATCACGTGACAGTCATGAGACTTCATCCTGCTGAACCTTTTCTTCTTGGGGTCTAGAAATCTGCTTATCTTCCCACAGTACCGGAACTGACTTTGATTCCCATAAGGCACTTGATGAATTGATCAATCTCCTTCGGACTTAAGGTGAAGCAAGAACGGGGGAAATAATTCTCCTCCTTCTTCTTGACTTTTTTGCCCTTTCCCCCTCCTCTGTCTCGGTCTCCGTATCCTCCATCAACTTTTTACGGTGGATGTCTTTCCTGATCTTCAAATCTTCCAAGTCTTTCCTTATCTTCGTCCCATCCTTGGTCTTCTCCGGCATGTTCAACAGTGTGCCAAGCAAGCTTTCGAGGACATCCTTAGAGATATGCATTTGATCAAGGAAATGAGGCGTGTCGTGATTGGGCCAATACTCCAAGACCCAGAAAACAGACCTTGTTTTCCATACCTTCAGCAGCGGCTCTGGCGCCTGTTTGATCTTTCCCGGCGCGTGGCATTGTTTCCAATTTCTCAACACCTCGTCGATTTCGGCGCCGCTCCCCTTATGTGGAGGTCCTCGAAGCTCGGCCAATCCATTGAATAGATCTCCACGCTTTCTCCACAGGTCATCCTTCTCGAGCCATCTATGATGCCCCATGTACACGATTTTCCCAGACCCGCCATGTCTCGTTGACGTAAGCTGCTGAGACGTTGTATCGTCCATGCACATCATGCATCCGCAGTATCCATGGCACACCTGGCCTGAGGTGTACCCGTAACCGAGATAGTCGTGCACCATCGTCATCAGCACGACTCTCATATGGAAATACTCTCCTTTCCTGGCGTCCCATGTCCATGCCGGTGATTTCCATCACGTGTCTAGATCCTCTTGCAGAAGCCCCATATACAGGTTAATACTATTTCCCGGTTGTTTTGTCCCTTGAATCAGCATGCACATGTGTATGTACTTTGTCTTCATGCACTTCCATGGGGGGAGGTTGTACATCCATACAAACACGGGCCATGTGTTGTGGTTGGTGTTCTGGTTTCCAAACGGATTCATGCCATCGGTACTCGCACCAAGCATGATGTTCCTTGGATCTTCTTTAGCAAATCCATATACGGTGTTGAATGCTCTCCACTGGCTACCATCTACGAGGTGTCTCAGCCTCGGATCATCTCCATCATCTGGCTTCTTCCTCTCCGCGTGCGAGCGCATGAGCTTTGCTTCCTTAGGATCTACGAAATACCGCTGCAGACAGGGAGTGATCGGAAAGTACCATACAACTTTCTGAGGAGCTTTCTTTCCTGCCTTCTTGTATCAAGAAGTATTGCACAGTGGACAGTTCGTTTTTTCCGCGTGCCCCCCCCCCCGATAAATGATGCAATCATTGATGCATGCGTGGTACCTAATGTGCGGCAAATCAAAAGGGCAAACGATTTTCTTGCCCTCCTCGACACTACAAGGACATTTGTTCCTCGCGGGAAGAACTTTATTATGTAGATACTTCAAATGCTCATCGAGGCTTTTGTCTGTCCATTTGTTTTTGGCCTTCGTGTTTAGAAGTTCGAGCGTGAAACTCAAGCGGGTCACCTCGGGATCGCAACCGTCATACAATGGAGTCCTCGAGTCCACTTCAAGTTGAGCCAGCTTGGCCTCCTCCCTAGAAGCAACTCTCTCGGTAGTCGTACTCTTGTGAAGGAGGTCTTGAACATGAGGGTCTTGCACGACTGCATTTAGTAGTATCGAAGACTGTGGCGTGACCACCGCCTCTTGTCTGCCATGTTCGGACTCTTCTTCGTCGTGTCCAGAATCTTCTCCGCCGCCGTCATTTCCGGACTCTTCCCCGCCGCCATGTCCGGCACCATCGTCTTCGTGTCGATCGGTCATCTCTTCGTCTAGCCCCATGTCGTTATTCACTGCCATTTGGACGTCCTCCTCATCATCATCATCTTATTCACTTATCCATCGAGTATAGCCATCCATGAAACCATTCATCAGCAGGTGCGTCTTCAAAGTGCCATGATCAAAAGGGTCAAAAAGGACTCCTTCCTTGCATCTTGCACACGGAAATCTAATCCTAGTCCGATTATTTGCATGCATGTCCATCAGCGCGGATTGCATGTACTGCTCCACCTGGCATCCACTAAACTTCATGACCGACTGCACGGTATAACAAGCAAAAGGGTTATAAAACAAATAATGCATGCATGCTTCAAAGTCATATAAATTTTGGCATGACCTTGCCTAAAAATAGGACATATTGAGTTTGCTCGAAATACACCAAAACGGAAATAAATCGACATTTCGGCAAAACATAAGCAACTCGATCGGATGGCATGTCACACTCGCACAAATCTCTCCATATATATATCCCAAACACACAAATTCTCATCCACACACATATTCCCATTCTTTAAGTGAACAACTTTTTACTCACCTATATATATATATATCTCCCGAGAGAGACCGATCGAGTGAGATGATGAGAGAGACCGATTGAAAGAGCACGCGTGGATGGCTAAATAGCAAGCAAGATCTTGTTGTTGGGGAGGAGAGGTTAATCTAGCTATCTAACTAATGGAGAGGGAGTTATGGTGGAGGGGGGAATTAATATAATGGAGAGGGAGTTGTGGTGGGGAGGACATGTGAGAGAAGTCATTTATGAAGGAGAGTTATGGTGGAGGGGGATATTAATGAGGAGAGAAGATAGGTTGGAGGAAGAGAGAAGAAGAGAAACAATGGTGTGGAGAGTGTGGAGAGGGGAGAGGAGGGGGAGAGAGGTGAAAGCGGGGGAGAGGAGGGGGAGGGAAGGAGGTAAAAAGGTGGCAACCGCAACTAGCAGTAGCGCTGGATATCAGTGAGCGCTGCTACTATTTTATTAGTAGTAGCGCTGCATCAGAGAGAGCGCTCCTACTAAGTGCGGTCAACTAGCAGCAGCGATGCTGTAAAACAAAGCGCTACCGCTAAACACTTAGCAGTAGCACTATATTTTGGGCAACGCAGCTACTACAGCTACCGTCGGTGGCATAGTCTGGTCCCACACAGTAGTAGCGTGTTTTTACAAAGAAGCGCTACTGCTAAGGTGTTAGTAGTAGCGATTAGCTGGAGATGCGCTATTGCTAATTAGCAACAGCGTTTTTTGTTTTCCAGCGCTACTACTGAGGTCCTTCCTATAAGGTTTTTCCTAGTAGTGAGGGGTCGAACGTCCCACGTTCATTTCCGTTACCAAGTCATCTGACTTAGCTCAAATATCATCTTTCTCACACCATCGTCTTTTTCACACACACTCACACTCACACACACACTTGGTTTATGCGAGAACATCTGGACGTAGCCCAAGAGATGTCATCCAACTGTCCTTGACCGTGTACACGACTATTCAAATAGTTTTACACTCTGTAGAGGTTGCACGATGTACCCACAAGACTCGGGGAGCTTCCATGTCATCCACGACTTGCAGTATATTACATAACCAAGGTAAGCGCCCGAACAGTGCCTTTCCCCTAGCGACACTAAACAAGGAGTCCACTTGATTGGTACCCACCCTCATGATGTACATCATACGAGCCTCGCTCTAGATCATACCATCCACGAAGGAACTAAAGGTGTGCCCGGTGCGTGTGAAAACAGCTCATGGTCGCCCTAACTCTCACGACACCATCTTGAGAGCACACCACCCTCGCCACTAGTAATGCAGGCTCTCTTCTAGCATATACCAAAGTAATCAACAAAGCTTCGTCCCATAAGGCGTATCATGGTCGCACATATAAGGTCGGAGTAACTGTCGCAACTTACACTAATCTGTTTTCGAAGCCACACACAGAAAACCTGTCTTGGCACACAACTTCTTTCCAAGTGGTCACCCATCTAAACACCATCTCCGTGAGGCATTAGTGGCACCCGAGGGGGTTTACGTAAATCCCTTCAAATAATTTCTTTCATCGTCACCATGCATAGTTCCATCCCATCTGCGTAGCAACTACTAGCAACCTAACTACTTCTCACCCACACAACCCTCATAGGTGGTAGGGTCATGCTCAAGTAAAAATATCAGCAATGGATTCCTCGGAGACAACCCACCAAGGTGGTCAGCGACTCATCATGAATCAAATGCAAAATAATATAGTGCTATATGGCATCCAAAATAAATGGTTCTTTAGACATGGTCAAAGGGTTGCTTTCCTTGCTCAACAAAGTCTCCCAAGTCCTCAAAGTCTTCTGGTCCAAATCCCTTGTCACCAACGCAATCTATCTTTGCAATGTTAACGGGCAAAATAAGATCACCACAAAAATAGGGAAAATAATTTACTCAGAAAAATGTCAACCTATTTTTGTAAAATACTGGGGTGAGTGTAGGTACTGTAAAAATTGTTGGGTTTTCTTTTTGAAGTGTAAAAAGTTGTTAAAAATATTTTAAGAGAAGGTTAAAATGTTTAAAACTAGGTTTTTAGGTAAAATAATGTGTAAATGTTTTTATAAAAATTACACACGTGGCATAATTAAATACTACACAATATTACAAAATTTGTGGTCAAAGAATAACTCGATTTGGATGCATATTTGTTTATGTGGAATTTTTACAAACGGAAACAATTGGAAAAAGAAAATAAAAAGGAGAGGGCCTCAGTGTGTGGCGAGAAGTGGCCAACAACTAGGCTGCCCAGAGAAATCGGCCCGGGGGCGAAGGGGGTCCGTGTGGTAGGTTTAATTCAAACCTCCATGCGGGCCCCTCCTGGCAGCAAGAGAGGGAGGAGGGGAGAGACTGACGCGAAGGTCGCACTCTGCGGTTGTCTTCCACCTCTCGACAGGGGCGAGAGGAGTTCACCGACGGTGATCTGCACAGCAGTTCGGGGCGTCGAGGGTAGGAGCCTGCTCAGGGCACCATCGCTAGTTGGGGAGGGTTGAGCTAGGCCGCCAGAGGTGACCGGACTGTCGACGACATCAAGCCCAAGCGGCGGCCGAAGTGCTCGAGGAGGAGGGGCTCGATTCCGCTTGCGAAATGTCTAGGGGACATGGTGGTTAGCACCATGGGCCACAGGGGAATACGGAGGAGGTGACAAGAGGGGGAATGGGGCTCTGTACCTCCCGAACGGCGGTGACGCGAAGCGGCAACAGCCAACTCGATTCTGAGCACATAGAGAGGGAAATGGAGAGGGAGTAGGACGAGGGTTCGATTAGGGTTGCGTGTGCGCAAAAGGGAAGGAGAGGGAGCCTTAGGGGGTCCTTTTATAGTAGCAGCCGGAGCTGTCATGGACAGTTTTGATGAGGGGGTCGGATGCGATGACACGGCCCTCGGGGCTACTGTGAGTTGTGCGTGAGGTGGTCCTGGACGCGGTCCGTGCCTGCAAATTGATAGAGAAGGAACGGAAAGGGCCATACACTCGCACGTGTGAGATCGTTGGTTGGACGAATCGGGAGGCGCTGGAGCACATGCAGTAATGGGAGCTGGAGGAAGAGAGAAGAGGGGGCAGGGGCTTTGCGTGTCCGGGACATCGATGCAAATCGACTGGCGCGTGGGAGGGGCTCGAGGCCGTCGTAAACGTGCACAAGAGAGAGGTCAAACCTCGGATGCCCTCTGGTGTGCTCTAGAGCATGGCTTTGGCTTTCATGATAACGTCGCTGACGCGCTCTGGCGCGGCTACTCATGTCCAAAAGCTAAATGGGGGAGTAAACTATGGGGAAAGAGATATGGGGCACTATGAAGCCCATCAAAGAGAGAGAGGAGTGGAGAGAGAGCTAGTTTTTTCTGTCCAGAAGGAGAAATGGCGGTTTTACCCAACCAATGATAGAGGTGTGGTCGTGGGAAACTTACTCGGGTTTGAAGGTGACACCGTGGGCCTACGGTAGAAATTTGGGGGTGAAGGGAGTTAGCAGGATGGGTGAAAGGAGTGGTTTTGGTCTTCTGCTAGAAGGTGTTTCATGATTGTTTGGGCAATTTACCTTTACCCAATTGTTGTAGAAGTTTACAGGATAGAATTTTGGTAAAAACCAAGAGTGTTCACCAAGATCAAGCTCATTTGAGCAAAGTTGGCAATGTAAACATGAAAATCCCGCAAAATAGACAAAATCACATTCCTGCGGACTTGGGTGACCAAATAAATTCCAACAAATGCACAACTTGGTGTAGCATCCTTATTTGGGGTCTAGATCACCTCTGTAAAATTTTGGATCAACTGGATAAACTTGGCACCGTAAAGTTGCTCATATTTGGTTGTGGACAGGGAGGGTTTCGGGGTTCTTAGGTGAACAAAATCAACTTGGATTGAGATGAAACCTTGCAAGTGTCACCACATACATCATGTGTGACTTGCTAGAAGTTTTCTCGGATTTATTGAGAATATTTCCTACGGAAATATTTCAAAAACTTGGAATAGGTAGAAAGGCTTTTGAGGGGTTTTGTCCAATATTTTGAACATGTCCGTGTGTTGAAACTCATATATATAGAAAATATATGTCCACTGAGTTTCTCTAAACTTTCTCAAATATTTTTGAATATATAAAATAACTTTTACCCACAAAAGATCATTTCTGGCCTTAGAAAAATGTATGTAAACAAAATAGGAAAATAACTTCTAAAAAATACTTTGTGGTTTTGAGAATTCTTTTTTTATAATAGAATCCAAATAAAATCATTGGGGTAAAACATCCCTCCTAATTTAAGGAGTTGTAGTACAAATCCAAACTCAGGGTTTTTTGAAACCTTAAAATAAATAAATCCCCTTTTGTTGAAATAATATTTTATAAAAATAGTTTCTTGTCCTATACACATGTCATGGTCATTGGGAATGGGTTTGGGGTCAATTAGAGGAGTTTTATAGAGAATAATAATGATTTAAATCACAATTAATCATACAAGTATGTTGCAATCAAATAAACCATCACAAGCACTCAAAAAGTTTTAATTGGTTCCAAATTTTGTTAAAATATAATGTGGCAAAGTGGTTCAAACATAGGGTGTGACAAAATCGCCAGAATATTTAAGAATTTTTGGTGCTGAAAACACATCACGAGATGCACCTATGGGCTACAAGCCAACAGGGCACACCCACCCAATGTGGCCATGCACTGATAGCTTGTGGGGCTCACATGGCCCTCGTGCCTTATCCCTTCAGCCCATGCCATTTCTTACCTCCAGGAAAAATTCATACACATTTTCTCTCCCGTGTTCTTGCTCCTCAACCTAAGATTTTCAATCTCTTTTCTCGGAACTTCGTTTTCGAAACTATTTTGAGGGATGTTGCCTTGGTATCACTACTGGAATCAGAGAATTTGCCATCAGCCTGTTCTTTGACGTCTGTTGGCTGATGGCAAAGACCCTCTTTGCCGTCAGCTTCCAGAAAACTAACGACAAAGATATGGCTGATGGCAAAGGGCATTTTTGCCATCAGCTAGTGATTTGTCGTCTGCCAGCCGATGGAAAAGAAGGGTAAGGCAGACGGCAAAGTGCCCAGACCCACCCTTTGCCGTCTACGAGCTGATGGCAAAGAGGGGGCAAGTAGACGACAAAGGTACGGCCTAACGGCCGATGCACCCCCCCCCCACATCCCCTCTTCACCGTCCATAGCGGAAGACAAAGCCTAACTACCCTAACGGCCGCCGTTAGGCCCCCCCTCTCTCTCCTCTCTCCCTATCTCCCTAATGGCTGGCTATCCCACCCCACTCTTTGTCTCTCTCTCTCACCCTCACTCCCATCCCGCACCGCCAGCCACTGAGATCCCCGCACCTGCCACCCCTCACCCCTCCCTCTCCCTGTGTCGGCCCCGCGCCGGCCACCCTTCCTTTCGCCGGCCACCCCGCTCCACCCCGCGCTGGCCACCCCCTCCCCATAGCTCTCCTTGTGTCGGCCACCCTCGCTCCTCCCCGCGCCGGACAACCCTTCCCTCAGCCGACGCCCTTCCCCACAGTCGGCATCCCACCTCGAGGCCGGTGACCCTCCCCGCAAATGGCGCCCCTCCCCACAGCTAGCGCCCCTCGCTGAAGCCGGTGCCCCTCCCCGCACTCAGGCCCATGCCGGCCCTGGTGCCTCGCCGTCCTGCACCCCCACCGCCCCGGCCCCCACCACCCCGGCTGCCCACTGCCAAGGTGAATTTGTTTTCTTTTTATGCTAATTAATAGATTTAGTGGTATATATAGTATAGTTGGTAGGTTAGTTAATTAGTAGATTTAGTGGTAGTTTACTTAATTGATTTAGTTAATTAGTAGATTTAGTGCTAGGTTTAGTTAGTTAGTGCTAGGTTATTTGTTATTTTTTTGTTGTTTTTGTTAATTAGTGGTGGATTGTGTTTTGTTAGTTAGTGGTAGATTATTTTTTAGTTAATTAATGGTAGATTCTATTTTTTTATATTTTTTCTGTTTAGTGCTATATAGGTGTAGTGCTAGGTTTAGTCACTTAG
This sequence comes from Hordeum vulgare subsp. vulgare, assembly GCF_904849725.1. Lineage (NCBI taxonomy): Eukaryota > Viridiplantae > Streptophyta > Magnoliopsida > Poales > Poaceae > Hordeum > Hordeum vulgare. The sequence goes on from NC_058521.1 coordinate 364,763,145, forward strand.
TCATAATTAAAATAAGATGAAGAAGATGAAGAATAAAAGAAGGATAAGTAGATAAGGGAAGAAGAAGAGGAGGAGGAGGAGGAGCAGGAGAAGAAGAAGAAGAAGAAGAATAAAAAGAGGAGAGAGGAGAAGAATAAAGAAGAGGAAAAAGGAAAAGAAGGAAGAAGAAGAAGACGAAGAAGAAGAAGTAGAAGAAGAAGAAGAAGAAGAAGAAGAAGAAGAAGAACAGGAAAAAGGAAAATAAGGAAGAGGAAGAAGAAGAAGAAGAAGAAGAAGAAGAAGAATAAGAAGAAGAGAAGAAGAAGAAGAAGAAGAAGAAAAGGTAGGAAGAAGAGGTAGAAGAAGAAAAGGAAGAAGAGGAAAAAAGAAGAGGAGGAAGAAGAAAACGACACCCCGACACGATGCTCCGACACCGTGAAATGACGCCCCGACAACCTGACACGATGCCCCGACACAACATCCTGACACCCCCGCACGAAAGTCCGCGCAGCTGGTAATACGCCGCCCCCGACGGCACTTACCCCCAACCCCCGACCCCCGACACCTCTTCGGCCCCCTTTTGACCGATAAGGTGCTCTTTGGCCTTCCAGAGCCCGACGGCGTGGAGCTTACCAGCAGAATGGTCGGAGAGGAGAGGAGAGGTAGAGAGGAGAGGTCTCCAGAACCGGAAGAGATGGCGTGCTAACCCTTCGACCATGTGTCGCCATACCTGAGGGCATCGGGGACAAGCGAGTTAAGGCGTTCCTCGGCGTCGATGGAACCCTAAATGACATCTATATATGTCATATATTTGTGTTAGGTCATATATTTTTCGATTTTATTAATGAACACAAAATATTGTGTTGATCGGGCGGATTTACATGTGTGGTTGTCTTGTGTGCTGTTCGAAGACCTCCCCGTGCGTTCGACGAGCTCCGCCCCTGCGTTCGTGGGTCAGTACAAATGAGATCTCCTCCTCGCCCCTTACCGGTCACATTCTTGGATGGAGCGGTGATCCTAAATGATTTCGTCGAAGAGTATGAGTTTCCGTCAAAGAATTGAGGCGGCTACGCCGGTTTCATCTCTTAGTTCAAACAAACGGTAATTATCAATAATGGACCATTTCATTCCTTGGTCTAACTTGCGGCTAATGCAAAAATTATTTCGCGTTAAACGTGTAGGCTAATTTAGAGAATATGGACGATGAATTGAGACAAGCCGCTAATGGTTTTGACTATAAGGTTCGTTCATTTGAGAAATACAACATCAAGAGTATCAATTTCATACCTTTAGCAAAGAGCTATATATGCCGGACCGGAAATCTACAAATTATCGTGTCTCTGCTATCAGGGAAGGTGGTATCGAGTATTATGGAAGAGTTGAAGCAATTTATGAACTTCAATTCTATGGTGAAAACCCACCGAACGTCGTGGTCTTCAAATGTTATTGGTTCAAGCCGAAGGAGACTAGAAGGACTCATGAACATATAGCTCTAGTCGAAATCAATCCAAGCACCCATTTAGATGTTCCCGATGTCTATATTATGGCTCAACAGGCGACCCAAGTTTTATATCTACAGTGGGCATCCCAAACTGAGAAGAATGTTAATGGTTGGTATGTTGTTTATGAAGTGCCGCCACGTGTGACAAAGAATTCTTCCAAGAAACATTTCAAGAACCACCGTGCTTCACCTGAGAACATGGAACTAGACAGCGACAGTGAATCCGACTTCACCCCTGAGTTGGAACAAGCAGAGCCGGAACTAGAAGAGGTTACTGCTGCAGATAACCTGTCAATGCTTGACCGATTACAAAAAGGCCTTCCACAAGTTCATGTCATTGAACCCGATGAGCACATCATTCATGACGACACGCATGATAGTGATGATGATTATGTATTTATTGATCGGGAGTATTATTAATTTCTATGCATCCCAACTTAAATTATATCTGTACATATTATTATTCATCTCAGGTATTCAATTTTTTATGTTGTACTAATTTCTCTTACTCTTTATCAAGGCAGGTGTCGAAAGATGGTGGGCATGGGTCCAGATCGCTCGGCGGGTTCTTCTTCGTCGGCGGCCTGCACAAGGGGTGGTACTCCATTCCACCCCTATCTCTCCGTAGAGGCTTGGCGGATGGTCTGACGACACCACCCGCGGGTGCTGGCGTTGGCGTTGCCCATTTGCCCATTGCGATAGGAGGTCAGGCAGGGAAGAAGGGGAAAGGTACAGGACGTGGCCGTGGGACAGGTCGGCGGACTGCTATGCCGTCCTCGCCACCACCACCAGCTCATTCACACAAGAACAGGACCACTATGGTGGACCCGTTTGCGGTGGATGCTACGGGGACTCCGGTCCAGGAGCCTGGGGTTGACGGGATTTTGGCCCATGAGACTTCGGTCCAGGAGCCTGGGGTCGACGGGCATTCGGCCCATGTGACTACGGTTCCTGAGGCTACGTCCCAGGAGACTCCCGCCACAGAGGCTTCGACTAATGTGGAGACGTCCGGATGGGGTGCCTGGCTGGATCGGAGCGAGGGGCCGGATCGGGCCGAGGGGCCGGGTAGCCATTCTGTTGGTGGCGCGGACGAGTCTATGGATAGTGATGTCGAGGTGGTGTATGGGGTCATCATGTACAAGCATGGTAGTACACGTCTCCTGGTCGTACCGGCGACCCGCGAGCAAAGGCCGCTATTGATGACCCACAAATATAGGGGATCTATTGTAGTGTTTTCGATAAGTAAGAGTGTGGAACCCAACGAGGAGCAGAAGGATCTGACAAGTGGTTTTCAGCAAGGTAATATGTGCAAGCACTGAAATTATCGGTAACAAGTAGTTGTGTGGTGAGATGATTCGTAGCAAGCAACAAATAACAAAAGTAGCAATGGTGCAGCAAAGTGGCCCAATCCCTTTTGTAGCAAGGGACAAGCCTGGACAAAGTCTTATAGGAGGAAAAACGCTCCCGAGGACACACGGGAATTTCTGTCATGCTAGTTTTCGTCATGTTCATATGATTCGCGTTCGTTACTTTGATAGTTTGATATGTGGGTGGACCAGTGCTTGGGTACTACCCTTACTTGTACAAGTATCCCACTTATGATTAACCCCTCTCGCAAGCATCCGCAACTACGAAAGAAGAATTAAGAGAAAGTCTAACCAAAGCATTAAACTAGTGGATCCAAATCAGCCCCTTACGAAGCAACGCATAAACTAGGGTTTAAGCTTCTGTCACTCTAGCAACCCATCATCTACTTACTACTTCACAATGCCTTCCTCTAGGCCCAAATAATGGTGAAGTTTTATGTAGTCGACGTTCACATAACACCACTTATAAGTGCATCTAGTGCCCCTTAGTGATTTTGGTGGTTTGAAGACTAATAGGTTAAGTGTCTAATGTGTTTGTGAGTGTACACAGGATCTATAAGTCATTGAGGAGTTTGAGATATTTGAAGAATATCGATCCCTAAAAATATATGTCTTCAGTTGTTGAAATTGGTCTGAAGCTGAAGAAATGAATCGTGAGGAATCTGCGATGAAATTGATATTCCTCATGAAGATACTGATATTGAGAAGTCCGGTGGTTCCTGAAGAAAATCACTCTGAAGAATTGAAGCATGAAGATTTACACTTTCTGTTTTACTTTCATCGCATTCGAGTAATAGGAACACCGTACTGTTAAAGGGGGTCGAAGTTACACTATGGAATGAATTTCCTCATGATGCTCAACCCAAGCCTAATCCTACCAAAAGCCTCAAGTGAGGAATATAAGTGACATGAGGACTCTCACAGTTGAGGGTTCCGACCGTTTCGATAGCCACGCCAAGTCACTGGTCTTATCCACTCCAACGGTCATATTATTTAAGGGCATTAGTGTCAAATCATGTCGGGATGTTCCCAGGCTATAAATAGCCACCCCCACAACCACTAGCTGGTTGGCTGCTCCGTTAGAAACTGACACTTGTCATAAGAGCAACCCAAATTCCTCAGAACCTTCGAGAGTAATTCATCAGTGAGGAAATACACCACCCACCGAAACCACAAACCAAAGCTAGTGATTGAGCATCACTAAAGAAGTTGTTCCTGTGTGGGACTGAAGCCTTTTACCTTTGAGGAATGGGCATCCTCCAGACGGTTAGGCGTCATGGTCTAGAGCTTTCCAGCAGTCAATTGTGGATCGCCGGGTGACCAAGTTTGTGAGGGCTTGGAAGTCTGCCCTGAAGACTTACCACGAGTGTTGGGCGAGGACTGTGTGTCCTTAGCTCAAGGAGAATACGGTAGGGACTGTGTGTCCCGGGACTGGGTGTCCTTTGGTTTCAATACCAAGGCGCTCCAAACCAGATGTATGACTGTCACAGCAGTTGGAACTGGGTCATCAACGACTGTCTTCACTGAGACACGGGTTCTAATTCCTCAACTCTTTACTTTCCCCGTATTATGTGTTGATGACTTTCACTGTGACTGTTTGAAGAATTTGCTGAAGACTTTCTCTGAATTTCCTCAACCTCAAATTCTTCACGTTAGCTATTCCTCATCTGTATTCTGCGTGCGTGCTCACTGTGCAATCTGTTTTCACATTCTTCACTCTGAAAAACTGCTATTGTGAAACTTTGCACTTCTGATCCTTTACTGTTTCCGCTGTAAGTTAGTCATCAGTGAGGAATTTCCTCAAAAGGAATTTCCTCAGTGATGAAATTCTAAAAATCTCCTATTCACCCCCCTCTAGTCGTATAACGCACTTTCAGTTGGTATCAGAGCAAGGTACTCCCTTGTTCTGTGTGATTTTGGTTTAACCACCTGGAGTTTTAGTTATCTCGACTGCAGGCATGTTTAAGGTGACTGCAGCATGTCCGACCTACGAAGGAAAGAACTTTCCCTTCTGTAAGAACAAAATGCAAATGCATCTACAAGCTATTGATAATGATCTCTGGTATATTGTGGAAAATGGCGTCCCCATCATCTCTGCCAGTGTCACTGCGGCTGATGTGAAAAAATTCAATCAACTCGATTCTCAAGCGAAGAACATCATCTGTGGCCATCTGAGCCCAGGCCAGTTTGGAAGAGTAAGTGCTTTGGGCTCTGCAACACTTATCTGGGAGAGACTGTGCAAGGTAAATGAAGGAGTATCAACCCAGCGTGACTCTCGTGTTGATATTCTTCGCAATCTCTTCAATCGCTTCAAGAGACATGACAATGAAAGCTGCCAAGACACCTTTGATCGCCTCACTGACATATCAAATGAACTACGAGCACTGGGAGCTCGAGATATCACTGATCACGAAGTTGTGAAGAAAATGCTGAGATCTTTGGATTCTTCATTTGATACTTCAGTTCTGATGATTCAAGAAAGACCAGACTACAAGATTCTTGATCCAGCTGATATACTTGAAAGGCTAAATACTCATGAATTCCAGCTAGAAGAAAAGAGAGATCTATATGGACCAAGCTATTCCAGAACACGTGCACTGAAGGCTAGAGCAATTTCCTCATCTGAAGAAGAAGACATAGATGACAGCATTTGTGACCCTGAAGAATTTGGACAGGAGCTTGCAATGCTCGTGAGGAAATTCCAGAGATTTACACAACGTGGCCAGTTCAGTAAATCTTCAAGAAGAGACATGAGGAAATCAGAATCTTCATCTGAGGACTACAAGAAACGAACCTGTCAGAAGTGCAAGAAATCAGGTCATTACATTGCTGATTGTCCCCGTTGGGGAAAGGAATCAAAGAAGAAGAAATACAAGGATGACAGTTCTGATGACTCGAAGAAGAAGAAGAAATCTTAAAAATCCTCATCTTCAAAGCCCTCATCACACAAGAAGACTAGTTTCAGAAAGGCTCGAGCAATTATTGGCAAGGAAATGGACTCCGAGGCAGAATCAGAGGAATGTGATGAAGAAGAGGGTTCTGATGAAGACTCAGAATCCGGACAGGCTAGTCTTGCACTAGCTACCACCTTCGTCAGCAAGTCAATCTTCAATCTTGAAGAAGATAATTGCACCATCCATACTGATGACTATGCTGATGACTTCGCTCCAACCTATTGCTTTATGGAAAAAGGTTCAAATGTACCAAATAATGCCTCCTCCTCTGATTCAAGTGACTGTGAACCTAATGATTATAAGAAACCCAGTTACAGTAAACTTGCTATCATTGCCACTAAACAACAAACTGCTCTGGAAAAGCTTCAGAAACTTCTAGATAAAAGTGATGATCTGTTGAATGATGAAATGAACCTTACTCAAATCCTCACTGATGATGTGAAAAGTCTCCAGTCTATATTTGATAATCTTCAGGATCGTTATGATACACTCCTCACTAATCATGAGAAGCTTTCCTATGAATTTCTTCAAAGGAAGCTTGATCTTGAGAAGCTGAGGATGTCTCATGATGATCTTCGTATGGAAAATGATTCATTACTAGCTCAACAGATCAGCGCTGGTCAAGTTGAATTTATTCCTCCATGTCTTAAATGCATTGAACGCGAAACTGCTAATTCCTCACCAGAATCATCAAATGCTACCATTGCTACAAATTCTTCAACTGCACGTGCTGTGTCTATTTCCTCACTTGAGGAAAACACAAATGTTACTGATGAAAATGCAGGGTTGAAGGAATTGTACGTGACAGGCATGTACAAAAGCCTCAAAGGACATCAAACCCTTTGTGATGTGCTCAAAAAGCAGATCTTGAACAGGAACCCGAGGAAAGAAGGAATTGCCTTTGAGAGGAAATTAAATGCTGATGGAGCTTATTGGAAACCTGAGCAGTATACCAAAACCTCATGGGTGGGTGCTACTGGGCCTCCTTTTGATCCATCTAATCTAACTGGCTTTTCATGTGAATTATCCTATTCCTCAGATGAGTCATTTGACTACAACTATAAACTGTTCAAAAATCAATCTGGTGAAGTATTTGCTCGATATGTTGGAACTAACTGCAGGAATGGCCCTCCTCTGAGGTAAATCTGGGTTCCCAAAAGTTGTCTTAAAAATCTTCAGGTGAATGTCCTCATGACACCACCACTGAAGAATCTGAACCCCAAATCAAATTCCTCAGGAGGACCAAAGTCTTCAAGAGGATCAAAATCCTCAACTCGTCAAAACTATGCTCATACCCGTGCTAATGCGTCTAACATGCAGGGAAACTACAAGGAATATGAATCTGAGCGTTACTCCTCAAAACATTATGTTCATAAATCCTCAAACCAGTTCTCTGCATATTCATATGAGTACTTTAATCCCCCTACTGTTAGGAGAAGTGCATTGGCTTCAATGCCACCTTTCTCATATGGTGCTTGAAGGATGATGAATGCTTTGCCACCCATTCAGATGTGGGTGGTGAAGAAATCGAACTAATCACTTCTACAGGTCAGGTCTCCAGATGAAAATCATCATCTGAAGAATTTGCTGGAGACCTGAGGAAATGCTTGATAGGACGCAAGTTAATGATTGATGAAATAGAAATATTTCACACGTCCTTACATTTCTGTTATGATGAAATCACTGATCTGATGAAATTAGTATCATATTCTTCAAATCTGAAGCATATGCGATGGTAAGCTGTACTAATTCATTTGCAGGATGACAAACCCAAGAATACTGAGTGGGTTCTTGATAGTGGCTGCACACATCACATGACTGGTGATAAAAGCTTAGTGATGAATATGCCACTAACTCCATCACCTCTGAAGCAAATCACATATGCTGACAAAGGTAAAAGCAAGGTATTGGGACTTGGCAAAGTGGCTATTTCCAAGGATAGGCATATGGACAAAGTGATGCTTGTTGAATACCTTGGTTTTAACCTTATGTCAGTCTCGATGCTTTGTGATCTTGATATGATTGTTATCTTTGGTAGATATAGATGTGTAGTCATCATGGAATCTGACAGATCCAAAGTCTTCGAAGGTGTAAGAAGAGGGGATTTGTACATTGTTGATTTCTCTACAGGTCGTCAACCAGCCACTTGCTTACTAGCAAAAACCTCAGAAGGATGGCTGTGTTACCGAAGACTAGGTCATGCAGGCATGTGGAATTTGCACACGCTCGCGAAGAAAAAGCATGTCATCGGCATCGAATCAGTCAAATTCCTCAAGGATCATCTCTACGGTGCTTGTGAATCTGGGAAAATGACCAGATCCAAGCATCCCTCTAAGACCATCGTGACCACTACAGGTCCATTTGAATTGCTTCATATGGATTTATTTGGACCTACTCACTATGCCACACTAACCAATGCAGCATCTTTATATGGCTTCGTCATAGTTGATGATTATTCCAGATACACTTGGGTGCATATCATAGTGTATAAAACTGAACTGCAGGAAATCTTCAAACGATTTTATTCAAGGGCCTCGACGAACTTTGGCATCAAGATCAAACATATCAGGAGTGATAATGGAACAGAGTTCAAAAACATTGGACTTGATGATTATCTTGATGAACTTGGTATTACTCACGAATTGTCTGCTCCTTATACTCCTCAACAGAATGGTGTCGTCGAAAGGAAGAACAGGACTCTGGTTGAAATGGCAAGAACTATGCTTGAAGAATATCAGACTCCTCGTCGCTTTTGGCCTGAAGCAATCAACACTGCATGCCATATCATCAACAGGGTATATCTTCACAAATTCCTCAAGAAAACCTCATATGAACTCCTCACTGACAAGAAACCCAATGTAAGTTATTTCAAAGTCTTCGGTGCAAAATGCTGGATTAGAGATCCTGACCATAGCTCAAAATTTCCACCTAAGGCACATGAAGGTTTTATGCTCGGTTATGGAAAGGACTCGCACACTTACAGAGTCTTCAACAACTATCACAACAAAGTTGTTGAGACTGTAGATGTGCGGTTCGATGAAACTAATGGCTCGCAAAGAGAGCAATTGCCCTCTTATCCAGATAAGTTGTCTCCTGAGGAAGCAATAAAGCTCAAGCCTACTGAAGATATTGTCCCAACTGAGGAAATTGATGAAGAAACGATTCCCATCACTGATGAAAATCAAGAAGATGCTCCTGAGGAAATTGCACCAGCACTACTTCCTCAGCCCAGAGAAAATCCTCAACCAGCTCATCCGAGGATTGCAAATGAAGTAGAACTTGACAAAATCCTCAACGACATCAACGTGCCAGGTCCTCTCACTCGCTCAAAAGATTCACACTTAGTTAACTTTTGTGGGCATTTCTCCTTTGTATCCATCACAGAACCCTCAAAAGTTGCTGAGGCTTTTCTGGAACCGGAGTGGATCCAAGCTATGCAAGACGAACTTCTTCAATTCAAGCTGAATGACGTATGGGATCTCGTCAAACGACCAGATCCTCGCAAGCACAATATCATCGGCACCAAGTGGATTTTCCAAAACAAGCAAGATGAGGACGGTCAAGTGGTGAGGAACAAGGCACGACTTGTAGCCCAAGGCTACACCCAGATTGAAGGAATAGATTTCGATGAAACTTTTGCACCTGTTGCTAGACTTGAAGCTATTTGAATACTACTTGCTTATGCTAATCATCATAACATCACTTTATATCAAATGGATGTGAAAAGTGCGTTCCTCAATGGTAAGCTTGAGGAAGAAGTATATGTTGCTCAGCCCCCAGGTTTTGAGGATCCAAAGAATCCAGATAAAGTCTTCAGACTCAAAAAGGCTCTTTATGGTCTCAAGCAAGCCCCTCGGGCATGGTATGATACATTGAAGGAATTCCTCATGAAGAAAGGCTTCAAACCGAGTTCAGTCGATCCAACTCTTTTCACTAAATCCTATGATAATGAGCTATTTGTTAGTAAAATATATGTCGATGATATCATATTTGGCTGTACTGACAAACGATACAGTGATGAATTTGCCTACATGATGAGTGAAGAATATCAGATGTCCATGATGGGGGAGCTAAAATTGTTCTTAGGTCTTCAAATTCGTCAACAAAGCAATGGAATCTTCATATCACAGGAGAAATACCTCAAGGATGTTCTGAGGAAATTCGACATGCACGAATGCAAAGGTGCCAGGACTCCAATGCCTACCAATAGCCACCTCGTCACTGATGAAAATGGTAAAGATTTCGATCAGCAGGTATATCGTTCTATGATTGGCTCTTTATTGTATCTATGTGCATCTAGGCCAGATATAATGCTTAGTGTTTTCATGTGTGCACGTTTTCAAACAAAACCGAAGGAATCACACCATAAGGCTGTGAAACATATTCTTCGACACTTAGCTCACACACCAACACTAGGATTATGGTATCCCAAGGGCTCCAATCTTCATGTGGTAGGGTATTCTGATTCAGACTATGCTGGTGACCGTGTGGATCGCAAGTCAACGTCTGGCACATGCCATTTACTCGGAAGATCACTAGTTTGCTGGTCCTCAAAGAAGCATAACTACGTATCACTCTCCACTGCCGAAGCTGAGTACATTGCTGCTGGTTCTTGCTGTGCTCAATTGCTATGGATGAAGCAAACCCTCAAGGACTACGGCATGAACATGAAGAATGTGCCTCTCTACTGTGACAATGAGAGTGCTATCAAGATTGCATACAACCCAGTACAGCACTCGAAGACCAAGCACATCCAGATTCGTCATCATTTTCTTCAGGACCATGTCCTCAAGGGCAATATCCTCATCGACCATGTGAAGACTGATGATCAACTGGCAGATATCTTCACTAAGCCCTTGGATGAGAAAAGGTTTTGCAAGTTGCGGTGTGAGCTAAATATCTTAGAGTCTTCAAATGTTTTGTAAAAACATGCACACATCCTAACACTTATGCAAAGTTGATGACTTAGATGTACAACACATGATGAATCGATTTTCTTCAACTGATGAAGAATGTCACTCTGAATGTGAAGAAATTAACGAAGAAATTGATTCTCAGGGCCCTACGACAATTGTACGCGGCGTCTGTAATCAACATTCTTATATGGTGGGTCACGCCACCGCCCAATGTGAAATTCCTCAAGTTGATTTCCTTTAAGTGTTCTATTTCCTCAAAATGTGTTTTTTCTTGAAAACAGCTGTTCTTGAGTGTGATGATTTATCACAAAATCTTCAAAAAAACACTTGATGACGTTCATTTGACTAGATAGACCGTGATTTCAAGTCCTCAACAGCATTCACTTATTGCTATTTCTTCAAGTTGATATTTTTGCTAAGTGAATGCGATCGGACCCTACATTCCCTCTATGCTATACTCATCCAGTCTATTCAATTCTTCATATGCGTTTTACTTGAAACTTTGTTCAAAATCCTCACTGCGTCCGTGTTAGCTGATGATTTTGTGACGAAAATCCTCAAATCTTCAGAAATTGTTTCTTTAATACACAGTAAATGAACCCCACTTCCCACGATCGGATAACCACGATCTCCACTATCTCCACCACACTATTCGGGAGCTACACGTGTCCTGCGGAGACGTAGAGGCAGGGGTGGTTTGTCCGAAATTTTCGCGCCAACAGTAACTTTTGGCTATAAATATGTCCTTATCCGCCTCAGCATACTCTTCTTCGCTCCATCGCTCTCCTGCCACAGCATACACCACCGAACCCTAGCACCATCGCTGGTAGTCTCGTCGCCGGTGAGGAAGAGCTTCACTGCCTCAACTTCTTCGTCGCCGGAACCACGCCAGAGTCGGACCATCTTCGTCCGCCGCCGCCGTAGACGTCCTCTGTCGTCGGGTTAGGGTGCATTGGACACGCGACCGAAGAGCTTCTCCACACACAACTTTCTGTGTTCTTCGTGCGCACCTTCCAGGGTAAATAAATCCCATTTTTACAGCAAGTTACATCTAAAATTTTACATCTTCTATGTGAAATCTGTTTTTCCTCAAGAAACGATAAGCACTTGATTCCTCAAACACTCCCTATCACCACATCATTAATGAACTATGCTAAGCATCTAATATTTTCACGAGATTCCTCAATTGTGCGAATTTTCGGATCTGTACAACTCTGGAACCCAAGAACAGTATGCTTAGGCAAATTCCTCAACCACTGGTTATATTCCTCGAACTGTCAAACTTTTTCATTTTCCTCAAATCTGAGAACGCATATGACCTCTCCAAATTCCTCGCAACTATACTCTGTTCACATGTACACACATGTCAGCTAATGAATTTCTCGGTTCTCATCACGTTAACTCATTTGCAGCGTTTCTGGAAGAAAATCTTCAAGTCTCATCAGAATCCTCAAGAGTTCAATCTCATCAGCAAAATCCTCAGCTGAAGAAAATGGAGGATGACAGAAAATAGCAGGGAGGAAAGAAACTTGAGCAAAACACAGCTGTGGATATCCTTGAGGATATTTACTTGGACTATTGCACTCCAGAAGATAGAACGGCTGCAGAAGATAGAACGCCGATGGGGAAAGGAATGGAAGGAATACAGGATTGTGACTACCAAGTATGCGAAGAAATTCGCTCTGAAGCCCCCTGGCAGACGGGCCCCACTTAAGGATCATCAAGTAGCACATCCCTCAAGCCTCAAGACCATTGATGACTATCCAGATGAGAAGGAAAAGCATCTGGCTAAGCTCAAGAAGCTGGCAGAAGCTGCAGTGAGGAAATTCAATGAATCCTCAGCTACTTCCTCTGCTGCTACTACTTCCTCTGCCGCTGAGACCTCTGATTCAGCAATTCCTCAACCACACTCTGTGCCGTCAAAGCCAAGGGCTCCAAAGCCTCAAGAGAAGTCTGCTCAGGCTTCAGTCACAAAATCTTCAACACCAAAACCATCAGCATCAAAGCCCTCAGTACCAATCTCCTCAGTACCAAAATCCTCAGCTCCACCTCCAAAGCCTCAAGAGAAACCAGTACATAAGCAGGTCATGAAGCCTACGACCGCCAGCTCCAGCTCCACACTCCCAGCTGCAACCAGCTCGGAGACAAAGTCTTCACCACCTCCTGCGAACACTTTGGTAACTACTGAACATGCAACTCTGCCAAGCCCCAGCAAAATCATCACCGTCCCGTCTGCATCAGAGGACAGTGATGAATATGATGATCAAACCCTGCAAGCCATCATCAGAAACAAGCAGGAAAGAATAGCTCAAGCATCAGGCAGTGCCATTCCTCTGGCCATGGACCCCAAGGTTCTCCTTGACTACATCAACCTCTTGTATGAGGACCCAAACACTCCGCTTGATGATTTGAAACTTCCCCTGGCATCAGCCACATGGTGGCCACTTTCATAAATGAAGCCAAGTGGAAAGAACAGCAGGCCAGGCAGGCCAAAGTTGCAAAGATTAAAAAGGAGAAATTCCTCAGGCAAAATCTCCTCAAATTGACTCCTGATGCACTGGTGACAACACAGGCAGAGCTGAAGAAATTGACTGACAAGTATGCCAAGCTGTCAGATCGAAAAAGCCTCAAGAGCAATTGCATCAAGCTGGCCACTAGTGCTGTTGATGACTACAACAAGAGAGCCGCACCCCCAGCACCAACTCCTCTGCCCTTGATTGAGGAGCCAGCAGATGAATCTCCTCATGATGAGGAAACTCCTCAAGCTGAGGAAGTACACCAAAGCGCCGTGTTGATGAACCGGCTATTGAAGAAATCATCATGGAAACTCCAGCTAATAAATTTGTTGCAGCTGATGAGACTGCCCCTGACCCAGTTGCTTCGCCAAAGCAAGCTGATGACTCTGTTCCAGCTGGTTCCTCAATACCAGCTAAAGAATCTGTCAAGAAAACCCCTTCACCAAAAGCTTCAACGGTGAAGAAGATGACTCCGTCTGCATCAGACGTGAAGAAAACAGGGCTGCTGAGAAGGAAGCCAAGAAGAGAAAGGCCTCCTCAGCAGAAGAAGAAACAGAGGCCAAGCGCCTCAAAGCACTTGAAGAAACTGCTCCTCTGGACCCTGTGCCAATGAATATCGCTCCTTCCTATGAAATGGTCATCATTGATGATCCAGCGAAAAAGGCAGATGAGGAAATGAAAGATGTCCCCTCTGAGGAACACACTGATGAGGAAATTCAGATAGACGACAGTCCTCAACCTTTCAATCCTCAAACAAACAATGTTCAAGCATCAGTTGCACCAGCTGATGAAACTGCCTCTGCCACCAAGCCAGCTGAGGAAGAACAAACTGAAAATCCTCAAGCTGATGAAATTCAACACTCTGAGCAGAATCCTCAAGATGAGGAACAGGCTGATCCAACTACTCCAACTGAGCCTGAAGCACAACCAGAGCCATCTCCTCAGCCTGACGCCCAGCAAGCACCATCTCCTTAGCCTGAAGTACCAGCTGCTGAAATTCCTCACCCTGAGGAACATGCTGAAGAGAATGCACCTGCCCAAGACAATGCATTCGTCGTGCTCAACCCAGAGACTGCTATTGTTGTCTCCCCTCCTATTCCTCAGCAAAATCTTCAGCCAGTTCAGCGTCGGCCATTCTCCAAGCATCCAAAGTTTCAAAAGGAAAATTTCTTTGAAGAACGCATGTACTTCATCGGAGAGAACCCCTATGACAAGCCTCAAATGAGGCATCTGAAGTTTTGGACTAGGACTCAGATGAACTACTATGCCTCTGTGCTTTGTGGACGAAACAAGATATTCCAACACAGGCATATTCCTCATGTTGAGCTTGAAACAATACCGTGCCTGGATCCAGTCCTCAGTGTCCTTCATGATGCAGGTTTACTCCCAATGTGCTCCGACATATCTGACTGGAACAGCAAGTTAATTCTTCAGTTCTATGCCACTCTTCACATATCTGGCAACCCTGAAGACATTAACACATGGGTGTTTGATTGCATGACCCAAAACACTCACTACAAGGCTCCTCCTACTGAACTCCTCAGAGAAGTGCCCGTACCAATTCCCTCAGATGAGGCTGTGAAGCTTTATGGTGAGCGTGAGCTGCCAAATGGAATGATGGAAGTCCTCATGAAGCCTTTGGCTGAAGGAAAATCTCCGAGAACAACCTTCCTCGTCCACGAGCTCAAGTACACACCCTGGTCTGTCTATAGAATCCTCTTCAGTGTGCTCGCGCCGATCAAAGGCCATGACGATGAAGAAGATGTTGTAGGCCTCATGAAGAATATCCTCTTCAACATCATTCATGGATGTTGTAGGCCCCATGGATGATGAGATTCACCAGGACAAGGACAGGCATCAACTTTCTCGCTCAGTGCCAAAACCATGTTGGTTATATGCCTCCTATCCGGGTCAACAAGAAGACTTTCGAGTCCATTGAAGGCAAAGGAAAACCTGTGATTGAAGAAGGCAGTAGGCCCCTTGATGGCCAGTTCAGTGAGCCAGAAGCTTATTCTTCATGGGATGATACTGAGACTCGTCCGGAAAGCCCCGTTCCTCCTCGCGTGATGAATACCAGAGAGCTCCTCCTCAGTCTTCACCAAAAGGTGGATCGCAACCACAAATGGGTCAAACGCCAGTTTGGTGCCATTGTGAAAACCCTCACTGAAACACAGAACTCTGTGAAGCTCAACCATCACTATCTGCATGAGGTTTTTGATCGCACCTGGGCTACACTTGCACATCTGAAGACTCAGACTAAGCTTGAAGAAATGGACTTTGAGCGAGACTTTGAATGGTCGTGGCCTCCCAAGAAGAAGTTCAGGCCTATTCCAGTGCCAGCCTTGAAGACAACTCCTTTTCTTCATTCCGCACTGCTGAATCTGATGAAGAACAGCTCGACACTGCTACCGGTCCAAGGAAGAAGACTACCCCCAAGAAGCATCACGGCTCTTCCTCAACCGCCAAGGAGTGAAGTCTTCATGGGCGTTAGTCCTCAGTTTGTCCCTTTTTGTCACTTGATGACAAAGGGGGAGAAACTTGAGAGTTAGTCTTCAAACGGGATATTTTTGGGTCTTACGAACTATATTTAAGTTACAAACTCTTGGCTCTTCTGAAGTTTTTATGTAATGAGTTGTAACTTAAGCCCGATGGTACTCTGACGCTTTTGAACGTTTTTCTTCGCATGCTTATTCCTCAAGTTTTAATGCACACATGCTGGAATTCATCGGATACCATCTCTCATCATGCATTTTCATTTTCTTCATATGATATGTTATATGTATGCATGATTTACAAGACTCAGGGGGAGATCTCCATGATATAAATCATCAATGTGCATTTGCTGTAAAAAGCAAAATCCTCAAGATATGCACATCTTCAGGGGGAGTCTCTGTGAATCTTGATTTCAAATTCCTCAAAATGAATATTTACACTTCATATTTTTGATCCTTGTTGAAGACTTAACCTAATTGTCATCAACCACCAAAAAGGGGGAGATTGTAAGTGCATCTAGTGCCCCTTAGTGATTTTGGTGGTTTGAAGACTTATAGGTTAAGTATCTAATGTGTTTGTGAGTGTACACAGGATCTATAAGTCATTGAGGAGTTTGAGATATTTGAAGAATATCGACCCCTAAAAATATATGTCTTCAGTTGAAGAAATTGGGCTGAAGCTGAAGAAATGAATCGTGAGGAATCTGCGGTGAAATTGATATTCCTCGTGAAGATACTGATATTGAGAAGTCCGGTGGTTCCTGAAGAAAATCGCTCTAGAGAATTGAAGCATGAAGATTTACACTTTCTGTTTTACTTTCTTCGCATTCGAGTAATAGGAACACCGTACTGTTAAAGGGGGTCGAAGTTACACTATGGAATGAATTTCCTCATGATGCTCAACCCAAGCCTAATCCTACCAAAAGCCTCAAGTGAGGAATATGAGTGACATGAGGACTCTCACAGTTGAGGGTTCCGACCGTTTCGATAGCCACGCCAAGTCACTGGTCTTATCCACTCCAACGGTCATATTATTTAAGGGCATTAGTGTCAAATCATGTCGGGATGCTCCCAAGCTATAAATAGCCACCCCCCCACAACCACTAGCTGGTTGGCTGCTCCGTTAGAAACTGACACTTGTCATAAGAGCAACCCAAATTCCTCAGAACCTTCGAGAGTAATTCATGAGTGAGGACATACACCACCCACCGAAACCACAAACCAAACCTAGTGATTGAGCATCACTGAAGAAGTTGTTCCTGTGTGGGACTGAAGCCTTTTACCTTTGAGGACTGTGCATCCTCCAGACGGTTAGGCGTCATGGTCTAGAGCTTTCCAGCAGTCAATTGTGGATCTCCGGGTGACCAAGTTTGTGAGGGCTTGGAAGTCTGCCCTGAAGACTTACCACGAGTGTTGGGCGAGGACTGTCTGTCCTTAGCTCAAGGAGAATACGGTAGGGACTGTGTGTCCCGGGACTGGGTGTCCTTTGGTTTCAACACCAAGCCGCTCCAAACCAGATGTACGACTGTCACAGCAGTTGGAACTGGGTCATCAACGACTGTCTTCACTGAGAAACGGGTTCTAATTCCTCAACTCTTTACTTTCCCCGTATTATGTGTTGATGACTTTCACTGTTACTGTTTGAAGAATTTGCTGAAGACTTTCTCTGAATTTTCTCAACCTCAAATTCTTCACGTTAGCTATTCCTCATCTGTATTCTACGTGCCTACTCACTGTGCAATCTGTTTTCACATTCTTCACTCTGAAAAACTGCTGTTGTGAAACTTTGCACTTCTGATCCTTTACTGTTTCCGCTGTAAGTTAGTCATCAGTGAGGAATTTCGTCAATAGGAATTTCCTCAGTGATGAAATTCTAAAAATCTCCTATTCACCCCCCCCCCTCTAGTCGATATAACGCACTTTCACCACTAGAGGAAAAATAACATACAACACATCAAAATATCGAACGAATACCAAATTCACATGACTACTATTAGCATGACTTATCCCATGTCGTCAGGAACAAAAGTAACTACTCACAAAGCATAATCATATTCATGACCAGAGATGTGATGAGTAGCATCAAAGATCTGAACATAAACTCTTCCACCAAGTAATCCAACTAGCATGAACTACAAGGAGTAATTAACACTACTAGCAACCTTACAAGTACCAATGGGAGTCGCGAGACGGAGATTGGTTACAAGTGATGAACTAGGGTTTGGAGATGAGATGGTGCTGATGAAGATGTTGATGGTGATGAGTCCCCTCCGATGAGAGGAGTGTTGGTGATGACGATGGCGACGATTTCCCCCTCCGGGAGGGAAGTTTCCCCGACAGGATCGTCCTGCCGGAGCTCTAGATTGGTTCTGCTCAAGTTCCGCCTTGTGGCGGCGGCGAATCCTCTGAAAAGCCTCCTCCTGTTTTTTTCGGACGAAACCCTTCTTGTAGCAAAAGGGGGGAGCTAGAGAGCCAACTGGGTGCCCACAAGCCCCCTAGGCGCGGCCAGGTGGTGGCCGTGCCAAGCAGGCTTGTGGCCACCTGCTAGCACCCCTCTGGCACTTCTTCGGCCTAGTATTTTTTATAAATCCTGAAAAAAATCATTGTTGATTTTCTCGGCGTTTGGAGTTGCGCAGAATAGGTATCTCAAAGTTGCTCCTTTTTCAGGCCAGAATTCAAGCTACCGACATTCTCCCTCTTCATGGAAACCTTGCAAAATAAAAGAGAAAAGGCATAAGTATTGTACCGTGAAGTTAAATAACAGCCCAAAAAGCAATAGGTATCAACATGAAAACATGATGCAAAATGGACGTATCAACTCCCCCAAGCTTAAAACTCGCTTGTCCTCAAGCGAAAGGCTAGCTCAATAAATATCTCCACATGTTTAGGGAGAGAGGTATCGACAAAACAAGATACGAACATGCAGGCATCATGATCATGATCAGAACGGCAATACCAACATATAATCTCCCATGCTAAAGTGATAATTCCTTCACAAAGTAAAGTATGGATCAAGAACCTTACCGATAATTAACAACTGATAGCCTGTAGTCATTGAAGCAATTGCAATTTATCACAACATCAGAAAGAGTCAAATAAGAGCTTGTAAAACAAATCCGCATACTCAATCATCCTTTCATTCTATACAATTGCTACAACTCACGTGGTACTCATAAGATCAAAGACTCAACTAGACACAGAGAAAGATAGGGGCTTATAGTTTCGCCTCCCAACTTCTTACCTCAAGGGTAATGTCAACAATAATAATTCATGAATAGTTACTTCCAAGTTGACATATGAATATAGATCTTTCTCTAGCATATGACGTTAGCCAAGATAAAGGCGAAACAAGGAATTGGTGAAGATCACCATGACTCTTTCAAGGGAAACAAGTAAAGGTACAAGATAGGCCCTTCGCAGAGGGAAGCAGAGGTTGTCATGCGCTTTTGAGGTTTGTATGCGTGTCCTCTTAGTGCGGAGGAACGTCACTTTATATTGCCTCCTGTGATAAAGACCTTTATTATGCAGTCTGTCGCTTTTATGTCTTCCTCATCACAGGTTCGTACAAAGCTTATTTTCCACACACTAATAGATCATACATATTAGGGAGCAATTTTTATTGCTTGCACCGATAACAACTTACTTCAGGGATCTTATTGAATCCATAGGTAGGTACGGTGGACTCTATTGGCAAAACTGGTTTGAAGGTTTATGGATGCAGAAGTAGTATCTCTACTTGGTGTGGGATTTTTGGCTAAAATGAAGTGGAATCAATTGTCACATGCTAAGGGATCTCTAATCATATAACATTGTTCGGAACCAAGAAAACACAATTCATTATGTGGTCTTCCTTGTCCAACATCTTCTTCTAGGCATGCAATAGTTTAGTGAGTGTTCACAATCATAGATGGTGTCAGAGATGATATTTTTATATGTGAACCTCTCCTTCTTTATCACTTCCTATTAATTGCAACAATGAACAAGGTCTATGTTTGTCTACCCTCAACAAGTTTCAATCATCATTCTTTTTATATGTGAAGCCATCACTTTCCATAAGATCATTACCTGATCTTTCATGCTTTTGTTCTTTTCTCAATCTTTTGATCATGGCATGATGCAAAGCCCTTCAACTAAGACACTCTTTATTATATGGCTCACGAGCTCGAATACATCGGGGGTGACACAAAGCAAAACTCAAGCCTAAAACACTAAGACCTTTAATCTACTAGAGAAAGAGAAAGCTAAAAAGGAACAAACTAAAACAAAGGTAAAGGCAAAAGATGTGATGGTGATACGATACCGGGGCAACTCCCCCAAGCTTGGCACAAGACAAGGGGATTGCCCATACCCATGTTTAGTTGTATTCCTTTGGTGGTGATGGTGGTGGAGTTGTTGCAACCTAGTTTTAATCCTCTGTCTTCCAAGGCATATGTGCTCCATCATGGAAAGATGAATGAGTCTCCGGAATCCTCAGATCTGCACCCAACCGTATTGATTTAAATCTATACTCATACTCACAGTTTTGGTTCTGCAGGTCATAGATCTGGGCCTGGAGGTGATCAATCCTGTCATAGAGCCTGGAGAGGTGCTTCCCAATGTCATTGGCATCGATCCTGTGCTTGCTGGTGAACTCCGTGTGGTCGGCGTCGAGTCCACGCTCCACCATCCCTTGGCACTTGAAGACTTGTTGCTCCATTGCTTCGACCCTCGCCTCCATGCTTCCGGTCTTCTTGGGCCCCTCAACATCACGGATGTGCAACACCCCCTCATGCATCTCGATAGATTGAGAGTGTTGCAGCACTCCCGAGAGGTAGGGATTGATGACCTTCTCGAAGATCTTGTCCTTCGGAGCTTTTGGGGACGTCATAGCGATCTAGATCTGCAACAGAAACAGGCTCGAAACGAAAACATAGGAAATCTGCGTGATACGAGGATCATACCCTACGGGAGAATATATAATGATTTTTTCTAGACCACAAGGAGTACTCCGCACGAAAACGGAGTCCGGGAGGCACACGCGGTGGCCACAACCCCCCCCCCCCCCCCAGGCACGGCTAGGGGGTGGGCCTGCGCTTGGCAGGCTTGTCGCCTCCTCGCGCGCTTTCCGAACTACTTCCAATTTTTTTATTTTTTCAAATATTCCAAAATGGAGAAAAATTCCTACTCGAAGAGTTTTGGAGTCTGTTTTCTTACCGAATCACATACCTCTTCGTTTTCGGAGTCTGAAACACGCTGGTAAATATCCCTTAGGTATTCTTCCGGAGTTATGCTATTGATCATATTGCTTTCAACATTTATGGGAGTACCTCCGAAATAATGCTTGATTCTCTGCCCATTCACCACTCTCGGACAATTACCTTTCGTGTTGTTGATCTTGATAGCACCGGAACTATATACTTCCTCAACAATATAGGGACCTTCCCATTTAGAGAGAAGCTTGCCTGCAAAGAGTCTTGAACGAGAATTATATAGCAAGACATAATCACCAACATTGAAATCACGCGTTTGTATCCTCTTATCATGCCACCTCTTAACCTTTTCTTTGAACAACTTGGCATTCTCATATGCCTGAGTTCTCCATTCATCAAGCGATCTAATATCAAATAACCTCTTCTCACCAGCAAGTTTGAAATCAAAGTTGAGCTCTTTGATTGCCCAATAAGCTTTATGCTCTAGCTCAAGAGGTAAGTGACATGCTTTTCCGTACACCATTTTGTACGGAGACATGCCCATGGGATTATTATAGGCAGTTCTATAAGCCCACAGTGCATCATCGAGCTTCTTAGACCAATTCTTTCTAGACCTATTGACAGTCTTTTGCAAAATCAGTTTAATCTCTCTATTGCATAGCTCTACTTGAGCACTGGACTGAGGGTGATAGGGAGACACAATTCTATGGTTGACATCGTACTTAGCAAGTGTTTTACGGAAAGCACCATGAATGATGTGTGAACCACCGTCGGTCATTGGATATCTAGGGACTCCAAATCTAGGGATAATGCCTTCTTTAAGCATCCTGATAGAGGTGTTGTGATCAGCACAACTAGTGGGGATAGCTTCTACCCACTTAGTGACGTAATCAACAACAACTATGATATGAGTATACCCGTTGGATTTTGGAAAAGGTCCCATATAATCAAAGCCCAAACATCAAATGGTTCAATGACAAGTGAATAGTTCATAGGCATTTCCTGAAGTTTACTAATATTACCTATTCTTTGACATTCGTCACAGGACAAGACAAACTTACCGGCATCCTTGAAGAGAGTGGGCCAATAGAAACCTGATTGCAATACCTTGTGTGCAGTTCTATCTCCCGCATGGTGTCCTCCGTAGGCCTCAGAGGACACTTCTGTAGGATCTGTCCATGTTCATGTTCAGGTACACAATGTCTAATAACACCATCTACTCCTTCCTTATAAAGGTGAGGATCATCCCAAAAGTAATGTCTCAAGTCAAAGAAGAATTTCTTGTTTTGCTGGTATGTGAAACTAGGTGGTATATATTTGGCAACGATATAGTTTGCATAATCAGCAAACCACGGTGCACTACGTGAAGTATTGATGACATTAGTTGCTCATCGGGAAAGCTATCATCAATAGGTTGTGGGTCATTAAGAACGTTCTCCAACCTAGACAAGTTATCTGCTACAAGGTTATCAGCACCCTTCCTGTCAACAACATGCAAATCAAATTCTTGTAGCAAGAGAACCCATCTGATAAGTCTAGGTTTAGCGTCTTTCTTCTCCATGAGGTACTTAATAGGAGCATGATCAGTGTGAATAGTGACTTCAGAATCAACTATGTAAGACCTGAACTTTTCACATGCAAACACGACTGCTAAAAAATCCTTTTCCGTAGTAGCATAGTTTCTTTCGGCACTGTCTAGAGTTTTACTAGCATAGTGAATAACATTCAACTTCTTATCAACTCTTTTCCCTAGGACAACACCTACACCATAATCACTAGCGTCACACATGATTTCAAAAGGCAAATTCCAATCAGGTGGTTGAACAATAGGTGCAGTTATCAAGGCCTTCTTAAGTATTTCGAAGGCTTCCTCACAATCGTTGTCAAAAACAAAAGGAATATCCTCTTACAAGAGATTGGTAAGAGGCCTAGAAATCTTAGAGAAGTCTTTAATGAACCTCCTATAGAAACCAGCATGACCAAGAAAACTTCTTATAACTTTCATATCTGTGTGGTATGGCATTTTCTCGGTTGCATCAACCTTAGCCTTAGACTTCAATACCTCTTTCAGAAATTTTATGTCCTAAGACGATGCCTTCATTAACCATAAAGTGGCACTTCTCCCAATTCAAGACAAGATTGGTGTATTTACATCACTGCAAGACTCAATCAAGGTTGCTGAGGCAATCATCAAAAGAAGACCCGTAAACGGAGAAGTCATCCATGAAATCCTCAACAATCTTTTCACAAAAGTCAGAGAATGTAGCCATCATACATCTTTGAAAGGTGGCAGGTGCATTACATAAGCCATAAGGCATACGTCTATAAGCAAAGGTACCGAAAGGGTAGGTGAAAGTGGTTTTCTCCTGATCAGATTGTGCAATAGGTATTTGGGAGAAACTAGTATAACCGTCTAGAAAGCAGAAGTGTGTGTGTTTAGACAGTCGCTCTAGCATTTGGTCGATAAAAGGCAAAGGGTAATGATCTTTCCTAGTGGCTTTATTCAATTTCCTAAAATCGATCACCATCCTATAGCCAGTAATAATCCTCTGTGGGATCAATTTATCCTTATCATTTGGGACAACGGTGATGCCTCCCTTCTTAGGGACGCAATGCACCAGACTCACCCAATCACTATGAGCAACAGGATAAATAGTACCTGCCACCGGGAGCTTTAGTATTTCTTTTATTACTACTTCTTTCATCTTAGGATTTAATCTCCTTTGATGATCAGCAACTGGTTTGGAATCAGGATCAGTTTTAACTTGTGCTGGCATAGAGTGGGACTAATGCCCTTAAGATCATCACGAGTATATCCAATAGCAGCACGGTGCTTCCTCAGAGTTTTTAGTAACTTCTTTTCTTCATGCTCTTAGAGGCTAGCACTAATTATGACAGAATATATCTCTTTTTCATCAAGATAAGCATACTTAAGAGTATCTGGCAACTGTTTAAGCTCGAACACAGGATCACCCTTTGGTGGGGGTGGATCCCCAAGCAGTTCAACAGGCAAGTTATTCTTAAGAATAGGATATTGTTCTAAGACAACTCTATCTATTTCATCCCTTTCATCCATATTCATATCATTTTCATGCTCAAGCAAGTATTGCTCTAAGGGATCAGTAGCAGGCACGGCAATAGAAGCTAAGGCGATAGTTTCATCCTTACTAGGCAACTCTTTTTCATGAGGTTGTCTACAAAACTTGGAGAAATTGAACTCATGTGACACACCTTCAAAGCCAACAGTGACAGTTTGCTTCTCACAATCAATATGAGCATTGACGGTATTGAGGAAGGGTCTGCCAAATATGATGGGACAAAAGCTATCTTGAGCGGTAGCAAGAACGAGGAAATCAGCAGGATACTTCATTTTACCACACAAGACTTCAACATCCCTAACAATTCCCACACGGCAGATAGTATCTCTATTGGCAAGCTGAATAGTGACATCAATAGGCTCTATCTCAATAGGTGCAATCTCGTATTTTATTTCATGATATAAGGATTGAGGTATTGCACTAACACTAGCACCCATGTCACATAAACCATGATAGCAATGATCTCCTATCTTAACAGAAACAACAGGCGTGCCAACAAGAGGACTATGTTTGTCTCTAGCGTGAGGTTTAGCAATTCTAGCAGCATCTTCACGGAAGTGAATATTATGTCCCTCAACATTGTCGGACATGAGATCTTTGATAATAGCAATGCTAGGTTCTTAGCCTCAACATATCACAATTGAAGCTTTAGAATGATCCTTTATCCTAACAGGGAAAGGTGGTTTCTCAATGTAAGCACTGGGAACAACAGGATCATTATAGGCAATGACTTTCTCTTCAACTAGATTGGGTTTAACTACATTGACTTCTAAAGGAGGATGATATTTAAACCACTTCTCTTTGGGGAGATCAATATGAGAAGCAAATGATTCACACAATGAAGCTACTATCTCAGTGTCAAGTCCATACTTAGCGCTAAAATCACAAAAAATATTTGTTTCAACAAAGGATTTAGCGCAATCAAACTTGAAATTCATACCTGACTCATTACCTTCTTCAAGATCCCAATCTTCAGAGTTGCGTTTAATTTTCTCCAATAAATTCCATTTGAAGTCAATATCTCTCTTCATAAAAGAACCGGTGCAAGAAGTGTCAAGCATGGTGCGATCATCATGAGA
Organism: Hordeum vulgare subsp. vulgare; assembly: GCF_904849725.1. Lineage (NCBI taxonomy): Eukaryota > Viridiplantae > Streptophyta > Magnoliopsida > Poales > Poaceae > Hordeum > Hordeum vulgare. The sequence continues at coordinate 364,788,236 of NC_058521.1, forward strand.
AAGCCGAGCATAGAAGTTCTGAATGATAATTTCTCTCGAGAGCTCATGATTGGGGCATGAATATAACATTGATTTAAGCCTCCCCCAAGCTTGAGAGATGCTTTCTCTGTCATGAGGCCAAAAATTATAAATATAATTCCGATCACGATGTACTAAATGCATAGGATAAAACTTTTGATGAAAGTCCACTTTCAACCGATTGTAGTCCCATGATCCAGTATCATCACATAGCCTATACCATGTCAATGCCTTATCCGTCAAAGATAAGGGAAAGACCTTCCTCTTGACCTCATCCTCGGGCAAACCTGCAAGCTTAAATAAACCACAAACTTCATCCACATAGATTAGATGCAAGTCTAGGTGTGATGTTCCATCTCCTGTAAAAGGAGTAGCCAGCAGTTTCTCAAGCATACCCGAAGGAAATTCAAAGCAAATATTATCAGTAGGTGCATCAGGTTGAGCAGCAACTCTTTGTGCTTCCGTTCGAGGTGAAGATACCCCGAACAAGCCCCTCAAAGGATTAGTTTCCATAGTGACAAGTGACAATAAATTTCAGCACACTATATGAATGTTTCCTTACCAATTTCCACTTACCAAAGGCGCTTCACTCCCCGGCAACGGCGCCAGAAAAGAGTCTTGATGACCCACAACTATAGGGGTCTATCATAGTCCTTTCGATAAGTAAGAGTGTCGAACCCAACGAGGAACAGAAGGATCTGACAAGTGGTTTTCAGCAAGGTAATATCTGCAAGCACTGAAATTATCGGTAACAAGAAGTTGTGTGGTGAGATGATTCGTAGCAAGCAACAAGTAACAAAAGTACAAACGATGCAGCAAAGTGGCCCAATCCCTTTTGTAGCAAGGTACAAGCCTGGACAAAGTCTTATAGGACGAAAAACGCTCCCGAGGACACACGGGAATTTCTGTCATGCTAGTTTTCATCATGTTCATATGATTCGCGTTCATTACTTTGATAGTTTGATATGTGGGTGGACCGGCGCTTGGGTACTGCCCTTACTTGGACAAGCATCCCACTTATGATTAACCCCTCTCGCAAGCATCCGCAACTACGAAAGAAGAATTAAGACAAACTCTAACTACAGCATTAAACTAGTGGATCCAAATCAGCCCCTTACGAAGCAACGCATAAACTAGGGTTTAAGCTTCCGTCACTCTAGCAACCCATCATCTACTTACTACTTCCCAATGCCTTCCTCTAGGCCCAAATAATGGTGATGTGTTATGTAGTCGACGTTCACATAACACCACTAGAGGAAAAACAACATACAACACATTAAATTATCAAACGAATACCAAATTCACATGACTACTATTAGCATAAATTATCCCATGTCCTCAAGAACAAAAGTAACTACTCACAAAGCATAATAATATTCATGATCAGAGAGGTAATGAGTAGCATCGAAGCTCTGAACATAAACTCTTCCACCAAGTAATCCAACTAGCATGAACTGCAAGGAGTAATTAACACTACTAGCAACCTTACAAGTACCAATCGGAGTCGCGAGACGGATATTGGTTCAAGTGATGAACTAGGGTTTGGAGATGAGATGGTGTTGATGAAGATGTTGATGGTGACGAGTCCCCTCCGATGAGAGGAGTGTTGGTGATGACGATGGCGACGATTTCCCCCTCCGGGAGGGAAGTTTCACCGGCAGGATCGTCCTGCCGGAGCTCTAGATTGGTTCTGCTCAAGTTCCGCCTCGTGGCGGCGGCGAATCCTCCGAAAAGCCTCCTCCTGATTTTTTTCCCGACGAAACCCTTCTTGTAGAAAAAGGGGGGAGCCAAAGGGCCAGCTGGGTGCCCACAAGCCCCCTAGGCGCGGCCAGGGGGCTGGCCGCGCCTAGCAGGCTTGTGGCCACCTGCTGGCTCCCCTCTGGCACTTCTTCAGCCCAGTATTTTTTATAAATCCCGAAAAAAATCATCGTTGATTTTCACGGCGTTTGGAGTTGCGCAGAGTAGGTATCTCAAACTTGCTCCTTTTTCAGGCCAGAATTCCAGCTGCCGGCATTCTCCCTCTTCATGTAAACCTTGCAAAATAAGAGTGAAAAGGCACAAGTATTATAGAGTGAAGTGAAATAACACCCCAAAAAGAAATAAATATCAACATGAAAATATGAAGCGAAATGGACGTATCAGTTATTAAGCCTGAAGGGGAGAGGTAAGTGCATTTACTATTTTTTACCTTTTGCCTTCAAGTTTCTTCAGATATGTATTGGGTTGACCTTGTCATACTGCAGGGGTTTTATACACCCCCTTGGAGTCCGCAAGTCGAACACCGTCCTTGGTGTGCTTTACCAGACAAATTTCCCGCGGTTTGTCACGTTGTTATGTGAGGGTCAGGTTCCTACAATGGGATTTACCTGGGAGCACTACCAGGCTGCGCAGGCCCCGCCGGAGGACATTATAGATGGTGTCTTGTTCCACAGGAGGGCCGAGATGGTGATGAACACCTTGTGGGTAAACTCTCCTTTTATACAATCTAAAATTAACAATATAGCTAATTATTGTAGTAATCGGTGTTGTCTCGTTTGATTGCAAACCTTCTACAGGTGTGAGGAGGGATACGAGGAGGCGGCGGCCAATGTTCTCGAGACCAAGTGGAGGCGGCTATTACAGAACTTGCCCCACGAGGCTCGGCCATAGGCTATTCGAGACTACTACACCACGCGTGGTGTTAAGAAGGAGAAAAAGGACTGACGTGGAAAGTATCCGAAGAAGGAGCAGTACATGAAGGTAATTACCTATTCTTAAGGCCTTGTACGTAGTTTTCTTGATTCGATTCGTAGGCGTAGCACTCAAAATTCTTTTTACTAATTTATAGGTGCCCTCGAAGTGGTGTGTGGATAAGATGGACTGTTGGGAGGTGGTGGTGGATGAGTGGTGCACCGGCAACTGGCGAGCCGTCCACGATAATGCAAAGGAGCGGCATGCCGAAATGGTTGGTGTGCCACACCATCAAGGCAGCGCCAACTTAATTCAGTTCGGACGGAACTAGGTACGTGGGCTGCTTCCTTATTCATGCAATTAATTCTTCAGGCTAGATTGAGCCCTTTACTAATATTTGTTCCTCTCTTTTAGGTGCATCACAATAAGACGGAGGTGCCAGAGTAGTACGACCTTTATGGCATGGACCACACTGCCTCATACAAGAAGGCCAAGCCATTCTCTGAGTATGACCTACATCATCCAGAGATGTTCACCAACATCTCGTCCCACCACAAGCTCGTGAAATACAGGGATGTGAGGAAGGCTAGGAATGGGGAGGACTTTAACCCGAGCCAGGAACCTTTGGATCCAGAGCTGGTGATAATATCTGGTGGCGGGAGGCCCCATGGCTCGGAGCCATTGGCGATGGGATAATACCTTGTCCACTCACTCTCCGGAGATCAAGGCGCGCCATTCTAGCTCCTATCCTGAGATAACACCTCGTCCAGGGCCAGTCGATCTCGCCATCGAGGTTAGTTGTACGGACTCAGATAACTTTCATTCATTTCATTGTGTATGTGGCCATCGATCATTATAGTGTTAACGAGGAATGGTGTTGCAGGCTGCTCTTCAGAAAAAGAAAGAGAGGCAAACCAGATTGCTCTTTAGAAAGGGAGAGTTGCAAACCAGGCTGCTCTTTAAGATGCTCTTGAGGAGAGGGACCGAAACAGGCTCGGTTCTTGGAGGAGGAGAGGGCCCGGAATGAGAGGGGTCACCTAAGCATGTACGAGCTTATTGTGTTAAGTTCTTGTTTCACAATAGCCAAATTATGCGTGTAATGTCGGTTTCATTAGTAACTAATACGACGAACTCTTCAAAACCAAATTTGCAGTCTATGTGCGAGAAGACCGATCAGCCCCCTCCGTCGATGCATGTCTTTTCTGCGATTGGCACGATGAGTTTCATTTCAATGGTCATTATAAACAAGCATTAACAATTGAGTGTCATCATGGTAACGAGACATTGCAAAATATCTTTTCTGCAGAATAACTCTTGAACGGCACTGCACGGCCCTTCTCCAGGGCAACCGTCTCCAAACGCAAATGGCCCGAGCAACCCTGGTGCTTCTCCTAGATGACCACAACGGTAAGTTTTCTCTAGTTAATTTATGACATAATTTAGCTAAATTAGCTACAAAATAACTTAGTTAGCTAATTTAGCTCCAAAATGTCGTAATTAGCTAATTTCTCATCTTTCTTCTTCTCCTTAGCTTATTTTCCCAACAAAGACATACTTAGCTATTTATCCTCCAAAATGACATAATTAGCTAATTTAGCTCCAAAATTACATAAATAGCTACTTTAGCTCCAAAATAACATAATTATCTTAGTTCGGTAAAAAACATCACAAGAACCTTTGTTAGCTCACAACTTAGTGTATCTTCCTCATAAATGACATAATGCTACTGCGACAACAGACCTTCCCTGGCAACAGCGCCAGGAATCCTTCTGTCATGGGCTACACCTATAGGGACTTCCTTGTCAAATATGCAAAGGATTTCCACGCGGCCTTGGAGCCTTGCGTTGGTGTTCCATTGAAGAGGAAAGGGTGATGTAGCACACCGGCGGTAAGTATTTCCCTCAGTTTTGAGAACCAAGGTATCGATCCAGTGGGAGACGCTCGTCAAGTCACAAGTACCTACACAAACACAAAGAGCTTGCACCCAACGCTATGAAGGGGTTATCAATCCCTTATAGATTGTTTGCAAAGTGAGAACTGAAAGCAAAAACTAAACAAAGCAAAGTAAAAGCGAAAGTGGAGACGATAGTTGTGAATAGACCCGGGGGCCGTAGTGTTCACTTGTGGCTTCTCTCATGAAAGCAAGTAGACGGTGGGTGAACGAATTAGTGTCGAGCAATTGATAGAACCGCGCAAAGTCGTGACGTCATCTATGGAAATGGTTATGACTATAGTCATCACGTCCAAAACAAGTAGACCGATACTTTCTGCATCTACTACTATTACTCCACACGTCGACCGCAATCCAGCATGCATCTAGTGTATTAAGTTCATAAGAACAGAGTAACGCCTTAAGCAAGATGACATGATGTAGACGGACAATCTCATATCTACGCTAAAATCCCATCTTGTTACCCTCGATGGCAACAACACGATGCATGCCTTGCTGCCCCTTCTGTCACTGGGAAAGGTCACCACACTGTATGAACCCAAAACCAAGCACTTCTCCCATTTGAAGAATCATAGATCTAGTTGGCCAAACAAAACCCAAGACTCGGAGAGACTTACAAGGATATCAAATCATGCATATAAGAAATCAGCAAAGACTCAAATATAAATCGTAGATAATCTGATCACAAATCCACAATTCATCGGATCTCAACAAACACACCGCCAAGGAGAATTACATCAGATAGATCTCCATGAAGATCATGGAGAACTTTGTATTGAAGATCCAAGAGAGAGAAGAATCCATCTTGCTACTAACTATGGACCCGTAGGTCTGAAGTGGACTACTCACGAGTCGTTGGAGAGGCGATGATGTTGATGTAGAAGCCCTCCAACTCCAAAGTCCCCTCCGGCAGGGCACCGGGAAGGGTCTCCAGATGAGATCTCGCGGAAACGGAATCTTGTGGCGGCCTAAAAGTGTTTTCGTGGATGCCCTGATTTTTTTCTGGATTTTAGGGAATATATAGGCGCAAGAGCTAGGTCAGGGGAGCGCCAGGGAGGCCACAAGCCTGGTAGCCGCCGCCCCCTAGTGGCGGCTACAAGGCTTGTGGGCCCCCTGTGGCTCTCCTGCCTTGGCCCTCAAGTCCCCCGATCTTCTTCTGTTCTGGAAAAATTTATTTTGGGGATTTTATTCTGTTTGGACTCCGTTCCAAAATCAGATCTGAAAAGAGTCAAAAACACACAAAAACAGGAGCTGGCACTTGGCACTGGATTAATAAGTTAGTCCCAAAAAGATATAAAAGGTACATAAAACATCCAAAGTTGATAAGATAACAGCATGAAACCATCAAAAATTATAGATACGTTTGAGACGTATCAAGCATCCCCAAGCTTAACTCCTGCTCGTCCTCGAGTAGGGAAGTGATAAAGAATGAATTTTTGATGCTTTCATGCTACCTAGCATAGATGTCCTTTGTAACTCCTCTTATGTGACGTGAATGTTCAGATCCATTAGATTCAAAACAATAGTTTGCTATTGAAGTGGAGACAATAATAATTCAAGCAAACTAGCAAGGTAATCATGAACTTTCAAAATAACAAGGCCAAAAGAAAGTTATCCCTACAAAATCATATAGTCTGGCTATGCTCTATCATCCTTGCACAACGAATTTAAATCATGCACAACCCCGGTATTGGCCAAGTAATTGTTTTCACACTTTTACTTTCTCAAACCTTTTCAACTCTCACGCAATACATGAGCGTGAGCCATGGTTTTAGCACTATAAGTGGAATGGAATGTAGTGGAGGTTGCAAGACAAAAAAGGAGAAGATGGTCACATTAACTAGGCATATCAATGATCTATGGAGATGCTCATCAATATATATCAATGTGAATGAGTAGGGATTGCCATACAAATGATGCACTAGAGCTAAGAGTATGTGAAAGCTCTTAAAGAAAACTAGTGGGTGTGCATCCAACTTGCTTGCTCACGAAGACCTAAGGCAAATTTGAGGAAGCCTATCATTGGAATATACAAGCCAAGTTATATAATGAAAATTTCCCACTAGCTATATGGTGGTGACAAAACTAGAGGCTCTCAATCATGAAGATCATGGTGCTTAATAAGCACAAGTGTGGAAGGATAGTAGCATTGTCCCTTCTCTCTTTTTCTCTCATTTTTTTGGTGGGCTCTTTGGCCTCTTTTTTTATATTTTTTTATTTTGGTGGGCATCTTTGGCCTCTTTTATTTCCTCACATGGGACAATGCTCCATCAATGATGATCATCACACTTACAACTCAAAACTTAGAGCAATGATGACTCTATATGGAATGCCTTCGGTAGTGTACCGTGACAATGATCTGGCATGGCATGGACATCAATGGAAACATCATGCTAGCTATCTTACGATCATGCAATGGCAATGTAGAAGGGGTGTCACATGTCATGGTGGTAGTTGCATGGCAATATATCTCTGAATAGCTTTGAAAAAGCCATAGTAGGTAGGTATGGTGGCTGTATTGAGGGAGGCTAATGGTGGGTTTTGTGCACCGGCGAAAGTTACACGGCACTAAAGAAGATAGTGATGGTGGAAGGTGAAAGTGCATCTATACCATGGACTCAACATTAGTCATGAAGAAGTCATATACTTGTTGCAAAAGTTTTAGTAGTAATCAAAACAAAGCATTCAACGCATACTCCTAGGGGAAGGGTTGGTAGGTATAAACCATCGGGCGATCCCGACCGCCACACAAAGGATGACAATCAATAGACTAATCATGCTCAGACTTCATCACATAGCGGTTCACCATATGTGCATGCTAAGGGAATCACTAACTTCAAGACAAGTATTTCTAGATCCATAACACCTTACTAACAACTTAAATATTACCACAACAATAACTCAAAACTAATTGAGATGAATCAAACTTCTCTTACTATTCAATGCACATCAAGGTGGAAGTTTTCATATCCCTTTGGATAACTACCCCTTTTGAGACTACTTTCAAAGCATAGATCAACTACCAAGCCACTCGCTCCGTTCTCTAAAATATGTAAGTGAAGTACATAGAGCAAAATCAACTAGCTCAAAAGATATAAGTGAAGCACATGTGAGCTGAATTGTCTACCAACGGATATAAGTGAAGCTCGACAAAATCACGGTGAGTGCATGTCTCTGTCTCTAGGTGTGCAGCAAGGAAGATTGTGACACAAAAAAAATAAAAGACTCCTACGATACAAGACGCTCCAAGCAAAACACATAACATGTGGTGAATAAAAGTATAGCCCCAAGTAACATTACCGATGGATTGAAGACGAGAGAGGGGATGCCTTCCCGGGGCATCCCCAAGCTTAGGCTTTTACGGAATCCTTGAATCAACTTGGGGTGCCTTGGGCATCACCAAGCTTGAGCTCTTGCCACTCTTTATCTCTTGTCCATAAGAACTTCACCCAAAATTGAAAACTTCACAACACGAAACTTAAACAGAAACTCGTGATAACATTAGTATAAGAAAGCAAACCAACACATCCTTAGGTATTGCAGCAAACTTAAATTATACTTATGTTGATGTTGTTTTAATGTATTTTCAATCTTCGATGGCTAATACCCCCGATACTATCCATAGTTTCATCAAAATAAGCAACCAACTCAACAAAAACAGAATCTGTTAACAGCAGACCAGTCTGTAGCAATCTGTATACTTTGTATACTTCTAGTACTTAAACAATTCTGAAAAATTACGACAGTCTGAAAAATTTTCGTAGGAATCAGTAGCAAAAAGAATCAACACAAAAATCTCTTACAGAAACAAAATGAATATTATTTTCGTGAGCAGAAAGTTTCTGTCTTTTCCAGCGTGACCAAACGATCATCCCCAAGACTAATCATAACGGTCTTACTTGGCACAAACGCAAAAGAAACACAAAAACACAATCATAACAGAATTATGAAAGTGTGGAAAACACAAAACAGAAAGAAAAAGGATAGATTCGTTGGGTTGCCTCCCAACAAGCGCTATTGTTTAACGCCCTTAGCTAGGCAAAAGGTGATGGAATCACGTATAGTCATCTTTGGTGCTCAAACCATAAGTAGCCCCCATCATAGATTCATAAGACAATCTTATTTTCTTTCTAGGAAAATGCTCCATGCCCTTCTTTTGAGGAAATTGAAATCTAATATACCCTTCCTTCATATCGATGATAGCACCAATAGTCCTTAGGAAAGGTCTACCAAGAATAATGGGACATGAAGGATTGCAATCTATGCCAAGTACAATGAAATCCATGGGTACATAGTTCTTATTTGCAACAATAAGAACATCATCGATCCTTCCCATGGGTTTCTTGATAGTAGAATCCGCAAGATGCAAATTAAGAGAACGCTCTTCAATCTCATTAAAACCAAGAATATCACATAAAGACTTTGGAATCGCGGAGACACTAGCACCCAAATCACACAAAGCATTGCATTCATAGTTTTTGATTTTTATTTTGATAGTAGGTTCCCACTCATCATGTAGTTTTCTAGGTATAGAGACTTCTAATTCGAGCTTCTCTTCAAGAGATTTCATCATGGCATCTACGATATGAGCGGTAAAGGCTTTGCTTTGGCTATAAGCATGTGGAGAGTTTGCAATGGATTGCATCAAAGAAATGCATTCAAACAAGGAGCAACTATCATAATTGAATTCCTTGAAATCCAAAGTGGAAGTTTCATTACTACCCAATATTTTGATTTCTTCTACTCCACTCTCCACACCTTTATCATCAAGATAGGTGGACTCCGAATCATTGGGGCGTTTTTCAACCAAAGTGGATTCATATCCAGCCCCTTCATCAATAGGTTTGACACGCGAGAACAAAGATTCAAGAGGAGTCACACCAAGCACTTTAAAATCTTCGTGATTTGCATCACTAGAACGCACCCTTTTAAACCATTCATGCCTAGCGCGAATTTGGGCGGTTCTTTCTTTGCTCTCATTCATAGAGACACGCATAGCTTTTAAAGTTTCATCCAAGTTCACCTTGGGAGGAGCACATCTATCTTTCAAAGAATCAATATCACAAGACATCATATCAACGCTCTTAGCCAAATTTTCTATTTTGAGTAGTTTTTCCTCTATGGACGCATTGAAAATCTTTTGAGAGTTGATGAACTCTTTGATATTACTCTCTAAATCAGAGGGTAATTTGTTGTGATTTCCATAAGTGTTGTTGTAGGAATTGCCATAATTGTTAGCGGAGTTACTAGGAAAAGGCCTAGGAACATAGTTTCCTCTAAAAGCATTGTTGTTACCAAAATTGTTCCTACCAACAAAATTAACGTCCAAACTAGCATTCCTACTCTCAATAAAGGAAGATAGTGGCATGTCATTAGGATCTACAGGAGCATTTCTACTAGCAACCAAATTCATCAACTCGTCCATCTTAGCACTAAGCGAGTTAATTTCTTCTATAGCGTGTACCTTTTTGCTAGCAGGTGACCTTTCAGTGTGCCACTGAGAGTAGTTGGTCATGATATTGTCTAGGAGTTTTGTAGCGTCTCCTAACGTGATTTCCATGAACGTTCCACCTGAGGCGGAGTCCAAGATATTGCGAGCAGCAAAATTCAAACCACCGTAAAAGATTTGTAATAATCCACAAACTCAAGCCATGAGCGGGACAATTTCTAATCATTAACTTCATCCTCTTCCAAGATTGTGCAACGTGTTCATGATCAAGTTGCTTAAAATTCATGATATCGTCACGTAGGGAGATAATCTTAGCCGGCGGAAAATACTTGGATATGTAAGCATCTTTGCACATATCCCAAGAATCGATACTTTTTTTAGGCAAAGAAGAAAACCAAGTTTTTGCGCGATCTCGCAACGAGAAAGGAAAAAGCTTCAACTTAATCACGTCATTATCCACATCTCTTTTATTTTGCATATCGCAAAGTTCAATGAAGGTATTGAGATGGGATGCAGCAACTTCACTAGGAAGGCCAGAGAATTGCTCTTTCATAACAAGATTCAGCAAGGCAGCGTTGATTTCATACGATTCCGCACTAGTGCCGGGAGCAATCGGAGTACTAATAAAATCATTATTATCGGTACTCGAGAAGTCCAAAGTTTGGTGTTTTCAGCCATGATGACTTCAACAAACCAACAAGAACACAAGCAAGCAAGAAAACTGGCAATGGAGAACAGCAAAAACGCGAAAGAAAACGGCAAGGGAGAAAGGCAAATGAAAACGACAAATGTGAAGTGGGGGAGAGGAAAACGAGAGGCAACTGGCAAAAAGGTAAATGCAAGAGATGAGTTTGTGACACCTACTTGGATAGATCTTGACTTGATCTCTCCCCGGCAAGGGCGCTAGAAATCCTTCTGCTACTGCGACAACAGACCTTCCCTGGCAACGGCGCCAGGAATCCTTCTGTCACGGGTTACGCCTATAGGGACTTCCTTGGCAAATATGCAAAGGATTTCCCCGCGGCCTTGGATCCTTGCGTTGGTGTTCCCTTGAAGAGGAAAGGGTGATGTAGCACAGCGGCGGTAAGTATTTCCCTCAGTTTTGCGAACCAAGGTATCGATCCAGTGGGAGGTGCTCGTCAAGTCACAAGTACCTGTACAAACACAAAGAGCTTGCACCCAACGCTATGAAGGGGTTGTCAATCCCTTATAGATTGTTTGCAAAGTGAGAACTGAAAGCAAAAAAGTAAACAAAGCAAAGTAAAAGCAAAAGTGAAGACGATAGTTGTGAATAGACCCGGGGGCCGTAGTGTTCACTAGTGGCTTCTCTCATGAAAGCAAGTAGACGGTGGGTGAACGAATTAGTGTCCAGCAATTGATAGAACCGCGCAAAGTCATGACGTCATCTATGGCAATGATTATATCTATAGGAATCATGTCCAAAACAAGTAGACCAATACTTTCTGCATCTACTACTATTACTCCACACGTCGACCGCTATCCAGCATGCATCTAGTGTATTAAGTTCATAATAACAAGAGTAACACCTTAAGCAAGATGACATGATGTAGATGGACAATCTCATATCTAGATAAAATCCCATCTTGTTACCCTTGATGGCAACAACACGATACGTGCCTTGCTGCGTCCTCTATCACTGGGAAAGGTCACCACACGGTATGAACCCAAAACCAATCACTTCTCCCATTGCAAGAATCATAGATCTAGTTGGCCAAACAAAACCCAAGACTCGAAGAGACTTACAAGGATATCAAATCATGCATATAAGAAATCAGTAAAGACTCAAATATAAATCATAGATAATCTGATCACAAATCCACAATTCATTGGATCTCGACAAACACACCGCCAAAGCGGATTACATCGGATAGATCTCCATGAAGATCATGGAGTACTTTGTATTTAAGATCCAAGAGAGAGAAGAAGCCATCTAGCTACTAACTACGGACCCGTAGGTTTGAAGTGGACTACTCACGATTCATTGGAGAGGCGATGATGTTGATGTAGAAGCCCTCCAACTCCAAAGTCCCCTCTGGCAGGGCACCGGGAAGGGTCTCCAGATGAGATCTCGCGGAAACGGAGGCTTGCGGCGGCGGAAAAGTGTTTTCGTGGATGCCCTGATTTTTTTGGATTTTAGGGAATATATAGGCGCAAGAGCTAGGTCAGGGGAGCGCTAGGGAGGCCACAAGCTTGGTAGCCGCCCCCCCTGGTGGCGGCTACAGGGCTTGCGGTCCCCCTGTGGCTTTCCTGCCTTGGCCCTCAAGTCCCCCGATCTTCTCCTGTTCTGAAAAAAATTATTTCGGGGATTTTATTCCATTTGGACTCCGTTCCGAAATCAGATCTGAAAAGACTCAAAAACACAGAAAAAACAGGAACTGGCACTTGGCGCTGGATTAATAAATTAGCCCCAAAAAAGATATAAAAGGTACATAAAACATCCAAAGTTGACAAGATAACAGCATGAAACCATCAAAAATTATAGATACGTTTGAGACGTATCACATAACAAGCTCAAAATAAGAAAACTATTGTAATCAACCTCTTCCTCTACTTCTTCTCCTTCTTCTTCTCCTCCTCCTCCTCCTCCTTCTCCTTCTCCTTCTCCTCCTTCTTCTTCTTCTCCTTCTTCTTCTTCTCCTTCTCTTCTTTCTTCTTCTCCTTAGCTTATTTTCCCAACAAAGACACACTTAGCTAATTATCCTCTAAACTGACATAATTAGCTAATTTAGCTCAAAAATGACATAATTTGCTACTTTAGCTCGAAAATGAAATAATTAGCTTAGTTAGGTCAAAAATGGCATAAGAACATTTGTTAGATAATAAATGTAACATAGTTAGCTTATTTTCATCCAAAATGACATAATTAGCTTAGTTAGGTCAAAAATGGGATAATAACCTTGGTTAGCTCAAAAAGGTCATATACTTTTCTTATTTTCCTTGAAAATGACATAATAAGCTCAAAAATGTCATATATTGTTCTTCTTCTTCTAACTTTCTTATTCCCATTTTGTAGATTAGATTTACTACATGGAAGCTGGCATTGATGGAGTGCTTTGGTTATTGTTTTCATTTGAGTTGATGAACAATGTGGAACTATACATATGTATATATGGATGAACAGTGTAAAACTTTGTACGTTGGTTCTTTCGATGTATGTGCTATGATTTATGAACAAATGGCATTGATGAACTTTATATGTATATTATATGTGTGTTATGAACTATATATATATATATATATATATATATATATATATATATATATATGTTGTGAACTATATGTAATATATGTGCTGTGAAATATATGTATATCATATAATTGATGTGAAATAACATAAAGTAAATAAAACAGTGACAATATGGGCTCTTTACCGTCTGACAGCTGATGGCAAAGGCCTTTGCCATAAGCTGGCAGACGGCAAAGAGGCCATGTGACACATAGCTGTGCAAACTAGGCAGCTGCCCATATGGGTACTTTGCCGTCTGCTTGAGCCTCAAGCAGACGGCAAAGAGGCTACAGAAGGTACACGGCAAAGAGGCTACATAAGGCAGACGACAAAGAGGCTAGGAAGGCACACGGCAAAGAGGCTAAAGAAGGCAGACGACAGAGGCTAAGAAAGCAGACGACAAAGAGCTCCTTTAGCACCTAACGGAGCAGCTGCATGTGGGCTGTCGTCTAAACACCTTTGCGGTCTACTTGCACCTCTAGCTGACGGAAAATCCCTTTGTCATCCGCTTTGTTTAGGCAGACGACAAAGAAGGACATTTACCGACGACAGTAGTCGTAGAAGTTTTGCCGAAAGTTGGCTGAAGGCAAAGGCCTTTGTCGACAGACGGCAAAGAAGTTGATTCCTTTAGTATAAGTGACTCTCCCATTCCTCCGATTAGTTCTTGATTTAGTTGTTCATATTTTGCATATTTTTTTGCACTAGGTGCTACTGAGAATGAGCTTGCATGTTGCATTCTTTAAATTCCAAGTAGTATGAATGCTAGATATGGCCTCTAGTTATATATATGAGTAGTTAATACCAATCTTACAAAGTTTTATTGACATAATTTTGTGGCCCAAAAATTTCAGAAATTTGTTGATAGGGAAATGAACTTCTTTAAGAGGGGATCTTATAGTCGAAGTCCCAAAGGAGTTGTTGGCAGGAACCAGGACCAGGACATCAATATCTTTCACATCGTGGAAGTTAGGTCGTGTGAATGGCCACACATCCCTTTCATAAGAGAAGCAGGTTTCCACCAAGAGTTCATGCAATTCATTGCAAATGAGGGGCTGACCAACTTCCTCGCACATGAGTGTGATCAATACTATCTCCTTACAAATACCTTTGTGCAAAATGTCTATTTCACAAATAGGCCTGGTGCTTCCATGGTACACTTCGATTTATATGAAACACATTATGAAATACCACTCTGTGAATTTTGTGAGATATAAGGGGCATATAAAGCACCAGGGCCACTAGTTTACACTTTGCATTTGTGCATTACTTCCCTTTATCCATAGGCAAATGTTTAACTCCTATGAGTCAGGGTGGTGGTCTCAGTGCCCCCACCCTCGCTATATTGTATTGCCCACTATATGGTGATAACACTTACAACTTTGGAGATATTGTCGTGTGCTACTTGCATCTAAGCAAAATAAACGGCAAGGTTCATGGTGGTATTTATGCCACCTGTTTAACAATCATGCGAGGAACGGATATACGATCATGCCACCAGATATAATTGCTTACCGGAATGAGTTAGTTGAGGCGGAGGACACAGCTCACGCATGGGACGCTCAAGTACCTCATCCCAACTACTCTCCTCCGGGACCAGATGGCTACTATGGATGGTGATCAGCCAACTAGGCAAAAGCCTAAGCTTGGGGGAGTACATATTTCTCACCGATATTACATTCATGTTCACACACTTCAAATAAATTGTCACTGTTCATCCTCTTTCATTTTACAACCATGTTAGTTTTTATTTTTCTACTTTCTTCTTGTGTGTTTGAAAAACTTTGAAAATCCAAAAATATTTCTTGCTTCTTAAGAAGTTTTATTTCTATTCTACTTAGCTCGTGGTATTAAAAGGAAATTCAAAAGGATTTCCTTTGCATGTTGGGAGCTTTCCCGTGTACAAAAATTTTCTCGTTCCTATTTTTCTTTGTTTATTTGCTTCCTTCTTAAAAAATAAGAACTCAAAAAATATTTCAGTGTGTTTCTCTGAATTTCTTTTCTTTTGATTGAGTCACTGAAAATGTTGAGTGGCTCTGATATGCGTTTATGTTAATACAACAAAAGAGCCAAAGTTACCATGTCTTCTCATTTGTATAAACTACCTTGCAGATTCCAGCTTAGTTCATGACACTCCTCCACTATTATTATTATCACATCGTTCGGTCATCCAAGTGAAAGGCAATAATGACGATATTTGATGAAGTGATCGTGGCAAAGGAAGATGGTACGGACTCTCGTTGTTTTTTATTTTTCAAATATGTTTAGCTAATTCTATCTTGATTCAGTATATCATGAGTAAACATGTTTATGATGACAATTAGATATTATAGTTCTCATGCCATGCTTAAATAGCTAGGATTGGATAATGATCTAACTTATGAGTCAACATATATGCATTAAAATGGTTATGATGTGGTAAGTTAGTATGGTATTTCCCTCTGAGTAATTCAAGTGGCTTCATTTGGCGCATGTGCAAACATGTAGTTGATTCAAAACCAATGCGTCCTTCATGATGTTTAAATTCGGAGTGTTTATATCCTACTCATCCTAATGATCATTGTTAATTATTTGCAATGCATGATTATGACCATGTTCGCTCTCTAGCTCGTCGCACCTCCATCTATTGCTAGCCTTCATGTGTTCCAAGCGGGAATGTTGCTTGTGAATCCAAACTCTGAAACCCAAGTTGTTCCACATCATTCCACCATACCTACCTATATGCGGTATTACTCTGCCATTCCAAGTAAATTTGCACGTGCCGCCTCTAAATATTCATATAAAAATCTCTTTTGTGTCCTCGTACCGCTCATGGAGCGTTGGGGCGGTCGATATCTTCCATGCCAAGCGGATTATTCTCAAGGTAGACGTTTATTTGCCTATCATTGAGCGAGAGACGCTAGTAAAAAAGGATGCCTTGTCCTGCATAATCAAAAATAATTAAACGAAACTCATGGGACAGTTGGTATGTTGGCTGGCATGTGTGGATTCGGTTAGCCATGGTTTTTGAATGGATGGTGGAAAGGAGTAAACTTTACAATTTCCTTTGGGAATCCATAATAATCTGTTTAGCATGGAACATATCAAAAACTCTATCGTAACATTGACAGAAAAAAGCACACCACCCGAAATTACAATTCATCTCTATTTTAAACCTTGAGCTATGGCACCTATGCAAATCAATGCATCCCTCTATGAAGGGCCTTCCTATTTCCTTTGACGTTATTTAATTTTTATTCTTGAGTGATCACCTTCTAATTAAAGCACCAGACCTAAGAGCACTATTGCCATTCTTACGGATTGAGTCTACTTGATGTTCGATGTCAATATTTTCTACCCTGAATTATAATGTTTTGTCGCTGCTTGAACCTCAGAGGTGCTCTGCATTTATGTGTTGCGGTCTAAGAAAGGGCTAGTGAAATACCCTGTCATCATATTATATCATGATTATTTTGACAAATTGTTAGCATGTGAGATATTTTACTATTTCTTGCTAGTCGATTATTTATTGCCATGTGTAAATATGATGTTTAAATGTTATCATGGATATGGTTATTTTTTATTTATGCTAAAAACCTGAACACTAGCTAAACCTACATATAACAACGAGAACAAGAGAGTTTGTAGAAGTTTTCTTCTTCACTTTTAGCTTATCAACTAAGTTGATTCAGGACAAGCAATGAGTTAAGCTTGGGGGAGTTGATACTTCTCAAATGTATCTACTTTTCCAAACTCTTTCGCTTTAGTTTTCGATCCTAATTTGCATGATTTGAATTAAACTAACCCGGACTAACGCTTCTTCAGTAAAACTATTGTGGTGTTATTTTTGTGGAGAAATAAAATTTCTCGGAATCATACGTAAATTTTTGTGAATTACTTCTGAAATATATGAAGAATTATGGAATGAAGACCTGCCTGAGGGGGGCTGCCTGTGGGCCACAAGCTAACACGGCATGCCCATCTGCTGGGAACGCCTTGTTAACTTGTGGGGACCATGTTTCTCCCGTGACCCTAAATCCAGTCCTATAAATTCACATATTTGGAGAAAAATAGGAGAGAAAATTTCATCATGTTTTATGAGACGGAGCTGCCGCCACCTCGTGTTCTTCCTACGGAGGGTTAATCTGGAGTCTGTTTGGGGTTTCGGAGAGGGGGGGTCCATCGCTGTCGTCAGCACAAACCCTTCTTTATCAACTTTTCCATGATGCTCACCACCAGGATTTAGTAGTTCCATTGTAGGCTTTCTGTACGGTGATTCCATTAGATTAGATTGATCATTTTATTGAGTTATTTTGATAGGGCGTGATCCCTTGTATCCACTATGTTCTGAGATCGATATTACTATAACTTTGCTATGCTTAATGCTTGTCACTAGGGCCCGAGTGCTATGATTTGAGATCTGAACCTATGACATTTCTCTGAATATGAAAGTGTTTAGATACTATCTTGTAAGTTGTATGCACCTATTACATGTTATGATCCGCACCCACCAAGGTGATAATTATTGGGAGTCTCTCCTGTGATTGGCATAGTTTGAGGAGTTCATGTATTCACCATGTGTTAAAGCTTTGTTCATCTTCTCTATTAACAGGGGCCCTTAATATCCATTAGTTTCCTTATGGACGTCGCTGCCACAGGAGGGGAGTATAAAAGATGTCATACAAGTTCTTATCGCAAGCACGTATGACTATATACGAAATATATGCCTACATTATATTAATGAATTGGAGCTAGTTCTGTGTCGCTCTAGTGTGTTACTAATACATGATTGATTTCATCTAAATCATTGTCCATTGCCTGTCCATGTGCCTATATTTTACATATACTGAATCTTGCTAAGTTACTATTGTTGTTTCTACTATCACAACTACTTCAAAACTGATGTTGTCACTATTACCGCTACAACTACTACTACTACTACTACTTTTCTATGCTACTAAAATATTTGTTGCACAGATATATACCAAGTGTGGTTGAAGTGCCAAGTCAACTTCTAAGGACGATAAATATTTTTGGCTCCCCATGTATAAAATAAAAAATCCGGGTGCAATACTACCTGCAAAGACCGTTGCAACCCCTTATAGGTGTGGGTTATCATCAGCTGCTATCGGCTACCAGCATGGCCGCCACCCCATCAGCGTCATCGGCTACCAGCATGGCTGCCACCCCATCACCGTCTGCCATTACTAACGCCCCACGAGTGGCCACCTTGGCCGCTACCACACCATAATCCTCTTTGGACACCACCCTACCATCAGCGGTTGGGGCCATCACC
This sequence comes from Hordeum vulgare subsp. vulgare, assembly GCF_904849725.1. NCBI lineage: Eukaryota > Viridiplantae > Streptophyta > Magnoliopsida > Poales > Poaceae > Hordeum > Hordeum vulgare. Next base: position 364,806,843 of record NC_058521.1, read on the forward strand.
CGCTCCACACCGCGGCCAGAAGGTGGCAGGAGGATGCCACCAAAGGCCAGTTGCTGATGATTTTCTATCAGCGCCCTTGCGTGCTACATCAACTTCCTTGATGAGGAGAAGGAGTGCTAGGTAGATAATGTATAGAATCTCATTGTCGTCACGGCCGTAGCAGAAGCCACAATAGTGGTGTGGAATGAGGAGATCTACACTGAGTCCCACCGCTTCATGGAGGCGCGCCACGAGCAGCGGAGGGCAGCATCAGTGTGTGACAGACTCGACTCCTCCTTCTTTGCCTATTACTAAATGTGCTCAGCACAGGAGATTTTCTTGGAACTGGTACAAAGCCCCTCCGCGGTAGTATTTAGGGGCTATTTTGTTCAGTTCATCTAACTATAGGTATGGTTCAACTGTAACGTGTACTTTAAATTAGCTAGTATATGTAGTTGAACTAGCTATTTCAGAACATGGTTGGCAACAATTAGGTAAAAGTTTGTTCGATTCATTTGTCGTGTTGAAAATTTTGCACAAAAATGACTACTTAATATATGAATGAAATTTATGTTTAGTGAATTCTAGTTGCAAAACTGCATCGTACTAGTGATTTTGTTCCTGCATAATTTGACAAATGTGAGTGTTACAATGTTGACAAATGATCATGTTACTAGAATGACAAATGCCAATGTTTCCAATTTGTTAATAGAAATTTACGATATATGAAAGATGCAAACTGAAACATTTGCAATGAGGGTGTGCATGCGGGTATTCAATCCTCCGCACGAGATTTCCACTTGGCTTAGTGGCGAAGGAACTAGACCCTCGGACTACATGTAGGTATTCAATCTGAAACATTTGCAATGAGGGTCAAAGGAAACACATGAGCATGTAGAGGACTACTCGCACGCCTTCCGCCTACTCAAACTGATGCCGTGACACTACCTCGTAGCTAATAAAGAGTGTGACGCGTGGAAACACATAAATGGTGTGTACAACATCCATAATTTATAAATAATATCCCTGTTTGCTATGGTAACGTGACAACTTTTTGTTCCAAAATGCCTTTGTCGGCTATTAATGTTTGCCCCTTCTCTCAAAGTGGACATGAAAAATACCACAAAATATTTTCCTACATTACGACGCCCTGACCAATTTCATAAATTTTGTGTGAGTTTTGGATTTATTATAATTTAAACATATATTCTCCATGTTGGCCCTAGGAGACATAATTGGAAATATGTCTCAAATTGGAAAAAAAGTTCATACAAATTGGAAACATGCCTTTGTGCCACGTCATGACACCATGCCAAGTTTCATGAATTTCTGATGAGGATTGGATATACATGAATTTAAAAACCAAGTTTATAAATGTTTGCGGTCCAGCCAAGATGCCGAGATATTTGAAATCCATTCTCGTTTCTTGCATGGGAACTAAACACGCAACCAGGGATAAGTACATCATTTTTAACCCATTTTATGCATCATACCTTGTGATTGTAGTTCAAATATAGTTCTGGATATTAAATGCATAGAAAACTCAATTAATGTATAAAAACAAGACTTACCCTTAATTATTCGATATTTTAACACTACACTCCTATTGTCTATGTTTCCTATCAAAACATGCATGTTCCCTATCAAAACAACAAAGCTTCTTGTGAGAAGCTCTAGTTTGAAAGAGGCTTGTGCCAAAACATGTCCCAAGTTCGACAATTTTTTACCATGACATATGTGTGCCTTGTCATGATACCATGCCAAGTTTCATGAATTTCTAATGAGGTTTGTATTTACAGGAATTTTAAAACCAAGTTTCTTAATGTTTGAACACGAGCCAAGACACCGAGATATTTGAAATTCATTCCCATTTATTGCACGGGACCTAAACATGCAGCCAAGGACACATATATGATTTTTAACCCATTTCCATGCGCTAAACCTTGTGAGTGTAGCTCAAATTTGAACTATGCACATTAAATGCCTAGAAAACTGAATTAATGTATAAAAAGGCCAAGCAAACCCTGAATAATTCCATATTTTAGCATGACGGTCATTTTTCTCTATGTTGCCTCTGGAAAAAAAAATTCAAGGTGATTAGAGGCAGGCATGTTTTTTCTCCCACAAAAGGTGAACGTTCCCTCCCGAACGAGATAGCTTCTTGTGAGAATCCCTCGTTTGTAAGAGGCTTGTGCTAAAATTTGTCCGAAATTGGTCAATTGTTTTACCACAAACCATATGTGCCATGTCAAGATACCATGCCAAGTTTCTTGAATTTCTCATGAGATTTGGATTTACTCGAATTTAAAAACATAGACTCTCAAAGTCTGTGCCCGAGCCAAAACACCGATACGTTTGAAATTCATTTCCATTTCTTGCATGGGACCAAAACATGCTGTCAGTGACACGTATATGATTTTCAACCCATTTCCGTGCACTGGACCTTGTTATTGTAGTTCAAATTTGAATTATGCATATTAAATGCCTCTAAAACTCAATTAATGTATAAATAAGTCCACATGAACCCTGAATAATTCCATATTTTAGCACGATGGTCATGTTGCTCTACATTGCCTCTAGAAAAAATTCAAGGTGAGAAGAGGTAGCAGATGGTTTTTCGCCCACAAAAGGTGAGCATTCCCTATCAAAACCACATAGATTCTGGTGAGAATCTACGATTTGTAAGAGGGTTCCAAAACTTGTTGCAAATTGGACAGTTTTTCCCATGGCACATATGTGCCATATCATGACACCATGCCAACTTTCATGAATTTTTTGAGGAGATTTGGATTTACTGGAATTTGAAAACGTAGATTCTCAATGTCTATAGCGGAGCCAAAACACCGAGAGGTTTAAAATTCATTCGGATTTCATCCATTGGACCAAAACATGAAACAAGCGACACATATATGATTTTGAACCCATTTTTGTGTCCTAGACCTTGTGATTGAAGTTTATATTTGAACTATGCACATTAAATGTTTAAAAAATGAATAAATATTTAAAGAGGCCAAATGAACCCTAAATAATTACATATTTTAACACACACTCCTATAGTTGCACGTTCACTACAGATAAATGTTACTGCAATCCAAACAACTTCCTTGGCGGACGTAACCTGATTTTTATTTTAAAACATTATGAAAATGAAGTACATTACAAACAGTTTATGATCGTGAACCATTTATGATCCAATATAAAATATCTTGGGCTAATACTCATGTATGGCTTACACTGAAAGCTTAGTCGTCTACAATCCAACGTCGGCGCGTCAACCACACAATCACACTTGCTCCCCAAGGCCATTTTATTGTTCAAACATTGCCGGTGAAAGATGGGGACATGGATCCGCATTGCAAAGGCGACTTTGGTGACCCACTACAGCCGAGCGCAGTCGAATCAGCCATGAGCGTTCTCACAACATCCATGAGCATGTCCGCAATCTCCGACAGGGCGGCTGCAGCCGCTGAAATGGCAGCTGCTGTGGCTAAGATGGTGGAAGCAACATACGCAATCGGGATAGCAAATTGCGAGAATTGCACAACAGTTGTTCGTTCCTTGGCGTATGTCATAGCCCTGATGGTGGTTGCTGACGCCAATGCCGAGGCCGCCGACTCGCAAATCGTGGTCGGTCACCGTACAAATAGCAGTGGCCTTCTCCAACGCCGGTCGGTAACCTACATGTGAAGGGACTGCAATCGTCGAGAATATTCGGGTAGCGGTCCTTTCAGCAATGGCCTCCCTATCTAAGATGGAGGTTGTCAATGTCTGGACCGCAACCACCCATGCCTGGCTCATGGCGGCCTTTCCCAAAATTATGACGAACATGGACAGCGAGATGGTTGCCGAGTATGTGGCAATGGATGCCATGCAGACCCTTTCCTCGGAGGTCATCGAGCCCAAGCCTCTCATGAAAGAGGTGGCAGAGATCCACGAGCATCATATGGAGCATTAGTCTTTTTTTAGTGCTAGTCTTTAGTTAGTGTAATTTTTAGGTCAACCAACTATGATTAATTGCTGGATTAAGTAAATGAGGGCTATGGTTTGGGCTCTTTTGTGTAGTACCGAAATTAGCAATTGATATTAAATTATGCAATGACATGGATGACCACTTTAACCATGGAGATTTGGACCAAATTTTTCCACCATATCCTTATTCCGTTTTCCAAATGAAAATAAAATTCAAGTACATCACACACAATTTGTCTGCATGAACCGTGTGCAATGTAGTATCCAATATCTTACGCGGGAAGCTTGGAGACAAAATTTGCACACTAAATCTCATCGCACACAAGGTAAACTATAGGATTCGTTTGTGATGTTTCGATATCGCACACAATTGTGAATAAGGGAGTGTGTATGATGACACTTTTCGCGACAATTTTTCATTGCACGGAACAAAAATCTTGGGCTACCTCGAAAATATCTACCTCCGTCTCCCTGGTACCAGCAAAAAGCTATATTTCCCATGTTTCCCCCTTCCTTTCGTAGTTTAAACCTTCACTTCTTGCTTCCAGCGCCGCCTCCTCACCGGCGACACTCCTTCCAGGTGCTCATCCTCGTCCATCTAGTTACATAATTCACACCTCCCCCATACACCGACCGCTGGCGTGACACCTTCTAGCCAAATCGCCTTCCAATCCGCAAAATAATCGTTGCTGAAAGCCATGGTGCATGCAGTATAGACATGATCTCAAGGAGCAGTTTGCAGATGTGAAGAAAATCGCAGCTGCACCCTTGGATGAGGCCGCGGTGGCTGCCATGTGTGAGGATATAACACCCAAGATGCAACCCTCTCCTTATTTTGGAACGAGGGCCTCATCAGGGATAGAATTGCATCTGGTCATTTCGCAAGAATGGATATTGTTACAAGTACATGTAAAGAAGAGATGAGTATATGTAATTGGCTTACACTAGCCACAAGCTAATCATGATCATCTCAATACCAACATACATTCAACCACCAATCAGCAGAGCAGTGTCTGACTACGGATGAAAAAAAATGATAAAAACAACGTCCATCCTTGCTATCCCAGGCCACTGGCCTGGAACCCATCCTATGATCGACGAAGAAGAAGAATAAGAAACTCCAAATAGAACAATCATCGCTCTCACGTCAAAGTATCGCTTTACATGTACATGCAACTGTGGTTGTAGTAATATGTGAGCCACAGGGACTCGGAATCTCATCTCCAAAGGTATCAAGACTAGCAAAGCTTAATGGGTCACATATGGTGAAGTGGTTAGGCTGCAACAAGCAACTAGGAATTTATTTGAGTGGCTAACATACGAGTACAAGAATAAGAGGAAGGTTGATCTACGCATAAAGGGATTGAACTAATGATAATCAAATGAATGATCCTAAACACCTACTTACGAGTCAAACATAACCCCATCGTGTCCTCCATCAGATTGGGAACTCATGTGAAGAGACAATGATGGTTACATACACAATTGTCAGAGTTTGTTTTAAGTTTATTTCAAGTTTGCTACGACCGGGTGTTAAACAAAGTTTCCAAGTTGCCACATAACCGCAGGCATGGCTTTCTGAAAGATATAAACCCTGCAGGGGTGCTCCAACTAGTCAATCAGAAACTATTACAAGCTGCCTTGGAGAGAAATCATCAACCTTGACATAGCCCGAGGTATCCTCGATATCCTAGTGCACAACAACTTCGATAAGAGTAAAAAAAATCCAGCAAAACCGTCCGGGAGGCCATGTCCCAATAGGAGCCGCACGTATCTCTTTCTCACGGCACTACTGGATGGGTCACACTATCATTCAAACCAAATCCTGAGTATCCCCATGGTGGCCCCGCAATCTGTGTGTTTGAGACCAACACCATCAGCACTGGACCCCTATATTATGTTGAATTAATCCACATGTAGCGCTAACTCCCTATGTGTTACTAACGATGTTCAGTATTATTATGTTGAGCCAATATAGTACCAATGTTGGGCCTTTCCAGAAGTGTTTTATCCCAAAACAAAAATCAAGGGGGTCCCATGACAACCCCAAACATATTAGTAGCGCTCAATATGGAACATAACACCGGCAAACAAGTATCTAGGGCGGAAAATATGGAACAAAACACCAAGCTAAAAGGCCAAGGCTTCCACCTTTTAAAAATATATATGTTAATTAAATTAAATAGCAACAATATTGTGACATATGAAGGAATCGAGGTTGTCACATGGGAAGCAACTTGCACCTGCAACTAGCAATGTTGTAAGAAGGACTAAGCAAGCGGTTACATAGCCAAACAATGGTTTGCTGGGATGTGGAGGGGTTAGAGGATTTTCATGGAAATGTTTGGAGGCTTGACATAAGAGGTGGTAGGCTGAAAGTCATAGTGATAGAAACGAGACAACTATCATAGCAACGACAGTAGTGGTATCTAGGGAAATGATCATCTTGCCCAAGATCCTCCTTGGAAGAAGAACGAATACATGAAGTAGATGAATTGACGTAGTCAAACAAATCCTCACACTCGGAAGTGGTTCGGAACTCTATCGAGAAGAAATATTCCAGAAACAAACAATCAACACACATTAAACACCACAACATATTCATGACATGATGTGTAAGAAATTATGATGCATGTCCATTTAATTATGCAAGGTATGGCAAAGCACAACAATCAACTTCTACATGTTAAGTGAGGATCAATATGCAACGAGTTGCATATTGATGAAGCTCGACATTCGGATTACTTAGTTCACTACCGGTTAGGTACACGACAACATTAAATGTTGTTAAATATGGGTGATCATGGCATAAGGTGAAGTTGGAATTAAGCAATTTTAAATTGAGAAGTAGAACATACGTATTATAAAATAATAACACTCCATATTTAAGAAAATGAAGTTAATGTTTTTAACTAAACAATCATTTTGAATGTTTTTAATCATGAGAAGAGGTGAAGCATGAACAAATACATCATCTAGGCATTTTTAATGAGGCCGAAAACAGCAAATAACAATTTGTAAGTGCATCTAGTGCCCCTTAGTGATTTTGGTGGTTTGAAGACTTATAGGTTAAGTATCCAATGTGTTTATGAGTGTACACAGGATCTATAAGTCGCAGAGGAGTTTGAAATATACGATGAATATCAACCCCTAAAAATGTATATCTTCGGCTGAAGAAATTGGTCTTCTGCTGAAGACTTTGATCGCGACGAAATTGCGATGAAATTGATATTACTCATCAAGATATTGAAGATGAGGAATTCGGTGTGTCCTGAAGAAAAACGATCCGAAGACTTATTCTTTCTGTTTCATTTTCTTCACTCTTGAGTCATGGGAACACCGTACTGTTAAAGGGGGTCGAGGTAACACTTCGGAATGAATTTCCTCATAATGCTCAACCCAAGCCTAATCCTACCAAAAGCCTCAAGTGAGGAATAAAAGAGACATAAGGACTCTCACAGTCGAGGGTCCCGACCGTTGCCGCAATTCGCGCCACATCCCCGATCTTATCCACACCAACGGTCATAATATTTAAGGGCATTAATGTCAAATCATGTCGGGATGCTCCCACGCTATAAATAGCCGCCCCCACAACAATTAGCGGGTTGGCTGCTCCACGAAAAACTGACACTTGTCATTGAGAGCAACCCAAATTCCTCAGAGTGTTCGAGAGTAAATCATTAGTGAGGAAATACCCCAAACACCAAACCACAAACCAAAACCAAGTGCTTGAGCATCACGGGAGAATTTTTTCCTGTGTGGAACCGAAGCCTTTTACCTTTGAGGACTGTGCATCCTCCAGACGGTTAGGCGTCATGGTCTAGAGAAATCCAGCAGTCAATTGTGGATCGCCGGGTGACCGAGTTTCTGAGGGTTTGGAAGTCTGCCCTGAAGATTTACCACGAGAGTTGAGTGAGGACTGTGTGTCCTTTGCTGAAGGAGAATACGGTAGGGACTATGTGTCTCGGGACTATGTGTCTTTTGGTTCCAATACCAAGCCGCTCAAAACCAGATGTACAACTGTCACAGCAGTTGGAACTGGGTCATCAACCACTGTCTTCACTTTGATATGGGTTCTATTTCTTCAACTCTTTCAATTCCTCAATATTGTATCTTGAAGATTTTCCTTTTCTCTGTTTGAAGAATTTGCTGAAGACTTTCTCTGAATTTCCTCAACCTCAAATTCTTCCCGCGAGTTAATCATCACCTGTTTACTCTGTGCCTGCGTACTGTGCAAACTGTTTTTCATATTCCTCATGTTGAAAAATGTTGTAGTGATACTTTATACCCCTGATCCTTTGTTGTTGCACCACAAGTTATTCATTAGTGAGGAATTTCCTCAAAAGGAATTTCCTCAGTGATGAAATTCTAAAAATCTCCTATTCACCCCTCTAGTCAATATAACGCACTTTCAATTGGTATCAGAGCAAGGTACTCCCTTGTTCTGTGTGATTTTGGTTTAACCACGTGGAGTTTTAGTTATGTCGAGTGCAGGCATGATCAAGGTTACTTCAGGATGTCCTACTTTCGAAGGAAAGGACTTTCCCTTCTGGAAGACCAAGATGCAGATGCATCTACAAGCTATTGACAATGATCTCTGGTATATTGTGGAACATGTTGTTCCCCTCATCACTGCTTCTGTCTCTGCCGCTGATGTGAAGAAATTCAAGCAACTTGAATCTCAAGCGAACAATATCATTTGTGGCCATCTGAGCAAACGTCAGTATGGCAGAGTGAGTGCTTTGGGCTCAGCAAAACAAACCTGGGAAAGGCTGTCCAAAGTCAATGAAGGAGTATCAACTCAGCGTGACTCTCGTGTTGATGTTCTTCGCAATCTCTTCAATCGCTTCAAGAGGCTTGACAATGAAAGCTGCCAAGATAACTTTGGTCGCCTCACTGACATATCAAATGAACTACAAGCACTGCGAGCTCGAGACATTACTGACCATGAAGTTGTCAAGAAACTGCTAAGATCTTGGGATTCTTCATTTGATACTTTAGTTCTGATGATTCAAGAAAGACCAGACTACAAGATGCTTGATCCTGCTGATATACTCGAAAGACTCAATACTCATGAATTCCAACACGAAGAAAAGAGAGATCTATATGGACCAAGCTATTCTAGACCTCGTGCACGGAAGGCCAAAGCAATTTCCTCATCTGAAGAAGAAGACTTGGATTGCAGCATTGGTGATCCTGAAGAACTTGGGCAGGAGCTTGCAATGCTTGTGAGGAAATTCCAGAAGTTTACAAGACGTGGCCAGTTTGGTAAATCTTCAAGAAGAAATATGAGGAAATCAGAATCTTCATGTGAGGACTACAAGAAAAGAACCAGCTACAAATGCAAGAAATCAGGTCACTATATTGTTGATTGTCCTCGTTGGGTGAAGGAATCAAAGAAGAAGAAATAGAAGGATGAAAGTTCTGACGACTCGAAGAAAAAGAAGAAATCTTCAAAATCCTCATCCTAAAAGTCCACATCGCACAAGAAGACTAGTTTCAGAAAGACTCGGGCACTTATTGGCAAGGAAATGGATTCTCACGCAGAATCTGAGGAATGTGATGAAGAGGAGGGTTCTGAAGAAGACCCAGAATCTGGACAGGCTAGTCTTGCACTAGCTACCACATTCGTCAACAAGTCAATCTTCAACCTTGAAGAAAACAACAATGCCATCCACACTGATGACTATGCTGATTACTTCGCTCCAACCTATTGCTTCATGGAAAAAGGTTCAAAGTTATCGAAGATACTTCCTCCTCTCATTCAAGTGACTATGAACCTGATGATTATAAAAAACCAAGTTACAGTAAACTTGCCAACATTGCAACTAAACAACAAACTGCCCTTGAAAAGCTTTAGAAACTGGTAGACAGAAGTGACGACCTGTTGAATGATGAAATGAATCTTACCCAAATCCTCACTGAAGATTTGAAAAGTCTTCAGTCCAGATTTGATAATCTTCAAGATCGTCATTGCACACTCCTGGACGATCATGAGAAACTTTCCTATGAATTTCTTCAAAGGAAACTTGATCTTGAGAAGTTGAGGATGTCTCATGATAATCTTCGAATGGAAAATGATTCATTACTAGCTCAACAGATCAGTGCCACTCAGGTTGAATTCATTCCACCATGTCTTAAATGCATCGAACGTGAAACTGCCAATTCTGCACCAGAATCATCAAATGCTTCTATTGCTACAAATTCTTCAACTGCTCATGTGGTATCAAATTCCTCACTTGAGGAAACCACAAACGTCACTGACGAAAATGCACGGTTGAAGGAATTGTATGTGACAGGCATGTACAAAAGTCTCAAAGGGCACCAAACCCTCTGTGATGTGCTCAAAAAGAAGATTTTGGACAAGAACCCGAGGAAAGAAGGAATTGCCTTTGAGAAGAAATTGAATGCTGATGGATCATACTGGAAACCTGAGCAGTATCCCAAAACCTCATGGGTTGCTGCTAAAGGGCCTCCTGTTGATCCATCCAATCAAACAGGTTTTGCATGTGAATTATCCTATTCCTCAGATGAGTCATTTGACTCCAACTATAAACTGTACAAAAATCAATCTAGTGAAGTATTTGCTCGATATGTTGGTACTAACTACAGGAATGGACCACCCGCGAGCAAAATCTGGGTCCCCAAAAGTTGCCTTGAAAATCTCCAGGTGAATGTCCTCATGACACCACCTATGAAGAATCTGAACCCCAGATCAAATTCCTCAGGAGGATCAAAGTCTTCAAGAGGATCAAAATCCTCAACTGGTCAAAACTATACTCGTACTCGTGCTAATGCTACTGATATGCAGGGAAATTACAAGGGATATGAATATAAGCATTATTCCTCAAATCATTATGTTCATAAATCCTCAGAGAACTTCTCTGCCTATTCATTTGAGTACTCTAACCCACCTACTGTTAAGAGAAGTGCATTAGCTTCAATGCCCCCTTTCTCATATGGTGCTCACAGGATGATGAACTCTTTACCACCCCTTCAGATGTGGGTGGTGAAGAAATTGAACTAATCACTACTGCAGGTCAGGTCTCAGATGAAAATCATCAAGTGAAGAATTTGCTGGAGACCTGAGGAAAATGCTTGATAGGATGCAAGCTAACATTGATGAAATGAAAACATTTCACACGTCCTCAAAATTACTGTTTATGATGAAATTCCTATCTAATGAAATTGATATCATATTCTTCAAGTCTGAAGCATATGAGATGGTCAGCTGTACTAATTCATCTGCAGGATGACAAACTGAAGAGTACTGAGTGGGTTCTTGATAGTGGTTGCACACACCACATGACTGGTGACAAAAGCTTGCTGATGAATATGCCACTGACTCCATCACCACTGAAGCAAATCACTTATGCTGACAAAGGTGAAAGCAAGGTATTGGGACTTGGCAAAGTGGCTATTTCCAAGGACAAGCACATGGACAAAGTGATGCTTGTTGAATCCCTTGGGTTTAACCTCATGTCTGTCTCAATGCTTTGTGATCTTGATATGGTAGTTATCTTTGGAAAATATAGATGTGTTGTCATCATGGAATCTGACAGATCCAAAGTCTTCAAAGGTGTTAGAAGAGGGGATTTGTACATTGTTGATTTCTCTACAGGTCCTCAACCAGCCACTTGCTTATTAGCAAAAACCTCAGAAGGATGGCTATGGCATCGAAGACTTAGTCATGCAGGCATGAGGAATTTGCACACGCTGGCGAAGAAGAAACATGTCATTGGCATCGAATCAGTCAAATTCCTCAAGGACCACCTCTGCGGCGCTAGTGAATGTGGAAAAATAACCAGATCCAAACACCCCTCGAAGACTATCATGACCACTACTCGTCCATTTGAATTGCTTCACATGGATCTATTTGGACCTACCCATTATGCCACTCTAACAAATGCAGCATCTTTATACGTCTTTGTCATAGTTGATGATTATTCCAGATACACTTGGGTGCTTATCATTCTGTATAAAACTGAAGTGCGGGAAGTCTTCAAACGATTTTCCTCAAGGGCCTCGACAAACTTCGGCATCAAGATCAAACACGTCAGGAGTGATAATGGGACCGAATTCAAAAACACTGGTCTTGATGCTTATCTTGATGAACTTGGTATTACTCACGAATTTTCTGCTCCTTATACTCCTCAACAGAATGGCGTCGTCGAAAGAAAGAACAGGACTATGGTTGAAATGGCACGGACCATGCTTGAAGAATATCAGACTCCTCGTTGTTTCTGGCCTGAAGCAATCAACACTGCTTGCCATATTATCAACAGGGTATATCTTCACAAATTCCTTAAGAAAACCTCATATTAACTCCTCACTGACAAGAAACCCAATGTAAGTTATTTCAAAGTCTTCAGTGCAAAATGCTGGATTAGAGATCCTCACCATAGCTCATAGTTTGCACCTAAGGCACATCACGGTTTTATGCTTGGTTACGGAAAGTCCTCGCACACCTACAGAGTCTTCAACACCTATCACAACAAGGTTGTTGAAACTGTAGATGTGTATTTCAATGAAACTAATGGCTCGCAAAGAGAGCAATTGCCTCCTGATGCAGATAAATTGTCTCATGAGGAAGCAATCAAGCTCAAAGCTACTGAAGACATTGTTCCTACTGAGGAAATTGCTGAAGATATCACTCCCAATACTGATGAAAATCAAGAAGATGCTCCTGAGGAAATTGCTCCAAAACAAATTCCTCAGCCCAGATGAAATCCTCAACCAGCTCATCCGAGGATTGTAAATGAAGTAGAACTTGACAAAATCCTCAATGACACCAACGTGCTAGGTCCTCTCACTCGCTTCAAAGCTTCACACTTAGTTAACTTTTGTGGGCATTCTTCTTTTGTGTCTATCACGGAACCTTCAAAAGTTGCCGAGGCTTTCATGGAACCTGAGTGGATTCAAGCCATGCAAGATGAACTTCTTCAATTCAAGCTAAATGATGTGTGGGAGCTCGTCAAACGACTAGATCCTCACAAGCACAATATCATCGGTACCAAGCGGATTTTCCGAAACAAGCAAGATGAAGATGGTCAAGTGGTGAGGAATAAGGCACGGCTTGTAGCCCAAGGCTTCACACAGGTTGAAGGAATTGACTTCGATGAAACTTTTGCACCTGTTGCTAGACTTGAAGCTATTCGAATACTACTTGCTTGTGCTAATCATCATAACATTACCTTATATCAAATGGATGTGAAAAGTGCATTCCTCAATGGTAAGCTTGAGGAAGAAGTATATGTTGCTCAGCCCCCAGGTTTTGAGGATCCGAAGAATCCACACAAAGTCTTCAGACTCAAAAAGGCGCTCTATGGTCTCAAGCGAGCCCCTCGTGCGTGGTACAATACATTGAAGGAATTCTGCATGAAGAAAGGCTTCAAACCTGGTTCACTCGATCCAACACTTTTCACAAAATCATATGACAATGAACTATTTGTGTGTCAAATATATGCCGATGACATCATATTTGGCTGTACTGACAAACGTTACAGTGACGAATTTGCTTACATGATGAGTGAAGAATATCAGATGTCTATGATGGGGGAGCTGAAATTCTTCTTAGGTCTTCAAATTCATCAACAAGGAAATGGCATCTTCATATCACAGGATAAATACCTCAAAGATGTTCCGAGGAAATTCGACATGCATGAATGCAAAGGAGCCAACACTCCCATGCCTACCAACGGCCACCTCTGCACTGACGAAAATGGTAAAGAATTCGATCAGCATGTATATCGCTCAATGATTGGTTGTTTATTGTATTTATGTGCATCTAGGCTAGATATAATGCTTAGTGTTTGCATGTGTGCACGTTTTCAAGCAAAACCGAAGGAATCACGCCATAAGGCTGTGAAGCATATTCTTTGATACTTAGCTCACACACCAACACTAGGATTATGGTACCCCAAGGGCTCAAATCTTCATATTGTGGGATATTCTGATTCTGACTATGCTGGTGACCGTGTGGATCGCAAGTCAACTTTATTTAAGATTAAATATTATTTAATCAGATTAGTTTAGTGGGGGACCCGCGTGTCATACTCTAATTATGTTAATTAATTATTTTAACTAATATATCTATTTATTTATTTAATAAAACATTATTTTTATTATTTATATTAACTAATGCGTGGGGCCTCCGTGTCATAGACAGCGGGTGCATTGGCCCCACCGGTAAGTGACCTAAGGCCATTTACTCATCTTTTTTATTAGATACCTAACCGTGCAAATACCGTATTCCTCTAAATATCCATATACGCGAATACATACATCACATCTCATACATACATACATACATACGCATTTTATACATCATTTATTTTTATTGACTTTTCTCTATCAACACTCACCTCTCTCTCTCTCTGTTAACAGGGAACAACTCTCTCTAACTCCACCTAGAAGAACACAAACTTCAAATCTTCCTACCGGAGTCCACCGTCGACGGATCGAGGCCCCGTTTGCCGGAACGGAACCGGGACGGCGAGGAGATCGACACGGTGGGAGGAGCCCGAGGAGGGGCTCACCGACGGTGACGTGACGGCCCGGTGAAGCCGGAGTTCGCACGAAGGTGACGGTGGAGACGACGTGGAGGCGGTGACGGTGACGGTGACGATGGTGGTGACGTGCCGGCGAGGGGGAGCCGGTCGGATCCGGCGAGATGATGACGTCTCCCTGCCCGGTCCCTCCCGGACCGAGCGGGAGATGGCCGACGGGGGGGCCGGGGCTCGCCGCGGGGAGGAGGAGGCCGAGGGGCGGCCGGGGCTCGCCGCTGGAAGGAGGGTCGTGGGGGGGCTGCCGGCGGGAGGAGGAGAGGCCGCCAGGGTAGAGGCCACCGGCAGGAGGAGGTGGCCGTGAGAGGGGGGACCGCCGGGGTAGGAGGAGGCGGTGGAGAGGATGGAGGGAGGGGGGGCGACGGGATCTGGGAGGGAGGGCGTGGCGACGTGGGAGTGGGGGGCTCGGCAGGGGAGGGGCGGTCTCGTGGGGGTAAGGGTGGGGGCTCTCGGTTGGTGTGGGGGGCCGAGAGAGAGAGATTCACGGGATGGGGAGGGAGTGCTGTCGGTGGGTGGGGTGGGGCCCCCCCACGAGGGGGGTGGCTGGCGGCGGCGCCCAGGGGGGGGGAGGGAGTTGGCGTGGGAGGCTGCTCGCCAGGGGGGGCGCGCTAGGGTTGCGGGATGAGGGGGGGTGGCCGGCTGGGCCTTGAGCCCAGTTGGGCCGGTTGGGGGTTGTTTTCCTTTTTTTTTGATTTGTTTTTGTTTTGTTTTACCCTTTTCCTTTTCTTATTATTTCTTTCTTTCAGTTTTCTTTTCTTTCTTTTAGCATTATTATTTCTTTAATACTTTCCTTTTTTTTACATATATATTCTTTTAATATTTGCAATGAACTCATAACGTACTCTCCTTTTGTTTTAAATTTTTGGATCCGGACAAACTCGAATCAACGCGGGTCTGAGGTGGGAATTCGATGACGTGGCATCATTAGCGATTGATCACTGTAGCTTAATTACAATAATTACTGTTGCAAAAGTCGAGGATGTCACAATGATGCTCAACCCAAGCATAATCCTACCAAAAGCCTCAAGTGAGGAATAACAGAGACATGAGGACTCTCATAGTTGAGGGTCTCGACCATTTCCGCAATTCGCGCCACATCACCGATCTTATCCACACCAACGGTCATAATATTTAAGGGCATTAATGTCAAATCATGTCGGGATGCTCCCAGGCTATAAATAGCGCCCCCACAACCATTAGGGGGTTGGCTGCTCCACAAGAAACTGACACTTGTCATTGAGAGCAACCCAAATTCCTCAGAGTGTTCGAGAGTAAATCATCAGTGAGGAAATACCACAAACACCAAACCACAAACCAAAACCAAGTGATTGAGCATCACTGAAGAATTTGTTCTTGTGCGGAACTGAAGCCTCTTACCTTTGAGGATTGTGCATCCTCCAGACGGTTAGGCGTCATGGTCTAGAGCAATCCAGCAGTCAATTGTGGATCGCCGGGTGACCGAGTTTGTGAGGGTTTGGAAGTGTGCCCTGAAGACTTACCACGAGAGTTGAGTGATGACTGTGTGTCTTTTGGTTTCAATACCAAGCTGCTCCAAACCAGATGTACAACTTTCACAGCAGTTGGAACTGGGTTATCAACCACTGTCTTCACTGTGATACGTGTTCTATTTTTTAACTCTTTCAATTCCTCAATATTGTATGTTGAAAACTTTCATTGTCTGTGTTTCAAGAATTTACTGAAGACTTTCTCTGAATTTCCTCAACCTCAAATTCTTCACGCGAGTTAATCATCACCTGTTTACTCTGTGCATGTGTACTATGCAAACTGTTTTTTATATTCCTCATCTTGAAAACTGCCGTAGTGATACTTTCCACCCCTGATCCTTTGTTGTTCCGTTGTAATTTATTCATTAGTGAGGAATTTTTTCAAAAGGAATTTCCTCAGTGATGAAATTCTAAAAATCTCCTATTCACCCCCCTCTAGTCGATATAACGCACTTTCACTATTCCGAAAAGTCCTCGTATGTAATATTAGAACTTGTTACTGTTCTGTCTAGAACGGAATTTTAGAGTTGTTAAACAACAAAATAAATGTCATCATGTGATTCTACAAATTTTTCTAGTCAAGTTACATATGTGAATCATTTTAATCGGAGCTACAGTTAATTAACTATGAGACAAACTTTTTTTCACATGGCATTATGCAAAGTAAATGAGAACAACAAGTTAAACATTTTTTAATAGGTGTTAAAGTTGCAAATTAGTCTTCACAAGATTCTTATCATTTTACATATAGAACATGTTTAATTTTGATGCATGGAAATTTAGTTATTAGCAATTGAAACTAGTGGCATTTTACAAACTATGCATGCCCTGAATATAAACTAAAACCGCAACAGAGAAAAGAAAAAAAACAATATGGGCCAGATTGCAGAAACATTCAGTGGCCTAGTGCGGATTCGGCCCAAGCGTATGCACTGACTGTGTGTGAAAAAAACAGGCACCATGGAAAAATGTGGGGCGGCTGGGAATCGAAACCAGGATCTCCAGCGACATTGTTGGCTGCGCTAGACAACTTGGCTACTAATGTGCTTGTGCTCAAGTGTCATGGCAGTCCTAATAAGCATAACAACCAGAACGAATCAAGTGTCACTCAGAAACAGAGTTTCAGATCAGAGGTATCTTTCTTACAGAGGGAAACAACACCGGCGGAGGCTAGCATTGGGCTGGGTTCATGCGGGGCGTTGGGACGGGACGAGGCCGGGGCAGTTAAGCTTGCTCCAGCGATGCGGTCAACGGCGGGGCGCTGGTCGGGCGACCGTGGCTCGTTCATGACCTCCCTTCGATCGGAGCCGACGACAAGGCACGATGGGGAAGTGATAGGCTATGACGCCTGCAGAGACAGCGGAGATGGGCCGGCAACGGCGGCGCGACTTGGCGGTAGTGCCGACGACGGCGACGCGACTTGGCGGTAGGGCCGACTCGCACGGGAGAGTCGGGGATCTGTCTTGCTCCGGCGGAGGGGCGGCTAGCGGCGAAGGTGCGGGCGAGCCGGCGTCCATGGCGGCGGTCCCTGAAAAAGAAATGAAAGGGAGCCCCAAGGTGAGGGAGAGAGAGGAAACCAGTGGGAGGAGAAGGGAGAGGGCGCGAGCGAAGCAGCCGGTCTGGGCTCCTCCAGCAGCGGGACTTGCCGGCGCGGCTACTCGTGTCAGGGCCGGGTTTTCTGGGATTTAAAGTCCCATAAAAATGACCCTTGAGCATACCAACCGGAGGAATAGTGTCTGCTGGTACACAAATTCTTGATACAAATGTCCAAGCAAATAACAAATTTGAAGTACATGATCAAGATGTGTCGTGGAGCACATCAAAAGGGTTTCTACTGATAGATGGTGGAAGCGGTTCGGGTATCTCCAGCGTCTATGAGACTCTATTTTTCACAAGAACAACTGACCTGGATAATTCTTATCTCACGCGGCTGCTGTCTTCGGTGCCTAGGTCTTCGGTGCCTAGGTTCCAGGGCTACTGTCGGGATGTTCCTCTCCAAATAAGTAATCTGGCCAGGACAATAGCCAGGGGCAAGCCACTAAATACTTTGAATGTACTTACAAACATCATGAAATCACACATAAAATAGCTCGTCGTTAATCTGCACATGAAATAGATCAATGATATTCCTTTAGTCATAATCCAACTTCTTAAGTGCAAGCAGATAGATATTTGAGTCATACTGAAAATTTAGTAAGCAAACAATGAAAGAAAACTTTATTGAAACATTGGGCATTA
Organism: Hordeum vulgare subsp. vulgare; assembly: GCF_904849725.1. Classification (NCBI taxonomy): domain Eukaryota; kingdom Viridiplantae; phylum Streptophyta; class Magnoliopsida; order Poales; family Poaceae; genus Hordeum; species Hordeum vulgare. The sequence continues at coordinate 364,825,099 of NC_058521.1, forward strand.
GTCCTATCGAATATTTCCAAGAATAAGAAAATAGTTCGATCGGGTGTCTAGAGTGACGCCTCGAAAGGATAAGATATCAAGCATGCCTCACTTGGGCGTCCCAGCGACACCACATAAAGGGCTTGTAATAAATAATAACATGCATGCCATAGTCGGGCGTTTGAGAGACACTGCATAAAGGGCTTATAAAAAATAATAACATGCATGCCATAGTCGGGCGTGTAAGCGACACCGCATAAAGGGCGTACATGAAATAATAACATGCATGCCATAGTCGGATGTCTGAGAGACACCACATAAAAGACCTATGACACCACATAAAAGACTCTATCTACGGTTGACTTAGGAGGTTTAAGTTATTCCCTGCATGATTATTGCAACAAAAACGTTTCACAATTCCACACAGAATCACCACCTTTCATACCCCCAACATGCCTCGCTGACCATCCTTGTCCTCTGAGATGTCAGTCCCAAAGGTCGTGTCTTTCCGAGACACCGACTCTTTTTGGATCGCATCCGGTAGGCATGTGTGGCAGAAAGTCATGACTACTATAATATGCATCTCAATATGCAACAGAAATAATTCCTCACCCTGTAGTCATGTGCATGATCATATCACCACATGACATATCATCGCTTATTTCAACATAACGGTAATAATTTCGTCACCACAACAAATCACACACAACCATAATAAATACAAGTTTGGAATGCTTACCTTCCAAGTGTAGTGAGGTAGAGTGCACTCGGAACTTTTGAAAGTTTTTACTTCTCTGTCCATATCCTATTTTTGAAAGTATTGTAATTAACACATAATTTAAAAATAGTACGAAAAGTTGTCTTAGAAAATTTAAAAATAAATAATAAAATAAAGTAGGTGAAATTTGAGAAAGGTAGGAAAAAGATTCAAATCATTTGGAGTCCTATTTTAGAAATTAGAGCAAGTCAAAATTCAGTCAAATTTCTATTTAAAATAAATCAAAAAAGGGAAAATGGTTCACTGGGAAATATGCAAGCGCGAGGAGGAAACGTACTCTACAGAATGCGCGTCCACTTATCCGATACACGCGTGTAACTCACAGTGGGCCCGCCTGACCCAATGGTCAAGTTTGACCGGTCTCCTCCTTTCTCCTCTCGTGATAGAACTGGGATGGAGCTTCGGCAACCAACACCTAAAAGGGGGATTCACACGAGGTGACGAGCACCTAAGGGTACTTAGGAGCAGTGGCGGAGCCAGGAATGAAATGGAGGGTGTGCACACCTAAAATTGTTTTCCTACCTAATCCAAGTGTCACACAAAAGTTGGCAACAATATAATACATATAGCTCAAAAGTCAGACAACATTATAGTTCCACATGTAGCAAATTTGCAACGTTGCAAATACAAAGTCTTACATGGATACAAATATGTAGCAAACTACTACACTAAGTAACTCTACGACGTTCCTTTGCCATGAAAGCTTCAACTATGTCGTCCTCGCCTACTTTCAAGAACACATCTCGTTCAATGAATGTCACTAAGCAATCATTCAGGAGATCATCACTCATACTATTTCTCAACTTATTTTTCACTAGATTCATTGCCGAGAATACTCTTTCAACACTCGCTGTGGCGACCGGTAAGATCAATACCAATTTGATAAGCATGAAGACCAAATCATAGAGAACATGTTTGTTTGTACAAACAAGCATAACAGCCAGTTCACCAATAGTATGCACGGATCTGAACCTAGCATCTTGTCTCATATCATCAATAAAAGTAGCAAGTTGGAATTCTAGCCTTACCAAATCCATGCTTGATATGTCCTGAGGATAGAATTCAGCAAGTTTCATTACCTTGAGTGCATCATAAGAAGCAAATAAATTGGCGGGGTTCAAAGCAGACATGCAAATCAACAACTCCATATTAACCTCGTCAAACCTATTGTCAAGCTCTTGAATGATTTGATCAAGGATACCAAGATATACTTCTCTTCTATAACGATCATCATTTGTTTGCACTTCGTAATACCGAGGTGATCTTCCATGAGGCACATAACTATCCTCCGGTGTAGGAACTTGAATGCCATGTTTGTTGCAAAACAATGTTACCTTTGCAAGAAATTCTTCCCAACCATGAGACCTCATATACCGCATTTTATTCTTTGCCAAACTAACAAGTGCCATTGCATTGACAATATCTTGATCCCTCTTTTGCAATGACTGAGATAACTCATTAGTGTGGCCAAGAATAACAAGCATCACATGAAGATTGAAAACAAAGTCATATGATTCCAAGGCAAAAGTCATTGCACGTATTCTTGTCCACTCACCCCTTTGTGAAGGATCTTTTCCAATAGCATCAAGTACTTCTAGTATTGTGGGATGCATGGTAACAATGTGCAAAATGGTTCGAAAATGAGAACCCCATCGAGTATCACCGGGTCTAGGTAATCCCATCTCTTGATTTAAACCACTTCCAATTTCAATTTCACCCATTTCAAGTGCTTCCAAAACCTTTTGAGCTCTAACATCTCGAAGCATGTCATGGCGCTTGCAAGAAACTCCAACAATATTGAGCAAGTAAGAAACAAGATCAAAAAACCATTTACATGGTTCATTTCCCTTTGCCACGACAATAAGAACCAATTGAAGTTGATGTGCAAAGCAATGAATGTAATAAGCAGAGGGTGACTCATTAATGATCAGAGTTTTCAACCGTTTTATCTCCCCTTTCATATTGCTAGCCCCGTCATATACTTGCCCATGGATTTGATGTAACATCCCAAAATTATAAATTTTGGAATGTTAATATAATTATTAGATTGATTGTTTGTTTGTTTGAGTGATTGAAACTTGAGTGGAATTTGAAACTTCTGAAAAAAATGAGAGGAAATAAAATGACTTTCCCAAAATTTTCTATTTTGAATCCCTTTTCAATTTTGAGTTTGAATATTTTCAAAACCCTTTGATTAAAAAAATCAAATGAGAGGAGGAAAATGACCCTCCAAAATCAGAGACAATGTCTTGATTCAAATTTTAAGTATTTGCAATTTATTTGAAATTCAAATTCCTTTTCATTTTAAAGTTATTGCAAAAAAATAATTTTTTTTTTAAATGTATTTTTTTGGTTTTGAAAATATATTCTTGTTTTAGAAAATTTTATTCTGAAAATTTTGATATATAATATGTCTATATAAAATGTTCTCTCTTTTTCATTTATACGATTTTCTTTTTTGTTTAAAAAAAATTGTTCGTTCGCAAAAAATAAAAATAAAAAATAAAATACAAAGGCCACGGCTGGCCATAACGGCTCATGCGGCTAGCCAAAGTCTTTCAGCCCATGCAGCACTTCTTCTCTCTTTTTTCTATTTTCTCCTCTTTACGTATATGTTTAGTCCCATATTGCCTATCTATGGACCATTAGACCTCCCTTCCACCTATAAATATAGATCCATAGGAGCATCCAAAAATCATCTATTTCGGGTTAAATCAATCTTTTGGTTTAACTAGATTTATTAAATAAAAATATTTTTTTCTTCTCTTCGGCGGGATTTCTCGAAGTCGTCTCCTCATTGGAATTAATTCTTACTCTGGATTCTAAAGGTATTTCTCTTCGTATTTTTTTATACTCCCATAGTTTATTATTTCTAGACTAGTATTCCTACACTAGTATACGGTAGAGTAATTAGATATATTAATTAGTCTTCGTATTTCCACATTAGTACTAGAATTCTTTTAGACGTAGCACTTTTATTCCGTAAAACACCTTGGCCCAGATTTTTCAAATAGCCATAACTTTTTACTCGTTTATCCGAATTAGATGAAACCAACGCCTAGAGTTTCGTCTTGATCCCACCTATCATGTGAACCTATTTCGAAATTTGTTCATATTCATATTCAAACTTCTTTTGATCATATCTTTTTATCCGTAGCTCCGTTTTAGATGAATTCAATTGCGTCGGATTCGTATCAAAGTAATCTTCCCGTTTGTATCATTAGTTTTAACTTTTCAACTTATAATTTTGATCAAATCAGATTTATCAATTAGTGCCCAAAAGTGTTCACATCGTTCTAAGCCGATTCAATGTTATATTGAAGTATTTGTATCTTTTGATCCACTATTTCAAATCTAGTAATTCTTTTTTCGACACGCTCATATTGATCTACTATATCCAATAGCATCATTAGTTTCGACCTTTGAACCTTACAAATTTGAGCGATTCAAATTTGTATTCGAACATTCATTTCATCTTATCTTGCAAATCGTACCACCTTTTCAATTGATTCATTTCACCCCTAAACACTCATGTCATATATTTTTGTACATAACCATCGTACTTCAGTTCAACTTCTCTTGACCTTTTTAATGCAAATTTAATTCATACTTCAATTCGCTATAACTTGCGTTGTAGTGCTCCATTTCAAGAAATTCTTTCTACAAATAAATTCTTATGTCTTATACTATTTGTCAAACAACATTCATGTTGTTCTCCCAATATTTTTGATCATCTCCCATAGTGTATGCAAGTCGAGCTTATATAGCAATGGTTCCTCGTCCATTAACTCTTTTGATCTCATTCATGCACCTTCACTTTACAACACACTTAGGACCTTTTTATTAAACCTTAGTACGTTGTTATTTTGCACCAAGACATGCTTTGTACTTATGTTCTCTTGGTTCTTCCTCTTTGGCATGAATGTTTATTGAATGCTGTTTGTTTACGATAGATTGCTCGGAGTGTGGCGGGTAGAATTATCAGGATTATGAGAGCGACTATCTTCATCAAGTAATACCAGGCAAGTCATCTGATCATGTATCACCTATGTTTTATGCATCGTAGTTCTACCATCCTATGCCCAATTGCATGCTGAGTAGGTACTTGGAAATTATGGTTACATAATGTAGTATCATGTGGTAGGCCCCCAACAACCCCGTTACTTGGCCCGGGACGACAAATTTCATATTGCTATGCTTGAGTAGACGGGATTCAGGTTGAGAGTTAACCACGAGTGATGCGAGAATACTTTAATAACCAAGACCGGTTAAGTCAAGACTTTTCAAGACCTCGTGATGCAATGCAACTCTGGGTGAAGGACGGTTGATCGGCTCCCTGGAGAAACCAGTGGATGACCCGGGATGCTGGAGACGGCCATGACATCTTGCGGAAAGCTTCACCCAGGCTCAAAGAGACGGACGAATATTTTGAAGACCCAAGGCTTACCTGCACAGCCACAAGTCATTATGGGCTCTGGCTTGGTTGGACAATGCGGCGACTCTGGACAGGCGGTGCTAGCAGATGTAGAAGAACGGTAGGAATGGATGGGCACCGACAGAGATTCAGAGGGACCCGTTGAAAGACCATGTTTTGATCATCCGGTCTTCAAACACCCTGAAGTGCGAGGACATACAGGGAGGCGATCAAATCTTGTGGGGAACGTGTGCAAAACTCTGCAAAGTACTCAAACCTAATCGATTAGCCGTGTCCACGGTCATGGACAACTTGAGCCAAAGGAACTGAAGTTATCTGGAATTCTCAACACCATTATATATATTTGATGTGGGTAATATTGATAACTTGGGTATGAGAACTGGTTGGCGGAACCATCTCATTAACAACCAACTACGTAGTAATATTTTGCTTTTAGCCCCTCTCTTGTTGTAGGAGAAAATTTGCTTTACGCTAAAACTTACAACACCACCTGCCATATATGCATATAGTATAGATGATATTTTACCCCCTCTCATATGTGACTTGCCGGCATATTCAATATGCTGACCTACACGGCTGCAACGTCTTATGTTGCAGATATTTTTTCTTCAACGAGTAAGAGTACGATTCAGGGTTACGGTCTACACTCAACTTGCCGTTGGTGTTTATTGGGACTCCACTCCCTTGACTGCTTCCGCTGAGATATTTAAGGTATATATCAGTTTTACGCTATTTACATATGATTGCACTTTGATATATACATTGATGTACTGTGTGTGCCAGCATACTGATCCAGGGATGGCACAGAAACACAGAGGCTTGACTCGTTTTGAGTCGGGTCGCTACATTTGAGTAAGAGACAAATGATGATCAATAAGCAAACATTCAATTGCAGCTTTAAGTGACAAGGAAGTTGTGTTGGCAACATGAACAACACCGAGAAATCTCTCACATCCCTTTCGAACTTTATCAACATAACGTATGCAAATAGCAAGTTGCTCTTTCTGAGATGCATCACTAGACTCATCAGCTAGGATTGCATAGTGCTCATCACCAAGATCTTCAATAATTTGTTTTGTAGTTAGTACAACACAACATTGAATAATTTGTTTTTGTATCGTTGGACTAGTCAATATGCAGTTTCCAGGAGCATTGTGCAAAACAATCTTATCAACTTCTTCATCATTTTCTGCAAGCCATTTTAGAAGTTCAAGAAAGTTCCCCCTATTACTAGATTCTTCACTCTCATCATGTCCACGAAATGCCAATCCTTGGTTAAAAAGAAACCTCAAGCATCTAAGTGAATAGGTTAGCCTAGCCTTGTAAAGACGCATATCCTCTTTAGACACCCTCACAATGATATTATCAATTGCCGTTTCAGGTGTCACAAATGAATTATACTTCTCTTGAGCTTGGTTGTGAATGCTACCAATACCACCTACATGCTTGTCCAATGCATCAGGTTTGTTCCAATTTCTCCAACCATTTTTAACAAAGGCATCACCCCTAGTCCCCCATTAGTTTTCTCTTTGAACAAATAACACACAAAGCAATACGCCGCTTCCTTTGAGACACTATATTCTAGCCAACTATACTTTTCAAACCAAACAAAACTAAAGTGTCAGTTTTTACCATAGATTTTCCTGACTTCAAAAGCATGTCCATATGGACGACATGCTGTTTTTGCAATATATCTTCTCCGAACACTATCTTGATCATTAAAATCACACTCTGAAATAGGAGTTCTTTTCGCTGGATCACCTGAAAAGACATGTGCACTTGGTTGTTGAGGTGATGGAAGACTTGGCGTTGCCTCTTCGATTTCAGTATCCGAATGGATAGGAGATGGGGAATTAGGACACCCTGCATTTTCAATATCTTCAGTGTGATGTTCAGTAGCAATCTTCCTCACTTTCTCTTCATGTTTTTTAAAAAGATCCAGAATGGCACTTTTCCTCTTCATGTTCTGCTTTGCAAGTTGCAACTGCAAGTATGCAATTATATCAATTGTGAATGTGTGATTATATCTTCAGAGAGGCTGCAATGAGAAATCCTACATGCTACAGCCAGAGAAAAAATGGAAGACCTAAAAATTTGTTACCCAGTGTGCTTACCAGACAGAGGACTAGAGGAGGGGATCTGTACCGACCGGTTGAGGCGTGAGAGGAAGGGAGGGGAGAGCGCGGCGACCGGCGGGAGGAGGGGAGCTGCGGGCGCGGCGACCGGCAGGAGAAGGGGACTTGCGGGCGCGGCGGCCACGGGAGGAGGGCAGGCAGTGAGGGGAGGGGCGAGCAGGTGGCCGACGAGAGGGGAGCTGGGGAGGGGAGAGCGCCGCGGCCGACGAGAGGAGGGGAGGGGCGAGCGCGACGGCCGGCGAGAGGAGGGGAGGGGAGAGCGCGGCGGCCGGCGAGAGGAGGGAAGGGCCGAGCGTGGCGGCCGCGGGAGGAGGGGACAGGGGAGGGGCGAGCGTCGAGCGACGGGGCAGTAGTGCGACGGGGCGAGAGTGCGAGCGACGGCTTGGTCAAAGTCTAATTTTTAATAGATAATAAAAAAATATTGCAGATTCTGGGTGGGCCACGGCCCACCGTGCCTATACGCTAGATCCGCCAGTGCTTAAGAGGTCACGACGGTCCTGAGGAGGGGTTGCGAGGTCACCAGAGTGGGCAGAGCCGCCGCCGGCGAGCTCACCCGAAAAGCTCCGGCGGGACCAAAATTTTGGCATCTCTCTCTGGTGCTCCTCTCTCCAAATTTGGCCTCGGAATGGATCCATGGGAACTCTAAGGGGATTTAGGAGCGAGCTAGGGTGGGATAGGCTCTGGTCAGGTCGAATTTGACCGAATTGCGGCGACGTCGATTGCTACCAGAGACGAAGAGGATGGCCTTCTCGGTCTCAATTGGCTCAAACGGACGGTTCCTACGGGATAGTGCAGTGCTCATGCTCCGGCTGAGAGCTCGTGGCACCCTATTTATAGTGCATCGGGGCTGGTTCCGTGGCAATGGATAACTCCGACGGCAATTGTAGGGGGAGAGGTGGCGGTTGTCTGTTGGGGACAAGGCCCTAGCACACGATCTTGTGGATGACCTCAAGGTGTCCCACGTGGCATCTAGCGCACGGCCGTGGCTTGCTGCAGTCGCCGGCGCGCTTCCGAGGAGGGCTTGACGGCCGTGTTGTGAGGCACCAGGGGGCAGCCGGAGTGTCTCTATGGTGCTGGAGGTGTCGGTGCGTGACCCTTCGAGCGAGCAAGGGCCAAAGGGTCGGTGGACGAACTACTAGAAGAAAGGCTATTAGTGGCGCACCTATTTTGTCTATTAATGGCGCACTATAGGTGCGCCACTATTATCACGCCACTACTAATAAGTAGTAATGGCGCATTCCTCGTGCGCCACTGTTAATCTACATAACAGTGGCGCACCACCTGGTGCGCCATTACTAGGCCCAGAAGTGCGCCACTGCTGTGGGTTACTAATGGCGCACTTTTAGATGGTGCGCCACTACTATGAATATTAGGATTTTTTATTTTGCTTTTCTGATATTTTCATAGGTTACAAAATACATTACAACACATAATATAAGTGATGTAGAAGTAAGTGATACATATTATATACAATAGTTTCATAAAATATCATCATATCATCTCGAAAATAGCAATACATAGTGATGTAGAAGTAATCATGATAGTCAATGAGACATCATATAACAAAAGTTGGTCACTAATCATAATCACAACTCCTCCTCATCATCGTCGTCAACTCTAACACATTGTAGCACATCATCACATTGTACCACCAATAGTATTTAATACATTGTAGCACATCATCACATTAACACATTGTAGCACATCGTCACATTGTAGCACATAATAAGACATTGTACCTAGGACCTACTCCTCTGCTTAGGTAGAATATCATAACATAAGATAGGCCCTAACTCTCCATTATGGAGAATGGAGACCATCTTGTCTCCAATTCTTGGCCTACGCACAATGTTGCTTCCAAGTAGCTCTCTAGGATAGACCATACATTTTTTCCAATCTTTGATTGTCATGACTTCATCGGTTTTAGAAATCCGGTATGGACAGGAGTAAATCAGATACCTAGGCTGACCTGGCCGTGCTGGTCGTATCATCATAACATCAATGCGACCTCTTGGTAACATCATATGAGGCACACAATCTTCCGGGATTTTTTGTTGAAAAACATAGTATTAGCTTTGTAGCTAGCAATGTAGTTTAGTTTTACAAGAATTTATGCAAAAGATGCATGGATGTCGTAATGGTAGAAAATCTTACCATGCAATATCCATGCATGTTACCGTAGTTCACCAGATGCACTAGTGGCACATATTGACCATAATGTTGGGGAGTTTGCTGATAGGTATTGTAATTCTCAAGATCATTGATAAATTGGACAAGATGATGTTTCTCCTTACAAGTTAATTCTGCTTCATCATTGTAGTCATAGGTTCTGCCTATCATTTTCCGTACATTTTTTGAAGAATGAAAATAAGCTGTCAATGGAAATAATTTGTCAACTATTTTTAAATAAACAATATAAATTACTTAATAAATGTGGTTGAGAAACTCACATAATGGTAGAACTGGAGGCGTCTCCACATCGACCCAGATGTCGATATTACCTTCAATTTCATCTTCCGACCGAATATCAAAGGTGATAAGCATATTAGGCTCAAATGCATAAGCCTTGCATAGTGCTACCCAAGTTTTGCATTCAAAAAAGGAGTAGGTGTCTGCATTGTACAATTTTACGGCAAAAGTATAACCATGCTCGGTCCTCACATGAACTACCTTTACCTCCATATTTATTTCAGCACTGAAACCAATCTTATCCAACACATAATGTTTTGCATGGCAGGGGATACGCTAGTAGAATAGTAAAAAAATATTATAAGTTGAAGAAAAAGAAGTCATGCTTAATTACGAAGAAGGCTTGTCGTTGTGACTTACTATATCCACTTCAAAGTCCTCATCCAGCATGATGCTGAAGCGCCTATCATCAACTAGGAAAGGCGTGTCGCAAAGGCCGCGCTTGTCTTGGCAGTATTCGCACATAACGAATTCGTCGTCAGACGACATTTCCTAAAACAGAGAAAATTTGGGCATGACATTTACTAAAAAGTGGACATATGGAGCGCCTGAAATTTGCCGGAACGAAAATGAATCAACATTCCGGCAAAACAAGCAAAGCTACCAAACATGAGGAGCACTCTTTCGGTGCAAGGGAAGTACAAAAAAGTAAAAGCATTAATGAACAAGAATAAAGAACATCATCATTCTACTTTCATATTTGTCAGATAATAATTGGTTCGGATTTTCTTTCAGCACGGTAAGCACCCTAGGCAGATAATAATTGTAGTCTGCTGGCAGCTAGCTACTCCAAGTAAACATTGAATGTTTGTGGAGCTCCATCTTATGATCATAGCATAGGAGGGGAATGTGAGGATTAAACATCACCATCACAAGTTAACAATAGCAGCTAATAATTTTTTACCCAAGAGAGCATAGAAACAAGGTTTAATCAACCCCATAGATTTCAGAGTGACACTACTCATATCTTATGATCAACTTCAGATTTAAAAAAAAGGTTCAGGTTCACCATAGGGCATAGCTCTCTTGTGGTTGAGATCCAGATAATATAGAGATGACAAGAGTGCAAGTATTTCCTTCTGGAGATTGTAAAACTACACTACAAGCTGGCCAACAAGATGACAAACACATAGCTATTTCTCAGTCTAAAATCAATTTGTTTTGACGATCAAAATCACAAGATGATAGGAAAAAGGTTTAATCAACTCCATCTTATAGTCATAGCATGGGAGGGGAATGTGAAGAAGATTAAACATCACCAACCCAAGTTAACAAGAGCAGTTACAACATTTTTCTCCAAGACAGGATAGCAACAAGGTTTAATTAACTCCATAACACGGGTTCTTGCTAATCATAGTACAGAGGCCAAGAGTTCATCTTTTCAGCAGAGCTGTTGATAGGTACCATAACACACTTATCATAGTTAATCCTCAACCAAGTGTAGACGGAGTAGTGTAGCAACCTTTTTTTATTTGGATGAGGTATTGTTGCCAAGCAGGCATTATAATAATGGTATCATCAACACATTGTATGATTGGGAAATCGGGACATGAGTTTACTATGATAGGTACTTGAACCAGGTTTTTGTACATGACTTCATTTAAGACTGGCTGAAGTAAATCTCCTACAAAGGACAAAGACTGGCTGATGTATATGGGATCACCTTGCCTAACACCTCTTTTACATAGGAATTGCTTCATAGGGATGCCATTTATAAGTACTGAGGGGAATCCAGAGTAGTAGATCATGTCCATCCATTTGTGTCCAAAGCCTCTAACCTCCAGAATTTCTCTTATAGTTTGATGTTCAATCATATGAAAAAGTTTCTTCAAAGTCCAGTTTCAAAATAACCAACTCTTTCTTGGATTGCTAACACTGGTGTATATATATTCATAAGCCCATGCTATACAATATTGAATTGATATTAAGAAATCTGGGCAGTTCAACTGATAGATATGCCTAAAATCCTAGCTTTGACAAGATAATCCTTCTTGAGGATGAGGGTGATAAAAAAGGAACTAATACTCCGTGTGTTTATTCTCTCATGATAAAAATCCTCAGCCATATTATAGAAATTAGGGGCAGTAATAGCCCAGTATTAAATACATCAAGCCCGGGAGCTTTGTCAGAGCAGAGATCCTTGATAACAACGTCCATTTCCTCTTTGGTGAAAGGAACTTCAAGAATATTTGTTGCAGGGGGAAGTGACTCTTGCAGGTTCAACGAGTTGAAATTAGGAACAGAAGGTCCCAATATCTATTTTAAGGCCCTATATAAAACTATTGCCTTAGCAGCATGGTCTTGAAACTCATCCCGCCTTGTTCATCTTGCAAACTTGCAATAAAATTATGCATGTATTTAATAGTTCCTATTATTAGCAAGAACTTTTTCATGGGTTCATCATTTTTTAATCCATCTAATTAATGGTGGCCCTTCGTTTCTAATAGATCACAAGTTAACAAGAGCAGTTACAACATTTTGCTCCAAGACAGAATAGCAGAGGAGGGAAATGAATCTCCATGTCCTCAAGCAGTAAGAAATTGTCAGTAGTGCTATGATCATCAATCCCCTAGTGACAATGGTTCTATGAATGTTTTTGTGAAGGGGAACGAAGGAGGTGTGAAGGGAGGGAGGGGGGGCGAGAGGAGCGAGAGCGCGGCGGAGGCGGAGGGGGAGGCGGCGTCCTTGTCGTCGTCCATCATTGGGTGCCGGTCCGCGCGTGGTGGCCGACGCGAGTCGGAGGGAGGAGGAGGCCCTCACTCATCAGAGGGAGGAGGCGAGGACCGGGCGGCGGGGGAGGAACCCTAGCAGCGGCGCTCGGTCAATCGGCGGGGAGGACCGTGTGGCGGCGGGAGGTGGTTAGGGCCGGCCTTTGGGGGAGGAGACAGGGGAGGGAAGAGTCCGCATAGTGGGGGGAGGGTTACCAATGGTACACCTCCTAAGAATGCGCCATTGGTAACCAGGGTTACGAATGGCGCACCTGGTGTGTGGTGCGCCATTACTAGTTCTGAAAAAGAATTGATTTTTTTAGTAGTGGTGCACCGTGGGTGTGGTGCGCCATTACTAGTTAAAACTAGTAATGGAGCACTTTCCCCTGGTGTGCCACTTCTAAGTCTGGGAAGCGTGTGGGGCCAGGACAAAAACTAGTAATGGCGCACCGCACACGAGGTGCGCCCTTAGTAATATGGCCAATACTGGCGCACCTGTATCTGGTGCGCCACTGCTATATAGCAGTGGCGCACCACATACATGGTGTGACATTAATGTCCATATTAGCTATGGCCTTTTTTCTAATAGTGACGCGGCGGCTCGGGCGTTGTGGCTGCAATACGCGCGCTCTGCTCGCGCCCAGAGCACACATGCCAACTGTTTGACCAAATGCCATGACAAGCTAGAAGGCTTGGTTTGAGGTGCAACTAAATAGGGTGGCTAGGGTGGTCAGCAAGGCTCTGCTAGACATGCTGGTTTGGCACAGAAACGAAATCCATCATGCAAACTAGAAACCATGTCAATTTTGGCCACGCACACAAGGTGCTCGACAGAATTCCATGCGCATCTGGATGGCTTTGTTCGTCACCAAAATTTCGAGTCCAAGGTCTCTTTGGAAGCTAAAAATGATGGCATGGTTAGTTTTTGAAAAGTGGAGACTTGTTAGTGCATTAATTTGAGAAAAACATTTTTGGTCAGAAACTTCTGGGGGTTAAAGAAGTGGCTTATACTATGACACTAGAGTTGGTCTCTTCGACTTCATATTTTGATAGGGCCTACTATCAGCAGTAAAAATCTCAAGGGAGTTGGGTCAAAATAAAACATGGTTGTAGTACAAACTACAAAAATGGTCCAGAAAAGAAAAAGGGTTGGGGTGCTCAATTTTTTTAAAATACCAAAGTGGTTTTTGCATAAAAGTGATCTACATACCTCCATTCACATCTCCCAGTTTTTGTAGATTTTTTCAAACAGTAGATCCAGTGGTTCTAGTTCAAAACACCAACTGGACCAGATTAGAAAAGGGATTGTTTTAATAAATTTTTCCAAAACATATAATTGGGTTTTTGCAACAAAGTGATCGAGGGATATCACATGTCACCTACAAATTTTTAAATGAAGTTATCAAATGGTTGTAGTGCAAATAAGTTCTTTAAAGGAATCAAAAAGCTATTTTGAATAAATGAAACTTGGAAAAATATTTTTAAAAAATCTCCATTGAATTTGTCAAATGCAAGGAAATGTTTTTATGCAAGCACTCAAGTCTCACAACATTTTCAAAAACTCCTACTTGGGGAAAGAAATATTATAATTCAGAGAAAAGAAGTGGGTCTGAAATCAAGAGAAAACCCAGATATAAAAATTTGAATCAAATGGCCAAACTTTAAAAAGTAAAATCATGGTTAAATTTTTGGGGTATTACAAACTCTACCCCCTTCAGAAAAATATCGTCCTCGATTTTTGCTAAGGACGTAGCAAAAATATTTATCCCAACCACACTGCAATATCACCATGAAAATGGATACTCTATATAAACAATATGACGAGGTTACAGTGAAACAACGATAATTGATGCTACACAAAAAATCTATGATTGGGCAATCGAGATGTTGCTACTTGTGGCTACGAAATTTTTGAAAAAGGAAGTATTTCAAATTCTGAATTATGCTTGTCGCACCGAAGTGAACAGTGCTCTCTGTGGCCAACAAGTGGACTCAGGGACCACTGTCAGCCTCTTCTTCTTCCTTCGACTCCCTTCTTCCCTATCTTTCCCAAGCGCTTTTTGTGCTTTCTCCACTCGTGGCGTCTAGCGCGTAGGGCGTCTAGGGACGTACTATGGTAGTGTGTTGTGTGCTAGCTGTCGGTGCAGTGTGCACTCACCACGTGGGCCCATGCCCTGTCGGCACTCCTCGCGGATTCGCCTTCTTACACCGGCGATCGAGCGACAAGCAGCGCTGGTGGACTTCGCCCATCGTACACCGAACTCAAGCTATAAAAACGACCGCGTCATTCCTCTCTTCTGCCTCACACCTGGCCTCTCTCCTCCTTCTTCCTCCTTCAGTTCTGCTTGCAGGATCTTGAGGGAAGGTTTTAATGGCGAACAAGCTTCTGGGGTGGCCGACGATCCTGCTGTTTGGGGGGATGGCGTTACTGATCGGGCTCTCGGTGCTCCTATGCGTGATGGTCCAGGACGATCGTCGCGATGCTGTTGCTCGAGTGGTGGCTCTCCATGGCGGAAGTGGCCATGATGACTAGGCGTCTGCAATGTGCATGAGTGGGTGCCAGTGTGTTGGCAGCGATTCTGCGAAAACAAAACCTCCACAAACGTTTTCCTCTTGGGGAAGACTATGGTGCTAGAGAGGCGATTAGCTAGGTGTTAAGCATGTGTGTGGTTCTGCTCTTAGTCCACTTGGCAGAGTGAGTCTTGTCGGATTTTGGGCTCTACAAAACCCTAAAGATTTGAACACAGGGGCGCATGCGGAGGCCACTTGACAGCCTTGGTTCGCCTGACTTGCTACTCGCTAGGGATGACAGAGAACTCACTCGATGGTGAGGAAGACACAGAACACGGTAGTTTACCCAGGTTCGGGCCGCTGAGAAGCGTAATACCCTACTCCTGCTTTGCTGGATTGCCTCTCGTGGAGGTTGGTGGATGAACCAGTACAGTGTTCGAGGGCCTCCGGAGGCTGGGTGGCCTCTGTGTTGTGCAAGTGGGCAAATGAATGAATCCCATCCTCCTCGATGAAGTAACCTATCCTCTATATATAGCGGTGGCCCGGGTCCTCTTCCCTGATCGCCAGGGCGGGAAGGGATCCCACAATGGCCAATTTTAATGGGGGAGAGAGGAACGTGCTCCCCCTATCCAAAAGTGGTCTTCGCTTGCAAAGTGGCTGTGAGCGCAGTAGGGACGGGTCCAGGGATGATGTCCATCCCGCTGGCAGGTGGTGGTGGCCTCGTTGCACCAGAATGGAAACCTTTGGGGGATGCCTTGGGAACCTGCGTACGTCCTTCCCTACTTTGCCAGAAAGGAGAAACTGCACCGTCCTGCAATCCGCTAGTCGCCTGTCCTTTCCACGCGTAACCCTTGCCCCTGAGGCTGGGTCTTGCCTCGAAATCTCCGCAGCTCCGGACGGGTCATGAGGATGCCCGATGCGGGTCTTGAAGCTTATCCTCCCCGCGAGGCTTGGCCCCTTGCAGGGTCCTTGCCTTGAGTGGTGTCGGGCCCGTTGGTTTTGGTCGATGAAGTGAGCCAGCCGTGGGCCGCAGGCAGGCAGGTCTGGGTACCACAATTCCCAGAATGCCGACAGTAGCCCCCGGGCCCAAGACGCGCGTGGGCCGGCTCCTTGGCGAAGCCTCGAGGGCGGTCTGAAGCATCCCAGCCCCTAGAAGTCTACGAACCAGGCTTCACATGCGCCGCGCAGCTAGGTGGCAACATCCCCAGTTCCCGAGGCGCTCGGAGGCGCGTCGAGTCAAATCAACGCGACGCTCGGGTGCTGTGCCAGCCATCATTGCTCCTTGGGGATCTGACATCTGCGCACGCCACTTGGGCATGCTTCCTCATGAGATGTGTGGGCCGAGGAACGCGGAGTGACGCCGGTCAGCCCTCGGCCATATATTAGACCTGGCGAGGGTGGTAAGGTCCTCATTGCCTCCGTCTTCTTCATCTTTCGTTTCGAGCCCTCGACCCCCTCACCATGGCGCCGGTGAGGAGGTATTCCGCTGCCGTGAAGGGGAGGGCTTCTAGGGAAGGTTTTGCCACCCCACCACTCAAGAGGAGTCGCGGCCGCCCTCGGAAGTACGCTGTGGTGTCGACGGCGATCTCTGGCAGGCGCGGCCGTGGTTCTGCCCGACCTGTAATCACCATCGGCGGTGTTGGCGGGGCGTCGGTCGGCGCAGGCGTCCGTAGTGGCCGGCGCGGAAGGTCGATGGTGGCCCCCCTAGCCGCCAAGCCCACGGCTCCATTCAGCTGACACAACGGTGGAGTTCGTGATGTGGGTGGATAGGCCGGAAGTCGCATCGTTCCAGCTCCCTAACTTCTTTGGGACGGTGCTGCCGACCTGCGGGTTCCTAGGCCGCTGGTTGTAGGCCAACGGCTGCTGCGGTGAGACGTCCTGGGTGGAGGTCGAGGTCACGCCCCGTGGCTACGTGTATCTGAACCGCGGGTGGCAGACGTTCACTCCCGGCCGAGGCCTGAAGGGGGGGGGGGCGCTATGTTCACTTCAAGTATGACGGGGAGGCGACGCTCTTCGTCAAGATCTTCGGGAATGAGGGCGAGCGTCTAGGTTGCTTCCCGGAGGACGTCGATCGCGGCGATCTTGAAGAAGATCCCGCCTCCGGCGATGGACGCCTCGCCTCCGGCAGTAGTGACACCCCCTTTGAAGGGAGCCCGAGCGACATCAGCTACGACGAGCCGCCTCGCCGCCGCGCCCGGACCATGGCGGGAGGCCCCCACGCGCAGTGCCGCTCGTCTACTCCTGTGGCGCTCGTGAAGGAGGAGGAGGGCACGGACTAAGTTCCAGCGCACGGGCGTCGGATGCCTGCCGCAGCAGCCCCCTTGGGACCTCCATCGCTAGCTGTCTCCTCCTTACTCTTGACCCTACGTCCACGACAACGAGGAAGGGCCCTTTGGGCATGCAACGGGTTTGGGCGATCGCCCTTTTGTTAGTACATTTGGTTTAGGTAATTAGCTCGTTGTGCTTTGTAGCGAGCCTCTTCGGTTGTGAGGCGCGGTTGTGGAGTTTGGGGGGCTTGTTGCCCGGTTGGTTCCTCCTCGTTGCGAGTGAAGTGGGTTGATGGTCTATGTCATCAGGCCCCAGTCCTGCATATTTCCCTGCCGCCGTGGGGCGCAACCCGTTACAAAGGCCGTTCCTCACGGGGCGGGGCCCTAACACCCCTGATACCGACCGAATGTGCGTGGACGGCACCAGGGTGGCCAAGTGGATTTGTGACCGGTAAGGCTCCTAAAGTGCGATGTTCAGGAGCCCCCTTAGACATTCAAGCAGCTCTACATCAACATGTCCCAGTCCCGCACATTTCGCCCCTGTCGTGAGGTGCGACCTGTTACCAATGTCGTTCCTCACGGGCAAGGCCCTGACCCCCCTGACACCGACCGAATGTGCCTAGATAGCACCAGGGTGACCAAGTGTCTTTGTGACCAGTAAGGCTCCTGACGCACGATGCTCGGGAGCCCCCTTATATGCTCAAGAGGCCCTGAGGGATTCTACTTTCTTCTTTTGAAGGGTATGGTTTCTGGAGGTCCCTAGTCTGCATTCAGGACGCTCTGCGTCACCAAGTCCCGGTCCCGCACTTTCCCTGTCATCGTGAGGCGCGACCCGTTACCAAGGTTGTTCCTCACGGGGCAAAGCTCTAACACCCCCGATGCCGACCGAATGTGCCTCGACAGCACCAGGGTGGCCAAGTGGACTTATGACCGATGAGTCCCCTGAGGCGCGATGCTCAGGAGCCCCCTTAGATGCTCAGGCTGTCCCAAGAGAAACAATTGTTGTAAGAAAAGCCAAATTTTGTTTCCTCTCCAAGATGGCGCGCTGAGCCGTGAATGGGACTCTTGAGAGGGTATGAGATGGCGTGAGTATGCCAACTTGTTCGTGAGTGCCAAGCGAGGGTTCGGGTGCCAAGGCCTTGGCGAGGTGTCGGCAACATGCCCCTAGCCCCCGCTCGCAGGGTACAAGCGGGGGGGGGGGGAAGCAAATGCTCGAGTCACACGAAGAGAGTGTGCTACAAAGAACGGTCAAGAAAACGAGTTTTCGCAAAGACTTCATTTGGGAAAGCCCCGAGTTTGATTTCGAAAATGTTAGCAAATCCAGGCCCGAGAAAAGCAAATAAAAGCCGCGTCCGGCGCCTAATCTATTCACCACCTCCGTCTCCCCCAGCGCGGAGCATAGGGCTTCCACTAGGCATGGGATGGACCCCTTCCGCGTCCTCGGGGGGGCCTGGGTGTATATAGCCTCGGCTCATTATTATGTGAGAGTGTCACGGTGTGGGTGTATCTGGGAGGTCGCGAGGACGCTTTGGCCTCGCGAGTGTCCCTACCCCCGATTCATTGGTGGACTGAGTTGATTTCATTGCCAGCTGCGGGCATAGTCATTGGCGGACTGAGTTCATTGCCTCCGTATTCTCCCTAGCGCGAAGCATAGGGCTTCCACTAGGCGTGGGATGTACCCCTTCCGCGTCTTCAGGGGGGCCTGGGTGTATACAACCTCGGCTCGTTATTACGTCAGAGTGTCAAGGGCTGAAGTAGGTTCCGAAAGAATTGAAGGATGATGCAGAGGTGGTGCAGAGGCATTGCAAAGGAGGTGCAGGGCGTTACGGGTAGAACTTCAGGAGATGTTGGATGTTCCAGGCGTTCTGGATGGCAACTCCGTCTGGAGTCACCAAGCGCACGGCGTCAGGCCTGGAGACATGGACGCCCTTTAACGGCCCTTGCCACATGGGTGACTGCTTATGCAAGCCCTCCCTGGATTGAACCCGCCTCAGGACGAGGTCGCCGACTTCAAGGGTCCTAGAACGGATGTTGCGACAGTGATAGCGTCGGAATGCCTGCTGGTACCTCGCGGCTTGGAGTGAGGACCGACAGTGCGCCTCCTCTCCAAGCACGAGGTCCATTCCCCGCAGAGCCTCCTGATGCTCCTCATCGAACGCCATGACCCGCGGGGACCGGTGCTTGATCTCGCGGGGAAGGATTGCCTAGGCTCCATAGACGAGGAAGAACGGGGTTTCATCGGTGGGCTTAGTCACGGTAGTGCGGATGGACCATAGCACCGAGGGGAGCTCGACGACCCAACCCCGACGACAAGCTTCGAGCTTCTTCTTGAAGGTCCTCACCTTGAGACCCCGCAGGACCTCTACGTTGGCGCGCTTCGCCTGGCTATTGCTTCGAGAGAGGGCCACCGGTGCGTAGCATACGTGCGTCCCTAGGTTAGCACAGTAAACCTTGAAGAGCTGACTGGTGTACTGTGAACCGTTGTCGGTGATGATGCAGTTGGGGACACCAAAGCGGCTCATGAGGCCCTTGATGAACTTGATGGCCGACCCATCAGGGTTGGTGCGCACGGGCTCCACCTCCGCCCACTTGGTGAATTTGTCGATGGCGACATAGAGGTAATGGAAGCTGTCCGCTGCCCGCGGGAAGGGCCCTAGTATGTCCAGCCCACAGACCGCAAAGGGCGAGGAAAGCGGAATGGTCATGAGGCCCTGCGCGGGCTGGTGGATCTGCTTGGCATGGAATTGGAAGGCCTCGCAAGACCGAACCAACTCGGTGACGTCGTCCAACGTTGTAGGCCAGTATAAGCCTGACCTGAACGCCTTACCTACGAGCGTGTGCGAAGAGGAGTGATGCCCATAGTCCTCTCCGTGGATGTCGGCCAGTAGTTCGCGCCCCTGCTCCTTGGAAAAGCACCGCAACGCCACGTCGTTCAGGCGCCTGTGGTACAAATCATCGTTCCGTAAGTAGTAGGCCGAGGGTTGTCGTGCTACGTGCTTCGCGTCCTCCTCCTTCTCTGACAATGTGCCGTGGAGTAGGTATGCCTCAAGTTCCTGCATACAATCATCGACCTGCGCCTGCAGGGCCAGGAGCAATCGAGCTCCCGAGGCCTGGCCGAAGTGCGGAGCCCCCGTGAGCAGTGCCACGGGGAGCTGCTCCCAACGTGGCACCGAGTCCTCGGGTGAGAGTGTTGCAGAAGGCTTGAAGAGCCGCTCCTCAAAGACGCCTGGCTCTTGAGCCTCACGACGCGAAGCTCTTTCGGTGATGTCGTCCGCCTCCCTGTTCTCGCCACGCGAGATGTGCTGTAGCTCTAGGCCCTGAAAATATTTCTCGATCTTACATACCTCTTGCAGATACGCTTCCATGTGCTCGTCCTTGGGTGTGTACTCTTTGTTGGAGAAGTTGACGAGAAGTTGGGAGTTGCCCATCACGACGAGGCGCCGGATCCCCAAGGCCGCCGCCGCCTTGAGGCTGACGATGAGGCCCTCGTACTCTGTATGTTGTTGGAGACCTTCTCCCCACGCTCGAAGCAGAGCTGCATGGCATAGCGGAGCTTGTCTCCCATCAGGGAAGTGAGCACGACTCCGACCCCTGTTCCTCTGCGTGTGAAGGCTGCATCGAAGTCCATGGTCCATCCATCGGGTGCCTCCACACCGGGGGCAAGGAACTGGCTCCCTTCCAGCCCCGGTTCGATGCGTCCGTCCACTCCGCCGCGAAGTCAACCAAGGCCTCTCCCTTGATGACCCTGGTCGTGCTGAATTCCATGTTGAAATCCTGAAGCTCGATGTTACATTCGGCAACCCTTCCGGCTGCATTTAGGTTATGCAGGATCTTCTCCAAGGGGTAGGCGGAGACGACCTTGATTGGGTGCCCCTAAAAGTAGTGGCGCAGCTTGCGCGAAGCAACACGGAGCGCCAGAAGGAGTTTCTGCTGCATGGGATAACGCGAGCGCGCATCCCGCAGCACCGTGCGGATGAAGTATATCGGGTGCTCGACAAGGATGCGACCCCCAGAGCGTCATCCTCCCTGGCAAGCTCAGGAGGTTCGGGCATCTCGCTATCCGAAGGAGGGGCCGGGGCCTCAGGAGAGCTGAGCATCTCATGGCCCGACCCTGCGGCCTTAGCCTTTGGTCCCTCTGCGTGTGGGGGAATCGGAGCTCGCGAGTCGTGTGAGCCCTCATACCCCACGGGTGGGGATCCGCCGGGGTTCTTCAAAGTAGCGCCCTTGCTGGTTTGCTCCTCTCTTACTGCCACGAACACAGCGCTGGCGGAGTGGGGGGTGGCACCAAGGTACATAAGTAGAGGCTCCCGTGGGCGGGGCGCCACCATGACTGGCGGGCTCCTGAGGTACTTCTTGAGTTCATCGAAGGCTGCGTCGGCCTCTAGGGTCCATTCGAAGGGCCCCTTTCTTTTCATGATCTTGAAGAAAGGTCGGGCTCGCTTGCCGAGCTTGGAGATAAAACGACCCAATGAGGTAACCCACCCCGTGAAATTTTGCATCTCCTTAAGGGTTGTGGGCACGCTCATCTTGTTTCTGGCGTTGACCTTTACCGGGTTTGCTTCGATCCCACGGTGTGACACAAGGAAACCGAGCAGTTTCCCTGATGGGACCCCGATGACGCACTTCTCGGGGTTGAGCTTCAGGTTCACCTCTCTAGGCTGGCGAAGATCTCCTCCATGTCCTCCACCAGGGACTTTGCGTTCCTTGACTTGACCATGATGTCGTTGACGTAGGCCTCTGCGTTCCACCCGAGTTGCGGTCCGAGAGCTATATGCATTAACCGCTGGAAGGTTGGCCCGGCGTTCCGCAACACGAAGGGCATGCACCCATATCAGTATACCCCACACAGAGAGAGGAAGATTGTCTTCTCAACGTCCTCCACCGCCATCTTGATCTGGTGGTAACACGAGAATGCATCCAGGAAGCACATGAGGTCGCACACCACGGTGGCGTCCATGATCTGGTTGATGCGTGGTAGCGGGAACGGGTCCTGAGGAGAAGCCTTGTTGAGGCTCGTGAAGTCGAGGCAGATGCGCTCTTTCCCGCACTTTTTTGGGACGACCACTGGGTTAGCCACACACTCTGGGTAGCGCACCTCCCGAATAACCCCTGCTTCCTTCAGTTTGCGCACCTCCTGAGCGATGAACGCTTGCTTCTCCGGGGCTTGCCTTCTTTCTTTCTGCTTTACCGGGCGTGTGTTCGGGCACACCATGAAGTGGTACTCAATGACGTCCCTCGGGACCCCCACCAGGTCAGAGGCGCTCTAGGAAAATGCATCCTTGTTCGCCCTGAGCAAACCCACCAATGCCTTCTCTTGGCCTTGGGGGAGGTTTGCTCCAATGGTGAAGGTGGGAGCCGAGCATCCTTCGTCCACCGCTACTAGTTTTGTTTCCGCCCGGTCCTGGGAGAACAAATGGTACTTCTTCATGGGCCCAACATTTGGGGCATCCCCAGGGTCTTCTGCGGTGCGCGCCGCGCCCTTGAGGTTGACACGCGCCATGGTCGCGGCCTTGTGGGAGAGCTCAAGTGCCCGAGATGCGTCCTTGACGTTTCCCATGATGGTTAGCACGACACCCCTCCTGGGCATGTTGACGATGTTGTATCCTTGGTGCGTTGCTGCCACGAACTGCGTGAGAGAGGGGTAGCCACGTATTGCATTGTACGGAAGGTCGATGCGGGCGACGTCAAAGTCGAACTGCTCCGTGCGAAAGTTGGAGTGGGTGCCGAAGGTGACGGGGAGGCGAATCCGTCCCGCAGGGGTCACAGTTCCTGCAACCACCTCGGAGAAGGGCCTTGAAGGCGCAAGCTGCTCTTGGGTCAACTGTAGCACGTCCAATACCTCTACTGAGAGGATGTCGAGGCCCGCGCCGCCGTCGATGAGGGTCTTGGAGGCAGCCACGCTGCGTATGGTCGACGTGCACATCATAGCGAGCATCCCGGAGACTGTCGTGGCCTTGGGGTGATCGTCGGGGCCAAAGGTGATGTTGGCCTCCGGCCATACGTGGTATTCTGTGGGCTCGGGCCTTGGGTGTGCCGCCCGATCGCGCTGTAGAAAACGCTTGATGTGGCGGCCGAAAGGTGGCGCCTATGATCCGTCAAGGATGCAGGCGACTGCAGGGGCGGCCCCATTCACCCGGACGCCATCCACCAACGGGGACTGGCGGTTGTGGGTGTTCGCACTTGCCATGGAGTCGTCGGGTCGAGGTCTGGCTCTTGTTGTTGTTGTGGAGGCCCCGACACGCTCCCCCTACCTGGTGCGCCAAATGTCAAATTTTGGGCTCTGCAAATCCCTAAAGATTTAAACACAGGGGCGCGTGTGGAGGCCACTTGACAGCCTTGGTTCACCTGACTCGCTACTCGCTGGGGATGGCAGAGAACTCACTCGATGGTGAGGAAGACACATAACACGACAGTTTACCCAGGTTCGGGCCGCTGAGAAGCGTAATACCCTACTCCTGCTTTGTTGGATTGCCTCTCATGGAGGTTTGTGGATGAACTAGTACAGTGTTCGAGGGCCTCCGGAGGCTGGGTGGCCTCTGTGTGGTGCCAGTGGGAAAATGAATGAATCCCGTCCTCCTCTATGAAGTAACCTATCCTCTATATATAGCGGCGGCCCGGGTCCTCTTCCCTTATCGCCAGGGCGGGAAGGGGTTTCACAATGGCCAAATTTTAAAGGGGACAGAGGAACATGCTCCCCCTGTCCAAAGGTCGTCTTCGCCTGCAAAGTGGTTGTCAGCGCAGCAGGGACGGGTCCACGAATGACGTCCGTCCAGCTGGCACGCGGTGGTGGCCTCGTTGTACCAGAATGGAAACCTTTGGGGGATGCCGTGGGAACCCGCGTACTTCCTTCCCTCCTTTGCCCGAAAGGGGAAACTACACCGTCCTGCAATCCGCTACTCGCCTGTCCTTTCCCAGCATCACCCTTGACCCCTGAGGCTGGGTCTTGCCTCGGAATCTCCGCTGCTCCGGAGGGGTCTTGAGGAGGCCCCTTGTGGGTCTTGAAGACACTCCTCCTCGTGAGGCTTGGCACCTCGCGAGGGCCTTGCCTTGAGTGATGCCGAGCCCATTGGTTTTGGTCGATGAAGTGGGCCAGCCCTGGGCCACATGCAGGTAGGTCTGGGTACCCCCATTCCCATAACACCGACAAGTCTGGTTGCTAGTCGGTTGGCTTGCAAATAATATTCATGTTGGAATATTTTTTCTGCACTGTTTTTATTAAGAAAATTATCACATGAAGGGTTGTTATAAGAAAAAAATCCAAGGAAAAATTGCAGCAGTCACACTATTGAAATCATAACATATGTATACGATAAATTACAAGGCACAACTACCACATCACACAATCAGATGCTAGGCTACAAGATACAAACATGGCATCAATGGAACAAGCATAATCTAACGATCATGAGGAAATATTTTTGGTAGTGGAATATCTCCTTCGTCCTCAGGCGCGAGCTATTGGAGGACTCGCCAAATGCGTCTTGCTGGGTCTAGCCTCAAAGATTCGCCGATGACGGTCTGAGGGTTTTGGACAGTGAGGGTGTGGAGAAAATCCATCACTTGTTGGGTCAAATGCTCTTGAGCGATGACATACTGCACGAGCCTAATAAACACAGAGTCTCTCTCTAAACGGTTGCCTGGAAAAGGCGCTGCTTCTTCGGGCGCTGCAAGGCTCGAAAAATAACAGTACCCTCTTTCACTAGCATATGGTACAGCAAATCGAAGGGGAGTAATCACTTCGTAGGCAGTAACCTCTATGGCTATTTTCAGGGTAGGCATATATTATTTGCTGAAACAGCCTTCCGTGGGGTCTTGGTTAGGATCTAGTGGGAAAATGTGCACAGCTGGCCAATACTTGGAGGTGGTGTAAGTGATCCTCAATTTGAACAGCTCGTACTGGGGTGGGTGGGGAGAAGTGATGGTACTGTGGTTAAAATCCCACAATATCTTAACAAAATTGACCGGAGTTACATCCGGGTTCTGAGGTAACTCCCTTGGGGTGGCATGTCAAAAGGTTGGGAAGGCAGTTCACAAGGCGTGGAATGCTGGAAAAAAGTCACTGGTGACTGTTATATAGGATTGGGTTAGGGCACAAGCTTTGGGTTGGGTTGTGGTCGGCGGTTGGCTCTGCTCAAACGTGGTTCGGTCAAGGCCACATATAAAAGTCCATGAAATGTGACATATTACTATGGTGGTCGGTTGGGACTGGCTCCCTGTGCTTACGTCCGACTATAAGCTATATAGCCTAGTGCATAAACATATGGGAACCAGTGGTACTATGAAAATAATGGCACACAAACAATCTGCCCATTTATTTATGATAATACCAGCTCTAATATTATAGGCATAGTAACACTAAGGCGGGGTTATGGCTTAGTCTACTCCTTTTAGATCCAGGTGGGTGGGTTTCGCAAACGTCGAGGCGGCTGGAACCATGGCGTAAGGATTGCTCGGGGAAGAAGGCGGGGCTACAAGACTGGGTTAGCAATGGTGTCCATTGTGAGGTGTTGTGGCTACCGTTTCGCTGGACGAAATCCCCAAGATGCAGCGAAGCTCCTCAGGGGAGATAGGCGCATGATTTGGTTCGGCAGCAGGGTTAGACCTCAGGAGCTCAATCGTTCTCCCAAATAGCACTACACGGTTGTTGGCATCAGGCTCCTCTTCTCTCCTCCTCAGTTCAATACGAGCTATCCCTCCACGAACTGCAATCAGGTCAAGGGTGACCTACTCGTACATTGCCTTTTGCGCACTTAAGTAGCGCACAAGATGCACCAGGGCAGTGTCGGTCTCATGGTCTCCGTTGGCGACTTGGAGCGGCCTACCATAACCTTCACGGCTAGGGTAGTAGTAGAATGAGCGACAATTAAGTCTTGGCGACACGTGCCGGATTTGAACTATTGCCTCTCGAGCTGCTAGCTGGATGGCTTGAGGTTCGTAGGAAGTTAACCTTCCGATGAACCGATAGGGGTGCTCTTGGGTGATACTCCTGCTGTAAATGTGTATCGTGGCCCACAAGTAATGGGTGGCATCACTCGTGTGCTCTTGGTACACAACATACTCTGAAGGCTCTTCCATAGCAAAGGCTCGACCGGTTAGGTTGGCAAGGATGGTTACAAACCTCCTTGTTCAGCAGTAGTGGTCTCAATGTGAACAAAGGGGCCTGGCATCGTGGGAGGTGGTTGTGGCTGTGGTGAGCTGGGTTGTGGCAATCGTTCCATTTATAGAAAAATAAAATGGAGTCTTCCCTCGCATGCTTGCGAATAGGGCTACTCTGATAGGTTGGGCACCGACTACCGAAAGTTGTCGGTTAACACTATTCAGGCTACTTGCTAGGACATGCTTGGTTGTGGTTATGGCACTGGCTTCATTGGGTGGTTACCTAGGTTTTATTAACCAGGCTAAGATAGGACTAGCCAATGGTCTGCCTGGCTCTAATACCAAGGTTGTCAGGGCCGGTTTTTTCTGGGATTTTAAATTCCCATCAAAATGACCCTTGTGCATACCAACCCCAATAATACTGTTTGTTGGTAAACAAATCCTTGAAACAAATGTCCAAGCAAATAAGAAATTTGAAGTACATGGCCAAGATGGCGTGTGGAGTACATCAAAATGGTTTCTACTAGTTAATGGTGGAAGCGATTCGGGGATCTCCAGCGTCTATGGGACTCCATTTCCCACAGGAACAATTGACCTGGATAATTCCTATCTCACGCGGCTACTGTCTTCGGTGCCTAGGTTCCAAGGCTACTGTCGGGATGCTCCTCTCCAAATACTCAATATGGCCTAGACCATAGCAAGGGATAAGCCAGTGAGTACTTTGAATGTACTCGCAAACATCATGAAATCAGACATAACATAGCCGGAGGTAAATATGCACTTCAAATAGTTCAATCATATTCCGTTAGTCATAATGCAACTTCTTAAGTGCAAGCAGACAGATATTTTAGCCATACTCAGAATTTAATAATAAAACAATGAAAGAAAAATTTATTGGAACATCGGGCGGTAGTCCTCCCAAATATTTCCAAGAACAGGAAAATAGTCCGATCGGGTGTGTGGAGCGAAGCCTCAAAAGGATAAGATATAAAGGATGCCTTAGTCGATTGTCTCAGAGATACCACATAAATGGCTTATCAGAAATAATAACATGCATGCCATAGTTGGGCGTCTGAGAGACACCGCATAAACGGCTTATTAGAAATAATAACATGCACGCCACAGTCGGGCGTCTGCGCGACACCACATAAACGGCTTATTAGAAATAATAACATGCACGCCACAGTCGGGCGTCTGCGCGACACCGCATAAAAGGCTTATATGAAAGAATAACATGCATGCCACAATCGGGCGTTTGAGCAACACCACATAAAGGGATTATAAGAAATAATAAAAGTGAATATCCAGGAGGTAGAACCGTCCAGGAATATTCAACATTCATGTATCATAAATGTTAGTCCATGGTAAAATAATAATTATGATCATCCACCATATTTCATGATTTTCTCATGGTTAAGTTAAATTCGTCCGAATACCGACACTCAGACCGACACTTAACATGTCAACTAGTCGTCCTTGACAGTGGACATGACTACTTAAATAGTTTTGACTCTAGAGAGGGTGCACTCTTTACCCACGGCTCACGGGTTTCAATAGTCACTCGGACTAATCCCATGTACGGTATCCCAGAATTAAACACTCAGAACCAGCACACACCCATTTTTCCTTGCAAAGACCGGCCTCACCCGGACTATGCTACAACGTCGACTAGCATGGGATCGAATTTATACTGCGCGCAACAAAGGAATGGCCTCTCTCTCGGTCCGAGACCGGAAACACCCATGCCCCCTGACCAGATGACTCGCTTTATTCCAATGCCCCGGAGACCTTCATCCCGACCCTTCTACTTGGAGTGTACCTGATAATAGGTTTCCGACCTATTGAACCGTATTCCGTTTCAGGAAGACCTGTGGCAGCACAAAAGGGTAATGTGACACGTTGACAATACTCGATCTATGGTCGACTTAGGAGGTTTAAGTTATTCCCCGCATGATTAGCACAACAAAAATGTTTCACAATTCGAGACAGAATCACCACCTTTCATACCCCGACATGCCTCGCTAACCATCCTCGTCGTACGAGTGTCATTCCCAAAGGTCGTGTTTTTCTGAGACACCGACTCTTCTCGGATCGCATCCGGTAGGCATGTGTGGCAGAAAGTAGTGACTACAATCACATGCATCTCAATATGCAACACAAATAATTCCTTACCATGTACTCATGTGCATGATCATATCACCACATGAAATATCATCGCTTATGTTAACATAATGGTAATATTTCTTTCACCACAACAAATCACACAACCATAATAAATCCAAGTTCACAATGCTTGCCTTCCAAGTGTAGAGAGGTAGGGGGCACTCGAACACTTTTGAAAGTTTTACTTCTCTCTCCATATCCTATTTTGAAAATATTCTAATTAACACATAATTTGAAAACATTAAAAAATGTCTTAGAAAATTTTCAAATAAATACTAAAATAAAGTAGGTGAAATTTGAGAAAGGCAGGAAAAAGAATCAAATCATTTGGAGTCTTATTTTAGAAATTAGAGCTAGGCAAAATCCAGTCAAATTTCTGTTTAAAATAAATCAGAAAAGGGAAAATGATTCGGAGGTAAATATGCAAGCGCGATGAGGAAACGTACTCCATGGAACGTGTGTCCACTCATCCAGCGCACGCATGACTCGCGAGTCAATGATAGTAGGCCCGAGTGGCCCACTGGTAAGGCTTGACCCATCTCCACCTTTCTCCTCCCACGATAGAATTGGGAGAGCTCCGGCGACTAACTCCGGCAAGGGGGGCTTCACACGAGGTGGCGAGCACCTGATGGTGCTCAGGAGGTCACGACGGTCCCGAGGAGGGGCTGCTAGGTCACCAGAGTGGGTAGAGCCGACGGCGGCGAGCTCACGCTAAAAGCTCCGGTGGGACCAAAATTTGGGCATCTCTCTCTCGTGCTCCTCTAGCCAAATTTGGCCTCGGGATGGATCTAGGGGAACTCTAGCGAGCTTTTGGAGCGAGCGAGGGAGGGAATAGGCTCTAG
Source organism: Hordeum vulgare subsp. vulgare (assembly GCF_904849725.1). Lineage (NCBI taxonomy): Eukaryota > Viridiplantae > Streptophyta > Magnoliopsida > Poales > Poaceae > Hordeum > Hordeum vulgare. The sequence continues at coordinate 364,854,482 of NC_058521.1, forward strand.
TCATGTTGAATTCGACCGAATGGCGGCGGAGCCATTGCTATGGGAGACGAATAGGATGACCCTCTCGGTCTCAATTTCCTCAAACGGAGGGTCGAGGCGTGTCCCTTCGAGCGAGCAAGGGCCAAAGGGGCGGGGTAGGTGGACCCGATGGCTCGGGCGCTACGGCTGCAATACGCGTGCTCTGCTCGCGCCAGAGCATGCATGCCAACTGCTCGACCAAATTCCATGACAAGCTAGAAGGCTTGGTTTGAGGTGCAACTAAAAATGGTGGCTAGGGTTGTCACCAAGTCTCTGCTAGATATGCTGGTTTGTCATGGAAATGAAATCTATAATTTAAACTAGAAACCATGTCAATTCTATCCACGCACTCACGGTGCTAGACGGAATGCCATGGGCATCTAGATGGATTTGTTGGTCACCAAAATTTCCAGTCCAAGGTCTCTCTGGAAGCTAAGAATGATGGCGCGGTAGTTTTTGAAAAGCAGAGACTTGTTACTGCATTAATTTGACAAAAACATTTTTGGTTAGAAACATCAAAGGTTACAGGAGGGGCTTAAACTATGACACTAGAGTTGGTCTCTTGGATTGAGATTTTGGTAGGGCATACAATTAGTAGTAAAAATCTCAAGGGAGTTGGGGCAAAATAAAACATGGTTGTAGTAGAAAGTGCAAAAGTAGTCCTGAACAGAAAAGGGGTTGGGGTGCTCGAAATTTTCAAATGACCAAAGTGGAATTTTACATAAAAGTGATCTACGTACCTCCCTACACATCTCGTAATTTTTGTAGAATTTTTGAAATAGTAGATCCAGTGATTGTAGTTCAAAACAGCAACTGGACCAGAATAGAAAAGGGACCGTTTGCTAAATTTTTCCTAAACACATAATTTGGTTTTTGCATGAAAGTGATCCAGGGATATCACATGTCAGCTAATTTTTTTTCAGAATTTTTCAATGAAGTTATCAAATGGTTGTAGTGCAAATGAATTCTTTAAAGGAATCTAAAGGCCATTTTGAATAAATGAAAGTTGCAAAAATATTTAAAAAAAATCTCTACTGGATTTGTCAAATGCAAGGAAATGTTTGGATGGAAGCACTCAAGTCTCACCATATTTTTCAGAAACTCCTACTTGGGGAAAGAAATTTTTACAATTCAGAGAAAAGAAGTGGGTCTGATATAAACAAAAAATCCAGAAATAAAAATTTGAATAAACATGGCAAAATTTCAATAAATAAAATCATGGTTAAATTTTTGGGGTGTTACAACTGGTTTGCCTCCAGCGGCTCGCTGGTGGTCACCGGAGGACGAAGCAATGAGGGAACGAGGAGGTGGTGGGGAGCAGCGAGGTCGTGGCTACTGGAGGCTGTGGCGCAGTGCTGGCGGTCTAGTCGTGGCCTCCGGCATGATGCTCAGGGATGAGCACGTCCACAGGATGAGGGCGCGCTAGGTTGGACCAGCTACGGGCACTCGTCGCTATGGTCGTTGAACTCGTCTACTGCCGGTTTGATGCCTGGCTACGCGATGGGGTTGACTTGGGCACACGGAAGCTCAGTGGTTGGGTGGATTGGGGTGGATCAGATCTGGGGCGATGCCGAGAGAGAGGAGAGAATTTTTGGCGGTGGCTGAGAGGGTGGATTGGACAGCTTCCTAGACTTTAGGGTTGGATGCCTATATATAGCTATGGCATTAGGTTTTGGGTTACCTAGAACCTCTGATCGCAATCAGGTGGTCGAAAAAATAGGCTAGGGAATCCAATTGACAGACCGATGACGGTTTTGGGTATTTCAGGGTTGATCCGGATCCAACGGTCAGGATCGTATGTTTCAGGTTCGAGGAAGTTTTTAAACTAGGTTGCTCGTAGGTCAGTGCAATGTGTAGAGGGGCTAGGTAGAGATGAGAGGGAAAATGAGAAGCCCGCCAACATGTTTTTATATACGATCGTTTGCAATTTGACCTCCTATAGTTCCACTATAGGTATAATGGTTAGGGTATCAAACGGCCTCCGAATCCGACGAAATTTGGCACGCGGTCTACCTACTCTATATTAAGACTGCACGCCTACTTTCGACCCAGTCTGAGTACGTTTCATACACACTTTGGGAAAAAAGATTATAATAATGCTGCGGGCGCATGCGTGTGTGGTTGGTCCCGAAACGGTCAACGCCAAAAGCGGAGAGTACCAACAACTCACAATGGATGCAAGTTTTGAAAACAAAATGATGCAACGGAGTGCGGATGGAATGCGGATGATGCGCATGATGCGGTGATGAATGTGACAACCAAATAAATCACATGGTGACAATGCAATAAAAAGGGAGTCTTCTGGAACTACGGTTCCGGGCTGTTACAACTCTCCTGCACTAACAAGATATCTCGACCCGAGATCTTAGAATGAGAAGAGAAAGAGAATGCTGAAGAGGTAAAACTTACTTGCTTCTTGGACAAATGTGTGAAACCACTAAACTTAGAGGTTGCAAAGAGACGAAGAATGGCATGAGGCACAAGCAAGAATTCAAAAGAAATTTGGGGAGCACTTCACTAGAACAAGGAGGCAGAACTTGATACAATCGAAAGAATTTCAAAAGATAACACAACACTCCGGTTGGAAAAACAAGGAAATAATATGATCATAAAAAACGAGATGATGGGTCAAAGAGAGCAACATCACAAGCCTCCGAAAGAAGACTAATATCTTGATACTTGGAATGAATAAAAAGGAGAAGAAAAAGACAACTTCCACCACAGTTGGATGTGATAACCATCCTTATAAGAAGAATTGAACGGTGTTGTTGGAAAATCAATAACAAAAAGAAGAAGCTTGGTGTGTGCTTATGGAAACCATCTCAAAATTATGAGATGACAACCGGCTACTAACACAAACCAAGATTGCTAGCAAGGAACAAGATATGCAAAACTTCTTACACCAAGAGGGTACATTGAGTACTTGGATCACGATAAACACCACGATAGAAGCAATCCATTGGACAAGCTTTAGGTGAAATCCTATCCAAGATAACTTCAAGAAAAAAAATGATAGGTTTAAATGTCTCATTGTTGATGATTTATCTTCGAGACTCCTCATGAATCAAGAATGCTAAAACACCATTTTAAAACATAATGGAGTAAGAATTGCATTTGAGAATGCAAGATAAAGAATACTTGTTGTACGACCACAACAATCTTGAGGAACACTCACGAATGAATTAAATCCTTGAAGATCCACCATGAAGAACCTCCATATACAAAAGAATGATAAAAAGAAATGAAGGTTGAAACTAATAAGATTATAACCTTGCAAAGATTTAGATGGAGCATCGCAAAGAGATACTTGAAAAAAACTGGGAAATCGCCTCAAGGGAACAAGAGTAAGAAAAGATGAAGCACTTGGGATAAAGAATTTGATATCATGAACAACTCCGAAAAAAGATTGAAATTGCCTCAAGGGAACACTAATAAGAATTATGTTATGCCTATCCTTCATCAAGTTAAATTTATGACAAGCAACGGATTTTCGTCCCACTTATTCTTCTTTAAAAACAATGAGGAGAGAGAGAATCACAAACTTGAAGAAGTCTTCGGCAAAACACCGGTAAAAATTTGCAAATGAATGAAGATATTTTGAATAAATGGAGATACACGAGATGAAGAGAGCATGATCCACCGGTAAGAAATTAGAATAGATGGGGATATTAGAAATGAATGTAATTCATGAGAAGGAAGAGATCACAATCTGCCTAGCAGAAAACTTCAACAAGGCACCGGAATAATCGAGATATGAACAAAGAGAAAACAATTGTGAAGAATTTGAGAACGAAAGTTGAAAGCTAGGAATGATGAATTCTTCTGAAATGATGGCCTTCGGAGGATCGAGAATGAAAACAACTCTGAAATGCACCGGATAGATATGGAAGGAATCTCTCATGATCGCAAACAATTCAATTGAATGGAAACAAGCTGAGATGACGACTCTTAAAAAATGAACAAAGATTTAAGAGGAACTCTTCTTCATTCTTCAATGCAAAGAATGATGGCAAGAAACACCACCATGAATTACTGAGGCACTCCGGAATAATGAATAAGGAAAGGTTGATCTAACGATAAAAATTAACTCGACAACGATCTTGAGAAGGAATATGACTGATGGAATCCATACTTACGTCACACTTCAAAAGAATTGAGATCTTTGAAAAAGAATAGAAGAGCTAGTTAAGATCATAGAAAAACTATGGGTTATGGGCCCACTCAAAGGAAAACATCATCGAAATGATTTCTTAGAAGGAGAGATTGCACCAATACAAATGGAAAATTGTTGAGGTGAGAACCTCGAAATAATTTGACAGGATTTAGTGGAAACACAAATCTCTGAGATATCTTCAGCACTACATATAGAATAAAGAGAGATGAATAAACAAGAGAGGCTTGATTAATAATTTCCAAAACGAGAAAATAATAGAACGAATGGAAGGGATATGATGAACACCTAAAGCATGAATCAAATGCACCGGAGAAGAAAACAAGAATGAAGTATGATGAACTTGAAACTCCTATGCATCTTCACGATGAATCATCGGATATATACGAAAGAAAAGGTAGAGAAAACATCAACAAAAATAAAGTAACTTGGAAGATAATTCGATCACTGAAGAAAAGGGTGGGAGGGTGGATAAAAATAAGTACAACCTTGGACAGATGAGACGAACTCCGGAAGAAATATGAGGGTTAATCTAGCAAAATAAATTAGACAGGATTGAATTATCTTGAAGAGAAGCACACGGGTTGAAAATTTGATTGAGAAAAAGGATTAGCACCCCATAGAAATTTGAGAACACCTCTTTGGGAAGATATGTAATCACCACACAATATCGAAGCAACTCGAATTACTATACTCCAACAAAACAAAGGATGAAACTTGCAAATTAAGCCATAAAAAAGTCATGATAGAGATTTTGTCCAATAATTTCGTGGTAAGGCTCGCACGGTCTCGATCGTACATAGGATTGTCATAATGAAATAACGCTCGAATATGCTCCCTAGATGTAGCGAACTACAAGGCTTGACGGAGCATATTTGATGAAGGATATCGAGACTGTCCTTTGTCAAAAACACCGTGAACAACCAAACCACTAGTGGTCGAATCCCAACCTGACATCATGCATTTGTTGGAAGATAATTCTAGGTAACTACTTGAATTCTGACATAAGAACTTCTGAAATCTTGCTTGGTTATGCTATCAGGTTGTGGGTCCAAGAACCTACTCAATGTAATGAGCTGCATGAACTTTCCCGCAACTTTCAATACATATATGAGAAGTTTCGCAAATTCATCTACCTCAAACATTTGAAAAAACAACGATACTAGACCTGGTAGATCATCCGAGCAATCTCCACCAGTACCGGGAAAAGTCACGGCATTATTTGCCACCAAGCAATGTATTGAAGCATTTCGATGTCCGTGTCCTGAGATATTAAGCAAACTAAATGATAACAATGTGTCGAAAACCCCTTAGATTTGTACTCCTCGAAAATAGGAGGCACCAAGTACATAAATCCATCAAATCGACATCATAGAGATTCCAAAATACCCGCGTGATTCTAAATTTTTTTGAGTGAGAAGAGGTGTAGAATTAAAATTCCTAATTCATAATTACTCACCAGAGCATAGAAGAGGAGCAAAAAGAATCCTACTCTTCGATATATAACTAGACTGAAAGTAGTTGTTCACTCGACTTGACTCGTCCAAGTTTGATCAATCAAGGAGGCTCCTAGGTCTGTACTGCTCTGATACCAAATTGTAATGCCCAAGATGTGATCATATCTTTAGTTTGGCATGAGGGCCTTGATGGGGATATAAGCCCATCTTGTTATCTCGCAAGAATGGATATCATTACAAGTCCATGTAAAGAACAAATGTGTATATGGAATTGGCTTACACTCGCGACAAGCTAATCATGATCATCTCAATACAAACATGCATTCAACCACCAATCAAAAGAGCATGGTTCGATTATGGACGAAAACAAACGATAAAAATAACATCCTTCCTTGCTATCCCAAGTAGCCAGCCTGGAACCCATCCTATGATCGAAGAAGAAAAAGAATAAGAAAAAGAATAAACTCCAAATAGAACAATCATTGCTCTCACGTCAAAGTATCACTTTACTTGTACCTGCAACTATGGTTGTATTAATCTGTGAGCCACACGGACTCAACAATCTCATTTCCAAAGGTATCAAGACTAGTAAAGCTTAATGGGTGAGGTATGGTTAAGTGGTGAGGCTGCACCAAGCAACTAAGCATTTATTTGAGTGGCTAAGTTAGGAGTACAAGAATAAGAGGGGGTTGATCTATGCATAAACTGATGTGAACTATTGATGATCAAATGAATGATCTTGAACACGTACTTACAAGTCAAACCTAACCCCACTGTGTCTCGGATTCAGAACTCACGGGAAGAGACAGTCATGGTTACACACATAATTGGCAGATTTTAATTTCAGTTTACTTCAAGTTTTCTATGATTGAGTGTTAAACAAAGTTTCCAAGTTGCTACATAACCGCGGACATGGATTTCCGAAAGATATTAACCTTGTAGGGGTGCTCCAACTAGTGCATCAGAAATTATCACAAGATGCCTTGGAGAGACAACCTCAACCTCCAGGTAGCCCGAGCTATCCTCGATGTCCCAGTGCACAAGACCTTCGATAAGAGTAAAACAAATCCTGCAACACCGTCTGGCAGGACAGACCCCCAGTAGGAACCACACATATTTCTTTCTCAGGGGACTACTGGATGGGTCACACTACAAGTCAAACCAAATCCCAAGTTTTCCGGTGGTGGCCCTGCAGTGTGCCCGTTTGGGACCAACACCATCAGCAGTGGCCGCCTGTATTATATTGAATTAATCCGTGTATAGCGCTAACTCCCTATGTATTACTAACGGTGTTCAATATTATTATGTTGAGAAAATATAGTACCAATGTTGGGCCTTGTTAAAAGAGTTTTATCCCGAAACGAAAATCAAGAGGGTCCCCATAACAACCCCAAACATGTCAGGAGCGCTCAATATGGAGCATAAAACCGGTACACAAGTATCTAAGGTAGCAAAGATGGAACAAAACACCAAGCTAGAAGTCCAAGCCTTCCACCTTTTACCAAGTATATATGTGCACTAAATTAAATAGCAGTAATATTGTGATATATCAAGGAATCCATGTTGTCACATGGGAAGCAACTTGCACCTACAACTATCAATGCTATAAGAATGGTTGAGCAAGTGGTAACATAGCCAAACAAATGTTTGCTCGAATGTGGAGGGGTTAGAGGATTTTCATGGCAATGTTGGGCGGCTTGACATAACAGGTGGTAGGCAGCAAGACATAGAGATAGAAACGAGACAAGTAGCATATAAATGATAGTAGTGGTATCTAGGGAAATGCTCATCTTGGCTGAGATCCCGCTTGGAAGAAGAATGGATCCATGAAGTAGACGAACCAACATAGTCGAATGAATCCTCGCACTGCGAAGTGGTTTGGAACTCTATCGAGAAGAAATAATCAGGAATCAAACAATCAACACACGGTAAACACCACAACATATTATTGACACGATGTGCAAGCAATTATGATGCATAGCCATTTAATTATGCAAGACACGACAACGCATAATAGTCAACTTCTACACATTAAGTGAGGCTCAATATGCAATGAGTTGCACATTGACGAAACTCCACATTTGGATTACTTAGTCCAGTCCCTTTTAGCTACACGACAATATTAAATGTTGTTAAAGATGGGTGGTCATGGCATAAGGTGAAGATGGAATTAAGCCATTTTAAATGGAGAAGGAGAACATACATACAAAAAAATAACAACTCTTCATATTTAAGAGAAATGTAGTTAATATTGTTTTAATTAAACAATCATTCTAAATGTTGTTCATCGTGGCAAGAGGTGAAGCATGAGCAACTACATCATCTAGGACTTTTAAATTAGGACGGAAACAACAAATAACAACTCCAAAAATTCCCCATACGTAATTTTTGAATTTGTTACTGTTCTACGTAGAACACAGTTTTAGAGTTGTTAAACAGCAAAATAAATGTCATCATGTGATTCTACATGTTTTTCTGGTCAAGTTACTTATGTGGATCATTTTAATAGGAGCCACGATTAATTAATTATGGGTAAACCGTTTTTCACGTGTCATTATGTACAACTAAATGAAAACAACAAGTTAAACAATTTTAACATGTGTGAAAGTTGCAAACTAAATCCCAGGGCGGCTAGCGATAAAGGCACGGGCGAGCCGGTGTCCAAGGCGGCAGTCCCTAAAAGAAAAAATGAAAGGGAGACCCGGGGTGAGGGAGAGCGAGGAAACCAGTGGGAGGAGAAGGAAGAGGGCACGAGCGGAGCGATCGACCTCGGCTCCTATGACATTGGGACTCGCCAACACGGCTACCCGGTGGATGGACGAAGGTGGCGGGGTGACCTGGTTGGCCTACAATGCCTCGTTAGGTGTCACCAGAGGAAGAAGCAATGAGGACACGTGGAGGAGGTGGGGAGGAGCGAGGTCATGGCTGCTGGAGGCCCTGGTGTGGGGCGGGTGGTCCGACGTTGGCCTTCGACAAGATGGCGAGATGCTCAGGGATGATCCCGTCCATGGGCATGATGGCGCGCCGGGTTAGACCAGCTACAGGTGCGTGTCCGTGCTGTCTCCGGACGCTTGTGTTGCTACATGGATAGCTGGTTGCGCAATGGGGTTGACTCGGGCACAGGGAAGCTCAATAGTTCGGAGGATCTGGGGTGATCCCGAGATAGAGGAGAGAATGGTTTGCGGTGGCTGATGGGATGGATGGGACAACTTCCTAGATTTTAGGGTTGGACGCCTATATATAGCTATGGGATTAGGTTAGGGGCTACCTAGACCCTCCGATAACAATCGGGTGGTCGAGAATTATAGGCCAGGGAGTCCAATTAACAAATCGGTGACACTTTGGGGTATTTCGGGGTTGATCCAAATACAACGGTCAAGACCGTACAATTCAGGTTCGAGGATGTTTTCAGACTAGGTTGCCCGCAGGTCGGTGCACTGCGCAGAGGGGCTAGGCAGAGATGAGAGGGAAAATGGGCAGCCCGGCAACATGCTTTTATATACGAAAAACGTTTGCGATTTGATCGGCTATAGTGCACTATAGGTTAACGGTTCGGGTAACAAACGACCTCCCAATGTGAAGATATTTGGCAGATGGTCTACCTACGCTATATTAAGACCGCACGCCAAATTTCGACCCATTCCGAGAATGTTTTATACACACTTTTGAAAACAAGATTTTAATGATGCTTGGGGCACATGCTTGTGTGGTTGGTCCTGAAATGGTCAACCACAAAAACGAAGAGAACCGACAACTAACAACGGAGTGCATATGCAATGTGGATGATGTGCATGATGAGATGATGAATGTGACAACCAAATAAATCATACAATCACAATAGAATAAAAGGGGAATCTTTTGGAGCGTCGGTTCCGGGCTACTACAGCCAACCCCAGATCTTGGAGGAGAATCTTACCGTCAAGGCCATTGTCGATGCCTCACACATGGCCGACACCACACGGTTTGCCACTTTAAAAGGAAACTCATGGTCTTTTCTCGAGGGCACCATTGGTGCCTTCGACGAAGACTATGAGTTGCTTTATGAGCATGCCCGCGATTAACTCAGCTCCAGAGGCGACAGGTTGGTGTCCGGATAGTCTCAAGGCTCTTACCTCTACGAGGAGGGCACCAACGATGTGGAAGCCTCGCCCTGTTCCAACTTTAAGGAGCCCATCGTCATCGATATATCTGACAATGAGTAATAACTTGTTTTTCTTAGGTTTATAACCAAGGACCTATGTTTAGCTAGCTATGTTAGTTAAGCATGTTTAGTTTACCTGTTGCATCTGTTGATCCTGCCTTTCATTTAGAATTTCTAGTGAAACATGCAATGTAATGCTACTATGTAATCTAGCCTTCTAGTCTGTTCTATTATGCCATGTGGCGCTCAGTTAAATGTTTGATTCATTTGTTGCGGTGATCATTCAACTCTTGTCTCAATTCTATAATGTGATGTTCGATTATTGTTGGTACAATTTTGTATTGTTACACATGTGAAAATAAATCAAATTTGGATGTACTAAATACACGTGAAACATATATAATTGCTACGTTTCCTAGTTCTTAGCACGCTTGGTTTAGATAGCTAGCTTTTCCATCTGGCTCAAATAAATTTGTTGGATCTGTAATGTGTTTATTTTCATAAACATATTTTACATATAGTATGCCAAATCTCACTTGTAACCTGATCGATATCTATCTTATATATGTTATAGGGGAAACAGTGGGAGACATTTAGGTTTACCATCGAGTTTTCCACATCCATTTCCCTTTAGTTAGTATCACATTGTTATGCAATTGCAGGAACCATTCTAATATTTAGGTTTTTAATAATTTGTTCTTGCACATGTAGGTCCTGATAAAATAGGTTTAGGACCACTATTCGAACCTTTTTGCATGTCTAGAAATGAGGTGTCCATGAATGTTAGTCACACTAAGAAACTCACAAAGATTGTTAAGATAACGAAACTAGATACGAAAAACAATAAGATGTTTGTGTGCAGAATGAAGAAGAAATCAGTCAACTATATGATGGTACTATATCTTTCGCCTTGTCCTTTTCCCGTTGTTCCATTTCAAATTTTAGAAAAGATATTCATGCAAATCTTTGTTTTCACTCATTTTCAAGGTAGATAATTTATGATTACGTCTCAAACCACATGTATGGTCAAGAGGCAAGGAAGGTATTCATAAACCTCCATGGTATAATCTTGAAGTCTTCGTGAAGAGGACGAATGATGGGCGGGAAATCATCCTCAAGCACTAGCCTAATGTTACAAGGATCTTCTACATCATTGAAGGCTCAATATTCTCCTTACGCTTCAACAGTTTTCTAGATGAGACTCATCGGTCTATTTACCGTCTATGATACTACTTTCCAAAGGTTTTAGATGTTGCATTTGAAACTTGGTCATGTTGTGTAATTGGGTAGCTAGGTAGTATATGCCTATATGATGTACATTGATGTAATTCAATTATGAAATCCTTGTTGCCGTAATATTAAAATGTAATATATTGTGTTCTTGATATGAAATGTCAATTTGATTAGTAAATGGATTATAAATAATAGTATAATTAGGCTGGTTATTGGAGTTTCCTCTTACAGACGGTTTCGCATACAATACCGTGGGTGATGACCTCAACAAACCCACACAGTTTCAAGAAAGTCGGCATCTTAGATGAATAAACAATCACACACGAATTCTAGCCGACAATTGTGTGGTTTAGGCCACCCAGTCACAAACGTTTTCACATAACAAGTGTGTGTGATGGACAACCCTATGCCAAATAGTTTCTTCTAGGCATCGTGAGTGATGTATTGCATAACGCAATCATCAGAATTATAATTACTGTGTGATGTCCACCCCTATCAAAGACAATGTTATGCAGATAATTGTGTCTGATGTACAATAGGAACAGAAATGTATCTTTGGCATTCACTGTGTGGGATGCTAAGAACATCTCACACAAATTTTACAATATATCTATTTGTGATGGACCTACCAATCGCACACGATATATTTTTGCCGAGCGTGTATGACTCGAGAAGACATCACCGATGATTTATCTGTGTTGTGTGGGATAGGCCCCCTGTCCGCCACACAGGCATGGTGACGGTTTAATACTACTTACAAAAGGGGGGGTAAAACCGTTTGTATAGGACTCGTGTGCACTAGTGATTACTTCATCTTTTCTCAATAATTATACCTAATATAGGTTAAGTGTTGGGTAGCATGCCACATCAAAAATTCTGTTTTTATCATTTACCTACTCGAGGACGAGCTTGAATTAAGCTTGGGGATGCTGATATGTCTTGAACGTATCTACAATTTTTTTTGTTTCATGCAATTATATTATCAATCATGGATGCTTTATATGGAATAATATGCATTACATATCATTTTTGGGACGAACCTATTTCCCCATTGTCCAGTGTCGGTTCCTATTTTTTGCGTGTTTTCGACTTTTGCACAAAATCAATACCAAACAAAGTGCAAACACGATGAAACATTATACTGATTTTTCATGGACAAAAATAGACCAAGGAAGATTTTAGAGAGACCACAAGACCAACGAGGAGGACATGATCTTGGAGGGTGCACCCCCGAGCTCGTGGGCCCTCATCCAGCCTCCTGATCACATCTATAAATCATGAATGTCGGATTTCAGACTCCGCAAAACCCTAAAGATTCGAACTCACGGGTGTGTACGAAGATCTCTCGTGGGCTCGCCTCACCTAACTCGCTACTCGTTGTACCTGACACATAGCTCACTCGATGGTGGGGAAGACTCAGAACAAGACAATTTACCCACGTTTGGGCCGCTGGGAAGCGTAGCACCCTACTCCTGCTTTGGTGGATCGCCTCTCGTGGAGGTTTATGGATGAACAAGTACAGTGCTCGAGGTCCCTCGGAGGCTGGGTGGCCTTTGTGCGGTGCTAATGGGTGAGTGAATGAATCGATCTCCCCCCTCTACGAAGTAACCTATCCTCCGTATATATTGGCGGCCCCGATCCTCTTCCCTTATCGTTTCGACGGGAAGGGATCCCACAATGGCCAATTTTGAAGGGGAACAGGGGAACATGCTCTCCTGCCCAAAGGTGGTCTTCGCCTGCAATGTGCTGCTAGCGCTGCGGGGACGGGTCCAGGGATGACGTCTGTCCTGCTGACGGGCGGCGACGGATTTGTTACACGAGAAGGGAAACCTTTGGAAGATGCCTTGGGAACCCCGGTACGTCCTTGCCCCCTTTGCACTAAAGGGGAAACTGCTCCGCCCAGCTGTCTGCTGCTCGCCTGTCCTTCCTACACGTCACCCTTGACTCGTGAGGCTGCGCCTTTGTCGGTGCAATAAAGATTGGGGTCTCAAGTGCCCCAGACTTGTGCGCGGACACCGGCAGCCCCTCCGCATTGGCAAGGCGCGTCACTAGGGCTTAGGACGAAAGCGATACTCATAAACCACCAAGTACAGATTGCAGGCTCCGGCAAGCACCCGCTCGTTGGGAAGGAAGAAGAGCCCCGGCAGGAGTTCCCTGTCGGGGAGATAGACAATGCAACGGCGAGACCCTCCGACCGAGGAAGAAGGACTAAGCCCCGGCAAGCCACCCTTGTCGGGAAGGCTGACAAGGCCTCGGCAGGCCATCACCTCCCTACCGAGAGGAACAGGAAGAGCCCCGGCAAGGTAACCCTGCTGGGAAGAAAGAGCAAGGCCCGAGGAGAGGCGCGGGCCGAGGGCACCCTCGCTACCTACGAACGCCTCCTCCGACGAACACGCCACTAACGATGCATGCGTCATGCATTCGCTCGAACACCAGCACAACACCCCAGAGTTTCCATGTGTGGGTACGTGTCCATCCCCCCCTCACAAGGCAGTAACACTGTAACTGTTGGTCGGCGCTGTTTCACCCGTGAACCCACCTTTCACCCACTGAGCCACTGTGGTGACCTCTTTGCCTATAAAAGGAGGCCCGAGGCTCAGTAGTAGGGGCTTTTTTTTTTCTTTTTGGTAAATCGAAAGGCTGTAAAAAGTGACAGATCTACAGTAACCCGAAACGAATAACTAAACGCATGCCGGAGTAGGGTTTTACGCACCACGCGGCCCGAACTTGGGTAAAAAGATCTTGCCGGGCCCTCACTGTTGGTTCTTCTCTTACCGCGACCCCTCTCCTCGCAAAACCAGCAAAAAGGGGACCCTGGAGGCCCCCATAGGTGTCGATCCCTCACCGACATCTTTGGCGCGCCAGGTAGGGGGATCGCCGAAAGCAGGTCGGTGTCAGCGCCACCGCGATCCGACGAGTTGTCCGTCGGCTCCATGGATCCCAGTTTGCCGCTGCATCTTCCCTGAGTGGGAGGAAGCAGTGGCTGCTCTGCCCGCGCAAGAGCTCATAGTGCCTCCATAGGTGCTATGTGCGCGCGAGCGGAAGGAGCGGAAGCCCCGAGCTCCGCATCGCCCGACCGACACACCTCCTTGGAATGCCGTGCTCCTGTCAAGGGTATGACAGGGGGCTTCGGCTAGGCCTCCGTAGCATACTCAGACGGACGCACCTCTTTGGAGTGCTGCATGGTCGCCGAGGACGCACGTGAGGCCCCGAACCGCCCCTTCACGCGCCCCCCGGCTCGCATTTGTCCATGGAGTGCTATGACGCCAGAAAGATGTGCTCGGGTGCTCCGCTAGCAAAACTCTTGGAAAAGAGATAAGAAAGCGTTACGCCCCAGCGTGCCTCTTTCCTCCAGAGTGGCCAAAGGCCACCGACGAAAACCTCGTCGGCAAGAAGGCCGCTGGATGCGAGTCAGCTTGTCGGAGGTATGCATACTCCCCACCCCTCCGCAGCACCTTCAGACGCTGCGGCTAGGAATCAAACTCCTTACCAGACTCTTGGTAGACTATTTGTATCCTTTTGAAGTATCGACTTTTGTATGGGTACCCCGCGCGCAGATGGACCTTGCTAGGATCAGTGCACTCCGACTCCATTTCGAGTCTGTTCAACGATTTGAGCGGCCACAGAGCGCCCTTATCTCGTTTTGAACTAGCTCAACGTTTGGGACGGCTCCATAGCACCTTATTTTGCCTCGAGGCGTGCTCGACGATTTAAATGGTTGCACTGAGTGCATCAAGGAGTCTTGCCGGTGAAGACCTCCTCTGTTGAGTTTTCTCAGGATCTGCTCCTCTAAGGGCTCGCGGCACAATAAGTCAAGCCGGCAAGCTTCCGGAAAGTGCAAGGAAATAATCATACAAAATGAGAGTCGAATAAAGGATGCAACTATTCATTCATTTGTGTGGATACATTTGATACCAAGTACAAAGAATTGTTGTCCTAGCCTAAAGACTCTCTCTTAACGAGGGGCGACCTATGCGGAGGATTTGGAGTTCATGAAGACAGGACACGGCAAGGCCCGCGGTACGTCCATGCTGGCTCCTTTGGGACCAGCATTGTACCGACAAGAGCGGGTTCGGCCTCATCAAGCCACAGGAAGGGGCGCCAGATTCGGTTGAGATCCCCCCTCCTTGCTCGATTCCGATAAGCCCGGTGCCCGTGAGTCCGTGCACCGCTTTGGGCCTGGCCCAACAACACCTTGCATGCATGTGTGGCCCAGGCCCGGGGGCTCCTGTCGGTGCACTAAAGACTAGGGTCTCCAGTGCCCCAGACTTGTGTGCGGACACCGGCAACCTCTCGGCAGCGGCAAGGCGCATCGCTGGGCCTTAGGACGGAAACGAGACTCGAAAACCACCAAGGTGCAGATTGCAGGCCCCGGCAAGCACCCGCTCGCTGGGAAGGAAGAAGAGACCCCGACAGGAGTTCCATGCCGGGGAGATAGACAATGCCACGGCGAGACCCTCCCGCCAAGGAAGAAGGACTAAGCCCCGGCAAGCCACCCTTGCCCGGAACGCTGACAAGGCCTGGAAAGGCCATCACGTCCCTCCCGAGAGGAACAAGAAGAGCCCCAGCAAGGTAACCCAACCGAGAAGAAAGAGGAAGGCCCAAGGAGAGGCGCGGGCCTAGGGCGCCCTCGCGACCTACGAATGCCTCCACCGACGAACACGCCACCTACGATGCATGTGCCACGCGTCCGCCCACACGCCAACGCAATGCCCCGGAGTTTCCACGTGTGGGTACGTGTCCATCCCCTCCTCACGAGGTTAGGGAAGTCTGTCGAAGCATTTATTGCACCTTTGATAAGGCAGTAACACTATAAGTGTCGGTCGACATTGTTTCACCGACGAAGCCACCGTTAACCCATTGAGCCACTGTGGTGACCCCTTTGCCTAGAAAAGGAGGCTCGAGGCTCAGTAGTAGGGGATTTTTGGCTTTTTGGCAAATCGAAAGGTTGTAAAAAGGGACAGATCTACAGTAACCCGAAATGAATAACTAAACGCATGCAGGAGTAGGGTTTTACGTAGCACGCAGCCCGAACCTGGGTAAAAAGATCTTGCCGGGCCCTGACTGTTGGTTCTGCTCTTGCTGCGACCCCTCTCCCTGCCAAACCAACAAAAAGGGGACCGTTGAGGCCCCCATAGGTGTCGATCCCTCACTGATAGCCTTACCTCGGAATATCCGCCGCTCCGCAGGGGTCCTCATGAGGCCCCCTGCGGGCTTGATGTTGCTCCTCCCCATGAGGCTCGTGCCCTCGCGAGGGCCTTGCCCTGAGTGGTGTCGTGCCTGGTTGGTTTTTGATTGATGAAGTGGGCCAATCGTGGGCCACAGGTAGGCAGGTCTAGGTACCCCCATTCCCACAATGCCGACAGTAGCCCTCGGGCCCACGGCGCACTTGGGTTGGCTTCTGGGCGAAGCCTCGGGGTGGCGGCCTGAGGCGTCGCGGGCCTTAAATGCATGTGAGCTAGGCCGGTGGGTGTCACGCGGCTGGTGTTGGGTCTCCCTTGCCTTCTGTCTTCACTCGAGTTATTAGGGACCTGACTCGCTGTGTTGGTCCATTATTGCTTTCACTTCCGCTGCAATCGCTCTCGCTTCTCGGTCTCCAACCCCAACCAGCATCTCCTAGATCCAGCGTCGCGCCGCTCCCTTGCCAGTTCAGCGATGGCGCTTGCTGGCAAGCTGAAGCCAGAGGCGCAAGGTCCTGCCCCGCCTCTTCCACTCATGGAGTGCACCCTCTCCAAGGATGTGGATCTCGCCCCCATGCTTCCATGGACTGTGGCCGAGTCCAACGAGCATGGACCGACCCTGATCTGGCCTGGCACCATAGAGAAGTGGCTCGCGTCGAAGGTGGTGTACCCCTTCTTCCTCCATAGCGTTATCGTCGGGCTGGTGCTGCCTTTCTCCTCATTCTTCAACGCCATCCTGAATCACTATGGCATCCAGGCCCTTCATCTCCAGCCCAACTCCATCTTGCTTCTGTCCGTCTTCGCTTTCTGCTGCGAGGCCTTTGTGAGATTGCGGGCTTCAGTAGCACTCTTCCGCCATTTCTTTAGTATGCGCTTGCACGACGGCACCCATTTGTCGGCATGCGTCTCTTTCGTAGCGGCCCAGAGCGCCAATTTATCCTGAAGGCCGGAAGAAGGTGGAAAACTTCAGGCACCGTTGAGTCCTCATGAGTCTCAGGGACGCCAACCTTCGACTGGAGGAGCTGAAGGGTCTGCCGGAGAAGACTACTGCATGGAGCTCGGAGAAGCTCTCCGACCCTCGAGCCGTGCCCATCTTGGAGCGGTTCTCCCACGACATCAGCGCCACAAGGCTGACCGGAGAATGATAGTGAAGGAATTCTTGGCGCAGCACCTGGCGCCCCTTCACACCCACTCCAGGCCCCTGTGGGACTACCGGGCTTATGACAACGAGCTCAGGCTCCGGTCCCAGGACTTTCCCCCAGAGGAGCTGAACAGGGTCATGGCGATCTTGCTGGGCGGTGACCCTGGAGACCTGCCCGAATCTCTGGGTCCATTGTACCATCTCGACGACCGGACCAATCTGATCGCTGACCTGCCTGTCTTCGATGAGCGTGGGCTCTTCCCGATCGAGGGCTCTGGTCCGGTGGACGTATCGTCGGATGACACCTCCGGCGGGGAGTACTCAAAGATGACCACCGAAGACTACCCTGCGAACGCGCCTCCCCCATCACAGGCCATCTTTCTACGCGAGCTTGAAGATGATGATGCCACCGGCGAGGTCTCTGTGGTGATCTCCTCGTGCCCGAGCAGGACCTCCAGGGGACCCGCGTCGGCCCCGCGCGCCACGCGGTCCGCGTGCGTGCTTGCCCCTAGAGACACGGGGCTGAGCCTCCGTCGATGTGTCCGACCTCTGCCGACGGGAGATCTGAGGCGCCGGGCTCGCCCCCCTCCATGGGGGAGCCTGTATCCCTCGCCGTCGCCGGGGCTGAGAGGAAGAAGAGGTGGCACGATGCTGAAGAGTAAGTGGCTCGTCTTGGCATGCCCCGCACGCTCATCATCCGTGCATGGATGATTCTCTTTTCGCTTGATGTCCAGGGATATTGCTTCGCGGCGGGCGAAGAAGAAGAAGGCGAGCATCATGCCGAAGGTGACTCCTGACGCTCCGCGAGCTCTCCCCAACGCGTTGCAGCCTACCGATGAAGAAGGGGAGGCTCGCGGGGCGACCTCTCTGGCCTTGGTCGCCGAGCCTCGCGAGTCCCTGAAGCGTCCTGAGGCGATCGCGGCGGCGCCGTTACCCGCGGGGCACGCTCTTGAGGCCCCTCGGTCTATTGATGCACCAATGCTCGCAATCTCCGAGCAACCTCCGATGCGCCCTGTCCTTCGTGATGGTGCCTCCCTGATGGCACCGCCTGCGACAGCAGAAGGGACTCCTCAGGAGGAGATGCTGAAGACTTCGGTATTCACCCAAGGCGTACTCAACAACGCCTTCACCGGCCTGGGCAAGTTGGCGGTCGCGATGGCGAAGGGCGAGAAGGAGGCAAATGCTGCGTGTGCTGCACGCGAGGTGGCAGTGGAGGAAGCCGAATCCGCTCGAGCCACGCATGAGGAGGCGATGAAGGAAGGCGTGGCGGTTTCCACACACTGCGAGGAGGCGAAGGCTCGCCTGAAGGACTTCCTCGAGGAGCAGGCCAAGCTTCGCCTGCGAGAGGAAGAGTTGTCCCAGAAGGATACTCGCCTGGGCGTGAAGCAGGCACGCCTGGACGAGCAGGAGAAGGAGGTCGCCTCGAGGAAGACCCTTCTCGATCCCAAGGGGGAAGCCCTCGCCGTGACCGAGAAGAAGAAGGCTGTGGAGCTGGTCGGCTTCCCGGATGTTGGGCTCAGGCTTCGCACTACAATCCGCACCCTCTACCGGGACGGGTTCGATCATCCTCTGGCCACCCCAGAGAGCGGGTTTGCCGTGCTTGCGGCGGAGCTAACCATGGCATTGGAGGGCGCCGTCGTCCAGGTGGACAAGATCTTGGACAACGAGTGCCGCAACCTCTTCTTTGAGGCCGCGACACTTGTATTCAGTGACCTTCATCTTCGCGAGGTGGGATTTGACTTCGGCTCCTTGATCCTGCCGGTCCATATTGAGGCTTGCCACAACGCTGCGGAGGCTGTGTAGGGCCCCGTGGAGGTGTTGGTGAAGAGGTTCGTCCGCATCACAGTTCCCTAGTCTCCGGACGCTGCTGAAGCCGACGATGGGGAAGATGGCGCCACTGACACCGACGACAGGCTCCTTGCAGATGGACCAACCGGTGGTGGCGGCTCCACCTCATTCCTTCCCCCTGTCTCTTCCCTGCAATGCACATCGTGCCTCGTGGAGGCGTCAAAATTATTTGTGTTTTCAAGGACTTATTAAGGCTTGTAATAACCGGCTGACTGCTTGAATGGTTTCTTCACCTCGTTTATTTCATGTTTGCTGTGATACTCTGCGTCAGCAAGGCCCGCCCCGCGCGTACCTCCGCTGCCAGTGAACCGACCGGAAACCAGGACGGCCGAAAGGGGGGCGGGGCTACGAGCGCAGTTAGGCCCCAGAGTCGCGAGGCTTAGGGGTCCCCCTTGACGTGCGAGCAGCCCTCATGAGGGGAATGCGACGAGGATTTTGAAACATCAGAACACCTTCACCACTCTGTGCTGGCAGGGCCCGCCCTGCTCGTACCTCCCCATGATTGGACTCACCTGAAACCAGGACAACCCAAAGGGGGAAGGGGCTACGGGTGCAGTTCACTACAGGAATTAGCTTCTTTGCCGTCTGCCATCACAAACGGCAAAGAGTATATCACAGACGACAAAGAATCCCACTGTCGGCAAAATTTCTGCGTCAGCCTACGACGGCATTGTAGCTTCTTTGCCATCTGCCTCACCGAAGCGGACGACAAAGAGCTTTGTCGTCAGCTTTCCATAAGAGCAGTCGTCAAAGAGGTGGAGACGGCAGCCGGCAGGCGTTGCCTCCGTTAGGGGCTAACGGAGGCTTTGCCGTCTGCCTCCCCCCTCTTCTTTGCCGTCTGCCTCCCCCCCTCTTCTTTGCCGTCCGCCTCCCCCTCTTCTTTGCCGTCTGCCTCCACCTCCTCCCCCCTCCACTCATTGCCGTCTGCCAACCCCTCCTCCCCCCTATGTGCCCTCTTCTTTGCCGTCTGCCCCCCTGGAAGCAGACTACAAAGATACTATATGGCCAGCTGCTGCTGCCCAGGTTGCACAGCTGGGCGCCGCGTGGCACCTTTGCCGTCGGTCAGCTGATGGCAAAGGCCTTTGCTATCAGCTGGCAGATGGCAAAGAGCCTATATTGTCATATTTTTGTTTATTTTTTCTATTTCACAACACATATATATATAATTCATAGCGCATATATGATAAATAGGTCACAACACATATATGATATACATATAAAGCTCATCAATGCCATTTGTTCATCAACATACATCCAATATATCAAAAGAACCAACACATACAAAGTTTCATCAATATATACATACATATAGTTGCACATATATTGTTCATCCATATATACATATACATATAGTTCCACATTGTTCATCAACTCAAATAAAAACGGTAACTAAAGCACTCCAATGCCAGCTTCCATGCATGTGGTACATCCAATCTGCAAAATGGGAATAAGAAAGTCAGAAGAAGAAGAACAACAACATATATATGACAAATAAGCTAAATTGAAGAAGAAAGAGAAGAAGCAAGAAGAGAACAAGGAGAAGAAAAACAAGAAGGAGGAGGAGGAGGGGAAGGAGAAGGAGAAGGAGGAGGAGAAGAAGAAAAAAGAAGAAGAGAAGAAGAAGGAGAAGAAGGAGGAGAGAAGAAGAAGGAGGGCTCCTTCTCCTTCTTCTCCTCCTTCTACTTCTTCTTCTCTTCTTATCCTCCTCATTCTTCTTCTTCTCCTTCTCCTTCTCCTTCTGTTCTTCTTCTTCTCTTCTTCTTCTTCTTCTTCTTCTTCCTTCTTTTCATTTCTCCTCTTCTCCTCTTCTTGGAGCTAAATTAGCTAAGTATATAATATTAATGAGCTAACCAAGGTTCTTATGCCATTTTGAGCTTATAATGTCTTTTTGGAGCTAAATGGGCTAATTATGTCATTGTTGGGGAAATTAAGGCAAGGAGAATATGAAAGAGGAGAAGAAAGAGGAGGAGGAGGAGAAGAAGAAGAAATAAAGAAGAAGGAGGAGAAGGAGGAGGAGGAGGAGAAGGACTAGAAGGTCCTTGGCCTTCTCCTCCTCCTCCTCTTTCTCCTTCTTCTCTTCTTCTTCTTATTCTTTCTTTTAATTTTTCCTATTTCTTCTCCTCTTCTCCTCTTCTTGGAGCTACATTAGCTAACTATGTCTTTTTGGAGCTAAATGGGCTAATTATCCCATTTTAGAGGAAAACAAGCTAAGTATATAATATTAATGAGCTAACCAAGGTTCTCATGCCATTTTGAGGTTATTATGGCATTTTGGAGCTAAATGGGCTAATTATGTCATTGTTGGGGAAATTAAGGCAAGGAGAATATGAAAGAGGAGAAGAAAGAGGAGGAGGAGGAGAAGAAGAAGAAATAAAGAAGAAGGAGGAGAAGGAGGAGGAGGAGGAGAAGGACTAGAAGGTCCTTGGCCTTCTCCTCCTCCTCCTCTTTCTCCTTCTTCTCTTCTTCTTCTTATTCTTTCTTTTAATTTTTCCTATTTCTTCTCCTCTTCTCCTCTTCTTGGAGCTAAATTAGCTAACTATGTCTTTTTGGAGCTAAATGGGCTAATTATCCCATTTTAGAGGAAAACAAGCTAAGTATATAATATTAATGAGCTAACCAAGGTTCTTATGTCATTTTGAGGTTATTATGGCATTTTGGCGCTAAATGGGCTAATTATGTCATTGTTGGGGAAATTAAGGCAAGGAGAATATGAAAGAGGAGAAGAAAGAGGAGGAGGAGGAGAAGAAGAAGAAATAAAGAAGAAGGAGGAGAAGGAGGAGGAGGAGGAGAAGGACTAGAAGGTCCTTGGCCTTCTCCTCTTTCTCCTCGTCCTTGTCCTCCTTCTCCTTCTTCTCTTCTTCTTCTTCTTCTTTCTTTTCATTTTTCCTATTTCTTCTCCTCTTCTCCTCTTCTTGGAGCTAAATGAGCTAACTATGTCTTTTTGGAGCTAAATGGGCTAATTATCCCATTTTAGAGGAAAACAAGCTAAAGATATAATATTAATGAGCTAACGAAGGTTCTCATGCCATTTTTAGGTTATTATGGCATTTTGGAGCTAAATGGGCTAATTATTTCATTGTTGGGGAAATTAAGGCAAGGAGAATATGAAAGAGGAGAAGAAATAGGAGGAGGAGGAGAATAAGAAGAAATAAAGAATAAGGAGGAGAAGAGGAGGAGGAGAAGGACTAGAAGGTCCTTGGCCTTCTCCTCCTCCTCATCCTCCTTGTCCTTCTTCTCTTCTTCTTCTTCTTCTTCTTCTTTGTTTTCATTTTTCCTATTTCTTCTCCTCTTCTCCTCTTATTGGATCTAAATGAGCTAACTATGTCTTTTTGGAGCTAAATGGGCTAATTATCCCATTTTACAGGAAAACAAGCTAAGTATATAATATTAATGAGCTAACCAAGGTTCTTATGTCATTTTGAGGTTATTATGGCATTTTGGAGCTAAATGGGCTAATTATGTCATTGTTGGGGAAATTAAGGCAAGTAGAATATGAAAGAGGAGAAGAAAGAGGAGGAGGAGGAGAAGAATAAGAAATAAAGAAGAAGGAGGAGAAGGAGGAGGAGGAGGAGAAGGACTAGAAGGTCCTTGGCCTTCTCCTCTTTCTCCTCGTCCTCGTCCTCCTTCTCCTTCTTCTCTTCTTCTTCTTCTTCTTTCTTTTCATTTTTCCTATTTCTTCTCCTCTTCTCCTCTTCTTGGAGCTAAATTAGCTAACTATGTCTTTTTGGAGCTAAATGGGCTAATTATCCCATTTTAGAGGAAAACAAGCTAAGTATATAATATTAATGAGCTAACCAAGGTTCTCATGCCATTTTGAGGTTATTATGACATTTTGGAGCTAAATGGGCTAATTATGTCATTGTTGGGGAAATTAAGGCAAGGAGAATATGAAAGAGGAGAAGAAAGAGGAGGAGGAGGAGAAGAAGAAGAAATAAAGAAGAAGGAGGAGAAGGAGGAGGAGGAGGAGAAGGACTAGAAGGTCCTTGGCCTTCTCCTCCTCCTCCTCCTTGTCCTTCTTCTCTTCTTCTTTTTCTTCTTCTTTCTTTTCATTTTTCCTATTTCTTCTCCTCTTCTCCTCTTATTGGATCTAAATTAGCTAACTATGTCTTTTTTGAGCTAAATGGGCTAATTATCCCATTTTAGAGGAAAACAAGCTAAGTATATAATATTAATGAGCTAACCAAGGTTCATATGTCATTTTGAGGTTATTATGGCATTTTGGAGCTAAATGGGCTAATTATGTCATTGTTGGGGAAATTAAGGCAAGTAGAATATGAAAGAGGAGAAGAAAGAGGAGGAGGAGGAGAATAAGAAGAAATAAAGAAGAAGGAGGAGAAGGAGGAGGAGGAGGAGAAGGACTAGAAGGTCCTTGGCCTTCTCCTCTTTCTCCTCGTACTCGTCCTCCTTCTCCTTCTTCTCTTCTTCTTCTTCTTCTTTCTTTTCATTTTTCCTATTTCTTCTCCTCTTCTACTCTTCTTGGAGCTAAATTAGCTAACTATGTCTTTTTGGAGCTAAATGAGCTAATTATCCCATTTTAGAGGAAAACAAGCTAAGTATATAATATTAATGAGCTAACCAAGATTCTCATGCCATTTTGAGGTTATTATGGCATTTTGGAGCTAAATGGGCTAATTATGTCATTGTTGGGGAAATTAAGGCAAGGAGAATATGAAAGAGGAGAAGAAAGAGGAGGAGGAGGAGAATAATAAGAAATAAAGAAGAAGGAGGAGGAGGAGGAGGAGGAGGAGAAGGACTAGAAGGTCCTTGGCCTTCTCCTCCTCCTCCTCCTCCTTCTCCTTCTTCTCCTCCTCCTTCTTCTCCTTCTCCTTCTCTTCTCTTTCTCTTATTCTTTTTGTTCTTCCTTTTCATTTTTCCTCTTCTCCTCTTCTTGGTGTTAAATTAGCTAACTATGTATTTGTGGAGCTAAATGGGCTAACTATGTCATTGTTGGGGAAATTAAGGCAAGGAGAATATGAAAGAGGAGAAGAGGAACTTACCGTAATGGTCATCAAGGAGGAGAAACACCTGGAGAAGGGTCATGCGATGCCGCTCGGGAGTTATTCTATAGAATAGATATTTTGCAATGTCTCAGTTAGCATGATGACACTCAATTATTAATACTAGTTTATAATGAAACTCACCGTGCCAATCGAAGAGAAGACGGGCATCGGCGGAGGGACTTGACCGCTCTTCTTGCACAGACCCTGAAGAGTGGGTCGTATTAGTTAGTAATGAAACAGACATTACGCACATGGTTTGGCTAATGTGAAAAAAACTTACCACAAAAAGCTCGTACAGGGCCCGTTGACCCGCCTCATTCCGGGACCTCCCTCCTCAATCAGTCGTGTCGTGGTCTGGTCCCTCTCATCAAGAGCAGCCTGAAGAGTAGCCTGGCTTGCCAATCTCTCTTTCTCAAGACCAGCCTGGTTTGCCAATCTCTCTTTCTCAAGAGCAGCCTGGTTTGACAATCTCTCTTTTCGAAGAGCAGCCTGAAACACCATTCCTCGTTACCACAGTAATGATCTATGGTGACACACATAATGAAATGGATGAAAGTGTTCTTAGTCCGTACAACTAACCTCGATGGCAAGATCGACTGGCCGTGGACGACGCATTATCTCAGGACAGCTGCTCGACTGGCGCGCCTTGATCTTCGGGAGAGTGAGTGGACAACGTATTATCCCATCTCCAATGGCTATCGAGCCATGGGGCCTCCCGCCACCAGATATCATCACCAGCTCTGGATCTAAAGGTTCCTGGCTAGGGTTACAGTCATCGCCTTTCGTAGCCTTCCCCGTGTCCCTATCTCCAACGAGCTTGTGGTGGGATGATATGTTTGTGAAGTTATTGGGATCATCCAGGTCAGACTCAGAGAATGCCTTCGCCTTCTTGTACGAGGCAGTATGGGCCATGCCATAAAGGTCGTACAAGTGTGGCATCTTCGTCTTATTGTGATGCGCCTAAAAGAGAGGAACAAAATATTAGCATGAAGAATGAATTGCATGAATCATGAAGCAAATCACATACCCAGTTTAGTCCGAACTGAAGTAAGTTGGCGCTGCCTTGATGGTGTGGCACACCAAGCATTTGGCTACGCCGATCCTTCGCATTCTCGTGGATGGGTTGCCAGCTGCCTGTGGACCACTCATCAGCCAACGCCTCCCAACAATCCATCTTATCCGCACACCATCTCGGGGGCACCTGTAAGTTATTAGAAAGAATTTTGAGCGTTACGCCTATGAATGAAATCAAGAAAAATACGTAGAAGGACTTAAGAATAGGTAATTACCTTCATGTATTGCTCCTTCTTCAGAAACTTTCCGCGACAATCCTGCTTCTGCTTCTTAATACCACGCGTGGCGTCGTAGTCTCGAATAGCCTGCGGCCGAGCCTCGTGGCGTAAGTTCCGTAGTAACTGCCTACACTCGGCCTCGAGAACCCTGGTCACCTCCTCCTCATATCCATCCTCACACCTATAGAAGGTCTGCAATCAAACGTAAAAACACCGATTAGTACAATAATTAGGTATATTGTTAATTTTAGATTGTGTAAAAGGATAATTTACCCAAAAGCTCTTGATCACCATCTCGGCCCTCGTGCGGCATAAGACACCATATATAATCTCCTCCGGCGGGGCCTACGCAGCCTGGTAGTGCTCCCAGGAAAATCCTAGTGTAGGAACCTGACCCTCACCAGGCAACGTGACAAACCCCGGGAAATTTGTCTGGCAAAGAACACCAAGGACGGTGTTCGGCCTACCGACTCCAAGAGGGTGTACCCATCCCCTGCAGTATGATAAGGTCAACGCATTAGATATTTGAACAAACTTGAAGGCAAAAGCTAAAATAGAGTAAATGTACTTACCTGTCTCCTTCAGGTTTAATCACCGGCCTCTGCTCGTGGGTAGCCGACACGACCGGGAGACGTGTACTACCACGCTTGTACACGGTGGCCCCGTCCACCAGCACATTGCCCTCACTATTCGTAAGCTCATCCCCGCCATCCCCGCCCCCTGAGGCACCCGGACTCTCGGTCCAATCCGGCAACTCGGTCCGATCCGGCCAGGTCTCCCATCCGGGCCTCTCCACGTCGGGTGAAGCCTCCGGAACCATAGTCTGGGCCGAATGCACCTCGACCCGAGGCTGATCCTGGACTGGAGTCTCATGGGACGAATGCCCGTCAACACCAGGCTCCTGGACCGGAGTCCCCGTAGCTTCCTCCGCAAACGGGTCGACCATAGTAGTCCTATGCTCGGGTGAATGAGCTGGTGGTGGTGGCGAGGACGGCTCAACAGTCCTCCTCGATCTTCCGCGGCCACCACCTCTCCCTGTACCCTTCCCCTTCTTCCCTACCCGACCAGCACCTCTCCCAGTGGGCAATGCCGCCGATGAAGAAGAACCCACGGGTGGTGTCGACAGATTGTCTGCCAAGGCTCCACGGAGACATAGGGGTGGAAGGGAAGTACCACCCCTCGTGCGGGGCGGCTGGGAAGAATCCGTCGAGCGCTCTGGACCAGCGCCCACCATCTTTCAACACCTGGTGACCTGCCATGATAAAGATTAAAAGAAATAAGTACAACATAAAAAAATTTAATAACTGACATGAATAATAATATGTACATGAATAATAAATATTAAAAGATATATATTTTAAGTTGTGAATCATACAAACTAATAATCATCATCAATAAATGCATCATCATCATCACTATCACGCATGTCTTCATTAATGACGTGCTCGTCGGGTTTAACGGCGTGAAGTTGTGAAAGGCCTTTCTTTAATTGTTGAAGCATTGACAGGTCATCCGCATCAGTAACCTCTACGAGTTCTAGGTCTTCTGGTTCCAGCTGAGGGGTGGAGTTGGATTCATTGTCGCTGTCTACTTCCATGTTCTTGGGCGAAGCACGTCGGTTCTTGAAACGTTTCTTGGAAAGACGTGTTTCTTTGAAGAATTCTCGATCATATGTGTCTGGGTTAATGTGAGGTTCATAATCCTGTTCATTTGGGAGAGGTGGTCTGACATGTGGCGGCACTTCATAAACAACATACCAACCTTCCAGATTCTTATCCGTTTGGCATGCCCACGGTAGATACAAAACTTGGGTCGCCTGTTGAGCCTTAATATAGATATCGGGAACATCTAAATGGGTGTTTGGATTGATTTCGACTAGTCCTATATGTTCATGAGTCCTTCTAGTCTCCTTCGTCTGGAACCAATAACATTTGAAGACTACGACGTTCGGTGGGTTTTCACCATAGAATTGAAGTTCATAAATTGCTTCAACTCTTCCATAATACTCGATAACACCTTCGCCGATAGCAGAGACACCACAATTTGTAGATTTCTGGTCGGGCATAGATAGCTCTTTGCCAAAGGTACGAAAGAGATACCCGTTGATGTTGTATTTCTCAAACGAACGAACCTTATAGTCAAAACCATTAGCGACTTGTCTCAATTTGGCGTCCATAGACTCTGAATTAGCCTACAAGTTTAATACGAAACGATTGTTGCATTAGCTGCAAGTTGGACCAAGAAATGAAATGGTCCATTATTGATAATTACCGTTTGTTTGAACCAATAGATGAAACCGGGATAGCCGCCTCCTGTCTTTGACAGAAGCTCATACTCTTCGACAGAATCATTTTCGATCACCGCTCCATCCGAGAATTTGGCGACGTAACGACTGTTTGAAATATCCGGGAATAAGAGCAGTTCAAATGAATTAGAAGTTACGGGAAAATGTGCCGAGAACTCACTCGATGTACGGCCGCACTTCTGTTAGGTTGTTGAAGATATACAACAAATGTTCCACCATTCTTCGACATCCAACGTTATTGGTTTTGAAGCACCGGCTGGTGCGAGCTTCCCTTTGAATAAGCTGAGGTTTGACCCACCTTTTTAGGGTCAGCATCATTGTGCCGAGGCTTCGGATTATGCAAATGATGATTTTTGGCTTCGTAGTGTGTTGTCACAAAGTTTGCCACCTCCTCAGTAATGAATGCGTCAGCCATCGATGCTTCAATTCTACGCTTATTTTTACATTTAGCTCGAAGGGTCTTCTGCATCCTCTCAGTTGCATAGCACCAACGATCTTGCACGGGCCCACCCAATCTTGCCTCGGTCGGTAGATATAAAATCAAATGCTGCATTGGATTAAAGAAGCCAGGTGGGAAGATCTGCTCTAACTTGCACAACAACTCCGGTGCAAACTCCTCCATGTCTTCTACCACGCCAGCCGACAATTCATTCGCACAAAGAACACAGAAGAAATAGCTCAGCTCCGCCAGTACTAGCCATTCATCCTCAGGAATAAAGCCACGTAACATCACCGTCATTACCCGCTCTAGCCATATGTGTCTATCATGACTCTTGAGACCAAAGATTTTTAATTTTTCAAGACTCGCTCCCCTCTTTAGATTCGCTGCATACCCATCGGGGAACATCAAGTGCATTTTGACCCACAAGATAATTTCCCTCATAGCTGGCCTTCCAAGATTGAACCAAGCCTTTGGCTTAAACCACTTCTGCTTTCCTTTGCCTTCTCGCATGTTTTGTAACGGTCTATGACATAGTGTCTCTTGATCGACTCTAGCCTTAGTATTACCCTTTTTCTTCCCATCTATGTCGAACAATGTACCAAAAATAGCCTCTCCGATATTATTTTCAGTGTGCATCATGTCGATATTGTGTGGAAGAAGGAAGTCTTTGAAGTAAGGCAGATCCCAGAAGCATGGCTTGTGAGTCCAGGCGTGTTTTGAATTATACCCCTTGAAATACCCTGGACGCTCTGGATCAGGCTCGAGGGCGTTTAACTGATCCAGGATCTGTTGGCCTGTCAACGCAGGTGGTGCCAAGTTTCTGACAACTTTACCTTTGGTAAAGTTCTTTTTGTCTTTTCTGAACTGATGGTCACGATCTAGGAACTGTCTATGCAAGTCAAAGCAAGAATACTTCCGATCCTCCTGCAACCAATGAAACTGAAGAGCTGCCTTGCATTGGGGGCACGGGAACCTTCCATGCACACACCATCCAGAGAATAGTGCATACGCCGGCAAGTCATGCATAGAGTACATGTACCACACATGCATTTTGAAGTTTTGTTTTCTAGCGGCATCGTATGTCTTGACCCCATTATCCCAAGCATCTTCCAATTCATCCTTAAGCGGCTGCAGGTACACATTCATATTCTTCCCTGGATAATTGGGCCCTGGAATTATCAACGTCAGAAATATGTTCTTTCTTTGCATAATCTGTCCCGGGGGGAGATTGACTGGAATGACAAATACAGGCCAACAACTATATTTGGTTGTCGTCATGCCGAAGGGATTAAAACCATCCGTGGCGATGCAGACTCGAGGATTCCTTGGATCTGCCGCTTTATCCTGATGCATCCATCGAAATGTTTCCACGCTTCCCCATTCGATGTGTGTACCACCATCTTAGTCCCATCCGCATCTAGTTCGGTTCTTTTGCCCAATTTGTGCCATATCATCTGTTTGGCTGTCTCTTCGACCATGAAAGGACGTTGAAGTCTTGGTACGATTGGCATATACCAAAGAACAGTAACTGCGATTTTGTTCTGCCTCTTCTCACCCATACCATTGTCTACCACAAGATACTTGCAAGACTCACAATTGTGACAATAGTCCAAGTGTGCATACTCCTTCCTAAATAAGACACATCCTTTCTCACATGCATTTATCTTCTCATAGGGCATCTTAAGTACACGAAGTATTTTGTCCAACTGGTACAGGTTTGCAGGCATGACATGGCCTTTGGGTAGGAAGTGTCCAAATAGTGTCATCATCGCATCGTAACATTCTCTCCCGAGTTGAACTGAGCCTTCAGAGCCATTACTTCTGCAATTGCATCCAGCTGACAGAGCTCAGTGTGCTCATGGAGAGGACGTATTGAAGACTCCAACATTTCATAAAAGGCCTTTGCAGATTCCTCCATCTCATCTTCCGAATTCTGAGCATCATCGAAGTCTTGCACCATGTCTTCGATCCAGGTACAATGCTCATCCGTGCCACGACGGACCACCTCAGCTCTTGTGCATTGTATAGACTCACCATGAAATGTCCACACCGTATAATTAGGCTTAAAACCCCTCCTCTACAGGTGTTTAATCATTACAGCCTCTGTCGTCTTTTTATAGTTATCGCATCCAGGACAGGGGCAATAGTTTCTTTCCTGGCCATTTGTGAATGTGGCTTTCACAAATTCCTTTGTTTTTACAAACCATTCTTTCGTCATATCTTTCTGACTAGGGTGACCGGTATACATCCACGCACGATCACTCATCTTGCCTAGCTACTAAAGACAGAAGAAATATATTTATATATAATTTAGCATTTATATTCATCGGTTAATCAGGTTCGCCTTTTTTATTACATCGAGGCAACCTACACGCTAATAGGTAAAGATAGGTCCTAATCCCACCCGAGTATGTGTAGATTGGGTTCGTTTTCCCATGCTTTGCTCCGGATCCAACGCAAAATTTCGGCAGCACCTCCCCACTGTTCTCCTGATACACGTCTCCGCAATAAACAGAGAGGATGTGCATCCGGAGAACAACAGGGAGGCACTGACGAAATTCCGCATCGGATCCAGAGCACAGCATACGCGAAAATGAACCCAATCTACACATACTCGGGCTGTCCATGGATAATGTTGGACAATTCGAAAGGATGGCAGCTATAAATATGCAAAGACATGCATATTTATAGATGTCGCCCTTTCGAACGGGATACGCATACTGGTCACGCATACTGATAAATTAATTTAATTACCTAAATCGAGAAAGTTTCATCCAGAAACCGAGCCACAGTAAATGAAGGGGCGAGGAGGAGATGAAATTTGTACTGACCCATGAATGCAGGGGCGGAGCTCGTACAACGCACGGGGAGGTATTCACATAGCATACCTCACAGCAACGAGACAAATATCACATGTAAATCCACCCGATCAACACAAATATTGTAATTATGTCATTTTAGACGAAAACAAGTTAATAATATTATATTCATGAGCTAACCAAGGTTTTTATGCCATTTTGTAGCTATGTGGGCTAATTATCTCATTGTTGGGGAAAATAAGGTAAGGAGAATAAGATAGAGGAGAAGAAAGAGGAGGAGGAGAAGAAGAAGAAGAAATCAAGAAGAAGGAGAAGGAGGAGGAGGAGAAGGAGGAGAAGAAGGAGAAGGAGGAGAAGATATTGTTCTTCTCTTCTTGTCTTCTTCTTCTCTTCTTCTTTTCTTCTTCTCCTTCTTATTTTTGTCTTCTCCTCCTCCTCTTCTTCTTCTTCTTCTTCTTCTTCTTCTTCTCCTGATCCTCTTCTCCTCTTCTCCTCCTCCTCCTCTTCTTCTTCTTCCTATTCTTTCTATTAAGCTAACTAACTAACTAACCTAACTAACCAAGCTAACTAAACCTATCGCTAAACCTATATAGCACTAAACAACAAAAATATAACAAAAACAGAATCTATCACTAAGTAAGTAAAAAAGAATCTACCTACCACTAATTAACAAAAAAAATCTACCACTAAACTACCTACTAAATCTACCAACTAACTATATCTACCACTAAAACTACTAATTAACTACTACAACAACAAAAATAAAAAATCATGCGGGTAGTTATAATCTAAAACTACTAACAAGAACAACTACTAAAACTACTAACAAGAACAACTACTAAAACTACTAACAAGAACAACTACTAAAACTACTAACAAGAACAACTACTAAAACTACTACCACTAAAAAATCATGCGGGTGCGGGGGGGGGGGGGGGGGTGGGGGTGTGGGGGCTCACCGGGAGGGGCAGCTGTGGCGGGGCCGGGGGTGTTGGGGGTGGCGGGGCGGCGCCGGGGGCAGCGGCACAACGGTGGTGGCTCAGGTGGGCGTCGGGGAGAGGTGGGGCAGCGGCGCCAGGGGGTTGTGGGGGCACCAGGGCGGCCATGAGGGTGGTGGGGCGGCAGCGGTGGGGGCGACAAGGGCGTCGGTGCGACGGGGGCGGCGACGCGACGGTGGTGGCGGCGGTGGGCGTCGGGGAGAGGAGTGGGAGAGAGAGAGGGGCGAGGTGAGCCGTTACACAGTGTGGGTGAGAGAGAGAGGGGCGGGGTGGGGGCAAAGAGCCATTAACGGAGTTAGCTCTTTGCCGTCTGCCGACGGACGACAAAGAGGCTAGACTCTTTGCCGTCTGCCTCCGGACTCTTTATTGTCCGCTAGCATACGGCAAAGAAGGGACTCCAGTTTGACCTACCTTCCCCGCGGTCAGGTGGGCCCACCTACATGTTTGTCGTATGCTGTGCATGTCGTGGGTATAAGTCTGACAGTAGATGTATAGGGTACGAAAGGATGGGCAGAGCCTTAGCTACGACGAGGTTGTATGAGTTCAGGCCCCTCTATGGTGGAGGTAAAAGCCCTATGTCTCAGTGCTCTCTCGGAGCTTGTTGTCGAGTGGAATATGGATTACAGTGAATTGCTAACCCCTGCACCAGTGGGGAAGGGCGGCTTATATAGGGTGTTCTACCCTTCACAACAGTTCGGTGCGCAGGGGTGGAGTAGTGGTGAATAACTGCATACGTTACACGTAACGTATGTCTTTAATGCTAATAAAGGTATATGGAAACGTATGACCGTTGCCCTCCAGGGGGGTTACGATGTACAGAGTGGAATCCAGTCGGTAAGCTTGATACGCTCCGAATGCTCATCTCCGACTGGATGATAGAGGAATCGTCACCGACTGGATGATGGGAAGTCCTTAATCTAGTCGGAACTGACTAAGGGCCGTATCCTTCATGAAGGGTAGTCCTTGGGTAGGCCCCACAGGGCAGGGCTATGACCCTACCCTAGGACTATAACCCCATCATTAGTCCTCGAATCGATTGGGGTTGGAACGACGAAGCGATGCTTGGAGTACGGATCTGACTGGTACGGATGCGACTTTGGCGTTGTTTGCCTCGATCCATTTTATCTTCTTGACCAGTGATCCGAGTGGATGTATTTGTGAAACGAACCGTCAGGGACCGAGTGCTTCCGTGGTATCTTTTGACGTGACCAGTCAACTGACAGCGGCGTATTTTCCGGGATCCTCAAATTTCGGTTGCCGCGCGCTCGGTGGGGGTGACGACATTGTAATCGAGTAGTATCTCCCGCCTCGATTTTTGCGCCTTCATCTCTTCCACTAATATCGCAGCGACCGGTCGGGGGATAAGATTTCGGGGCCACCTGCTAGTGACCCAGTCGGAACCTTATTTAAACCTCTACAGCGAGGGTTTTCCGTTGCGCTCGCCTGGTAGCTCGCACTTGCCCCGCATCTCTCGCCATCTCCTGCGCATCTCAAGCTCTTTCCTTCTCCTTCTCCCCCACGGGTCTGCAGCCTCCACCATGACAAAGGGGCAAACGAGCAAGCTTGAGGCGCGGAAGAAGAAGGGGAAGGCGGCGGCTCCTGCTCAACAGCGGCAGCGAGCACTGCCGGCGGGTTGGATCCAGGGGGACTTCCTCCCCTCCACGGTGACGGAGGAGGACATGCTGGAGCTGGTGGAGCATGGCATGATCGAGCACAAGACGTGGAGGTTGCCGGCGGAGGGCGAGACCGAGCCGGCGCCCCAGGAGGGGGAGCGCGTCTTGTTGCTCAGTCACGTGCACCGAGGCTTCTCTCTGCCTCCTCATCCCTTCTTCAGAGGTATCTTGAACCACTTCGGGACGCGGCTCCACCATTTTCCTCCCAACGCGATAGCTCATCTCTCTGCTTTCGTCGTGCTGTGCGAGTGCTTTATCGGCTGTACTCCCCATTGGGGGATTTTTAAGCACATCTTCTCTGCTAGATCTCAAACCATAAAAAGGCTGAGCCAGTCGGATGACAAAACTCACCTCCTCCAGCTCTGCGGAGGCTTAGGCTTCCAAAAGAAAAGTAAAAGTAGCTATCCCACTCTCCAGCTGTCGAAATCCGTTAGGAACTGGCAGTCGACTTGGTTTTACTACCAGGACGTTGCTAGCCCGAATGCCACCACTGGACTACCACCCTTTAGCTTAGACCGACCGGCTCCGCCTAGGCAACTCGCGCTCACGAAGATGGAGAAGATCCAGATCCAGCCTCTGGTCGATGAGCTTGTAGAGGTCGTCCGAAAGGGAGTCACTGGCATAGACTTGTTGGAGGTTTTTCTGGGTCGGTGTATCCAGCCTCTGCAAGCTCGACACCACGCCATGTGGCACTACACGGGGCCTGAGGACTCCACTCGGACTAACCCCGAGTGCGTGACCTCCATAAGGTAGATCGGCGGAGCTGGTGGCGTCGTGGGTCCTCAACATCACAGGCGCCTGCGATAATCCCACAGGAGCCCGACGAGTGAAGCACTTCCGCGTGGACAACCCTCCTCCGAATGAGGTGAGTATAACTTGTCGAGTGCATCCAATTGTCTTAGATTTATCGCTTTTTCTTGTATTACTGACTAACGTCTGATGTTGTTGACTCTATCTCGTGCAGGCGTGGACCAACTGGTTCTCTCCTGTCTCGAACGGGAACCCGGCCGAGGAGGAGGAAGGCAGCCAGGAGGGCAGCGTGGAGAGCGTCGAGTATGTCTCCGACAATGGGGAGACGGAGGAGGAGTCCGAAGAAGAAAAGGGGGAAGATGGGGAGCAAAACTCGCCACATCCACCTCCAGAGCCTCGAACCAAACGCCGCCACGAACCTGTGGCTCCGTCGGCTCCTCCAGCGGCCTCGAGTGCTCCGCCAGCCGCTCCTGTGGTTCCGAGTGCCTTGCCAGCTGCTCCCGTGGTGCCGAGTGCTCGAAGCACAAAGAGGACCAGGGACTCTGCTACTGAGCCTGCGGGCCAG
Organism: Hordeum vulgare subsp. vulgare; assembly: GCF_904849725.1. NCBI lineage: Eukaryota > Viridiplantae > Streptophyta > Magnoliopsida > Poales > Poaceae > Hordeum > Hordeum vulgare. The sequence continues at coordinate 364,889,515 of NC_058521.1, forward strand.
CCCTCTAAGGCGGCCAAACCGAGTGGATCCAAGCCTCGGAAGGCTTTGCCGTGGATGAGGATCGCTGTTCCCGTCGCCTCAGCGTAAGTGCATTGTTCTTCCATCTTGTTCCAGTATTTGATTGAACTCATGCTTATCGGTCGACTGAATTTAACTTGACAGAGCTGCCACCTCTGCCACTTCTGTGCCGCGCCAGGAAGACGATCCCATGGATATGGACAATGTTGTCACGTCCCAGCAAGGTACGTCGTGGCGACTCCGAGAGCTTACATTATTGTTTCACAAATTCTGTCTTTGGTCTTGTCCTTTTTCCTGTGGTCTCACGTCGTTTGGTCGGGTTTCCTTCAGAGTTGATCCATGTGGAGGATGACGATCAGAAGAGGTCCGAGCAAGCCACGGCGCCCGTCATTGAGGCTGTTCCATCTGTTACAACTCCTGCCATGGAAGCGCCGCGAACTGAGACGATGCCGTCGCCTGACACGACGCTCATCGTTGCTGAACCGACTGGGGCGGGACTTGGGATGCCCAAGGAGTCTCTTGGGGTGCCAGGTCCGTCGACTGTCCAGTACGACGCCCGACGCCTCCCACAGGATCAGGTGGGAGCTGCTAAGGAAGCCATGGTGCAGGCGGAGTTGATGGCGGGTGATGCCAAGAGAGCGTACGACTCCATCGCGTCGGTGTACAAGCGAAGGTTGGAGCTCCGGGACGATATCCGAGTAAGTGGGCTAGTAAGTATTTGCTTTCCCCTTGTAACCCACTGGGTGTTTAAGCCAGATACTCGGATACCGAATGTTTAGTTTGCGGTGGGTTCTCTCTTAGTGAACCCAATGGGTGTAGTCCCCGAGACTTCTGTCGAGTGCTTGCACCGGCAGTTGTCTTTATATAAATTTTCATTTAACTTGATCAGATCAAAACTAATCTGTTCGAATGTTACCGGTGGGGGCATTCCGAGTGCACCTACTGGATTAGTCCCCGAGAGTAATTTTACTCAGGTCGGGTAGTAGTAGCCTCATAGGCTTGTTTTTTGCTATGTATCTCAATAGGGCAGACCTGTTTGAGCGTCATGTCAGTGGGGTCACTCTTAGTGAACCCACTGGGTGTAGTCCCCGAGACCGCTGTCGACTACTTGCGTCTGCAGGGGTCTGAAGAACCTGGAGTTTATATTGTTGTCCTTGTTGAATTTGTCTGATCGTCTCTTCGCGCTGACTTGCAGAAGACTTGCGAGATGGGATCAACGTACGAAACTCTGAGAGCTGAAAAGATTTAGTTTGCTGCGGAACTGGATGCAGCAATGCTTGCCTTGACTAGTATGAAGGGTGTTCTGGCTGAACGAGAGAAGTGCTCGGAAGAGTCTCGTGAAGCAAACAAGGCATTGGTGGCCGAAGTGGAGAAAATGGGGAAACAAAGAACTGAACTGATGGGACAGATGAGGTGTTGAACAGGCGGTGCATAGCACAGGAGAAGTACGTCAGTGACTGGGCAAGGCAGATGATTGCACTTCTCGGTGGTAAGTTCTGCTTTTCCGAATGTTTGTTGACTGTGGAGTTCATTCTGCGCTGACTTGCTGCTTGTGTTGTGCTTGCAGATTTTTGAATGGACGCTGAGGCTGAAGCAGCTGACGTGGAGCGGTCGGTTATTCCGAACGTTCCACTCGGCGACGGCGCCAATCGAGATATGCTCCGAGCGCACATTCGCCTGGGTAAAGTTGGACCTTTCATCGGGCAACTGAGGGAGGTCGTCGGCCGAATCGACAAGGAGCTATGGCCCGAAGACGAGTCTCGGCAAGAGATGGAAGGTTTGATGAGTCGGCTGGAGGAGGTCCCGAACCGAGTGCAGGCGTGGAAGAAGTCTGTGGCTCGCTGTGGTGCGGACGTGGCGCTGTCGCTGGTCCGAGTGCACTGGAAGGAGGCTCGCGAAGAGAAGCTAAAGGCGTTGCAGGTCGCAAACACGAAGAAGCTTCGACTCGAAGATTTCATGGAGACCTTCCTTGAGAGCGCCACTCGCATCGCAGACGGGATCGACCTCGACACTTTCGTGGAGCCTGCCAGTCCCAGTGCCAGTCCTGACGAGTCTTGAGAAAACTTTTTACCTCGGTATGCCGAGTGTTAGCTATATGAAACTTTGGCCACTGCTGTTGGCCGTCACATTTGTGGTTCGGTGTGGATAAGCTTGATCTACACCGAACCAACTATCTTTAGACAAACTTTGAATTTGAATCGAATCATTTGCTCTTCCTTTGCCAAAGAGTTGTTGACACGATTTTGGCTCGTGGTTTTTGTTTGGCGTTTCTTGGTGAAGCCAATGGCAAACATGCGGAGCATGTAATTGTCAGTTCTCTTGACATCTGCATGAGCCTCACTGAGGGTCTGCTGTGTCTCCGAGTGGATCTGTAGGATACACTCGAAGGCAGTTGTGTCCTTAGGCGATTCGTGATCGCGCCTAAGTCTTCGAGTGCGACTGTAAGGTCGTACTCGGAGCGAGTTGTTACTCATGTAATTATCAGTTGTCTTGACATCTGCATGAGCCTCACTGAGGGTCTGTTGAGTCTCCGAGTGGATCTGTAGGATACACTCGAAGGCAATTGTGTACTTAGGTGATTCGTGATCGCGGCTAAGTCTTCGAGTGCGACTGTAAGGTCGTACTCGGAGCGAGTTGTTACTCATGTAATTGTCAGTTGTCTTGACATCTACATGAGCCTCAATGAGGTTCTGCTACTCATGTAATTGTCAGTTTTCTTGACATCTACATGAGCTTCAATGAGGGTCTGCTAAGTATCCGAGTGTGTACACTCGGAGAAAGTTTGTACTTAGGCGATTCTTGATCGCAGCTAAGTCCGTGAGTGCGACATTGAGTGCACACTCGGAGAAAGTTTGTACTTAGGCGATTCTTGATCGCAGCTAAGTCCCTGAGTGCGACGTTTAGTGCACACTCGGAGAAAGTTTGTACTTAGGCGATTCTTGATCGCAGCTAAGTCCCCGAGTGCGACGTTTAGTGCACACTCGAAGAAAGTTTGTACTTAGGCGATTCTTGATCGCAGCTAAGTCCCCGAGTGCGACGTTTAGTGCACACTCGGAGAAAGTTTGTACTTAGGCGACTTTGGATCGCAGCTAAGTTTTTTTTTGAGACAGGAGTCTGCGACCGCGGAAGAATTTTGAATCTGCAAAAACTCAATCTGCTTTGTATTACTTCAACGATACTTGTTCTTTACATTGCTTCAGTCGACGGTCACATGTAGAAGCGCTTCAGGAGATCTGCGTTCCATGCTCGCGGCTCGTCCGTTTCCCTGTCGAGGTTGTAGAGTCGATATGCTCCATCGTTCAGCACCTTGGAGATGATGAAGGGTCCTTCCCAGGCGGGGGCCAAGTTGTGAGGTCTCTGCTGATCCACTCGGAGCACCAGGTCGCGTGCTTGGAATGTACGACTCCTGACGTGTCGCGCGTGAAAACGCCGCAGATCTTGTTGATAAATGGTTGAGCGAGTCAGTGCCATCTCGCACTCCTCCTCTAGAAGATCCACGCCGTCTTGCCTTGCTTGCTCTGCTTTAGCTTCGGAGAAGAGTTCAACTCGTGGAGCGTTGTGAAGCAAGTCACTCGGAAGGACTGTCTCTGCTCCGTAAACGAGGAAGAACGGGGATCGCCCTGTAGATCTGTTTGGGGTTGTGCGGAGACCCCAAAGCACCGAAGGCAACTCGGTGACCCATGCGCAGCGGCATGCCCTACTTCTCTCAGGAGTCGAGGCTTCAAACCTTGTAGAATAAGTCCATTCGCCTGCCCTGCTTGCCCGTTTGTTTGGGGATGCGCCATAGATGCAAAATCCACTCGGATACCTTGGCCTGTACAGAAACTTTTGAATCTGTTCGAGTCAAAGTTTGTTCCATTGTCAGTGATTATGCTGTGAGGTACCCCGAATCTAGAGATGATGTCCCTGACAAACTTGATGGCCGTAAGGGCGTCGAGCTTTTTGATGGGCTTGGCTTTAATCCACTTTGTGAATTTGTCGACTGCCACCAATAGATGTGTGAATCCCCCTTGGCCTGTCCTGAATGGACCGACTGTATCTAATCGCTATACTGCAAAAGGCCAAACAAGAGGGATTGTCTTCAACGCAGATGTTGGTTTGTGGGACTTGTTAGAGTAGAACTGACAGCCTTCACATCGGTCGACCATATCTTTCGCCATTTCATTCGCCTGCAGCCAAAAGAAGCCAGCTCTGAATGCTTTGGCGACGATTGCTCTTGAGGAGGCGTGATGACCGCAGGTTCCCGAGTGAATTTCTTCCAGGATCAACTGTCCCTCCTCAGGGGAGATGCATCGTTGAAGGACGCCTGAACCGCTTTCTTTGTACAACTGGCCATGAATGACAGTGAACGACTTTGACCTACGGATGATCTGTCTTGCTTGGACTTCGTCTTCTGGTAATTCTTGCCTCAGGATGTATGCAATAAACGGCATAGTCCAATCGGGGATGATAGCAAGAATCTCCATGATCAAATCAACCACAGCAGGGACTTCGACTTCAGTCGGATCTGTCAATCTCTTTGGTTGTACTGGTTCCTCTGTGAAAGGATCTTCTTTAACTCAGGGAAGGTGAAGGTGCTCGAGGCAGACGTCACTCGGGACTGGTCTCCGAGTGGATCCGAGTTTTGCCAACTCATCAACTGCTTGGTTTTTCAGTCGCGGAACATGGTGGAGTTCCAGACCTTCAAACTTTTTCTCGAGCTTCCTCACTGCATTGCAGTATGTGGTCATGGTGGGGTTCCTGACGTCCCACTCCTTCATCACTTGATTGACTACCAAATCCGAATCGCCATAGACCATCAGGCGACGGACGCCGAGTGAGATGGCCATGCGAAGTCCATAAAGGAGAGCTTCATATTCTGCCTCGTTGTTGGAGGAATCAAAGTGTATCTGCAACACATACTTGAGTTTGTCACCCTTTGGCGATATGATCACAACGCCAGCGCCAGAGCCATTTAACATCTTGGACCCATCGAAGAACATTGTCCAATGAGCCGAGTAGATGTGGGTCGATTGCTGTTGTTCTACCCATTCTGCTATGAAGTCAGCTAGAGCTTGAGAGTTTATAGCTTTCTTGGCCTCGAAATTGATGTCGCAGTATAAAATCTCCATTGCCCACTTCGCCACTTGGCCTGATGCGTCCCAATTGTGTAGGATTTCTGATAACGGGCATCAGAAACGACGGACACCGAGTGGTCTTGAAAATAATGAGCCACCTTCTTCGCAGTCATGTATATCCCGTAGATGAGTTTTTGATAATGGGGATACCTCTTCTTGGAAGGAGTCAGGAATTCGGAGAAATAATACACTGGCCGCTGAACCTTGTATGCTTTGCCTTCTTCTTCCCGTTCGAATGTGAGAACAGTGTTGACGACTTGATTTGTAGCCGCAATGTATAGAAGAAGGGGTTCTTTACTGAGCGGAGCAGTAAGAACTGGCTGGGTGAAAAGTAGGACTTTGAGGTCGTCGAATGCGATTTGGGCTTCGTCTGACCACTCGAAAGTATCTGACTTCTTCATGAGTCGGTACAGAGGAAGTGCCTTCTCGCCGAGTCGACTGATAAACCTGCTCAAAGCCGCTAGGCAACCTGTGAGTCTTTGAACATCGTGTATTCTGACCGGCCGCTCCATTCGGACGATGGTCCCGATCTTTTCGGGGTTGACATCGACCCCTCGTTCGGAAACGAAGAAACCGAGTAACTTTCCGCTGGGAACGCCGAATGAACACTTGGCTGGATTGAGCTTAATATCGTACCTACGAAGGTTGGCGAATGTTTCTGCCAAGTCAGTCAGCAGGTCGGAACCTTTGCGTGACTTGACTACGATATCATCCATATACGCCTCCACATTCCGACCGATCTGGTCGAGGAGGCATTCTTGGATCATGTGCATAAAGGTTGCTCCTGCATTCTTCAAACCAAATTGCATAGTGATGTAGCAGAAGCACCTGAATGGGGTGATGAAGGCTGTTTCTAATTCATCGGGGCCATACAGACGGATCTGATGGTAGCCCGAGTAGGCATCAAGGAATGACAACCGCTCGCAACCCGCAGTCGAATCGACAATTTGATCGATGCGGGGGAATGGAAAATGGTCTTTCGGGCAGACCTTATTGAGATGCTTGAAGTCGATGCACATTCGGAGAGACTTGTCTTTCTTGGGCACCATGACAACATTGGCGAGCCACTCAGAGTGGTGTACCTCGCGAATGAAGTTGGTTGCCAAAAGTTTTGCCACCTCTTCTCCGATTGCCTTCCTCTTGTGCGCGGCAGATCGACGCAGGCGTTCTCGGACGGGCCGAGCGGCGGGATCCACATGCAGTCGGTGCTCAGCCAACTCCCTGGGTACACCTGGCATGTCAGCGGGCTTCCATGCGAAGATATCCCAGTTCTCACGGAGGAATTGGGTGAGCTCGGCTTCCTATTTAGGATTGAGGGTGGTGGAGATGTTCGTCGGGGCAGCGGTGTCGTCCGTCGGGTGGATGCTGACCTTCTTCGTCTCTCCCGCCGACTGGAATGCGGACTCTGAAGCTGGCTTCTTCGAACGCATCAAGTCAGCGGGGTCGACTGTTTTCTTGTACTCGTCAAGCTCGAGGACAACCATCTGCTGATCGGCGATCCTCGATCCCTGCTGCAGACACTCCTCAGCCCGCTGTCGATTGCCTGTGATAGTGATCACACCTTTTGGGCCTGGCATCTTCAGCTTCAGGTACACGTAACATGGACGGGCCATGAAACGCGCATACATCGGGCGGCCCAGAATTGCGTGGTACGCACTCTAGAAGTCCACCACCTCGAACGTCAGCTTTTCCTTGCGGAAGTTCTTGTCGGAGCCGAAGACGACGTCCAACGCGATCTGGCCGAGTGACTTGGCCTTTCGTCCAGGGACGACTCCATGGAACTGCATGCTGCTCTCGCTAAGTTTGGACATCGGAATGCCCATCCCCTTGAGAGTGTCAGCGTACATGATGTTCAAGCCACTGCCGCCGTCCATGAGGACTTTGCGCAGTCGGACTCCTTCCACCACCGGGTCGACGACCAAAGCTTGCCTCCCTGGGGTGGGTACGTGTGCTGGATGATCCAACTGGTCAAAGGTGATCGCAGTCTGAGACCATTTGAGGAACGTGGGGTTGGTCGGCGCGGCCATGTTCACCTCCCTGTTCACCAGCTTCAGTCGACTTTTGCTCTCAACGTCAGCAAAAATCATCAGTGTTGCATGGACTTGGGGGAACGGATCCTCCTTGTCCTCCTCATCCTGTTCATTGCCCTTTTCACTCGACTGTCCTTCGTCGAACCCCTGGATCAGGAGGCGACATTGCCGAGTGGTATGTTTCGGATATATGGCGTTTCCCTCTTCATCCATCATCGTGTGAATTGGACAGGGCTGGTCTAGGATGGGGTTTCCGAACAGCTTCTTCTTGGGGGTGAACTAAGCCTTCCCCTTGCCCTTGAACTTGGCATTGGTAACGACTGCGGCCTCTGCCTGCGGAGTGGACAGAGCTTTCTTCTTCTGCTTCCAAGTGCCGTTCCCATCTCCGTCGGCGACTCCTTTGTGCTTGCCGCTACGAATGCGGTCCTCTTCTTCGCCATTTGCATAGCGTGCCGCTATCACCATCATCTTACTCATGGAGATGTCGCATGTTCGACCGAACTTCAGGTACAAATCTCTGTACCACACGGCTGCCTTGAAGGCGCAGACTGCTTGGTGCTCTGTGACGTTCTCCACCGTGTGGTAGAGGGTCGTCCAACGCTGAATGAAATCGCGCAGGGGCTCATTCTGCTTCTCGACACAGTGCTGGAGTTCCACGAGGCCAGTAGGGCGTTTGCACGTCCCTTCGAAGGTCCTGATGAAGACTCGGACCAGATCTGCCCAACTGTAGATGCTTGAGGGAGCCAACTAGTTCAGCCATGCTCGTGCCGAGCCGTCGAGCATCAGAGGGAGGTGTTTCATGGCGACGTGGTCGTCCCCTCCTCAGATCTGGACTGCCACTCGGTAGTCGTCCAACCACGTTTCTGGCTTGGATTCTCCTGTAAACTTGCTGATCCCCGTCGCTAATCGGAAGTTGGGAGGGATGTCAGCCGAACGGATGGCTCGACTGAAACACTCGGGGCCAGAGACGATGGTCCTGCTTCCAATCGGACGGTCCATATCGAGACCATCGCAGTGGGCTCGGCCCCTGTCGACCCTTCTCTGGGCGATGTGCCCTCTCGCGTCGGGCCTTGGATCATAAGTGTCACCGACTGAACGCCGATCATCATGATGTCGGGCCCCATAGGGCACACCCCGCGGAGGGGTGCGTGAGCGGCGACGATCTTCGGGATTCATGGAATGGCTGCCTCCCCTATGTCGCTGATGAGAACCGGGGCTGTGAACGGACCGATGCGTATTCGCGTGAACAGAACTATTGTGAATCCTATTGTGCGACTGGGAGACCGCTGAATTTTGCTGCTGCGCCGTGTTTAGCAGGGCACGGATTTTCTCGATCCCTGTGCCAGCCTCTGAATCAGTCGGCTGGAGAGAATCGGCTATCTTGGCGGCGGCAGCCAGGTTGAGGACGGGTGTGCGGTACACCTCCACGTTGCTCCGCCGAGTGTGCAGACTGGCAGAACGGCGGGGCTGACGGCGAGCGCCGGATGTTTCGCCGACCTCGAGCTCGTTCCGACCAGTTTGGCGGGGACTTTCATGGGAGTTGGCCATGTGCACTTCAGCTGCAGGCCCGCGACCCAAGTACTCGGAAGGAAACTCAGTCGGAACTGAGTCCGGACGTTGGCACGGCGGTGCAACCACAACCGACTCTAGGACCGCCACTTGTGAGGATGCGTTCTGGTGCGCCTGAGCGTGTTGCACCCAACGCTGGAGCCGTGGACGGCGGGACCGCTTGTTGCGGCGCGCGATGGCGGCGCAGGTCGACATCGGAGCCGACTGCTGGAGAAGAAGAATACCGCGTGCGCCGGCACGGAAGTGTGTAGCCCCGCGGCTGGGGAGCGCCTCGATGTTGAGAGGGGCATCCCGAAGCCATGCCGAATCATCGATGATGAAGGAGAGAGCGCCGAAGAGGATCTCGTGACCCATGCTCAGATCTCCACCGGATGATATGATGAAAAGATGTAGTCGCAAACTCGCCGGAAGTCGCTTAGACGCCTGCCCCACGGTGGGCGCCAACTGTCGTGGGTATAAGTCTGACAGTAGATGTATAGGGTACGAAAGGATGGGCAGAGCCTTAGCTATGATGAGGTTGTATGAGTTCAGGCCCCTCTACGGTGGAGGTAAAATCCCTACGTCTCAGTGCTCTCTGGGAGCTTGTTGTCGAGTGGAATATGGATTACAGTGCATTGCTAACCCCTGCACCAGTGGGGAAGGGCGGCTTATATAGAGTGCGCTACCCTTCACAAAGGTTCGGTGCGCAGGGGTGGAGTAGTGGTGAATAACTACATACGTTACAGGTAACGTATGTCCTTAATGCTAATAAAGGTATATGGAAACGTATGACCGTTGCCCTCCAGGGGGGTTACGATGTACAGAGTGGAATCCAGTCGGTAAGCTTGATACGCTCCGAATGCTCATCTCCGACTGGATGATAGAGGAATCGTCACCGACTGGATGATGGGAAGTCCTTAATCCAGTCGGAACTTACTAAGGGCCTTATCCTTCATGAAGGGTAGTCCTTGGGTAGGCCCCATAGGACAGGCCTATGACCCTACCCTAGGACTATAACCCCATCAGTGCGACTCTTTGTCATCTGCTAGCTGACGGCAAAGATGTGAGTGGTGGCAAAAACACTCTATGCCATCAGCCAGTGCTTTGCCGTCTGCTTTGTGGTAGCTGACGGCGAAGAAACTCTTTGCCATCAGCTAGCTGACGGCAAAGATTTGGCAGATGGCAAAAAACTGTTTTCCCGTAGTGAAGTATGCAAGCTCCAGCGATCTTTCTATGGACTGGTGCAAGTATCTTGGAGTTGGAATATACGATTTGATGAGATGATCAAAGCTTTTGGGTTTATACAAGGTTTATGAGAAACTTGTATTTCCAAAGAAGTGAGTGGGAGCACTATAGAATTTCTGATAAGTATATGTGGTTGACATATTGTAGATCGGAAGTAATGTAGAATTTCTGTGAAGCATAAAGGGTTGTTTGAAAGGAGTTTTTCAAAGGAAAACCTGGATAGAGCTACTTGAACATTGAGCATCAAGATCTATAGAGATAGATCAAAAAGCTTAATAGAACTTTCAATGAAATACATGCCTTGACAAGTTTTAAGGAGTTCAAAATAGATCAGCAAAGAAGGAGTTATTGGCTATGTTGTAAGGTGTGAATTTGAGTGAGACTCAAAGCCTGACCACGGAAGAAGAAAGAGAAAGGACGAAGGTCGTCCCCTATGCCTTAGCCGTAGGCTCTAAAGTATGCCAAGTTGTGTACCGCACCTGATGTGTGCCTTGCCATGAGTCTATCAAGGGGGTACAAAAGGTGATCCAGGATTGAATCACTAAAACAACGGTGAAAGTTATCCTTAGTAACTAGTGGACTAAGGAATTTTTCTCGATGATGGAGGTGATTAAAGAGTTCGTCGTAAAGGGTTACGTCGGTGCAAGCTTTGACACTAATCCAAATAACTCTGAGTAGTAAAACGGATTCGTATAGTAGAGTAGATATTTGGAGTATTTTCGAATAGCACGTAGTAGCAGCATCTATAGGATGACATAAAGATTTGTAAAGCACACACGGATCTAAAAGGTTCAGAATGTTGACTAAAACCTCTCTCACAAGCAAGACGTGATCAAACCCCAAAACTGTATGAATGTTGGATTCGTTAAAATCACGTGGTGATGTAAACTAGATTATTCACTCTAGTGCAAGTGGGAGACTGTTGGAAATATGCCATAGAGGCAATAATAAATTAGTTATTATTATATTTATTTGTTCATGATAATCGTTTATTATCCATGCTATAATTTTATTGATTGGAAACACAAATATATGTGTGGATACATAGACAAAACACTATCCCTAGTAAGCCTCTAGTTGACTAGGTCGTTGATCAAAGACGGTCAAGGTTTCTTGACCATGCACAAGTGATGTCACTTGATAACAGGATCACATCCTTAGGAGAATTATGTGATGGACAAGACCCAAACTATGAACCTAGCATGTGATCGTGTCATTTTATTGCTATTGTTTTCTGCGTTTCAAGTATTCATTCTTATGACCATGAGATCATGTAACTCACTGACACCGGAGGAATACCTTGTGTGTATCAAACGTCACAGCGTAACTAGGTGACTATAAAGGTTCTCTACAGGTATCTCCAAAGGTGTCCGTTGATTTGGCATGGATCAAGACTGGGATTTGTCACTCCGTGTGACAGAGAGGTATCTCGGGGCCCACTCGGTAATACAACATCACAAACAAGCCTTGCAAGCAATGTGAATCAAGTGTGAGTCACGGGATCTTGTATTACAGAACGAGTAAATAGACTTGTTGGTAACGAGATTAAAATAGGTATAGGGATACCGACGATCAAATCTCGGGCAAGTAACATACCGAAGGACAAAGGGAATGATATACGGGATTATATGAATCCTTGGCACAGAGGTTCAACCGATAAGATCATCATAGAATATGTAGGATCCAATATGGGCATCCAGGTCCCGCTATTGGATATTGACCGAGAAGTGTCTCGGGTCATGTCTGCATAGTTCTCGAACCCGCAGGGTCTGCACACTTAAGGTTCGATGATGTTTTAGTATAGTTGAGTTACATTTGTTTATGACCGAAGGTTGTTCGGAGTCCCGGATGAGATCACGGATGTCACGAGAGTTTCCGGAATGGTCCGGAAACGAAGATTGATATATTGGAAGCTGGTGTTTGGATTCCGGAAAGTTTTCGGGCATTACCGGCAGTGTAACTGGAGTGACGAATGGGTTCCAGGGGCCAACTGTGTGGGCCCACCACGCCCTAAGGGGGTCATGTGGGTTTATTGGATGACAAGGTCATCCAAAGGAAAGCCCATGAGGAAAAAGTGGAAAATCCAAAAGAGGTGGGAAAATAAGGAAGGAGTCCTAATCCAAGTGGGATTGGAGAAGGACTCCTCCCTTCCCCAAGTTGGCCGACCCAAGGAGGCCTTCTTGGCCGGCGCCCTAAGGGCTTGCCCACCCCTTGGATCCTCCTATATATACTTGAGGTTTAGGGATGTTTGAGACACAACTTTGCCACGTGCAACTCAAACCTACACCTCGTAGTTCTTCCTCTAGATTAGCTTCTGCGGAGCTCAGGCAGAGCCCTGGAGGAACAAATCATCACCAACACCGACGCGTCGTCACGATGCCGGAGAACTCATCTACTTCTCCGTCTCTCTTGCTACATCAAGAAGGTCGAGATTATCATCGAGCTGTACGTGTGCTGAACGCGGAGGTGCCGTCCGTTCGACACTAGATCGGAACGGATCGTTGGATGGATCGCGAGACGGTTCGTGGGACGGATCTGTTGGAATTGTTCCCCAACAGGATCGTGGGTCCGTTCGAGGGACGGATCATGGAAAGGTTCGAGGGACGGATCGTGAAGACATACCACTACATCAACCACGTTTCTTAACGCTTCCCACTGAGCGATCTACAAGGGTATATGGATCTAATCACCTCTCATAGATGGACATCACCATGATAGGTCTTCGTGTGCGTAGGAAATTTTTTGTTTCCCATGCAACGTTCCCCAACATCCGAAGTATAACTCCTTTTCCTCTTTTGCCAGGCCGTGCTGGCGTAGCCCCCAAGCGCATCTTCAGCGGCGTTGTGACACTGCCAAGCGGGGAAAGCGTTTCCGCTGGAGTGTGTGCCTGGGCTTTGGGGCTTGTTGGCGCATCCTCGATGGTTATGCATCACTCCACGGAGGTGCGTCTGCCGGAGTATGCGTTGGAGGTCTCGCTGTAGCCCCCAGACACACCCTCGATAGCAGCGCACTGTCCTGGAGCAGCGCATCAACCCGATGCCTTCAATCTCGGGGTCTCTGCCTCCCTGGCATGCGCTCGCGCAGGCATTAGGAGGCCATGGAGAAGTAGAGCGATCACCGATGTGCCCCACTTCGGGGGACAGCAATGTTGCGATCACCTTCCCAAGATCTGGTGTGGAACTCGCTCAAATCCGCGAAAAAGCTCTCCAACACTGCTGCGAGACGCCCGAAGATGTCGGAGAAATCGGCACCTATGGGAAGCTCGAGAGATCCCTTGATCATTCGGTGGAGGGAGAGAGGTGGTGCTGAGAGCGGAGCTAGCGATCAACACCGGCAAGGTCGTTTACCCAGGTTCGACCCCTTGGCGCGTAAAACCATACTCCTGCTTAATTTGTATTGGGGGCTTACTGTAGGGTGATTTGCTGCAGTAAATTAGGTGGTGATCAGGGAGTCTCAAATCCCAAAAAGTCTAACCCCTAGAGAATGAGCCTTGGGCCTCCTTTTATAGGCAAGGGGTCACCAACAGTGTGCTCACGGGTTGCATAGTGAACAAGGTTCACCGCTCATCTTCCACGGTGGTGTCAGGGGCAGTAAATGCCTAGTATGACCCGTGACCTGTAGCAACGTGGCTCTGACACGTACCCAGGTGGATAGACACCTGGGTCTGGAGCTGGTGCATGAGGAATGCGCTGGACCGGTGGGACTGTGGTAGAAACACGGGAGGACACGTGGCGAGCAAAAAGAGCTTGTTGGCCTGGCGTCCTAGTCTGAGGGCTCGATTATTTTCCTGGCAAGGAGGACTTGCCAGGGGCTTGAACGACTTCCTGGCAAGGAGGGCTTGCCGGGGCCCTGCGAGTGTATGTGAGTCTTCCCGGCAAGGAGGGTTTGCCAGGGTCTTGCGAGTCTTCCCGGCAAGGAGGGCTTGCCGGGGCCTTGTGAGACTTCCAGGCAAGGGAGGCTTGCCAGGGCCTTGTGTGTGGAACTCTTGTACTATACGCCCTTGGAGAGGGGGCATGGCCTTGGTGGGTTTTGTTTTGTCTTCCCACATGCCTTCCTCGTGTGCTGCCGCCAGGGGCGTTTCCGGCGCCCGTGCACAAGTCTGGGGCACAAGGGACCCGCATCTCTAGTGCACCGATAGTTTTTGCCTAATCCTCCTCTCGAAATACGTGGTCTCGCTAAGATAATAGCCACGGACAAGATAGTGAGTACATTTGAATGTACTCACAAACATCATGAAAACATACGTAATACAGCAGGTGAATTGCATGCACTAGAATTTCAATGACATTCACAATGTCATAAGATTATTTCATGAATGCAAGTATGCAGATAATTTATCAATTTTGAAATTAAATAAATAATCATGGAAGGAAATAAAGATGGAACATCGGGCGATAGTCCTTCCGAGCATTCCAAGAAAATAAAATGTACAAATTGGGTGTTTGAAGCAACACCTCTAAAGGAAAAATGCAGAACATGCCTTTGTTGGGCCTTTGAGAGACGCCACATAAAGGGCTTATATCATAAATAATTTCATGAGTGCCACAGTCAGGTGTGTGGGGCGACACTGAACAAAGGGATTATAAGATATATAAGAATATAAATTGCCATAGTTGGGCGTCTCGACCGACACCGCATAAGCTTATATTAAAAATAATTGCATAAGTATCTACGTGGCATAACCTTACCAGGGATACTCAACAATTCATATAAAAATGTTAGTCCATAACAAAAATTTATAATAAACATCATCCGTCATGATTTGTGATCAACGTCATGGTTTATTTAATTTCCTCCGAAGACCGACACTAAGACTAACACATGACCTATCCCGGACAGTAGTCCTTAACCACGGACACGACTATTCGAATAGATTTTACACTCTCTAGAGGGTGTACCCTTAACGAATTTATTTAGTCAACCCGAGACGTTGACTAATTCTGATTAAGGTCTTTCGGATGAAAACCACGTGACCTGAACACGCCAACTTAACTTCCCAATGCGTGCAATCACCCAAGACAATAGTTAAGTAAAACTCTAAGTGAGGAGACCACAATCTCGATTAGTGTGGGATCAAAATATTTATAACACATGCAAACATGGGTGCTACCCCTCGGTCCAACGAGAACACCCATGCCCCCGAACCAAGTGACATGCCTACTAGGGGCCACTTGTATCTTACAATATGGTCTATTTGTACGGTGTGTGCCAAGAAAGGGTTTGCCGACCTACTGGACCATACCTGTGATAGCCTGGTTAATCATGCTCGGTTTGGATGTACCTTATTAGGGATGATAGACTACTCATATCAATAAAGAGTTCCTTCTTTTCAGGGAGCCCATTCGAACAGAACTTATATGTTAAGCGTGCTCGGTTTGGAGTAGTTCTAGGATGGGTGACCGACCAGAAAGTTGATCCCGTGTGCGACTAGTATTGATATGTGGGGCCAGTCTAAATCCTTCCAAGCGTAACGACCACCGACAGAGGAGGTTTAAGTTTTTACCTGCATGGTTAACACCTATATTAAGGCGTTGGTGAAAATATCCATGCCATACATGCTTTGCAGTACCTAACAGAGTTATCACCTATCATGCCCAAACATGCCTTCATTGATCATCCTCGTCACAACGAGATATCAACCCACGGTCATGTCTACCCGAGAAAATAATATTTCCTTTGTAATTTATCCGAACCAGCATAGGCATGTGTGGCATGAGGTTGTAACTACTATAACAAGTATGTAATGTTTAACAGAAAATAATTTCCACCTATGCCTTCATGCATGAATATTTTCCATATGCAAAAACTTTATCTTAGTAACATAGTCATGAGTTCATTTAGCACAACAAATAACAACTCAACTTATAACATATCAATGTTCAAGAAGCTTTCCTTGAGTATGTAGAACTGTTGGGTGCACTCCAAAACTTTGAAAAAATGATCTTCCCTCCATTTTCCTATTTTCAAAATATTCAAATTAACACACAATTTGAAAATAGTACAAAACGTTGTTTGGAATTTTTAATAAATACTAAAATAAACTAGATAAAATTTGAGGAATGTGGGAGAAAGAATCAAATCATTTGGAGTTATGGTTTAAATGTTATGGCTAGTCAAAGTTCTGTCAGTTCTTTGATTTTTGAATAAAATCTAAAAAATAAAACATTCCAGTCCAATTACGCTATCCAGGAACTAAAGGCGTACTTACAGGAATATGTTTTGCCCGAGAGAACACGCATAAGTGGTGTGGTGTTGCATCACTGGTGGCAAGGGCCTGCTCACCGATAGGTGGGACCCACCTGTCAAATTTTTCTCCTTCCTCCCGAGCTCCTGGGCAGAAATAGGGGGCCGACCCAACAACGATTGCCAGCACTAGCTGGCGTCGTTTCTAATGCTCGACACACTGGCTTGATCAGTACAACAGTCTGCGTCTGATGGAGTTAGTGGGGAGCACCGGGGTGTTCGAGGTCGAGTAGGGCGTCAACCATGGAAGAGGAAAGCTTGAGTGAAACAGGGGCTTCACCCATGCCCCCTCCCTAGAAGCAATTGAGAGGTGTGATGGGCAGGCTATGATTGAGAATGTCTACGGGAAAATAAATTTCTAGGGAGGAGATTGTGGTTGGGATGAATTTAGCAGGGAGGTTGCGGTGGCCAATTTTGTCGGAGGCGAAGGAGGCGACTTCTCTAGGTGGGTCAGCTGCACTAGGTGGCTTCCACGTGAGTGAGGAGTTTCTATTGTGGACTAAGAGAGCTAGGGGACCCTTATATAGGCAAGTGATGGTGGTTCCCGTGGCATCCGTTGATAAGCACGGGCAGGTGGCTGATACGTCTCCAACGTATCTATAATTTTTGATGGTTTCATGCTATTATCTTGTCAAACTTTGGATGTTTTGTATGCCTTTTATATCTTTTTTGGACTAACTATTTAACACAGTGCCAAGTGCCAGTTCCTGTTTTTCCAATGTTTTTGACCCTTTTCAGAGGAGGATTTTAAACGGAGTCCAAACGGAACGAAACTTCCAAAAAGATTTTTTCCGAAATAGAAGAAGATCGGGGAACTAGAGAACCAAGGCAGGGGCCACCAGGGACCCCACAAGCCCCCTAGCCGCGGCCAGGGGCCCCGCTCCTCCCAGGTTTGTGGGCTCCCTGGGGCACCTCTGCCCTAGGTATTTCGCCTATATATTCCCAAAAAATCCAGAAAAAATCGAGAGATCATCTAAATTACTTTTCCGCTGCCACAAGCTTTTGTTTCCGCAAGATCCCATCTGGGGCACGTTCTGGTGCCCTACCGGAGGGGGATTCGGATACGGAGGGCTTCTTCATCAACACCATGACCTCTCTGATGATGCGTGAGTAGTTCAGCATAGACCTATGGGTCCATAGCTAGTAGCTAGATGGCTTCTCTCTCTTGGATCTTCAATACAAAGTTCTCAATGATCTTCACTGAGATCTATCCGATGTAATCTTGTTTTGCGGTGTGTTTTTCGAGATCCATGAATTGTGGATTTATGATCAGATTATCTATGAATCTTATTTGAGTTTCTTCTGATCTCTTATATGCATGATTTCATATCCTTGTAATTCTCTTCGAGTAGTGGGTTTTGTTTGGCCAGCTTGATCTATGATTCTTGTAATGGGAGAAGTGCTTGGTTTTGGGTTCATACCGTGCGGTGACCTCACCCAGTGAGAGAAGGGGTAGCAAGGCACGCATCGTATTGTTGCCATCAAGGGTAAAAAGATGGGGTTTTCATCATTGGTTTGATATTATCCCTCTACATCATGTCATCTTGCTTAAGGCGTTACTCTGTTCGTCATGAACTCAGTACACTAGATGCATGCTGGATAGGGGTCGATGTGTGGAGTAATAGTAGTAGATGCAGAAAGTATCGGTCTACTTGTCTCAGAAGTGATGCATATATGTATGATCATTGCCTTAGATATCGTCATGACTTTGTGTGGTTCTATCAATTGCTCGACAGTAATTTGTTCACCCACCGCAATATTTGCTATTTTGAGAGAAGCCTCTAGTGAACACAATGGCCCCGGGGTCTACATCACACCATATTTTCACACTTACTCTTTTACTTAGTCGCACTTTCCGCCTTCAGATCTCACTTTGCAATCAATCTTGAAGGGATTGACAACCCCTTTATAGCGTTGGGTGCAAGCTCATTTGTGTTTGCGCAGGTACTCTGGACTTGACGAGATTCTCCTACTGGATTGATAGCTTGGTTCTTAAACTAAGGGAAATACTTACTGCTCCTGTGCTGCATCACCCTTTCCTCTTCAAGGGAAAAACCAACGCAAGCCCATTCTCCTCAACGTGTTAATCTCTGGCGCTGTTGTCTGTTGCCGTAGCAGTGGCTATTCATGGCGGAGGGGCGACGTGGCGGGGTTGGTGACGTAGCCGCTAGGGTTGCATAAGTGAGGCTGGTAGTGTGGATAATAGAGGGGTTGTCATGGCTTCTCGCGTGAAGCATTGGTGTAAAATGGATCTGAATGAGCCGAAAGGTGCAGTAGGTGGACGTGGCGGCTCGAGCACCTGCACGTGCACAGAGCACGCGCGCCACGTGCTTCATCAAATGCCAGAGCACGGTAGGCTAAACCAAGGGAGGTGGGCATTGGTAGGATGGTTATATGTTGTCTTATAGGAGTCTAGGATATCCTGTTATGGTTAGGGAAGCTGGTTCCTAATGCGAGCTTAAGAGGGCGCATATTTCTCCCATGCACTCACGGTGTTTGATAGAATGCTAGGGCCATCGAGGGAAGTGTGTTGGAGACTAAAATTTCCAGGATGATTCCTCCTTAGGCCTTGTTCGGTTCCTCCAAAATTGAAGGGGTTTAAAGGGGATTGGAAGGGATTAAATCCCCTACAAGTCAAATTCCACCTCAATCCCCTCCAATCCTCTTCAATCCCCTCCCCAGTGGGATTAACCGAACAAGCCCTTAGGTGATATGGATGGTGGTGGGGTTGTTTTGGCATATTAAGAACATTATTTGTGAAATAGTGGGTGAAATTTAGTTCTGGATAGAAACTACATGAGGTTATTTCATGAATTTCAAAAATTCCATCGGGCCTAATTTCCTCGAGTTAAGGGTTTGGTTAGAAGGACTACCAGTAGGAAAAATTTCACGGCCATTGGATAATGGAAAATTACGGTTGTTGTACAAAACACGAAACTAGACCAGAGATGACAAGAGGATGGTTTGCTCAAAATTTTCAAAATACCAAGTTGGTTTTTCACTTCAACTTGACATCACATGACATCTCCAAATTTTGGTGAAATTTTAGAGTAATATTTGAAATGGTTGTAGTGCAATAGAGGCCTTTCAAAGATTGAAAATGTCATTCGAAGAAATTAAATTTGGTAAGAGTTTCAAAAGAATTTTCTCCCACTGAATTTGCAAAAAGAAATAAAATTTTCTAATAAAACCTGAAGTTCCGTAATATTTTCCAAAAAATTCTACTTGGAGGGAAGATTTTAGAAAATAGAAAAGAGGGAAGGTACACAAATCAACAGAGGATCTAGTAAAATTAAAAATAAATATTCATTGACAAAATTTAATTAATAAAAACATGGTTAAATTTTTGGGGTGATACACGGTGTCTGAGAAAACAGCCCATGGTCTTCCTACCTCGCACGACCCCGTATCAATATTGACCACGTCACTCCCGCCACTAGTAATGCGGGTTGTGTGCTAGCATCGACCAAAGTTATCAAAAAAGGCCCACCCCATAAGGTCTATCATGGTCATACATGTAAGGATAGCTACAACCGAAATTTTTTAAATCTAATCCGTTCTCCAAAATGCACCTCCAACTTGCTCCGATACACCACTTCTTCCTCACTGGTTACCAAGTTCATCCTCTCCCTCGAGCATTAGTGGCACCCGACGGGGTTTTGTAGAAGTCTTTAAAAACACTTTTGTTACCATCACCATGTAAATTCCCGTCCCACTTGCGTAGAATCTACTAGCAACCTATCAACTTCCCACCCGCATAACCCTCATTGGAAGGTAGGCCCTTGCACAATGCAATTATTAATGAGTAATGCATGTGTGACCAACCCAGCAAGGTTGTCACCACACCATCGACATGCTCTTTCATGCAACAAGTAAGGTACTATAATGCGATGCATACAAATAGTTTCACAACATGGACAAAGGGCTGCTTGCCTGTCTCAACAAAGTCTTCGGGGTCTTTAAATCCTTCTGGTCTAACTTCTACGCCAACAACCCAATCTATCATGGCAATACAACACGCAAAAATAAGGTCACGACAAAAATAGGAAAAATACATCACTCCTTAATGTCAAACAATTTTTCTAAAGTATTGGGTGGAAACTAACAATACCAAAATTATTAGGGTCCTCTTTTTGAGTGTGAAAAATAGTACAAAATCATTTTAGCAGAGGATTAAAATGCTTTAAACAGGGTTTAAAATAAAAACAGTATAGAAAATATTTTTCAAATTGTACACAAGTGGCATCCTTAAATAAGTTAGATTTTTACAAGATTTTAGGAGGTGGAATTATTGAATTTTGACAAATATTTAATCTTGTAGAATATTTGGAAAAATAGAAAAAACAATAAAAACAAAAAGGCCAGCGCAGCATGTGGGCCAGAAGAGCCAGCACCTGGGTCGGCCCACTCGCTAGGCAGCCACGTGAACCGGTGCGCGTGCGCCCGCCGGGTTCAAATCTAACTTGCGGGCTCCGGGTGTCACACAGAGAGAGAGGAGGTGAGAGAGAGGTGGGAGGCTGACGGGCGGTCCCTCCGAGGGTCTTCGTCAACCTCCGCCAGCGAGAAAAACAAGTTTATTGGTGGTGATTGGGGGCACGACTGGGATCGAGGATGGTGGGGATGGAACTAGCGCACTTCCACCGATATGGAGGTGGAGAGGGCAACCGGAGCTCAGGTATTCGACGATGAGGAGGAGGCCGTGGTGGAGATGCATCTGGCAAGCTCCAAGTCGATGATACGAGTAGTAAATCACACGGGGAAAGGAAGGAATCGTGTCAGGAGATCAAGGGAGGACCAGAAGGAGAGAAACAAGCACCGGAGAGGGGTTGTACCAGGAGATCACCGGAGGTCCGACGCGGCAGATCTTGGGGCCCTTTAGGGTTGGGATGGTGGTGCAGGAAGTTGATTAGAAGAGACAGAGAGATAGCAGAGGGGAGAGAGAGACTTGGGAATGGCTTATATAGCCGGGGCGTAATGCACCATGGACCCATGTGCCGGCGAGGTTCCAGCTGTCACAGGAGGCCAATGATAGCTCAACCTCAAGTTGGCGGTGTTTCTGGGGGTGGTCTAGGACACGTGAAGGAGAGATAAGGAGAATAGAGGGTCGTGGTGCTCGCACGTGCGAGGCCATGCATTGGCCGAGAGGGGCCGTGTCGGGCACGTGCGGGAAGTGGTGAGAGAGAGGGGAATAGATGGCTCCCAAGGCAATGGCATGTCGCAGATGCCGAGGTGCCTCGACTAGCGTGAGGGGAAGCGCGAGGTGGCCAGGAGTGCGAGGTCAACACTCTGGAGCGCGACTTTGGCCGATATGACAGAGCTTTTGGCACGCTCTGGCACGTCCACTAGTGTCCTGAGGCTGCAAAAGGGGATAAAGAACTGGGGAGGAGCATTGGATGCTCTCGAAGCTGCGAGGAGAAAGGGAGAGGTGAGAGAGAGAAGAAAGGGGTTGTAAAAAGAGGGAAAGAGGGGCTTTCACCCCCCTAGATCATGGAGTTGGCTTCTTGGAAATTTACTAGAGGTGCATGGTCACCAGGAGGGCTTGTGGTAAAACTTGGGAGTGAAGGAAAATGGTGGAAGGGGTCAAAATAGTAACTTCTCGGACTGATCAAAAGGTGTTTGATGCTAGTTTTGGCAAGGTAAAAGATTCTAGTTGCCAAGAGGTTTAAGAGTATCAAATGGTAGATACAAATGAGGTTGATCACCATGTTTGAGCTCTTTTGAAAAAAGTTGCTGATGCAAACTTTGTAAACCCTAGAAATCAACAGAAATGGATTTCCTTAGATCTAGTTCTGAAAATCTATTCTCCTTAATGCACCACTTGGTGCGGTGGCATGATTTTTGGCTTATAGAAGCCCCACAAAGTTTGGGACCAAATGTCGAAACTATACAATGTAAAGTTTCTCAAATTTGGATCTGGACGCACTGGGTTTCGGGGCATTTCAGTGAACCAAACTGATTGGGATTGATATGGAACTTGGCAGGATAATCACCTATAGCACATGTGACATACTAGAATTTCCCTAGATTTATTTGAGAATACTTCTTATATAAATATTTTAAATACTTCAAATATCCAGAAATAGTTTTGGAGGGTTTTGGTAATATTTTGAACATTACCATGTGTTTAAACTCTTATATATGGAAAATAAGTGTCCACTGAGTTTCCCTAAATTTTATCAAACATTTTGGAAACATAAAGTTAATTTTCCCTCTAAAAGACCAATTCTGGCCTTAGAAAAAGGCATTCAAATAAAATACAAAAATAACTTTTAAAATAATATTATTGTTTTTTTGGGAAGTCATATAGATAATAGGATCTAAATAAAACATTTGGGGAAAATCATCCTCCCTAATTTGAGGACTTGTAGTACAAACCTCAATTCACGGGGGTTTGAAAACCTAAGTTAAATAAATGCGTTTTGGTCAAAATATTTTTTAGTGGTTTTTGGTCCTGTACACAAGGTGTGGTCATTGGGCAAGGATTTGGATCAAGTAGATGAATCTTGAGAGCACGAGGGTTTTTGTGAATTAAAACACCTACAAGCAAACAAGCAAATAACACTCAATTCAAGCATTCACATGCAAACAAAAAAGTTTTAATTGGTCCAAATTTTTAAGCTCATAACCATATCAAATTGGTAAAACATAGGGTGTGACAAACCTACCCCATTACAATAATATCGTCCTTGAGATTCCTATGGTAGGTGTGAAAGATATAAGAGAATTCAGATCTAAGGTAGTCTTCATGTTCCCAGGTTTCTTCTGCTTTAGTGTGGTTGCTCCACTGGACTTTGAAATACTTGATGGTGCGGCTTCGGATGCAACGCTCAGCTTCATCCAACATCCGAACTGGACTCTCATGATAAGTGAGGTCTCGATGGAGGTCAATCGCTTGATGATCTATCTCCTTGTAGATATTGGGACGGTTGGGAACTTGGAGACACTTCCAGAGTTGTGATACATGGACAATGTTGTGCACATCAGATAGCTCATAAGGTAGCTCTAGTTGGTAGACAACTTCTCCTCGTCTTGCTGTCATCTTGAAGGGGCCAATATAACCTGGTGCAAGTTTCCCCTTGACGTGGAAACGCTTGGTTCCTTTGAGAGGAGTGACTAAGAGGTAGACATGATCTCCGACATTGCGGTTCAATTCTAGGTGGTGGGAGTCGGCGTAGCTCTTCTACCTTGACTGGACAGTCTCTATACACTCTCTAATGAGTTGAAGTTGCTGTTCTACTTCATGAAGGATATCTGGTCCAAAGACTAGTCCTTCTCCAGTTTCTGGCCAGTTGAGAGGAGCGCGACACTTGAGAACGTATAGCACCTCAAATGGTGCCATCTGAAGACTTGACTAGTAGTTGTTGTTCTAGGAAAACTCTACAAAGGGTAATCAATGTTCAGACTTGGCTCCATACGCCAAAACACAAGCACAAAGCAAATCTTCGAGTATGTGGTTTACTCGCTCCGTGTCTCCGCCTGTTTGGGGGTGAAAAGCAGTGTTGAATGATAACTTGCTTCCCATGTCTTCTTGAAACTTCTTCTAGAATCTCGAGGTAAACTGAGTACCTCTGTTTGACACAATCTCCTTGGTAACTACATGTAGGCTCGCGATATGGTTGATGTAGAGGTTGCCTAGCTATTTTCCATCATAAGTGGTCTTGACGTGACTATGACCCAAATGGAAGCATGTCCCTTGCTTGATCTGGGAAATCACATGATGAAGTCCATCCCCTCTTTATCCCACTTCCATTCTGGCACTTTGAGATGTTGTAACAATCCAGCGAGTCGCTCGTGCTCAGCTTTGAGTCCCTGGCATATGTCAAACTTAGCAACAAAAGTGGATACCTATCTCTCTTCATGCTATGCCACCAAAATCTTGCTTTCAGGTTTTGGTACATCTTGGTTCCTCCGGGATGGATGGAATATGAAGTGTCATGGGATTCTTGCAAGATCAAATTCTTGATCTCATCTTTGTTGGGTATGCAAAAGTGATTCCCAAACCACATAACTCCTTGTTCATCCATTGAGAATCCTGGGGCCTTACATGTCTTTATCTTCCTCTTGATACCTTCAATACTCTCGTGTCCCTAGTGAGCTTCCTTAATATCATCTATCAATGTAGGCTTTTCCTAGAGATTGGCTAGAAATCCGGGTGTATCCAGTTTCAAGCCAAAGCTTTCAAGTTCTTTGATCAACTCCAACCATCTTCGTTGCCTCATGTTCAATTACCTTTGAGTGAAAATACACTAAAAACTCTTGTGGTCTGTGTATATCTCACATCGCTTCCCTAGAAGGTAATGTCGCCATGGCTTCAAGGCATGAACCATAGCTACCAACTCAGGATCAAGAGTATGGTAGTTCTCTTCATGAGGACATAGCTATCTAGACAGATATGCTAAGTTCTACCTTCTTGCATCAGAACACCACCAAGCCCGGTCCTTGATGCATCAGAATATATCACAAACTCCTTGTGAATATTAAGGGTGGCCAATACTGGGCTTGTTGTCAATCTCTCCTTGAGTTCTTGGAAGCTTTCATTGCACTTCGGCGTCCATTCGAACTTCTTATCCTTCTTCAAGAGCCGAGTCATGGGTCAAGCAATGCTTGAGAATCCTTTGTGGAATTTGTGGTAATATCCTGTGAGTCCGAGAAGCTTCTGACTTCTTTCAAATTAGTTGGGGGTTGCCATTCAGTCACGGCTTCAATCTTAGCAGGATCAACTCACAATCCTTCTGCAGTCAACACATGACCCAAGAATCCAACTTCGTGTAGCCAGAATTTCACAATTTCTCAACTTGGCACAAAGAGGGTGCTCTCAGATCTTATCAAGGAGAATTTCGAAGTGTTTCTCATGCTATTCTTTGGACTTGGAGTAGATGAGTACGTCGTCAAGTAAGACAACGACAAAGTTGTCCAAGCACTCCATGAAAACTTTGTTCATCAGGTACATGAAGTAGGTTGGGGCATTGGTTAACCAAATGACATGACCATGTACTCATACAAGGCATATCGGGTTACGAATGCCGTCTTTGGAATGTCTTGGGGCCTTATCTTCAACTGTAGTACCTAGACCTAAGATCAACTTTTGAAAACACTGTGTGGGAATGGGACTTGGGAGGGTTCTGTAGGGGGCATCAGTGCATGCAGTGCATCAGCCGACCAGTTCACATGCGAAGATTTATACACGTTTGGGACGCTCGGGAGCGTAAAACCCTACGTCCTGTTTGTGGTGGTAGTTAATTAGGTGGGTTCAATTACAGGAGTGTTGCCGCCCAGCAAGGAAGCTCGAGGGGTACAACTACATGTGCGATTGTACAGAGTGTCGACCCCTCATCCGGTGGCCATGGACCTCCTTTTATAGGGTAAAGGGGTTACCAAAGTGGCAAAAATGGTCATTTTACTAGATGTACAGTGCATACTGCAGTGACGGGAGTGCTTGCAAGAATAGGTAGTGGGAAATACCTAACTCTGATGCACTCAAGCAGGCGCATTAAATGCGCCATGAGGTGTCGCGTGGGAGGCGTCTTCCGACAGGGATTGCCTCTCTCTCTCTCTGTATGCGTCGCTCGCCTAGCTACCTCTTATTCGGCTACCATGCTGTGGGATGGGCGTCATCGTAGATGGGACGCGCCCGCTGCCATGGCCACGCGCCCCTGCCAGCTCTGTCTGCCCACCTGCCCGCTTGACACATAGGCTCATGTAGACGATCAACCCCCTGGTGAGGTGGAGCGGCAGCTTGGGAGGCTAGGATCTTGCCGGGCGCTGTGAGCGGGTGTGTGCGTAAGCCGGTGGGAGTCTTGCCGCCCCGCCTCAGTCTTGGTCTTAGTTTGCCTCGATGCTCGGAGTGATCCCAACAAGGAGTTGCCATCCTTGGGGCGTGGCTGCCCGTTCCTAAGTCAGGGGGACTAAGGACCCCGTTTCTTAGGACATCAACAGTAGCCCCAGGCCTAGGTCATATATGCGCGCGCGGCGTTGTTGGGACAGGCCCAAAACAATGAACGGGCATGTGTGTCCGCGCTTCTTTGTAGTCATGATGATTTTGCTGAACGTCCCAACGACACGCATTTACCATGGGTCCTAGGAGTGGTGGATCGAGGCGGTTTCCTCAAGGGGTCGTGCTTCGGAAACTGTGCCGTGCGAGGCCTGGGGTGGCGACCCTTGCATTTTCTGCCCGCGTGTAAAGAGTCAGTTATCGTGAAGGCCTTGCTTCCACACCCTATTGTGTCCATGCAGTTCTGTTGTTTCCCCCCTTTACTTGAGTCCTCATGGTAGATGGCCATAGAGCCCTGCTACCTCTTGAGCTTGCGTTTTCGAGAAGTCACACAATTTGGTGTTTTCAGAGCAATTAGAGTACTAATCAAATCATTATTATTAGTATTCGAAAAGTCACACAATTTGGTGTCTTCAGACATGGTGACTTAGCAAGCAGACAAGCACACAAGCGAACACAAAGCAAGCGAAAGAAAAGGGCGAACGAAAAAGGCAAATATTTTTGTAAATTTTGTTATTTCAGAAGTGGGGGAGAGGAAAACGGGAGGCAAAAGGCAAATAATGTAAATGCAAGAGATGAGTTTGCAATAGTAACTTGGTATGCTTCACTTTGAATACTCCCCGGAAACGGCGCCAGAAATCTTTCTTGCTACCTCTTGAGCTTGCGTTGGTTTTTCCCTTGAAGAGGAAAGGGTGATGCAGCAAAGTAGCAATAAGTATTTCCCTCGGTTTGAGAACCAAGGTATCAATCCAGTAGGAGTATCAAGATGAGGCACCAATGTACCTGCGCAAAAACAAAAAAACTTGCACCCAACGCTATAAAGGGGTTGTCAATCCCTTCACGATTATTTGCAAGGTGAGATCTGAAGGTGAAAAGTGCATAAAAGTAATTTAGTAGATCTGAATATAGGATGTGAAGTAGACCCGGGGGCCATAGTGTTTACTAGAGGCTTCTCTCATGATAGCAAGTATTACGGTGGGTGAACGAATTACTGTCGAGCAATTGATAGAATCGCGCAAAGTCATGATGATATCTAAGGCAATGATCATACATATAGGCATCACGTCCGAGATAAGTAGACCCATACTTTCTGAATCTACTACTATTACTCCACACATCGACCGCTATCCAGCATGCATCTATTGTATTGAGTTCATAACTAACAGAGTAACGCCTTAAGCAAGATGACATGATGTAGAGGGATAGATTCATGCAATATGATATAAACCCCATCTTTTTAACCTTGATGGAAACAACACGACGCGTGCCTCGCTACCCCTTCTATCACTAGGTGAGGACACCGCACAGTATGAACCCAAAACCAAGCACTTCTCCCATTGCAAGAATTATAGATCAAGTTGGCCAAACTAAACCCACAACTCGGAGAGAATTACAAGGATACGAAATCATGCATATAAGAGATCAGAGGAGACTCAAATAATATTCATAGATAATATGATCATAAGTACACAATTCATCGGATCTCGACAAACACACCGCAAAAGAAAGGTACATCGGATAGATCTCCATGAAGATCGTGGAGAACTTTGTATTGAAGATCCAAGAGAGAGAAGAAGCCATGTAGCTACTAGCTATGGACCCGAAGGTCTGTGGTGAACTACTCACGCATCATCGGAGAGGCAATGCTGTTGATGAAGAAGCCCTCCGTGTCCGAATCCCCCTCCGACAGGGCACCAGAACGGTCCCCATATGAGATCTTGCGGAGACAGAAGCTTACGGCGACGGAAAAGTATTTTCGTGGCTCCCTTC
Source organism: Hordeum vulgare subsp. vulgare (assembly GCF_904849725.1). NCBI lineage: Eukaryota > Viridiplantae > Streptophyta > Magnoliopsida > Poales > Poaceae > Hordeum > Hordeum vulgare. Next base: position 364,917,477 of record NC_058521.1, read on the forward strand.
TTTGGTTTCGGGATTTTAGAGAATTCATAGGAGAAAGAGGTAGGGAAAAGGAGCCACGCGGGGCCCACAAGCCTGCCAGGCACCCCCAGGCCGCGGCTAGGGGGCTTGTGATCTCACCCGAGGTCTCATGCCTTGGTTCTCAAGTCCCGTACGTATATTCTGTTATGGAAAAAATCACCCCACAAGTTTTATTCCATTTGGACTCTGTTTAATATTCTTCTCTGAAAAAGGTCAAAAACACGAAAAAACAGAAACTGGCACTTGGCACTGAGTTAATAGGTTAGTCCCAAAAATAGCATAACCGTGCATATAAAACATCCAAAGTTGACAAGATAATAGCATGGAACCATCAAAAATTATAGATACGTTGGAGACTATCAAGCCCCCCAGCCTCCTTCCTCCTCCCTCTTCCCCCGCCGCAACCGCGACCTGTTCATGGGCCTGCCATGGCGCTAAAGCCCCCGGCCTCTTCCGCCGCGTCTGGAGTGACGAAGAAGATCAAGAAGGCGACCAAAGTGGAGGTGAAGTAGGACCTAACATGAAGGATGAGAAGATCCACCGTCTTCCGCCCCTCCTCTCTTCCGCAGCACGACCTTGTCTCAAAGTACGCGTCAATGTAGGGGAGGGAGACGAGGGCAGACCTGACCCTAGTGGTGCTTCCATGGGATGTCCGGGATAGCCCCGAGAAGTACCCATTCTTCGCGGCGTACTTCTACTACGGGTTGGTCCCTGCTTTCTCCGCCTTTTTCACGGATCTAATGTAGACCTACGGATTCCCATGCTTTATTTTACACCGAACACGGTGACTACCATGTCAGTTTTCTCACATCTGTGCAAAAACTTCATCAGGATAGTCCCCAATGTCTCCCTCTTCTGCCACTTCTTCTTTCCGCGCATAGAGGGCATGGATGCCATCTCTCGCTGCTTCACGTGGATGCCCTGCCTCTGCTACAAGGAGGAGTATCTCGCTGGCCTTCTACACCAGAGGTTGGAGGAATGGCGAGGGGACTAGTTCTACATCGTCGTCAAGGAGCACCGACCCTTCTACAAGGCTCGGATGACAGCGCCCGTCCACAGGGATGACTGGAGTGTCCTCGCCAAGGACGACACAAAGTCGGAGATAACAATCACGCGCATGCTTTGGCTGAAGACCGAGGGGCTCACCATAGAAATGGTGGGCTTGGACTTCCTAACCACGCACATCGCCCCTCTCCAGGATCGGAAGCGCTTTGCCTGGGAGTACCGTGGGCCTGCAGATATCATGCATGTCCGTTCTGTGCTCGACGACGACCTGACCTCCATGGATCTCACCTACTTCTACCGCCAGCTCTTCCGCCGTGACGGAAAATTCAACCTTATGGCGAACAATGTCCCACTCTGCAACGACTCTCTCCGGGACACGATAGTGGCGATGCTGCCGCCGTTTAATGCAGAAGGGGTGGACCCCATGTGGAAGCCCCCGACAAAGGAGGAGGTGAAGGTGTGTGTAAAGGACGAGGGGCAAATGGTCCACCCCACCACACCGGTGGAGGTAGCCTACATTGGTCGGCAAGTCAAGGAGGCCGGCCAGGACGTAAGCGGTAGGAGCTCGAAAGTGTTGGAAATATGCCCTAGAGGCAACACTACTAGGAAAAGGGCTATAGATGATATAGACACTAATGGCGCACCAGACAAGTAGTGCGCCACTACTATATAGCAGTGGCGCACCATGTGCAGGTGTGCCATTAGTGTGATGGACACTAATGGCGCACCACACACTCGGTGCGCCATTACTATTTTTTTTTGCAAAACTACTAATGGCGCACCACCAGCTGCTGCGCCATTAGTTACCAAGGTTACTAATGGCGCATCTCTAGGTGGTGCGCCACTACTATATTTTTTTTTTGCAAAACTACTTATGGCGCACCACCAGCTGGTGCGCCATTAGTAACCAGGGTTACTAATGGCGCATTTGTAGGTGGTGCGCCACTACTATAAAAAAAAATTGCACCCCACCCCCTCCCCGGCCACTCTCTCTCCCGTGCCCACTCTCTCTCCACCCCACCCCCTCCCCCCTGGCGCCGCTCCCATGCTTTGCATCGCGCGCAGGGCTCCCTCCATCCCTCCCTCCCGCCGCCCCACCCTTCCAATACCCGCCGCCACTCCCACGCAGGGCTCGAGATCCGGGCCTGCTTCGCCTCCGGCCGCCACAACTGCGTCTCCTCTAGCCGCTACAACGGCCGTGAGGTCGCCATCAACGGGAAGGGACCCCAAGGCCCAGAGCCACGCACCCAACCACCGGAGCGGAGCCGGAGCCCCTCCGCGCGCAGCGGCCCCACCTCCCCGCCGGCGGATTCCGCATCGACGGGCGCCGCCCCAACGAGGTGAGGCCCCGCTCCCTCCCTCTCGCCTTCGTCCGGTTCCAGCTCGGCTGGCTCTGATTCTTCGCGGCCGGCGTCTCGCAGATTTGGCAGCTCAAGGGCGAGGTCGGCGTCGTCTCCAGGGCCGACGGCTCGGCGCTCTTCGAGATGGGCAACACCAGGGTCATCGCCGCCGTCTACGGGCCCCGAGAGGTACGCCCATGTCCCTCATCTTGTTCGCGCACGCCAACTGTTCGATGCAGTGACTGTCAGGGAGTAGCACGAGTTCTGTAGTTGATGATTGGTATTAAGCTGATTTGGGGCAGGTTTTCTGGGGCAGATTACTTCCAACTGGCCATATAATCTGCACTTGAGTTATTTTTCACCATCTTGGGTGTTCATGTGGAGGAAGATATTATTGACGGATAGTAAAATTTGATATCTGTGTCTGAATGATTCTCGCCAAGGAAAATTAAGGATTTGAACCATTTCTGATCCAAAAACACAAAGAACTCCAGTACTTTATTTAACCTCCAAAGTAACTGCCAAGGCATGCTAAAATTAGTTTAAATTTTAATTATCAAGAAGATAGGTTGTAGTTGTCACGGTCTGTTTTTTGTAACAATGTAAGTGTTTCAGAGCTGGCCGTACTTCAACCTATCATACATCAGTTAGTGCTACATGTAATTTTGCGGTGTTGTCAATGCTCTACTTATTTTACTTGTCAATGCAGGGTTATGGAAAGGCTCCCGGGGGTAATAATTGATTTTGTTGGAGATAGACCTTAAAGATGCACCATTGTTCAACTGCCAACTATCTCTTGTTTTCAGTAAGACACAACCCTATACTTTGTCACAGTCTATGCAGTAAATATATATGACGCATCATACACTGGAGTATTTTTATGGTTCATCGGGTTTTTCTGAACTATGATCCTATTGAAGCTCAACTGTACATTGACCTTGACCTGTTCTGCCCAGCGTAACACGGTAACTGGTTCCAGAGTCCAGTGAGGAGCACTAGTTTTTTCCGCCAGTTAATTAAGATGCGTGCACTCAGGAGCAAGAACATATATTTGATATGCATAGTCTTCTCTCTCTCAGTCTCTGCATATTAGTACTTATGTTCTTCATATACGTGCATGATGGCCGCCTGCTACCCATAAAGAAAATTACTTTTGTAATTGAAGACAAGTGAAGCTACAACTGGAACAGTAGCTATCACTGGACAAACCTTGCTTTCTTACCCATAGGATTGGATGCAAACGAGTCTGGGGTTTACCAGAATAGTACTTATCACTAGAGCAGTGAGAATTAGACGCAAACAAATCAATTTGGTAGTAGGATGTTCTTACTCGGCTACTAGATAACATGCCTGACGAAGTCTTGTGCTTACATCCATCATTGATTTCTTTTGCTCTCTGGATTTATTTGCTTAATGTAATATGTGCTGTTGCCTGATCTTAATTCAATGGAATGTATGTGGCAAACCGTGCTTCGGACAAGATTAGTCAGCTCAGAGATAATGTCTATGTCTGCCGCTCTGGATCTGTAAGTGCTTATGTTTATGCACAAGATTGGGCACATTCTCATGTTGTTAGCACGTGTTATTGTGACATTCAGTTGTTTGAGTAGGCACCATTCAGTTAGTCTATTTCATAAGTTAGTCTTACTTTCACTTCTTAATTATTCCCTGAATCAATGAGCAGGGTATGTTTGATTGCTGGTGTTGATAATAAACCAAACAAACAAAATATAACAAGACAAGATTTTGTATTTTTCTTTTGCATGCCGCCATTTTGTCGTCGCCTTATCATTGCTTGTCTCATGGAAGAGTGGAACTCTTGAGTTGTGACAGACCATCATTTCTTTTCATGGGCTGCTTTAATTTTTGGTAGTCACACATCCCATTTTCTTCTTATAAGTTCTATGTCGCACATGTAACATGCTTCTCATTATCTTGTATCTGGGTGGGGCGCCGGTCAATGATGTCAATGACTATGCTTTGATCAGCTTACTCTTTCTACATTTGTTAAGGTTCAGTCCATCATTTTAATCATACTAAAAGCATGTGTTCACTGTATAGAATTGCCTAACTAGTGTCGGTTGCTTGCTGCCTACATGTGCTTGAGCTGCCTGCATTATGCCGAATGGATGGATGCTTCTTATCTATTAGCCAATAATAGGATGTATGCCTGTCTTGCCCTAACCCAACAATCAATATGCTGTAGACTTTCTATAATGGCCTTCATTTGTTTTAGATCTTCAAAGTGCCACTTCTAACTAAACCACCAGTGTCAAAGTTTTTATTTTTTTGTGCCACTTCTAACTGAACCACTTCCAAATTAACATCTCATGTTTTGCAACCTGGCATTTTTGCCATTTATTTTTCATTCATAATCTGAGAGCTGAGTTCATTCTTGTCCAAATTATCAAAATTACTTTGACGTTGTAAGCCACTCAAAATTCCGGTTCTGGGTCGTTAACTTCCTTAGGTCGTCATCTGGAGAGGAGTGCTATATTAATTAATGTTCTCATCACTTCTGTTTGTTTTTCAGGGCCAGCAGGTCCAGATGCCAATTCACTCAAGGAAAATGGTAATGGCACTCTTAAAATTTGTTACTCTATTCACTATTGTTGTGTTCCTCTTTGACTGCTATGCTTACTCGGTTCGTCTTCCTTGCCAATGCAGGTGAAAATTGAACATTGTGATGAGGGTGATGCCACTAGTGTCGGCGCCGGCGCTCCCAGGAGTGGTACCATTGACCCGCAGCAACTTGATCCCACACTTGCTGTTGTCAAGGTAGAGGAGGTGATTTGTGTGCCATCAAACCTATTACTTCCTGTGTCCCAAAATAACTAGAGTTACAGCTAGCACATTTGCTCAGACTTGGGTATTTCCCGCCTCTGGTCTTCATGTCATCAGCTTTAATTTTACTGTGTGGTTGGCAATTGCATTTTCAGTATCAATCGAGTATATTTAAGAACTTACAATAATGAATGATTAGTTTCTGAATACTAACATGCTAGGTTTATACTAGCAAGCCTGTAGCTTTGTGTGTTCTTTGGGTGAGACCCCTGATTTTGCTTATCGTTGTCAAGATATTTACCAAGTGAAGTATCGTGTGTCGTGGCTTCCCAAGGTTTTCCTCACCTTTGTTTTTTCTCGAAAAAATTGAGGTGCAACTAAATTGGTTGTTCCTCTCCTTCCCATGCATTATCCGTTGGTCCTGTGGCCGCGTACATAGAAATAATACATGAATTCAACACAGTCAAGTGTACTTCTCACTTTGGATAGAAAATTCATGAATCCTGGTTATTCTTTACGTAGAAATAATCCATTTGCTTCCAATGATATTCTACATTAACTTATATAGAAATAATACATTTGCTTCCAATGATACTCCACATTAACTTACATGAAGAGAGATATAGAAAAAAGGTGTAAGAAGTTGTTGTTAAATGACCAATCCCTTATACTGTATGCTTATTTTAGATAAGAAAACAATAACGGTGATGGGTTTGGGCTTAATTTTTGTTGTATGTACCATGGAGAATTTTAAATTACTCTCCTTTTAAGTTGGATGTGCTTTTTCCCCTTGATTTAAGAAATTTGAATAGCGTCTACCTCAACCTGTATATTACTACCACCCCTTCTCTTACTCTAAAAAAATACAGATGTATAACCACGGGCGCGGCGTGCCGCCGCGGCTTCTCGGCCACAACATAGGTAGCGGCATTTATACTAGACTAGAAGTATGGAACCTGGTCTTTAGTATGACATATATATCTAGAAGTGCAATATATTCTGTTTTGGAAATGTGATGAAAAAAAGGCTGTCCCAGATGATCGCGGCATTTACGAACAAATAGGGAGGCTGAAACAGCTAGCTGAAATCATAAAATGCTTTTGGATTCATCGACGCAGTTATTAAATTGTTTGATATATTTATAAGAATAATATGTGTCTTGGTAATAATAATATAATATGGAATACACCAATACGTTCATCTCTTAGTTTACCATTGCTAGTTATAAAATAAAGAATGCATTCACCTAACCCTTTAAAACATTTTTAAAAAGAGGCTGCATGATATGAACAAAGGAATTTGGACACATTCATGAAGGTATACTGGTCTGATTATTAATTTTATGTTAAATTTTCTCCAGGTACTTGTACAGTCAAGCAAGATTGAAGTTCCAATTGGAATTCTACAAAAGGAGGCCTCTCAGCCTCGAGCAGATTAAAATTTTCATGTTAAACTGACTGATGCCCATCATGTCATTGTTTTGTTCATGTATATCTAGAGAGAGATGATTGTGCTAGTACTATAGCTCACTTTATGTGTGGTAGAGTTGCTACATGTCGAGTGGAGTTTATGCAGGGGATCATTTGCAACTGAGCACCTCATGTTAAAAGGAGATGCTAGAGGTGTTTGCCCTTTCTCCTGTATTTATGGGAGTAATTGTTTGTCGTCTGGCCACTACAGTATATATGAAATGTCACAATATTCATTGAAGCTGATATTGTTTTGTTGTTGGGAGCACCTTAGCATGCACATTGTCTCCTGTAGCTTTGCACTGTCCATCTAATACACCATCATATTTACTGTTTAGGTTATATATGGATTTGCAAACCAGTATATTGAGATCCTTGGCTTGTGTCACTTCTATAACTGTATGTATTAGCATAGCTCAAAAATTCCATCTGTATCATGATACAGGATAAGCAGTGTCACATAGACCTCTCGTAATCTGGTTGTCTTCGATACTAATGGCGCACCATGAGTCGTGTGCCATTAGTATACCAGATACTAATGGCGCACTATGAGCAGTGCGCCATTAGTATATACTAATGGCGCACCATGAGCTATACTAATGGTGCAGTGCCTGGTGCGCCATTAGTATACCAGATACTAATGTCGCACCATGAGCAATACTAATGGCGCACTGCCTGGTGCGCCATTAGTATACCAGATACTAATGGCGCACTTGTGGTGCGCCATTAGTAAAAAAATCAAATGGCGTGATGCTAGTGGCGCACCTATAGTGCGCCATTAGTAGCCAAAATAGGTGCGCCACTAGCATACCTTTTCCTAGTAGTGCAATGATAAATAGTTATTATTATAGTTCCTGTTTAAAGATAATCGTTTATTATCCATGTTATAATTGTATTGAATGAAAACATAAATACATGTGGGGATACATAGACAAAACAATGTCCCTAGCAAGCCTCTAGTTGGTTAGCCAGTTGATCAATGATAGTCAAGGTTTTCTGGCTATGTGCAAGTGTTGTCGCTTGATAACTGGATCACATCATTAGGAGAATCATGTGACGGACTAGACCCAAACTATGAACGTAGCATATTGATCGTGTCGTTTTATTGCTATTGTTTTATGCGTGTCAAGTAATTATTCCTATGACCATGAGATCATATAACTCACTGGCACCGGAGGAATACCTTGTGTGCATCAAATGTCACAACGTAACTGGGTGACTATAAAGGTGTTCTACACATATCTCCGAAGGTGTCCGTTGAGTTAGTATGGATCAAGACTCGGATTTGTCACTCCGTGTGACGGAGAGGTATCTTGTGACTAAGTGTAAGTCACGGGATCTTGTGTTACGGAACAAGTAAAGAGACTTGCCAGTAATGAGATTGAAATAGGTATGCGGATACTGACGATCAAATCTCGGGCAAGTAACATACCAAAGGACAAAGGGAATGACATACGGTATTATATGAATCCCTGACACCAAGGTTCAACCGATAAGATCTTCGGAGAATATGTAGAACCCAATATGGGCATCCAGGTCCCGCTATTGGATATTGGTCGAGGAGTGCCTCGGGCATGTCTAGATAGTTCTCGAACTCGCAGGGTCTGCACACTTAAGGTTCGGCGATGTTTTAGTATAGTTGAGTTATATGTGTTGTTACCGAATGTTGTTCGGACTCCCGGATGAGATCAAAGACGCCACGAGGGTTTCCGAAATGGTCCAGAAATGAAGATTGATATATAGGATGGTTTCATTTGGTTACCGGAAGGTTTTCGGGCATTACCGGCATTGTAACGGGAGTGACGAATGGGTTTCGAAAGTTCACCGGGAGGGGGGCAACCCACCCGGGGGAAGCCCAAAGGCCTTAGGGGTGTCGCACCAGCCCTTAGTGGGCTGGTGGGACAGCCCAAGAGGGCCTTGGTGCCAAGAGAAGAAAACCAAAGAAAAAAGCAAAAAAGGGGTTGGTGGGAAGGAAGAGAAGGACTCCACTTTCCAATCCTAATTGGAGTAGGATTCCTCCTCTCCTCCCTGGCCGGCGCACCCTTGAGGGCTTGGCCCACAAGGTAAGCCTCCTCCCCCTCCCTCCTATATATAGTGGTGATTTAGGGATGATTTGGGACAACTTTTGCCACGAGCAACTCAGATTTAGACACCATAGTTCTTCCTCTAGATCGTATTTCTGCGGAGCTCGAGCTGAGCCCTGCAGGAGTAGATCGTCACCACCACCGGAGCGCCGACATGCTGTCGGAGAACTCATCTACTTCTCCGTCTTGCTTGCTGGATCAAGAAGGCAGAGATCATCGTCGAGCTGTAGGTGCGCTGAACGCGGTGGTGCCGTCCGTTCGGCACTAGATCGGAAAGGATCATGGGACGGATTGCGGGATGGTTCATGGGACGGTTCGTGAGGCTGATCGAGGGACGAGAAGACGTTCCAGTACATCAACCGCGTTTCTTAACGCTTCCTGCTGTGCGATCTACAAGGGTACATAGATCCAAATCTCCTCTCGTATATGGACATCACCATGATAGGTCTTCGTGTGCGTAGGAAATTTTTTGTTTCCCATGCAACATTCCCCAACAGTGGCATCATGAGCTAGGTTCATGCGTAGATGTTATCTCGAGTAGAAAACAAAGGGTTTTGTGGACGATGATGTTCGATTTGCTTCCCTCCTTAGTCTTTCCTCGATTCAGCAGTATTGTTGGATTGAAGCGGCCCGGACCGACATTATTTGTACGCTTACGGAGGACTGGTTTCATCGGTTGACATGCAACCTCGTTGCATAAAGATGATTCGCAGGTGTCGGTTTCTTCAACTTTAGTTGAATTGGTTTTGACCGAGGCGGTCCTTGGAGAGGTTAAATAGCAATTTGCACATCTCCGTTGTGGTTTTTGCGTAAGTAAGATGCGCTCATACTAGATAACCATAGCAGGCATGTAAAACATGCAACAAAAAATTAGAGGACGTCTAACTTGTTTTTGCAGGGTATGCTTGTGATATGATATGGACAATGCCGTGATGTGATATATTGGATGTATGAGATGATCATGTTGTAATAGTTAATATCGACTTGCACATCGATGGAACGGCAACCGGCAGGAGCCATAGGGTTGTCTTTAAACTAAAGTTTTTGTTTGCAGATGCATTTACTATATTGCTAGGACATAGCTTTAGTAGTAATAGCATAAGTAGCACGACAACCCCGATGGCGACCCGTTGATGGTGATCATGGTGTGGCGCTGGTGACAAGAAGATCGTGCCGGTGCTTTGGTGATGGAGATCAAGAAGCAAAAGATGATGGCCATATCATGTCCCTGATGAATTGCTTGTGATGTTAATCCTTTTATGCACCTTATTTTTCTTAGAATGACCGTAGCATTATAAGGTATCTCTCACTAAAATTTCAAGATGAAATTGTGTTCTCCCCTACTGTGCACCGTTGCTACAGTTCGTCATTTCGAGACACCACGTGATGATCGGGTGTGATAGACTCAACTTTCACATACAACGGGTGCAAAACAGTTGCACACGCGGAACACTCGGGTTATGCTTGACGAGCCTAGCATGTGCAAACATGGCCTCGGAACACATGAGACCAAAAGGTCGAGCATGAATCGTATAGTTCATGTACCACTCAAATGACTAGAGAGATGTACTTTTTGAGTAGGAATTTAGCAAGTAATTTGATTAGTTAAACTCTAATTATCTTGAACATAGTCTAAGTCCACTTTGAAAATATTTGTGTTGTAGATCAATGGCTCACGCGATAGTCACCCTGAATTTCAATACATTCCTAGAGAAAGCTAAGTTGAAAGATGATTGAAGCAACTTTGTAGACTAGGCTCGTAATCTTAAGTTGCTCCTGCAAGCTAGGAAGAAGCATTATGTCCTTAATGCTACGCTAGGAGATGAACCACCCGCCAATGCTGACCAAGATGTTTTGAACACTTGGTTAACACGCAAGGAGGACTACTCAGAAGTTCAACGTGCAGTTTTGTATGGCTTAGAACCGGGACTTCAACGGCGCTTTGAGCATCATGGATCATTTGAGATGTTCCAAGAGTTGAAGTTTATCTTTCAGAAGAACGCCCAGATCGAGAGGTATGAGACCTCTAATAAATTCTATGCTTGCAAGATGGAGGAAAATTCGACTGTCAGTGAACATGTGCTCAAAATGTCTAGGTACTCAAACCGTCTAGCTGACCTGGGGACTGAACTCCCGCAAGAGGCTATCACTGACAGAATTCTTCAATCACTGCCACCAAGCTACAAGAGATTTGTGTTGAACTATAACATGCAAGGGATGAACAAGTCACCCGGTGAGTTATTCGCGATGCTGAAAGTCGCATAGTCGAAACTCCGTAAAGAGCATCAAGTGTTGATGGTGAATAAGACTACTAGTTTCAAGAGAAACGACAAAGGAAAGAAGGGTAATTCCAAGAAGAGCGGCAAGCATGTTGCCAATCTAACAAAGAAACCCAAAGCTGGACCTAAGCCTGAAACGGAGTGTTATTATTGCAAGGGCATGGGTCACTCAGAGCGCAATTGCCCCAAGTATCGGGGTGATAAGAAGGCGGCCAAGGAAAAATCAGGTATATTCGATATAGATGTTATTAATGTGTACTTAACCATCTCTCGTAGTAGTGCCTGGGTATTCCATACCGGTTCTGTTGCTCATATTTCCAACTCGAAACAGGAACTGCGGAATAAGCGAAGGCTGGCGAAAGATGAAGTGACGATGCGCGTGGGAAATGGTTCCAAGGTTGATGCAATCGCCGTCGGCACAGTTTCACTTCAGTTACCATCAGGATTAGTTATGAACTTAAATAATTTTTATTTAGTGCATGCATTAAGCATGAACATTATATCTGGATCTTGTTTATTGCGAGACGGTTACTGATTTAAGTCAGAGAATAATGGTTGTTCTATTTCTATGAGTAATATCTTTTATGGTCATGCACCCAATCTGAGAGGATTGTTCATATTGAATCTTGATAGCGATGATACGCATATACATAACATTGAGACCAAAAGAGTTAGAGTTAACAATGATAGCGCCATGTTTCTGTGGCACCGCTAAGGTCATATTGGTGTAAAGCGCATGAAGAATCTCCATTCCGATGGACTTTTGGAGTCACTTGACATGTGCGAACCATGCCTCATGGGCAAGATGACTAAGACTCCGTTCTCCGGAACAATGGAGCGTGCAAGTTACTTGTTGGAAATCATACATAACGATGTATGCGGTCCGATGAGTGTGGAGGTGCGCGGCGGATATCGTTATTTTCTCACCTTCACTGACGATTTGAGTAGATATGGTTATGTCTACTTGATGAAGCACAAGTCTGAAACGTTTGAGAAGTTCAAGAAATTTTAGAGTGAAGTTGAAAATCATTGTAACAAGAAGATCATGTTCCAACGATCTGATCGTGGGGGTGAATATCTGAGTTTCGAGTTTGGTGCTCACTTAAGACAATGTGGAATTGTTTCACAGTTGACACCGCCTGGAACACGACAACATAATGGTGTGTACGAACGTCGTAATCGTACTTTACTAGAGATGGTGCAATCTATGATGTCTCTTACCGATTTGCCGTTATCGTTTTGGGGTTATGCATTAGAGACAACTGCATTCACTTTAAATAGGGCACCATCAAAATCCGTTGAGACGACATCATACGAAATGTGGTATGGCAAAAGACCAAAGTTGTCATTTCTTAAAGTTTGGGGATGTGATGCTTATGTCAAAAAGCTTCAGCCCGAAAAGCTGGAACCCAAAGCGGAAAAGTGCATCTTCATAGGTTACCCAAAAGAGACAGTTGGGCATACCTTCTATAGCAAATCCGGCGGCAAAGTTTTTGTTGCTAAAAACGGAGCTTTTCTTGAGAAGGAGTTTCTCTCGAAAGAATTGAGTGGGAGGAAGATAGAACTTGATGAGGTTGTCGAACCTCTAGTCCCTGTAGATGGTGGCGCAGGGCATGGGGAAACCCCTGTTGCTGCGGCACCGGTAGAGGAGGAAGTTGATGATGATGATCACGAAACTTCGGATCAAGTTCCTATCGGACCTCGCACGTCGACAAGATCACGTACTGCTCCTGAGATGTACGGTAATCCTGTCTTGTCAATTATGTTGTTAGACAAGAATGAACGTGTGAATTATGAAGAAGCAATGGTGGGCCCGGATTCCAACAAATGGTTGGAGGCCATGAAGTCCGAGATAGGATCTATGTACGAGAACAAAGTATGGACTTTGTAGGTACTACCTGAAGGTCGCAAGGCTATTCAAAACAAATGGATCTTTAAGAAGAAGATGGACGCAGACGGTAATGTGACCGTTATATAGCTCAACTTGTGGCAAAGGGTTTTTCACAAGTTCAAGGAGTTGACTATGATGAGACGTTCTCACCGGTAGCGATGCTTAAGTCCATCCGAATCATGTTAGCAATAGCTGCATTTTTCAATTATGAAATCTGGCAGATGGATGTCAAAACAACGTTCCTGAGTTGTATATGATGCAACCCGAAGGTTTTGTCGATCCAAAGAATGCTAACAAAGTGTGCAAGCTCCAGTGATCCATTTATGGACTGGTCCAAGCATCTCGGAGTTGGAATAAGTTCTTTGATGAGGTGATCAAAGCATTTGGGTTTATACAAGTGGTTGGAGAATCTTGTATTTACAAGAAAGTGAGTGGGAGCTGTGTGGCATTTCTAATATTATATGTGGATGACATATTGCTGAGTGGAAAAGACGTGGAGCTTTTGGAGAGCATAGATGATTACTTGAATAAAGGTTTCTCTATGAAGGACCTAGGAGAAGCTGCTTACATTCTAGGCATTAAGATCTATAGGGATAGATCGAAACGCCTGATAGGACTTTCACGAAGCACATACCTTGATAAAGTTTTGAAGAAGTTCAAAATGGATTAGTCGAAGAAAGGGTTCTTGCCAGTATTACAAGGTATAAAATTGAGTAAGACTCAGTGGCCAGCAACTACGGAAGATAGAGAACAAATGAGTTCTGTCCCCTACGCTTCAGCCGTAGGTTCTATCATGTATGCAATGTTGTGCACTACACCAGACGTCAGCTTGGCCATAAGTATGGCAGGCAGGGATCACTGGACGGCGGTCAAAAATATTCTGAAGTACCTGAAAAGGACTAAGGAAATGTTTCTCGTTTACGGAGGTGACAAAGAGCTCGTCGTAAATGGTTACGTCGATGCAAGTTTTGACACCGATCTGGATGACTCTAAGTCGCAAACCGGATATGTATTGATTCTTAATGGGGGTGCGGTAAGCTGGTGCAGTTCCAAGCAGAGCGTCGTAGCAGATTCTACATGTGAAGCAGAGTACATGGCTGCCTCGAAGGTAGCAAAGGAGGGTGTCTGGATGAAGCAGTTCATGAAAGATCTTGGAGTTGTGCCGAGCGGACTAGATCCATTAACTCTGTTATGTGACAACACTAGTACCATTGCCTTAGCAAAGGAACCAAGGTTTCACAAGAAGACCAGACACATCAAACGACGCTTCAACCTCATCCGCGACTACGTCGAAGGAGAGGACGTGTATATTTGCAATGTGCACATGGATCTCAATGTAGCAGACCTGCTGACTAAACCTCTTCACGGCCAAAACATGATCAACACTAGAACTATATGGGTGTTCGATTTATTACAATGTAAATCGCATGGCGACGTGAGGACTAGATTATTGACTCTAGTGCAAGTTGGAGACTATTGGAAATATGCCCTAGAGGCAATGATAAATAGTTATTATTATATTTCCTGTTTAAAGATAATCGTTTATTATCCATGCTATAATTGTATTGAATGAAAACATAGAAACATGTGTGGATACATAGACAAAACAATGTCCCTAGAAAGCCTCTAGTTGGCTAGCCAGTTGATCAATCATAGTCAAGGTTTTCTGGCTATGTGCAAGTTTTGTCGCTTGATAACTAGATGACATCATTAGGAGAATCATGTGATGGACTAAACCCAAACTATGAACGTAGCATATTGATCGTGTCATTTTATTGCTATTGTTTTCTGCGTGTCAAGTATTTATTCCTATGACCATGATATCATATGACTCACTAGCACCGGAGGAATACCTTGTATGCATCAAACGTCACAACAGAACTGGGTGACTATAAAGGTGCTCTACAGGTATCTCTGAAGGTGTCCATTGAGTTAGTCTGGATCAAGACTGGGATTTGTCACTCTGTGTGACGGAGAGGTATCTCGGGGCCCACTCGGTAATACAACATCACGGACAAGCCTAGCAAGCAATGTGACTAAGTGTAATTCACGGGATCTTGTGTTACCGAATGAGTAAAGAGACTTGCTGGTAACGAGATTGAAATAGGTATGCGGATACCGATGATCAAATCTCGGGCAAGTATCATAGCGAAGGACAAAGGGAATGACATACGGGATTATATGAATCCTTGACACTGAACTTCAACCGATAAGATATTCGGAGAATACATAGGATCCAATATGGGAATCCAGGTCCCGCTATTGGATATTGACCGAGGAGTGCCTCGGGGCATGTCTACATAGTTCTCGAACCCGTAGGGTCTGCACACTTAAGGTTCGACGATGTTTTAGTATAGTTGAGTTATATGTGTTGTTACCGAATGTTGTTAGGAGTCTCGGAGGAGATCACGGACGTCACGAGGGTTTCCAGAATGGTCCGGAAACAAAGATTGATATATAGGATGGTTTCATTTCGTTACCGGAAGGTTTTCGGGCATTACCGACATTGTACCGAGAGTGACGAATGGGTTCCGGAAGTTCACCGGGAGGGGGGCAACCCACCCGGGGGAAGCCCAAAGGCCTTAGGGTTGGTGCACCATCCCTTAGTGGGCTGGTGGGACAGCCCAACAGGGCCTTGGCGCCAAGAGAAGAAAAATCAAAAAAAGGAAAGGGGGAGGTACGAAGGAAGAGAAGGACTCCACTTTCCAATCCTGATTGCAGTAGGATTCCTCCTCTCCTCAAGGCAAGCCTCCTGCCCCTCCCTCCTATATATAGTGGTGATTTAGGGCTGATTTGAGACAACTTTTGCCACGTGCAACTCCGATTTAGACACCATAGTTCTTCCTCTAGATCGTATTTCTGCGGAGCTTAGGCGGAGCCCTGCAGGAGTAGATCGTCACCACCATCGGAGCACCGTCATGGTGCTAGAGAACTCATCTACTTCTCCGTCTTGCTTGTAGGATCAAGAAGGCCGAGATCATCGTCGAGCTATACGTGTGCTAAACGCGGAGGTGCCGTCCGTTTGGCACTAGATCGGAACGGATCGCGGGACGGTTCATGGGACGGTTCGTGGGGCTGATCGAGGGACGTGAAGACGTTCCACTACATCAACCGTGTTTGTTAACGCTTCCTGCTGTGCGATCTACAAGGGTACGTAGATCCAAATATCCTCTCGTAGATGGACATCACCATGATAGGTCTTCGTGTGCGTAGTAATTTTTTTCCCATGCAACATTCCCCAACAGAAAGTTGTCGCACCCAAAGAGGGCGAACGCGAGGGTGTTGACATCGAGCCACCGGCCCATGACCCTCCAGAGTGGTCCGCCGCCACTAAGGTCGCGGGTGACTTGGGTGCCGTCGTAGGTGAGGAAACGGAGCTCGAGGATCCCCCGGTGTGGGGCGTGTCAAAAAGGGTGCCCGTACTCCGCAAGGCAGCCACGGGGGAGCCAGTCTACCGTTCCCCTTCCCTGGAGTTCAAAGATATGGAGGACAAGGACGACTACTGTGAGCATTGCCCGCCCACGGCAGACACGACAGTCTTGTGCCCAGCACACGACAAGTTGTGCCGCACCAGCGACAGGGTCAACAACGCCTACCCTGCCACTAGCCCCAGCCCCACGGCAAGGGGGCAGGTGGGACTTGTCCACCTTCATTTTGGGGGAGGAAGATGACGAGTAAGTGCCAATCCCACATGGTATTGTTTATGATTCGTGCTTCCTACATGCTGACTCTTGTTCCGTACTATCGTTGTAGGGTCGAGAAGACCTTGGTGCAGAGGATGGTCACGATCGCGGGCCGGGAAGCCGATGCCGGAGGGGCGGCAAGCGCCCTGCCCGATCGGGCCACCACACCTGAGAAGGAGATTGTGGACTTTGACTCCCTGCCCAGCCCTTGGCGAGAAGCTCCTCCCCATGACACAATGGAGGACGAGGGTGGTGCTGCCGAAGCCTCCACCTCCACACCTATGCAGGTGGAGGCCGAGCATCTGGAGGTAGCGCGTGAGGGCTCGACCCCTAAGGCAAGTCCTCCCGCGACGAACCTCGCCGTGGAGACCGCCCGTCCCAATGACGACCAGCGGGGAGGACCCCCGATGAGCACGCATTGATGGAGGTCACGGTCGGAGGAAGCGAGGCGCCTCCCTAGTGGGAGTCCATTTGTAAGTTCTCCTTCCACTAGAATGTCGGCCCTCATCCCTACACCTTTGTTTCCTCCTTCATTTTGTCTTCTTAAACTTCTTCTCGGTTCAATTTTTCTTGTTCTTGTCTTAAGGTCCGGTGGTGCCAGATGACCTCAGCATCGATGTCGACATTGAGGGGATTGCTAAGGAGGTAGCCCAGGAGGCCAGCCACATCATGATAGAGCAGGAGCATGCATGTTGTACCCCCAGGGACACCGGGAAGCAGGTCCTCGAGGGGACGGCCCTCGATGTGGCGATCAGCATCGGAGGTGTCCCTGTCATCGGGGTGCCACGGGGGAACATGTCCTTTCTGCTCAACGGCTCTCGCGTGAGCGCTGCTAGCTCATCGTTGACGATAGAGCCACCCTTGAACCTATACCTCCGGGTGGGCGACCTGGTGTTTGTCAGTTTCCCTAGCGACACCGTCTTACAACCTTCTCTAAGGGGGTGGGCGTAGAGCAGGCAATCGCCACCGGAGGGGAGGTGTCTATTAACCCGCTCGGGGGGAGCGATGAGGCCAAGGAGCATGCCATCTTGGTGTCCTTGGGAAAGGAATTCCATCATCTGCATGCACACTATGCCAGCCACTCGGAGAAGCAGGACTACTGAGAAGCCCTCCTTGCGGTCGCCGAATAGAAGTTTTGGGTGCTCCACGCTAAAATGCATGCGCGGTTTTCCGCAACCCGCAAGGAGCACGGTCAGCAGATAGTTGCGCTCAACTTGGCCGAGGCTGACCTCGTCAACCGGTAGATCGAGGCTGACAAGAACTGGTAGGAGATCGACGAGGATATGTTCAACCAAGACGCAGAGTTGAAGGCACGCAAGATCTCCTTGGATTGTTAGGAAGAAGAGCTCATGGTCCAGGAGAAAGATCTCGCCAACAATCTAGGAGTTGAGTTGGGTAAGAAGGTCCAGGTCCTGGAGCTGGAGCACAAGGCCGCGCTTGAGAAGCAGGCTGCAGAGTACGGCGACAAACTCGAGGAGGCCGTGAATGACACTGAGGCCGCTCGGCTCGCCAAGGTCGAGCTAGAGGGCATGGTGCAGCGGCTCGACTAGGACCTTCCTACGTCCCGGCGGACGATCTCACAGCTGAAAAAGAACAGCCAGAAAGATGCCCAAACCTTGGCGGACTTGCAGGTGATTCTTGCGGACAAGACCAAGGACCTGGAGGCCCCTGCAACCACCATGTCTCACTTGCTCACGAGGGTAGCCGGCCAGGAGGAGAGCCCCAAGACCGCCCAAGCCATAGAGCACAGCCTTCTCGAGGAGCTCAAGATGGAGAGGGACTTTGTCACTTCCGCCACACGTTCCATAAACGAGTTTGAGGGGAACGTTCCCTTGTGGATGATGCAACTTGTCGACCTCAGCGAGAAGCTCTTCGCCCAATAGATGAAGATGGGCATGCAGGATTATGTCTTCCCTGGCAATGGCCTGGAGGCGATGAGCACGAGGATATCCCTCTTCTTGGGTAAGAACATAGGTGCCTTGGCGAAGTATTTGGTGGAGCGGGCAGACGACTTCCTGAAGGGGTGCCGGGAGATGTGCCGCGGAGCTCTTCACAAAGTTCTAGTGAAAGTCGCCTACCACAACCCCGGGCTCGACCTCACCAAAGCCATGTCCAAGATGCTGAAGGACTTTGACACCAATGAGCTTGACACGCTCGTCACCCTATCTCCACCAAGGTCGGCTCTGTGACCCTGAACCGTTAAGTTTTTTCTCCTTCAACATGTATGTAAGGGGCGTTTGCCATGGATTATCGTCGCAAACTTATTTTTGTTTGTAATGCACTCTGTTTTGTTAGGATGTATGCCTATTTGCTTTCCGTGCGATCTTAGATTTGTATGCTTGTTCGGGCCCTATGCCTTGCCGGAAGTGCTCACCGCTACGCACGTCCTGTCCGTGGAAACCCTTTCGGGATGGATCTGTAGTAGTCCTTGGGGATGCTGCAGATCACGAGGCCATGCTGCCATCCCCGCCGCGGCTGCTCGGGATGTTAAGCTGACTCAAAACATCCACACGAACGGGCGGACAGTTTCGGCAAGGGTCCCTTGTGTACATCTCTTTACATACAAACAATGATTTTTTCTTCAAGGAAAGATCACCAAAAAGTTTCAAAATACTTTTCACAACTTAGTTTTGTGAAGCAATCAGTCCGTAGCTGTCCATGTCACTACCATTCTCCTCCTCCGGTAAGATCTATACGCGGGGGTTACTAACTCCCTTTAACTAAGAAGGAAGGAAGGGAAATAGAGGGTGCCGGGGATGGTAACGTTTCTGTGATCGCCTCTCGGAAGTGGAAAACAACCACAATATTCCATATAACACACATAGGATTAATCATGCACTTTCAACAAAAAGTTGTGGGATACTTAGCTTTACACTTGAGGCACACCCCCATCGCGTGCCTTCGTACTAAGGATTGCATGCCTTGGATGGAGACTTCGTACAGAAGGGGCTGCCGGGAGGACCGGCAACCACACCCTTCTTGGATGATGCTTGACGGGACACTCGACACTGTGGGAGGCTGGAATCTGAGTGTCGTCCCTGATCATTGGACAACCTGCACCAGGCCTAACGACCTGCACCATTCGGGAAGGCCTCGGCGGACTTGTTCCTCTTGCCTCCGACGGCGGAAATCTTGGGTGCGTCATCGATGGGTGTGCTCCGCTCAGCGCTGCACTTCCCGGATTCGTCGCGAGTCTTGCCGGAGGTCTCGGGCTTCATTTTGGCAAGAGCAGGCGCCTTGTCGGCGGACGCTGCGAATACCTCTCGGTAGATCTTATCGATGCAAAGGACTGTGTTGTAACACCCAGACACACCCGCCGGTGGTCGTTACCTCTGGCGGGATCTAGACTGGCCCCACATATCAATACTACTCTTTTCTGCGGACTTTGTCCTCACTCATGCACACCCGGGATCAACTTCCGGGTCGGTCACCCATCCTAGAACTACTCCAAGCCGAGCATGCTTAACCTAGGAGTTCTGTTCGAATGGGTTCCTGAAAAGAAGGAATTCCTTATTGATATGAGTAGTCTATCATCCCTAATAAGCCAGGCTATCACATACACCACCACTCAGAGGAACCTATGTCCTCGTCGAGCCACAAGAGCGTTCCGTCTTGACACAAACGTTTGTGCATCCAGTCCAGTACATGTACCGTGCCGTGTGCCACGACGGGTCACAAACGTCATGAACAACATGACCGCACACCTGTTCGCAATGATCCGTGTAACCGTGAGGGTCGACTCTGATACCAAACTTGTAACGCCCCGGACACACCCGCCGGCTGTCGTTACCTTTGGCGGCATCTAGACTGGCCCCACATATCAATACTAGTCTTTTCTGCGCACTTTGTCCTCACTCATGCGCACCCAGGATCAACTTCCCGGTCGGTCACCCATCCTAGAACTACTCCAAGCCGAGCATGCTTAACCTGGGAGGTCTATTCGAATGGGCTCTCGGAAAAGAAGGAATTCCTTATTGATATGAGTAGTCTATCATCCCTAATAAGCCAAGCTATCACATGTGCCCTTCTGGTCTGCATGGATGATGATGATGCTCATCGGCCCTCGCACCTTGAGTGTGTTGTAGGCGTGGTGGGATGCCACCGTGAACTTAGCTAGTGTGGGACGACCAGGATTCCTTTGTACATCGTCGACATGTTGGCGACGTCAAAGGTGACATTCTCTGTCCTAAAATTGAGCTCGCTACCGAATGTGACCGGAAGGGTTATCACGCCTTTCAACCGAAATTTCCCCGTCCACTCCTTGGAATGAGCCTGTGGGTTTAAGATCTGAATCGGGGATTTGTAGCCTCTTGACCACATCGGGTGATATCAAGTTCAAGACGACCCACTGTCGACCAACATCTTCATGGCCTTGAGGTTGCAGACCGTTGACAAAACCAATAGCGGCACGCACCCAACCACGGTGATGCACTCACGGTGGTCCTCAGCATCGAAGATGATGGGAGTGTTGAACCACTTGATAGGTTTCCTTGTTTGTGCCGCTTGGTCAGCCGCTTTGACTTCGTGTAACCATTGCTTAAGTTGCCTTGGGAGGAGTGCAAAGATGTGCCTCCGTTGACACACATAGTATCTATAGCCTTCTGGAACTCCTGCATGTCGATGTCCTCTCCATCCTTATAATCATCACTGCCAGATTGGTTGTCTAGGCCTCTGGCGTGCTTCTCCTTCTGCTTCTTCGCCTTTCCACGGTGGCCACCTCGGCCATCGCGGTTCTTCTTGTTGGACCCGCCAGCACCATCTTGGACCTTATCCTTGTTGCGCTTTCATACACTTGCTTCTGCTTCTTGGTAGGCTGTTCTACTTGGCGGCACTCGTTGATGCCGTGGCCTTTGCAGCATGGCTTTCTAGTCTTCTCGCCTACTGCGGCCTCATCGTCTCCGGAGCATGCGGCAACATCCTTTCCGGGCTCCTCGGGCTTGGCCTTCTTGCCGGATTTAGGCTTGCCGGAGCTATCGACAGCCATGACTACTTTCCCTTGCGCTTCTTGTTGCGCTTCCACCCTTTGTTCTAGGAGGCACTCGCATTCTCGTTGTCGTCTGAGTCGACTTCCGCGCCAGCATCCTCCCCCGGGAGCCTTCTTCCCTCTTCACCCCGCGCCCATCTATTGGTCAGAGTGTAAACCTTGGCGACATCCCGCACCTTGTTGATGCTCATCTCTTCGCGCATGCGGTGATTGCGTACGTTCGTCTAGAACGTAGCAATCACTGCAGCAGGGTGGATGTCTGGGATGTTATGCTGCATGCGGCTGAATTTCTGGATGTACTTGTGGAGGGTCTCACTGTCTCACTGGTGTAGAAACGTGCATGCCCTTGGGCTGCCCTAGGAGCTTGTGCCCCCCATGGTAGGCCCCAACAAACTGATTGCACAGATCCGCCCCGGAGGAGATGGACCCCTCAAGCAAGTTCATCAGCCAACTCCTCACATTGGATTCGAGTGCCAATGGAAAGTAGTTGGCCAGTCCCTTCTCATCTCGTCACCCGATAGCCTGCACCATGATGGTGTAGATGCTTAAGAATTCTGATGGACTAATGTTGTCGTCGTACTTGTCCAGCAATTCTGGCTTGAAGGCCCTGCTGGAGGGCCAGCAGACTTGCCGCATCTCACGGGTGAACGCCAGGCATCCCACCTTGCAATGTAGGCTACCGGGTAACCCGGGCACAGGCTCGTCGATGACAGGGTCTACACGACCATCGGACTTGCGTTGTCTCTCACGCCTCCTCTCGATTGTGGTACACGCGTCCTCCTTGCGTCAGTCTTTTAATACTTGACGTTTATCTTTCTTGAGTCGCGGGTCCGTGGAGGCTTGAGACACTTCCTCTTGCACGTCGGCTTGGCAGGTAACCTGTTGTTGTCATGTGGATGACTGCATAGTGGGTGCTCCGCTGACGTCGGGCCCGGTGGTGGGACCCGCGAGGATCATGCCATGTCTAGATTTTCCTTGTTGGCAAAGCTCGGTATGCTTTGGATGGTCGTCCTCCACTCTTCCATCATCTCCGGCGCAGGCGAAAAGTTCGGCAGCACCTCAGCCTGCACTAAGGCTTCTCCCACGGTCTAAGGGATGAGGCGGGCCGAGGCGCGGGTAGCGCTCTTACTACTAGGAGAGCCAGAAGTTGCAATTCCCCACGACGTCTCCCGCCGGTGGTCCTCACGAGGGGGAGGTGGCTGAGCATGGTCATGTGCTCCTTACGCAGGGGTCTTTTCCGCACGAGGCCCCAGATCATCATCTCGCGGGTGTGAGTCATGGTTGTGTAGTGAGGGGCGCAGAGGAAGAATGCCCCAGGGGGCCGCATCACCTTGGGGTGGAAAGCCTTCGATTCAGCACCCGCAGGTCTCCCCTGCGGCACGCACCAGCTGACCTTACCTTGGGCCTCATGCTCGCGGGGCTGGGCATGGTGCCTCTGCCTGGATCTGCCCCGATGGTGCTCGGAACCCAGAGAATTGGGTTCTGGCTCGCGGGCACGCTCACATGCACGTCACCTCACCAAGGACCTTGGGGCCTATACTTCTCGCGTAACACCCAAATGCAAGTAGGCAAGCACGTACCATTCGAGACAAGGTGTTTTCTCCATGGGACTTCCCTCAAGGGACCTCATCAGGCGCGCTCCACAAGCAGCAAGCCCTTGCGCGAGCTGCTCACACGCTGAAGGCGAGCCCCTAAGTGTCGTGCCTCGGGGGACTTCATACCACCAATGGTTGTGACACGCTCGGGGGTTGGGCCTTAGCAACATGAATCACCGGGATGACCTCGGAGGGGGTGCAAGTGTAACAAAGAGTACTAGGGAGAAGCTTATTTTAGACCCAAAATAGCATTTATTTTGAGACATGAAGGACATAACCCCTTTTTTACATGCCCCCACGTGGCCAGCATGTTGCATTACAATAATGGGAAAATAACAAAAAAGAAGGGAGATCGGGATCTCGAAGCACCACCACCATGGACCCCAATGCTAGCGTCACACATGCTTACTCAGAGCCCTCCTCTTTGACATGGGCACCCGAGGAGCCATCGGAGTCGTTGTTGCCCCCGCTCCCCCGGGAGGAAGAGTTGTCGCTGACATCGTGCCGGAAGGGCTGCTGATGTTGCTACTATCACCTTCCATGCGGTAGTCAAGGCGACCTTCAGCGTTCACAAAGGCCTTCATGAAGAGTGTGGTGGCCTCGTCAAACTTGAAGTGGAGGATGTGACCCTCCTGCAAGCCCTAGGCAAGGAAGAACGACTTCCACCCATGCCTCAATCACATGAAGCCAAGGGAGTTGAACTCCGTCGCCACCCTTGTAGCCCCATTATAGCAGCCATAGGGCCAGGGGCGCGTGCTCCTCCATCTCCTCAGCGAAATAATTTGGAAGCCGGAGCCAGGTGCGAGGCCTGCCCTCCATCCGTATGATGAACTCATGGGCTGCATCGGTGGAGGGGCTTCACGAACTAGGAGTTCATGCATCTACACCGTGCCGCTCTCCCCATCCGCGACCGCCTTGTCCACCGCGTCCGCACCCGCGAACAGAGCCCCTCCCACGGCTGCTCAGGCCGGCACGAGCCGTCAGTGGGAAGCACCCATGCCCCCCGAGAGGTACCTCGAGCATGGCGACGGGCACACGGGGGAAAACCTTCCGCTCACCAACTAAGGTGCGCCCACGACCCCCATCACTACTTTCACTTTCTTGGCGGCGGAGGATTTCTTCACTCGTGCCATTACTGTTGCGACGACAACCAAGACCAAAGAGCAAGCATAAGGAAGTTGGGGTTGGAGACCCTTCCCCTTGCCCTTATATGGGGCCTCCAGGTGGGTGTTCAACACGTGCCTCCTTTCCTGCATTCATCACACAGAAGGTTAATGGGGGCAATGATGTCCTCGCGCCGCACGCAGACTTTATATCAACACCGGACGGTTGCCGAGACATGATGGGGCAGTGGGAGCACCCCGCGCCCCATCGTCTGCCATGTGTCGCGCTTGACACTCAGATCGAGGGGGCTCGCACCGTCCCGATTCCCCTTGCCAGGTGAAGCACACGCATCGCACGTGTGTGATCTGCTCTGCAAGGCTAGCGGGCCTGGTGAAGTTCAGGAACGCCTGCTCACGACCCCGCGACGCATGTCGCGGCTTGGGATCGGCCCACCACCAAGTTTCTCAGACAAGGCCTTCGTGAGGGAACCACCCTCGCGAGGCTCACACACGCAACCATCATTAGGGACTTCACGACGCCCCCAAAGGGCTTCATTAAGAGGCTGCCCTAAAGACTTCGTGGGGTAGGATTACCAAGGGAACGTGAAGCGACAACCTAGCCAAGTAAGGGCAAGTACTAAGAAGCAATCGGGGATGTCGCCCCAAGGCCCCCATCGTGCATGAAGGATGGGAGCCTCGACACCCGCGTGCTACGGGACCCATCCGGCCAGAGCATAGGAAACACACGAAGGGAAACGAAAAACCCCGCGGTAGGAATGAAGGCACCCCGAGCATAACAGGCAACTACTGCCTAAGGAAAAAATATATTACAAAATGTCTAACGTCCTCCCACAGCCAAGTGGTTCTTAATGCAACACGAAAGAAATAGTAAAGCTTAAGCGGCGAAGGCACCGTCTTCGTCATGCATGGCCCTCATAAGCACTGGTGCCAAAGCTCTCGCTCTCCTCAGAGGGTGCCGTGTGGACGAACTGCCTGAACTGGGACTCCACGTGCTTGCACACCTCGTCCCCGAGGGAGCTCCACGGCCACCGACTCCATCACGCGGGAGAGGTCGAACGCGGGGTCATGGCAGCGGGGGTTGGAGAAGACAAACGTCAGTGCACTATCTAGAAGGTCGCGCATGCTGGACTCGGTTTCTTCGTCCACCTTTGAGATGCCCGATTCCCACGCCTCCACCACCTTGAGGAAGAAGTCGAGGTAGCCTCCATCACCATGCACATGCGGCAGCGCAGTGGCATCCTCGACGAAGCGGCCAAACGCACCACCCGTGCGAAGGCCAATCTCCAGGAATTGCTTGGCGCATTGCGCCTCCATCAGCCGTGCATGTGCCGCCTCGTCCCTGGCCTCATGCACGGCATCGGCGGCTTCACCAAGCTCGGCCTGGAGCAACGCCAGCTCCTCGTTAGCGCCCTCCTCGCAACTGAGGATGGCCTAGAGAGCTGCTTGGGAACCCTACAGTTGGGCCCTGAACGCACTCACATCCTCCTCGAGCACGTCACACCTGAGCTGGAGGTTGGTTTCCTGTTGGACTAGCCTGTCGGGATACTCCTCGAGGGTGGCCTCCCGCTCTCGATCCACCCTCGTGTCTCCATCGGCAAGGGCTTCCTCATGCACCATCACGAGGGCGGCCTCGTCTGCAAGAACGTGCCCCTCCAGAGCCTCGAGACACTCGCGCTCTGCCTCCTGATTGAAGGCGGTCCGGGCGGTGTCCCGCTCTCGGAGAGCCACGTCCTCCTCCCGCTCGATTATGGCTGCCTCCCTAAGGGCGAGGTCCAACTCGTCCCAGAGCTCCAAGAGGTGGATGTGGTGATTTGGGCCGCACGCCCCCACGGCCCCGCCATCGCCCAGAGGGGGCCACGAATCCTCTCAGCCTCCTCAAGCCAAGCACGAAGGCACATGCCTCACCAGGAGGCAGCGCACGAGAGGACGCCCTCGGTGCGACACCCCAGCGCCTCTTGGGTGTTGGCAACCTGGAAAGTTCGATGATCAGATTCATCGGGCCACAAAAAGTATGCAAATAAATTCAATGGTGATGGCGCACTTACTGATTTGGGCCGCACGCCCCCACGGCCCCGCGTGGGCTTCAACGCTTTAGGTATCATTCCTTGCCAGCATGGGATGAAGAAAAGGGGGGAGAAGGCGATGTTCATTATGTCTCCGGTTTGCTTCTTCTCGATTGAGTTCCGCAAGAGTGTCAGAATGTGAGGATCCATTCGACTACGTCGGTTCGTCTGCATGACGGATTCGTTCTTCTTTTCAGTGGGATTTCATGCAAGATGACCATTTCCCTATATACCATTACTATCAATGCCATGCTAGTTGTCTCGCTTCTTTCATTATGTCTCGCTGCCTACCACCTATTAAATGCCAGCCTCTCAACGTTGCCATGAACTTCAACCTTTCTACAACCTAGCAAACCACTGATTGTCTATGATACCGCTTGCTTAACCATTGGATAGCGTTGCTAGTTTTAGGTGTAGTTGCTTCCATGTGATAACATGGGTTCCTTGTTATATCACCTTATTAATGCTATTTAAATTAATGCACCTATATACTTGGTAAAAGGTGGAAGGCTCGGCCTTTCTAGCATGGTGTTTTGTTCCATCTTTGTTGCCCTAGTTTCGGCTACCGGTGTTATATTCCATAATTGAGCGCGCCTAACATGCTTGGGATTGTTATGGGGACCCCCTTGATAATTCATCTTAGTTAAAACTTGTCTAGCAAGGCCCAACTTTTGTACTGCATTTTCCTAATAACTAATAAAAAGCATCGGGACCCGCGGATAATTAATCAACCACCGGGCCAGTGCTCCTCATGAGTGTTGATCCAAACCAGAGCCACTTGCGGGGCCTCCCCGGGAAACTCGGGTGATCTCTATCCGTCCACCGTACGTAGTTCTCATCCGTCGTTTCCTAGAACGAGACACGTGACTCCTATCTGGTTTGTCGACACATCGGGCGGCCTTCCTAGACTTGTTTTACCTTTTACGAGATATCTTGTGCATCGGGATTCCGGTGATGCTTTGGGCTATCTGAGAGTTGAGGTTTTCCACTAAGTAATCCGAGGACATCACAAGTTTCATGATCGAGGCTTTCTACGAGTCTTGTGGTAATTTGTGATGGACTAGTTGGAGCACCCGTGAGGGTTAAATCATTCGGAAATCCGTGCCCGCTGCTATGTGGCAACTTGGAAACTTTGTTGAACATCCGGTTCTACATAACTTGAAGTAAACTTAATTAAAAACTTGCCAACTGTGTGTGTAACTGTGACTGTCTCTTTTCGTGAGCTCCGCATCCAGAAGAGGACACGTTGGGGTTATGTCTGATGTAAGTAGGTGTTGATGATCATTCATTTGATCATGTTTAGTTCACGTTCGTTGCGTGTAGATCATCCACCCCTTTTAATCCGGTACTCGTAAGTTAACCACCTCAATTAAATGCTTAGTCAGTTGCCCCAGCCTCACCACTTAACCATACCTCACCCATTAAGCTTTGTAGTCTTGATACCCTTGGAAATGAGATTGTTGAGTCCCTGTGGCTCACAGATTACTACAACAATAGTTGCAGGTACAGGTAAGGTGATACTTTTACGTGAGCGCGATGATTGTTGTATTTGTAGTTTCTTCTTCTTCTTCTTCTTCGATCTATGGGGCGTAGGCCTCCCAAAAGGTAACGGAGGCGTGCAAAGGTTTCCTAGGGCCAGACGGACATTGGTCCTCGAGTGCAAAGGCAGAAGGGAGCTTCACTGCAAGACTCACCCGTTGAGCAGAGACGAATGTCGGCCTTGCTGATCCGACGGTGACTAGTGGAATGGCCGTTGCTCAATGGATAAAAGTTACTCTAGGGATAACAGGTTGATCTTCCCCAAGAGTCCACATCGATGGGAAGGTTTGCCACCTCGATGTCGGCTCTTCGCCATCTAGAGCTGTAGCTGCTTCCAAGGGTAGCATGGATGGACGTCGTTCTTTTACCGTTTGTTTTCCGTACGTAGCCGAACCCTGTTCTTCTACATGTTGATTGAATATGTTGATGTATTGATGTAATTTTGTTGTAGCTTGTGGTGAGTCTAAGCCAATTCCGTATACTCATCTCTTCAGTACATGTACTTATAACGATATCCATTCTGGCGGAGCAATGAGATGCGCTCCTATCCTTGTCGAGGCCCTCGTGCCGAAATAAGGATAGGATCGCATCTTGGGCGTTACAACATATCACCATGGAGAACTCAAACCTATGCAGCAAATGCAATGGCAAGGGCACACGGAGTGCCCAAGTCCTTCTCTCCCAAATCCCTCCACAACAACTAATGCTATGGAAGAAACAGAGTGGAAGAACAAAGAAGAACACAAAGAGCTCCAAGATCTAGATCCAAGGGGTTCCCCTCACATAGAGGAGAAAGTGATTGGTGGAAATGTGGATCTAGATCTCTTCTCACTTTTCCCTCAAGAACTAGCAAGAATCATTGGAGGGAATGAGAGTTATCAAAATCTAAGAAGGTCCACAATGGGGGAAGAAACGAGCTCAATTGATAGAAAACCATTGGAGAAGAAGACCCCCTTTTATAGGCCTCCCAAAATCGAACCGTTATGCACTGAGACAGTGCACAAGCGGTAGTACCGTGCAGGGGAGCGGTACTTCCGTGTGACATCCTCAACTGTTGCTACAGTAAACCTATGCAAAGGATGCCACGTCACCATGAGTGCTATCGTTGATCTCGTGTTAGTTCAAACGGTTTGAATTTTAAATTTAAAATAATGTCAAGCGAAAAGAGTTTTCAAATGTCAAAATAAAAACTTTCGGGTTTGTCGGATATTAGCTAGGAGAACTGTTCTTTAGGAATTATTACTTCTGAGGGGATTTAGTTTCACTGAAGTAAAATGAATCTAAAATTGTAATAAAAAAGAAAGCAAGACAGAAATAAAAACAAAAAGAAAAAAAGAATCAAGAACAAAACCCCCACCCCAAATGGGCCAACCAGCCCACCTAATCTACCCAACAGCCCACCAACCTAACCGGGTGGTATATAAACCCCCTAACCCCAATGCCCCTCACCCCACTCCTCACACCCTCCCACCTGGCTCCACACCCTCCCACCTAGCGCCACAAACCCCCTTCGCGCCAGCCCCGTTCCCCCTGGCCCCGTAGCTCCACACCCACCCCCACGCCGCCACTTCCTCCTCCCCCGTGCCTCCTTCCTCTCCCTCGACCGAACTCCCCATCTGCTCTCGTCCCAGTGCGCAGCGCCCCTAGATCCCGCTCGGCCCCCCACCTCGCGCTCGACCCCCAGCCTTCCCTCGAGCGTCAGCCTCCTTCCCCCAAATCCTCATCGCCCCTGCTCCCTCCCTCTGACTCGCCCAGCCCCCACGTCCCAGAACGTTGGCGCCTCCCCTGCGCCACCGCCTCACACCGGCAGCAATCGGGGCCTCCCCTTGATGGCTCATTCCACGCCCATATCTCCTTGCCCCGCACCGGCAGAGCGCCCCCATCGCCTTGCGCCCCGCCCCTGCCCCACTGCTCCTTCGCCTGCCTCTCGCACCGCGCAGAGCTCCCTCACTGCACCAACCATCATCGTCCCGCCGCTGGGTGACCCCCTGCCCGAGCCACCGGCGCCCGCGCCCCGTGACGCCACCGCCGCTCCACCACCGACACCCTACGTCATCAAACACCACCTCGTCCACCACTGGCCGGGCCCCTCCGCGCTGTTCCGTCGCTCTGGCACCGTCGCTCCACACCCACCCCCACGCCGCCACTTCCTCCTCCCCCGTGCCTCCTTCCTCTCCCTCGACCGAACTCCCCATCTGCTCTCGTCCCAGTGCGCAGCGCCCCTAGATCCCGCTCGGCACCCGACCTCGCGCTCGACCCCCAGCCTTCCCTCGAGCGTCAGCCTCCTTCCCCCAGATCCTCATCGCCCCTGCTCCCTCCCTCTGACTCGCCCGTCCCCCACGTCCCAGAACGTCGGCGCCTCCCCTGCGCAACCGCCTCGCACCGGCAGCCATCGAGGCCTCCCCTTGATGGCTCATTCCACGCCCATATCTCCTCGCCCCGCACCGGCGGAGCGCCCCCATCGCCTTGCGCCCCGCCCCTGCCCCACTGCTCCTTCGCCTGCCTCTCGCACCGCGCAGAGCTCCCTCACTGCACCAACCATCATCGTCCTGACGCTGGGTGACCCCGTGCCTGAGCCACCGGCGCCCGCACCCCGTGACGCCACCGCCGCTCCACCACCGACACCCTACGTCATCGAACACCACCTCGGCCACCACTGGCTGGGCCCCTCCGCGCTGTTCCGTGCCGGATCCGCCCTTGCACCGACATTGTCGGCCGTCACCCCTCCCCACGCCCATTGCCTCCTCCTTACAGGAGCTGTGAACCCCCTCTCCTCCTTCTCCATTTGGTCTTGCGCCCCCCCTACGAATTGACTATTGGGGATAACCCCCGTGACTTGTGTGTTTGTGTATGTAAAGAACAAAAACGGAAAAAGAGTATTAGGTATATGTATGTGTATAGGCATGTATACGTATGTATGTATATGCAAAAAATGTATGTATGTAAAAATGTGTGTATAAGTAAATTTGTGTGTACGGTTGCGTGTGCGTGTAGGTGGGTGCTTGCTATCCCAATGACAGTTGGGCCCCACAGATCCCATCAAATGACACGTAGGGCCCTCGTAAGAACTACAATAATAATAATAATAATAATAATAATATAGTTTTATGAATATTTAATATTAATAAATTAACTAATTGGGTTAATTAATTAGTTAAGCAATAATTACTATTTTAGAAAATTAGGATATAATAATAATGATAATAATAAATAAGTATTTAGTTAAT
Source organism: Hordeum vulgare subsp. vulgare (assembly GCF_904849725.1). Lineage (NCBI taxonomy): Eukaryota > Viridiplantae > Streptophyta > Magnoliopsida > Poales > Poaceae > Hordeum > Hordeum vulgare. Next base: position 364,948,562 of record NC_058521.1, read on the forward strand.
TTCAATGTTTAAAGATTAGGTAAATTAATTACTTAAAATATTTGCTATATCTGTTTACTAAAATAAATTAGTATCCTAAGTAGAGTATGACACATGGGTCCTCCACTAAATTAATCTGATTAATTATTAATTAAGCCTTAATTAATAAACTATGTCAATGACACGTAGGACCCACTGGTCAGAGTTGACCAGTCAACTACTGATGTCAGCATGACATCATGCTGATGTCATGATAGCATTTAATAATTAATTTAATCTGTTTTTAATTCCTAATAATTGAATAAAAATTACAAATTAATATAAAATAAAACTGTAATTCATATCAAAATATTTTCAACATGAAAGTTGATCACCAGTTCGAGACGAACCCGGATACTCGGTCCATTCGTGTGTCACGTGTCCCTAGCATAGCAAACGTGGAACTTTCCCATCGTTTTCAGTCTGACGAGTAGTAGCAAGAGACCCGGAAAATATCATCAGATATTCTTCCGACCCGTCTACGACATGTGTGTCACATCCCTGACACCTTAAGCCAGTTAGTCTTGTGCTCATGTCTTCTTTGCATTGCATCTTATAATTTTCAACAAGATCAAAGAAAGAGGTGAAGGAAAAACTCAAAACCCTAGCCACTACTTTAAATAAAGGAGATCTCAAACTAGTTAAAATCAATGAACCCAAAATGGCCTCAAGAAATGTTCAAACTTTCTGATAAATCATGAAAGTAAATGAGCATTGGAGAAAACTATTTTCTTGACACTTTAAGCATTTTAAATAAATGCAAAAAGCTACTGGTTTCAAGTTTTAAATTTGAAAACAGAAACTTTAAATTTTCAAAAATGTTGAAAACTTTGGAAATAATCCAACAAATATTCAGCTGGTTTAAAATAGTTTTACAACCCATTTTGGAGCTGAAATAATAGCAAAACAATAGTTAGCAAAACAGAAACAAAATAGAAAAGAAATAAGAGAAAGAAAACCCTTACCTGTCGCCTAAGGAGGCCCAGCCCACCAGGGGCACGACTGTCTTCTTCCTCCTGCCAGGAGGAGAAGCAGATGCGTGCCGACGCGCCGGCGAGCGCGGCCACGTCGCCTGGCCACCTCCTGCTTGCCCGAGCCACGCAGACGGCGGGGATGAGTATCCCGTGCACGTCTCTCCCTTCTCCACCCATCTCTGGCTCCCCTCCATCTCTCTCTCGCCCTCTCCCACCATGGCCGAGCCTGCTTGTCGCCGCCAATCGTCGTAGCCGTGGCCACGAGCCCCCTCCAGCCCAGCTGTTGTGCCCCAAAGCCTCGCCGTGCTCCTCCTCATCCCTTGGAAGAAGGAATCAAGCCCGGAGGCCCCCTGTCATCGCCTCGCCGCCATCTTCTCCACCTCCGGCCGCCGGACCTCTTCCGTCGATTCGCTCCCTCCGGCGCACCCCCGAGCCCTACTACAACACCATCGGAACCGCCATGAGCTCGCCATTATTTCCCCCTCTCACCCCACGCTCTTCTGTGCACCGTAGCCCCGTTCCTCACCAAGGCCGAGAGCCCCTTGCCGCCGGTCATGTCGTCGCCGTCGCTGTGGTGTCTTTTCCACGCGCTCGAGCTAGGGATCGAGCTCCTGGAGCCGCCAGGAAGGTGATGGGCCCTTCAGCTGCCCTCCCCGTGCCCTGGAACCATCACCCGCAGAAGGCCGAGCTTCGTCCGCCGCTTCGGCTCGTCGTCGGCGCCTCTCCCGGGGACCCTAGCTTCTCCTAATGCCCTTGCCAGATCGGCTGCTTCGCCAGCGTCCCGTAGCTGCAAACGGCGCTCGATTTGGTGCCGTGTAGCGCCGTTTAGGTCGTCTCCGGCGAGCCCTCCGCCGCGGGCTTGGTCGCCGGCAACAACCCCCCGGTGGGCGTCGACGTGGCCGACCATTAGGGCGTAATTGCCCTTCCCTCAGTCACTGCCAGAGGGCCCCACGCCTGGTCAAACCCCAATTAGGGGCTGGTCAGCGAGGGGTTAGCCCCTGGGTCACTGACCAGTGGACCCCACTGGTCAGGTTTGACCTGGCCCAGGCGCAGTTGACCTGCTGACGTTAGTAGTGATGCAATATTAGTATTTCTGTTTATAAAATAAATCCAGGAAATTGCTAAAACTTGTAAAAATCATAGAAATTAATCTATAACTCCAATGAAAATAATTTATATATGAAAAAGCATCAGAAAATTTCAAGGAATCTGAATATGCTATTTTCGTGCATGTTTGAAAAAGTTACAGAACCCTAACATGTAGAATAATGAATAATTCAATTCTTATAATCACTTTATAAATGGAATTTGGAAAAATATTCAAATTTCATTATGAATGACATGATCACACACTGTCCTAATTACAAATCAGCACCCTAACATGACATTTATGCATATTAACATCAAGTTGATCTGAGCATCAAGTCGAATCAATTAAATCGGTATCCGGGAATACCTCGTTTGACTTGATATGAGAATAGGATTCAAATCAATTACAAACCTAATACATGTGTTAATCGCCTTGCATGCCATGCTCATGCATCATCTTGCTTGCATATGATTGTTATTGATTGTTGCCATTCATTTCGGTAGGCTCCGCACCCCCGGATTCCACCGAATATCCGTCTGACGGATATTGTCCCTCCTCTGAGCAACAAGGCAAGCAACCCTTTTGATCATCCCGATAATTCCCATGTTCTTGCTCCTGCACTTATTTATTGCATTAGGATCAAATGCTTCAACTGCTTTTGCCACGTTAGTTGAACCCACCTCCTTTGCATGACCTAACCTTGTCACAGTAAATAGCCGAACCTTGCAACCTAGCATACCTGGTAGTTGCTTGAGCTATGTTGTGCCTTATCCTGCTATGCATGCTATTCTTAGAGTTGTGTATGGTAAAGGTACCGGTGAAAGGCTGTGTAGGAGTACCTGGGGGTTGTTTCATTGGAACTATCCTTAGGAACTGAGCTCCGTGTATGTAATCCAAGACTAGATACTACCACATGCTGGGCCCTGAAATATGACCCCGCTCGGCCTATTAATCGCGTAGTACTCGGTCCAGGAGTTGCAAGTAGTTTCTGGTGTTTATAGTAATGCTGGAGGCCGTGCATGGTGCTGACCTGAGAGGTGGGCCGTGATGCGGTAGGCAGTGGCACGGTGTACCAAGTGGCACCCGGATGGTGGGCTTAGGAACCATGCGCACATCGTTTGAGGCCGTGGCGGAAACCTCGGCCGGACTTCCGTATGGGTTACTCTCAGATAGGCGATAAACCTGGACTAGGTACTAGTGTGGTTAACGGTCGTGGCCGACTCCCTCGCTGGGCTTCCGCTTGAAGGTTGCCGAGGTGCATGACGTGCACATGGCGATAAGTGGCGAGAGCGTGTGTGACGAAGTACACCCCTGCAGGGGTATGATCTATTCGAATAGCCGCGTCCGCGGATATGGACTACTTGGAGACATATGTTGTTCATAGATAACTTCAATGGCTACTCATAAAATTTCCAAGATAAGCGTGAGTGTCGTGGACGGCTTTTCCGTATGGAGACAGAATGATTCCATGATGGTGTATTGTTGTGGTGTTAGTGGACTCGTGTACGAGAAATCAAGTTGTCAAAAATAATTTCAAAATGCAAGTTGTCTAGCCACGAGTCAAATGCTGGCTTTCCGCATGAAACCCCACAATACCTTATTGATACTTTGCATGAGTAGATAGTTACCCTAAAGTCTTGCTGAGTACCTTCGTACTCATGTTTTCTTAATAAATGTTGCAGAGGTTGCTAATGACCCTAATGGAGGGTTCTTCGTAGACATCGACGACGACGAGTAGCTGGTGTCCCAGCTACGATCTGGCCCTACATTGGATCTGTAGTATAGTCAGGCCATGTGCCTTCTAGTTGCCCTGTCTGTACTCAGACAGTTTAAACTCTTCCGTTGGCTTGTAACTGAATGACTGCTATTATGGGTCGGGAGAACCTTAATGTGTAATATTATATGTGTGGCTCTTCCGAGCCTCTTAAATAAAGGTTGTATGTTTATGGTTATGTTGTGATGCCATCGATGTATCTATACATATCGGTATGCCATGCGTACGTGTGTCGTACTTGAGATGTATGGGGTTCGATTACTTAGTCATGAACTTTAGTAGCACTCCTTACAAGGAAATGCCCCTTTGTGATCCAATGAGCCTTGGTAGTTCGCTACTGCTCCGGACACATTGGTTGACCAGCATGTGTCCTTCTTAGCTGCTGTGTCTGTCCCCTTTGGGGAAATGTCACGCGATGTAATGGAGTCCTTGGAGCTTGCTATGACTCGTCTACATTCGCTGATGACCGACACCTGCTTTGTTGGGTCATGTATACCTGTCCTTGTGCGGTACTGCCACTTTGGTTTATGACTAAACATGTCGATCCGGGTTCTTTGACATTGGAATGCTAGCGACACTATTGCGTACGTGAGTCAAAAGACGCAAACGGTCCCGGCTAAGGTAAGGCTGCAGCCGTGGAGTTAACCGTGCGTGAGACCGCAAAGGGATGCGATGTGTTACAGGCTGGATTCCTATGGCTTAGGATCGGGGTCCCGACAGAGTTGGTATCAGAGCCTGACTGACTGTAGGATTACTAAGCCAAACTGGTCGAAGTTGAGTCTAGAATTGCTTTAGTTATATATAAGGGAATTGTTTGTGGAAGGGAACGTAAGACTCTTGTTCTCTTCTCAAGTTATTCTATTCTGGTCATCCTCGTCTTTTCTGCGGGAATTAAGGACTAGGTTACTCATCTTCTTCTAGGCTCGTGTTTCTGATCGGTAGATTATAGGATTACGGGTCACGAGATATTGGGTTTCTGTCATTCCTAGGAAAAATGAAGTAAGTTTGATGATCAGAGAGTTGAACTTGATAGTGAGTGGTTACGCTATTCCATTTTTGGGTTGTCTCAAAATTTGTTTTTGAGCATTTACAGCCGTTATGCTGCCCAATTTCTCATTCGGAGCTCTAATGCTTTTGCATTACTCTCTATTTACAGATGCCTGGCCGTCCTTCTCGTCAGGTGGTACGTCTGACCAGGTGCATTGATGTGCCGGGTCTTACGGCCATGCTGGTCAGGGTGATGTCGGTGTGCGGTTACCGCTGGTACCCCGAGTACACAGTGGAGGAACAGTACTGAGACTTCAACCAGAGCCAGTACATCTGCACTATTAGGGTATTTCCAGACTACCCTGGAGCTGAGAAGCCAATCCATTGGTCCTATGGGTTGGCGGTCACCGTTGACATGGCAGTACAGGATGCTGCCTATTCAATGCTGACCATTATGAGAGCGAGACATGCACTGCTGCAGAATTCAGAGTTCTGCTATGTTCCGGCCTCTCAGCTTGGTGAAGAGGGATACCTCAGTGGAGTCTATTTTGATTCTTCTATGGAGGATCCACTACTGCAGTCCACTGTTGAGATGCTAGAGAACAGAGACAGAGATGCTCGTGCTCTCCGCATGGCGCTTTATGCTACCCGTGCCCGTCTGTGGACGGCTTTGACGCAGCTGGCACCGGTAGTACAGACAGGGTATGGAGAGATGGAGATGGTGAACCCTGTTAGGACCCATCTTCCGGCCCACGTTGACTGGCCAGCTATAGGAGGAGTCACACCTCTTCGGGGACCCCTCTTACCACCAGTCAGGGGACCAAGGCCACATCCGTGTCCTTATGGATCCCAGGGATCTCAGGCTAGAGTGTTTCCAGATCCGCAGGTTGAGCTTCCAGGTCATGGAGGTAATCTCTATGAGGTGTTCTATGCGGATGCCTGAGCTGTGAGCGGAAGGATAGTATGGTAGTAGCTGTACGTTCACAGTCCTGCGTGACTTGCGAAGTATGCATGTGATGTGAAATGAATTCCGGAGGCCTAGATAAATAATGTGTAGGAAGCTTGTAAGCCTCTGATGAGTAGTTTCATAATTTCAGTAGTTTGCTCTTCGGTTAAGTTTGTACTGAACTATGTAAGGGTGTGTATGAACCATGGTGTATATATAGCAGTTGCTTGTTACCATGTTGTTCGGATATTCATTTCCGCATTCCGTGTGATCAGTACATTCTTAATCCATAGCTAGTATTGATATGATATTGGTCTAAGCTAGGAGTTTGTTTGTCAGGATGGTGTTCACCAGGTTGAACCGTGCCCCTGCTCCTGAGCAAGGCGAGGGTAGTCAAGCATCGCAGGAAGACCTGCCTCACCCGCCTTCTCTGGTGGAAGTGATGCTTGAGGCAGAGAGAAATAAAGGGGAGACCAACCGACTGCTAGAGCGTATTGAGCAGAATACGGCTCGACAACCTAGGAATGCCGCAGTGTCCCTCAATGACTTTGTGAAGCTGAATCCTCCAAAGTTTCGTCTGCGAATGTGTCTGAGGCCGACAAGGTGACCTTTGCGGCGTATTTCCTGGAAGGACCCGCCAATCTGTGGTGGGAGAACTTTGAAGCTATGCGTCCCGCTGAAGTAGTGGCGACATGGGCAGACTTCAGTGTAGCTTTTCGTCTGCACCATATTCCAGAAGGCCTGATGGACAGAAAGAGAGAGGAGTTCCGTGCCTTCACTCAGGGCAAGTTGTATGTGGATGCCTATAGCCGCGAGTTTGGTAACCTCGCCCGCTATGCAACAGAGGAGGTGTCTACTGACGCCAAGAAGCAAGCAAGATTCCGTAAGGGTCTGAGCCCTGAGCTTCGTCGTGATCTGCGCCTCCATGAGTGTGCAAGCTTTCAAGCCCTGGTCAACAAAGAGATCAGTGCCGAGACTGGTCATATTGACTTCGAAGCCACAAGGAAGCACTCCCGTGATTTTGGCTCGTCTTTTGGTTCTGCGTTTCCAAAATGCAGGCCGTGGGTTCCAAACAGTTCTCTACCGCCAAGATATACTCCGAGGCCATCCTACGTGGCGCCTCAGAGGAATCAGGCCAACCCTCCAGCAAAAGCTTATGGTGGTCCAGCTAGCAATGCTGCACCACGTACCAACCAAGTGATATGCTATAAGTGTGGAGAACCAAGGCACTATTCCCGTGAGTGTCCTCAGAATGTGAGTGCCAAGCAACCCGGAAAGTCCGTCAGGCAGGCCAAGTCGGGCAAAGCTTACTATGTGAAGCCCACTCCTGCACGTGGCCGTGTGAACTATTTGTGAGCAGAAGAAGCTGCAGAGGATCCCGACGTCATGCTGGGTATGCTTCTTGTTAATCTTCACCCAGCGTCCGTTCTCTTTGACACTGGGTCTTCTCATTCCTTCATTTCAGAAAGTTATGCACAGTTGCATAACATGTCTTTTTGTGATATGCCAATCCCATTGGTTGTCCAAACCCCTGGTAGTAAATGGCAAACCTCTAGGATAACCTATGACAATGAAATTCTAGTAGACAGGCTAGTTTTTCTAGCCTCATTGATAGCCTTGAAATCTTCGGATATTAATATCATCTTGGGCATGGACTGGATGTCAGCTCACTATGCCAAGATTGATACTCATTCTAGAAATGTCCAGCTTACCCATCCCTCGGGTGAGATAGTAAATGTCCCTACTCGAGTTCCCAAATGCCAACTCTATTCCTTAAATGCCAACCCTCTTCCGGAACTTGAAGACATTCCGGTAGTCCGTGACTTCCCAGATGTTTTTCCAGAGGAACTGCCAGGAATTCCACCTAACAGAGATGTAGAGTTTGTGATAGATCTTGTTCCGGGAACTGTCCCAATAGCCAGAAGACCATATAAGATGGCACCCCTGGAGCTAGCCGAACTTAAGAAGCAATTAGATGAGGCCTTGAACAAAGGTTTCATTCGTCCTAGCTCTTCTCCTTGGGCTTGCCCCGTCCTCTTCGTCAAGAAGAAAGACGGAATGGATCGGATGGTTGTAGATTACCGACCAGTTAATCTGGTCACCATAAAGAACAAGTATCCGCTCCCCAGGATCAACGATCTGTACGATCAGCTCGCTGGATCCTCAGTCTTCTCCAAAATGGATTTGAGGTTGGGATACCATCAAATTAAGATCAAGAATGGGGACATTCCAAAAACGGCTTTTGTTACTCGTTATGGCCAATACGATTACACCGTTATGTCCTTCGGTTTAACCAATGCCCCAGCCACCTTCTCTCGACTGATGAATTCAATCTTCATGGAGTATTTGGATAAATTCGTCGTAGTATACCTCGATGATATTCTCATCTACTCGAAGAATGAACAAGAACATGCCGAGCATCTAAGGCTGGTATTGGTGAAACTTCGAGAGCATCGCCTTTATGCCAAATTTTCAAGATGTGAATTCTGGTTACCAGAAGTGACCTATCTAGGACACGTAATCTCTGGTAAGGGTACTGCTGTCAATCCAGAGAGAGTTCAAGCTGTCCTTGATTGGACTCAACCTGAATCGGTTAAGCAAGTTAGAAGTTTTCTTGGTCTAGCGAGCTATTGTCGCCGCTTTGTCGAGAATTTCTCCAAGGTTGCAAAGCCTCTAACTGGACTCCTCAAGAAGGATAAAAAGTTCGAGTGGACACCACAGTGTGAGCATAGTTTTCAGGAACTGACAAGACGCCTGACTTCCGCACCTGTGTTGCTACCACCAGATTTTTCTAAGGACTTTGTTATCTACTGCGACGCCTCGCGACAAGGATTAGGTTGCATTATCATGCAAGATCGTCATGTGATTGCATACGCATCTCAACAGTTGCATCCACATGAGGATAATTATCCCACACATGACCTTGAGCTTGCAGCTATGGTCCATTCATTAAAAACCTGGCGACATTACCTTCTGGGTAATCGTTGCGAAATATTCACTGATCACCAATGTCTGAAATATATCTTCACCCAGCCGGATTTGAATCTCAGGCAAAGACGGTGGGTTGAGTTGATCTCGGATTACGACTTAGGAATAACTTACACCCCGGGGAAGGCCAATGTTGTGGCCGATGCACTAAGTCGTAAATCTTATTGTAACAATTTGATGCTACAACAAGGTCAACCACATCTCCATGAGGACTTTCGGAAGTTGAATCTTCATATCGTTCCTCAAGGATTCCTTTCTACCCTGGTGGCGAAGCCTACTCTTAAGGATCAAATTATAGCTGGCCAAAAGCGTGACAAGGGTATATCACGGATCAAGGAGAATATTTTTAACGGAAACGCTAAAGAATTTTCCATGAACGATCAAGGTGTTGTGTTCTTCCAGAATCGTCTAGTGGTTCCTAAGAACCCACATCTAAGGCAGTTAATCCTTAAGGAGGCTCATGATTCTCCTCTCACCATTCATCCTGGTAGTACTAAGATGTATCAGGACCTACGCCAGAGGTTCTGGTGGACAAGGATGAAGAGAGAAATTGCTGAGTTCGTTGCTAACTGCGACGTTTGTCATCGAGTTAAGGCAGAACATCAAAGGCCTGCTGGCACCCTTCAACCTCTAGCTATTCCTGAATGGAAATGGGATAAAGTTAGCATGGATTTCATTACCGGATTTCCCAAGACCAAGAAAGGAAATAATGCTATCTTTGTGGTCATTGACCGTCTTTCCAAAGTGGCTCATTTTCTTCCCGTTCGTGAGAGTATAACAGCTAGCCAGCTAGGAGAGTTATATATCTCCTGAATAGTGTCTCTTCATGGTGTTCCCCTGGAGATTAACTCGGACCGTGGAAGTATCTTTACTTCTCGCTTCTAGGAAAGCTTTCAAAATGCCATGGGGACTCACTTATCTTTTAGCACTGCTTTCCATCCCCAATCAAGTGGTCAAGTAGAAAGAGTGAATCAAATCCTAGAAGATATGCTCCGAGCTTGTGTTATATCGTTCGGTATGAATTGGGAAAAGTGCCTTCCATTCGCCGAATTCTCTTATAACAATAGTTACCAATCAAGCTTGGGCAAAGCCCCTTTTGAAGTTCTCTATGGACGAAGATCTCGAACACCTCTTAATTGGTCAGAAACCGGAGAGAGGCAACTCTTTGGCCCGGACATGATCCAGGATGCAGAAGAGCAGGTTCGCATTATTCGTGAAAAGTTGAAAACAGCCCAGTCTCGTCAAAAGAGCCAATATGATCGTCATCATAAGGCTGTGACCTTTGAAGTTGACGAGAAGGCTTACCTTCAGGTTACACCTTTGAAGGGTACCCATCGATTCGGTATCAAGGGCAAATTGGCTCCTCGTTACATTGGTCCTTTTCGCATTCTTGCCAAACAAGGAGAAGTTGCCTACTAGTTAGAACTTCCTCCACATCTTTCCAAGGTTCATGATGTTTTCCACGTCTCGCAACTCAGGCGTTGCTTTTCGGATCCTATCCGTGAAGTGGACCACGAAACACTTGATCTCCAAGATAACCTTTCATACCGAGAATACCCCATGCGTATTCTTGATCAAGCTGAGTGTACCACTCGAGTCGAAACCTCAAGTTTCTTAAAGTTCAATGGTCAAATCATTCTGAAAAGGAGGCAACTTGGGAAAGAGAGGATCGTCTCCGATTTGAGTATCCTGCGTTATTCCCGACGACTTCTAAATCTCGGGACGACATTCTTTTGAGAGGGGGTGAGTTGTCACATCCCTGACACCTTAAGCAAGTTAGTCTTGTGCTCATGTCTTCTTTGCATTGCATCTAAGAATTTTCAACAAGATCAAAGAAAGAAGTGAAGGAAAAACTCAAAACCCTAGCCACTACTTTAAATAAAGGAGATCTCAAACTAGTTAAAATCAATGAACCCAAAATGGCCTCAAGAAATGTTCAAACTTTCTGATAAATCATGAAAGTAAATGAGCATTGGAGAAAACTATTTTCTTGACACTTTAAGCATTTTAAATAAATGCAAAAAGCTACCGGTTTCAAGTTTTAAATTTGAAAACAGAAACTTTAAATTTTCAAAAATGTTGAAAACTTTGGAAATAGTTGGAAATAATCCAACAAATATTCAACTGTGTTTAAAATAGTTTTACAACCCATTTTGGAGCTGAAATAATAGCAAAACAATAGTTAGCAAAACAGAAACAAAATAGAAAAGAAATAAGAGAAAGAAAACCCTTACCTGTCGCCTGAGGAGGCCCAGCCCACCAGGGGCACGACTGTCTTCTTCCTCCTGCCAGGAGGAGAAGCAGATGCGTGCCGACGCGCCGGCGAGCGCGGCCACGTCGCCTGGCCACCTCCTGCTTGCCCGAGCCACGCAGACGGCGGGGATGAGTACCCCGTGCACGTCTCTCCCTTCTCCACCCATCTCTGGCTCCCCTCCATCTCTCTCTCGCCCTCTCCCACCATGGCCGATCCTGCTTGTCGCCGCCGATCGTCGTAGCCGTGGCCACGAGCCCCCTCCGGCCCAGCTGCTGTGCCCCAAAGCCTCGTCGTGCTCCTCCTCGTCCCTTGGAAGAAGGAATCAAGCCCGGAGGCCCCCTGTCATCGCCTCGCCGCCATCTTCTCCACCTCCGTCCGCCGGACTTCTTCCGTTGATTCGCTCCCTCCGGCGCACCCCCGAGCCCTACTACAACACCATCGGAACCGCCGTGAGCTCGTCATTATTTCCCCTCTCACCCCACGCTCTTCCGTGCACCGTAGCCCCGTTCCCCACCAAGGTCGAGAGCCCCTCGCCGCCGGTCAGGTCGTCTCCGGCGAGCCCTCCGCCGCGGACTTGGTCGCCGGCGACCACCCCCCGGTGGGCGTCGACGTGGCCGACCATTAGGGCGTAATTGCCCTTCCCTCAGTCACTGCCAGAGGGCCCCACGCCTGGTCAAACCCCAATTAGGGGCTGGTCAGCGCGGGGTTAGCCCTTGGGAAACTGACCAGTGGACCCCACCGGTCAGGTTTGACCTGGCCCATGCGCAGTTGACCTGCTGACGTTAGTAGTGATGCAATATTAGTATTTCTGTTTATAAAATAAATCCAGGAAATTGCTAAAACTTGTAAAAATCATAGAAATTAATCTGTAACTCCAATGAAAATAATTTATATATGAAAAAGCATCAGAAAATTTCAAGGAATCTGAATATGCTATTTTCATGCATGTTTGAAAAAGTTACAGAACCCTAACTTGTAGAATAATGAATAATTCAATTCTTATAATCACTTTATAAATGGAATTTGGAAAAATATTCAAATTTCATTATGAATGACATGATCACACACTGTCCTAATTACAAATCAGCACCCTAACATGACATTTCATGCATATTAACATCAAGTTGATCTGAGCATTAGGTCGAATCAATTAAATCGGTATCCGGGAATACCTCGTTTGACTTGATATCCGAATATGATTAAAATCAATTACAAACCTAATACATGTTAATTACAATAGTTAATCACCTTGCATGCCATGCTCATGCATCATCTTGCTTGCATATGATTGTTATTGATTGTTGCCATTCATTTCGGTAGGCTCCGCACCCCCGGATTCCACCGAGTATCCGTCTGACGGATATTGTCCCTCCTCTGAGCAACAAGGCAAGCAACCCTTTTGATCATTCCGATAATTCCTATGTTCTTGCTCCTGCACTTATTTATTGCATTAGGATCAAATGCTTCAACTGCTTTTGCCACGTTAATTGAACCCACCTCCTTTGCATGACCTAACCTTGTCACAGTAAATAGCCGAACCTTGCAACCTAGCATACCTGGTAGTTTCTTGAGCTATGTTGTGCCTTATCCTGCTATGCATGCTATGCTTAGAGTTGTGTATGGTCTGTCATCTGGGAGATGAACAGAATTGTGAGAATGTGTTCGGTAAGCAAAGGTTGTGTGTTGAACCTGACTTGGTAAAGGTACCGGTGAAAGGCTGTGTAGGAGTACATGGCGGGTTGTTTCATTGGAACCGTCCTTAGGAACTGAGTTCCGTGTATGTAATCCAAGACTAGATACTACCACATGATGGGCCCTAAAATATGACCCCGCTCGGCCTATTAATCGCGTAGTACTCGGTCCAGGAGTTGCAAGTAGTTTCTGGTGTTTATAGTAATGCTGGAGGCCGTGCATGGTGCTGACCTGTGAGGTGGGCCATGATGCGGTAGGCAGTCGCACGGTGTACCAGATGGCACCCGGATGGTGGGCTTGGGAACCCTGCGCACATCGTTTGAGGCCGTGGCGGAAACCTCGGCCGGACTTCCGTACGGGTTACTCTCAGATAGGCGATAAACCTGGACTAGGTACTAGTGTGGTTAACGCGTCGTGGCCGACTCCCTCGCTGGGCTTCCGCTTGAAGGTTGCCGAGGTGCATGACGTGCACATGGCGATAAGTGGCGAGAGCGTGTGTGACAAAGTACACCCCTGCAGGGTTATGATCTATTCGAATAGCCGCGTCCGCGGATATGGACTACTTGGAGACATATGTTGTTCATAGATAACTTAAATGGCTACTCATAAAATTGCCAAGTTAAGCGTGAGTGTCGTGGACGGATTTTCCGTATGGAGACGGAATGATTCCATGATGGTCTATTGTTGTGGTGTTAGTGGACTCGTGTGTGAGAAATCAAGTTGTCAAAAATAATTTCAAAATGCAAGTTGTCTAGCCACGAGTCAAATGCTGGCTTTCCGCATGAAACCCCACAATACCTTATTGATACTTTGCATGAGTAGATAGTTACCCTAAAGTCTTGCTAAGTACCTTCGTACTCATGTTTGCTTAATAAATGTTGCAGAGGTTGCTAATGACCCTAATGGAGGGTTCTTCGTAGACATCGACGACGACGAGTAGCTGGTGTCCCAGCTAAGATCTGGCCCTACGTTGGATCTGTAGTATAATCAGGCCATGTGCCTTCTAGTTGCCCTGTCTGTACTCAGACAGTTTAAACTCTTCCGCTGGCTTGTAACTGAATGACTGCTATTATGGGTCGTGAGAACCTTAATGTGTAATATTATATGCGTGGCTCTTCCGAGCCTCTTAAATAAAGGTTGTATGTTTATGGTTATGTTGTGATGCCATCGATGTATCTATACATATCGGTATGCCATGCGTACGTGTGTCGTACTTGATATGTATGGGGTTCGATTACTTAATCGTGAACTTTAGTAGCACTCCTTACAAGGAAATGCCCCTTTGTGATCCAATGAGCCTTGGTAGTTCGCTACTGCTCCGGACACATTGGTTGACCAGCATGTGTCCTTCTTAGCTGCTGTGTCTGTCCCCTTTGGGGAAATGTCACGCGATGTAATGGAGTCCTTGTAGCTTGCTATGACTCGTCTACATTCGCTGATGACCGACACCTGCTTTGTTGGGTCATGTATGCCTGTCCTTGTGCGGTACTGCCACTTTGGTTTATGACTAAACATGTCGATCCGGGTTCTTTGACATTGGAATGCTAGCAACACTATTGCATACGTGAGTCAAAAGACGCAAACGGTCCCGGCTAAGGTAAGGCTGCAGCCGTGGAGTTAACCGTGCGTGAGACCGCAAAGGGATGCGATGTGTTACAGGCTGGATTCCTATGGCTTAGGATCGGGGTCCCGACAATGTGTTGCCGCGTTAGCTCATGCCTAGGCCTGCGTGTTACCATGTCTTGCATCGTGTTGCACCTATTGTTTTTATTTATTGTGTCTTCCCCCTCTTCTCTCCGATAGACCCCAGCGGTGACGCTGCTGCCGGGTACATCTACGACCCTACCGACCAGTCCTTTGCCGCAGAGCAACAAGGCAAGCAAGCCCCCTTGATCATCCCTATATCGCTTATTCTTTCTCCCTCATGCTTGCATTAGAATTTTGCTACTATTGTAGTTAGCTCCTATATCTGATGCATAGCCTAATTTTGATGAACTTCTACTTTCAGTACTGTATCTTTAAAAATGTTTAGTATAGGTAGGGGTGGGTATTATAAAACCGAAAACCAAAAAACCAAATCGAACCGAAACGTATTAACCGATTTGTCGGTTTATTTGGTGGTTTGATTTTGGTTCGGTGGAAAATTTTAAGATTGTTCGGTGTTTTGTTTTGTTCGGTTTTTGTTGCCCAGAAACCGAATAGACCAAACAAACCAATATGTGGCATACCCCGTAATACCTTGTTTCCGAAAGTGCAACAGTATGAAGGCATCACACATTTCTCCGCACATAATACATTTCACGTTCCATGTGATTTTTCTACTTAATTATGGTTACTAGTTTGCATGACCGAATAAACCATAGAGTGATATTAAGGTTGCTAGAACTTGTGATTATCTTTTTGCATATTATACAATGCAAATCAGTGCTCTCGAGTCATTCCACTTATACTGACAAATGCATGAATTTTGGTTTTTTGGTTAACCGAAGAAACCGAACCGATATATTATGGTTAATATGGTTCGGTTTCTAAATTTTGAATGAATATTTCGGTTTCTATTCCTCCAAAATCGAAATTATATAAAACTGAATAAACCGAACCATATTAACCATATAAATCGAACGCCCGGCCCTAAGTATAGGTGGAGCAATCATCCCTCTGACCCCTTAGTCTAGTTGCCCCGCTTTAATGTTGAGTCTCGATCCCTGATCGACGAGCCAGACCCGACACAACACTTACACACCCCTTAGTTGTACGACGCTACAGAGATACTATTGGGTATCGAGGGTGACACCTCGCGAAGTACTCATGATGATATCTCTGTAGTACAGCTAGTCGGTCGTGATTATCGAGGGTGGTTCCTCTTTCACCATTCCCGACGATGCCTCTGTCGTGCAACCCCTCAAGTGTGGGACCCTCGAGGGTGATTCCTCTAGGTCCACCTTGACGGATACATCATTCGGAATCCAACGAGGGTGATACCTCCGATTCCCCCCGATGTTACAACCACACAGTTACTTGACCATATTACTTGGATCTTTGATGAATAGATGTTAGGCGGGTGGATTCCCGCGTCGATGTGTCAATGGCTTAAATAAAATTATAATGGATTCCCGCGTCGAATTATGGGTACTCGACGTCGCGGTATCAGCCGAAGCTCTTCACACGTGAGCGATGGAGCGGCGCGCACCCGAGTGGTCCCAAGATGCATCGCTCTTGTATTAAGGGGTGCTAGGACTGACATCGGCCGCCCACGCATTGTTAAGGAGCGCGGAGGGCAAGTGGGCCCATGAACCCTTTGTGCTTAGGAGTTAGACCGGCGGGCTGGCCTCTCTGTTGAGCTTAGGTGGGGTTGCGACGTGTCGATATTCCGAGGCTGGGCATTACCTAGAAAAGTGTGCCCGGCCAGAGTGTTATCAGGCATGACGGGAAACTTGGTGCACCCTTGTAGGGATGAAAATTAATTAATCCGATAGCCCTGTCCACGGTTACAGGATGACTTGGAGTTGTACCCTGATCTTATACAACTACAATTGTTACTTAACTGGAATTGTTGCCCTCGGAGTGCTTCCTCGTAGGGAGTCAAGGGAGGATCTCTGGGCATGACCTCATATTAATATTGCTGCAACAATATGATTATTATTTGTGTTACCTTGCTCTACTCTCGCCTATTGCTGCAAGACTCCTGAAGATGCTAGTGTTCGATAGGACTAGGCCTTCTCTCTCTATTCTCGCATTGCTACAGTCAGTCCACATATAAATCCCCCTTTCTTTGATACTGTTGCATACTTAGCATAGTTCTGATGTAAGACTTGCCGGTACTTTGGATGAGTACTCACTGTTGCTTTCCTCCCCCTTTGCCCCCTTGATCTGTTGTTGCGACCAGATGATGGAGCCCAGGAGATGAAGTTTTCCTGTCGATGCCTCCCACCCCGATGGTGATTTCTTCGTGGAGGCTGCTGAAGACCAGGAGTAGTTTAGGAGGTTCCCAGGCAAGAGGCCTCGCCTCGTTCGATCGTGTTTCTTTTGTGCTAGCCTTCTCTAAGGCACCTCATGTTTAATGTATGTACTCAGATATTTGTTGCTTCCGCTGACTCGTGTGTTTATCGAGCTTCGGTATTCTAGCCCTTGAGGACCCTGGCTTGTAATATGAAGCTTGTATGTTTTATTTGTGTCTAGAGTTGTGTTGTGATATCTTCCCATGAGTCCTTGAGTTTGATCGTATGCATTTGCGTGTATGATTCGCGTACGATTAAATCGAGGGCGTCACATTGCCCTTGCAGTGGTAGTACCGCCCAGCATAGAGCGATACTTCCACTCAACATGGAAAAAGTGACTGTAGAAGCGAGAGAAAATATTTAAGTGGAAGTGTGAACAACACAGGAGGGCAGCAGTACCGCTCGAGCGGTACTGCCTCTCCCCAGAGTCGTACTTCTGCTTGAAAAAAAAGCCCCTTAGGATGCCAGAAGAAAAGAATAAGAAGAAGAGAGGACGATAGGGGATGCTGGCAGTACCGCTCTGCCCTAGCCGTACTTCCGCTTGATTGAGGAAACCTGCCCACAACTGCCATAACTTTCACATACGAGCTCCGAATTGAGAAAACTCAAGCTTGTTGGATTCAGGACGACAAGAGCTATCCAACAGCTAGAAGAGTCAGTTATGAAAATGTCAATGATATAGAGATGTGAAACCTCTATGAATGAAGAACCAACACAACTTCCAACATCAAAAACATCATAGAAAATGCATATGAACTGCGATTTTGATGAACTCGAGCTTGTCATAAAGATGGCCATAAGCTCTAATACTCACAAAGAGAACCACCAAACAAGAACCAAGAAAGATGATGCAAGGATGCAAATGGTTTGAGCTCTCAGCGAATGATACGATGAAGCTACTCACTTGAGAGCCCCCCTTGATAGTACGACAATCTATCCTAAAATATAAAAACCTATCAAGGGCAAACCTATACCTTGCACATAGTCCACTTGAGCTAGAATATGACGATCTTGACTTCCTCAAGATGGACCACTTTCTTGATTGTGTTGGATTGATGAATACTAGTTGATTGCTCCCCCGTAGTCACTATGGGTGAGCCACTTTTCAGCACATCTTCACAAGTCCATTGCCACCACAATGGACGACAAGCTTAGGGCATGATATCTTCGTGATGCTCCACTTGAACTTACACAGCGCAAACTTGATGACGATCACCTCTTGACATCATCCTCCATGGGTTGAATGAGATCTTCCTATTGACACAAGCCCATGGAAACACACCTAACCTACATAAATCTCTCACGAAGACCATGGGTTAGTACACAAAAGCGTAATGGACAATGCTTACCATACCATGGGATCACTTGATCCCTCTCGGTACTTCTTGTACGCTTTGTGTGTTGATCAACTTGGTTTACGTTTTGACTTAGTCTTGATCAACCTTGTGTATTTATGACCAATATTGGGATAATACCTTGAATACCACCTTGGTTATCCTATAAACTCCTTGAAACCAACAGATGGACTTCAAGAAGTGACTATGGACGAATTCTACAAATATAACTTAAGGCAACCATTAGTACATAGGGATTGTCACAAATTACCAAAACCGCCTTTGGAGAAATTTGCTCCAACTCTTGGCGTGCCGTAATTTTGTGGACATCCAGTGCCAATACAGGGTCTTGGCTGGCTAATAGAAGAATAAGGACTCCCTGGTTGACCTCGTCGTGCCCATCATCGACGCCTACTACAAAGGAAAGAAGGATGTCTACAAGAAGAACAAGGTGCCTGGCACCAACTTGCGTCCAACACCAAGGACACATACGTAAGCTACACGATGTGCATGCGGATCATTCACATGAGGAAGTGACTATATCATGCGCCAACCGACACCCCTCGTCATCAGACGTATATATGAATTGACAATCGTTACTACTAGATTAGTATCCATGTACTTGTTAATCTAGGTGTGTAAATGTTATTTGTAGTCAGTCATGTAATTGGATGTTTATTTTGGTTATGCAGTCATGTTGTTATTCCTTAGACAGAGCATAGATGTTATGCAGACAAAGCAAAACACATTCCTTACGATTAAACAAAGGAACACGTTGGTGATGATTTCAACCATCACACACAATTGGGTGCTGATGCATCTCCAACGTATCTATAATTTTTTATTGTTCCATGCTATAATATTATCATTCTAGGATTCTTTTTAGGCATTTACTTACTGTTTGATATTATTTTTGGACACTAACATATTCATATATCTCCAATGTATCTATATTTTTTTAATGTTCCATGCTATAGTATTATCATTCTATGATACGTTTTAAGCATTTATTTGTTGATTCATATTATTTTTGAGCACTAACCTATAAACCTAGTGTCAAGTGCCAGTTGTTGTTTTCTGCATTTTTTTGGCTTTTCATGTTTATAGCATCAAACGAAGTCCAAATAACACGAAATTGTTTATGATTTTTGACGAAAAGAAGACCTAGAAACTTTGGAAGAAGGTCGAGCGCCACACAAGGGCCCCACAAACCAACAGGGCGCGCCTTGGGGGGTGGTCGCGCCCTGTTAGCTTGTGGGATACCCCGACCTTGTTCTTTGGCTTATAAATCCTCATATATTCTGAAAACCCTAGGGGTGCTTCCGAAACACTTTGTCTGCGCCGCAAGTCTCTGTTCCGCCGTGTGCCCATCTGGTGCCCTCTTCCAGTGCCCTATGGGAGGGGGGGTCGATCATGGAGGGCCTCTACATCAACCGTGATGCTCCCATGATGATGTGTGAGTAGTCTATCAGAGACCTACGGGTGTGTGGCTACTATCTAGATGGCTCTCTCCCCCTATGTTCTTCAATACAAATTCATTGCATCTTCACGATGATCTATTCGATGTAATCACTTTGTGCAGTGCGTTTGTTGGGATCGAATGAATTGTGGGTTTATATTCAGATTATTCATGATAAAAGATTTGAGTCTTCTCTGAATTATATAATTATTATTTGCATGATTATTATAGCTTCATAAATCTCCTAATCTATTGATTTGGTTTGTCCAACTAGATTGATCTATCTTTAGTGGGAGGTGTGCATTGTAGTGGGTTCAATATCGCGGTGTTCTATATCCTAGTGATAGAAAGGGAAAACACACGTCTTTGTATTGTTTCCACTAAGGATAAAACAATGGGGTTGATTCATATTAATTGGATTTACTTTGTCTATATCATGTCATTGTTCCCCAAGCATTACTATGATTCACTTAATACTCTAGATGCATCCTGGATAGCAGTTGATGGGTGGAGTAATAGTAGTAGATGCAGACAGGAGTCGGTCTACTTGCTCATGGACGTGATGCCTGTATAAACATTATCATTGATGTTAATAAATATTGCATAACTATGCACTTTTCTGTTAATTTCCCAATAGTAATTTGTTTTGCCTTCTTCGAGAGAGATGCCACAAGAGAACACTATGGCCCCCGAGTCTATTAACTCATAAATTTAAAAATGCTATTATCTACTTGGTGAATTTATTATTTGCATTTAATATATTTAAACAATCTATCTACACTACTTATCTTCATGCAAGTAACAAGTTCAAGGGGCTTGACAACCCTGTTGCCCACGGTGGGTGCAATTGTTTGCTCTTTTGTGTGTAGGCGCGAAAGAAGAGAATTGCGTGGTCCTCCTATTGGTTCGATAACCTTGGTTCTTAGTCAGGGAAATACTTTTCTCTATTGTGCTACATCATCCATTCGTCTTCGCAAAAAAACAACGCAGATCATAAGTATCAGGAAGGATTTTTCGAGTCGTTGCTATCAAGTACCTTCTCACAAATTATCATTCACATGTTCTTTTTTTATTTTTTTATTATATTTTAATTTCTATAAAAATAAAAAATAAAAAATTATTTACCTTTGCTAGTTTGCTTGTTTGCTTGCTTTACTTGCTAGTTCACTTGTCCTCCTTGCTACTTTGCTTGCTCGGTCAGCATGCCTCAAGATAGATTCTATAATATATCCTATTAAAAAAGGATGACCAAAATCAAAAGCTCCATGAAAAATTGTATGAATACTCAACATGAGCATAATAAATTATTTTCTACTAAAATCAAGGAACACACAAATTTGTTCGAAACCATTTGTAAGCATCTTGATGAAGTCAATAGAGAAGTATCTAATCCTCAATCACAATTTGCGCAAAATAAAGGGTTGATAGGAAAGATATCTGATAAGCAAACCACTCTAGTAAATAAGATGGCCGCTAAACCGGAATCTTTCTCTGTTGGTAATCATGATGAAGATCTTAAAATTATTGGCACTTACCCCATTGAATATTTGTTTACTAATCTCAAATAGATGATAAAGGGACTAGAGATGAGTTAACTTTAGCTAGATGGTGTCCCAATTGCTTGGAGGGTGATAATTAGGATGCTAAAACTGAAAAAGGTGGGTTTGGAGAGGTCAAAACTTTAAATAGTGACGTGCCCACTATCTTGGATCACAATGACTTTAATTATGAAACTTTCTCTTTAGTAGAATGTATTTCCTTGTTGCAATCCATCATTAGCTCACCTAATGCTTATGAACAAAACAAAACTTTTACTAAACATATAGTAGAAGCGATGGTGAGAGCCTATGATGAGAATTGAGCTAGAAGTTGCTACTTCTCAAACAACAGCGCCAAAAATTGACACGTTTACGGAGACTTCCCTGCATCGGTTTTTCCCTTGAAGAGGAAAGGGTGATGCAACATAGGAGCCGTAAGTATTTACCTCAGTTTGAGAACCAAGGTATCAATCCAGTAGGAGAATCTCGTCAAGTCGAGAGTACCTGCGCAAACACAAACGAGCTTGCACCTAATGCTATATAAAGGGGTTGTCAATCCCTTCAAGATTGATTGCAAAGTGAGATCTGAAGGCGGAAAGTGCAACAAAGTACAAGATTAAGGCAGCAAATATGATGTGGAGTAGACCCCGGGCCAAAGTGTTCACTAGAGGCTTCTCTCAAAATAGTAAATATTACGGTGGGTGAACAAATTACTGTCGAGCAATTGATAGAACCGCGCAAAGTCATGACGATATCTAAGGCAATGATCATACATATAGGCATAATGTCCGAGACAAGTAGACCGATACTTTCTGCATCTACTACTATTACTCCACACATCGACCGCTATCCAGCATGCATCTAGTGTATTGAGTTCATGACGTACAGAGTAACGCCTTAAGCAAGATGACATGATGTAGAGGGATAATCTCAAACCAATGATTAAAACCCCATCTTTTTACCCTTGATGGCAACAACAGGATGCGTGCCTCGCTACCCTTTCTGTCAATGGTGAGGTCACCGCACGGTATGAACCCAAAACCAAGCACTTCTCCCATTGCAAGAATCATAGATCAAGCTGGCCAAACAAAACCCACAACTCGAAGAGAATTAGAAGCATATAAGAGATCAGAAGAAACTCAAATAAGATTCATAGATAATCTGATCATAAATCCACAATTCATCGGATCTCGATAAACACACCGGAAAAGAAGATTACATCGGATAGATCTCCATGAAGACCATGGAGAACTCTGTATTGAAGATCCAAGAGAGAGGAGAAGCCATCTAGCTACTAGATATGGACCCGTAGGTCTATGGTGAACTACTCACGCATCATCGGAGAGGTCATGGTGTTGATGAAGAAGCCATCCGTATCCGAATCCCCCTCCGACAGGGCACCAGAATGTGCCCCAGATGGGATCTTGCAGAGACAGAAGCTTGCGGCGGCAGAAAATTACTTTCGATGATCTCCTGATTTTTCTAGAATTTTTGGGATTATATAGGCGAAAGACCTAGGGCAGAGGTGGCCCAGGGAGCCCACAAACCAGGGAGGCACGGGCCCCTCTGACCGCGGCTAGGGGGCTTGTGGGGTCCCTGGTGGCCCCCTGCCCTGGTTCTCAGGCTCCCCGATCTTCTTCTGTTTCCGAAAAAATCTTTTTGGAAGTTTCGTTCCGTTTGGACTCCGTTTAAAATGCTCCTCTGGAAAGGGTCAAAAACACGGAAAAAACAGGAACAAGCACTTGGCACTGAGTAAATAAGTTAGTCCCAAAAAGATATAAAAGGCATGCAAAACATCCAAAGTTTGACAAGATAATAACACGAAACCATCAAAAATTATAGATACGTTGGAGACGTATCAGAAGTCTCTATTCCTAGAAAGTTGAATGATGAGTGGGAACCTACTATTAAAATTAAGCTCGAGGATTATGAACGCAATGCTTTGTGTGACCTAGGTGCTAGTGTCTCAATTATACCCAAATCTTTATGTGATCTACTTGGTCTCACTGATATGCAAGAGTGTTGCCATAATTTACATCCTGCGGACTCTACTATCAAGATATTTAAAGCACAACTTCTCCCTAGGTACGTTTGGAAATTAATAACAACATATACTTCATTAGACTAATGATTCTACCAAGTATATTTCAGGAAAAGTTCAATGAATGGATTGCCAAAGAATTATGAGGAGATCCCGAAGATGCAAGGAACTTCTCTTGTCAACAAGCATCAAGACTCTACATTTTTATTTTATGTGAGAAATGACAATTGAGTCCATAGGAAAGCCAATACTATTAAAAGGGGATGAGGTATCTGTGATGAACTGGTTGCTCAAGTGCTTCGAGTTAGCCACCAAAAACCCTCATGAAATTCTCCCACAAATATTCTATCCAAAACATAACACTCAAATTCAGTGCCACCAACATTTCCAAAATCGGCCCTACCAAGTTTTAGCCTAGACACAATTGAGAGCCAACCCAACCATCTTAGTAATACCAAGTTTGATTTCAGTCCAGCAGAAAAATAGTGACCAACTCTGGTAGCCATTTGCTGAAAATTGGAATTGCCGATTTTTGCAAATTAGTGCCATCGAGTTTGGGTAATTTCCTAGGCCATCCAAATCAGACCCACCGAGATTTATATACCAGTATCATCAAAACACCGAAAGTTGCCACATTTTGCACTAGTCGGTGCAACCGAGTTTTTGCTTCGGTTCACTAGGTTGGGCAATAATTTTGTAACGGTTGGGTTTTTGGAGATGCCTATATATACCCCTCCACCTACCTCTCATTTGGAGAGGAAGCACTCAGAACAGACCAACACTTTCCCTATCTATTTTGTGAGAGAGAACCACCTACTCATGTGTTGAGATCAAGATATTCCACTCCATGATTTCTAGCCTCCCCAAGTTGCTTTAAACCCAATCAATCTCTTATATCCAAGCCAAATTGGTGAGAGAGTCAGTAAGTATTGAGGAGACTATCTTTGAAGCACAAGATCAAGGAGTTCATCATACTTACCACATCTATTACCTTTTGGATTGTGGTGTCTCCTAGATTGGTTAGGTGTCGCCTCGGAGCTAGCCTCCGACTTCGTGCGGAGTTGAACCAAGACGTATGTAAGGGAAAGGAGATCGCCTGCTTTGTGACAATATACCCCAAATGAGGCCAGTCCTTAGTGGATGCAAACCATCATGTAATAGAGAAGGTTGCTTCTCCATGGAACCTTCGTGGGAGGAGCCCTGCATGGAATCTTGCAGTCGTTACCCTCCGTGGGTTGATGTCTCCATCAACGTGGATGTACGATAGCACCACCTATCGGAACCACGCCAAACATATTCGTGTCATCTTTGCGTTTGATCTTCCTATCCCTACCTTCTACTTACATGTGCATGTATGTACTTTCCGCTTCTATACTCTTAGACTTACATGTGTAGGGTGTGCTAGTCTTGGTATAATTGCTAAAACCTGCCAACTATTAAAACCGGGAAAAGGCTAAGTTTTTATTTGCTCAAGTAGTCTAATCACCCCACCTAGACATACTTCGAATCCTACAAGTGATATTAGAGCATTGGTGTGCATTGCATTGGTTTAACAACCTAGGAGAGTATGGCATCTATTGATGATAATTATCATTGTAGAGGTTCATATTTTGATGGTACAAACTTTGCTAGTTGGAATCACAAAATGAAAATTCATATTCTTGGTCATAACCCCGCCGTTTTGGTTGGTGCTCATGTTGGATTGCAAGGTGGATTCTTTGGTGATGGAAAGGAACTGGATCATGAAGCAACTGCAGAAACATTGATGTTGTTGCAATACAATGCTCAAGCATGCGACATTCTATTTAACTCATATGCACCGAATAGTTCAACAAGACTAGTCTTCTTGAGAATGCAAAGGAAATTTGGGGTACTTTGGTTAATATGCACGAAGGTACCGAATATGTGAGGGAATTTAAGTTGGATGTGGTGCAAAGTCAACTTGACAAGTTCAAGATGAAGGATGGTGAAGGAGTCGTTGAAATGTACTCTAGGCTCGCTCTCATCATGAATGAGATTTCCGTTTTAGGAAGCGGAGAGATGACCGACAAATTCATCATCAAGCAGATCCTTAGATGGAAATTAAGATACCGTGTGCATATTAATCCAAATGATGCCAAACTACAAAGATGTCAAGCCTACGGGAGTCATTGGAAGGATTGTTGCTCTTGAAATGTCACTCAAAGACAAAGAATAGTATCATAACAAGTTAAGCAGTGCATACAAAGCTTAAAGAGACAAACTTTTTACCAATTAAGAGATAAGCCTCATGGTCAAGAAATTCAACAAATTCTACAACACCATAGGAAAAGAGACAATCTCCAACTCAAGATATGAAGAGAAGCGTTCATCTAGTCGTGGTTGGAATTGTTATAATTGTGTAAGGCCGGGACACTACTCCAATGAGCGAACGGACCCCACAAAATAAGAGAAGAGACACATAGAAGAAGAAGCTCAAGATATCAGTCACCTCGAAGAGAGAGGAGGAGTAGAGAAGATCGTTATGAATGAAGACCCTCCCAGAGAAGCAAGGACTCGGAAAAGAAGGACAAGTACACCAAGATCTACTCAAGAAGAACACATCAAACTCATGTCGGTGAATGGGTATCCGGCTCCTAATCAGACAACCAATCTGAGAGAAGCTAGCACTCCAATTCTAACCATAGTCAAGATGAAGGTGTTGCCGGATAAGCACTTGTTTCCTCCAACTACTATGACATATTTGATTCACCAAATGAAGGATTTGGAAGTTGCTTCTTGGCTAAAGTCCCCAAGGTATCACACCCCGAATACTTTGAGTTTAATAGTGATGAGGATTACTTACTAGGAGATGATGACTTGCTCTTTGATAAAACTAGCGATGTCAATGGAAATGAACTTGATAATAATCATGCTAATCAAGATAAGTCGTGTGATGATAATAAGAAGGAGATTGAGCGTCTAACTAAACAACTTAACACTCTTAAGTTAGCTCATGAATCTACTCAACAAGATCATAGAGAGATTCTAAGAACTCATGAGAAATTGTGCTTTGACAAGCTAAATTTAGATCAAGAACATGAGTTTCTTAAAGCTATCAATGACGATCTTCGAAAGAAGAGTTCTTCTTATCTAGCCAAAAGATTACTCTTGTCTACCTTAATTACACGAGTTAAATATAAGAAAACTAGTAAAAAAGGAAAGAAAGGTTCTTCATATAGTACGAACAATACAAATGCTAAATCAAATGATGTTGCTTCTAGTAGTTCTACTAATTCACTAATGATTATGTTAGCCAAGTTACACTTGAGACAGAAAATGATTTACTAAAAGGAATTATAGAAAAAGGTGTCTACAAGAGTCTTGTCAGAAGTAAGAAATTCCAGGAGATTGTATGCAAGCAAGGATGGCATCGGAAAAACCAAGGCATTGGCTACTTAAATGACAATGGAGTTGAATGGGAAGAAGGTCAATACTCCAAGATGAAGTTTGTTCCCCAAAAGGAGAAGTATGGTCGTACTCACCCCAAGGGAATAAATGCTCAAGATGACCTTCCACCACAAGATCACAAGCTCAAGGGAAACGACAAAATTCAAGAAGACATTGACTCATTTGAAGAAGAATCTCAAGCCATGGTCAAGTAGGTTCCCAAGTCCACCACTAGGTCTACTTCATAAAGTGCTAACTAAACTCCAAGGATCCCCATCAAGTTGTTGTGGGTCCCCAAGAAAAAGAACTAGAGAAGTTCTTGATGGTTGACTCTGACGACAAAATTCACTCACATTCATTCTTTGCAAGAACGAGTCGCAATCAACTACAACCTTATGCAATAGTTCAAGGAGTCACCATTACCTCATACGTAAGCAATAAGCAAGGTACTTAATGCATCAATGGACATCATATTACATGTTATTCACTCCATGTCCATAGGTCACCTTGTATTTGTTTCTTGCGTGGGTCTAACTCATGTAGGGGAGAAGAGTGCAAAACAACAAGGATTGCTCCCAACTCAAGATGATCGTCATCAACTATCAGCATCCACTACTACATGACCTACATGAAGTCTTCAACGACAAACCTAAGGATAGATTATCCCTCTTGGGGGGATGTTACGTCAAGGGGGAGCTTTATGCAAAGACTTGAGTCAAAGCATCTCAAAATGTGTGAACACATTAAAGAGCTTTATGTAAAAGTAGCTACCTCACTTGTGCTTAAACGATGAGTAGGACCTATGATCAAGTCTTCTTACTTGGCTCCTAAGTCAATATACTCATATACTGATGACTTTGTCATCGCGAAAGTGCTTAGTAGATACTAGAGTGGTTGTTGCATGTTTGTCATGTTTTATTTCACATCTTATTGTGTGAGCATGTTGGTATGCATATTTTTACTCATCCAAGGAAATCCAATTGTGATTATTTGGCTTTCATTCTCTTTGGCCAATTAGATATACGAGAATGCCTAAGTACCCCCACTATCTATCTATGTTTTCTTGTGTCAAATTCTATTCACGCGTCATCACAAAATTTGACCAAGCACTTTTTGGACCCTTTGTGTGAGGAGCACTCAGAGTTCCGTTTCGACAAGGGCTGACTTCCAAAACATACCACATGCCGCTCGGTCTAACCAACTCTCAAAACTCGGTCACACCAAAGCACTATGGTTGATCTAGGTTCTCATTCTTGGTAGAACCGATCCTAAAATCTTGACGTCAACGAGTTTATCTGCCCTTAGAAAGTGAAGCATCTTGGTGGAACCGAAATTTTTGAATAGGTGTCATTGACAACAATAGGGTATATGTATACCGTGGACCCGAACTTTGAAATCTATCCTCAAACATCGTCCCCACATCCCACTACTGTGGCCGCTCGTGTCCGCAAAAGATCTACCTTGTCTCCCGTGCGCCCTCGCCACCAGAGTCTGCGGCCGTTAATGGATCGTCCTCTCCGTTATCGTTGTAGCAAAATCTTCACCGAGTTATGGTAAGATTTCAATCCCTTAGGCACTCTAAATTCTAACTCTTGTGCATTATATTGAGTTCCACCTCTTGCCACTGTTTGCAACGCATCTATCCATGAGAAAATTTTGTAAGATTAGGTGAACGAAAGATTTTAGTTTTAGGTTTCCGTCGTATGCATCTCAGAGTCACCGAGTGAAAACGAATTGGTGTCATTGATTCGGGTTTTACGGTTTTGAGAACATTGTCGATGATACCGAATAACCTTTTTCGCTGAAACCGAAAACATGACCAAGTTTCTGTTAAGGATAATATTTGTCTCGGATGCTCCGAAAATTGAAACTCAATGGAACCGAAACCCTTAGAGTAGAAATATGAAACTAAGATTTTTATGTTCATTTTTTGCAAAAAATAGTTGTGTTTTGTTATGATCATCTATTCCACTCCTCTATATCCATTCATAGGGACAGTTTGATAGTGCAACATGTATGATTCAGAGGATAGTGAGAATAACTTCACAGAGCACAACTCTCATTTTGATCCAGGCACTAGCTCTGATGCTAGTTCTTTAGACCCTAGCACCCCCATCTCACATGACTTGCCAAAGGCAGCCACCAGGGCCAGGAGGAAGCTAAAATGAGATGAGGAGGATGCAGATTTCATTCCTCGGGAGAATACCTCCAAAAGGAATACTATAAGAAAGGAGTATGCCAGCATAGATGCAATGAGTGCTCATGAATCTGCCAAAGGAGGAGAAAAAACTCTAGAGGCTCGTACTTCCTCCAATCAGGCCAAATCTTCGGCTAAGAAGTCCAGGAAGAAAAGGTAGAGACAAGATTTGTTAAAGCAGTTGTGCACCCTTCTACTCCAGAATATCCTCATGAGTATGAGGAAGCAGAAGAGGAGGTTCCTACTGCTAACCCACCTCCTTCCAAGCAAAGAAAGCTAAAGAATGATGCCATGCCAAGCAAGCCAACTTCAAAAGCTAAACCATCTAGTCCCAAGGCTAAGCCGAAAGAAACTAAGTTTGTAGCCTCCAAGCCAAAGAGGACTACCAAAGACATATCATGAGCTAAAAAGAACAAGGGTTCTGCCTCTAGGCATGCTACTGAAGAAGAAGTAGAAATTGCAGTTTTAAGGAAGCCGAGACCAGTTGAAGAGGAAATGAAGAAGAGGAAGGATCAAGGGCTCATAAAATGGAGGAATGTTGATCCCTACGCTATCAAGAGAAGTACAATTGTTGATGCTTGCTTCCACACTAAGGATCAACAGGATTTCTATGAGACTATCTTGTTAGACAAGATTCCACCTAATAGTCGCATGAGATATGTTGATTGGAAGTTCATCAAGGAGTATTAAGACTACTTCTCTCATGTACAAGAGAACTTTAGGGCCATTAACATTGAGTCCTTTGCTGGCAGATAGATGAGAGCTTGGAATGATGAGATGGTCATGCAATTATATTCCACAACTCATTTCTATCCACATGGGAAGATAACTTGGATGACCGAAGGCACCATGTACCAGTATTCTATTCATGAGTGGACCACCATCTTAGGAGCCCCAAAGGTGTAGTATGGAGATCTTTGTATGTATGATGAGCATAAGATGAATCACCACTCCATGGCCAATATGTATAATCCAATTCCCAAGGATTATTTGAAGTCACACAAGTTAGGCTTTGTCTAGTTCATGCAAGTAGGACTACACACCACCAACGCCATTACGAGGTACACCATGATGCCTAAATCAGGTGATGACAAGATGATGAGGGGTTATTCCATCAATATGCTACATCATGTGGACGACCACACCAGGATAAGGGTGATGGATCTCATTGTGGAGACCACGAAGCACACTGCTGTTGACCAGAAAAGATCATGTGGATATGATCCATACATTCAAATGCTTATAATTCCAAAGTTCAAAAGGGCCAACAACTGCTTGATAGACAAAACTTTCCCCTACAGCCAGAGTTTGAGGATAATGTCGTGGTGATGGAACCCAGTCACTTCAGCGACAACACATGCTGAGGTAGAGGCTGAGGCCCAGGAAGAGGCCATGAGATCCACTAGTGCTCCAGTGCTTAAGACGAAGAGAGACCAAATGGCATATCTCATCAGCACCATCCAAGGGATGGAAAAGACATCAATGATATTATATTGAATCAAAAGATCCTTGAAAGGATAGTGAAGACAAAGTTTCTTGACCTAGATGTCAAGGTGACTTAGCTGACCACCATGGTCAACCAGTTGAAGCAGGAGGTAGATGTAGTGCCTGCACATATCTCTAGTGATGATGATGACAGTCCTCCTCTCTAGACTCACACTTAGTTCGAGACATAGGCCAGAACTTCTATCGTGCCAATTAGAAAGATGAGACCATCCTCATGAGGACTGCATCAATTCCATCAGCTACCTCAGCACCTCTAGTGTCCAAAGCACCACCTTAGAGGACATAAACTGAACCATTGGGGACGTTGTTCTTTCGACTCCTTCCATGTCCATTAGAGGAGACCATGCCCAGAGTGACGCTTAGCTCTATACTTTTGAGCTTTTTGGTAACTTGTTGCCAAAGGGGGAGAAGTGTATATATCATAGGTCTTCGAGAGAGGGTATTGCATTTTGGTTGCTCACTTTGTTTAAAAAATGGTTTATTTTTTCTTGTCTTAAACTTTTTGTGTTTCATCATACACTTTATGATTGTTGATACTATTTCCTATATCCTTGTGATGTTTATATGATGACCATTCACTCATGTTTAGTGTTGTGTGCATTGTAATCCATTCATATCATTTATTCGCACCACCAAGATGTATGTGACATGGAAGAGTACGCCATGATCATAATTGATTGCGCATTTCCATTCAAACAGAAAAATTGAAATAATGCACAAATTTAGAGGGAGCTCTTGCTTATCACATACTTCTCAAAGCAACGATGCTTTTCATTGTTTTTATCCCTATCGAAGCTTTGATCTATATGTTGTCATCAATTACCAAAAAGGGGGAGATGGAAAGCACAACTTCTCCCTAGGTGGGTTTGGTAATTAATAACAACATATACTTCATTGGACTAATGATTTTACCAAGCATATTTTGGAAGAATTTCAATGAATGGATTTGCAAAGGATTATGAGGAGATCCCCTAGATGCAAGGAACATCTATTGTCAACAAGCTTCAAGACTCTACATTTGGCTTTTATGTGAGAAATCGAAATTAAGTCCATAGGAAATCCAATACTATTAGAAGGGGATGAGGTATCTATGGTGATCTAGTTTCTCAAGTGCTTAGAGTTAGCCACAAAAAACCCTCATGAAATTCTCCCACAAATATTTTTTCCAAATCCTAACACTCAAATTCGGTGTCACCAATGTTTCCAAAATTGGCCCTACCGAGCTTTACCTTAGATAGAATCCAGAGCCAACCCTACCATCTCGGTGCTACCAAGTTTGATTTAAGTGCAACCAAAAAACAAAGACAAGCTCTGTGGTAGCCATTTGCTAAATCGATATTTCCCATTTTTGCAAATCGGTGCCACCAAATTATGGTAACTACCTAGGCTAGCTAAATCAGACCCATCTAGATTTTTCTATCGGTCTCACCGAAACACCAAAAGTTGCCACATTTTTCACTAGTCGGTGCAACCAAGTTTTTGCTTCGATTTCACAGATTTGGGCAATAATGTTGTAATGGTTGGATTTTTTGAGATGACTATATATACCCCTCCAGATACCTCTCATTCGGAGAGGAAGCGCTCAGAACAAACCAACACTTGCCCCATCTATTTTCTAAGAGAGAACCACCTAATCGTGTGTTGAGATCAAGATATTCCACTCCAACCATATGGATCTTGATTACTAGCCTCCCCAAGTTGCTTTCCACCCAATCAATCTCTTATACCAAAGCCAAATTCGTGAGAGAGTGATTTAGTGTTGAGGAGACTATCTTTGAAGCACAAGAGTAAGGAGTTCACCATACTTATGACATTTATTACCTTTTGGAGAATGGTGTCTCCTAGATTGGTTAGGTGTCGCGTGGGAGCCTCCGACTTCATGTGGAATTGAACCAAGAAGTTTGTAAGGCCAAGGAGATCACCTGCTTCATGAAGATCTACCCCGCGTGAGGCCAGTCCTTCATGGATGCAAGCCATGATTCAATAGATAAGCTTGCTTCTCTGTGGACCCTATGTTGGTGGAGCCCTCGGTGGACTTTCACCGCCATTACCCTCCAAGGGTTGAAATGTCCATCAACGTGGACGTACGATAACACCACCTGTCGGAACCATGCCAAAAATCTTTGTGTCATCTTTGCGTTTGATCTTCATATCTCTACCCTCTACTCACATGTGCATGTATTTACTTTCTGCTGCTATAGTCTTAGACTTCCGTGTGTAGGGTGTGCTTGACTTGGTATAATTTATAAAACTTGTCAACTATTAAAATTGGGAAAAGGCTAAGTTTTTGTTTGCTCAATTACTATAATCACCCCTCTAGACATACTTTGGATCCTACAGAAACCTTTGGGAATAATAAATGATGTTCTCATAATTTCTAATAAAATTATGTGCATGTATATTTCGTAGTTCTTGATATCTAATGAGACCCATCTTGTCCAATAATACTGGGGAGACCTTTCCTACGAACTACCGAAGCAATAATTGATATGAAAGAGGGAAACATAAGGTTCCAATTCCCATTAAAGTAAGGGATGGAACACTTACCTAGAAATAGAATGAAACCACCTTATTAATGTATCGTTGGGGATACTTATGGGTGGACTGTCAAAGATGACAACTCTTGATCATGTGCATTATGCCTAGCTCGAGGCGTAAAACAATAACGCTAATTGGGAGGCAACCCAATAGTTATCTTATTTTTATTATTCTACTTTATGGTTGTGTGTGATAAAACGATTATTTCTACTTTAATGAGTGTGTTTTATGTTTAAATTAGTGTTTGTGTCAAGTAAAGCCTTTGGGATGATTTTAATGGTAAGTAGAATTGATACGGTGCAAAAACATAAACTTTTGTGTCCAGTGCAGAATTTCTATGATTCTACTGGAATGTCTTTTTGATGTGAATTTTTTAGATAGTATTTTTGTACAAATTTCTCACATTGTCCTAACTTTTTGGAATTTATGAGTTACAGAAGTAGAGTGTCTTTGTTGATCACTGTAGACTGTTCTGTTTTTGCTTGCATAGTTTTCTTGTTTTGATGACACCATGTATTATATCGGGGGGTATAAGTCTTGGGGAAGTTAGAATACAATACCTTATCATATAATAAAATATGAATCAATTTATAACAAAACCTAATGTTTGTGGTTCGCCTATCCTACTAATGGATGTCACGAGTTTTCTATTAAGTTTTGTGTGCTGTAGTTTTCAAGTTTTGGGGGTTATCACGATGGATGAAGGAATAAGGAGCGGAGAGAGCCTAATCTTGGGGATGCCCAAGGCACCCTAAGGAAATAGTCTAGGAAGACTCAAGCATCTAAGCTTGGGGATGCCCCGAAAGGCATCCCCTCTTTCGTCTCAATCCATGGGTATGTCACTTGGAGCTATATTTGTATTCATCACATGATATGAGTATTGCTTGGAGCATAATTTGTTGGAAATATGCCCTAGAGGAAATCATAAATAGTTATTATTATATTTCCTCTTTAAAGATAATCATTTATTATCCATGCTATAATTGTATTGAATGAAAACATAGATACATGTGTGGATACATAGGAAAAACAATGTCCCTCGCAAGCCTCTAGTTGGCTAGCCAGTTGATCAAGGATAGTCAAGGTTTTATGGCTATGTGCAAGTGTTGTCACTTGATAACTGGATCACATCATTAGGAGAATCATCTGATTGACTAGACCCAAACTATGAACGTAGCATATTGATCGTGTCGATTTATTGCTATTGTTTTCTCCGTGTTAACTATTTGTTCCTATGAACATGAGATCATATAACTCACTGGCACCGGAGGAATACCTTATGTGCATCAAATGTCACAACGTATGGATGACTATAAAGGTGCTCTATAGGTATCTCCGAAGATGTCCGTTGAGTTAGTATGGATAAGGACTGGGATTTGTCACTCCGTGTGACGGAGAGGTATCTCGGGGCCCACTCGGTAATACAACATCACACACAAGCCTTGCAAGAAATGTGACTAAGTGTAAGTCACGGGATCTTGTATTACGGAACGAGTAAATAGAGTTGCCGGTAAAGAGATTGAAATAGGTATGCGGATACCGACGATCAAATCTCGGGCAAGTAACATACCGAAGGACAAAGGGAATGACATACGGGATTATATGAGTCCTTGACACTGAGGTTCAACCGATAAGATCTTCGAAGAATATGTAGGATCCAATATGGGTATCCAGGTCCCGCTACTGGATATTGACCGAGGAGTACCTCGGGGCATGTCTACATAGATCTCGAATCCTTAGGGTCTACACACTTAAGGTTCGATGATGTTTTAGTATAGTTGAGTTATATGTGTGGTTACCGAATTTTGTTCGGAGTCCTGGATGAGATCACGAACGTCACGAGAGTTTCCGGATGGTCCGGAAACGAAGATTGATATATAGGATGGTTTCATTTGGTTGCCAGAATGTTTTCGGGCATTACCGGCATTGTACCCGGAGTGACGAATGGGTTCTGGAAGTTCACCGGGAGGGGGGCAACCCACCCCGAAGGGGGCCCAATAGCTTTAGGGTGGCGCACCAGCCTTTAGTGGGCTGGTGGGACAGCCCAAGAAGTCCTTGGCGCCAAGAGAAGAAAAAACAAAGAGAAAGAAAAAAAGGGAGGTGGGAAGGAAGAGAAGGACTCCACTTTCCAATCCTAATTGGAGTAGGATTCCTCCTCTCCTCCTGGTCGGCGCACCCTTGAGGGCTTGGCCCTCAAGGCAAGCCTCCTCCCCCACCCTCCTATATATAGTGGTGATTTAGGGCTGATTTGAGAGAACTTTTGCCACGTGCAACTCAACCCTAGACCACATAGTTCTACCTCTAGATCGGATTTCTACGGAGCTCGGGCGGAGCCCTTAAGGAGTAGGTCATCACCACCACCGGAGCGCCGTCACGCTGCCGGAGAACTCATCTACTTCTCCGTTTTGCTTGTTGGATCAAGAAGGCCGAGATCATCATCGAGCTGGACGTGTGCTGAACGCGGAGGTGTCGTCCGTTCGGCACTAGATCGGAACGGATCGTCGGACGGATCGCGGGATGGTTCGTGGGACGGTTCGTGGGGTGGATCGTGGGATGTGAAGACGTTCCACTACATCAACCGTGTTTCTTAACGCTTCCTGCTGTGCGATCTACAAGGGTACGTACATCCAAGTCTACTCTCGTAGATGGACATCACCATGATAGGTCTTCGTGTGCGTAGGAAAATTTTTGTTTCCCATGCAACGTTCCCCAACAGTTGCATCATGAGCGAGGTTCATGCATAGATGTTATATCGAGTAGAACAAAAAGGGTTTTGTGGACGGTAATGTTCGATTTGCTGTCCTCCTTAGTCTTTTGTCGACTCGGCGGTATTGTTGGATTGAAGCGGCCCGGAACGACATTATTCGTATGATTACTAAAGACTGGTTTCATCGATTGACATGCAACCTCGTTGCATAAAGATGACTGGCGGGTGCCGGTTTCTTCAACTTTAGTTGAATTTGTTTTGACCGAGGCAGTCCTTGGATAGGTTAAATAGAAATTTGCACATCTCTGTTGTGGTCTTTGCGTAAGTAAGATTCGATCATACTAGATACCCTTAGGAGCCACGTAACACATGCAACAACAAATTAGAGGACGTCTAACTTGTTTTTGCAGGGTATGCTTGTGATATGATATGGACAATGACGTGATGTGATATATTGGATGTATGAGATGATCATGTTGTAATAGTTAATATCGACTTGCACGTCGATGGTCCGACAACCGGCAGGAGCCATAGGGTTGTCTTTAAACTAACGTTTTTGTTTGCAGATTCGTTTACTATATTGCTAGGGCGTAGCTTTAGTAGTAATAGCATTAGTAGCACGACAACCTCGATGGCGACACGTTGATGGAGATCATGATGATGGAGATCATGGTGTGGCGCCGGTGACAAGAAGATCGTGTCGGTGCTTTGGTGATGGAGATCAAGAAGCACATGATGATAGCCATATCATGTCACTTATGAATTGCATGTGATGTTAATCCTTTTATGAACGTTATTTTTCTTAGAACGACGGTAGCATTATGAGGTGATATCTCACTAAAATTTCAAGACGAAATTGTGTTCTCCCCGATTGTGCACCGTTAATACAGTTCGTCGTTTCGAGACACCACGTGATGATCGGGTGTGATAGACTCACCTTTCACATACAACGGGTGCAAAACAGTTGCACATGCGGAACATTCGGGTTAAGCTTGACGAGCCTAACATGTGCATACATGGCCTCAGGACACATGAGACCGAAAGGTTGAGCATGAATCGTATAGTTGATATGATTATCATAGAGATGCTTACCACTGAAACTATTCTCAACTCACGTGATGATCGGACTTGAGTTAGTGAATTTGGATCATGTACCACTCAAATTACTAGAGAGATGTACTTTTTGAGTGGGAGTATAGCAAGTAATTTTATTAGTTAAACTCTAATTATCTTGAACATAGTCTAAGTCCACTTTGAAATATTTGTGTTGTAGATCAATGGCTCACTTGACAGTCACCCTGAATTTTAATACGTTCCTAGAGAAAGCTAAGTTGAAAGATGATGGAAACAACTTTGTAGACTAGGCTCGTAATCTTAAGTTGCTCCTGCAAGCTGGGAAGAAGGATTATGTCCTTAATGCTGGGCTAGCAGATGAACCACCGGCGGCGGCTAACCAAGATGTTAAGAATGCTTGGTTGACACGCAAGGAGGACTACTCAGTAGTTTAATGTGCAGTTTTGTATGGCTTAGAGACGGGACTTCAACGTCGCTTTGAGCATCATGGAGCATTTGAGATGTTCCAGGAGTTGAAGTTTAACTTTCAGAACAATGCCCGGATCTATAGGTATGAGACCTCCGATAAATTCTATGCATGCAAGATGGAGGAGAATTCGTCTGTTAGTGAACATGTGCTAAAAATATCTGGGTATTCAAACCGTCTAGCTGAGCTGGGGATTGAACTCCCGCAAGAGGCTATCACTGACAGAATTCTTCAATCACTGCCACCAAGCAACAAGAGATTTGTGTTGAACTATAACATCCAAGGGATGGACAAGTGACCGGCGAGTTATTCGCGATGCGGAAAGTCACAGAGTCAGACTCCGTAAAGAGCATCAAGTGTTGATGGTGAATAAGACCACTAGTTTCAAGATAAACGGCAAAGGAAAGAAGGGTAATTCCAAGAAGACTGCAAGCATGTTGCCAATCTGACGAAGAAACCCAAAGCTGGACCTAAGCCTGAAACGGAGTGTTATTATTGCAAGGGTATGGGTCACTAGAAGCGCAACTGCCGAAAGTATTTGGCTGATAAGAAGGCGGCCAAGGAAAAATCAACTATATTCGATATACATGTTATTGATGTGTACTTAACCAGCTCTCGTAGTAGTGCCTGGGTATTCGATACCGGTTCTGTTGCTCATATTTGCAACTCGAAACAGGAACTGCGGAATAAGCGAAGGCTGGCGAAGGATGAAGTGACGATGCATATGGGAAATGGTTCCAAGGTTGATGCAATCATCGTCGGCACAGTTTCACTCCACTTACCATCAAGATTAGTTATGTACTCCAATAATTGTTATTTAGTGCATGCGTTAAGCATGAACATTATATCTGGATCTTGTTTATTGCGAGACGATTACTCGTTTAGGTCAGAGAATAATGGTTGTTCTATTTCTATGAATAATATCTTTTATGGTCATGCACCCAATGTGAGAGGATTGTTCATATTGAATCTTGATAGCGATGATACACATATACATAACACTGAGACCAAAAGAGTTAGAGCTAACAATGATAGCGCCATGTTTTTGTGGCACT
Organism: Hordeum vulgare subsp. vulgare; assembly: GCF_904849725.1. Taxonomy (NCBI): domain Eukaryota; kingdom Viridiplantae; phylum Streptophyta; class Magnoliopsida; order Poales; family Poaceae; genus Hordeum; species Hordeum vulgare. The sequence goes on from NC_058521.1 coordinate 364,986,606, forward strand.
GCAACTTAGGTCATATTGGCGTAAAGCGCATGAAGAAACTCCATTCCGATGGACTTTTGGAGTCAGTTGTCTTTGATTCACTTGACACGTGTGAACCATGCCTCATGGGAAAGATAACTAAGACTCCGTTCTCCGGAACAATGGAGCGTGCAAGTGAATTGTTAGAAATCATACATACCAATGTATGCGGTCCGATGAGTGTGGAGGCACGTGACGGATATCGTTATTTTCTCACCTTCACTGACGATTTGAGTACATGTGGTTATGTATACTTGATGAAGCACAAGTCTGAAATGTTTGAGAAGTTCAAGGAATTTCAGAGTGAAGTTGAAAATCATCGTAACAAGAAGATCAAATTCCTACGGTCTGATCTTGGGGGTGAATATCTGAGTTTCGAGTTTGGTGCTCACTTAAGTCAATCTGGAATTGTTACACAATTGACACCGCTTGGAACATCATAGCGTAATGGTGTGTCCGAACGTCGTAACCTTACTTTATTAGAGATGGTGCGATCTATGATGTCTCGTATCGATTTGTCGTTATCATTTTGGGGCTATGCATTAGAGACTTCTGCATTCACTTTAAGTAGGTCACCATCAAAATCCGTTGAGACGACACCATACGAACTGTGGTATGGCAAAAGACCAAAGTTTTCGTTTCTTAAAGTTTGGGGATGTGATGCTTATGTCAAAAAGCTTCAGCCTGAAAAGCTGGAACCCAAAGCGGAAAATTGCGTCTTCATAGGTTACCCAAAAGAGATAGTTGCGTATACCTTCTATCAAATCCGAGGGCAAAGTGTTTGTTGCTAAAAACGGAGCTTTTCTTTAGAAGGAGTTTCTCTCAAAAGAATTGAGTGGGAGGAAGATATAACTTGATGAGGTTGTCGAACCTCTAATCCCTCTAGATGGTGGCGCAGGGCAAGGGGAAACACCTGTTGTTGCGACGCCGGTTGAGGGGGAAGTTGATGATGATCATCATGAAACTTCGGATCAAGTTCCTATCGGACCTCGCAGGTCGACAAGATCACGTATTGCTCCTGAGTGGTACGGTAATCCTGTCTTATCAATTATGTTGTTAGACAACAATGAACCTGTGAATTGTGAAGAAGCAATGGTGGGCCCGGATTCCAACAAATGGCTTGAGGCCATGAAGTCCGAGATAGGATCCATGTACGAGAACAAAGTTTGGACTTTGGAAGTACTACCTGAAGGCTGCAAGGCTATTCAGAACAAATGGATCTTTAAGAAGAAGACGGACGCAGACGGTACTGTGGCCGTTTATAAAGCTTGACTTTTGAAAAAGGGTTTTCACAAGTTCAAGGAGTTGACTACGATGAAACTTTCTCACCGGTAGCGATGCTTAAATCCGTCCGAATCATGTTAGCAATAGCTGCCTTTTACGATTATGAAATCTGGCATATGGATGTCAAAACGGCATTCCTTAACGGTTTTCTTAAGGAAGAGTTGTATATGATGCAACCCAAAGGTTTTGTCGACTCAAAGAATGCTAACAAATTGTGCAAGCTCCAGCGATCCATTTATGGACTGGTGCAAGCATCTCGGAGTTGGAGTAAGTGCTTTGATGAGGTGATCAAAGCATTTGGGTTTATACAAGTGGTTGGAGAATCTTGTATTTACAAGAAAGTGAGTGGGAGCTCTGTGGCGTGTCTAATAACATATGTGGATGACATGTTGCTGATTGGAAGTAATGTGCAGCTTTTGGAGAGCATAAATGATTACTTGAATAAAAGTTTCTCTATGAAGGACCTAGGAGAAGCTGCTTACATTCTAGGCATTAATATCCATAGGGATAGATCGAGACGCGTGATAGGACTTTCACAAAGGACATACCTTGATAATGTCTTCAAGAACTTCAAAATGGATCAATCCGAGAAAGGTTTCTTTCTAGTGTTACAAGGTATAAAATTGATTAAGACTTAGTGCCCAACAATTGCGGAAGATAGAGAGCAAATGAGTTCCGTCCCCTACGCTTCAGCCGTAGGTTCTATCATGTATCCAATGTTGTGCACTAGACCAGACGTCAGCTTGGCCATAAGTATGGCAGGCAGGTTTCAGAACAATCTAGGAGTGGATCGCTGGACGGCGGTGAAGAATATTCTGAAGTACCTGAAAAGGACAAAGGAAATGTTTCTCGTTTATGGAGGTGACAAAGAGCTCGTCATAAAAGGTTACGTCGACGCAAGTTTTGACACCGATCTGGATGACTCTAAGTCGCAAACCAGATACGTATTTATTCTTAATGGGGGTGCAGTAAGCTGGTGTAGTTCCAAGCACAGCCTCATAGCAGATTCTACATGTGAAGTGGAATACATGGCTGCCTCGGAGGCAGCAAAGGAGGGTGTCTGGATGAAGTAGTTCATGAAAGACCTTGGAGTTGTGTCGAGCGTACTAGATCCATTAACTCTGTTACGTGACAACACTAGTGACATTGCCTTAGCAAAGGAACCAAGGTTTCACAACGAGACCAGACACATCAAACGATGCTTCAACCTCATCCGCGACTACGTCGAAGGACAGGACGTGAATATTTGCAAAGTGCACACGGATCTGAATGTAGCAGACCCGCTGACTAAACCTCTTCCGTGGGCAAAACATGATCAACACCAGAACTATATGGGTGTTCGATTTATTACAATGTAAATCGCATGGCGATGTGAGGACTAGATTATTGACTCTAGTGTAAGTGGGAGACTGTTTAAAATATGCCATAGAGGCAATGATAAATAGTTATTATTATATTTCCTCTTCAAAGATAATCTTTATTATCCATGCTATAATTGTATTGAATGAAAACATAGATACATGTGTCGATACATAGGCAAAACTATGTCCCTAGCAAGCCTCTAGTTGGCTAGCCAGTCGATCAAGGATAGTCAAGGTTTTCTGGCTATGTGCAGGTGTTGTCACTTGATAACTGGATCACCTCATTAGGAGAATCATCTGATGGACTAGACCCAAACTATGAACGTAGCATATTGATCGTGTCGTTTTATTGCTATTGTTTTCTGCGTGTCAAGTATTTGTTCCTATGACCATGAGATCATATAACTCACTAGCACCAGAGGAATACCTTGTGTGCATCAAACGTTACAGCGTAACTGGGTGACTATAAAGTTGCTCTACAAATATGTCCGAAGGTGTCCGTGGAGTTAGTATGGATCAAGACTGTCTCTCCGTGTGACGGAGAGGTGTCTCGGGGCCCACTCGGCAATACAACATCACACACAAGCCTTGCAAGCAATGTGACTAAGTGTAAGTCACGGGATCTTGTATTACGGAACGAGTAAAGAGACTTTCCGGTAACGAGATTGAAATAGGTATGCGGATACCGATGATCAAACCTCGGGCAAGTAACATACCGAAGGCAAAGGGAATGCCATACGGGATTATATGAATCCTTGACACTGAGGTTCAACCGATAATATATTCGGAGAATATGTAGGATCCAATATGGGCATCCAGGTCCCGCTATTGCATATTGACCGAGGAGTACCTCGGGGCATGTCTACATATTTCTCGAACCCGCAGGGTCTGCACACTTAAGGTTCGATGATGTTTAATATAGTTGAGTTATATGTGTGGTTACTGAATGTTGTTCGGAGTCCCGGATGAGATAAAGGACGTCATGAGGGTTTCCGGAATGGTGTAGAAACGAAGATTGATATATAGGATGGTTTCATTTGGTTACCGGAAGGTTTTCGAGCATTACCGGCATTGTACCGGGAGTGATGAATGGGTTCCGGAAGTTCACCCGGAGGGGGGCAACCAACTCGGAGGGAGCCCAATGGCTTTCGGATAGCGCACCAGCCCCTAGTGGGTTGGTGGGACATGCCAAGAAGGCCTTGGCGCCAAGAGAAGAAAAACCAAATAGAAAGAAAAAAAGGGGAGGTGGGACAGAAGAGAAGCACTCCACTTTCCAATCCTAATTGGAGTAGGATTCCTCCTCTCCTCCTGGCCGACGCACCCTTGAGGGCTTGGCCCTCAAGGCAAGGCTCCTCCCCCTCCCTCCTATATATAGTGGTCATTTAGGGCTGATTTGAGACAACTTTTGCCACGTGCAACTCAACCCTAGACCACATAGTTCTACTTCTAGATCGGATTTCTGCGGAGCTCGGGTGGAGCCCTGCAGGAGTAAATCATCACCACCACCGGAGCGTTGTCATGCTGCCGGAGAACTCATCTACTTCTCCGTCTTGCTTGCTAGATCGAGAAGGCCGAGATCAACGTCGAGTTGTACGTGTGCTGAACGCGGTGGTGTCGTCCGTTTGGCACTAGATCGAAACGAATCATGGGACGGTTCATGGGACGGATCGTGGGGCGGATAGAGGGAAGTGAAGACGTTCCACTACATCAACTGCGTTTCTTAACGCTTCCTGCTGTGTGATCTACAAGGGTACGTTGATCCAAGTCTCCTGTCGTAGATGGACATCACCATGATAGGTCTTCGTTTGCGTAGGAAAAGAAGACCAGTCCAAAATAAATGGGTATTCAAGGAGTGCATAATCAAAACCACATCTAGCACATAAAAGAGAAATTGTGGGTTAATGATATTGATATGGTAATATAAAAGGATATGAGTGCATGATTGTTGGTTAATAAAAATACCGATAGTTAAAGGATGTTAATTTGTTGTTCATCTAAATATTGTTTATGGCATGGTTATGATTGTGAGCATGCTTATTCCTCATTGAAATCTTGTGCAGCTTGGGTCAAAGGCACGCGATGGTTAAATCCTCGGAATGCGAGTACTACTTTGCTTCAAGAGATCTAATAAAATCTTGGGATAAGTATGTGAGTTCTTTGTGACCAATGTGAATCCATGGATTTATGCACACTAACCACCTCATATTTGCTATCCTCTTGGATACCGTGCATCTCCCATTCTCACCGCGAGGATCGGTATCATTGCACATAAGCATTATTATATCCTCAAAGCAGCCACCATACCTACCTATTATGGCATTTCGATAGATATTCCAAGATATATTGCCATGTAAATTCCACTATCACATCATATCACTAGTACCTTCATTGCGATATTGCTTTGCATGATCATGTACCCGACATAGTATTTGTGGCAAAGCCACCATTCATCATTATCATACATGTTACGCTAGATCATTGCACATCCTGGTACACTACCAGAGGCATTCATATAGAGCAATATTGTTTAGTATTTTCTGATATCGAGTTATAAGTAAATATAAGTGTGATGGTATTCAATATTTCGGTCACTGTCTCGGTGAGGAAAGCATGATGGATACAATGATTCCTCCACAAGTCGTGACGAGTCTCTGGATGAAAAATGAAAAATGGGGTAGATGCGGGCAGGAGTCGGTCTACTTTCTTATGTATGTGATGCCCATATACACATGACCATTGTCGTGAATAAATAATGCATAACTATGCGGTTTTCTATCAATTGCCCAACAGTAATTTGTTTACCTACTCTATGCCTTCTTTGAGAGACATGCTACTAGAGAACACTATGGCCCCCACATCTATTCACTTATAAATTTACAAATGCTATTATTCCCTTAGTACATTTTATTATTTGTACTTATTTTTTTTATATTTAATATATTTAAACTATCTATCTACACTAGTTATATTCTTGCAAGTAATGAGTTCAAGGGGCTTGACAACCCTCTTGCTCGTGTTGGGTGCAAGTGTTTGCTCTTTTGTGTGTAGGCGCTGAAGATGGGAGTTGTGTGGTCCTCCTGTTGGTTCAATAACCTTGGTTCTCACTGAGGGAAATATTTATATATACTTTGCTGCATCATCCATTCCTCTTCATGGAAAAACCCAACGCGGATCACAAGTAGCACCTATTAACCTAGTGCCAAGTGCCAGTTGTTGTTTTCTACATGTTTTTTGCTTTTCAAGTTCATAGTACAAAACAAAGTCCAAATACCCAAAACAATCATGATTTTTTTGGACCAAAAGAAAACCGGGAAGCTTCGGGAGAAGACCGGAGGCTGCACGAGGGCCCCATAAGCCAACAAGGTGCTCCCAGGGGGGTGACCGCCTCCCTCGGGCTCTAACGCCCCTCTTTGTCCTATAAATTATAATAACTCCAAAAAAAACCTAGAGAGCCTCACGAAAAACTTTCTCCGCCGCAGCAAGTCTCTGTTCCGTTGTGTGCCCATCTGGAGCCCTGTTTCGGTGCCCTGTCGGAGGGAGATCGATCATGCAGGGCATGTACATCAACCTTGCTACTCCCATGGTGATCTGTGATTAGTTAACCATAGACTTACGGGTCCATATCTTGTACCTAGATTGCTCTCCCTATGTTCTTCATTGCCAAGATCACCGCGATTTCCGCGGTGACCTATCTTATGTAATCACTTTGTGCAGTGTGTTTGTTGGGAACGGATGAATTATGGGTTTATGTTCTGATTATTCATGAAAAATATTTTAGTCTCCTCTAAATTATTATTTCATTCTTATTTGCATGATCATTATAGCTTCATAATTCCCTCCGATCTATCGATTTAGTTTGGGCAACTAGATTGGTTTATCTTCATTGGGAGAGGTGTGTTGTAGTGGGTCCAATCTTGCGGTGCTCTATATGCTAGTGACGAAGTAGGAGACAAGACACATATTTGTATTAATTCCATTATGGATAAAACGATGGGGTTTACTCATATTAATTTAGTTTACCATGTCTACATCATGTCATCATTCTCCAAGCATTACTTTGTTTTACTTAATACTCTATATGCATACTGGATAACGGTTGATGGATGGAGTAATAGTAGTAGATGTAGGCAGGAATTAGCCTATTTGTTTATGGACGTGTTTCATATATACACATGATTATTGTCGTGAATAAATATTGTGTAACTATGTGCTTTTCTATCAATTGTCAATAGTAATTTGTTTACCCATCATATGCCTTCTTTGAGAGAGAAGCCTCTAGCGAACACTATGGCCCCCTGGTCTATTGACATATATATTTACGAATGCTACTATTTCCTTGATGACATTATTTACTTTATTTATTTTCCAATTTATAATTATCCAACTATCATCTACACTTCTCATTTGCTTGCAAGTAACGAGTTCAAGGGGATTGACAACCCTCTTGCCTAGGTTGGGTGCAAGTGTGTGCCCTTTTGTGTGTAGGTGCTGAAGATGGGAAGTTGTGTGATCCTCCTATTGGTTTGGCAAACCTTGGTTCTCACTGAGGGAAATACCTATCTATATTGTGTTGCATCATCCCCTCCTCTTTGGGGAAAAAACCAACGCACATCACCATTATCAGGAAGGATATCTGGCACCGTTATCGGGGAGTATCATCAACTTACTATCAAGTACATTCTCACAAACTATCATTCACTTGATCTACTTTTTGATTTTTGTTATATTTTGACTACTAAAAACAAAAAACAAAACTATTTATATGTTCTAGTTTACTTGTTTGCTTGCTTTACGTGCTAGTTTACTTGTTTGCTTGCTTTACATGCTAGTTTACTTGTTCTGCTTTGGTTGAAGTTGCTACCATGCATGAGTTTGAAATTAATTCTACTTCCGCCGCTGGTGCGGAAGTTCTAGATATTCTAACTTCACCCTTCGGTGATAATGCTAAAATAAATTCTAATGAAGTTGCAGAGGGAAAACATGATAATTGTTGACACACGAACATGTCAGTGTGTACCCTCTATGTTGGGGGTGATGCACCGCAGCTCACGTCGAAGGAGGTCCGAGTGGCAGCACGATACGCAAGACAACCGACAGATGATTTTGCATACCCGAAACCCCACACACCCGGGAGGGACCTGATACGTCTCAAACGTATCTAGAATTTTTGATGGTTTCATGTTGTTATCTTGTCAACTTTGGATGTTTTATGTACCTTTTATATCTTTTTTCTGGGACTAACTTATTGATTTAGTGCCAAGTGCCAGTTCCTATTTTTCTGTGGTTTTGGCTCTTTTCATATCTGATTTTGGAACGGAGTCCAAACGGAATAAATTCCCCGAAATAAATTTTTCCAGAATGGAAGAAGATCAGGGGACTTGAGGGCCAAGGCAGGAGAGCCACAAGGGGCCCACAAGCCCTGTAGCCGCCACCAGGGGGCGGCGGCTACCAGGCTTGTGGCCTCCCCGGCACCCCCCTGACCGAGCTCCTTCGCCTATATATTCCCTAAAATCCAGAAAAAATAGGGGAATCCATGAAAACACTTTTCCGCCGCCGCAAGATTCCGTTTTCCGAGAGATCTCATCTAGAGACCCTTTCCGGTGCCCTGCCGGAGGGGACTTTGGAGTTGGAGGGCTTCTACATCAACATCATCGCCCCTCCAATGACTCGTGAGTAGTTCACTTCAGACCTACGGGCCCGTAGTTAGTAGCTAGATGGCTTCTTCTCTCTCTTGGATCTTCAATACAAAGGTCTCCATGATCTTCATGGAGATCTATCCGATGTAATCCTCTTGAGCAGTGTGTTTGTCGAGATCCGATGAATTGTGGATTTGTGATCAGATTATCTATAAATTATATTTGAGTCTTTGATGATTTCTTATATGCATGATTTGATATCCTTGTAAGTCTCTCCAAGTCTTGGGTTTTGTTTGGCCAACTAGATCTATGATTCTTGCAATGGGAGAAGTAATAGGTTTTGGGTTCATACCGTGTGGTGACCTTTCCCAGTGACAGAAGGGGCAGCAAGGCACGCATCTTGTTGTTGCCATCAAGGGTAACAAGATGGGATTTTATCGTAGATATGAGATTGTCCATCTGCATCATGTCATCTTGCTTAAGGCGTTACTCTGTTCTCATTAACTTAATACACTAGATGCATGCTGGATAACGGTCGATGTGTGGAGTAATAGTAGTAGATGCAGAAAGTATTGATCTACTTGTTTTGGACGTGATGCCAATAGATATAGTCATTGCCTTAGATAACGTCATGATTTTGTGCGGTTCTATCAATTGCTCGACAGTAATTCGTTCACCCACCGTCTACTTGCTTTCATGAGAGAAGCCACTAGTGAACACTACGGCCCCCGGGTCTATTCACAACCATCGTTTCCACTTTCTCTTTTACTTTGCTTTGTTTCTTTTTGCTTTCAGTTCTCACTTGGCAAACAATCTATAAGGGATCGACAACCCCTTCATAGCGTTGGGTGCAAGCTCTTTGTGTTTCTGCAGGTACTTGTGACAATCCTTCACTGGATCGATACCTTGGTTCTCAAAACTAAGGGAAATACTTACCGCCGCTATGCTACATCACCCTTTCCGCTTCGAGGGAACACCAACTCAAGTCTCCAAGGCCACGGGGGGATCCTTTGCATATTTGCCAAGGAAGTCCCTAAAGGCGTAGCCGTAGCAGAAGGATTCCTGGTGCCGTTGCTGAGGAGTATCAAGACAAGAATAGTCTCCCGTCAACACGCTTGTTTCTGGCGCCGTTGGAAGGTCTTTTGTTGAAGTAGCAAGACCCCGTTAGGTTGTGTGGCGGTTATGGGCTTCCCTAGGTTGACTCATCGCCCTAGGGCATTCGTAGCTCTCAACTCGAGGAACAACAAAGAATGAGAGATAAACGCGATGGGGAGATAAAGCATAGATGAAAGAGTAGTGTAGATTGATGTGTTCGATTGTGTGTGATGTCAATCGGTCGTCACCTCCACTATATATAAGAAGCGGCAGGACTTCTCGTACAAGCAACAGATTCATCTAGGCTTTCCTTACCAGAAAATTACATCAATTCACGTCCTAGAGTCCTAGTTATAATCTAACTCGGATTCAACCCGAATCTAGCCCAAACTTCTGTCTTCATCCTTGCACGGGCCATAGAGTCTTCATATGACCTTCAATTAACACGTTCTTTATAACAAGATTAATCGTTTCCACAAGAAAAACAATTCTTCTGTTGATCACTATAAAACGCAAAATAAAAAAAAGCAAATAAATGGAAGCAAGAAAAAGGAAAATTGTGAAGTGGGGGAGAGGAAAACGAGAGGCAACTGGCAAACAAAGTAAATGCAAGAGATGAGTTTGCGACACATACCTGGATGAGTTCTTGACTTGATCCTCCCCGGCAACGGCGCTAGAAATTCTTGTGCTACGGCAACAAAAGTCCTTCCCGGCAATGCCATGAAATCTTCTTGCTACTTCTCTTGATTGCGTCGGTTTTTCCCTTGAAGAGGAAAGTGTGATGCAGCACAGGAGCAGTAAGTACTTCCCTCAGTTTGAGAACCAAGGCATCAATCAAGTAGGAGAATCTCGTCAAGTCCAGAGTACCTGCGCAAACACAAAAGAACTTGCACCCAACGCTTTGAAGGGGTTGTCAATCCCTTCAAGATTGATTGCAAAGTGAGATCTGAAGGTGGAAAGTGCAACGAAGAAAAACGTGTAAGGCTGAAAATATGGTGTGGAGTAGACCCGGGGCCATAGTGTTCACTAGAGGCTTCTCTCAAAATAGCAAATATCATAGTGGGTGAACAAATTACTGTCGAGCAACTGATAGAACCGCGCAAAGTCATGACGATATCTAAGGCAATGATCATACATATAGGCATCACGTCCGAGACAAGTAGACCAATACTTTCTGCATCTACTAATATTACTCCACACATCGACCACTATCCAGCATGCATCTAGTGTATTGAGTTCATGACGAACAGAGTAACGCCTTAAGCAAGATGACATGATGTAGAGGGATAATGTCAAATCAATGATGAAAACCCCATCTTTTTACCCTTGATGGCAACAACACGATGCGTGCCTCGCTACCCCTTCTGTCACTGAGTGAGGTCACCGCACGGTATGAACTGAAAACCAAGCACTTCTCCCGTTGCAAGAATCATAGATGTAGTTGGCCAAACAAAACCCACAACTCGAAGAGAATTACAAGGATATGAAATCATGCATAAGAGAGATCAGAAGAAACTCAAATAAGATTCATAGATAATCTGATCATAAATCCACAATTCATCGGATCTCGACGAACACACCGCAAAAGAAGATTACATCAGATAGATCTCCATGAAGATCATCGAGAACTTTGTATTGAAGATCCAAGAGAGAGAAGAAGCCATCTAGGTACTAGCTATGGACCCGTAGGTCTATGGTGAACTACTCACGCATCATCGGAGAGGTCATGGTGTTCATGAAGAAGCCCTCCGTATCTGAATCCCCCCTCTGGCAGGGCACCAGAACGTGCCCCAGATGGGATCTTGCGGAGACAGAAGCTTGCGGCGGCGGAAAAGTACTTTCGATGATCTCTTGATTTTTTATGAATTTTTAGGGAATATATAGGCGCAAAACCTAGGGTAAAGGTGCCTGAGGGAGCCCACAAGCCAGGGGCTGCGCCCCCCCTAGCTGCACCATGAGGGCTTGTGGGGTCCCTAGTGGCCCCTTGCCCTGATTCTCCGGCTTCCCGATCTCTTTCTGTTTCGGAAAAAATCTTTTTGGTAGTTTCATTCCGTTTGGACTCCGTTCAAAATCCTCCTCTGAAAGGGGTCAAAAACATAGAAAAAACAGGAACTAGCTCTTGGCAGTGAGTTAATAAGTTAGTCCCAAAAAATATATAAAAGGCATGCAAAACATCCAAAGTTTGACAAGATAATAGCATGAAACCATCAAAAATTATAGATACGTTGGAGACGTATCACATGCTATCCATGATGTATTCTTATGTATGTATGCTCATTGAGAAATGATGAATTAACGAATATTAAAACAACAATATTTATAAGTATAAGGAGCAAAACAATTAATCTTTCAAAGTGTACGATCCCCAAATATTGTTTCAACCCATTCCATCTTTATTATATTAGCAAGGCATGGCTCCATCTTCATCACAAAACTAAAATGTCAAGCACCACGGTGCCCAAGTAAGGCAATTGGATCATATATTTTCAATATGCATCAAGTTTTTGTTCTTCACGCAATACATGAGCTTGAACCATTGGACATAGCATATAGGTGGACTACATTAACATGGTAGATTTCAAAGGTGTTGAAAGGTGGAGAAGATAGTCTCGTATCAACTAGGTGTACCAACGGTTTATGGAGATACCGATTGATAGATATTGATACAATAAGTAGGGATTGCTATGCAAATAATGCACTAGAGCTATAAGTGTATGAAAGCTCGAGTGAAGCTAAGTGGGGTGTGTATCCAACTTGCTTGCTCATGAAGACCTCAAGCATTTGAGGATGCCCGTCATCGAAAAATACAAGCCAAGTTCATAAAACTTTAGATTCCCACTAGCATATGAATGATATAACATGAGACTATCTACATGATGAACATGTTGCCACTTTGAGGCAAAAATGTGGTAAATGATAGTAGCAAAGTCCCTTCTCTCTTTTTCTCTCATTCATTTATTCATTATGATGGGCTCGTTTGGCCTTCCCCATCTTTATTTCCTCACTAGGCCAATGCCCTAATAATGATGATCATCATACTTTAATTTCCTTACAAATCATGGATAACTAGATATGATGGATGAAGCAACATGACTCCAATATGAATGCCTCTCGCAGTGTACGAGGATGTGCAATGATCTAGCATGACATGTATTTAACATATGAATTTCTGGTGTCTTTGCCACAAATTATATTATGAATGGTGGCTTTGTAAGAAATATATATTTTTTCATTATGGTGGGCTCATTTGGCCTCCCGCATTTTTTATTTCCTCACCGGGACAATGCTCTAATAATGATGATCATCACACTTTTATTTACTTACAACTCAATATGAAAACTCATAGGACGGTATGACTCTGTATTAATGCCTCTGGAAGTGTACCAGGATGTGCCAAGATTTATTGTGACATGTATCAAAAATATGATGAATGATGGATTTGCCACAAATACTATGTCAGCTGTCTATGATCATGCAAAGCAATATGATGATGAACGAACTAGTCATGTGAAGTGGCGATGGAATTTGCATGGCCATATATATCGAAATGGCTATGGAAATGTCATATTAGGTACGTATGGTGGCTGTTTTGAGGAAGATATAATAAGGCTTACGTGCAATAGAGCATATCATGTCACGGGGTTTGGATGCATCGGTGAAAGTCTCACCAATCCTCGCGGTGAGAATGGGCTATGCGCAGTACAAGAGAGGCTATAAAATATGAGGACATGATATTGCGTGTGTCTGATGACGAGATGATGTATATACTTCTCGGTCCTCGTTGGTTACCCCAAGTGGAAGGTTGAGATGTAGTCAGCAGCAAGTTTTCCCTTACATGGAGACTATAAGGTTATCGAACCAGGAGGACTCCGAGGATCAACAAGTAGGTGTCCCCTGCCCTGGCGCTAGCAGAAGACATGGACCTGCACACACACAAATAACTTTGGTCCCAACGAGTACAGAGAGGTTGTCAATCTCTCCGGCCTTATAGTTTGCAAAGGATCAAAACACAAGCAGGAATAGTGATAGTGATTGCAACGGAAAAGTAAATGAAAGAAGTAAATTATGGAGGTGTAAGCAATGGTGGTGATATGGACTGGAGTCACATGATGTTCACTAGTGATGTCTCTCTCTCAAAAGACGATAAACAATGATGCTTAGGTAACAAATTACAGCTGGGCAGTTGACAGAATTATAAACGCCCCGCTATGCTAATTATGCTACTTGAAAGTTAGAGGCTCAATACTAATGGGCAGTACGCCAAGACAAGTAGACCGTTTATTCATCAACATCTACTTACTAAGAATCCACCTTGAGGTATCTATCCAGAACATCTCGCTGGTATTAAGTTGTGAGCCCCACCCAAAGTGTAAACTCAAAGCAACGGACAACTGCATTAATGAACTCTGCTAAGGTAAAAAAATCCTTGCAACCGTGGTCACAAGCACCGTTGTTTTCTCCCTGGTGGCAACTGCGCATCCCCTAGTCTCATGTTTCTCTCACGCAAGCTAGACATCAGGGGGCATGAACCCACAATGATGCATAACGCTCCCTCTTGGAGTAACAATCTACTACTCGGCCAAAGCAATAGAAAGCAACGGAGAACATGCATGAATCACTAAAGAACATAATATAAAAGGATAATCAAATATATAACTCATAACAATCTGAAGATAATCTCATAATCCATTGGATCCCAACAAACCGAGCATAGCAATAGCAGGAAAATTACATAGATGCCTTGATCATGTAGGGCAGCTCACAAGGGCTAATCATTGAAGCACAAGATTGGAGAGAAGACATCACATAGCTAATGGTCATGGACTCATGGTCCAAGGTGGGTACTCAAGGCACGTCCGGGAAGCGTCCATGGTGGTGGAGAAGTTCCCGGAGGTTAATCCTCCCTTCGGCAGGGTGCCGGGAAGATGTCACCTGATGCTCCCGATCTCGGAAGCGTTGTGGTGGCGGATCGATGGAGAAATTCGCGATTCTGGATGTGATGGGAGGGTTTCCTCGCACGGGAGTAAATATAGGCCAAAGGAGGGCGTCAGGAGAGGTGGGACCCAACCACGCGGCCTGTGGGCGTGAAGAGGGGCCAGGCCGTGCCGGGTGGTCGCCTGGGCAGGCCCTGGCCCCCCTCTGGCCCATCTTCGGTGATCCGGAAGCTTCCGTTACACTGATTTTTATATATTTTTCTCAGGATTTTTGTAGCTCCGGAAAATTGGGTAAAAGCCCCTGCAAAAAAAATCAGCAGACGGAAACTGGCACTTGGTGCACTGAGTTAGTAGGTTAGTCCAATTATGTGTAAAAAGATATAAAATTGTAGCAAAACATATAACAATGTCACCCAAAAGATCATGGAGAAGGCAGAAATTATAGATACGTTTGGGACGTATCAACATCCCCAAGCTTAATTCCTTCTCGCCCTTGAGTAGGTAAATGATAACATAATAATTTCTATGGTTACATGCTAACACACATATAAGAACTTCAAAGTAAAGCAAGTGAGACATGCAATTCAAGTCAAGACAATAACAAGCAAGAGTCTATATTTAGTATCGAGTTTAGCAAAGTAAGAACATAATGGTGCAAGAGCTCTCGATGTTCGTGGCTCGAATGTCTCCAAATGGTGTTTGCGTGCAAGAAGTGGGAGATGGGTTTAGATCATAAAATATATTTTTAGTTCAGAACTCAATCTACTAAACCTCACACTTAGTCTCCTCCAGAATCTTATTTGGACTCATCCCCAGACCACTAGTGAGGCACAAGTCAAAATGATCCTCTCCCTTTCTACTTTGAGCACTCATGCAATGGACGAGCGTAAGCAAGATATGTTGGCACTCAGGATGGCAAATAGAATAACGATGGGAAGGAAGACAAAAGGGTGTGAAAGGCTCACATCAATGAGGATAACCATAGGTGAGAGAAAGCCAAAGATAGATATGATGTGAGGAGCAGGGATTGCCATGTAACGGATGCACATATGAGATAAGATAAGATCTCCAATGGAACTAGTGGGGGTGCATCCAACTTGCTTGCTCATGAAGACCTAGATCTCATTTGAGGAGGCTCATCATTGGAATATGCAAGCCAAGTTCTATAGTGTAAGGGTCCCCACATAGTTATGCATGAATGATAATCTCTATGTAGTACAAATATAGCAATGGAGTACGAGTGTGGATCTTTCAAAATGAATAGTTGTGTTGCCCCCTTCGCTCTTTTTATTTCTTTATTTATTTTTTATTTTTTTGTGGCCTCGTTGGCTCTTTCTTTTTATCTCTCATTTGTTTTCTTTGGGATCTTTTCATTTGTCCTCTTTGGGATATTTTCCTCACTTAAGGGCAACACGCTATGTTTTACAAGAATAAAAAGAAGATCATCACACCTTATAAGAAGTACTCACATAAAGACAAGTGAAAACTATCATGATGTATGCAAATGTATGCCTCTCCCGGTGTAGCAGGATATGCAATGAAACTAGTGCGTCATGTAGCAATAATAAGGGCTAGGCCCAACTCGCATGCGGCTCCTCGATCAAGAAAAAGCATGTATGACATGAAGATCAAGTCATGAGATGGTGGATGTTGCATGGCAATGTATCTCGGAAAGGCTATGGAAATTCCTTAATAGGTAGGTATGGTGGCTGTTTTGAGGAAAGATATAATGAGGCTTATGATGACAGAGCGTATCACGTCAAGGGTTTGGATGCACTGGCGAAGTTTGCACTAACTCTATAGATGAGAAAGGGCAATGCACGGTACCGAAGAGGCTAGCAAAATATAGATGATGGAAGTGCCAACAATCGAATACTCACATTAGTCCGAAGAACTCATACATTTATTATCGGTAACTCTCTATCTAGTTAGGAAATTCACAAAGAGACACCCCGAGGAGGAGTGTTTGGGGGTTTGGTTATCCTTGCGCATCCTCGACCCATGGTAATGTGAGGGTACTCTATATATTCCAATCCCTCTAGAGGTTAGCGATCAATTTAGTAGCTAGAGTTCTCAACTAATTTTAGTTTTTGCAAAACACACGGATTTCCAAAAATACAACACCTAACACTAATAGGCTCAAGATCTTGGCACCAATAGTCCAAACATTACTCAAATCAATACCTCAAAACTATTACAAGTTACTATTATACTTAAATAGCAACCTCAATTACCTACTCATGCAAGACACACAACTCAGTGCAACAAGCCAACTCTGTAAACAAGATAAGCATGATAACTCAAGAGAGTTCCAAGAGCAACCTAAATAATAGCTCCTAAAAAGATATAGCATGAAAACTAAGAGCTAAGCATGACATTAGCTATGTAAATATAGAGAACACACAAAAAAGATAAGCATGAAAACCTATGTTGTGTTCTAGAGTGGAATGGAGCGTGTTTCTTTCCCAAACAAGGTAGGCTGGGTTCCGACTTGTTATGAACAGCAAGAAAAACTAAAACAACTAAAAAGTAAAGAGCGGGACGCTCCAAGCGTAGCACATAACATATGAAGTGATAGAAATATAGCATGGAGATGGACGAACTGATGATTGTTGATAGAGAAGGGGATGCACGGGGGCATCCCCAAGCTTAGACACTTGAGTCTGCTTGAATATTTCTTGGGGGTGCATGGGGGAATCCCCAAGCTTGAGCGCTTGACACTCGTGGATCTTCTTTCATCATCTTCCATCGCATACTTGAAAACTCCCTTCATACGAAACTCATCATAAGCTGATTAGAGTGGTTAGTAGGCACGATAAAATAATTCATTACCTTCTGGAAATAATGATTTTCATGAAAATCTATTGTTTCCCATGATTGCCAAAATGTTTTTGCCATGGAAAAGCAAGCTTAAGAATTGCAAAATGATGAAAACGCAAAACATGGCAGAATTTGTGAAAATAGAACAACACGTAGTAAATAATTTTTTCGGGGCACTTCTGCAACTCAAATCAAAAAAAACTTACAAAAGATGTTATAAAGACAATTTTATAGAGCATGCTTTATGAAAATTCTGATAAAAAAGATTACCTGGCAGACAGAATCTGTTTTTGGAGAGCATGTCACAACTTTTGAACTTTCTTGCAATCGGAGGCTAAAACTTGGCACAAAGCTTGAAAATAAAGATACAATGATGTTGCTACAGTAGTAACAAGCATCAAGACCACTAAGACTCATAGTAAAAACAAATTGGGTTGTCTCCCAATAAGCGTTTTCTTTTATGCCTTTGTGCTAGGCATGATGCAAAAAGAACAAGTGTTATCAACTCCATAAGAATAACTTGCCCGAATGACGGACTCATAAGGTAACTTAATCTTCTTTTGAGGGAAGTGTTCCATTCCCTTTTTAATAGGAAATTGGAATCTAATGGTCCCTTCTTTCATGTCAATGATAGCACCAATGATGCATAGAAAAGGACGTCCCAAAATAATTGGACAGGAAGGATCACACTCAATGTCCATAATAAGAAAATCAACGGGCACATAATTATCATTGACAAAAATAAGCACATCATTAATTATTCCTAAAGGTTTCTTTACGGAAGAATCAACAAGATGAATATCAATAGAACATGGATCAAAAGGCTTCAAATCAAGCATATCATACATTCTTTTGGGCATAACGGAGGCACTAGCTCCAACATCACATAAAGGAAAGCAAGAGAAATTATTCAAGTTGATCTTGACCATAGGATCCCAACCATCTTATAGATTCCTAGGAATAGAAGTCTCTAACTTGAGGTTCTCCTCCCTAGATTTGATAAGAGAATTGGTAATATGCTCGGTGAAGGCAATATTGAGTGTGCTAGTGTGGGGGTCTTTAGCCATTCTTTGCAAAAAAGGTGATAACTTCGGAAAGACTACAATTGTCAAAATCAAGATTACTACCATTAATTAAAGTGGTAGTGATGTCATATAAGCTCATTCTTTTGGTAGTCTCTAAATTCAAAGGACCTTCTTGTCCTATAGTTGAGCTATTAGCATCACCATTAATAGGTCCATTGGGACTAGGGGTGTGATGGGTGCTAAAAGTTTTGAGATCCTCAACAACATGTATAGTACCAATGGTAGTGTGTGTAGGAAGGCCCTTAATCCTATCTTCCTCTTCTTTTTGACTAGCCCATCTATCTTTAAGTTTGGCTAGCATTCTTATGTTATCATTAATTTGGACTTGGATAGCATTCATGGGTGTGGTGTTCCTTTCCTCAAGGGGGAAGTTCTAATTTTAAGCATCTCTACATCATGAGCTATGTTTTCCACCTTCGAAGAGGGACTATCTATTTTTTCTAATTTCTCCTATACACTCTTGTTGAAGGCTTTTTCAGAAGTGATAAAGTCTTTAAGCATGCTCTCTAATTCAGTAGTGGAGTTTTTGGTGCTAGGATAATTGTTGTTGTTCCCATAGTTGTTGGATGGGAACGGTCTAGGATTGCTACCAAAATTACTCCTATAAGCATTATTGTTAAAGTTGTTTATAGAAATAAAATTAACATCAACTTGCTCTCTTTCTTGAGAAACCAAAGAATTTAAAGGAACATCATGAGGATCAATAGGAGCTTGCTTAGTGAGTAAAGTCATGATCATCTCAACCTTATCATTAAGGGACGAGATCTCCTCAACAGAGTTTACCTTCCTACCTGTTGGAGCTCTCTCGGTGTGCCATTGAGAATAATTTGTCATCATCTCATCCAATAGCTTTGTGGCAGCGCCAAGTGTAGTTGACATAAAGGTTCCTCCCGCGACTGAGTCTAATAGATTCCGCGAGGTAAAGTTCAATCCTGCATAGAAAGGTTGGATAACCATGCAAGTAGTCAAACCATGTGTAGGGCAATTCTTAACAAGATATTTCATACGTTCCCAAGCTTGAGAAACGTGTTAATTATCCAGTTGCCTAAAATTCATATTGTTACTTCTTAACTGGATAATCTTAGCACGCGGGTAATACTTCCCAATAAAAGCATCTTTGCACTTATTCCAAGAATCTATGCTATTCCTAGGCAAAGATTGAAGCCACACTTTAGCTCCTCCTCTCAAGGAGAAAGGAAAAAAGCTTAAGTTTAAAAATATCACCATTTACTTTTTATATTTTTGCATATCACAAAGCTCAATAAAAAAATTCAAGTGCAAGGCAGCATCATCTCCAGCACCGGAGAATTGATCTTTCATAACAAGGTTCAGTAAAGAAGGTATAATCTCATAGGACATAGCCCAAGTGGCGGGAGAAGCAATAGGAGTGCAGATAAAGTCATTGTTGTTGTGACTAGCAAGTCACACAACTTGGTGTTCTCAGTGGAACCCATAGCAGCAGCAACAAGCAAGAACAAAGCAACTAATTTTTTCTGGTTTTTGGTATAAGACTCTAAAGCAAAAACTAGAAATAAAACTGACAAGACTAAAAAGCAAAAGTAAAAGATGGTGTGCAACTCCCCTATCCTAAAGACTGGAGTCCCCGACAATGACGCCAGAAAACTTGCTTGATGACGAGATGATGTATATACTTCTCGCTCCTCGTTGGTTACCCCAAGTGGAAGGTTGAGATGTAGTCAGTAGGAAGTTTTCCCATACACGAAGACTATAAGGTTATCGAACCAGGAGGACTCCGAGGATCAACAAGTAGGTGTCCCCTGCCCTGGCGCTAGCAGAAGACGTGGAACTGCACACACACAAATAACTCACTCCCAATGAGTACACACAGGTTGTCAATCTCTCCGGCCTTGTAGTTTGTACAGGATCAAAACACAAGCGGGAATAGTGATAGTGATAGCAACGGAAAAGTAAATGAAAGCAGTAAATGATGGAGGTGTAAGAAATGGTGGTGATATGGATCGTAGTCACATTATGTTCACTAGTGATGGCTGTCTCCCAAAAGACGATAAACAACTATGCTTGGGAAACAAATTACAGCTGGGCAATTGACAGAATTATAAATGCACCGCAATGCTAATTATGCTACTTGAAAGATAGACGATCAATAGTGATGGACAGTACGCCAAAACAAGTAGACCGTTTATTCATCAACGTCTACTTATTAATCATCCACCTTGAGGTATCTATCCAGAAAATCTCGCTGGTGTTAAGTTGCGAGCCCCACCCAAAATGTAAACTTAAAGCAACGGACAACTGCATTAACAAACTATGCGTAAGGTAAACAATCCTTGCAACCGTGGTCAAAAGCACCGTTCTATGCGTAAGGTAAACAACATAATATAAAAGGATAATCAAATATATAACTCATAAAAATCTGAACATACTCTCATAATCCATCGGATCCCAACAAACCGAGCATAGCAATAGCAGGAAAATTACATAGATGCCTTGATCATGTAGGGCAGCTCCCAAGCGCTAATCATTGAAGCACAAGATTGGAGAGAAGACATCATATAGCTACTGGTCATGGACTCATGGTCCAAGGAGGACTACTCACGGCACGTCCGGGAAGCGTCCACGGCGGTGGAGAAGCTCCCGGAGGTCAATCCTCCCTCCGGCAGGGTGCCGGGAAGAGGTCTCTCGACGCTCCCAATCTTGGAAGTGTTGGGGCGATGTTACGATGGAGAAATTTTCGATTCTGGTTGTGATGGAAGGGTTTCCCCACAAAGGACTAAATATAGGCCAAAGGAGGGCGTCATGAGAGGTGGGACCCACCCAGGCGGCCTATGGGCACGGCCAGGGGCCAGGCCGCGCCAGGAGGTCGCCTGGGCAGGCCCTGGCCCCCCTCTGGCCCATCTTGGGTGATCCGGAAGCTTCCATTACATTGATTTTTATATATTTTTCTTGGGATTTTTGGGGCTCCGGATAATTGGGTAATATCCCCTACAAAAAAGACATCAACAAATGGAAAACTGGCACTGGGTGCACTGAGTTAGTAGGTTAGTCCAAATATGTGTAAAAATATAAAAAAGTGTAGCAAAACATATAAGAATGTCACCCAGAAGATCATGGAGCAAGCAGAAATTATAGATACGTTTGGGACGTATCAGTGTCCATGGTGTAACATTAGTCATAAAGAACTCAAATACTTATTGCAGAGTTTTATTAGTCTTACCACAAATCAAAGTACTGCTCACATGCCTCGAGGGAGAGGGTTGGTAGGAATTAACCATTGCGCGACTCCGACTCGAAACAACACTAGGTTTTCAACGAGGAATAGAAATGCTCCCAGATCATAACCATGCCCTTTTAATTTTTAATATGTTCAAGAAGTTTTAACATATCTTAATATCAACAACTCTGTAAATTAATAGTCATGGACTTGCACCTTTTCATATCACAACATCAATATCATTAACCACAGTTTCTCTATATGTGCTACATGATGATTTTAATTATCACTTATTGAACACTCTTTATTTTTATCTAGTCTTTTGATCCATGCAAATTATCGTCACTATTTTTCCAACTCTCAAACAGATATAAGTGAAGAATGAGAGCATATTATTTCTATAAAATCTACGTGCCATCGTGCTAAAAAAGATATAAGTGAAGTACTAGAGCAACTATAAGCTCAAAATATACAAGTGAAGCACATAGAGTATTCTAACAAATCGTTATGATGGTCTCTCTCTCTCTCTCAAATAGGTGTTTCCATAAAACAATGATTTTGGAAAAGTGAAAGTAAAAGTAAACAAAAACAAACGACGCTCCAAGCAAAACTCATATCATGTGATGAATAAAAATGTAGCTCTAACTAACATACCAATGGATTGAGACGGTAGAGGGGATGCCTTACCAGGGCATCCCCAAAATTAGAAGCTTTATTCTTACTAAAATATTACCTTGGGGTGCCTTGGGAATCCCAAGCGTATGCTCTTGCCACTTCTCAGTCCTTTGTCCATTGAATTAATACCCAAAACTTGAAAACTTCAATCACACAAAACTCAACAAAACTTCGTGAGATCCGATAGTATAGGCAACATAATCAAAACATTTAGGTACTGTTATAAATTTATTCTTCTTTTATCTTAGCATAAGGTATTGTATTCTAACTTCTTCATGGCATAATCAAAACAAGCAAACTATGCATGCAAAAACAGAATGTGTTTGAAACACAACAATTTGTAGTAATATATTTAATTGCCATACTTATGTAACTCCAAGAATTCTGAAAAAATTGGAAAACCTTGGGAATTTGTTTATAAGTACTGTGTACAAATTCAACTAAAAATAAAGTTCGAGTCAAATTTTAGAAATTCTACATTGGGCGTCAAACTTTCTGTTTTTGTATCGCATCAACTCTACTCATCATGCAAATCATCCCAAAGGCTTTAATTAGAAAAACACTAATTAAAACATAAAAACGCAATAATTATAGAAGAAATAATCATGTTATCGCACACTAACATATCTATTGAGTTGCCTCCCAACAAGCCTATTGCTTTACACCCCTAGCTAGGCATATTGCATAGTTTCAAGTGTTGTCATGTTTGAAAGAATGACCCATCATGCTATAATCATATTCCCTACTATTAGCAGAAACATCCTAATAGGTAAGGAAAAATAATTGAAGGGACTAAATAACTCAACCTTAGGATACAAAAGATCTACTTCAGGAGGAACATGAGGCGCTTCTTTACTTTTTTTCATAAGTAATAATTAGTTCCTCATTGTATAAGTTCCTATGCTGGTATTTCCTTAATTTTAATTGAAGCTCAAGATCTAACCCAAGTTTTGGTACATAAAATTGATCATTGTGTTCAGAAATCTTGTCAACTAAGACATTAAGAGGAACATTCTTTCTAAGATTCTAATCATAAGCAACGTAGTCCGAAGACCTTGGTTTTCTTATTTCTTCCAACACATAAAGTATTCCCTCTATGGGTGGGCACTCTCCTTTGACCCTATAATGACTAAATATATCCCTAGATTCTTAGATGACATTACTAAATTCTTGTCAAAGAAATATAGTAGCTAGACGTTTAGTGGAAGCTTCATGGATATTAGAGAATTCTAGGAACAACGATTGTATGAAAGGATGCATGTGCAGAAATTGTCTTTCCAATTGCACTATAAGTAAAGATGTAGCATCCGCATAACTTGTAGTTCTAGCAACAATATAACCTCCTACCGAAGGTAATGATCCTGCATAAGTGAAAAAATCTTGAATCACACTCTTTCCAATGATATTACTACTACCTATGCGAAGATTTTTCCTTTGCATAATAGGTTCTACCTTAAGAGGATCATCATTCACAAGATTACCGAGTTTCTCGTTAGAAACTTCATCAAAATTTCTATTTGCATTCTAATTGCAAGGTGAAATTGAGAAATCATTGGCTTCCTCACTAGAAGCGGAGGCATCACTAATTTCAAACTCAGACATAATAACAACTTTCAAGCAAACTAGAGTGCAAAGATGCAATCTAGTGACAAGCTAAGCAAGGAAAGATAAAATATTTTTGTATTTTCTTATAAGACAAGCTAAATATACCAGCAATTAAAAATAGGAACAAGTGAATGAAATTTTGTGTGGAATTACTTGATAGTTGGTGGTGATATTCCCCAGCAACGGCACCAGAAATCCTTCCTGATACTCATGATTAGCATTGGGTTTTCCGTGAAGAGGAATGGGCAATCGCAGCACAAAGTGGGTAAGTATTTACCTCAATTATGAAATCAAGGTTTATCGAACCAATAGGAATATCAATCCATAACCGTCTTGAGCGGGTGCATACAAAATAACAAATAGCTTGCACCCAACGCAGGCAAGACGGTTGTCAATACCCTTGGTCTCGTTATTTGCAAGCGAATGAGGTGGTAAAATGCAAATTAAAATAAAAGAAAATAAATGGCAGCAAGGTGTTGGAGGTTTTAGCAATATGTTGTGAATAGACTCGGGGGCCATAGCTTTCCTTAGAGCCATCTCTCATGAAAATAAGCATACGGTGGGTAAAGAAATTACTGTTGGGCAATTGATACAAGAGCAGATAGTTATGCAATTTTCACATCAATGATCATGTAAATGTAGGCATCACGTCTGTAAAGAAATAAGCAAACTCCTGCCTGCTCCTATTACTATTCCTTCACTTGAAGAGCGCTTCTATGCTTGCATCTCTACGCATTAGGTTCCTAACGAACAAAGTAATTCTTGGAGTAAGATGACATGATGTAGACAAAGTAAACTCAACTAATATGAATAAACCCCATCGTTTTACCCTTAGTAGCAGCAACACAAAGAAGCAACATGTCCCCTTCTGTCCTTGGGATATGGAAACTCGCCAGGTTGAACATACTACAACGCACCTCTCTCACTAAAGAAATATTAATCTAGTTGGCCAAACTATTTCAATAGATCGGGAGAATTACGAACCTATCATAATCATGCACATAGGAATCATATTATATATCAAAGGAGACTGAAATGTTTATAATGAATAATCTGAACATAAACCCAAAATTCATCAGATCCCAACAAACGTACTGTACAAAAGAGTTACATCATATGGATCAGAATGAAGATGGGATGATCATTGTATTGAAGATCAAAGAGAGAAATATGCCATCTAGATACTTCCATGGACCCCTAGGTTTGTGGTGCACTAATCACACATCATCATAAGGGCAGCAAGGTTGATGAAGAAGCCCTGTGTGATCGATCCCCCTCCGGCAAAGTGCCGGAACAGAGCTCTACATAGCCTCCCATCCGAATGGAGGCTTGCATCAGCGTAAAAAGTGTTTTGGGACCTCCTCTGGAGTTTTTAAGGTAAATAGGAATTTGTAAGCCCGAGACTAGGGTCTGGAGAACCATGATCCAGCCACAAGCCATCAGGCCATGCCCCCAGGCCGTGGTCTGATGGATTGTGGGGGCCTCGTGTGCCTCCCGGCCATCTTCCAATGCTCCACGGTCTTCTTTTGGTCTAGAAAAATTGACAAAAAGTTTCAGGTCAATTGGGATTTGTTTGGTACTGGGACCTGAAAAGTGGAAAAACATGCAAAAAACAGCAACTGGCACCGGGCACTCGATCAATAGGTTAGTGCTAAAAAATAATATAAATTGGTTGATAAGTTCCTAAAAAGTGTTCTAAAATGATAACATAATAGCATGGAGCAATCCAAAATTATAGATACGTTGGAGACATATCAATCACTTCTCCAAATAAGGGCATTCTAAATACTACACAAGGTCATCTTTAACTTCGAGTAGGATTTTGTTCTTTCAACGATACACGTAACTTTTGTGTAGAACACTTTTCCATACGAGGCCATCTAGATAATCCTTTGAGGCCATCTTTAGGTTTCACCTGGCAAGCCTTTAACTCGGCAAGCTTTTCACCCGGCAAGCCCTTCGTCCAATTGCCAACCTCTTTTCCAGAAAGCTCTCACCCAACATGCTTTTCTCATGGCCAGCAGCCTCTATGCCAACAAGCCTTTTTATTTAGATTTTCCGATCCAAACTTGAGACTGGTTTTGTTTTGCCTCCCCAGGTTGCATATGACCTCGGATTGAGATGATTTATATATCACAATTGTTCGGCTCAACGATAAAAGACTTTTTTTGTGTTTCAAGTTTTTACATTTGAGGTCGTATTGAGGATTGAATTTCTCATCCGACTCGTCAGATATCACCTAGGTGGCTGTGTGATCCCTCGCATCACTTTTTGCCTCATGGTAGGGTTGCACTCTGATGGATATAACTTTTTCATACGACCTCGGATTGAGATGATTTGATATGAAAATCAATTTTTACAATGAGACGAAGAAATTCATGTTGAACATTTTCTCATATGAGGTCATCTTGGGGGCTTAATCGGATGAGCGGTACTATGGATTTGAAATCTTAGTATTTTGAGCATAGTTTCGGCCTTTGAGATGAGATCAGACAGCGATGGACCAAACTTAAAAAATGTTCACGTCAACACTACGGAAAATTTTCATATAGAGCATTTCTTCATTAGAATCCATCTTAATAATATTTCTTTCGTGTTAAAATCTAGTGTCAACACATGCCCCACTATTTTTTGTCAAAGCTTGCATGCCGAAACATAATCTACAGAGTATTTTCTCTAAGGACAATGTCAACACTCCATCGACCATTTATACTTCTCACGGCAGTAATCATATATCAGTGAGCTTTATACTAAGGGTGATAATTGTATATCGGCCATTGCCTACTTAGGCCTATTGCCACACACTCGGGTGGTATTTGTTCAGATATTTTCCATTGAGAGATCAAGGTAACATTGTCCCTTCAATGGATTCCCCTAAATATGAGTTTTCAGGAACTACTCTTGTAAATTTATTAGGACCTTCCCAGTTTGGAGACCACTTCCCGAATTCTCTATCTCTTGAACCAATTTGTAGGATCACTTTCCACAGGAGATCGCCAACTTGAAACTTGTAAAACTTGACCTTTTTATTATAGGCTCTTGCCACTCTCAAATTTTCTCTTCCTATGGCCTTTAAAGCAACCAAACGTTTATCGACAACTTCATCAATATTGTCCATCGTCAACTTATAAAAGTTTGCTGCCGATAAATCATTTTTCTTTGCTATTCTCAAAACCATATGCTAGCTCAGAAGGGTCACCTTTCTAGCATCGTGCTTTGAGATTCTATGTGCTAACAAAGCTTGGGACAACAACTCATGCCAATTTCTTGGATTATCCTCCATCTTATTCTTTATAAGCTTGATTGATGTTTTATTACTAGACTTTGCCGGTCCATTAGCTTCAGCATAATACGAAGAGGAATTGAGCAAAATTATCTTATAAGATTTGACAAATTCTCTAACTTGATGTGACATGAAATATGAACCTTGATCTGTAGTTAAAGTTTGAGGAATGTCGAATCTATGATTAATGTGCTCGGTTATGATTTGAATTACCTCCGTATGTGTCATGTTCTTCAATGGTACGTGATATGTCTCCAATGTATCTACTTTTCAAAAAACTTTTGCTCTTGTTTTCGACTCTAATTTTCGTAATTTGAATGAAACTAACACGGACTAGCTTTGATTTCAACAGAACTGCCTTGGTGTTATTTTTGTGCAGAAATAAAAGTTCTCAAAATTTGACGAAACTTTTTATGAGTTTTTTCTGTGATTTATAATGAAATTTGGAGCAAAGACCCATCGAAGGGGGGCTGACTGTGGCCCATGAGGCAATAGGGCGCGCCCATTGATACGTCTCGAATGTATCTATAATTTTTGATTGCTCCATGTGTTGGGGAACGTTGCATGGGAAACAAAAAAAGACCTACGCTCACGAAGATCAATCTAGGAGATGCACATCTACGAGTGTAGAGATTGTATCTACATACCCTTGTAGATCGCTAAGCTGAAGTGTTAAAGAATGTGGTTAATGTAGTGGTATGTCTTGGCGATCCAATCACGGTCCCTCCCACAAACTCCGGATCGAGCGCCGAACGGAACGACACCTCCGCGTTCAGGACACGTACAGCTCGATGACGTATCCGCCTCCTCGATCCAGCAAGTGAGGGCAGAGTAGTAGACGAGTTCTGTAGTAACACGACAGCGTGGTGGCGGTGGTGGTCGTGCTATCTCGGCAGGGCTACACCTAACTCTACTGAAACCGCGAACGGAGGAGAAAACGATCTAGGGAGAGAGAGGGGCACCAAAGGCTTCGTGTGTGCTCTTGGGCGCCCCCTACCCTCTATATATAGGTGGAGAGGCATGAGGAATAGCCCCTCCAATACCTAGGGAGCAGCCAAGGGGGGAGGAGGTGGAATCCTAGTCCCCGTCCTTCCCTTCCATACAAAGATGGACTTTCCACCTTTCCCAACTCCATGGACCTTGAGGGACTTGTGCGCTTGGCCCAATAAGGGCACAGTGTCCCCCCAGCAAATACTAACCCTTGGGACATGGTAGAACCCTTTGTGGACTTCCGGACACCTCTAGAAGTTTCTGGAACCTTCTGGAAGCTTCTCAGTACAATATCGGAAAAAACCCAAAACTTTTCCGGTAGCCAAAATATGACTTCCCATATATAAATCTTTACCTCCGGACCATTCTGGAGCTCCTCGTGACGTCCGAGATATCATCTGCGATTCCAAACAACATTCAGTTACCATCACACATAACTCACTAATACCAAATTGACACTGAACCTTAAGTGTGGAGACCTTGCGGGTTTGAGAACTATGCACACATGACCGAGACACTCTTCGGCCAATTACCAATAGCAGGACCTGGATGTCTATATTGGCTCCTAAATATTCTATGAATATATTTATCGGTCGAACCACGATGTCAAGGATTCAATCAATCCCGTATACTACTCCCTTTGTCCATCGGTATGTTATTTTCCCGAGATTCGATCGTCGGTATCTCTATACCTAGTTCAATCTCGTTACCAGCAAGTCTCTTTACTTGTTCCATAATACAAGATCACATGACTAACTCCTTAGTCACATTTCTTGCAAACTTCTTGTGATGTTGTATTACCGAGTGGGCCTAGAGATACCTCTCCGTCACACGGAGTGACAAATTCTATTGTCGATTCACGCCAACCCAACAGACACCTTCGAAGATACATGTAGAGCACCTTTATAGTCACCGAGTTACGTTGTGACGTTTGATACACACAAGGCATTCCTCCGGTTCTCGGGAGTTGCATGATCTCATGGTCATAGAAACAAATACTTGACATGCAAAAAACAGTAGCAATAAACGACATGATCACATGCTAAGTTCATAGTTTGGGTCAATGATTTGATCCCATTATCAAATGACAACTCATGTCTAAGGTTAGTAAACCTTTACAATCTTTGATCAACGAGCTAGTCCTTAGAGGCTCACTAGGGATAGTGTGTTGTCTATGCATCCACACATGTATATGAGTTTCCAATCAATACAATTCTAGCACGGATAATAAACGATTAACATGAACAAGGAAATATAACAGTAACTAACTTATTATTGTATCTAGGGCATATTTCCAAGAGTCTCCCACTTGCACTAGAGTCAATAACCTAGTTCACATCACTATGTGATTCACATCCAATAAGTTCTAGGGTTTATCATGTTTTGCTTGTAAGAGAGGTTTTAGTCAACGGGTATGAACCTTTCAGATCTGTGTGTGCTTTACAAAACTCTATGTCATCCTGTAGATACTTCTACTATGCACCATTTGGAATCATTCCAAATGACTCTTCCACTATACGAATCCGGTCTCCTACTCAGAGTCATCCGGTTTGGTGTCAAAGCTTGCATCGACGTAACCCTTTACAATGAACTCTTTTATCACCTCCATAATCGAGAAACATTTCCTTAGTCCTCAAGTTACTAAGGATAATTTTGACCGCCATCCAGTGATCCATTCCAGGATCACTCTTGTACCCCTTGACATCTTCATGGCAAGGCACATATCAGATGCAGTACACAACATAGCATACTATAGAGCCTACGGCTAAGGCATTTTGGACGACCTTCTTCCTTTCTCTTTCTTCTGTCGTAGTCGAGTTTTGAGTCTTACTCAAATTCACACCTTACAACACAGCTAAGAACTCCTTTTTTGACCGATCTATTTTGAACTCCTTCAAAAACTTTTCAAGGTATGTAATCGTTGAAAGTTTTATGAAGCGTCTTTATCTATCTCCATAGATCTTGATGCTCAATGTTCAAGTAGCTTACTCCAGGTTTTCCTTTGAAAAACACCTTTCAAACAACCCTATATCCTTTCCAGAAATTCTACATCATTTCCGATCAATAATATGTCAATTACATATACTTATCAGAAATGTTATAGTGCTTCCACTCACTTTCTTGTAAATAGTAGTTTCTCATAAACTTTTTATAAACCCAAAAGCTTTGATCATCTCATCAAAGCATATATTCCAATTCCAGATGCTTGCTCCAGTCCATAGAAGGATCGCTTGAGCTTGCATACTTGTCAGCATCCTTAGGCCTCGTTTGATAGGGGAGGTTTGGCGTGGTTTACACGGGAATATCCCCGCAGGGCCCCAAATCCCCAAAAATCCCTCTCAGCCCGTTTGACATGCAGGGATTGAACAATCTAATCCCCTATAATCCCCACATACCCCTCTAAATCCACGTGGTGTAGAAAACCCTAGGAGCCACTCGTGGAACAGAGAAGAGTGGGACACTGGCTATGTTGCTGCTGCTGTAGGAAATTTAACCAAATAGAGATTTATGAGGGGAAGGTATTGGTGAGGAATTGGGGGGATTGGGTGAACGAGAGATATTCACCAAATCCTCTCAAATCCTCATCCTATTTGGGGCTACAAAACCTCCCCTGTCAAACCAGGCCTTAGGATCGACAAAACCTTTTGATTGTATTACATACAACCTTTCCAAAAAGAAACCGTCGAAGTGGCAATGTTTTGACATCCATCTACAAGATTTCTTAATTGAAAAATGTAGCAACTGCTAACATAATTCCAATAGACTATAGCATCGCTACGAGTGAGAAAGTCTCATCATAGTCAACTCCTTAAACTTGTCGAAAACCTGTTTGCAACAAGTCGAGCTTTCTAAAATAGTGACATTTACCATCATCGTGTGTCTTCCTTTTAAAGAACCATTTCTACTTAATATCCTTACTACCATCAAGTAGTTTTTCCAAAGTCTACACTTTGTTTTCATACATGGATCCTATATCAGATTTCATGGCATCCATCCATTTGTCAGAATCCAGGCCCACCATCGCTTCTCCATAGCTAGTAGGTTCATTGTTGTCCAACAACATGACCTCGAAGACAGGATTACCATACCACTCTGGAGTAGTGGGTGTCCTTATCGACCTACGAGGTTTGGTAGTAACTTGATCTGAAGCTTCATGATCATCATCATTGGCTTCCTCTTCAATTTGGTGTAGGCGCCACAGGAACAACTTCCTGCGCTCTGCTACACTTTGTTTCAAGTGACGGTTCAACAACCTCATCAAGTTCCACCATCCTCCCACTAAATTCTTTCGAGAGAAACTCTTTCTAAAGAAAGGACCCGTTTTCATCAATAAACACTTTGCTTTCGGATCTAAGATAAGAGGTGTATCCAACTGTTTTGGGTAATCTAAGAAGATGCATTTATCCGCTTTGGGTTTTAGCTTATAAGGCTAAAGCCTTTTGACATAATCATCATAGACCCAAACTTTAAGAAATGACAGCTTAGATTTCTCCAAACCATATTCACACGGTGTCATCTCAATGGAACTATGTGGTGCCTTATTAAAGTGAATGTGGTTGTCTCTAATGCCTAACCCCGAAATGATAGTGGTAATTCGATAAGAGACATCATAGTGTGCACCACATCTAATAGGGCGCGGCTATGACGTTCAGACACACCATCACACTATGGTGTTCCAGGTGGCATGAATAGTGAAACAATTTCCATATTGTCTTAAATGTATATCAAACTTGCGACTCAGATATTCACCTCTACGATCATATCGTAGATATTTCATCCTCTTCGTACGACGATATTCAACTTCACTCTGAAATTGCTTGAACTTTTCAATAATTCAGACTCATGTTTCATCAAGTAAATATACCGGTATCTACTCAAATTATTTGTGAAGTAGGAACATAACGATATCCACTGCTTGCCTCAGCACTCATTGGACTACATACATAAAAAATGTATTATTTCCAATAATATACTTGCTTGTTCCATCACTGGAAAATTAGGTGTTCAGTCATCTTGCCCACGTGGCATGATTTGCATGTCTCAAGTGATTCATAATCAAGTGAGTCCAAAAGATCCATCTGCATGGATTTTATTCATGCATTTATACCAATATGACTCAAGCGGCAGTGCCACTAGTAAGTGGTACTGTCATTACTACTTTTTATCTTTTGGCATCAATATAATGAACATGTATATCACTACGATCGAGATTCAGTAAGCCATTCACATTAGGTGCATGATCATTGAAGGTTTCATTCAAGTAAACAGAGTAACCATTATTCTCTTTAAATGAATAATCATATTGCAATAAACACGATCCAATCATATTCTTGGTCAACACAAACACCACTCAATTTTTAGGTTTAACACTAATCCCAAAGGTAGAGGGAGAGTGCGATGGTGATCACATCAACCTTGGAAACACTACCAACACACATCATCACCTCGCCTTTAGCTAGTCTTCGTTTATTCCGTAGCTTTTATTTCAAGTTACTAACATTTAGCAACTGAACCGGTATCTAATACCCATGTGCTACTAGGAGTACTGGTAAAGTACACATCAATAACACGTATATCCAATATAATTCTGTTGACGTTGCCAGCCTTCTTATCTACCAAGTGTCCAGGGAAGTTCCGCCTTAGTGATCATTCCCTCCAAAAGCACTTAGTCTCGGGTTTGGGTTCAACTTTGGGTTTCTTCATTGAGTGACAACTGACTTGTCATTTTCGATGTTTCCCTTCATTCCCTTTGCCCTTCTTGAAACTAGTGATTTTACTAACCATCACCACTTGATGCTCGTGCTTGATTTCTACCTTCACGGTGTCAAACATCGTGAATAGCTCAAGGATCATCTAGTCCATCCCTAGTATGCTATAGTGCATCACGAAGCTCGATAGTTTGGTGGCCATGACGTTGGAGAATTTTGTCAATCACTATCTCATATGGAAGATCAACTCCACTTGATTCAACTAATTGTGGCACTCACACAATCTTAGCACATACTCAATGATTGAGTTTTCCTCCTTTACTTTGCGGACAAATAATCTTGTCGGAGGTCTTACAGCTCTCAACACGGGCACGAGCCTGAAATCCTAATATTAGGTCTTGGAACATCTCATATGTTTCATGACATTCAAAACATTTTAGATCCTCAATTCTAAGTTGTAAAGCAAGACACACTAAACTATAATGTAGTCATCAAAACGTGTATGTCATATGTTCGCAACATCTATAGACGATGCTTGGGGTAGTTCACCGAGTGGTGCATTAAGGACATAAGCCTTCTGCACAGCAATGAGGACAATCCTCAGTTTACGGACCCAGTCTGCATAATTGCTACTATGATCTTTCAACTTAATTTTCTCTAGGAACATATCTAAAAACAGTAGAGCTACAGCGTAAGCTACAACGTAATTTGCAAAGACCTTTTGACTATGTTCATGATAATTAGTTAAATTAATCATATTACTTAAGAACTCCCACTCAACTAGACATCCCTCTAGTCATTCGAGTGGTCTATCACACCCGATCATCACGTGGTGTCTCGAAATGACTAACTGTCGCAACAGTGCACGGTCGGGGAGAACACAATTTTATTTTGAATTTTAGTGAGGGATCAACTTATAATGCTACCATCGTTCTAAGCAAAATAAGGTGCATAAAAGTATTAACATCACATGCAAATAATAAGTGACATGATATGGCCATGATATTGTGCTTTTGATCTCCATCTACAAAGAACCGGCATGATCTCCATTATCACCAGAACAACACCATCATATCCATCACTGTGCTGCCATCAAGGTCGTCACGCCAACTATGTTGTTACTAGTAAAGATACCGAACTAGTGATAAAGTAAAGCACCACCAAGAACCAAAATAAATTAAAGACAACCCTATGGAAGCCGTGGTGGAATAGACAAGGCCGCTTCTTTGGGGACCCCTTGTGGGTGGAGCCCACCATGGAATCTCGTAGCCGTTACCCTTCGTGGGTTGAAGTATCCACTAAAATGGACGTACGATAGCACCACCTATCGTAACAATGCCAAAAATTGTCGTGTCAACCTATGCGTTTGATCTCCCTACCTTGCTCCTTTGTGTTACACTTGGATGTTTTACTTTCCACTTCTATACTCTTAGAACTACATGTGTAGGGTGTACTTGACTTGCTATAATTGCCAAAGCTGACTTTCAACTAAAATTGGAGAGCTCTGACCAACCATGCCAGTACACAATACTACTAACCTAGTAGCAGAGGATATGAGGAAGAGGAAGGATGCAGTATTGAGGAAATGGATACATGTTGACCCATATGCTGTTAGAAGAAAAACTGTTGTTGATCCAAGGTTTCACGCCAAGGAACAAAAATACATTTATGAGACTGTCCTGTTTGACAAGAAGTCCACGTGTCAGCAATATGAAATATGTTGACTCGGAATACATCAAGGAGAATGAGGATTACTTTCCCCATTGTCGAACAGCTTCAACATGAAGTTGAGTCTGTGGAGATCCCGCGCTCAGATGATGAACATGATGATGAAGAAGAGTCACCTCCTCTCACTAACACACGGTTCAGCACTCACCCTAGATCAGCTGATGTACCTGCTCAGGAGAGAAGACAAACATATTCAGCTCAAGCATCAGCACCTTCAGCCCCAGCTCCAGCTCAAGCACCTCCAGTATCAACTCCTCCGCCTACAGTACACTCAACAGATGCCTTCGTGGATGCTCTTCTGTCGACTTCATCATCAGCCGCCTAGAGAAATGAGTAGTTCTATACTTTTGAAATTTTTGGTAACTTGTTGGCAAAGGGAGTGAAATGTATAGATCATAGACTTCGACAGAGAGAGAGAGAGCTTTTGACATTATTTGCTCTCATTTGGTTTCAAAAACTTTGGTCGTTTGGATGACTTTATCCCATTATTTGTGTTTGATCATATGCTTTACCTAGTTGATGATATGTTATTATCCTTTTAGCTATCTATGTGATGATCATTCACTTATCTTGTTGGTGTCATGTGCATTGCTCTTCATTCTTATCGTGTATGCACACCACCAAGATGTATGTGACATGGAGCAGTAACCCATGATCCTAATCGATTGTGCGTTTGCATTCAAACGCAAATTTTAAATAATGCATAAATTTAGGGGGACCTCTTGCTTTTCACATACTTCTCAAAGCGTCGATGTTAATCGTTGATTATATCTTTTGTCGAAGCTTTGATCTATATGTTGTCATCAATTACCAAAAAGGGGGAAATTGAAAGCACAATCGCTCCCCAGGGTGGTTTTGATAATCGATCACAACATATGCATTATTGGACCAATCTGTTTTCCAAGTATATTTTAGCAAAGTTCAAAAGAAGCTATGGCTAAAGTCTTATGTGGACATGCCCCTTGATGCAAGAAAGGAATAATATTGGCTCAAGCTTCAAGCTAGAAGACTCTTCATTTTATATTTGTGAGAAATCACTTTTGAGTCCATAGGAAAGCCAATACTATTAAAGGGGGTGAGGTACTAAAATGAACCGATTGCTCAAAGTGCCCAAAGTGCTCAAAGTTAGCCACCAAAATACTTAGTCTTTTTACCACATATCCATTCTGTCAAAATCCACATACTCAAATTCGGTGTCACCAATTTCCACATTTCGGACCCACCGAGTTTGACCTGAGACAGAAACCCTAGCCATTCCCACCAAATCAGTGCAACCGAATCCATATTGGTGCTATAGAGTTCAGTGTGACCAACATTCTGTTGCCAAGATACACAAAAAACAGAATCTCCGAGTTTGGGCATCGCTGCCACCGAGTTTGGGCATCTGACCATTAGCCACCGTTTCGGTGCCACCGAGTTGTGTATATCGGTCTCACCGAGATTCGAAAGTTCTGCCTTTTGTGCTAATCGGTACCACCGAGTTTGTAACTTTGGTGTCACCGAGTTTGCCACTTTAGGTGTAACGGTTGGATTTTGTGTGTTGTCTATATATACCCCTTCACCCACCTCTGATGCCTGGGAGATGCACTTAGAACACAAACTTCATTGCCAGATCCATTTTCTGAGAGAGAACCACCTACTCATGTGTTGAGACCATGATATTCCAATCCAACCATTTGAAACTTGATATCTGGCCTCCCCAAACAGCTTTCCACCAAATCAATTTCTCCTACCCATGCATATTTTGTAAGAGCATGATTTAGTGTTGAGGAGACTATCTTTAGAAGCACAAGAGCAACAAGTTCATTGATCTACCTCATCTATTACCTTTTGGAGGGTGGTGACTCCTAGATTGGTTAGGTGTCGCTTGGGAGTCTACTACTTCGTGTTGTGGAGTGGAACCAAGATGTTTGTAAGGGCAAGGAGATCGACTACTTCGTGAACATCTACCATGAGTAAGGCTGGTACTTCGCGGGCGGAAGCCGTGGTGGAATATACAAGGCCGCTTCTTTGTGGACCCCTTGTGGGTGCAGCTCTCCGTGGACTCTCGCAGTCGTTACCCTTCGTGGGTTGAAGTCTCCACAAACATGCACATACGATAGCACACTTACAGGAACCATGCCAAAAATCGCCCTGTCAACCTCATGCGATTGATCTCCCTACCTTGCTTCTTTACTTTACACTTGCATGTTTTAGTTTCAGCTGCTATACTGTTCGAACTGCATGTGTAGGGTGTACTTGACTTGCTATAGCTGCCAAAGCCGCCTCTCAAGTAAAATTCGAGAGCTCCGACCAACCCTGCAAGTACACAATGCTACTCACCTAGTAGCAGAGGATATGAGGAAGAGAAAGGATGCAGGTTTGAGGAAGTGGAGAGCTCTTTACCCATATGATGTCAGAAGAAGAACTGTTATTGATACACGTATTCACACCAAGGAACAACAAGACTTTTATGAGACTGTCCTGTTTGACAAGAGTCCAGCTGTCAGCGATATGAGGTACATTGACTGGGAATACATCAAGGAGAATGAGGACTACTTTCCCAATTGTCAAACAGCTTCAACATGAAGTTGACTCAGTGGAGCTCCCGCGCTCAGATGATGAAGATGATGATGAAGAAGAGTCACCTCCTCTCTCTACCACACGGTTCAGCACTCAGTGTAGATCAGCTGATGTACCTGCTCAGGAAACAAGACAGACATCTTCAGCTCAATGATTGCCATCTCTGGCGATAGCTAGACGAATGCTGATGACAACAAACCATCTCCTGCAACGACAACAGAAGAATTCTGCTAGCACTCCCCGGCAATGAAACTAGAAGAATGTTGTTGATGGCCCACCAGCGCGTGGGTTCGCAACAGTTTTCGAGGGTAGACTATTCGACCCAATTTGTTGGTTTGTACAACGGGAGGTGAGAGAATGCTCTCAAGTATTAGCAGCTGAATTTTTCAGATTCAACCACACCTGAAAGATTAGTATCTACAAGCATAGTAGTAACAGCAAAGTAATATGATAACAACGGTGTCAGAAAAGATCTGTTGACGGCAGACTATTCCTAACGATTGTATCAATGGCGCCTCCGTTGCCGCGTTGACGGAAGTTGTCAATTCCCGTCAACGGTCAGCGAAAAAGTATAGCAGCAGGTAGCAGAAGTGTAACGAGTAACAGCAGTGGCAAAGAACAGTAGTAGTGACAGCAGTTGCAAGTAGCAACAGTAGCAAGCGACAGTAGTAGCAACAGTACCAGCAGAGCAAGACAAGTAACAGTAGTAGCAACAGTAGCAGAGCAAGACAAGTAACAGCAGCAGTAGGACAAACTCGTAGGCAATGGGTCGGTGATTTGTTTGGATGATATTCATCATGCAACAGCTATAACACGGAGAGATATGTGGCTAGCTCCCGTTCGTCAATGTGATGTAGGCATGCATTCTGTGTGTCGTCATGCGTGCTTAGGGAAAAGAACTTGCATGACATCTATTGTCCATCCCTCCCGTGGCAGCGGGGTCCAAAAGGAAACTACGGGATATTAAGGTTCTCCTTTTAATAAAGAACCGGACAAACGCATTAGCACTTGGTGAACACATGAACTCCTCAAACTATGGTCATCACCGGGAGTGGTTCCGGTTATTGTCACTCCGGGGTTGCCGGATCATAACACATAGTAGGTAACTACAACTTGCAAGATCGGATCTAAAACACACATATATTGGTGACAACATAATAGTTTCAGATCTGAAATCATGGCACTCGGGCCCTAGTGACAAGCATTAAGCATGGCAAAGTAGTAGCAACATCAATCTCGGAACATAGTGGATACTAGGGATCAATCCCCATCAAAACTATCTCGATTACATGATAGATCTCATCCCACTCATCACCGTCGAGCGAGCCTACGAATAGATTACTCATGAACGACGAAGAGCTTCATGGAATTGGAGAGGGAAGAAGGTTGATGATGACGATGGTGACGATTTCCCCTCTCCGGAGCCCAAGACGGACTCCAGATCTGCCCTCCAGATGAAGAACAGGTGGTGGCCGCGCCTCCGTATCAAAAACGCGACCAAGACTTCACTTTTTTCTAGGATGAAAGGCAACTTATAAAGCTAGAATTTGGGGCGGCAGAGCCGTGTGGGCCCCACAAGCCTGCCCACCGCCACCAGGGGGTGGTGGCGGAGCAGGGGCTTGTGGCCCACTGGCCCACCCCCTGAGATGGAACTTGGCGCAGATATTTTTGATATTTTCCAAAACTGCTCCCCGTAAATTTTCAGGACGTTTGGAGAACTTTGATTTCTGCACAAAAATAACTCCAAGGCAATTCTGCTGAAAACAGCGTCAGTCCAGGTTAGTTCCATTCAAATCATGCAAATTAGAGTCCAAAACAAGGGCAAAAGAGTTTGGAAAAGTAGATACGATGGAGACGTATCAACTCCCCCAAGCTTAAAACCTTGCTTGTCCACAAGCAACTCAGTTGGCAAACTGAGAGAGAAAGAAAAACTTTGACAAACCCTGTTTGATCTTGTTGTTGCAACTATGTCTAACTCATAACCAGAATTTCAGCAAGATCACAAGTTAACCACATAAGCAAATGACACAAAGGTCTCACGGTAAACTAATATCAATGGCATAATCAGCTAACGAGCAAATAATAATGAGTTTCAAATACCAATCACTTCAATCAAAACAGGCATGAAGGAATATGAATAGGTGGTATCTCGCTAGCTCTTTCTCAGACCGCAAAACATAAATGCAGAGCACTTTCAAAGATCAAGGGCTGACTAAACATTGTAATTCATAGCAACGAAGATCCAGTCATAGTCATACTCAATATCAATCAAAAGCAAAGCATAAAAATGACAGAGGTGCTCTCTAATAGGTGCTTATATAAGAGGAGGATGACTCGGCAGTAAAATAAATAGACAGGCCCTCTGCAGAGGGAAGCATTGATTTGCAGAGGTGCCAGAGCTCAAGCTTTGAAAACAGAGATAATAATTTTGGGTGGCATGCTTTCATTGTCAACGCAATGACCAAGAGTTCTTAATATCTTCCATGATACTCATGCTATAGGCGGTTCCCAAACAGAAAAGTAAAGTTTTAACTCCCCCACCACCAATCAATCACACTCCACGGCTAGCCGAATCCTCGGGTACCGTCCATACTAACATCAATCCGGGGGGAGTCTTGATTTACAGTTATGTTTTCGATTTAAGCGTGGAACTGGGCATTCCAAATACCGGCCCCTTTCTCGTGAATGACTGTGAATAAACACATGTCGAGGATAACACTCCTAGCATGGAAGATACCAATAGCCCTCTGTCACCACATGAGCGGTTCGGGCATGCAAAACAGATTATTTCTTGAAGGTTTAGAGAGTGGCACATGCAAATTTACTTGGAACGACAAGTAGATACCACAAATAGGTAGGTATGGTGGACTCTCATGGAAAAACTTTGGGGTTTATGGAAGTGGATGGACAAGCAGTATTCCCGCTTAGTACAAGTGAAGCCTAGCAAAAGACTGGGAAGCGACCAACTAGAGAGCGACAACAATCATCAAGATGCAATGAGTTTGACTAACATTGAATGCAAGCATAAACAGGATATAGATCACCATGAACACGAACATCATAGAGTCTATGTTGATTTTGTTTCAACTACATGCATGAGCATGCGCCAAGTCAAGCCACTTGAAACATTCAAAGTAGAATACCATCCTATCATACTACATCATAGTCATCTCAAAATCTATGTTGGCATCCAAGACAAACCATTATAAGCTCTCAGCTAAATAAGCATGGCATCAGAAACTATGATCTCTAAGTTGTCATTGCAAACATGGTTCTCTCACAACAAAGCAAAATCTGGGTCGACAAGCTAGTCATATTTACAAAAACAAAATAGATAAAGTTCATACCAGCTTTTTCAGTCTCAGTCACTTCATCATATATCATCATTGTTGCCTTTCATTTGCACGATCGAACGATGTGAGCAATAATAAGCACATTGGACTAAGCTGAATCTGCAGGCAAACACAAAGGAGAAGACAAAATAATATGGCTCTTTGAAAGCTAAACAGGTAAGCATGTAAGAACCACTAAACATTGTAACCAATATCTTCTACCTTGACCAAAGAAAAAGAAAACTATTTACACGGGAAAGCTCCCAACAAGCAAAAGAAGAAAGAAAAATCTTTTTGGGTTTTCTCAAAAGGACACAAAACAAGAAAACAAGAAAACCAAAATAAACTAGCATGGATAATACAGTGGCTAAGTGTAAACACCGGCTAACAAAGTGAAAGCATAACCGTGAATGTAAAGTTGGTGAAAACACGTACTCCCCCAAGCTTAGGCTTTTGGCCTAGCTTGGTCTACTCCCATGGATGATCCTGGCGAAACCCAAAGTCATAATGGGTGTTATACGGGAGTGCTGCAGCCACTGCCTGAATAGCTGCCTCACGAAGTCGAGCAGCAGTCGCCTCCCTCTCAACCTCCTCTGCCTCTCCTATGGTTATGTAGTATCTTCGTTTTACCTGAAAGTCAAAGAAAGCAGGAGCAGGAAGGGTAATATGGAAAACACGCTGCCAGTTAAATATCAAGCTGGAGACAAAGTCTCTGACCAAAGACTTAGGAGGATCATTAACACTACCCCAATCGGGTATCTTGCAAATCCTATTGAAATCATCCAGATCCACGATATAGGATTTATCGTACAGGTCAAACAGTATGGATTATTCACGGCCAGCTAAAACTTTAAATCTACGCACGAAAGAGGCAGTGAGCATAGCATACTGTTCACATTTATCTGAGAGGAATTCTTCTAACCCGGAATTGCGGACAAGTGCATCAAACTCATCCTTGAAACCTACTTCGATCATGAACTCATCGGAAGGCCATTCACATGGTTGTACCGGTGCGTCCCTTAGTTGAAAAGGTTCGGGCTCCCGAAAAGAGAGACGAGGACCCTTCTTACTTGAGGAACCACCATGAAACTTCCTCCTGAACATAATTTCCTTATGCTGAAATTTTTGAAATTCAAGAGAAAAGTGAATAAAGACCCACCACACCTTGTAGCAACTACTCCTACTAGTTCCTAGAGACCGTATCACGCGCTAAAACTACTTGGGACCACCTAAAATCAACATTTCTAGCTCAAGAACAGGGTCACCAAGGTAGCAAGAATACGCGAAGGATAAAGCACTAGAGAAAAAACTAATTGGACCAATGGAGGAGTCACTTACCAAGGAGTAATTTCCCCAAAACGGTTCGGAGAATGGTGCTTTGAGCAAGGAGATCAAAAATCACAGCCAAATGAGCAAGAACACGGGTTTGAGCTACGAAACAATTTTTTCTGGAGGTGGAAGAAGAGGCTCGGAGCTAGAATGAGTGGAGGGGGTGCCTGTGGGCCCCAGAAGCTTGCACCCCGCCACCAGGGGGTAGGTCGCAGTGGCAGGGCTTGTGGCCCACAGTTATGGGCCCAGGCCAGCTCTCAGGCCCAGAAATTTTCAAAAATTCCAGGAAAAATCATACTAAATTTTCAGGACCATCGGAGAACTTTTATTTTAGAGGTATTTTCTCCGGGACGCTAAAACAGGAAACAAGAAAAACTAAACTAATTCTATCATTTTTCTTCTAAGCAACAAAAAAGGAAAACTCAAAACAGAGGTATGTGACTCTCTGATTCATCTGTTTCATGGTCATCGAAAGAAATCCGTCAATGGGATTGATCAAGTCCTTATGACAAAACCTTCTCGAATCGCAAGAGAGAATGGAGAATTTTCGAATAGCCACTAAGTCACCTCAATGGGGATATGTATCTCCCCAACAAGCAAGTCATACTTCATCTTGACACGAGGAATAGGGCATTCAAAGCTCCCAATGAGAATCGATGAAGTCTTTTTGATAGCATTGATGCAATGTACTGGATATCGTTTCTTCGGAAAGTGCATTGTGTGCTCGTTACCGTTGACATGGAAAGTGACATTGCCTTCGTTTCAATCCATAATAGCCCCTGTCGTGTTTAAAAAGGGTCTTCCGAGGATGATAGCCATGGCATCATCCTCGGGATATCCAAGATAACAAAGTCTGTTAAGATAGTGGTATTAGCAACCACAACATGCACATCCTCGCAAATGCCGATAGGGAAAGCAGTTGATTTGTCGGCCATTTGCAGAGAAATTTCAGTGGGTGTCAACTTAGCCAACTCAAGTCTACGATAAAGAGAGAGCGGCATAACACTAACACCGGCTCCAAGGTCACATAAGGCAGTTCTTACGTAGTTTCCTTTAATAGAGCAAGGTATAGTGGGCACTCCGGGATCACCAAGTTTCTTAGGAGTTCCACCTTTGAAAGTGTAATTGGCAAGCATGGTGGAGATCTCAAGATCTGGTATCTTCCGTTTATTAGTCACGATATCTTTCATGTACTTGGCATACGGAGACATCTTGAGCATATCAGTTAACCGCATCTGCAGAAAGACGGGTCTTATCATCTCAACGAAGCACTCAAAATCCTCATCATCCTTTTTCTTGGCTAGCTTAGGAGGGAAGGGCATAGGTCTCTGAACCCA
The DNA here is from genome assembly GCF_904849725.1 of Hordeum vulgare subsp. vulgare. NCBI lineage: Eukaryota > Viridiplantae > Streptophyta > Magnoliopsida > Poales > Poaceae > Hordeum > Hordeum vulgare. Next base: position 365,029,582 of record NC_058521.1, read on the forward strand.
TGGCTCCCTTTCTTTACCATGCTTCCTAGCAGTGAAGTCATTCTTGTCGTATCTCCTAGGTTGTGGATTATCAGGATTAGCCGTAGGTTGAATCTCCACATCCTCATCATTGCTAGGTTGAGCATTATTATGAACATCGTTGTACACATTGTCACCAGGTTCATGTTCATCACCTGATTGTGTTTCTGCATCAGACGCAGAGATATCATTAGGTTCTTCAGGTGTGACAGTATTTGGTGAACTGGCGTGCAGGTTTCTATCATCCTTCTTCTTTTCCTTAGGATGACTAGGGGTATCAGTGTTGATTCCTTGAGAATCTTGATCAATTCTCTTAGGATGACCTTCAGGATACAAAGGTTCCTGACTCATTTTGCCTCCTCTAGTAATGACTCTGAGAGAGTTGTCATTTAGATCATTGAGCAGGTCATTCTGAGCTTTAAGTACTTGTTCTACCTGAGTAGTAATCATAGAGGCATGTTTACTCAGAAGCTTAAGAGCATTGACATTTCTGTCTACACAAGCACTTAAATGGCTAAGCATACGAGCACTTTGTTCCAAATGTCTGGTAACATAATCATTGAAACTATGTTTTTTGGCAACAAAGTTGTCAAATTCATCAAAGCATAGGCTAGCAGGTTTATCAAAAGGAATATCACTCTCATCAATCCTACGCAGAGAATTCACTTCTACTACCTGTATCGGGTTATCGAGACCATGGATCTCTTTGATAGGTGGTAGATTTTTGACATCTTCAGATCTAATGCCTGTCTCTTGCATAGATTTCTTGGCTTCTTGCATATCTTCGGGACTGGGGAATAGAATACCTCTTTTCTTAGGAGTTGACTTAGGCGGTGGTTCGGGAATAGTCCAAGCATTATCGTTGATCAAGAGGTTATTCAGTAGGGTCTCAGCTTGTTCTACAATTCGTTCCCTAAAAACACAACCGACACAACTATCTAGGTGGTCTCTAGAGGCATCGGTAAGTCCGTTATAGAGGATATCAAGTATCTCGTTCTTCTTAAGAGGGTGATCAGGCAAAGCATTCTGTAGCTGGACGAGCCTCCCCCAAGCTTGTGGAAGACTCTCTTCTTGGAGTTGAGCAAAGTTGTATATTTCCTGCAAGGCAGCTTGCTTCTTATGGGCAGGGAAATATTTCACACAGAAGTAATAGACCATCTCCTGGGGACTACACACACATCCAGGAGCAAGAGAGGTGAACCAGGCTTTAGCGTCATCCTTTAGGGAGAAAGGAAACAGCTTAAGGATATAGTAGTGGTGGATCTTCTCCTCATTAGTGAAATGGTTGGCTATTTCGGATAGTTTGGCAAGATGGGCTATGACCGTCTCAGACTCATAACCGTGAAAAGGATCAGATTCGACTAGAGAGATTATCTCAGGGTCAACAGAGAATTCATAATCCTTATCGGTGACAAAGATAGGCGAAGTGGCAAACTTCGGGTCATTTTTCATCCTAGCTTCCCGAGATTTTTCCTTCCACTTGAGAAGTAATTTCTCAGCGCCATAGGCATCCTTACACACAAGAAAATCCTCAGCTATCTCTCACTCCATAACGTAACCCTCAAGTACATCAGGCAATTCATATCTAGGAGAGCTAGATCTAGCAGGAGCAAAAGTAGGTTCTATCTCAATAGTATCGGTAGTTTCAGAAGCATCACGAGCATTGGCAGTAACTCTAGCAATATGAGCATCAAGGAACACTCCAAGTGGAACATCAGGCAAAGGAGTATCTCTAGCAGTATCAAGCATAGCATCATCAGGCAAAATAGCATCTCTAGCATCATCAGGCAAAGCAGTATCAAGCATAGCATCTCTAGCAGTATCAAGCATAGCATCTCTAGCAGTATCAGGCATAGTATCAAGCATAGCATCATCAGACATAGTATCCAGCATAGCATCTCTAGCAGTAGTATCACAAGCATCATCAAGCACAGGCGACATATCAAGATTTCTAGCAGGAGCTGATGTCGCAAACTTACTCATAACTGAAGGTGAATCAAGTGCAGAGCTAGATGGCAATTCCTTACCTCCCCTCGTAGTTGAGGGCAAGACTTTGGTCTTCGGATCCTTCAGATCCTTCATAGTGATCAGCAGATATAAATCCCAAGTGACTCAGAGAATATAGCAATACCTCCCCGGCAACGGCGCCAGAAAAATGTTGATTGCAATCTGTGGCGATAGCTAGACGAATGCTGATGACAACAAACCTTCTCCTGCAACGGCACCAGAAGAATGCTGCTTGCACTCCTCGGCAATGAAACTAGAAGAATGTTGTTGATGGCCCACCAGCGCGTGGGTTCGCAGCAGTTTTCGAGGGTAGAGTATTAGACCCAATTTGTTGGTTTGCACAACGGGAGGTGAGAGAATACTCTCAAGTATTAGCAGCTGAATTTGTCAGATTCAACCACACCTGAAAGATTAGTATCTTCAAGCACAGTTGTAACAGCAAAGTAATATGATAACAACGTTGTCAGAAATGATCTGTTGACGGCAGACGATTCCTAACGATTGTATCAATGGCACCTTCGTTACCGCGTTGACGGAAGTTGTAAATTCCCGTTAATGGTCAGCGAAAAAGTATAGTAGGAGGTAGCAGCAGTGTAACGAGTAACAACAGTGGCAAGGAACAACAGTAGTGACAGCAGTAGCAAGTAGCAACAGTAGCAAGCGACGTTAGTAGCAACAGTAGCAGCAGAGCAAGACAAGTAACAATAGTAACAACAGTAGGAGCAGCAGCAGAGCAAGACAAGTAACAGCAGCAGTAGGACAAACTCGTAGGCAATGGGTCGGTGATTTGTTTGGATGATATTCATCATGCAACAGCTATAACACGGAGAGATATGTGGCTAGCTCCCGTTCGTCAATGTGATGTAGGCATGCATTCCGTGTGTCGTCATACGTGCTTAGGGAAAAGAACTTGTGTGACATTTATTGCCCATCCCTCCCGTGGCAGCGGGGTCCAAAAAGAAACTACGGGATATTAAGGTTCTCCTTTTAATAAAGAACCGGACCAACGCATTAGCACTTGGTGAACACATGAACTCCTCAAACTATGGTCATCACCGGGAGTGGTTCCGGTTATTGTCATTCCGGGGTTGCCGGATCATAACACATAGTAGGTAACTACAACTTGCAAGATCGGATCTAAAACACACATATATTGGTGACAACATAATAATTTCAGATCTGAAATCATGGCACTCGGGCCCTAGTGACAAGCATTAAGCATGACAAAGTAGTAGCAACCTCAATCTCAGAACATAGTGGATACTAGGAATCAATCCCCATCAAAACTAACTCGATTACATGATAGACCTCATCCTACTAATCGCCGCCCAGCGAGCCTACGAATAGATTACTCACGAACGACGAAGAGATTCATGGAATTGGAGAGGGAAGAAGGTTGATGATGACGATGGCGACGATTTCCCCTCTCCGGAGCCCAAGACGGACTCCAGATCTGCCCTCCAGATGAAGAACAGGTGGTGGCGGCGCCTCTGTATTGAAAACACGACGAAAACTTCTCTTTTTTTTCTGGGACGAAAGGCAACTTATAGAGCTGGAATTGGGGGCGGCAGAGCCGTGTGGGCCCCACAAGCCTGCCCACCGCCACAAGGGGGGTGGTGGCGGAGCAGGGGCTTGTGGCCCACTAGCCCACCCCCTGAGGTGGAACTTGGCGCAAATATTTTTGATATTTTCCAAAACTGCTCCCCGTAAATTTTCAGGACATTTGGAGAACTTTATTTCTGCACAAAAATAACACCAAGGCAATTCTGCTGAAAACAACGTCAGTCCAGGTTAGTTCCGTTCAAATCATGCAAATTAGAGTCCAAAACAAGGGCAAAAGAGTTTGGAAAAGTAGATACGATGGAGACGTATCAATCAACACCTTCAGCACCAGCTCAAGCACCTCCAATATCAACTCTTCCATTTACAGGACAGTCAACAGATGCCTTCGTGGATGCTCTTGTGTCGGCTCCGTCATCAGCCACACGGAGATATGAGTAGTTCTGTACTTTTGAACTTTTAGGTAACTTGTTGCCAAAGGGGGAGAAATGTATAGATCATAGACTTCGAGATAGAGAGAGCTTTTGACTTTACTTGCTCTCATTTGCTTTCAAAAACTTTGGTCTTTCGGATGACTTTATTCCGTTATCTTCGTTTGATCATACGCTTTACCTGGTTGATGCTACGTTATTATCCTTTTAGCTATCTATGTGATGATCATTCACTTACCTTGTTGGTGTCATGTGCATTTCTCTTCATTCTTATCTTGAACGCACACCACCAAGATGTATGTGACATGGAGGAGTAACCCATGATCCTAATCGATTGTGCGTTTGCATTCAAACGCAAATTTTAAATAATGCACAAATTTAGGTGGACCTCTTTCTTTTCACATACTTCTCAAAGCATCAATGCTAATCATTGATTATTAATTTTGTCGAAGCTTTGATCTATATGTTGTCATCAATTACCAAAAAGGGGGAGATTGAAAGCACAATTGCTCCCTAGGGTGATTTTGATAATTGATCACAACATATGCATCATTGGACTAATATGTTTTCCAATTATATTTCAGCAAAGTTCAAAAGAAGTTATGGCTAAAGGCTTATGTGGACATTCCCCTTGATGCAAGAAAGGAATAATATTGGCTCAAGCTTCAAGCTAGAAGACTCTTCATTTTATATTTGTGAGAAATCACTTTTGAATCCATAGGATAGTCAATACTATTAAAAGGGGTGAGGTAGTAAAATGAACCGATTGCTGAAAGTGCTCAAAGTTAGCCACCAAAATACTCAATCATTTTGTCACATATCCATTCTGTCAAAATCCACATACTCAAATTAGGTGTCACCAACTTCCACATTTCGGACCCACCGAGTTTGACATCACACAGAAACCCTAGCCATTCCAACAAAATCGGTGCAACTGTATACATATCAGTGCTATAGAGTTCAGTGTGACCAACATTCTGTTGCCAAGATACACAAAATCAGAATTTCCGAGCTTGAGTATCACTGCCACCGAGTTTGGGAATCTGACCATTAGCCACCATTTCGGTGCCACCAAGTTGTGTATATCGGTCTCACCGAGATTCAAAAGTTCTGCCTTTTGTGCTAATAGGCACCACCGAGTTTGTAACTTCGGTGACACCGAGTTTTCCACTTTCGGTGTAACGATTGGATTTTGTGTGCTGCCTATATATACCCCTTCACCCACCTCTCACTCGTGGGAGAAGCACTCAGAACACATACTTCATTGCCAGATCCATTTTTTGACAGAGAACCACCTACTCATGTGTGGAGACCAAGATAGTCCAATCCAACCATTTGAAACTGGATCTCTAGCCTCCCCAAACTACTTTCCACCAAATCTATCTCTCCTACCCATGCGTATTATGTGAGAGAGTGATTTAGTGTCGCGGAGACTATCTTTAGAAGCACAAGAGCAAGGAGTTCATTGATCTACCACATCTATTACCTTTTGGAGGGTGCTGCCTCCTAGATTGGTTAGGTGTCGCTTGCGAGCCTCCTACTTTGTGTTGTGGAGTGGAACCAAGATGTTTGTAATGGCAAGGAGATCGCCTACTTTGTAAAGATCTACCGTTAATAAGGCTCGTCCTACATGGGCGGAAGCCGTCGTGGAATAGACAAGGCCGCTTCGAAGTGGACCCCTTGTGGTTGGAGCCCTCCGTGGACTCTCGTAGCCATTACCCTCCGTTGGTTGAAGCCTCCACTAACATGGAAGTACGATAACACCACCTATAGAATTGCATGTGTAGGGTGTACTTGACTTGCTATAACTGCCAAAGCTGCCTCTCAACTAAAATTGGAGAGCTCCGACCAACCCTGCTAGTGCACAATGCAGCTGTCCTAGTAGCAGAGGATATGAGGAAGATTGTAAGTGCATCTAGTGCCCCTTAGTGATTTTGGTGGTTTCAAGACTTATAGGTTAAGAGACTAATATGTTTGTGAGTGTACATAGGCTCTATAAGTCGCCGAGGAGTTTGAGTTATCCAGTGAATATCAGCCCCTTAAAATGTTTGTCTTTGGGTGAAGACTTTGGTCCTTCCTTGAAGACTTTGATCACGAAGAAATTGGCATTCGTCATGAAGATATTGAAGATGAGGAATTCGGCGTGTTCTGAAGAAAACACTATAAAGACTTTGAAGAGTGAAGATTTACTCTTTGTGTTTCATTTTCTTTACACTTGAGTCATAGTAACACCATACTGTTAAAGGGGTCGAGGTAAAACTATGGAATGAATTTCCTCATGATACTCAACCCAATACTAAATCTACCAAAGCCTGAAAGTGAGGAATATGAGAGACGTGAGGACTTTCACAGTTGAAAGTTCCAACCATTTTCGTGACACGCGCCACCTCCCTGATCTTATCCACCCAACGGTCATATTATTTAAGGGTATTTATGTCAAATATTGTCGGGATGCTCCCAGGCTTTAAATAGACGCCCCCCACAACCACTTGTTGGTCATCTGCTCCGAGAGAAACTGACACTTGTCATTTAGAGCTACCCAAATTCCTGAGATTCTTCAAGAGAAAATCATCAAGTGAGGAAATACCCCAAACAGAAAACCCAAACCAAAAACCCAAATGATTGAGCATCACAGAAGAAATTGTTCCTGTGTGGAGCCGACGCTTTTATACCTTTGAGGACTTTGCATCCTCCAGATGGTAAGGCGTCATGGTCTAGAGCATCGAGCAGTCAATTCTGGGTCGCCGGGTGATCGAGTTTGTGAGGGTTTGGAAGTTTGCCCTAAAGACTTACCATGAGTGTTGGGCGAGGACTATGTGTCCTTAGATCAAGGAGAATACGATCGGGACTGTGTGTCCTTTTGGTTTCAATACCAAGCCGCTCCGAACCATACATACAACTGTCACAACAGTTGGAATTGGGTCATCAACAACTGTCTTCATCAGGCTACGGGTTCTATTTCTTCAACTCTTCCATTTCCTCAACTATATGTTCAATATTTTCATTTGTATTGTTTGAAGAATTTGTCTCAAGACTTCCTCTGAATTTTCTCAACCTCATACTCTTCACTTGAGTTAATCTTCACCTGCTAACTCTGGACTTGTGAACTGTGCAAACCGAATCTCAGAAATCTCATCGAGTACTTTGATGTAGTCGTTTTTGCATTCCCACTACAGGAATAAGGTAATGTGCCGTTAGTAGTGCTTTTTGTCGTCACCTTTTTGTCGGAACAGACGACAAAGAACATTTTTGCTGTCAGCTACTGACGGCAAAGAATGACTGATGGTGAAAACATGCTTTGTCGTGTGCTTTTTTATTACAGACGGCAAAATATGTTTTTGCCGTATGCGTTTTTCACTATAGACGGCAAAAAACTTTGCCGTCTGTAGTAAAAAACGCAGACGGCAAATATATATTTTTCCGTCCGTAATAAAAAAACAGACGGCAAACACATATTTTGCCGTCATTAATAAAACACGGTCGACAAAGAAGAAACACACCACGCGGATAGATCACGTGGATCGTGTACATGGCGCAATCCCAATCACTCTTTTGACATTTAACGAACCTAAACAGGCCGAAGCTTTGTCGTCTTCCCTTGCCCAAATGACGGCAAAAAGTACAACTTTGATATAAAAAAACCTGCTCTCCTGCATCTCTCAGCTCGTCTGCCTCCTCCCTCCCGTGATACAATCCCCATCCACCCACCGCTGCCACAAGGCTCCGCCCCCACCCACCGTCGGCCACCCACCCTCTCCCCCTCCCCTCCACCTCCCCTCGCCTTCCTCCCTACCCAGGCCGCGGATCCAACAGTCCATGTTGTTCTCCCCTCATCGTTCCCTCTCTGTTAGGGTTAGGGTTTGTGGTCAGAGGTCCCGGCTGGCCGACGATGGACGTCGTTGACGGAGGTCTCCTCTCCATGTATCTGTGATGGAGTGCGTGCTTATTTTCCTCTCCACGGATCAAGATGCCTCCCCACTCCCATCCCTCCTCTCCCTAGGATTTGGTTCGTTCTCCTCACGCCCTGTTAATCTTTTCATGTTCGTGCTGCAGGCATATCCACTAGATCCATGAGGTGTTGGATACTACATGGATCATGAGGTGTTGGATACTACATGGATAATTTAGAATATATATCACTTCCCCTACGCATAGAAGTTTTTTGTTACCTTTTTTTTGAAGATTCGGCCCAAAGACCAGTTTCAATAGGTAAATGTAATGTTATGCATACATATTTCTGATTTTTGTGCAAAAGTTTATCCAATTTGGTTCACAACTAGTGTCTGTTCTAATTTTCTATGGCATCAATTGAAGTTCAGAAACTGATAGGTGTCTGAAACTTGAGATATAAAGTTCTGAAAGTATGAATGAGTTAATCGATATTTTTGGTTGCCAAGCGACATTGATGGATGCAGAAAAAAAGGAAAACAAAGTGATTTTTTAATGTTAATTATAGAAGTCAGGTTCACTCTCGAAGTATAATCCATTAAATGGCTTGCTTGCTGTTTTTATATGTGTTTCTTGCCGAACGAGCGAAGGAACGAGTGCCTGTTCTAAGTGCCTATCTCACTACTTGAAGTTCAGAAATTGATTGGTGTTTGAAACTTGATATATACAATTCTGAAAATATGATCGAGTTAATGGATATATGTGGTTGTCAAGCGACGACATTCATGGATACATGACAAAGGGAAACAAGGTGATTTTTTATGTTAGTTTTAGAAGTAAAGTTCACTCTCGATATATAATCGAGTAAATGACTCGCAAGCTATTTTTCTATGTGATTCTTGCCGAACGAGCTCTCCACATGCTGTATATATGGGGTCATTTTTTTAAGGTTGCTGCTCTTGCTAACGTCAATGATTTTAGAATTGTTTCTATAGCTCATTCTTGCATACTGTATTTTCTTCAGGACTTCAGATAACTTCGCATGGAAAAGGGATATCATCAAACGCTCAGTCCTGAGTAGGTTTGTTACACGTCCCATAAATGGTGAATTGGTTATTATAAGATAACTGTGACGTTAAAATAGAAGTCGGAAACCAAGGCTTTCTATTACATGATTTGCACGAGAATCTCATCACAAAAAGAAAACTATTTGCTTGATTTTTATATGCATTCTTCTACTACAAAATAAAGTAAGATTTTTTGCCACCAAAAAAAGCGCATCGCATGTGCCTTAGCTTGTTTTTCACTTGATTCTTTTTTTTAAACTGACATCAATTTGTATTGCTGCCACTATTATTTGCATCCGTGTTCTGTTTCCTTGTCTCATTGTACTGGATGATTGAGAAAGATGTTACCGCAAATGCATTTAGTGACTTCAACTGAGGTCAGCTGAGGGGATTTCAATGCCTTTTGAACTTCTCACGACAATAATGTAATATGAAACACCGATAAGTAAGATAGATATTGCCCGTCTTCTCCTAATCTGTATTTAGCGTTATTATTTTTTACTTTATGTTTATGACTTTGTGAATATTAACACAAAATTTATTATTCCAAGATTATTCAGTGAGAAAGATGTCGTTCAAGTGATTGTTCCCTTGATGTGGTGTCAAAAAGCGTACTATTCTATTCGGTTAAGTATCACTTATCTTTTAGTTTGTAAAGTAAGTTTTCATTTTGGACAACAAAAGTTTTTTTGATAAGTCCTAAATAAATGTTCAGTTACGCAGACTGGGTTTGGGAATTGTGTGAGTAAGTACCTTGAAACAATATATCGAGATTGTAGTCTCCCTAGGAGGACCTAAAATGGGCGTTGCGCACTTGCCTTCGCAAAATCAATCATAGTTTTGCCATGTAAGTATGTGTGTTATGTAATTTTGGAACTAATGGATCATAAAGAATTATGTACCACATGGGTCTAATACAAAAAAAAGGTTCCATCTTTTATCAATATTTATATATAAGATCTCTTTGTATATCCAATATAATTCCTCATTTAAACCAAGTAACTAGCCCGTGCAGGTCGCACGGGTTGGCGAGTAGTTTATCTAATCAGAAATTTGTAACGTTAGCCTGCTAGGTCACTTGCTGAAATACTTATGTGCAATCTAAACTTTTAGAGGGTTGTCTATATTTTATTTAATCAGCATTTTCTGTGTTTAATTCTTACAAGTCTTTTGTTGGGGGGTGACTCACAATTTACGAATCCAAATCAATAACCTGTTCAGATAGTGTATTTACCGGACTTGAATGATCATTAACCTGTTTTTTTGCCATATGGTGTGTATCTAATTTACTGATACGACAATGAGAAATTGTGATGAACCTCTTATCCTAATTATTATTTCTTCTGACTAGCTACCAGTGGCGCTGGATGTGGTCGCCTACTTTGTCGCACAACTCCTTTGACCATCACGTACAACCCAACATGGGTGTTGCAGGTTGCTCTCTCTTGCTATCTCTCAGATTTTCAAGGTCAATTGTCTTCATAATATTTACCTCTCATGGTAGTTCCTTCACTGTTTAATAGTTATCTATCTACTCCCTTCGCCCGGAATTACTCGACGCTCAAACAGGTAGTGCTAGATACATCCGTTTGAGCGTCAAGCAATTACGGACGGAGGTGTAGTAATTGTGTTATCTAGCATCTACTGGTGTTGTCAGTTTGGTACTTTGCTTATTTCTGGGATGTGGACTGTCGTAATTCTGAACCGTCGTTAGTTACTTGTGGAATCGTAAGCCGTTCATCTTCCGACAAGAAAAAAATGCTTGCACTCTTCACAGGAGAAGATAACTCCCAAAGTCTAGAACTGGAGATTTCTCACTTTTTAGGCATCACCTTTGTTTGTTTACTGTTATTGACTGGAGAAGCTTGACTTGGTTCTTTGAATAATAATACAGGAGAGGAGATCATATGTATAGAAAGAAAATAAAAGGCTGCAAGTCGTGGTTGTTTACAGGAGAGGAGATGGTGGACTTGCAAACACCTTTGATTTCGTTCAATCCTCTGGAGGGAAGGCGAGATTACAGATGGATGGAGCTTGGTTGAAATTGGGTTGCTGCTGTATTGGCATTTCAGACTCAATAGAATGTTCCTTGCCAAAGAAGAGATCGGGCGTTGTCGTCAGCGACTCTGGCGGTTGAATTTGTGAGCTTAGCTAGATTAGGTAGTGTTGGTGTTGCTATTTATGGATTTGTGGTGCAGAGGAACAACCATCATGGTTGCTGGGTGCACATGTTTCAAGTTTTGTTGTTGCTTGAATTGGTAGTCATTGCTCCCATGATATCTTTATCAAGTGAATTTATGAACATACATGTATTTCTTCCAACGCTTCATATGTACAGTGTTTCATGTCTGTAGATACTTATCATTTTGATAATTTTGTTCTATATCTGTTATACATTGTGCATTAAACTGTTAAAATTAAGATTTGTAAACAAAAACATGCAGAATTTTGCTGTCAGCCGAAGCAGCCACGTGCCAAGCAACTGTGTTCCCTAGTTATGCGTCACTACTTTGTCGTCTGTTTTGTAGCGGCTGACGGCAAAGGGACCTCTTGGTTTGCCATCTGGTTTGGTATCCGGCTGATGGCAAAGAAGCCATGTTTGCCGTTAGTCATTTCAGTCAGTTGATGGCAAAGTCACTAACGACGTTAGTCATTCGCGTCGTTCGGTTAGACACCATATTTTTGTTGTTTTCCTATTACTGCTGACGTCAAAAGTTTCTGACTGATGGCAAATTCTTTGCCGTCTGCCCGACCAAAGACTGGCGGCAAAATACCTCTTCGCTGGCATGGTGGATGGCAACATTGTTTGCCGTCATGGGATGACGACAAAAAAATTGTCGTCTGTAATTCTTTCTTTGCCATCTATAGCGTCCTGACGGCAAAATTCCCGATTCCTGTAGTGTCCTAATCTTGTACTATTTCCGCTGCACTCAGTTCATGATTGAGGACTTTCCTAACAAGGAATTTCCTCAGTGATGTAATTCTAAAAATCGCCTATTCACCCCCCTCTAGTCGATACAACGCACTTTCAATTGGTATCAGAGCAACGTACTCCCTTCTTCTGTGTGATTTTGGTTTAACCGCATGGAGTTTTAGTTATGTCGACCGCAGGTATGATCAACGTTACTGCAGGATGTCCTACCTTTGAAGGAAAGGACTTCCCGTACTGGAAGACAAAGATGCAAATGCATCTTCAAGCTAATTACAATGATCTCTGGTATATTGTGGAAATTGTTATACCCTCCATCACTGCTACTATCTATGCCGCTGATGTGAAGAAGTTCAAGCAACTTGACTCGCAAGCGAAGAATATCATCTGTGGCCTTCTGAGCAAAGGTCAGTATGGCAGAGTGAGTGCTTTTGGGCACAGCTAAGCTTAGTTGGGATAGGCTATCCAAAGTCAATGAGGGAGTCTCAATACAGTGTAACTCGCGTGTCGATGTTCTTCGCAATCTCTTCAATCGCTTCAAGAGGCTTGACAATGAAAGATGCCGAGATACCTTTGATCACCTCACTGACATCTCAAATGAACTGCAAGCACTAGAAGCTAGACACATCACTGACCATGAAGTTGTGAAGAAACTGCTAAGATCTCTTGATCCATCATTTGACACACTGGTTCTGATGATTCAAGACCGAAGAGACTACAAGATGCTTGATCCTGCTGATATACTCGAAAGACTCAATACTCATGAATTCCAACAAGAAGAAAAGAGAGATTTGTATGGACCAAGCTACTCAAGACCTCATGCGCTGAAGGCTAAGGCTATTTCCTCATCTGAAGAAGAAGACGCGGATTGCAGCATTGGTCATCCTGAAGAACTTGGGCGGGAACTTGCAACGCTCGTGAGGAAATTCCAAAAGTTCACAAAGCGTGGCTTGTTTGGTAAATCTTCAAGAAGATATATGAGGAAATCAGAATCTTCATCTGAGGTATACAAGAAAAGAACCTGCCGTAAATGCAAGAAATGCGGTCACTACATTGCTGACTGTCCTCGTTGGGTGAAGGAACCAAGGAAGAAGAAATACAAGGATGAAAGTTGTGATGACTCGAAGAAAAAGAAGAAATCTTCAAAATCCTCATCTTCAAAGTCCTCATCACACAAGAAGACCAGTTTCAGGCTCGGGCACTCATTGGCAAGGAAATGGATTCTGAAGAAGAATCTGAGGAATATGATGAAGAGGAAGGTTCTGAAGTGGAGTCAGAATCTGGTGTGGCAAGTCTTGCACTGGCTACCACTTTTGTCAGCAAGTCAATTTTCAACCTTGAAGAAAATGACAACACTATCTACACTGATGAATATGCTGATGACTTTGCTCCAACCTATTGCTTCATGGCAAAATGTTCAAAGGTACCAAACCATACTTACTCCTCTGATTCTAGTGACTGTGAACCTGATGACTATCAAAAACCCAGTTACTATAAACTTGCTAACATTGCCACTAAGAAACAAAGTGTCATTGAAAAGTTTCAGAAACTGCTAGACAGCAGCGATGATCTGTTGAATGATTAAATGAATCATACTCAAGTCCTCACGGAAGATGTGAAAATTCTTCATTCCATATTTTATAGTCTTCAAGATTGTTATGGCACACTCTTGGCTGATCATGATAAACTTTCCTATGAATTTCTTCAAAGGGATCTTGATCTTTAGAAGTTGAGAATGTGTCATGATGATCTTCGAGTGGAACATGATTCAGTGCTTGCTCAACAGATCAGTACCGCTCAGGTTGAATTCATTCCACATTGTTTCAAATTCATCGAGCGTGAAACTGCTAATTCTTCACCAGAATCATCCACTGCTTCTATCGCTACAAACTCTTCACTTGAAGAAACCACAAATGCTACTAACGAAAATGCAGGGCTGAAGGAATTGGATGTGACAGGCATATACAAAAGTCTCTAAGGGTATCAAACCCTTTGGGATGTGCTCAAAAAGCAGATTCTAAATAGGAACCCGGGGAAAGAAGGCATCGCCTTTGAGAGGAAATTGAATGACGATGGATCATACTGGAAACCTGAGCAGTACCCCAAAACCTCATGGGTTGCTGCTAAAGGTCCTCCCGTCGATCCATCCACTCTAATAGGCTTTGCATGTGAATTATCTAATTCCTCAGATGAGTCTTTTGACTCCAACTATAAACAGTTTAAAAAACAATCTGGTGAAGTATTTGCTTGATATGTTGGAACTATGTGCAGGAATGGACCACCCGTGAGGAAAATTTGGGTCCCCAAAAGTTGCTTGGAAAATCTTCAGGTGAATGTTCTCATGACACCACCTGTGAAGAACCAGAAACCCAGATCAATTTGCTCAGGTGGAGCAAAGTCTTCACGAGGATCAAATTCCTCAAATGGTCAATATTATGCTCGTACTCTCGCTAATGCTTCTGATATGGAGGGAAACTACAAGGGACATGAATATGAGTGTTATTCCTCAAATCATTAAGTTCACAACTCCTCAAAGAATTTCTTTGCCTATTCATTTGAGTACTCTAACCCCCCTATTGTGAAAAGAAGTGCATTAGCTTTAATGCATTCATTCTCATATGGTGCTCGCACGATGATAAACTCTTTGCCACCCCTTCAGATGTGGGTGGTGAAGAAAATGAAATAATCACTTCTGCAAGTCAGGTCTCCACATGAAAGTCATCATCTGAAGAATTTGCTGGAGACCTGAGGAAATTTCTTGATTGGACGCAAGCTAAAAATGATGAAATGATAACATTTCACACGTCCTCAAGTTTACTGTTTATGATGAAATTCTTATCTCATGAAATTGATATCATATTCTTCAAGTATAAAACATATGAGATGGTAAGCTGTACTAATTCATCTACAGGATGACAAACCCAAGAATATAGAATGGGTTCATGATAGTGGTTGCACTAATCACATGACTCATGATAAAAACTTGTTGATGAATATGCCACTGACTCCATCACCACTGAAGCAAATCACTTACGCTGACAAAGGTAAAAGCAAGGTATTGGGACTTGGCAAAGTGGATCTCTCCAAGGACATGCACAAGGACAAAGTCATACTTGTCGAATCCCTTGGATTTAACCTTATGTCAGTCTCAATGCTTTGTGATCTTGATATGGTTGTCATCTTTGGAAAATATAGATGTGTAGTCATCATGGAATCTGACAAATCCAAAGTCTTTGGAGGCTTTAGGAGAGGAGATTTGTAGATTGTTGATTTTTCCACAGGTCCTCAACCATCCACATGCTTACTAGCAAAAACCTCAGAAGGCTGGCTATCGCATCACGACTTGGTCATGCAGGCATGAGGAATTTGCACACGCTGGCAAAGAAGTAGCATGTCATTGGCATCGGATCTGTCAAATTCCTCAAGGACCATCTCTACGGTGCTCGTGAATCTGGAAAAATAACTAGATCCAAACACCCCTCGAAGACTATCATGACTACTAGTCGTCCGTTTGAATTGCTTCACATGGATCTGTTTGGACCTACTCATTATGCCACTCTAACCAATGCAACATCTCTATATGGCTTTGTCATCGTTGATGACTATTGTCGCTTTATTTGGGTACATATCATTTTGTACAAAACTGAAGTGCAGGAAGTCTTCAAACGATTTTCCTCAAGGGCCTCGACGAACTTCGGCGTCAAGATCAAACACATCAGGAGTGATAATGGGACAGAATTCAAAAACACTTGTCTTGATGATTATCTTGATGAACTTGGTATTACTCATGAATTGTCTGCTCCTTATACTCCTCAACAGAATGGTGTCGTTGAACGCAAGAACATGACTCTGGTTGAAATGACATGGACTATGCTTGAAGTATATCAGACTCCTCGTCGCTTCTAGCCTGAAGCAATCAACACTGCTTGCCACATCATCAACTGGGTATATCTTCACAAATTCCTAAAGAAAACCTCATATGAACTCCTCACTGACAAGAAACCCAATGTAAGTTATTTCAAAGTCTTCGGTGCAAGATGCTGAATTAGAGATCCTCACCATAGCTCAAAGTTTGCACCTAAAGCACATGAGGGTTTTGTGCTTGGTTACGGAAAGGACTCGCACACCTACAGAGTATTCAACACCTATCACAACAAGGTTGTTGAAACTGTAGATGTGCGGTTCAATGAAACTAATGGCTCACAAAGAGAGAAACTTCCTCTTGTGCCAGATAAATTACCTCCTGAGAAAGCCATCAAGCTCAAGGAAACTGAAGATATCATTCCTACTGAGGAACAAGTCCTTGTCGAAGAAGTCATCCCCAACACTAAGGAAATTCAAGTAGGTGCACCTGAGGAAAATGCTACAAATCAAATTCCTCAGCCCAACCAAAGTCTTCAACCAGCTCATCCTAGGATTGCAAATGAAGTAGAACTTGACAAAATCCTCGATGACATCAGTGCGCCAGGTCCTCTTACTCGCTCAAAAGCTTCCCATTTGGTTAACTTTTGTCGGCATTCCTCATTCGTGTCTATCACAGAACCCTCAAAAGTTGTTGAAGCCTTCATGGAACCTGAGTGGATTCAAGCCATGCAAGATGAACTTCTTCTGTTCAAGCTAAATGACATGTGGGAACTCTTCAAAAGACCAGATCCTCGCAAGCACAGTATCATCAGCACCAAGTGGATCTACCGAAAAAAGCAAGATGAGGATGGTCAAGTTGTGAGGAACAAGGCATGGCTTGTAGCCCAAGGCTACGCACAAGTTGAAGGAATTGACTTCGGTGAAACTTTTGCTCTTGTTGCTAGACTTGAAGCTATTCGAATATTACTTCCTTATGCTAATCATCACAATATAACTCTATATCAAATGGATGTGAAAAGTGAATTCCTCAATGGTAAGCTTGAGGAAGAAGTATATGTTGCTCATCCCCCAGGTTTTGAAGAACCGAAGCATCCGGACAAAGTCTTCACACTCAAAAAGGCAGTCTATGGCGTCAAGCAAGCCCCTCGGGCGTCGTATCATACATTGAAGAAATTCCTCATGAAGAAAGGCTTCAAATACGGTTCATTTGATCCTACTCTTTTCACAAAATCCTATGACAATGAACTATTTGTGTGCCAAATATGTGTCGAGGACATTATTTTTGGTTGTATTGACAAACGTTACAGTGATGAATTTGCCTACATGATGAGTGAACAATATCAAATGTTTATGATGGAGGAGCTGAAATTCTTCTTAGGTATGCAAATTCTTCAACAACGCAATCTCATCTTCATATCTCAGGAGAAATACCTCAAGGACGTTTTGAGGAAATTCAACATGCATGAATGCAAAGGCGTCAAGATTCCTATGCCTACCAAAGGCCACCTCTGCACTGAGGAAAATGGTAAAGATTTTGATTAGTAGGTTTATCGATCTATGATTGGCTCTTTATTGTACCTATGTGCATCTAGGCTAGATATTATGCTTAGTGTTTGCATGTGTGCTCATTTTCAAGCAAAAACGAAGGAATCACACCATAAGGTTGTGAAACATATTCTTCGATATCTAGCTCACACACCAACACTAGGACTATGTTACCCCAAGGGCTCAAATCTTCACCTCGTTGGATATTCTCATTCTGATTATGCTGGTGACCGTGTGGATCGCAAGTTAACATCTGTCACATGCCATTTCCTCGGAAGGTCATTAGTATGCTAGTCCTCAAAGAAGCAGAACTGTGTATCACTCTCCACTGACGAAGCTGAGTACATTGATGCTTGATCTTGCTGTGCTCAACTGCTGTGGATGAAGCAAACCCTTAGAGACTACGACATCAACATGAAGAATGTGCCCCTCTACTGCGACAATGAGAGTGCAATCAAGATCGCCTACAACCAAGCGCAACACTTGAAGACCAAGCACATCCAGATTCATCATCATTTTCTTCGTGACCATGTCCTCAAGGGTAATATCATCATCGACCATGTGAAGACTGATGATCAACTAGCAGATATTTTCACAAAGACCTTGGATGAGAGAAGGTTTTGCAAGTTGTGGTGTGAGCTAAATATCCTAGAATCTTTGAATGTCTTGTAAACATGCACACATCCTAACACTTATGCAAAATTGATGACTTAGATGTGCAACACACAAAGTGACGATATTCTTCTACTAGTGAAGAAAATCACTCGAAGTGTGAAGAAATCAATGAAGAATTTGGTTCTCAAGGCCCTACGACAATTGAACGAGGCGCCTGAAATCATCATTCTTATACGGTGGGTCACGCCACCACTCAACTTTGAAATTCTTCAAACGGATTTTTCTTCAAAGTTGAAATTCTTCAATCTGAGACTTTGTCACAAAATCCTCAAAATTTTCAAATCTTAAAATTCTTCAAAACTCTTTTGTAATCTTCATTTCAGTATATATATTGATTCACTACGAAATTTTGACATAAGAAAACAAAAATATAGGTCATGAGACCAGAAAAATCATATTTATGTATAATTTACACTATGTTTTTATGTTTGTAATTTTACGTGATATAAAATATTTTTTACGGTGACTATGTATTTTTTAGGATCACTTTTTATGTATGAGATAAGATTAAATTTTCAGAAACGTAAAATTACAGTGTATTGATGTGAAAATAGAGGGGGTGAAGAATAACTATTCCTCACCCAGGGTGACGAATAGCGCAACCCTATATATACATATATATATATGTATATATGTATATATGTATATATATATATGTATATATATATATGTATATATATATATGTATAATGAGCTTTCAATGTCCTCAACAACATTCACTTATAGCTCAGTCTTCAATTTGATATGTCCTCTAAGTGAATGTGATCAGACCCGACTCCCCTCTATGCTAAGCTCAACCCAGTCTATTCTCAATTCTTCATATGTGTTCTATTTGACACTTGTTCAAAATCCTCACTAAATCCTTGTCAGCTGAGTACTTTCGAACGAAATCCTCAAAATTCAATTTTTTTAACGTTACAACAGTAACCACACCCACTACTCACGTTCGGATAACCACGATCTCCACCGCTTCAATCGTGGGCACCACGTGTCAAGCGGAGACGAAGGGGCATGGGCAGTTCGGTCCGAAAGTTTTGGCCCGAACAATTTTTCACCTAAGTTATAAATAGCCCCTTACCCCCTTCAGTCAAAACTCTTCTCTCCCTCTCGTCTTCTCCGCTCGAGCTAGAACCCTAGCGCCGCCGCTACCATCTTCTTCGTCGGTGAGGAAGATCTTCACTACCTCGCCCTCGTCGTTGCCGGACTCATGCCGACTACGGAATATCTTCCTCCACCGTCGCAATAGCTATCTTCACTCGCCAAGTTAGGGCACTGAAGATCTGGACCAAAGAAATTCCTCTTTTTACTCGTTCAGTTCATCGTGTTCTTCGCATAGGGTAAATAAAATCCTATTTTACTGCCCCTGTTGACCTCATAATTCTCTTTAGATTCGTGAAATCAGTTTTTCTTCAGAAATTTCCTCAGCAGTGCACACTCATGTCTAGAACACTTGATGAATTTCACTAAGTCACTGAAATTCTTCACGAGATTCCTCAATTGTGTAAATTTTTGTATCTGCACAACTCTGGAACCCAAGATCAGAATGCTTAGTCAAAATCCTCAACTCACTGGTCAAATTCCTCAACTTTAGTAATTTTTCAATTTCCTCAAATCTAAGAACGCATATGAACTCTCCAAATTCCTCGCACCTATACTCTGTTCACACGTACAAAATGTCGGCTGATGAATCACTAGGTTCTCATCAACTTAACTCACTTGCAGCATTTCTAAGAGAAACCTTACTTGTGTCTTCAGAATCATCAAGTTCAAATTCCTCAGCAAAAACCTCAGCTGAAGAAAATGGAAGAAGACCAGAAACAGAAAGGTGGCAAGAAGCTGGAATAGAATACTGCCTTTGAGATACCTGAAGAAATATATGCTGACTACTATACACCTGATGAGAAAATTCATGGTAAAGAGACCATGGTGAAGCGCAAATTAAGCCTTCAGAGGATCGAATGCCGATAGGCAAAAGAGTGGAAAGAGTACAATATGTTACTCCGAAATATGCAAGGAAGTTTGCCCTCAAGCCTCCATGCAAAAGGTTGCCACAGGGAGATCAACAAGCAGCTCATCCCTCACGTGTTGCCACTATTGAGGATTACCCTAATGAAAATAACTAATACTTGTCTAAATTGCAGAAAAATGCTAAAGCTACTGTGAAAACATTCAATGAGGACTCTGCTACTACAGCCACTGCTGCTACTCCTTCAGCTACTGAGGCTTCCGCCACTAAAATTCCTGAAAAGAAGTTTCCTCAAAAAGTTGCAACAACTGCAAAATCTTCAACGGCAGCAAGGTCTTCACCCCCTATGCAAAAGCAACTCAGTAAGATTCACTCTGAACACCCTAGTTCCTTTGTGCCATATGCTACTGGCTCTGCTTGAAAATCATCACCGAGTCTGTTGAAGACTAAGATGACTGCTGGTAGAGGTACCAGACCAAGTCCAAGCAAAATCGTCAATGATACTTCTGCATCACAAGGAAGTGAAGAATTTGATGATGAAACACCTCAAGCCATTATCAAGAACTAACAAGAAAGAGTTGCTCAAGCCACTGGCAGCTCCATTCCTCTTGCAATGGATCCAAAGGTCTTGCTATACTTCATAGACCAATGGTATGAGGATCCGAACACTCCCATTGATGATTTGAAGCTTCCCCCTGGTGTAAGACACATGGTTGCCACTTTCATCAATGAAGCTAAATGGAAGGAACAACAAGCCAAACAAGCCAGGGCTGCAGAAGTTAAAAAGGAGAAATTTCTGAAGCAGAACCTCCTCAACCTATCGCCTGAAAACCTCGTTTCAACTCAGGCTGAAATGAAAACCCTCACGGACAAGTATACAAGTCTTCATGTTGATCGTAAGGGGGTCAAAGTGCAGTTCGTCAAAGCTGCAACTGCTGCAATTGATGAATACAATAACAGAATGGCCACTTCAAAACAGCAGACAAACCCTTAGCCAAGCTACACTCTTGAATTGCGTGAGGAAGATGAAGATGAAGAACTAGGCTGAAGAAATTCCTCAGAATGTTCCAGCTGAAGAATCTGCCAGGCCTGACTCTGATAAAACTGTGCCTAATGAAATTGCTCCTTCACCAAAATCCTCAAAGGTGAAGATAGTGACTCCATTTGTAGTAGACGTGAAGAAAATCAAAGCGGTTGAAAAAGAAGCTAAAAAGAGAAAAGCTTCAATGGCTTCTGAACCCTCAGAAGCAAAACGTGTGAAGATTATGCCTTCTAAGTCTTCATCAGTCCCGGTGGTTGCTACTCTTCTAAATATAGCACCATCGTATATCATGGTTCCATTCAGTGAGGAATATGTCATTCCCGAAGAGGATGAAGAAATGGAAGATAACCGCTCTCGTGCATCCACACTGATGGATGAGGAAATTCAAATTGATGATATTCCTCAAACCACAACACCTCGTATGACTAGTGAACAAAAGGATGGTGCTGAAGAAATTGGATGTAGCACACCTGTGATCCATGATGAGTTTTGGGAACAAGCTCACCCTAACTCACCAAGAACAGCCCAAGTTCCTCAAACTCCGGTTGACACTGAAATTTTGACTAGCTTTGATGGAAAGAGCATACATGAGGAATCAACACAAGAATCAGTCGCATCAGCTGAAGAAAATGCAGCATCAAAAACAGCAACTGCTTCCTCAAGTCAGCAAATTCCACAATGTGAAGAAAATCCTCAAACTGAAGAAAATTCTCAAGCCAAAGAAACTGCTTCTCCCCCAAATATTGAAACTGCACTTGTTGTGCTAAATCCTGAAACTACCATTGTGGTGGCCAGAACTCCTCAAGATGCACAGCAGCACAATCTTCAGCCGAAGCCTAATCAACCTTTCTCCAAGAGACCAAAGTTTCAAAAGGAAGCATTCTTTGATGAACACCATTAATTCACACGTGCAAACCCCTATGATAAACTTTGCATCAGGCAGAGAAAATTCTGACCAGAAATCAACTTAACTATTATGCCTCTGTGCTTTGTGGAAGAAAGAAGATATTTCTTCACACTCATATTCCTCATTGTGACATGGAGGAAATACCTTGCTTCGCCCAGTCCTCAATGTTCTTAATGAAAATGGGCTACTGCCTTTCTGCACAGATATCAGTGATTGGAACACGGACATAATTCTTCAATTCTATTCCACACTGCATATCTTAGGCGACCCCAAAGACGTCACCACATGGGTCTTGGACTGGATAACTCAGCACACGCATTACAAAGCTCCAGCCACAGAATTGCTTTGAGCTCTCCCAATATCAATTACCTTAGAGGATGCAGTCAAAATGTATGATGAACGAGAACTGCCGAACAAGCTCATGGAATCCCTCATGAAGCCTTTGGCTCATGGCCAATCTCCAAGGACCAGATTCCTCGTAAAGGATCTTAAGTATGAGCCCAGAACCGTCTATCGAATCTTGTCATATTCCTTCGCTATAATCAAAGGGCATGACAATGAAGAAGACGTTGTAGGCATCATGAAGAATATCATATTCAACGTCATTCATGGCATTCCCATGGATATCCATGATTTCTTTTGAAGGACTTTGGCTGACAACGCCTTGACACCATATGAGCTGAAGATTTATGCACCGTGGATTATGGGATTCATCAGGAACAAGTCAGGCATCAACTAGCAAGCTAACTTTCAGAATCACCTCGGATATCTGCCGCCTGAAGGCAAAGGCAAGTCCGTGATTGATGAAGCAAATCAGCCCCTAGATGGCCAATTTCGCAAGGCTGATTCATATTCTTCATATGATGATACTACTACTCAAGAACCTCCAAGTCCAACTGCCCTTCGGGTGATGACTAACAAATAGCTTCTCCTTAGTCTTCACCAGAAAGTCAATCGCAATCACATGTGGGTCAAACCCTAGTTTGGGACCATTGTGAAAACCCTCAATGAGACTCAAAATGCAGTGAAGAAAAATCACTATTATCTTCATGAGGTTTTTGATCGCACTTGGGACACATTGGCTCACCTGAACACTCCTGAGGAACTTGGGGAAATGGAATTTACTCAATACTTTGACTGGTCGTGGCCTCCAAAGAAGAAATTCAAGCCAATTCCAGTTCTTGACTTGGAGGACAGTTCATTTTCTTCATTTCGCACTACAGAATTAGATGAAGAACCAGAGGACACTGCAACTGGTCCAAGGAAGAAGCATGTCTCCAAGGATGGTCAAGCCTCTACATTCACAAAGAAGTGAATTTCTTCAAGGGCGTTAGTCCTCAGTTTTGTCCCTTTTCGTCCCTTGATGACAAAGCGGGAGAAATCTGAGAGTTAGTCTTCAAGCGGGATACATTATGGGCTTACAAACTTTATTAAGTTACAAACGCTTGGTTCTTCTGAAATTTTGATGTAATGAGTTGTAACTTAAGCCCGATGGTGTTCTGACTCTTTTGAATGTTTTTCCTCGCAAACTTATTCCTCAAAGTTTATTAATGCAAACATGCTGAAATTTGTCAGACACCATTTTTCATCATGCATTATTAATTCCTCATACTATATGTCAAATACATGCATGAATTGCAAGATCCATGGGGAGATCTCCATGATATAAATCATCAATGTGCAATTATTGTCCAAAGCAAATTCCTCAAAATATGCACATCTTCACGGGGAGTTTCTCTGTATCTTAACGTCAAATTCCTCAAACTCTGTACTTACATTCAATATTACTATCCTCATAGAAAACTTAACCTAATTGTCATCAACCACCAAAAAGGGGTAGATTGTAAGTGCATCTAGTGCCCATTAGTGATTTTGGTGGTTTGAAGACTAATATGTTTGTGAGTGTACACAGCCTATATAAGTCGCGGAGGAGTTTGAGTTATCCGATGAATATCGACCCCTAAAAAGGTATGCCTTCAAGCGAAAACTTTGGTCCTTCCTTGAAGACTTTGATCGCGAAGAAATTGACGTTCCTCATGAAGATATTGAAGATGAGGAATTCGGCGTGTTCTGAAGAAAACACTGAAGACTTTCAAGAGTGAAGATTTACTCTTTATGTTTCATTTTGTTTAACTTGAGTCATAGGAACACTGTACTATTAAAGGGGGTCGAGGTTAAACTACGGAATGAATTTCCTCATGATGCTCAACCCAAGCCTAAATCTACCAAAGCCTCAAAGTGAGGAATATGAGAGACATGAGGACTTTCACAGTTAAAAGTTCCGACCGTTGCCGCGACACGCGCCACCCCACTGATCTTATCCACCCAACGGTCATATTATTTAAAGGCATTCATGTCAAATCATGTCGGGATGCTCCCAGTCTATAAATTGCCGCCCCCCCACAACCACTTTCTCCTTGGATGCTTTGAGAGAAACAAACACTAGTCATTTAGAGCAACCCTAATTCCTCAGAGTCTTCGAGAGAAAATCATCAAGTGAGGAAATACCCCAAACACCAAACCCAAACCAAAAACACAAGTGATTGAGCATCACTAAAGAAGTTGTTCCTGTGTGGAGCCGACGCTTTTTACCTTTGAGGACTGTGCATTCTCCAGACGGTTAGGCATCATGGTCTAGAGCATCCGGCAGTCAATTGTGGATGGTCGCGTGACCGAGTTTGTGAGGGTTTGGAAGTCTGCGCTGAAGACTTACCACGAGTGTTGGGCGAGGACTATGTGTCCTTAGCTCAAGGAGAATATGGTAGGGACTGTGTGTCCTTTTGGTTTCAATACCAAGCCGCTCCAAACCAGACGTACAACTGTCACAACAGTTGGAAATGGGTCATTTTATCAACTCTTTCATTTTATCAATTGTATGTTGAAGAGTCTCGACTACGATGTTTTGAAGAATTTGTCTGAAGACTTTCTTTGAATTTCCTCAACCTCAAATTCTTCACTTGAGTTAATCTTCACCTGCTTACTATGTACTTGGGAACTGTGCAAACTGAATCTCTTAAATATCATCGAGTACTTTGATGTAGTCGTTTTTGCACTCCTGATCTTGTACTATCTCCGTTGCACTTAGTTCACGATTGATGACTTTCCTCACAAGGAATTTCCTAAGTGATGAAATTCTAAAAATCGCCAATTCACCCCCCCCCCTCTAGTCTATATAATGCACTTTCAAAGAGGAAGGATGCAGGTTTGAGGAAGTGGAGAGATATTGACCCACATGCTTTCACAAGAAGAACTGTTGTTGATCCAAGGTTTCACACCAAGGAACAACAAGACTTTTATAAGATTGTCCGGTTTGACAAGAGTCCAGCTGCCAGAGATATGAGGTATGTTGACTGGGAATACATCAAGAAGAATGAGGACTAATTTCCCCATGTCGAGGAAAATTTCAGGCTAGTGAACATTGATGACTTTGTTGGACAACAGATGACCCCATGGAATCATGAGCTGATCAAGAAATTTTACTTTCAAATGTTCATTTCGATGGAGATGGTTCTTTGGTCTGGATGACTGATGGTCACAAATATGAATCTACGGTTGATGAGTGGGCCACTATCATTGGTGCCCCCAAGAAGAAAGAGAGTGATGTTGATGTGTATTCTGAAGCGAAGATGAACCACAACACCATGAAAAATATGTATAAGCCAATTCCTCACAAGTTTTTGTCTGGTCACAAGATGGGCTCAGTGTACTTTTTGCATGCAGGGATACCCATCACTAACACTATTATGAGACACACCTTGATGCCTAAATCAGGTGACGATAGGATGATTCAAGGACACTTTATCAATCTGCTGCACCATTTGGACTCTCACTCTAGATTCAGAGTGATGGATTTGATAGTAGAGACTCTCCGGAGGACTGCCGCTAATCAGAAAAGATCTTGTGGATATGCCCCTTACATCCAGATGCTTATCAATGCCAATTTAGGCAATCATGCATATCTTCTTGATCATCCTCATCTACCCATTCAACCAGAGTTTGAAGACAATGTCGTGGTGATGGATGACAATGATCCCACCTCAGCTGCAGCAAGAATGGCACAACAGGCAGCAGATGCTGAGGTTGTTAGAAATGAGCCACTAACAGTTCCAGAGCTCAAAACTCAAGCTAAGAAAATGGTATTTCTAGTTAGCTATGTCCAAGGCATGGAGAAGAACCTTGAGGAGATACTGCAAAGTCAGAAAAGCCTTGAGAGAGTCGTGGAAACTAAGTTTCATGACATGGATGTGAAGGTTACTGAGTTGACAACCATTATCAAACAGCTTCAACATGAAGTTGACTCAATGGAGATTCCATGCTCAGATGATGAAGATGATTATGAAGAAGAGTCACCTCCTCTCACTACCACACGGTTCAGCACTTCTCCTAGATCAACTGATGTACCTGCTTAGGAGACAAGAGAGACATCTTTAGCTCAAGCATCAGTACCTTCAACACTAGCTCGAGCTGAAGCACCCCTAGTATCAACTCCTCCACCTACAGTACAATCAACAAATGCCTTCGTGGATTCTCTTCTGTCGACTCCGTCATTAGCCTCCCATAGAGAGGAGTAGTTCTACACTTTTGAAATTTTTGGTAACTTGTTGCCAAAGGTGGAGGAATGTATAGATCATAGACTTCGATAGAGAGATAGCTTTTGACTTTATTTGCTCTCATTTGGTTTCAAAAACTTTGGTCTTTCGGATGACTTTATCCCGTTATCTGTGTTTGATGATACGCTTTACCTAGTTGATGCTACGTTATTATCCTTTTAGCTATCTATGTGATGATCATTCATTTATCTTGTTGGTGTCATGTGCATTGCTCTTCGTTCTTATTTTATACGCACACCACCAAGATGTATGTGACATGCAAGAGTAACCCATGATCCTAATCGATTGTGCATTTTCATTGCAAAACAAATTTTAAATAATGCACAAATTTAGGGGGAGCTCTTGCTTTTCACATACTTCTGAAAGCGTCGATGCTAATCATTGATTATATCTTTTGTTGAAACTTTGATCTATATGTTGTCATAAATTACCAAAAAGGGGGAGATTAAAAGCACAATTCCTCCCTAGGGTGGTTTTGATAATTGATCACAACAAGTGCACCATTGGACTAATATGTTTTCCAAGTATATTTCAGAAAAGTTCAAAAGATGATATGGCTAAAGGCTTATGTGGACATGCCCTTGATGCAAGAAAGGAATAATATTGGCTCAAGATTCAAGCTAGAAGACTCTTCATTTTATATTTGTGAGAAATCACTTTTGACTCCATAGGAAAGCTAATACTATTAAAAGGGGGGTGATGTAGTAAAATGAACCGATTGCTGAGAGTGCTCAAAGTTAGCCACCAAAATACTTAGTCATTTTCTCACATATCCATGCTGTCAAATTCCACATACTCAAATTCGGTGTCACCAACTTCCACATTGTGGACCCACCGAGTTTGACATGAGACAGAAACCCTAGCCATTCCCACCAAATCGGTGCAACCGAATCTATATCGGTGCTACAGAGTTTAGTGTGACCAACATTCAGTTGCCAAGATACACAAAATTAGGATTTGCGAGTTTGAGTATAGGTACCACCAAGTTTGGGCATCACACCGTTACCCACCATTTTGGTGCCACCGAGTTGTGTATATCCGTCTCACCAAGATTCAAAAGTTCTGCCTTTTGTCCTAATCGGTACCACCTAGTTTGTAACTTCGGTGTCATCGATTTTGCCACTTTAGGTGTAATTGTTGGATTTTGTATGATGTCTATATATACCCCTTCACCGACCTCTCACCCGTGGGAGAAGCACTCAGGACACACACTTCATTGCCAGATCCATTTTCTGAGATAGAACCACCTACTCATGTGTTGAGACCAAGATATTCCAATCCAACCATTTGAAACTTGATCTCTAGCCTCCCCAAACTGCTTTCCGCCAAATCAATCTCTCGTACCCATGCATATTATGTGAGAGAGTGATTTAGTGTTGAGGAGACTACCTTTAGAAGCACAAGAAGAAGGAGTTCATTAATCTAGCACATTTATCATCTTTTGGAGGGTGGTGCCTCCTAGATTGGTTAGGTGTCGCTTGGGAGCTTCCTACTTCGTGTTGTGGAGTGGAACCAAGATGTTTGTAATGGCAAGGAGATCGCCTACTTCGTGAAGATCTACCGTGAGTAAGGCTAGTACTTCGTGGGCGGAAGCCGTGGTGGAATAAACAAGGCTTCTTCTTCTTCGACCCCTTGTGGGTGGAGCACTCCATGGACTCTCGCAGTTATTACCCTCCATGGGTTGAAGTCTCCACTAACATTGACGTACGATAGCACCACCTATTGGAACCATGCCAAAATTGTCGTGTCAACCTCATGCGTTTGATCTCCCTACCTTACTACTTTACTTTACACTTGCATATTTTATTTTCGCTCCTATACTCTTAGAACTTCATGTGTAGGGTGTATTTGACTTGCTATAACTGCCAAATCTGCCTCTCAACTAAAATTGGAGAGCTCCAACCTACCCTGCCAGTACACAATGTTGCTCACCTAGTAGCAGAGGATATGAGGAATAGGAAGGATGCATGTTTGAGGAAGTGGAGAGCTGTTGACCCATATGTTGTCAAAAGAAGAACTACTGTTGATCGAAGGTTTCACACAAAGGAATCACGAGACTTTTATGAGACTGTCATGTTTGACAAGAGTCTAGCTTTCAGCCATATGAGGTATCTTGACTAGGAATACATCAAGTAGAATGGGGATTACTTTCCCCATGTCCAAGAAAATTTCAGGCAAGTGGACATTGAAGACTTTGTTGGAAAAGAGATGACCCCATGGAATGATGAGCTGATCATGCAATTTTACTCAATTATTCATTTCTATGGAGATGGTTATTTGGTATGGATGACTGACGGTCACAAATATGAATCTACGATTGATGAGTGGTCCACTATCATTGGTGCCCCAAAGCAGAAAGAGAGTGATCTTGATGTGTACTGTGAAGCGATCATGAGCCACAACACCATGAAAAATATGTATAAGCCAATTCCTCACAAGTATTTTGCTAGTCACAAGATGGGCTCGGTGTACTTTTTGCATGCAGGGATACCCACCACTAACACTATTTTGAGACACACCTTGATGCCTAAATCAGGTGATAATATGATGATTCGAGGACACTCCATCAATCTACTGCACCGTTTGGACTCTCACACTAGATTCACGGTGATGGATTTGATAGTAGAGACTATCTGGAGGACTGCTGCTCATCAGAAAAGATCATGTGGATATGACCCTTACGTTTAAATGCTTATCAATGCCAAGCTAGGCAAGCATGCATATCTTCTTGATCATCCCCATCTGCCCCTTCAGCCAGAGTTTGAAAACAATGTTGTGGTGATGGATAAAAATGATCCCACCTCACCTACAACAACAATGGTAGAAGAGGCAGCAGATGTTGAGGCTGCTAGAAATGAGCCACCATCAGTTCCATGGCTCAAAATTTGATCTGAGCAAATGGTATTTCTATTTAGCTTTGTCCAAGCCATGGAGAAGAACATCCAGGAGATACTGCAAAGTCAGAAAAGCCTTGAGAGAGTCGTGGAAACTAAGTTTCATGACATGGATGTGAAGGTTACTAAGTTGACCACCATTGTGAAACAGCTTCAACATGAAGTTGACTTAGTGGAAATCTCGCGCTCAGGTGATGAAGATGATGATGAAGAAGAGTCACCTCCTCTCACTACCACACGGTTCAGCACTCAGCCTAGATCAGCTGATGTACCTGCTCAGGAGGCAAGACAGACATCTTCAGCTCAAGCATCAGCACTTTCAGCACCTGCTCCAACTAAAGCACCTCCAGTATCAACTCCTCCAGCAACACGACACTCAACAGATGCCTTCATGGATTCTCTCATGTCAACTCCGTCATCAACCGGCCAGAGAGACGAGTAGTTCTATACATTTGAAATTTTTCGTAACTTGTTGCCAAAGGGGGAGAAATGTATAGATCATAGACATTCAGAGAGAGAGAGAGAGAGAGAGAGCTTTTGAGTTTATTTGCTCTCTTTGGTTTCAAAAACTTTGGTATTTTGGATGACTTTATCCCGTTATTTGTGTTTGATCATATGATTTACCTAGTTGATGCTACGTTATTATCCTTTTACCTATCTATGTGATGATTACTCATTTATCTTGTTGTTGGCATGTCCATTGCTCTTCAATCTTATCTTGTACGCACACCACCAAGATGTGTGTGACATGGAAGATTAACCCATGATCCTAATCGATTCTGGCATTTGCATTCAAACGCAAATTTTAAATAATGCACAAATTTAGGGGGAGCTCTTTCTTTTCACATACTTCTCAAAGCGTCGATGCTAATCATTGATTACATCTTTTGTCGAACCTTTGATCTATATGTTTTCATCAATTACCAAAAAGGGGGAGATTGAAAGAACAATTTGTCCCTAGGGTGGTTTTTATAATTGATCACAACATATGCATCATTGGACTAATATGTATTCGAAGTATATTTCAGAAAAGTTCATAAGATGCTATGGCTAAAGGCTCATGTGTACATGCCCCTTGATGCAAAAAAGGAATAATATTGGCTCAAGCTTCAAGCTAGAGGACTCTTCATTTTATATTTGTGAGAAATCACTTTTGAGTCCATGTGAAAGCCAATATTATTAAGAGGGGGTGAGGTAGTAAAATGAACCGATTTCTCAAAGTGCTCAAAGTTAGCCACCAAACTACTCAGTCATTTTCCCACATATCCATTTTGTCAAAATCCACATACTCAAATTCGGTGTGACCAACTTCCACATTTTGGACCCACGGAGTTTGACATGACTCAGAAACCCTAGCCATTCCCACCAAATCGGTGCAACCCAATCCATATCGGTGCTATCGAGTTCAGTGTGACCAACATTCTGTTTCCAAGATACACAAAATAAGAATTTCCGATATTGAGTATCGGTACCAACAAGTTTGGGCATCTTACCATTATCCACTGTTTCGGTGCCACTGAGTTGTGTATATCGGTCTCAACAAGATTCAAAAGTTCTGCCTTTTGTGCTAATCGGTACCACCGAGTGTGTAACTTCGGTGTCATCGAGTTTGCCACTTTAGATGTAATGCTTGGATTTTGTGTGCTGCCTATATATACCCCTTCACCCACCTATCACTCGTGGGAGAGGCACTCAGAACACACACTTCATTGCCAGATCCACTTTCTGAGAGAGAACCACCTACTCATGTGTTGAGACCAAGATCTTCCAATCCAACCATTTGAAACTTGATCTCTAGCCTCCCCTAACTTCTTTCCACCAAATTAGTCTCTCCTACCCATGCACATTCTGTGAGAGAGTGATTTAGTGTTGAGGAGACTATCTTTAGAAGCACAAGAGCAAGGAGTTCATTGATCTACCACATCTATTACCTTTTGGAGGGTGGTGTCTCCTAGATTGGTTAGGTGTCGCTTGGGATCCTCCTACTTCGTGTTGTGGAGTGGAACCAAGATGTTTGTAAGGACAAGGAGATCGCCTACTTCGTGAAGATATACCGTGAGTAAGGCTAGTCGTTCGTGGGCAGAAGTCGTGGTGGAATAGACAAGGTCGCTTCTTCGTGGAGCCCTTGTGAGTGGAGCCCTCCGTGGATTCTCGCAGTCTTTACCCCCCGTGGGTTGAAGTCTCCACTAACATTGATGTACGATAGCACCACCTATCGGAACCATGCCAAAAATCACCATGTCAACTTCATGCGTTTGATATCCCTACCTTTCTCCTTTACTTTACAATTGCATGTTTTACTTTCCGCTGTTATACTCTTAGAACTACATGTGTAGGGTGTACTTGACTTGCTATAACTGCCAAACCTGCCTCTCAACTAAAATTGGAGAGCTCCGACCAACCCTGCCAGTACACAATGCTGCTCACCTAGTATGAGAGGATATGAGGAAGAGGAAGGATGCATGTCTGAAGAAGTGGAGAGTTGTTGACCCATATGCTGTGAGAAGAAGAATTTTTGTTGGTCCAAGGTTTCACACCAAGGAACAACAAGACTTCTATGAGACTGTCTTGTTTGACAACATTCCAGCTATCAGCGATATGAGGTATGTTGACTGGGAATACATCAAATATAATGAGGATTACTATCCCCATGTCCAAGAAAATTTCAGGCTAGTGGACATTGAAGTCTATGTTGGAAAAGAGATGACCCTATGGAATGATTAGCAGATCATGCAATTTTACTCAACTATTCATTTCTATGGAGATCGTTATTTTGTGTGGATGACTGATGGTCACAAATATGAATCTAGGATTTATGAGTAGGCCACTATCATTGGTGCACCCAAGCAGAAAGAGAGTGATGTTGATGTGTATTCTGAAGTGAAGATGAGCCACAACACCATGAAAAATATGTATAAGCCAATTCCTCACAAGTATTTGGCTAGTCATAAGATGGGTTGAGTGTACTTTTTGCATGCAGGGATACCCACCACTAACATTATTC
Source organism: Hordeum vulgare subsp. vulgare (assembly GCF_904849725.1). Lineage (NCBI taxonomy): Eukaryota > Viridiplantae > Streptophyta > Magnoliopsida > Poales > Poaceae > Hordeum > Hordeum vulgare. Next base: position 365,061,989 of record NC_058521.1, read on the forward strand.
TGAGAAACACCTTGATGCCTAAATGAGGTGATGATAGGATGATTTGAGGACACTCCATCAATCTGCTGCACCGTTTGGACTCTCACACTAGATTTAAAGTGATGGATTTGATAGTAGAAACTATCTGAAGGACTGCTGCTAATCAGAAATGATCATGTGGATATGCCCCTTACATTTATATGCTTATCAATACCAAGCTAGGCAAGCATGCATATTTTCTTGATCGTCCCCATCTGCCCCTTCGGCCACAGTTTGAATACAATGTTGTGGTCATAGATGAAAATGAGCCCAGCTCAGCTGTAGCAAGAATGGCACAAGAGGCAGTAGATGCTAAGGGTGCTAGAAATAAGCCACCACCAGTTCCACAGCTCAAAACTCAAGCTGAGCAAAAGGCATTTCTAGTTAGCTGTGTCCAAGGCATGGAGAAGAACATCCAGGAGATACTGCAAAGTACGAAGAGCCTTTAGAGAGTCGTGGAAACTAAGTTTCGTCACATGGATGTGAAGGTTACTGAGTTGACCACCATTACCAAACAGCTTCAACATGAAGTTGACTCAGTGGAGATCCTGCGCTCAGATGATGAAGATGATGATGAAGAAGAGTCACCTCCTCTAACTACCACACGGTTCAGCACTCAGCCTAGATCAGCTAATGTACCTGCTCAGGAGACAAGAGAGACATCTTCAGCTCAAGCATCAGCACCTTCAGCACCAACTCCAGCTCAAGCACCTCCAGTATCAACTCCTCCAGCTACAGGACACTCAACAGATGCCTTCGTGGATGCTCTTCTCTCAACTCCCTCATCAGCCACCCAAAGAGATGAGTAGTTCTATACTTTTGAACTTTTTGGTAACTTGTTGCCAAAGGGGGAGAAATGTATAGATCATAGACTTTGTGAGAGAGAGAGAGAGGTTTTGACTTTATTAGCTCTCATTTGGTTTCAAAAACTTTCTTCTTTTGGATGACTTTATCCCGTTATCTGTGTTTGATCATATGCCTTACGTGGTTGATGCTACATTATTATCCTTTTAGCTATCTATGCGATGATCATTCACTTATTGTTGGTGTCATGTGCATTGCTCTCCATTCTTATCTTGTATGCACACCACCAAGATGTATGGGACATAGAAGATTAACCCATGATCCTAATTGACTGTGCATTTGCATTCAAACGCAAATTTTAAAAATGCACAAATTTAGGGGGAGCTCTTGCTTTTCACATACTTCTCAAAGTGTCGATGCTAATCATTGATTATATCTTTTGTCGAAGCTTTGATCTATATGGTGTCATCAATTACCAAAAAGGGGGATAATTGATCACTGCATGTGCATCATGGGACTAATATGTTTTCCAAGTATATTTCAGAAAAGTTCAAAATATGCTATGGCTAAAGGCTTATGTGGACATGCCCCTTGTTGCAAGAAAGGAATAATATTGGCTCAAGCTTCAAGCTAGAAGACTCTTCATTTTATATTTATGAGAAATCACTTTTGGGTCCATTGGAAAACCAATACTATTAAAAGTTGGTGAGGTGTAAAATGAACTGATTGCTCGAAGTGCTCAAAGGTAGCCACCAAAATACTCAGTCATTTTCCCACATATCCATTCTGTCAAAATCTGTATACTCAAATTCGGTGTCACCAACTTCCACATTTTGGACCCATCGAGTTTGACATCACACAGAAACCCTGGCCATTCCTACTATATCGGTGCAACCAAATCCATATCGATGCTACCGAGTTCAGTGTGACCAACATTCTGTTGCAAAGATACAGAAAATTAGAATCTCTGAGTTTGAGTATCGGTGCCACCGAGTTTGGGCATGTGACAATTAGCCACCGTTTTGGTGCTATGGAGTTGTGTATATCGGTCTCACCGAGATTCAAAACTTCTCCCTTTTTGCTAATCGGTACCACCGAGTTTGTAACTTCGGTGTCACCGAATTTGCCAGTTTAGGTGTAATAGTTGGATTTTGTGTGCTGCCTATATATACCCCTTCACCCACCTCTCACTCGTGGGAGAAGCACTTAAAACGCACACTTCATTGCGAGATCCATTTTCTGAGAGAGAACCACCTACTAATGTGTTGAGACCAATATATTCCAATCCAACCATTTGAAACTTGATATCTAGCCTCCCCAAACTGCTTTCCACCAAATCAATCTCTCTTACCCATGCATATTATGTGAGAGAATGAATTAGTTTTTAATATACTATATTTAGAGGCACAAGAGCAAGGATTTCATTGCTCTACCACATCTATTATCTTTTGGAGGGTAGTGCCTCCTAGATTGGTTAGGCGTCGCTTGGGAGCCTCCTAGTTCATGTTTTGAGTGGAATCAAGTTGTTTGTAAGGGCATGGAGATCGCCTACTTCGTGAAGATCTACCGTGAGTAAGGCTAGTCCTTCGTGGGCGGAAGCCGTGGTGGAAAAGACAAGACTGCTTCTTGGTGGAGCCCTCTGTGGACTCTCGCAGTCGTTACCCTCTGTGGGTTGAACTCTCCGCAAACATGGACGTACGATAGTGCTACCTCTTGAGCTTGCATCGGGTTTTCCCTTGAAGATGAAAGGGTGATGCAGCACAGTAGTAGTAAGTATTTCCCTCATTTTTTAGAACCAAGGTATCAATCCAGTAGGAGAATCAAGCCAAGTGTCCAGAGTACCTGCGCAAACACAAACAAGCTTGCACCCAACGCTATAAAGGGGTTGTCAATCCCTTCAAGATTGATTGCAAAGTGACATCTGAAGGCGGAAAGTGCAACGAAGTAAAAGTGTAAGGCTGAAAATATGATGTGAAGTAGACCCGGGGGCCATAGTGTTCACTAGAGGCTTCTCTCAAAATAGCAAATATTACGATGGGTGAACAAATTACTGTCGAGCAATTGATAGAACCGTGCAAAGTCATGATGATATCTAAGGCAATGATCATACATATAGGCATCACGTCGGAGACAAGTAGACCGATACTTTCTGAATCTACTACTATTACTCCACACATCGACCACTATCCAGCATGCACCTAGTGTATTGAGTTCATGACGAACAGAGTAACGCCTTAAGCAAGATGACATGATGTAGAGGGATAAACTCAAACCAATGATGTAAACCCCATATTTTTACCCTTGACGGAAACAACACAATGCGTGCCTCACTACCCCTTCTGTCACTAGGTGAAGTCACCGCACGGTATGAACCCAAAACCAAGCACTTCTCCCATTGCAAGGATCATAGATCAAGTTGGCCAAACAAAACCCACAACTCGAAGAGAATTACAAGGATATGAAATCATGCATATAAGAGATCAGAAGAAACTCAAATAAGATTCATAGATAATCTGATCATAAATCCACAATTCATCGGATCTCGACAAACACACCACAAAAGAAGATTAAATCGGACAGATCTCCATGAAGATCATGCAGAACTTTGTATTGAAGATCCAAGAGAGAGAATAAGCCAGCTAGCTACTAGCTATGGACCCGAAGGTCTATGGTGAACTACTCATGCATCATCGGAGAGGCCATGGTGTTGATGAAGAAGCCCTCCATATCCGAATCCCCCCTCCGACAGGGCACCAGAACGTGCCCCAGATGGGTTCTTGCGGAGATAGAAGCTTGCAGCGGTGGAAAAGTATTTTCGTGGATCTCTCCCGTACTTTTGGATTTTTTGGGAATTTATAGGCGGAAGATGTAGGGCAGACGAGCCACAGGGGGCCCACAAGCCGGCTAGGCGCCCCCCTGGTCGCGCCTAGGGGGCTTGTGGCCTCCCCTGGTGGCCTCTGCCTTGGTTCTCACGTCCCCTGCGTATCTTCTGTTCCGGAAAAAAAATCTTTTCGGAAGTTTTATTCCGTTTGGACTCCGTTTAATATTCTCCTCTGAAAAGGGTCAAAAACATGGAAAAAAACAGGAACTGGCACTTGGCACTGAGTTAATAAGTTAGTCCCAAAAAAGATATAAAAGGCATACAAAACATCCAAAGTTTGACAAGATAATGGCATCGATCCATCAAAAATTATAGATACGTTGGAGACGTATCAAGCATCCCCAAGCTTAACTCCTGCTCGTCCTCGAGTAGGGAAGTGATAAAGACTGAATTTTTGATGTGGAATGCTACGTAGCATAGTTGTCCTTTGTAACTTCTTTCATGTGACATGAATGTTCAGATCCGTAAGATTCAAAACAATAGTTTGCTATTGACATGAAAACAATAATACTTCAAGCAAACTAGCAAGGTAATCATTAACTTTCGAAATAACAAGGCCAAAGAAAGTTATCCCTACAAAATCATATAGTTTGGCTATGCTCCATCATCCCCACACAACTAATTTAAATCATGCACAACCCCGGTATTGGCTAAGTAATTGTTTTCGCACTCTTACTTTCTCAAACCTTTTTCAACTCTCACGCAATACATGAGCGTGAGCCATGGATATAGCACTATAGGTGGAATAGAGTGTGGTGGAGGTTGTGAGGCAAAAAGGAGGAGATGGTCACATCAACTCGGCATATCAAAGGGCTATGGAGATGCCGATTAATATATATCAATGTGAATGAGTAGGGATTGCCATACAACGGATGCACTAGAGCTATAAGTATGTGAAAGCTCAAAAAGGAGAAGCAGTGGGTGTGCATCCAACTTGCTTGCTCACGAAGACCTAGGGCAATTTTGAGGAAGCCCATCATTGGAATATACAAGCCAAGTTATATAATAAAGATTCCCACTAGAATATGGTGGTGACAAAACGAGAGGCTCTCAATCATGAAGAACATGGTGCTATTATGAAGCACAAGTGTGGAAAGAGATAGTAGCATTGCCCCTTCTCTCTTTTTCTCTCTCTTTTTGTTTGGGCTCTTTGGCCTCTTTCCATATCTCTTTTTTTGTGTGGGCAACTTTGGCCTCTTTTTTTTTATTTCCTCACAGACAATGCTCTAATAATGATGATCATCACACTTTTATTTACTCACAGCTCAAAGGTTAGAACGATGATGACTCTATAGGAAATGCCTCTGACAGTGTACCGGGATGTGCAATGATCTAGCTTGGGGTATGACGTTGAAACATCTCGCTAGCTTTCTTGCGATCATGCAATGGCAATATGAGAGTGACGGCACAAGTCATGATATGGAACGGTTGGAGTTGCATGGCAATATATCTCGGAATGGCTATGAAAATGCCATAGTAGGTAGGTATGGTGGCTGTTTTGAGGAAGGCATATGGTGGGTTTGTGCACCAGCAAAAATTGCGCGGTACTAGAGAGGCTAGCAATGGTGGAAGGTGAAAGTGCATCTATACCATGGACTCACATTAGTCATGAAGACCTCACATACTTGTCGCGAAAGTTTTTATTAGTGATCGAAACAAAGTGCTAAACGCATACTCCTAGGGGAAGGGTTGGTAGGTGTTAACCATCGCGCGATCCCGAGCGCAACACAAAGCATGACAATCAATAAATCAATTATGCCCCGACTTCCTAACTTAGCGGTTCACCATACGTGCAAGTTACGGGAATCACTAACTTCAACACAAGTATTTCTAGATTCACAACACCCTACTAACATAACTCTTAATATTACCGAATCCATGTCTCAAAACTAATTGAGAGGAATCAAATTTGTCTTTCTAATCAATGCACATGAAGATGGAAGTTTTATTGTATCCTCTTTGGGTACCTATCACCTTTGGGACTACTTTCATAGCACAAGCCAACTACCAAATTACGCATCGCCGTGCTCTAAAAGATCTAAGTGAAGCACATAGAGCAAAATTGTCTAGCTCAAAAGATATAAGTGAAGCACAATGGGTATTCTAGCAAATTCACGATGAGTGCATGTCTCTCTCAAAAGGTGTGCAGCAAGGATGATTGTGACACAACAAAAAGAACAGACTCCTACGATACAAGACGCTCCAAGCAAAACACATATCATGTGGTGAATAAAAATATAGCTCCAAGTAATGTTACCGATGGATTGAAGACGAAAGAGGGGATGCCTTCCCGGGGCATCCCCAAGCTTAGGCTTTTTGGTGTCCTTGAATTTGGCTTGGGATGCCTTGGGCATCCCCAAGCTTGAGCTCTTTCCACTCTTTGTCGCTTTGTCCATGAGAACTTCACCCAAAACTTGAAAACTTCACAACACAAAACTTGAACAGAAACTCGTGATATCATTAGCACAAGAAAACAAACTACCACCTCTTGAGGTACTATAGCAATCTTGATTTCTATTTATATTGGTGTTAGATTACTGTATTCTCACTTTTCCATGGCTAGTACCCTCCGATACTATCCATAGTTTCATCAAAACAAGCAACCAACACAACAAAAACAGAATATGTCAAAAAAGACCAGTCTGTAGCAATTTGTATACTTCGTATACTTCTGGTATCTCAAACATTCTGAAAAATTACGACAGCCTGGGAAAAAGTCATATCAACGAGAAGAAAAAAGAATCAACTCAAAATCTCTTTCTGGATAAAAATGAAAAATAATTTCGTGAGCGAAAAGTTTCTGTCTTTTTCCAGGAGGATCAAACAACCAACACCAAACTAGTCATAAAGGTTTTGCTTGGCTCAAACACAAAAAGAAACACAAAAGACAGAATCATAACAGAACTATGATGGTGTGGACGCAACAAAAGAGAAAGAAAAAGATAAATTCATTGGGTTGCCTCCCAACAAGCGCTATTGTTTAACGCCCTTAGCTAGGCATAAGGTGATGGAATCATGTATCGTCGTCTTTGGTACTCAAACCATAAGTAGGCCTCATCATGGATTCATAAGGCAATCTTATTTTCTTTCTAGGAAAATTCTCCATGCCCTTCTTTAAAGGAAATTGAAACCTAATATTCCCTTCCTTCATATAGATGATAGCACCAATAGTCCTTAGGAAAGGTCTACCAAGAATGATAGGGCATGTAGGATTCAATATCAAGCACAATGAAATCCACGGGTACATAGTTCCTATTTTCAATAATAAGAACATCATTGATCCTTCCCATGGGTTTCTTGACAGTAGAATCCGCAAGATGAAAATTAAGAGAGCACTCCTCAATCTCATTAAAGCCTAGAACAGGACATAAATACTTCGGAATTGCGGAAACACTAGCACCCAAATCACACTAAGCATTGCATTCATAGTTTTTGATTTTGATTTTGATAGTAGGTTCCCACTAATCATGAAGCTTTCTAGGAATAGAAACTTCCAACTCAAGTTTCTCTTCAAGAGATTTTATCATAGCATCGACGATATGATCGATAAAGGCCTTATTTTGGCTATAAGCGTGTGGAGAGTTTAGCATGGATTGCATCAAGGAAATACATTCAATCAAAGAGCAACTATCATAATTGAATTCCTTGAAATCCAAAGTAGTAGTTTCATTACTACTCAAAGTTTTGATATCTTATACTCCACTTTCAATGCTTTTAGCATCAAGATAGATGGACTCCGAATCATTGGGGTGTTTTTCAACCAAAGTGGATTCATATCCAGCCCCATCATCATTAGGTTTGACACTAGAAAACAAGGATTCAATGGGGTCACACCAAGAACTTTAAGATCTTCGTGATTCTTATCACGAGAACATGCCCTTTTAAGCCATTCATGTCTAGCACGAATTTGGGCGGTTCTTTCTTTGCTCTCATTCATGGAAACACGCATACCTTTCAAAGTTTCATCCATATGGATATTGGGAGGAGCACATCTAACTTTCAAAGCATCAATATCAATAGACATTCTATCAACGCTCCTAGCCAAATCATCAATTTTGAGTAGTTTTTCCTCTATGGACACATTGAAAATCTTTTGTGAGTTGATAAACTCTTTGATATTACTCTCTAGATTAGAGGGTAATTTATTGTAATTTCCATGAGTATTGTTGTAGGAGTTGCCAAATTTATTAGAGGGATTACTAGGATAAGGCCTAGGAACATAGTTTCCTCTAAAAGCATTGTTGTTGCCAAAATTATTCCTACCAACAAAATTAACGTCCAAGCTCGCATTGCTACTCTCAATCAAGGAAGACAAGGGCATATCATTAGGATCTAAAGGAGCACCTTTACTAGCAACCAATTTCATTAACTCATCCATCTTAGCACTCAACGAGTTAATTTCTTCTATAGCGTGTACCTTTTTACTAGTAGGTGACCTTTCAGTGTGCCACTGAGAGTAGTTTGTCATGATATTGTCTAGGAGTTTTGTGGATTATACTAATATGATTTCCATGAACGTTCCACCTGAGGCGGAGTCCAAAATATTTCTAGAAGCGAAATTCAAACCAGCGTAGAAGATTTGTATAATCATCCAAAGACTCAAGCCATGAGCGGGACAATTTCTAATCATCAATTTCATTCTCTCCCAAGATTGTGCAACATGTTCATGATCAAGTTGCTTAAAATTCATGATATCATTACGAGAGAGATAATCTTAGCCGACGGAAAATACTTGGATATATAAGCATCTTTGCACTTGTTCCAAGAATCAATACTATTTTTGGGCAAAGATGAAAACCAAGTTTTTTCTCGATTTCGCAACGAGAACGGAAAAAGCTTCAATTTAATCACATCATTATCCACATCTTTCTTCTTTTGCATATCGCAAAGCTCAATGAAGGTATTAAGATGGGATGCGGCATCTTCACTAGGAAGGCCGGAGAATTGCTCTTTCATAACAAGATTCAGCAAAGCAGCATTGATTTCGTATGATTCCGCACTAGTGGTGGGAGCAATCGGAGTACTAATAAAATCATTATTATTAGTATTTGAGAAGTCACAAAGTTTGGTGTTTTTAGTCATGGTGACTTCAGCAAGCAAACAAGCACACAAGCGAACGAAAAGCAAGCGAGAGAAAAGGGCGAACGAAAAAGGCAAATATTTTCTAAATTTTTGTTTTTCAGAAGTGGGGGAGAGGAAAACGAGAGGCAAAAAAGTAAATGCAAGACATGAGTTTGCGACACTTACTTGGATGAGCTTCACCTAGAATAATCCCCGATGCCCGAAATTGACACGTTGACGGGAGACAATTCTTGACTTGATCCTCCCCGGCAACGGTGGCAGAAATCCTTCTTGCTACCTCTTGAGCTTGCGTCAGATTTTCCCTTGAAGAGGAAAGGGTGATGCAGCATAGTATGAGTAAGTATTTCTCTCAGTTTTGAGAACCAAGGTATCAATCCAGTAGGAGAATCAAGCCAAGTGTCCAGAGTACCTGCGCAAACACAAACAAGCTTGCACCAAACACTATAAAGGGGTTGTCAATCCCTTCAAGATTGATTGCAAAGTGAGATCTGAAGGCGGAAAGTGCAATGAAGTAAAAGTGTAAGGCTGAAAATATGATGTGAAGTAGACCCGGGGGCCATAGTGTTCACTAGAGGCTTCTCTCAAAATAGCAAATATTACGGTGGGTGAACAAATTACTGTCGAACAATTGATAGAACCGCGCAAAGTCATGACTATATCTAAGGCAATGATCATACATATAGGCATCACCTCCGAGACAAGTAGACCAATACTTTCTGCATCTACTACTATTACTCCACACATCGACCTCTATCCAGCATGCATCTAGTGTATTGAGTTCATGATGAACAGAGTAATGCCTTAAGCAAGATGACATGATGTAGAGGGATAAACTCAAACCAATGATGTAAACCCCATCTTTTTACCCTTGATGGCAACAACATGATGCGTGCCTCGCTACCCCTTCTGTCACTGGGTGAGGTCACCGCATGGTATGAACCCAAAACCAAGCACTTCTCCCATTGCAAGAATCATAGATCAAGTTGGCCAAACAAAACCCACAACTCGAAGAGAATTACAAGGATATGAAATCATGCATATAAGAGATCAGAAGAAACTCAAATAAGATTCATAGATAATTTTATCATAAATCCACAATTCATCGGATCTCGACAAACACACCCCAAAAGAAGATTACATCGGATAGATCTCCATGAAGATCATGGAGAACTTTGTATTGAAGATCCAAGAGAGAGAAGAAGCCATCTAGCTACTAGCTACGGACCCGAAGGTCTATGGTGAGCTACTCACGCATCATCGGAGAGGCCATGGTGTTGATGAAGAAGCCCTCCGTATCCAAATCCCCCCTCCGGCAAGGCACCAGAATGTTCCCCAGATGGGATCTTGCGGAGACAGAAGCTTGCGGCGGCGGAAAAGTATTTTCGTGGATCTCTCCCGTAGTTTTGGATTTTTCGGGAATTTATAGGTGGAAAAGGTAGGGAAGACAAGACACAGGGGCCCCACAAGCCTGCTAGGCGCCCCCCTGGCCGCGCCTAGGGGGCTTGTGGCCTCCCCTGGTGGCCTCTGCCTTGGTTCTCACGTCCCCTGCATATCTTCTGTTCCGGAAAAAATCTTTTCGGAAGTTGTATTCCGTTTGGACTCCGTTTAATATTCTCCTCTGAAAAGGGTCAAAAACAAAGGAAAAAACAGGAACTGGCAGTTGGCACTGAGTTAATAAGTTAGTCTCAAAAAAGATATAAAAGGCATAAAAAACATCCAAAGTTTGACAAGATAATAGCATGGAACCGTCAAAAATTATAGATACGTTGGAGAGTATCAGATAGCAAGCCAAAAATCGTCGTGTCAACATCATGCGTTTGATCTCCCTACCTTACTCCTTTACTTTACACTTGCATGTTTTACTTTCCGCTGCTATACTCTTAGAACAACATGTGTAGGGTGTACTTGACTTGCTATAACTGCCAAAGCTTCCTCTCAACTAAAATTGGGAAAAGGCAAAATTTTATCTTGTCAAGTAGTCTAATCACCCCCTCCCCCTCTGTATATACTTTTGATCCTATAAGTGGAACGAGAGATTTGGTCTCCATTGCATTGGTTTCACAACCTAGGAGAGTACGGCGTCTAGTGAGGGAAATTATCACCGTAGAGGTCCATATTTCAATGGCACTAATTTTGCTAGTTGCAAGCACAAGATGAAAATGCATATTCTTGGATTTAATCCTCATGTTTGGGTTGTTATTCGTGTTGGTGTGCAATGTAACTTATTTGGAGAAGGACATGAACCTGATCGTGATGCGACACCCGATGAACTGAAGATGTTGCAACTCAATGCTCAAGCATGTGACATCATCTTCAACTGTCTATGCCCCAAAGAATTCAACAAAATCAGTCGTCTTGAGAATGCAAAAGAAATTTGGGATACTTTGGTTGATATGCATGAAGGTACTAATTCTGTCAGAGAATCTAAGTTGGATGTACTTGAAAGTCAGCTTGACAAGTTCAAGATGAAGGATGGTGAAGGAGTCGCTGAAATGTATTCTAGGCCAGCTCTCATCACCAATGAGATTGTCGGCTTAGGAAGCGAAGAGATGACCGAAAAATTCACCATCAAGAAGATACTTAGAGCTCTTGATCGGAAGTATGAAACAGTGTGCACATTGATCCAGATGATGCCAAACTACAAAGATCTCAAGCCAACGGAAGTCATTGGTAGCATTATTGCTCATGAGATGTCACTCAAGGACAAAGATGAGCTGTGCAACAAGTCAAGCGGTGCTTACAAAGATTCATGTGATGCTTCCACTACTTCCAAGGATAATCTTGTCACTAATGAAGAGGTAAGCCTCATGGTCAGAAAATTCAACAAGTTCTACAAGAGTAGAGGCAAAGAGACAAGCTCAAGCTCAAGACATGATGAGAAGCATTCGTCCAGTCGTGACCGAAACTGCTAAAATTGTGGAAGCTCGAACACTACTCCACTGAGTACTCGGATTCCAACAAACAAAGAAAATAGTCACCTCGAAGATGAAGCTGAAGAGATGAGTCACCTTGTAGAGAGAGAAGGAGTAAAGAAGATCACTATGAACGAAGACACTCACAAAGAGGCAAGGAATAGGAGAAGAAGGAAAAATACACCAAGAGCAGCTCAAGAAGAAGACATCAAGCGCATGTTGGTGAATGGGTTTCTCACTCCGAGTCTGACCACCACTCCAAGAGAAGCTACCACTCCAACTCCGACTATAGTCAAGATGAAGGTGTTTCCGTCATTGCACTTATTTCCTGCAACTCCTATGACCTATTTGATTCACCAAATGAGGGTTTGGAAACTGCCTCATGGCTAAAGGCCCCAAGGTATCACACCCCGAGTATCTTGATTTGAATAGTGATGAGGATGACTTGTTAAGAGAAGATGACTTGCTCATTGATAAAACTAGTGATTGCAGTGAAAATGAACTTGCTAATTATCATGCTAGTCAAGAGAAATCGAGTGATGATGATAAGAAACAAATTGAACGATGATGACCCACAAGTATAGGGGATCAATCGTAGTCCTTTCGATAAGTAAGAGTGTCGAACCCAACGAGGAGCAAAAGGCTTTGATAAACGGATTTCAGCAAGGTAATAACTGCAAGCACTGAAAGTAGGGGTAACAGGTGATTGTGTAGCGAGGTGAAACGTAGCGAGCAAAAAGTAACAAGTAACAAGTAGTAGAAATGGTGCAGCAAGTGGCCCAATACCTTTTTTATCAAGGGACAAGCCTAAACAAAGTCTTATAGGAGGAAAAACGCTCCCGAGGACACACGGGAATTTCTGTCATGCTAGTTTCATCATGTTCATATGATTCGCGTTTGTTACTTTGATAGTTTGATATGTGGGTGGACCGGCGCTTGGGTACTTCCCTTACTTGGACAAGCATCCCACTTATGATTAACCTCTCTCACAAGAATCTGCAACTACAAAAGAAGAATTAAGACAAAGTCTAACCATAGCATTAAACTAGTGGATCCAAATCAGCCCCTCATGAAGCAACGCATAGGCTGGGGTTTAAGCTTCTGTCACTCCAGCAACCCACCATCTACTTACTACTTCCCAATGCCTTCCTCTAGGCCCAAATATGGTGAAGTGTTATGTAGTCGACGTTCACATAACACCACTAGAGGAAAAACAACATACATCATATCAAAATACTGAACGAATATCAAATTCGCATGACTATTATCAGCATGACTTATCCCATGTCCTCAGGAACAAAAGTAACTACTCACAAGACATAATCATAATCATGACCAGAGGTGTAATGAATAGCATCAAGGATCTGAACATAAACTCTTCCACCAAATAATCCAACTAGCATCAACTACAAAGAGTAATCAACACTACTAGCAACCTTACAAGTACCAATCGGAGTCGTGAGACGAAGATTGGTTACAAGAGATGAACTAGGGATTGGAGAGGAGATGGTGATGATGAAGATGTTGATGAAGATGCCTCCCCTCCGAGAGAGGAGTGTTGGTGATGATGATGGCGACGATTCCCCCCTCTGGGAGGGTAATTTCCCCGGAAGGATCGTCCTGCCGGAGCTCTAGATTGGATTTGTTCAAGTTCCGCCTCGTGGCGGCGGCGAAACCACGAAAAAGCTCCAGTATGATTTTTTCCAGGTTAGGACGCTTCATATAGCAAAAGAGGGGGGTAGTGGGCCTTCAGGCAGCCCACAAGCTTGCCCACCGCCACCAGGGGGTGGTGGCGGAGTGGGGGCTTGTGGGGCCCTAGTGGGCCCCCTCTGGTAGTTCTTTCGCCCAGTATTTTTAATATATTCCAGAAAAAATCCACGTAAATTTTCAGGGTATTTGGAGATGTGTAGAATAGTGGACTACGATTTGCTCCTTTTCCAGTCCAGAATTCCAGCTGCCTGAATTCTCCCTCTTCAAATAATCCTTGCAAAATAAGAGAGAAAAGGCATAAATATGGTACCACAAGTAATATAATAGCCCAAGAAGCAATACATATCAACATGAAAGCATGATGCAAAATGGACGTATCAACTCCCCCGAGCTTAGACCTCGCTTGTCCTCAAGCGAAAACCAAGTTCCATAAACATGTCCACATGTTTGGGGACGAAGGTGTCGATAAAACATAATACGAACATGAGGGCATCATGATCACTCATCGAACAGCAATATATCATAAAGGTTCTTATGGGAAAGTAACAATTCCTTCACAAAGCAAAGCATGAAGCAAAAAACCTTACTGAGAAGTAACCAACAATAGTCCATAGTCATTGAAGCAATTGCAATTTATCACAACATCAGAAAGAGTCAAATAAGAGCTTGTAAGGCAAACCCACATACTCAATCATCTCTTTTGTTTTCCACAATTGTTACAACTCACGTGGTACTCATGGTGTCAAAGTTTCAGCTGGACACGGAGGAAGATAGGGGCTTATAGTTTTGCCTCCCAACAGTTTACCTCAAGGGTAAAGTCAACACTAATAAAGCATGAGTACTCAACTCCAAGTTGATATATGAATATAGATCTTTCCCAAGCATATGACGGTAGCCAAGACAAAGGGAAAAAGGGAATTGGTGATTATCACCATGACTCTTACAAGGGTAAAAAGTAAAGGTACAAGATAGGCCCTTCGCAGAGGGAAGCATAGGTTGTCACGCACTTTTGAGGTTTGAATGTGTGTCCTCTTAGTGCGGAGGAACGTCAATTTATATTGCCTCCTGTGACAAAGAACTTTATTATGCAGTCTGTCGCTTTTATGTCTTCCTCATCACAGGTTCGTACAAAGCTTATTTTCCACACACTAATAGATCATACATATTAGAGAGCAATTTGTATTGCTTGCACCGATGACAACTTACTTGAAGGATCTTATTCAATCCATAGGTAGGTATGGTGGACTCTCATGGCAAAACTGGGTTGGAGGTTTATGGATGCACAAGTAGTATCTCTACTTGGTGCGTGAGTTTTGGCTAATATGAGGTGGAAGCAATCGTCACATGCTAAGGGATCTCTAATCATATAACATTGTTTGGAACCAAGCAAACACAATTCATTATGTTGTCTTCCTTGTCCAACATCTACTCCTAGGCATGTAATAGTTTGGTGAGTGCTCACAATTGTAAAAAGTGTCTAAGATGATATATTTATATGTGAACCGCTCTTTCCTTATTACTTCTTATTAATTGCAACAATGACTGAGGTCTATGTTAATTTTTTCTTAACAAGTTTCAATCATCATACTTGTCATATGTGAAGTTATCACTTTCCATAAGATCGTCTCATGATCTTTCATGTTATCATTCTATTCATACTTTTGATCATGGCACAAAGCAAAGCCCTTGACTATGACACTCTTTATTATATAGCTCGTAAGCTCGAATACATCGTGGGAGAGACAAAAGCAAAAGACTCAAACTAAAAACTAAAGACTTATTCCTCTAAAAGAATAAATAAAAACTGAAAAGGAAAGAACTAAAACAAAGGTAAAAGCAAAAGATATAAAGGTGATACGATACCAGGGCAACTCCCCCAAGCTTCGCAGAAGCCAAGGGGATTGCCCATACCAATGCTTAGTTGTCTTCCTTTGGAGCAGTCTTGAGCTTATCTAATTTCCACTTGAGCAAAAAGTTCTGCTCCCTTAGATCGTCATTTTCCTCCTCAAGTTTCAACTCTTTATGGAAAAGTTCCTGCTTACTCTCCTGCGAGAAACGAGAAGGGATAAACAAGGTTTTAGGCTTCTTCCTATGGTGAGGGAGGCTTGACTTCTTGAACTCCACATCGGTGTTTGCAGGTTGAGGTAGAGGAGCCTCCTCTTCATCGGAACACGTTTGCTCCTTCCCCTTGGGCTCATAGTCCTCTTCCTCATCAGTGGTCCAGCCATATGGTTCCAAGTCCCCGTAGACCTTGGGGTTAGCAAGGTAGTCAGCCACATAGCTCTCTCCCTCTGAAACTTGAGAAGACATCTTGACCTAGATCTGCGGCAGAACAAGCTCGAAACGAAAACAGAGGAGAACTGCGTGACACGGAGATCAAAACCTTCCGGCGACTATATATTGATTTTTCTGGGCCAGAAGGAGTCCTCCGCAAGAAAACAAAGTCCGGGAGGCACACGAGGTGCCCACAAGCTTGCCCACCGCCACCAGGGGTGGTGGCGGAGTGGGCCCTTGTGGCTGCCTCGTTTGCTCTCCGGACTGATTTTCATTTTTCTAATTTTCCAAAAATTCCAAAACTAAGTAAATTTCCTATTGGAAAAGTATCGCAGTCCAATTTCTTGCCGAAACAGATAGATCTTCGTTTTCAAGGTCTGAAACAGGCTGATAAACATCCCTTATGTACTCCTCTGGAGTTATGACATTGATGATATTGGTCTCAACATTTATGGGAGTACCAGAGATGTAATTCTTGATTCTTTGCCCATTTACCACTCTAGGAAAATTTCCTTCCGTGTTATTGATTTTGATGGCACCAGAACGATATACTTCCTCGACAACATAGGGACCTTCCCATTTAGAGAGAAGCTTGCTTGCAAAGAATCTCAAATGAGAATTGTATAGCAAGACATAATCACCTACATTGAACTCCCGTTTCTGTATTCGTTTGTCGTGCCATCTCTTAACCTTTTCCTTGAACAACCTGGCATTCTCGTATACCTGGGCTCTCCATACATCTAACGAGCTGATATCAAACAACCGCTTCTCATCGGCAAGTTTGAAATCAAAGTTGAGCTCTTTGATTGCCCAATAAGCTTTGTGTTCCAGCTCAAGAGGTAAATGACATGCCTTACCGTAAACCATTTTATACGGTGACATGCCCATGGGATTCTTATAAGAGGTCCTATAAGACCATAGTGCATCGTGAAGTTTGCTTGACCAGTTCTTTCGAGATCTATTGATGGTCTTTTGTAGGATCAACTTGATCTCCCTATTACTCAACTCAACTTGACCACTAGACTGAGGATGATAAGGAGATGCATTTCTATGGTTGACATCATACTTAGCTAGCATCTTGCGGAATACACCATGAATGAAGTGTGAACCGCCATCAGTCATCAAGTATCTAGGGACTCAAATCTTGGGAATATGACTTCTTTAAGCATCTTAATAGAGGTGTGGTAATCAGCATTTTTAGTGGGGATAGCTTCTACCCACTTAGTAACGTAATCCACAGCAACTAAGATGTGAGTGTACCCATTGGAACTCGGGAAGGGTCCCATATAATCAAAGCCCTAGACATCAAATGGTTCAATGACAAGTGAATAGTTCATAGGCATCTATTGACGCTTACTGATGTTCCCTACCCTTTGGCATTCATCACAAGACAAGACAAACTTACGGGCATCCTTGAAGAGAGTGGGCCAATAGAAACCTGATTGCAATACCTTATGAGCAGTTCTATCTCCGGCATGGTGTCCTCCGTAGGCATCGGAATGACACTTCTACAGGATCTGTCCTTGTTCATGTTCAGGCACACAACGTCTGATAACACCATCTACTCCTTCCTTGTAAAGGTGAGGATCATCCCAGAAGTACTTTCTCAAATCAACGAAGAATTTCCTCTTTTGTTGATAGGTGAAACTGGGTGGTATGTATTTGGCTACGATATAGTTTGCATAATTGTCATACCACGGTGCACTAAGTGAAGTGCGGATGACATTTAATTGCTCATCAGGAAAGCTGTCATCAATAGGTAGTGGTTCATCAAGGACATTCTCTAGCCTAGACAAGTTATCTGCTACTGGGTTATAGGCACCCTTTCGGTCAACGACGTGCAAATCAAATTCCTGTAGCAGGAGAACCCATCTGATCATCCTAGGCTTAGCGTCCTTCTTCTCCATGAGGTACTTAATAGCAGCATGATCAGAATGAATAGCGACTTTGGAGTCAACTATGTAAGATCTGAACTTTTCACATGCAAACACGACTGCTAAAAATTCCTTCTTCGTAGTGGCATAGTTCCTTTGGGCACTGTCTAGAGTTTTACTAGCATAGTGAATGACATTCAACTTCTTGTCAACTCTTTGTCCCAGAATAGCACCAACAGCATAGTCACTAGCGTCACACATGATTTCAAAGGGCAAGTTCCAGTCAGGTGGTTGAACAATAGGTGCGGTTATCAAAGCCTTCTTAAGTATTTCAAAGGCTTCCTCACAATCCTCATCAAAAACAAAAGGAACATCCTTCTGCAAGAGGTTGGTAAGAGGCCTAGAAATCTTAGAGAAGTCTTTAGTGAACCTTCTATAGAAACCAGCATGACCTAGGAAACTTCGTATACCTCTGATATCTGTGGGGCAAGGCATTTTCTCAATTGCATCAACCTTAGCCTTATCAACTTCAATGCCTCTTTCAGAGATTTTGTGTCCTAAGACGATACCTTCATTAACCATAAAGTGGCACTTCTCCCAATTCAAGACGAGGTTGGTTTCTTTGCATCTCTATAAGACTCGATCAATGTTGCTGAGGCAATCATCAAAGGAAGACCCGTAAACGGAGAAGTCATCCATGAAAACCTCGACAATCTTTTCACAAAAGTCAGAGAATATAGCCATCATACATCTTTGGAAGGTGGCAGGTGCATTACATAAGCCAAAAGGCATACGTCTATAGGCAAAGGTACCGAAAGGGCAGGTGAAAGTGGTTTTCTCTTGATCGTATTGTGCAACAGGTATTTGCGAGAAACCTGAATAACCATCTAGAAAGCAGAAGTGTATGTGTTTTGATAGCCTTTCTAGCATTTGGTCGATGAACGGCAAAGGATAATGATCTTTCCTGGTTGCCTTGTTCAGTTTCCGGAAGTCTATCACCATTCTATAGTCGGTAATAATCCTTTGTGGGATTAGTTCATCTTTATCATTAGGAACGATGGTGATACCTCCCTTCTTAGGTACGCAATGTACTGGACTTACCCAATCACTATGAGCAACATGATAAATGATTCCTGCTTCCATAAGCTTTAATATTTCTTTTCTAACGACCTCTTTCATCTTAGGATTCAATCTCCTTTGATGATCAGCAACTGGTTTAAAGTCAGGATCGGTTTTAATCTTGTACTGACATAGAGTAGGACTAATACCCTTAAGATCATCAAGAGTATATCCAATAGCAGCGCGGTGCTTCCTAAGAGTTTTTAGTAACTTCTTCTCTTCGCGCTCTGAGAGGAGAGCACTAATAATGACAAGATATATCTCCTTCTCATCAAGATAGGCATACTTAAGAGTATGAGGCAACTGTTTAAGCTCGAACACAGGATCACCCTTTGGTGGGGGAGGATCCCCAAGGAGTTCAACAGGCAGATTATTCTTGAGAATAGGATGTTGTTCTAAGACAATTCTATCTATCTCATCTCTCTCCTCCATATGCATATCATTTTCATGTTCAAGCAGATATTTCTCTAAAGGATCCGTACGAGGTACGACAACAGAGGCAAGAGCAATGATTTCATCCCTACCAGACGACTCTCTTTCATGGGGTTGTCTTCCAAAATTGGAGAAGTTAAATTCATGAGACACACCCTCGAAACTTAGTGTGACAGTCTGCTTAATGCAATCAATGTGAGCATTGACAGTGTTGAGAGAGGGTCTACCAAATATGATGGGACAAAAGCTATCTTGTGCAGTACCAAGGATGAGGATATCAGTAGGATACTTCGTCTTACCACACAGGACTCCTACGTCTGTCACAATTCCCAAAGGGCAGATAGTGTCTCTATTAGCTAGCGTGATAGTGACATCAATGGGTTCTATCTCAGGAGGTGCAATCTCATCTTTGATTTCATCATAAAGAGAACGGGGTATTGCACTAACACTAGCTCCCATATCACATAAACCATGGTAGCAGTGATCTCCTATGTTAACAGAAACAACGGGCAGGCCAACAACAGGTCCGTGCTTGTCTTTCACGTGAGGTTTAGCAATTCTAGCAGAGTCCTCACAGAATTTAATAACATGCTCGTCTATGTCTTCGGCTAAGAGATCTTTGATAATAGCAACACTAGGTTCAACTCTAATCTCCTCAGGTGGTGCAAGTGGTCTAATATAAACCCTACGTATTACAGTTGGAGCTTTAGAATAATCCTTCATTCTAGCAGGGTATGGTGGTTTCTCAGTGTAAGCACAAGGAACAACAGGATCACTAAAAGCTATGATTTTCTCCTCAGCTAGATTGGTTTTGGCTATGTTGCTTTCTATAGGAGGATGATATTTAAACCACTTTTCTTTGGGAAGATCAACACGAGCAGCAAAAGATTCACATAGAGAAGCTACTATCTCAGAGTCAAGTCCATACTTAGCGCTAAAATCTCTAGAAGTGTTTGTCTCAAGAAAAGATTTAACGCAGTCAAACTGGAAATTCATACCTCACTCCTTACCTTCCTCCAGCTCCCAATCTTCAGAGTTGCGTTTGATTCTCTCCAATAAATTCCACTTGTGATCAATATCCTTCTTCATAAAAGAACCGGCACAAGAAGTGTCAAGCATGGTACGGTCTTCATGAGAAAGCTGAGCATAAAAGTTTTGAGTGATGATTTCTCTCGAGAGCTCATGATTGGGGCATGAATAAAGCATTGATTTAAGCCTCCCCAAGCTTGAGCTATGCTTTCCCTGTCACGAGGCCAAAAGTTATAAATAAAGTTCCGATCACGATGTACTAAATGCATAGGATAGAACTTTTGATGAAATTCCAATTTCAACCGATTGTAGCCCCATGATCGAGTATCATCACATAGCCTATACCATGTCAACGCCTTATCCTTCAAAGATAAAGGAAAGACTTTCTTCTTTACCTCATCCTCGGGCAAACCGGCAAGCTTAAATAAACCACAAACTTCATCTACATAGATCAGATGCAAGTCTGGATGTGAAGATCCATCTCATGTGAAAGGATTAGCCAGCAGTTTCTCAAGCATACCCGAAGGAATTTCATAAAAGATATTTTCAGTAGGTACCTCAGGTTGAGCAGAAACTCCTCGTGTTTCTGTTCGTGGTGAAGATACCCCAAACAAACTCCTCAAAGAAACAGTTTCCATAATGACAAGTGACAATAAATTTCAGCACAGTATATAAATGTTTCCTTACCAATTTCCACTCACCAAAGGCGCTTCACTCCTCGGCAACGGCGCCAGAAAAGAGTCTTGATGACCCACAAGTATAGGGGATCAATCGTAGTCCTTTCGATAAGTAAGAGTGTCGAACCCAACGAGGAGCAGAAGGCTCTGATAAACGGATTTCAGCAAGGTAATAACTGCAAGCACTGAAAGTAGCGGTAACAGGTGATTGTGTAGCAAGGTGAAACGTAGCAAGCAAAAAGTAACAAGTAACAACTAGTAGCAATGGTGCAGCAAGTGTACCAATCCCTTTTTTATCAAGGGACAAGCCAGAACAAAGTCTTATAGGAGGAAAAACGCTCCCGAGGACACACGGGAATTTCTGTCATGCTAGTTTCATCATGTTCATATGATTCGCGTTAGTTACTTTGATAGTTTGATATGTGGGTGGACCGGCGCTTGGGTACTTCCCTTACTTGGACAAGCATCCCACTTATGATTAACCTCTCTCGCAAGCATTCGCAACTACAAAAGAAGAATTAAGACAAAGTCTAACCATAGCATTAAACTAGTGGATCCAAATCAGCCCCTCACGAAGCAACGCATAGACTGGGGTTTAAGCTTCTGTCACTCCAGCAACCCACCATCTACTTACTACTTCCCAATGCCTTCCTCTAGGCCCAAATATGGTGAAGTGTTATGTAGTCGACATTCACAGAACACCACTAGAGGAAAAACAACATACATCATATCAAAATACCGAACGAATATCAAATTCACATGACTATTATCAGCATGACTTATCCCATGTCCTTAGGAACAAAAGTAACCACTCACAAGACATAATCATAATCATGACCAGAAGAGTAATGAATAGCATCAGGGATCTGAACATAAACTCTTCCACCCAATAATCCAACTAGCATCAACTACAAAGAGTAATCAACACTACTAGCAACCTTACAAGTACCAATCGAAGTCGTGAGACGAAGATTGGTTACAAGAGATGAACTAGGGATTGGAGAGGAGATGGTGCTGATGAAGATGTTGATGAAGATGCCTCCCCTCCGACGAGAGGAGTGTTTACTAGTGGCTTCTCTCATGAAAGCAAGTAGACGGTGGGTGAACAAATTACTGTCGAGCAATTGATAGAACTGTGCAGAGTCGTGATGATATCTATGCAATGATTATTTCTATAGGCATCACGTCCGAAACAATTAGACCGATACTTTCTACAGCTACTACTATTACTCCACATGTCGACCGCTATCCATCATGCATCTAGTGTATTAAGTCCATAAGAACAGAGTAACGCCTTAAGCAAGATGACATGTTGTAGAGGGATAATCTCAAACCAATGATAAAAACCCCATCTTTTTACCCCTGATGGGAACTGCTTGATGTGTGCCTTGCTGCCCCTACTGTCACTGGGAAAGGTCACCACATGGCAGAACCCAAAACCAAGCAATTCTCCCATTGCAAGAATCATAGATCTAGTTGGCCAAACAAAACCCAAGACTCGGAGAGACTTACAAGGATATCAAATCATGCATATAAGAAATCAGCAAAGACTCAAATATATATCATAGATAATCTGATCACAAGTCCACAATTCATCAGATCTCGACAAACACACCACCAAAGAAGATTACATCGGGTAGATCTCCATGAAGATCATGGAGAACTTTGTATTGAAGGTCCAAGAGAGAGAAGAAGACATCTAGATACTAACTACGGACCCGTAGGTCTGAAGTGAACTACTCACGAGTCATTGGAGAGGTGCTGATGATGATGAAGAAGCCCTCCACCTCCAAAGTCCTCTCCGGCAGGGCGCCGGGAAGGGTCTCCAGATGAGATCTCGCGGAAACGGAAGCTTGCGGCGGCGGAAAAGTATTTTCGAAGCTCTCCTGATTTTTTGCAGAATATTTGGGAATATATAGGTGCAAGACCTAGGTCAGGGGCGGCCAAGGAGGCCACAAGCCTAACCACCGCCGCCTCCCCCCTGGTGGCGGAGTGGGGGCTTGTGGGCTCCCTGGAGCCCACCTGGCTTAGCCCAAAAGCCCCCTGGACTTCTTCCGTTCGGGAAAAAATCATTTCGGGGTTTTTCTTCCGTTTGGACTCCGTTCCAAAATCAGATATGAAAAGAGTCAAAAACATGGAAAAACAGGAACTGACACTTGGCACTGAATCAATAAGTTAGTCCTAAAAAAGATATAAAAAGGTACATAAAACATACAAAGAAGGCAATTTAACAGCGTAAAACCATCAAAAATTATAGATACGTTTGAGATGTATCAGCCGCCATCTTCCCTATCCCACACATCGCGTCACATCTGCCACACCGCCTCTCCCACCCACCGCGATCCTCCACCACGCGCCGCCGCCCTTCTCTCCCTCTAGCGCCGCCATCATGTCCATCGCCTCGTCCCACACCAACCCTTTCGCCGGCCCTGATCCCGCTGCTATCTGCGACATCAACATGAAGGACTGCGTCCCAGTCATCCTCGACGCCACCGATTCCACGTACTACACATGGAATACATACTTCTCGCTTCTCTTCCGCAAGGAGAACCTTGTGGATCACATCGACGGCACCTTCGACTCGCGCGCCATGGGAGACGATCCCGAGTGGACCGCGATCGAAACCACGCTCATCCGGTGGTTCTTCACTACCATATCCAAGGACCTGTTCTACACGGTCGTGAGTGATGGTGATGACGCTCGCACCGTGTGGGGAAAGCTCAATGGACTCTTCATCGACAACAAGCTTCAGCACCGTGTTTTCCTGCACCAGGAATTCTTTTCCTGTCATCAGGATGACCAGTCCATCGAAGATTACTGTCGCTGTCTCAAACAACTTTCCGATGAGCTCCGCGACATTGGTGTCAAGGTTGATGATGATCTCCTTCTCAGCACGCTCACCGCCGGCCTCAACGAGGACTTCGGCAACACTCTCGGTAACCTCACCCTGATGTCGGATCCCTCCTTCCCCAAGTTCGTCGCCTACTTGAAGTTGGAGGAACGTCGGATGAAAGGTGTAAAGAAGCGGGTGCAGTACTAGGCTCTCGCTGCTGGCACCACACGCGGCACACCGTCGTATCCCGCCCCTCATGTGTCGCGCCAACAGCCGCCCCACCCACATCCGGGGTTCTACCCTGCGGCTCCCCCCCCCCCCGTTGTTCCACAACAACAGTAGGGTGGTGGGCGGTGCGGCAACCGCCGAGGCAGCGGCCGCAAGCAGCAGCCTAGGGCCGGTTCCGCGTCCGGGAGGGGCGCCTGATGACCCACAAGTCTAGGGGATCAATCGTAGTCGTTTCGATAAGTAAGAGTGTCGAACCCAACGAGGAGCAGAAGGCTCTGATAAACGGTTTTTAGCAAGGTAATAACTGCAAGCACTGAAAGCAGCGGTAACAAGTGATGGTGTAGTGAGGTGAAACATAGCAAGCGAAAAGTAACATGTAACAAGTAGTAACAATGGTGCAGCAAGTGGCCCAATCCCTTTTGTAGCAAGGGACAAGCCTGAACAAAGTCTTATAGGAGGAAAAACACTCCCGGGGACACACGGGAATTTCTGTCATACCAGTTTCATCATGTTCATGTGATTCGCGTTCGTTACTTTGATAGTTTGATATGTGGGTGGACCGGCGCTTGGGTACTACCCTTACTTGGACAAGCATCCCACTTATGATTAACCCCTCTCGCAAGCACTAGGTTCAACTCTAATCTCCTCAGGGGGTGCAAGTGGTCTAATGTAACCCCCTACGTATCACGGTTGGAGCTTTAGAATAATCCTTTATCCTAGCAGGGTATGGTGGTTTCTCAGTGTAAGCACAAGGAACAACAGGATCACTAAAAGCAATGACTTTCTCCTCAACTAGGTTGGTTTTGGCTATGTTGCATTCTACATGAGGATGATACTTAAACCACTTCTCTTTGGGAAGATCAACATGAGCAGCAAAAGATTCACATAGAGAAGCTACTATCTGAGAGTCAAGTCCATACTTAGCGCTAAAATCTCTAGAAGTGTTTGTCTCAACAAAACATTTAACGCAATCAAACTGGAAATTCAAACCTCACTCCTTACCTTCCTCCAGCTCCCAATCTTCAGAGTTACGTTTGATTCTTTCCAATAAATTCCACTTGTGGTCAATATCCTTCTTCATAAAAGAACCGGTACAAGAAGTGTCAAGCAGGGACGATCTTCATGAGAAAGCCGATCATAAAAGTTTTGAGTGATAATTTCTCTCGAGAGCTCATGATTGGGGCATGAATATAGCATTGATTTAAGCCTCCCCCAAGCTTGAGCTATGCTTTCCCTGTCACGAGGCCAAAAGTTATAAATAAAGTTCCGATCATGATGTACTAAATGCATAGGATAAAACTTTTGATGAAATTCCAATTTCAACCGATTGTAGTCCCATGATCCAGTATCATCACATAGCCTATACCATGTCAACGCCTTATCCTCCAAAGATAAAGGAAAGACTTTCTTATTTACCTCATCCTCGAGCAAACCTGCAAGCTTAAATAAACCACAAACTTCATCTACATAGATCAGATGCAAGTACTCGGGCAAACCTGCAAGCTTAAATAAACGACGGTGATACCTCCCTTCTTAGGTACGCAATGTACTGGACTTACACAATCACTATGAGCAACAGGATAAATGATTCCTGCTTCCACAAGCTTTAATATTTCTTTTCCAACGACCGCTTTCATCTTAGGATTTAATCTGCTTTGATGATCAGCAACTGGTTTAGAATCAGGATCGGTTTTAATCTTTTGCTGACATAGAGTGGGACTAATATCCTTAAGATCATCAAGAGTATATCCAATAGCAGCACGGTGCTTCCTCAGAGTTTTTAGTTACTTCTTGTCTTCGTCCTCTGAGAGGAGAGCACTAATAATAATAGGATATATCTCCTTCTCATCAAGATAGGCATACTTAAGAGTGTCAGGCAACTGTTTAAGCTCGAACACAGGATCACCCTTTGGTGGGGGAGGATCCCCAAGCAGTTCAACAGGCAGATTATTCTTGAGAATAGGGTATTGTTCTAAGACAATTTTATCTATCTCATCTCTTTCCTCCATACGCATATCATTTTAATGCTCAAGCAGATATTGCTCTAAAGGATCCGTAGGATGTACAGCAATAGAGGCAAGAGCAATGATTTCATCCCTACCAGACGACTCTTTTTCATGGGGTTGTCTTCCAAACTTGGAGAAACTAAATTCATGAGACACACCCTCGAAACTAACAGTGACAGTCTGCTTAATGCAATCTATGTGAGCATTGATAGTGTTGAGAAAGGGTCTACCAAATATGATGGCACAAAAGCTATCTTGTGCAGTACCAAGGACGAGGAAATCAGTAGGATACTTCGTCTTACCACACACGACTTCTACGTCTCTCACAATTCCCAGAGGGAAGATAGTGTCTCTATTAGCTAGTGTAATAGTGACATCAATGGGTTCTAACTCAGTTGGTGCAATCTCATCTTTGATTTCATCATATAGGGATCGGGGTATTGCACTAACACTAGCACCCATATCGCATAAACCATGGTAACAGTGATCTCCTATCTTAACAGAAACAACGGGTAGGCTAACTACAAGTCCGTATTTGTCTTTCACACGAGGTTTAGCAATTCTAGCAGAGTCCTCATAGAATTTGATAACATGCCCGTCTATCTCTTTGGCTAAGAGATCTTTGATAATAGCAACACTAGGTTCAACTCTAATCTCCTCACGGGGTGCAAGTGGTCTAATGTAACCCCTATGTATCACAGTTGGAGCTTTAGAATAATCCTTTATCCTAGCAGGGTATGGTTGTTTCTCAGTGTAAGCACAAGGAACAACGGGATCACTAAAAGCAATGACTTTCTCCTCAACTAGATTGGTTTTGGCTATGTTTCTTTCTACACGAGGATGATACTTAAACAACTTTATCTTTGGGAAGATCAACATGAGCAGCAAAAGATTCACATAGAGAAGGTACTATCTCAGAGTCAAGTCCATACTTAGCACAAAAATCTCTAGAAGTGTTTGTCTCAACAAAAGATTTAACGCAATCAAACTGGAAATTCATACCTGACTCCTTACCTTCCTCCAGCTCCCAATCTTTAGAGTTACGTTTGATTCTTTCCAATAAATTCCACTTGTGGTCAATATCCTTCTTCATAAAAGAACCGGTACAAGAAGTGCCAAGCATGGTACGATCTTCATGAGAAAGCCGATCATAAAAGTTTTGAGTGATAATTTCATTCGAGAGCTCATGATTGGGGCATGAACATAGCATTGATTTAAGCCTCCCCCAAGCTTGAGCTATGCTTTCCCTGTCACGAGGCCAAAAGTTTTAAATAAAGTTCTGATCACGATTTACTAAATGCATAGCATAAAACTTTTGATGAAATTCCAATTTCAACCGATTGTAGTCCCATGATCCAGTATCATCACATAGCCTATACCATGTCAACGCCTTATCCTTTAAAGATAAAGGAAAGACTTTCTTATTTACCTCATCCTCGGGCAAACCTGCAAGCTTAAATAAACCACAAACTTCATCTACATAGATCAGATGCAAGTCTGGATGTGAAGATCCATCTCGTGTAAAAGGATTAGCCAACAGTTTCTCAAGCATACCCGAAGGAATTTCATAAAATATATTTTCAGTAGGTACCTCAGGTTGAGGAACAACTCCTCGTGCTTCCGTTTGTGGTGAAGATACCCCAAACAAACTCCTCAAAGGAACAGTTTCCATAGTGACAAGTGGCAATACATTTCAGCACAGTATATAAATGTTTCCATACCAAATTCCACTTACCAAAGGCGCTTCACTCCCCGGCAACGGCGCCAGAAAAGAGTCTTAATGACCCACGAGTATAGGGGATCAATCGTAGTCCTTTCGATAAGTAAGAGTGTCGAACCCAACGATGAGCAGAAGGCTCTGATAAACGGTTTTCAGCAAGGTAATAACTGCAAGCACTGAAAGTAGCGGTAACAAGTGATGGTGTAGTGAGGTGAAACGTAGCAAGCGAAAAGTAACAAGTAACAAGTAGTAGCAATGGTGCAGCAAGTGGCCCAATCCCTTTTGTAGCACGGTACAAGCCTTAACAAAGTCTTATAGTAGGAAAAACGCTCCCGAGGACACACGGGAATTTCTGTCATGCCAGTTTCATCATGTTCATGTGATTCGCGTTCGTTACTTTGATAGTTTGATATGTGGGTGGACCGGCGCTTGGGTACTGACCTTACTTGGACAAGCATCCCACTTATGATTAACCCCTCTTGCAAGCATCCGCAACTACGAAAGAAGAATTAAGACAACGTCTAACCATATCATTAAACTAGTGGATCCAAATCAGCCCCTTACGAAGCAACGCATAGAATGGGGTTTAAGCTTCTGTCACTCCAGCAACCCATCATCTACTTACTACTCCCCAATGCCTTCCTCTAGGCCCAAATATGGTGAAGTGTTATGTAGTCGAAGTTCACTAACACCACTAGAAGAAAAGACAACATACAACATATCGAAATATCGAACGAATACCAAATTCACATGACTATTATTAACATGACTTATCCCCTGTCCCCGGGAACAAAAGTAACTACTCACAAAGCATAATCATAATCATGATCAGAGGTGTAATGAATAGCATCAAGGATCTGAACATAAACTCTTCCACCAAGTAATCCAACTAGCATCAACTACAAAGAGTAATCGACACTACTAGTAACCTCACAAGTACCAATCGGAGTCGTGAGACGGAGATTGGTTACAAGAGATGAACTAGGGATTGGAGAGGAGATGGTGCTGATGAAGATGTTGATGAAGATGCCTCCCCTCCGACGAGAGGAGTGTTGGTGATGGCGATGGCGACGATTCCCCCCTCCGGGAGGGAAATTTCCCCCGCAGGATCGTCCTGCTGGAGCTCTAGATTGGATCTTCTCAAGTTCCACCTGGTGGCGGCGGCGAAACCACGAAAAAACTCACGTATGATTTTTTCCAGGTCAGGACACTTCATATAGCAAAATAGGGGGGCTAGTGGGCCTTCAGGCGGCCCACAAGCTTGCCCACCGCCACCAGGGGTGGTGGCGGAGTGGGGGCTTGTGGGGCCCTGGTGGCCCCCCTCCGGTCGTTCTTTCGCCCAGTATTTTTAATATATTCCAGAAAAAATCCACGTAAATTTTCAGGGCATTTGGAGATGTGCAGAATAGTGGACGAGGATTTGCTCCTTTTCCAGTCCAGAATTCCAGCTGCCTGAATTCTCCCTCTTCAAATAATCCTTGCAAAATAAGAGAGAAAAGGTATAAATATGGTACCACAAGGAATATAACAGCCCAAGAAGCAATAAATATCAACATGAAAGCATGATGCAAAATGGACGTATCAAACGACTAACTCAAGAATTAAAAACTCTTAAGTTAGCTCGTGAGACTACTCTAGAAGATCATAGAGAACTTGCAAGAACCCATGAGAATCTCAACTTGGAGCAATAGCATGAGTTCTTAAAAGCGATCAATGATGATCTTCGAAAGAAGAGTTCTTCTTATCTAGCCCAATGATTACTCTTGTATAATTTTGTTCCACAAGTTAAACCTAGGAACACTACTAAAAAAGGAAAGAAAGTTTCTTCATCTAGTAACAACAATGCTAAAGCTAAATCCAATAATGTTGTTGCTAGTAGCTCTGTTGATTCCACTAATGATTCTCTTAGCCAAGTTACACTTGAGCAAGAAAACGATTTATTGAAAGGGATTATGGAGAGAGGTGTCTTCAAGAGTCTTGTCGTAAGTAAGAAATTTGAGGAAATTGTGCGCAAGCAAGGAGGACATCGAAAGAAGCAAGGTGTTGGCTACTTCAACGTAAACGGAGATGATTGGGAAGAAGGTCCATACCCCATTCCCAAGTTTTTTTCCCCAAGAAGAGAAGTATGATCCTACTCCCAAAGGAACAAGCTCCCAAGATGGCCTTCTACCATAAGACCCAAAAGGCAAGGGAAAGCATCAAGATGACATTAACCTATTTGAAGAACCCCAAGCCAAGGTAAAGTGGGTTCCCAAGGACACTACTACCTCTACCTCAACTAGTGCTACCATAACTCCAAGGATTCCCATCAATTTGATGTGTATCCCCAAGAGGAAGAACTAGAAAGTTCTTGAGGGGTGACTCCGCCAATGAAATTCACTCTTATTCATTTTGGTAAAAACTATATGCAATCAACCACAACCATATTCATAAGCTCAAGGAGTCACACATTCCCTCAAAGGTAAGCAAGGGACAAGGTAATTAATGCATCTTTGGACATCATACCACATGTGTTTCACTCCATGCCATAGATATTCTTGCATATGTTCCTTTTTCTTTGGGACTAACCCATGTTGGTGAGAAGACTAAGAAACAACAAGGATTAATCCCAACTCAAGATGATCTTCATCAACATTGAGCATCCACCACTACTTCACCTACTTGAAGTCTTCTACGACAAAACCCAAGGTTAGTTGATCCCTCTGATGGGGGGATGTCATATCAAGGGGGAGCTTTACTCTAAATCTTCAGTATAAGTGTGTCCTAAGGATATGAACACATTAATGCTTATGTAAAAGTGGTAACCCCACTTGTACTTAACTATGAGTATGACCTATGATCAAATATTCTTACTTGGCTCCTAAGTCAATATACTCATATATAGATGACTTTGTCATCACCCAAGTGTTTGATAGCTCTTAGGATGTTTGTGCATGTTCACCATATTTTATCTATCATTCTTATTGTGTGAGCATGTTAATCTGCATGTGCTTGCTCATTCGAGGACATCCGGTTGTTTTTACTTTTCTCTTGATTTATCTTTTGCCAATTGGATGGACAAGAATGCCTAGGGCCCTTCTCTAGCTATCTATGTTATCTCATCTCAAGTTCTATTCGTGCTTCATCACAAAACTTGAACAAGCACTTGTCGATCCCTCTGTGTGAAGGTGCACTCAGAGTTTTGTATTGTCAAAGGTTGACATCCAAAACCTCTTTGAAAATCTCGGTGAGACCAACTTCACAAAATTGGTTCCATCGAATTTCCAAAGATGATCTGGTTTTCCCATCTCGGTAC
This sequence comes from Hordeum vulgare subsp. vulgare, assembly GCF_904849725.1. Taxonomy (NCBI): domain Eukaryota; kingdom Viridiplantae; phylum Streptophyta; class Magnoliopsida; order Poales; family Poaceae; genus Hordeum; species Hordeum vulgare. Next base: position 365,092,883 of record NC_058521.1, read on the forward strand.
CACCGAAATCAAAAACTCGGTTACACCAAGTTTCCCTCTGAACTGACAGTAGAGGAACTCGGTGACACCGATTTCGTAATATCGGTGACACCGACAGCGAAAGGGTATATATTTTAGCGGATCAAATCTTTGATTTCAGTTTGTCAAAGTCGTTTCATCTCAAGCTCTATGCTACCCCCTGACCCCTAGTTATCTCCCTTGACTCCCCTTGCATCTCCGCCGCCGGGAATCACCGCCGACGGATTTTTCACCACCGTCGTCGCCGTAGCCGGACCGTCGCCAAGTTAGGGTACGGATCCTCCCCTTTCTTTTACACCTCATCAATCTATCTCATGTGCATTAGAAGATTTATCCACAAGCCACAGTGTGCAATCTCTCCATCCACCAAATGCTCCTATAGATTAGAGAACGAGGAAGTTTTTACGGTTAGCCGTCCAAAGAACACATCTCGGTGCCTCCGTGTTGCAAAACTTGGTCCCACCGATTTTGAATCTAGGGTTACTCAGTTGTCACTCGGTGAGAAGTTAAACTCGGTACCACCGAAAGTGATTTCTAGAAAGCTAAAACTAAGAACTTATTTGTTCAAATTTTCAAAAACATCTGAATTTTGTGATGCTCATCCCTTATGTCTTTCCTATATCTACTTCACATGTTTTGGTGTTTGCTGCTGAGTTTCTGTTTGTTTGCAAAGATGTCCGGATCCGATGATAGCCAGAATGATTTCACACAGCCCAGTGTAGAGATGGACTCACACACTAGTCGAGAGAAATCTGACTCTAACCCTAGATCCTATAGCTCCCATGGCTTGCCCAAGGCAGCCACCAGGCAGAGGAAGAAACTGAATTCCGACGAAGAAGACTCAGACTTTGTGCCAGAGGAAACTTCGGCTCCTCCTAAGGCTCCAAAGAAGACTCAGGAAACAGTATGCAACACCTACTGATCTAAGAGCACCTGAATCTGCAAGGCAGAGCACTGCACTTTCCACTGTCAAACTTGCCAAGTAGGCTGGTGTGAAGAAGCCCAAGAAGCGAACAATTCATCTTGTTGGGAGAAAGACTTCCACATATGAGGACCGTGAAGAAGATGCTAGTGAAGATGAGACCCCAGCTCCTCCTAAGAAGAAGCTCATGGCTGATGCCATGAAATCTGCTCCTAAGCCTCCTGCCATGGCGAAGAAGGTTGTAGCTCTGAGAAACACTACAAAGGACATCCCTCCAGCTGCCAAGGAGAAAGGCCCTGCTTCCAATGCCCCTGCTACAGAGGAGGTAGAAGATGAGAATGCACCTGTTCTAAGGAAGCTCCGACCAACCCTGCAAGTACACAATGTTGCTCACCTAGTAGAAGAGGATATGAGGAAGATGAAGGATGCAGGTTTGAGGAAGTGGAGAGCTGTTGACCCATATGCTGTGAAAAGAAGAACTGTAGTTGATCCAAGATTTCACACCAAGGAACAACAAGACTTTTATGAGACTGTCATGTTTGACAAGAGTCCAGCTGTCAGCGATATGAGGAATGTTGGCTGGGAATACATCAAGGAGAATGAGGATTACTTTCCCAATTCCAAGAAAATTTCAGGCTAGTGGACATTGAAGACTTTGTTGGAAAAATGATGACCCCATGGAATGAGGAGCTGATCATGCAATTTTACTCAACTGTTCATTTATATGGAGATGGTTCTTGGGTCTAGATGACCGATGGTCACAAATATGAATCTAAGATTGATTAGTGGGCCACTATCATTGGTGCCCCCAAGCAGAAAGAGAGTGGTGTGGATGTGTATTCTCAAGCGAAGATGAGCCACAACACCATGAAAAATATGTATAAGCCAATTCTTCACAAGTATATGGCTAGTAACAAGATGGGCTCGGTGTAATTTTTGCATGTCGGGATAGCAACCAGTAACACTATTCTGAGACACACCTTGATTCCTAAATCAGGTGATGATAGGATGATTCGAGGAGACTCCATCAATCTGCTGCACCATTTGGACTCTCACACAAGATTCAGAGTGATGGATTTGATAGTAGAGATTATACGGAGGACTGCTGTCGGTCAGAAAAGATCATGTGGATATGCCCCTTATATTCAGATGCTTATCAATGCCAACCTAGGCAAGCATGCATATCTTCTTGTTCGTAACCATCTGCCCCTTCAGCCATAGTTTCAAGAAAATGTTGTCGTGATGGATGAAAATGATCCCAGCTCAGCTGCAGCAAGAATGGAAGAAGAAGCAGCAGATGCTAAGGCTGCAAGAAAGAGACACCACCAGTTCCACAGCTCAAAACTCAAGTTGAGAAAATGGCATTTCTTGTTAGCTCTATCCAACGCATGGAGAAGAACATCTAGGAGATATTGCAAAGTCAGAAGAGCCTTGAGAGAGTCGTGGAAACTAAGTTTCATGACATGGATGTGAAGGTTACTCAGTTGACCACCATTGTAAAACAACTTCAACATGAAGTTAACTCAGTGGAGATCCCGCGCTCAAATTATGAAGATGATGAAGATGATGAAGAAGAAGAGTCACCTCCTCTCACTACCACACGGTTCAACACTCAGCCTAGATCAGCTGATGTACCTGCTCAGGAGACAAGACAAACATCTTTAGCTTAAGCATCAACACCAGCTCCAGCTCAAGCACATCCAGTATCAACTCCTCCACCTACAGGACACTCAACAGATGCCTTCCTGGATGCCCTTCTGTCAACTCCATCATCAGCCGCCTAGTGAGACGAGTTGTTCTATACTTTTGAAAATTTTGGTAACTTGTTGCCAAAGGGGGGGAATGTATAGATCATAGACTTCGAGAGAGAGAGATAGAGAGAGCTTTTGACTTTATTTGCTCTCATTTGGTTTCAAAACTTATGTATTTTGGATGACTTTATCCCGTTATCTGTGTTTGATCATACGCTTTACCTGGTTTATGCTACGTTATTATCCTTTTATGTATCTATGTGATGATCATTCACTTATCTGGTTGGTGTCATGTGCATTGCTCTTCATTCTTATGTTGTACGCGCACCACCAAGATGTATGTGACATGGAAGAGTAACCCATGATCCTAATCGATTGTGCATTTGCATTCAAACGCAAATTTTAAATAATGCACAAATTTATGGGGAGCTCTTGCTTGTCACATACTTCTCAAAGCGTCGATGCTAATCGTTGATTATATCTTTTGTCGAAGCTTTGATCTATATGTTTTTATCAATTACCACATGGGTAGATTGAAAGCACAATTGCTCCCTAGGGTGGTTTCGATAATTGATGACAACATATGCATCATTGGACTAATATGTTTTCCAAGTATATTTCAGAAAACTTCAAAAGATGCTATGGCTAAATGCTTATGTGGACATGCCCCTTGATGCAAGAAAGGAATAATATTGGATGAAGCTTCAAGATATAAGACTCTTCATTTCATTGTCACACCCTGTGTTTGACTCTCCTGACTAAATTAACCTAGATCAAAAATTGGGACCAATTATACTTTTTGAGACTCATTGTGATGCTTGATGTGATTGTTGCTTGCTTGCTTGTTGCTTATGTTCAAATCCCAATGTTGCTCCTACTCTCTAGACTCACCTCCTTGACCCAAACCCTTGCCTAATGACCATTCCACGTGTATAGTACAAGGATCTATTTTTACCAATTCTATTTTGACCAAAAGTCATTTCCTTGATTTAAGCCTTTAAAAACCCTCAATTGGAATTTGTACTACAAGTCCTCAAATTAGGGAAGTTATGTTGCACCAAATATTTTATCTAAATCCCATTATCAAAATGGTTTTCCAAAACCACAATATTATTATTTGAAAAGTTATTTTACAATTTTATTAAATACCTTTTTTCAGAGGCTAGAAGTAGTCCCTTATGAAGGAAAGTTATTTTTATTGCTTTCAAAATATTTGAGAAAAATTAGAGAAAATTAGTGGACATATATATTCCATATATAGGAGTTTAAACACATGGTCATGTTCAAAATATTGGGGAAAACCCTTCCTGCCTATTTGAAGCTTTTGAAATATTTCTATAGGAAATATTTTCAACAAATCCCAGTAAAATTCTAGCATGTCACACATGATATACGTGATGATATTGCCAAGTTTCTTCTCAATCCAAGTTCACTTGATTCACCTAATTATCCCAAAACCATATCTGTCCAAATCCAAATTTGAGCAACTCTACATTGCCAAATGTCTCCAATTGTGCTCACATTTGGTGGACCTGTTCTAATACTCCAATAATGCATCCACACAAAGTGGTGCATCAAGGAGAATAGAAGAACTTGTCCCAAACCCCTCAAAACCTTCTATGTTGATTTCTAACCTTGGGAAACTTTACATTATAAAGTTTCTCCAATTGATCCCAATCTTTTTGGGCATGCTCTAATGCTAAAAAAAATGCCACCAAACCAAGTTGTGGATTTGTGGGAATTGATTTGCATGGTTTTATATGCAGAAAGCCATTTCTGCCCATTTCATGGGTTTTTCAAGTGTACATTGGAAACTTTCTCCACCAAATCCCAAATTTGGTGTCGAAGCCTATTTTTACCTATTATGTGACCCTGTTAGGTTCCATAACAATTGGAATCCATCTAGTAGCCCCAACATCCATTAAACACCTTCTGTCCATTTGCCAAAATTGTTGCTTTGGCCCCTTCCAATAATCTCCTTGAGCTTAAATTTTTACCGACGCTCTCTCTAGTTCCCTTTTTCCTCCAGTAACCTTGCCATGGCCTCTTGTCAGTTATTGGAGGGTGAGTCCATCTCTCTAATTCTCATTTTTACCTTGGCAGCAATATTTTACCTCTCTTGTTATACTTCTGCTCAAGGCAATGCCCCCCACCTCTTTCCAGACCACCTCTAGTGTATTAATGCATCATTTCAAACCAATATATGGCATGCTCATGTGGGAATTTGAGCAGCCCATCTAAAACTTGATTTCTGGCTGAAATATAGCTTTGAACTGCAACTCCTAGCTAGACACCTCTCCTTGATCTAAAACTTTGCAGTAGTGTAGTACTTCCATACCAAATAATATGATATGTATTGTGATTTCCAGATTCCCCCAATAAGAACCCTCATTGCTAGCCCTTAGATTGTTGCTACAAAACTAAACTACAGCCAAAACCAATTCAAATCAGCTCCATATGAGGCCAAACTCCTCCATCCACCTCCTGGATGCATGCCCCACGCGCCAGACAAGGTTGGCCGGCCAGACGAGCAGCCTAGACGAGTGTTGGCGTGGCATCCAAGGTGCTCCCGAGCCCCCCCCCCTCGGTCGTCTTCTCCTTTCGAGCGCGCCCTCGAGCTCCCGGGTACCCCAGTCCACTTCTCTTTCCCCTCGAGAACCTCTCGAAGCCACCCATCCATCCTCCTGCACCCTCTCCTCTCTGCCACGGCCGATGGAGTTGCAACAACCTCGGCTAGGATTCGCCCCACTATGGGCATCTCCTCACCCCTACCGCCCCCCTCCTTGCTTCTCACCGCCATCGCCTAGCACCGCAGCGCCGCCGTTCCTCATAGGGGCGCGTACGCTTAGTAATAGTGGTGGCTCAAGATCCCCCCCTGCAGCCTCCTGTGTTGGCGCCATGGCAGCCCTCCACTTCAGGTGCAGGGCGCAGAAACAAGGTGGTGCGGCCCCCTAACCCAGTCGGCATGCCCGGCCCCGCCGGAGGTGGAAGGTGGAGCCAGCCCGGTAGGTGTCGCTCTTCTTGTTGGAAATATGCCCTAGAGGCAATAATAAATTAGTTATTATTATATTTCCTTGTTCATAATAATCGGTTATTATCCATGCTAGAATTGTATTGATTGGAAACTCAAATACGTGTCTCGATACATAGACAACACACTGTCCCTAGTGAGCCTCTAGTTGACTAGTTCATTGATCAAAGATGGTCAAGGTTTCCTAGCCATAGGCAAGTGTTGTCACTTGATAACGGGATCACATCATTAGGAGTATCATGTGATGGACAAGACCCAAATTATAAACGTAGCATGTGATCGTGTCATTTTGTTGCTATCGTTTTCTGCGTCTCAAGTGTTCATTCCTATGATCATAAGATCATGTAACTCACTAACACCGGAGGAATACCTTGTGTGTATCAAACGTCACAACGTTACTGCGTGACTATAAAGGTGCTCTACAGGTATCTCCGAAGGTGTCCATTGAGTTAGCATGGATCAAGACTGGGATTTGTCACTCCGTGTGACGGAGAGGTATCTCGGGGCCCACGCGGTAATACAACATCACAAACAAGCCTTGCAAGCAATGTGACTCAAGTGCAAGTCAAGGGATCTTGTATTATAGAATGAGTAAAGAGACTTGCCGGTAACGAGATTGAGATAGGTATAGGGATACCGACGATCAAATCTCGGGCAAGTAACATACCGAAGGACAAAGGGAATGATATATGGGATTATATGAATCCTTGGCAAAGAGGTTCAACCGATAAGATCTTCGTAGAATATGTAGGATCTAATATGGACATCTAGGTCACTCTATTGGATGTTGACCGAGGAGTGTCTCGGGTCATGTCTACATAGTTCTCAAACCCGTAGGGTCTTCACACTTAAGGTTCGATGATGTTTTAGTATAGTTGAGTTATATGTGTTAGTGACCGAAGGTTGTTCGAAGTCCCGGATGAGATCACGGACGTCACTAGGGTTTCCAGAATGGTCCGGAAACAAAGATTGATATATAGGATGGTTTCATTTGGTCAGCGGAAAGTTTTCGGGCATTACCAGCAGTGTCCCGGGAGTGACCAATGGGTTCCGGGTATTCACCGGGAGGGGCCTGATATGTCCATTTTGCATCATGCTTTCATGGTTATATTTATCTCATTATGGGCTGTTAAAAATCTCCTATTCACCCCCCTCTAGTCGATATAACGCACTTTCAATCGGTATCAGAGCGAGGTACTCCCTTGTTCTGTATGATTTTGGTTTAACCACCTGGAGTTTTAGTTATGTCAACTGCATGCATGATTAAGGTTACTGCATCATGTCCTACTTTCGAAGGAAAGGACTTTCCCTTCTGGAAGACCAAGATGCAGATGCATCTACAAGCTATTGACAATGATCTCTGGTATATTGTGGAACATGGCGTCCCTATCATCTCTGCTACTATCTCTGCTGCTGATGTGAAGAAATTCAAGCAACTTGATTCTCAAGCGAAGAATATCATCTATGGACATCTGAGCAAGGGCCAGTATGGCAGAGTGAGTGCTTTGGGCTCAGCGAAACTTATCAGGGAAAGGTTGTCCAAATTTAATGAAGGAGTATCAACCCAGCGTGATTCTCGTGTTGATATTATTCGCAATCTCTTCAATCGCTTCAAGAGGTTTGACAATGCAAGCTGCCAAGATACCTCTGATCGCCTCACTGACATATCAAATGAACTGCAAGCACTGGGAGCTCGAGCCATTACTGATCACGAAGTTGTGAAGAAACTGCTAAGATCTTTGGATTCTTCGTTTGATACTTTAGTTTTGATGATTCAAGAAAGACCAGACTACAAGATGCTTGATCCAGCTCATATACTCGAAAGACTCAATATTCATGAATTCCAACAAGAAGAAAAGAGAGATCTATATGGACCAAGCTATTCTAGACCACGTGCACTGAAGGCCAAAGCAATTTCCTCATCTGAAGAAGAAGACTCGGATGGTAGCATTGATGATCCTGGAGAATTTGGACAGGAGCTTGCATTGCTCGTGAGGAAATTCTAGAGGTTTACACGACGTGGCCAGTTCGGTAAATCTTCAAGAAGAGATATGAGGAAATCAGAATTTTCATCTGAGGACTACAAGAAAAGAACCTGCCACAAATGCAAGAAATCAGGTCAGTACATTGTTGATTGTCCTCGTTGGGGAAAGGAATCAAAGAAGAAGTAAAACAAGGATGAAAGTTCTGATGACTCAAAGAAAAAGAAGAAACCTTCAAAATCCTCATCTTCAAAGTACTCATCGCACAAGAAGACTAGTTTGAGAAAGGCTCGGGCACTTATTTGCAAGGAAATGGATTCCGAGGCAGAATCCGACGAATGTGATGAAGAGGAGGGTTCTGATGAAGACTCAGAATCCGGACAGGCTAGTCTTGCACTTGCAACCGCATTCATGAGCAAGTCAATCTTCAACCTTGAAGAAAATGATAACACCATCCACACTGATGACTATGATGATGACTTCGCTCCAACCTATTGCTTCATGGCAAAAGGTTCAACGGTACCGAATGATGCTTCCTCCTCTGATTCAAGTGACTTTGAACCTGATGATTATAAAAAACCCAGTTACAGTAAACTTGCTATCATTTCCACTAAACAACAAACTGCCCTGGAAAAGCTTCAGAAACTGCTAGATAGAAGCGATGATCTGTTGAATGATGAAATGAATCTTACCCAAACCTCACTGAAGATATGAAAAGTCTTCAGTCTAGATTTGATAATATTCAAGATCGTCATGCTACACTCCTCACTGATCATGAGAAACTTTCCTATGAATTTCTTCAAAGGAAGCTTGATCTAGAGAAGTTGAGGATTTCTCATGATGATCTTCGTATGGAAAATGATTCATTACTAGCTCAACAGATCAGTGCTGCTCAAGCTGAATTCTTTCCTCCATGTCTTAAATGCATCGAACGTGAAACTGCTAATTCTTCACTAGAATCATCATATGCTTCAATTACTACAAATTCTTCAACTGCTCATGTAGTGTAAAATTCCTCACTTGAGGAAAACACAAATGTCACTAATGAAAAAGCGGGGCTGAATGAATTGTATGTGACAGGCATATACAAAAGTCTCAAAGGACATCAAACCCTTTGTGATGTGCTTAAAAAGCAGATCTTGAACAGGAACCCGAGGAAAGAAGAATTGCCTTTGAGAGGAAATTGAATGCTGATGGATCTTATTGGAAACCTGAGCAGTATCCCAAAACCCCATGGGTTGCTGCTACTGGGCCTCCTTTTGATCCATCCAATCTAACAGGCTTTTCATGTGAATTATCCTATTCCTCAGATGAGTCATTTGACTCCAGCTATAAACTGTTCAAAAATCAATCTGGTGAAGTATTTTCTCGATATGTTGGAACTAACTGCGGGAATGGCCCTCCTTTGAGGAAAATCTGGGTTCCCAAAAGTTGCCTTGAAAATCTTCAGGTGAATGTCCTCATGACACCACCTATGAAGAATTTGAACCCCATATCAAATAAGTGCAAAGTGGCTATTTCCAAGGATAGGCACATGGGCAAAGTAATGCTTGTTGAATCCCTTGGATTTAACCTCATGTTAGTCTCAATGCTGTGTGATCTTGATATGATTGTTATCTTTAGAATATATAGATGTGTTGTTATCATGGAATCTGACAAATCCAAAGTCTTCGAAGGTGTTAGAAGAGGGGATTTGTACATTGTTGATTTCTCTACAGGTCCTCAACCAGCCACTTGCTTACTAGCAAAAACCTCAGAAGGGTGGCTGTGGCATCGAAGACTCGGTCATGCAGGCATGAGGAATTTGCACCCGCTCGCAAAGAAGAAGCATGTCATCGGCATCGAATCAGTCAAATTCCTAAAGGATCACCTCTGCGGTGCCTCTGAATCTCGGAAAATTACCAGATCCAAGCATCCCTCGAAGACTATCATGACCACTACTCGTCCATTTGAATTGCTTCACATGGATCTATTTGGACCTACTCATTATGCCACACTAACAAATGCAACATCTTTATATGGCTTCGTCATAGTTGATGATTATTCCAGATATACATGGGTGCATATCATTCTATATAAAACTGAAGTGCAGGAAGTCTTCAAACGGTTTTCTTCAAGGGCCTCGACGAACTTCGGCATCAAGATCAAACATATCAGGAGTGATAATGGAACAGAGTTCAAAAACTCTGGTCTTGATAATTATCTTGATGAACTTGGTATTACTCACGAATTGTCTGCTCCTTATACTCCTCAACAGAATGGTGTCGTTGAAAGGTAGAACAGGACTCTGGTTGAAATGGCAAGAACCAGGCTTGAAGAATATCAGACTCCTCGTCGCTTTTGGCCTGAAGCAATCAACACTACGTACCATATCATCAACTGGGTATATCTTCACAAATTCCTCAAGAAAACCTCATATGAACTCCTCACTGACAAGAAACCCAATGTAAGTTATTTCAAAGTCTTCGGTGCAAAATGTTGGATTAGAGATCCTCACCATAGCTCAAAGTTTGCACCTAAGGCACATGAGGGTTTTATGCTCGGTTATCGAAAGAACTCACAAACCTACAGAGTCTTCAACAACTATCACAACGAAGTTGTTGAGACTGTAGATGTGCTGTTCGATGAAACTAATGGCTCGCAAAGAGAGCAGTTGCCTCCTGATCTAGATAAGTTGTCTCCTGAGGAAGCAATAAAGCTCAAAGCTACTGAAGACATTGTTCCCACTTAGGAAATTCATGAAGAAATCATTCCCAACACTGATGGTAATCAAGAAGATGCTCCTGAGGAAATTGCTCCAGAACCAATTCCTCAGCCCAGACGAAATCCTCAACCAGCTCATCCGAGGATTGCAAATGAAGTGGAACTTGACAAAATCCTCAATGACATCAACGCGCCAGGTCCTCTCACTCGCTTAAAAGCTTCACACTTAGTTAACTTTTGTGGGCATTTCTCCTTTGTATCTATCACAGAACCTTCAAAAGTTGCTGAGGCTTTCGTGGAACCGGAGTGGATCCAAGCTATGCAACACGAACTTCTTCAATTCAAGCTGAATGACGTATGGGAGCTCGTCAAACGACCAGATCCTCGCAAGCACAATATCATCGGAACCAAGTGGATTTTCCGAAACAAGAAAGATGAGGATGGTGAAGTGGTGAGGAATAAGGCACGACTCGTAACCCCAGACTACACACAGGTTGAAGGAATAGATTTCGATGAAACTTTTGCACCTGTTGCTAGACTTGAAGCTATTCGAATACTACTTGCTTATGCTAATCATCATAACATCATCTTATATCAAATGGATGTGAAAAGGGCATTCCTCAATGGTAAGCTTGAGGAAGAAGTATATGTTGCTCAGCCCCGAGGTTTTGAGGATCCAAAGAATCCAGACAAAGTCTTCGGACTCAAAAAGGCGCTCTATGGTCTCAAGCAAGCCCCTCAGGCATGGTATGATACATTGAAGGAATTCCTCATGAAGAAAGGCTTCAAACCTGGTTCACTCGATCCAACTCTTTTCACTAAATCCTATGATAATGAGCTATTTGTGTGCCAGATATATGTCGATGACATCATATTTGGCTGTACTGACAAACGTTACATTGATGAATTTGCTTACATGATGAGTGAAGAATATCAGATGTCTATGATGGGGAGCTGAAATTCTTCTTAGGTCTTCAAATTTGTCAACAACGCAATGGAATCTTCATATCACAGGAGAAATACCTCAAGGATGTTCTGAGGAAATTCAACATGCATGAATGCAAAGGGGCCACCTCTGGACTGATGAAAATGGTAAAGAATTGATCAGCAGGTATATCGCTCTATGATTGGCTCTTCACTGTATTTATGTGCATCTAGGCCAGATATAACGCTTAGTGTTTGCATGTGTGCACGTTTTCAAGAAAAACCGAAGGAATCACACCATAAGGATGTGAAGCATATTCTTTGATATTTAGCTCACACACCAACACTAGGATTATGGTACCCCAAGGGCTCAAATCTTCATCTTGTGGCATATTCTGATTCTCACTATGTTGGTGACCGTGTGGATCGCAAGTCAACCTCTAGCACATGTCATTTCCTCGGAAGATCACTAGTTTGCTGGTCCTCAAAGAAGCAGAACTGCGTTTCACTCTCCACTGCCGAAGCTGAGTACATTGCTGTTGGTTCATGTTGTGCTCAATTGCTATGGATGAAGCAAATCCTCAAGGACTACAGCATCAACATGAAGAATGTGCCTCTCTACTGCGACAATGAGAGTGCAATCAAGATTGTATACAACCCAATACAGCACTCGAAGACCAAGCACATCCAGATTCATCATCATTTTCTTCGGGACCATGTCCTCAAGGGCAATATCCTCATCGACCATGTGAAGACTGACAATCAACTGGCAGATATCTTCACTAAGCCCTTGGATGAGAAAAGGTTTTGCAAGTTGCGACATGAGCTAAATATCTTAGAATATTCAAATGTTTTGTAAAAACATGCACACATCCTAACACTTATGCAAAATTGATGACTTAGATGTGCAACACATGATGAATCGATTTTCTTCAATATCACTCTGAGTGTGAGGAAATCAACGAAGAAATTGATTCTCAGGGCCCTACTACAATTGTACGCGGCGTCTGTAATAAACATTCTTATATGGTGGGTCACGCCACCACCCAACTTGAAATTCCTCAAGTTGAATTTCTTCAAAGTTGAATTTCTTCAAAATTTGATTTTCTTCAAAACAGTTGCTCTTCAAAATCGTTTTTCTTCAAAACTGAAATTCTTCATCATGACGCTTTGTCACAAAATCCTCAAGTTATTCAAAATCTTCAAAAACACTTGATGATTTTCGTTGACCTAGATAGACTGTGATTTCAAGTCCTCAACAGCATTCACTTATAGCTATTTCTTCAATTTGATATTTCATCTAAGTGAATGTGATCGGACCCTATTTTCCCTCTATGCTACTCTCACCGAGTCTATTCAATTCTGCATATGCGTTCTACTTGAAACTTTGTTCGAAATCCTCACTGCGTCCTTGTCAGCTGGTGATTTTGTAACAAAATCCTCAAATCTTCAAAAATGTTTTTACACAGTAACTGAAGCCCATTTTCCTCGTTCGGATAACCACGATCTCCATGATCTCCACCGTTTCTGTCGTGAGCTACATGTGTCATGCGGAGACGTAGAGACATGGGCTATTTCGTCCGATATTTTCGCGCCAACAGTTACCGCCTAGCTATAAATATGTCCTCATCTCCCTTCGGTAAAATCTTCTTCGTCCCATCGCCCTCCTGCTACAGCAAAGCTCAAAGCCCTAGCACCACCGCTAGAAGTCTCGATGCCCGCGAAGAAGAGCTTGACTGCCTCGACCTCTCTGTCATCGAAACCACACCGGAACCGGACCATCTTCGTCCGCCGCCGCCGTAGCTGTCCTCTGTTGCCGAGTTAGGGCGCATTGGACTCGCACCGAAAGAGAATCTACTGCTACCTCTTCTCTGTTCTTCGTGCGCGCCATCTAGGGTAAATAAAAACCCTATTTTTACAGCTCGTTTGATCTACTATTTTACCTTAGAGATGTGAAATCTGTTTTTCCTCAAGTATCCATCAGTTTCTTTTTCCTCAACCACTGCCTATCACCCAACTATTGATGAACTTCACTAAGCATCTAAGATTTTCACGAGATTCCTCAGTTGTATGAATTTTTGAATCAGTACAAATCTGGAACCCAATAACAGTATGCTTAGACGAATTCCTCAACCACTGGTCAAATTCCTCAACTGTCAAAAAAAATCATTCATCAAATATGAGAACGCATATGACCTCTCCAAATTCCTAACAACTATACTCTGTTCACAGGTACAAACATGTCATCTGATGAATCTCTAGGTTCTCATCAACTTAACACATTTGCCACGTTTCTTGAAGAAAATATGCAAGTTTCATCAGAATCCTCAAGAGTTCAATTTCCTCAGCAAAAGCCTCAGCTGAAGAAAATGGAGGATGAAAGGAAGCAAAAGGGTGGCAAGAAACTCGACCAGAACACTGCCATAGATATCCCTGAGGATATATACCTGGAATACTACACTCCTGATGAACAAGAATCTATGGCCAAGAGAAAGATCAGGCTTCAAAAGATAGAACGCCGATGGGCTAAGGAGTGGAAAGAGTACGAATTCGTCACTCCCAAATACGCGAAGAAATTCGCTCTGAAGCCTCCTGGAAAACGGGCTCCACTTGAGGATTATCATGAAGCACACCCCTCAAGCCTCAAGACAATTGATGACTATCCTGAGGAAAAGTCAAAACACTTGTCAAAGCTTCAGAAGCAAGCAAAAGCTGTTGTGAGGAAGTTCAATGAAGAATCTGCTGCTGCTGCAACTGACGCCACTTCCTCTGCAGCTGAGACTTCTGGTATGGCCATTCCTCAAATGAAGTATGTGCCTCCCAAATCAAAGGTTTCAAAGCCTCAAGAGAAAATGCATCAGAAAACTGCTACATCATCAGCACCAAAACCCTCAGCACCACCAAAGGCTTCAAAGCCTGAACAAAAGCCGATAGTGAAGCAACTGCCCACTGTCTCCAGCTCCTCAGTCCCATCTGCAACAAGCTCCGAGACTAAGTCTTCACCAACTCCCTTGACGACTAAGGTGACTGCTGGGAGAGGAACAAGACCAAGCCCAAGCAAAATCATCAAGGTTCCTTCTGCATCAGAAGGCAGTGATGAATTTGATGATGACACTCTGCAAGCCATCATCAGAAACAAGCAAGAGAGGGTAGCTCAAGCTTCTGGCAGTTCCATTCCTCTGGCCATGGACCCAAAAGTCCTCCTCGATTACATCAACATCTGGTATGAGGACCCCAACACTCCAATTGATGATTTGAAGCTTCCCCCAGGCATCAGACACATGGTGGCCACATTCATGAATGAAGCCAAGTTGAAGGAGCAACAAGCCAAACAGGCTAAGGTTGCAAAGCTCAAAAAGGAAAAATTCCTCAGGCAGAATCTCCTCAAGCTGACGCCTCATGCACTTGTGTCAACACAAGCTGAATTGAAGACTTTGACTGACAAGTACTCCAAGCTTTCTGATCGTCAAAGTCTCAAAAACAACTTCATCAAATTTGCCACTAACGCAGTTGATGATTACAACAAGAAGGTTGCCCCTCCAGTACCAACACCTCAGCCTCTGATTGAAGAACCAGCTGATGAAACTGCTCATGCTGAGAAAATTACTCAAGAAAGCCGTGCTGATGAACCGGCTATTGAGTAAATAACCACGGAAAATCCAGCTGATGACTCTGCTACAGCTGGTGAAACTGACCATACTCCAGCTGCTGCTTCTAAGCCAGCTGATGCCTCTATTCCAGCTGATGAAATTGGCTCAGCTGAGAAAACACCTTCACCAAAAGCTTCAAAGGTGAAGAAAATGACTCCGTCTGCATCAGACATGAAAAAGACCAGGGCTGCTGAAAAGGAAGCCAGGAAAAGAAAAGCTTCATCAGCAGAAGAATCCACTGAGGCCAAGCGCCTCAAAGCACTTGAAGAAAATGCACCCCTGGATCCTGTGCCTCTCAATAGCGCTCCATCATATGAGATGATCCCCTTCGCAAGCGAAGAGAAGGAGCAAGGGGCATATGAGGAAATGAAGAATGCTGAATCTGAGGAACATATTGATGAGGAAATTCGCATTGATGACAGTCCTCAACCCTCCATTCCTCATGAAGAAGCTGCACAAGGATCAGTTGCACCAGCTGATGAATCTGGCTCCTCCACCAAGCAAGTTGAGGAAGAACAACGTAAAAATCCTCAGCCTGATGAAAGTCACATTCCTGAGCAAAATCCTCAACCTGAGGATCAGGCTGACCCAACTCCAACTCCTGAGCAAAACCCTCAAGCTGAGGCTCAGGATGAACCAATTCCTCCTCCAGAGCAAAACCCTCAACAAGAAGCTCCGGTTGACGACATTCCTCAACTAGACCATGCTCCTCCGCCTGAAGCTCAAGCTGATGAAATTCCCCACCCTGAGGACCATGCTGAGGACAGTGCACCAGATCCAGAAAATGCGTTTGTCGTCCTCAACCCAGAATCTGCAATAGTTGTCTCTCCTCAAGTCAAGCCGCAAAATCTTCAGCCCATGCAGCGTCAGCCGTTCTCCAAGCGTCCAAAGTTTCAAAAGGAGTCCTTCTTTGAAGAACGCATGTTCTTCATCGGAGAAAATCCCTATGACAAGCCTCGCATCAGGCATCTGAAGTTTTGGACAAGGACACAACTCAACTACTATGCCTCTGTGTTGTGTGGAAGAAACAAGATTTTTCAGCACAGGCACATTCCTCACGTTGAGCTTGAAGAAATTCCATGCTTTGCTCTAGTCATCAACATCCTTTTTGAAGCTGGACTCCTCCCAATGTGCTCGGATATCTGTGATTGGAATACTGAGCTCATTCTTCAATTCTATGCAACTCTTCACATCTCAGGAGCTCGAACAGACATCAACACATGGGTACTGGATTAGATGACGCAAACCACACACTTCAAGGCTCCTGCCAATGAGTTGTTGCGTGAACTACCAATATCAATTCCCTCAGAGCAGGCAGTAAAGCTATATGATGAATGTGAGCTGGGTAACAAGCTGATGGATGTCCTCATGAAGCCTTTGGCTAAGGGCCAACCACCAAGAACAACCTTCCTGGTCCATGAGCTGAAATATGAACCCAGGACGGTTTACAGAATCCTCTGCAGTGTTCTTGCGCCAATCAAGGGCCATGATGATGAAGAAGATGTCGTAGGCATCATGAAGAATATCCTCTTCAACATCACACATGGCATTCCAATCAAACATTCATGATTTCTTCTTGAGGACTTTGGCCGAAAATGCTATGGCTCCTTTTGACCACAAGATATATGCTCCATGGATCATGAGATTCATCAAAACAAGGTCACGCATCAATTATCACGCTGATTTCAAAAACCATATCGGTTATATGCCTCCTCTAAGGGTCAACAAGAAGACTTTCGAGCCTCCTCTAAGGCAAGTCTGTCATTGATGAAGGCAGACGGCCCCTTGATGGCCACTTCAGAGAGCCCGAAGCTTATTCTTCATGGGATGACACTAAAACCCATCCTCCAAGTCTTGTTGCTCCTAGGGTGATGAATACCAGAGAGCTTCTTCTCAGTCTTCACCAGAAGGTGGATCGGAATCACAAGTGGGTCAAACGCCAGTTCGGCGCCATTGTGAAAACCCTCAATGAAACGCAGAATGCTGTGAAGCTTAACCATCATTATCTTGATGAGGTTTTTGATCGCACCTCGGCCACACTGGCTCATTTGAAGACTCCAGCAGAACTTGAAGAATTGGAGTTTGTGCGGGACTTCGAATGGTCGTGGCCACCAAAGAAGAAATTCAGGCAATCCCAGTTCCAAACCTTGAGGACAGTTCGTTTTCTTCATTCCGCACTGCTGAATCAGATGAAGAACAACAATACACTGCCACCGGTCCAAGGAGGAAGTCTGCTCCCAAGAATCCTGATCCGTCTTCCTCAACCGCCAAGAAGTGAAAGTCTTCACGGACGTTAGTCCTCAGTTTGTCCCTTTTTGTCAATTGATGACAAAGGGGGAGAAACTTGAGAGTTAGTCTTCACACGGATATTTTGGGGCCTTATAAGCTTTATTTAAATTACAAACTCTTGGCTCTTGTGAAGTGTTTTATGTAATAACTTGTAACTTAAGCCCGATGGTACTCTGATGCTTTTGAACGTTTTTCTTCGCATGCTTATTCCTCAAAATTTTAATGCACGCATGCTGAAATTCGTCAGATACCATTTGTCGTCATGCATCCTCAATTTCTTCATACTATATGTCGTATGTATGCATGATTTACATGACTCAGGGGGAGATCTCCATGATATAAATCATCAATGTGCATTTGCTGTAAAAAGCAAAATCCTCAAGATATGCACATCTTCAGGGGGAGTCTCTCTGAATCTTGATGTCAAATTCCTCAAATGAGTATTTACACTTCATATTTTATCCCTATTGAAGACTTAACCTAATTGTCATCAACCGCCAAAAAGGGGGAGATTGTAAGTGCATATAGTGCCCCTTATTGATTTTGGTGGTTAGAATACTTATAGGTTAAGTATCTAATGTGTTCATGAGTGTACACAGGATCTGTAAGTCGCTGAGGAGCTTGCAATATTCGATGAATATCGACCCCTAAAAATGTATATCTTCGGTTGAAGAAATTGGTCTGAAGCTGAAGAATTGAATCACAAAGAATTTGCGATGAAATTGATATTCCTCATGAAGATATTGAAATTGAGGAATTCGGTGTGTCCTGAAGAAAACCCATCTGAAGACTTTGAAGCATGAAGATTTATCCTTTCTGTTTTATTTTCTTCACACTTGAGTAATAGGAACACCGTACTGTTAAAGGGGGTCAAGGTAACACATTGGAATGAATTTTCTCATGATGCTCAACCCAAGCCTAAACCTACCAAAAGCCTCAAGTGAGGAATATGAGAGACATGAGGACTCTCACAGTTGAGGGTCCCCACCATTATCGATAGCCACGCCACATCATTGGTCTTATCCACACCAACGGTCATATTATTTAAGGGCATTAATGTCAAATCATGTCGGGATGCTCCCAGGCTATAAATAGTCGCCCCCACAACCATTAGCTGGTTGGCTGCTTTGTTAGAAACTAACACTTGTCATAAGAGCATCCCAAATTTCTCAGAGTCTTCGAGAGTAATTCATCAGTGAGGAAATACCCCAAACACCAAACCACAAACCGAAAACCAAGTGATTGAGCATCACTGAAGAAGTTGTTCCTTTGTGCGACTGAAGCCTTTTACCTTTGAGGACTGTGCATCCTCCAGACGGTTAGGCGTCATGGTCTAGAGCAATCCAACAGTCAATTGTGGATCGCCAGGTGACCAAGTTTGTGAGGGTTTGGAAGTCTGCCCTGAAGACTTACCACGAGTGTTGGGCGAGGACTGTGTGTTCTTAGCCCAAGGACAATACGGTACGGACTGTGTGTCCCGGGACTGTGTGTCCTTTGGTTTCAATACCAAGCCACTCCAAACCATATGTACAACTGTCACAACAGTTGGAACTCGGTCATCAACCACTGTCTTCACTGTGAAACGGGTTCTATTTCCTCAACTCTTTATATTCCTCAGATTGTGTGTTGATGATTTTCACTGTCATTGTTTGAAGAATTTGCTGAAGACTTTCTCTGAAATTCCTCAACCCCAAATTCTTCACGCAAGTTAATCCTCATCTGTTTTCTGCGTGCCTGCATACTGTGCAAACTGTTTTTATATTCTTCATCCTGAAAACGGTTGTAGTGAAACTCTGCCCTCCTAATCCTTTGTTGTTTCCGCTGTATGTTAGTCATCAGTGCAGAATTTCCTCAAAAGGAATTTCCTCAGTAATGGAATTTGTAAATTACAGCTGGTATTATACTTCACGGTACAATATGTATGCCTTTTCTCTCTTATTTTGCAAGGTTTACTTGAAGACGGAAATGTCGGCAGCTGGAATTCTGGCCTGAAAAAGGAGCAAGTTTGAGATACCTATTCTACGCAACTCCAAAATCCATGAAAATCAACGAGGATTTATTTTGGAATTTATAAAAAATACTGGGCCGAAGAAGTACCAGAGGGGAGCCAACAGGAGGCCACAAGACTCATTGGCGCCCCCCTGGTCGTGCATAGGGGGCTTGTGGGCACTCTGGTGGCCCTCTGGCCCCCGTTTTTGCTACAAGAAGGGTTTCGTTCTGGAAAAAATTGGGAGGAGGATTTCGGGAGGAATCGCCGCCGCCACGAGGCGGAACATGAGCAGAACCAATCTAGAGCTCCGGCAGGGTCGTCCTGCCGGGGAAACTTCCCTCCCGGAGGGGGAAATCGTTGTCATCGTCATCACCAACAGTCATCTCATCCGAGGGGACTCATCACCATCAACATATTCATCAGCACCATCTCATCTCCAAACCCTAGTTCATCTCTTGTAACCAATCTCCATCTCGCGACTCCGATTGGTACTTGTAAGGTTGCTAGTAGTGTTCATTACTCTTTGTAGTTGACGCTAATTGGATTACTTGGTGGAAGATTATATGTTCAGACCCTTGATGCTACTCATTACCTCTCTGGTCATGAATATGATTATGCTTCGTGAGTAGTCACTTTTGTTCCTGGGGACATGGGATAAGTCATGCTATAAGTAGTCATGTGAATTTGGTATTCGTTCGATAATTTGATGTGTTGTATGTTGTTTTTCCTCTAGTGGTGTTATGTGAACGTCGACTACATAACACTTCACCATTATTTGGGCCTAGAGGAAGGCATTGGGAAGTAGTAAGTAGATGATGGGTTGCTAGAGTGACAAAAGCTTAAACCCTAGTTTATGCGTTGCTTCGTGAGGGGCTGATTTGGATTCACTAGTTTAATGCTATGGTTAGACTTTGTCTTAATTCTTCTTTCGTAGTTGCGGATGCTTGCGAGAGGGGTTAATCATAAGTGGGATGCTTGTCCAAGTAAGGGAAGTACCCAAGCGCCGGTCCACCCACATATCAAACTATCATATGAACATGATGAAAACTAGCTTGACAGAAATTCTCATGTGTCCTCGGGAGCGTTTTATCTCCTATAAGAGTTTGTCCAGGCTTGTCCCTTGCTACAAAAGGGATTGGGCCACTTTGCTGCACCGTTGTTACTATTGTTACTTGCTACTTGCTACGAATCTTCTTGCCACACAACTACTTATTACCGATAATTTCAGTGCTTGCAGAGATTACCTTGCTGAAAACCACTTGTCAGATCCTTCTGCTCCTCGTTGGGTTCGATACTCTTACTTATCGAAAGAACTATGATAGATCCCCTATACTTGTGGGTCATCAGGGCCCACCCACTCGGGAGTGAGCCTAGTAACCCTAGGGTGGCGCACCAGCCCTTAGTGGGCTGGTGAGGCCATCCTAAGAGGGCTATGGCTCCACAAGGAGAAAAACCCAAAGGAAAATAAAAAACAAGTAAAGAGGGAGGTAAGAAGGAAGGAGCGGACTCCTTCCCCCAAACCGAATTGGGGTGGGTGTCCACCTCCTCCTCCTAGGCTAGCACCCTTGAGGATCCCTTGAGCCTCAAGGCTAGCCCCTCCCCTCCTCCTATATATATTGGTGGTTTGAGTGCTTTTTGAGAGACAACTTTGCCACGTGCAACTCAAACCTATACCACGTAGTTCTTCCTCTAGATCGAATTTCTGCGGAGCTCGGGCGGAGCCCTGCAGGGGTAGATCATCACCACCACCGGTGCGCCATCACGCTGCCAGAGAACTCATCTACTTCTCTGTCTCTCTTGCTGGATCAAGAAGGCCGAGATCGTCATCGAGCTGTATGTGTGATCAACACGAAGGAGTCGTCTGTTCGACGCTAGATCGGAACAGATCGTGGGACGATGGTGATTTGAATCACCAAGGTGTACCACTACATCAACGCGTTTCTTAACACTTCCCCCTTAGCGATCTACATGGGTATGTGGATCTAATCTCCTCTCATAGATGGACATCACCATGATAGGTCTTCGTGTGCGTAGGAAAATTTTTGTTTCCCATGCCACGTTCCCCAACAGTGGCATCATGAGCTAGGTTCATGCGTAGATGTTATCTCGAGTAGAACACAAAAGTTTTTGTGGGCGTTGATGTTCGATTTTCTGCCCTCCTAAGTCTTTTCTTGATTTGGCGGTATTGTTGGATTGAAGTGGCCCGGACCGACATTACTCATATGCTTACGGGAGACTCGTTTCATCGACCAACATGCAACTCGTTACATAAAGATGACTGGCGGGTGCCTGTTTCTTCAACTTTAGTTGAATTGGATTTGACCGAGGCTGTCCTTGGAGAGAGGTTAAATAGCAATTTGCACATCTTCATTGTGGTTTTTGCGTAAGTAAGATGCGATCATACTAGATACCCATAGCAGTCGCGTAAAACATGCAACAACAAATTAGAGGACGTCTAACTTGTTTTTGCAGGGTATGCTTGTGATGTGATATGGCCAATGACATGATGTAATATATTGGATGTATGAGATGATCATGTTGTAATAGCTAATATCGACTTGCACGTCGATGCTACGGCAACCGGCAGGAGCCATAGGGTTGTCTTTAAACTAATGTTTGTGTTTGCATATGTGTTTACTATATTTCTAGGTTGTAGCTTTAGTAGTAATAGCATAGATAGAATGACAACCTCGATGGCGGCACGATGATGGAGATCATGATGATGGGGATCATGGTGTGGCGCTGGTGACAAGAAGATCATGCCGGTGCTTTGGTGATGGTGATCAAGAAGCACAAGATCATGGCCATATCATGTCACCTATGAATTGCATGTGATGTTAATCCTTTTATGCACCTTATCTTGCTTAGAACGATGGTAGCATTATAAGGTGATCCCTCACTAAAATTTCAAGATAAAATTGTGTTCTCCCCAACTGTGCATCGTTGCGACAGTTCGTCGTTTCGAGACACCACGTGATGATCGGGTGTGATAGACTCAACGTTCACATACAACGGGTGCAAAACAGTTGCACATGCGGAACACTCGGGTTAAACTTGACGACCCTAGCATGTGCAGACATGGCCTCGGAACATAAGAGACCGAAAGGTCTAGCATGAATCATATAGTCGATATGATTAGCATAGAGATGTTTTCCACTGAAGCTATACTCAACTCACGTGATGATCGGACTTGAGCTAGTGGATTTGGATCATGCACCACTCAAATAACTAGAGGGATGTTTTTTTTGAGTGGGAGTTCATAAGTAATATGATTAATTGAACTAATTATCATGAACATAGTCAAAAGGTCTTTGTGAATAATGATGTAGCTTGCGCTATAGCTCTACTGTTTTTTATATGTTGTGAGAGAAAATTTAGATGAAAGATGATAGTAGCAACTTTGCGGAGTGAGTCCGTAAAAGTGAGGATTGTCCTTAATGCACCAATCGGTGTGCTGCACCTCGAGCGTCCTCTGTGGATGTTGCGAACATCTGACATACACGTTTTTTATGACTACGTGATAGTTCAGTGCATAATACTTAATGGCTTAGAAGCAAGGCGTCAAAGACGTTTTGAAACGTCACGGAACATAAGAGATGTTCTAAGAGATGAAATTGAGATTTCATGCTCGTGCCCTTGTTCAGAGGTATGAGACCTCCGACAAGATTATTTGTCTACAAAGTAAAGGAGAAAAGCTCAATCGTTGAGCATGTGCTCAGATTGTCTAAGTACAACAATCGCTTGAATCAAGGGGGAGTTGATCTTCTAGTTGAGATAGTGATGGTTCTCCAAAGTTACTGCCACGAAGATGCTAGAGCTTCGTGAAGAACTATAACATATCAAGGATAGATATGATGATCCTTGAGCGATTCGCAATGTTTGACACTGCGAAAGTAGAAATCAAGAAGGAGCATCTATTGTTGATGGTTAGTAAAACCACTAAGTTTCAAGAAGGGCAAGGGCTAGAAGGGATACTTCATGAAACGGCAAACCAATTGCTACTCTAATGAAGAAACCCAAGATTGAACCCAAACCCGAGACTAAGTGCTTCTGTTATGAGGGGAACGGTCACTAAGGCAGAACTACCCTAGATACTTGGTAGATGAGAAGGCTGGCGAAGTCGATAGAAGTATATTTGATATACATGATATTGATGTGTACTTTACTACTACTCCTAGTAGCACGAGGGTATTAGATACCAGTTCAGTTGCTAAGTGTTAGTAACTCGAAATAAAAACTACAGAATAATCGGAGACTAGCTAAAGGTGAGGTGACGATATGTGTTGGAAGTGTTTCCAAGGTTGATGTGATCAAACATCGCACGCTCCCTGTACCATCGGGATTGGTGTTAAACCTAAATAATTGTTATTTGGCGTTTGCGTTGAGCATAAACTTGATTGGATTGTGTTCATTGCAATACGATTATTCCTCTAAAGAGAATAATGGTTATTCTATTTACTTGAGTAATTACCTTCAATGGTTTATTGAATCTCGATCGTAGTGCTACACATGTTCATAAAATTGATGCCAAAAGATACAAAGTAGTAATGATAGTACCACTTACTTGTGGCACTACCGCTTGAGTCATGTCGGTATAAAATGCATGAAGAAGCTCCATGTTGGTGTATCTTTGTACTCACTCATTTTTGAAACGTTTGAGACATGAAAACCATACCTATTGGTATAAATGCATGAAGAAACTCCATGCGGATGGATCGTTTGGACTCGCTTGATTTTGAATCACTTGAGACATGCAAAACATACCACATGGAAAAAGAGAGCAACTTGTTGGAAGTAATACATTTTGATGTGTGCAGTCCAATGAGTGCTAAGGAACGCAGTGGATATCGTTATGTTCTTACTTCATGGACAACTTGAGTAGATACAGGAGTATTTACTTGATGAATCACAAGTCTGAAATATTGAAAAGTTGAAAGCTATTTCAGAGTGAGGATCGTCGTGACAAGAGGACAAACTGTCTACGATATGATCATAGAGATGAATATCTGAGTTGCGAGTTTTGGTACACAGTTAAGACAATGTGGAAATTGTTTCGCAATTTATGCCACCTAGAACACCATAGTGTGATGGTGCGTCCGAACGTCATAGTCGCGCCCTATTTGATATGGTGCATACTATGATGTCTCTTATTGAATTACCACTATCGTTTGTGGGTTTTGCATTAGAGACAACCGCATTCACTTTAAATAGGGCACCACATATTTCCGTTGAGATGAAACGGTATGAAATGTGGTTTGGACAAACCTGAGCTGTTGTTTCTTGAAAGTTTGGGGCTACGACGCTTATGTGAAAAGTTTCAGTCTGGTAAGCTCGAACCCAAAGCGGATAAATGCATCTTCATAGGATATCCAAAACAGTTCGGTACATCTCCTATCTCAGATCCGGAAGCAAAGTGTTTGTTTCTAGAAACGGGTCCTTTCTCGAGGAAAGGTTTATCTCAAAAGAATTGAGTGGGAGAGTGGTGGAACTTGATGAGGTTACTGAACCGTCACTTCAACAAGTGTGTAGCAGGGCGCAGGAAGTTGTTCCTGTGGCGCATACACCAGTTTGAAGTGGAAACTGATGATGGTGATCATTAAGCTTCAGATCAAGTTACTACAAACCTCGTACGTTGAAAAGGTCGCGTACTACTACAGAGTGGTACGGTAACCATGTCTTTGAGGTCATTTTATTGAACAACAATGAACCTACAAGCTATGGAGAAGCGATGGTGGGCCCGGATTCCGGCAAATGGCTGGAGGCCATGAAATCCGAGAGACGATCCATGTATGAAAACAAAGTGTAGACTTTGGAGGAACTACTTGATGGTCCTAAGACTATTAAGTAAAGATGGATCTTTAAAAGGAAGACAGGCGATGATGGTAAAAGGACACCATTAAGAAAAGCTCGACTTATCGAGAAGATGTTTTTCGACAAGTTCAAGAAGTTGACTATGATGAGACATTCTCACTCATAGTGATGCTAAAAGTCTGTTTGGATTATGTTAGAAGTTGCTGCATTATTTATGAAATATTGCACATAGTATGTCAAAACATTGTTTCTCGAGGGTTTCCTTGAGCAAAGATTGTATGTGATACAATCAGAAGGTTTTGTCGATCCTAAGGATGCTAAGAAGTATGCAAACTCCAGCGATCCTTCTATGGACTGGTGCAAGCACCTCGGAGATGGAATATACACTTTGATGAGATGATCAAAGATTTTGGGTTTATACAAGGTTTATGATAAACTTGTGTTTCCAAAGAAGTGAGTCGGAGCACTATAAAATTTCTGATATGTATATGTGGTTGACATATTGTTGATCGGGAGTAATGTAGAATTTCTGTAAAGCATAAAGGGTTGTTTGAAAGGAGTTTTCAAAGGAAGACCTGGATAGAGCTACTTGAACATTGAGCACCAAGATCTATAGAGATAGATCAAAACGCTAAATAGAACTTCCAATGAAATGCATACCTTGACAAATTTTTGAATGAGTTAAAATAGATCAGCAAAGAAGGAGTTCTTGGCTATGTTGTAAGGTATGAATTTGAGTAAGACTCAAAGCCCGACCACGGCAGAAGAAAGAGAAAGGACGAAGGTCGTCCCTTATGCCTTAGCCGTAGACTCTAAACTATGCCATGTTGTGTACCGCACCTGATGTGTGCCTTGCCATGAGTCTGTTAAGGGGTACAAAGAGTTATGTAGGATTGAATCACTGAACAGCGGTCAAAGTTATCCTTAGTAACTAATAGACTAAGGAATTTTTCTTGATTATGGAGGTGGTTAAAGAGATCGTCGTAAAGGGTAACGTCGATGCAAGCTTTGACACTAATCCGAATAACTATGAATAGCAAAACGGATTCGTATATTAAAGTAGACATTTGGAATATTCCTGAATAGCACGTAGTAGCAGCATCTATAAGATGACATAAAGATTTGCAAAGCACACACGGATCTGAAAGGTTCAGAACCGTTGACTAAAACCTCTCTCACAAGCAAGACATGATCAAACCCCATAAGTGTATGGGTGTCGGATTCGTTAAAATCACATGGTGATATGAACTAGATTATTGACTCTAGTGCAAGTGGGGGACTGTTGGAAATATGCCCTAGAGGAAATAATAAATTAGTTATTATTATATTTACTTGTTCATAATAATCGTTTATTATCCATGCTAGAATTGTACTAATTGGAAACTCAAATACATGTGTGGATACATAGACAACACACTGTCCCTAGTGAGCCTCTAGTTGACTAGTTCATTGATCAAAGATGGTCTAGCTTTCCTGGCCATAGGCAAGTGTTGTCACTTGATAACGGGATCACATCATTAGGAGAATCATGCGATGGACAAGACCCAAGTTATAAACATAGCATGTGATCATGTCATTTTGTTGCTATTGTTTTCTGCGTGTCAAGTGTTCGTTCCTATGACCATGAGATCATGTAACTCACTGACACCGGAGGAATACCTTGTGTGTATCAAACGTCACAACGTTACCGGTTGACTATAAAGGGCTCTACAAGTATCTCAGAAGGTGTCCGTTGAGTTAGCATGGATCAAGACTGGGATTTGTCACTCCGTGTGACGGAGAGGTATCTCGGGGCCCACTCGGTAATACAACAACACAAACAAGACTTGCAAGCAATGTGACTCAAGTGTAAGTCACGGGATCTTGTATTACAGAACGAGTAAAGAGACTTGCCTATAACGAGATTGAAATAGGTATAGGGATACCGACGATCAAATCTCGGGCAAGTAACATACCGAAGGACAAAGGGAATGATATACGGGATTATATGAGTCCTTGGCAAAGAGGTTCAACCGATAAGATCTTCGTAGAATATGTAGGATCCAATATGGACATCCAGGTCCCACTATTGGATATTGACCGAGGAGTGTCTCGGGTCATGTCTACATAGTTCTCGAACCCGCAGGGTCTTCACACTTAAGGTTCGATGATGTTTTAGCATAGTTGAGTTATATGTGTTGGTGACCGAAGGTTGTTCGGAGTCCCGGATGAGATCAAGGACGCCACGAGGGTTTCTGGAATGGTTCGAAACGAATATTGATATATAGGATGGTTTCATTTGGTCAACAGAAAGTTTTTGGGCATTACCGGCAGTGTACCGGGAGTGACGAATGGGTTCCGGGTATTCATCGGGAGGGCCCCACCAACCCGGGAATGAGCTCAGTAACCCTAGGCTGGCGCACCAGGCCTTAGTGGGTTGGTGAGGCCAGCCCAAGAGGGCTATGGCACCAGAAGGAGAAAAAACCAAAGGAAAAGAAAAAACAAGGAAAGAGGGAGGTGGGAAGGAAGGAGTGGACTCCTTCCCCCAAACCGAATTGGGGTGGGAGTCCACCTCCTCCTCCTGGGCCGGCGCCCTTGAGGCTCCCTTGAGCCTCCAGGCTAGCCCCTCCCCTCCTCCTATATATATTGGTGGTTTTAGGCCTTTTTGAGAGACAACTTTGTCACGTGCAACTCAAACCTATATCACGTAGTTCTTCCTCTAGATGAGATTTATGCGGAGCTCGGGCGAAGCCCTGCACGAGCCGATCATCACCACCTCTGGTGCGCTGTCACGATGCCGGAGAACTCATCTACTTCTCCATCTCTCTTGTTGGATCAAGAAGGCTGATATCGTCATCGAATTGTACGTGTGCTTAACGCGGAGGTGTCGTCCGTTCGGCACTAGATCGGAACGGATCGTGGGACGACGGTGATTTGAATCATGAAGCTATACCACTACATCAACCGCGTTTCTAAACGCTTCCCGCTTAGCGATCTACAAGGGCATGTGGATCTCATCTTCTCTCATAGATGGACATCACCATGATAGGTCTTCGTGTGCATAGGAAAATTTTTGTTTCCCATGCAACGTTCCCCAACACTTCTCCCCCTCTTGTGCGCAAGTGGGAGGAGGGAGACGAACCTGTCGCCAGGGCCTCGCCTGTTGGCCAGCCATCTGGACTGGGCTACTGATGGGAGGGTCCCGACTCTGGTAAGTGGAGGTGACTCTAGCCAGGTCCGATTCCGTGAGGCGAAAGTGCATCGGGCATAATACGCCTTCGGTGTTGCTCCTTCACACACAAGTCGAGCACATGGGCCGGCCCAATGGCCATCTTGCGCCCCGGACGCATCTTATCCCTAAGTGAATCCCCTCTCCTTTTCCTTTCATTGTAAATTCAAAAATACACAGTTAATTCTTATGTACTCCAAAATTGTTGATTCAAATTTCTGTAGATTCCTAAAATCAAGACCTATCCAAATATATGCCTTGCACATTTTTCCAAAGATGTTTTCTGTAGTCTATTTATTCAAATACAAATTTGAATGATTTTATCCCCACCTTTGTAAATTCTTGCAGAACTCAAATCAACTCCAAATGGAGTGATTCCAATTTCCAGAGGCATATAAGATCATGTCCTAATTTTCTAGCCTTAGTCAACATTTTTATCTGCCTTATTTCTGTTGTATCAATTAAATAGCACCTGATCCTACTTATTCCACATTATAAAATCCCTAGAGTATTCATACCAACTCCAAAGCGAGTGAAACCACTTGCTAAATATTTCTAAAATCATGCACTATTAAATGGGTGCTTGCACTCATTTTTATCAAAATAGTTTTTGTATACTTCTTGTGGAGCTAGTGATGTCCCCATTTCTACCATTCAAAATCTGTCGTGATCCAATTCTCTTAGAACAAGCTTTAGGAATTCTTCTTATGACCAAAGGTATCCAATAAAAATAAAACTCCTATTTATATAACACTTGTGTTATGCTTGTTGTGTGGCTTACTGTGATTGTTTCCGACGATAGTTGACACAGTAGGCGAAGTACTCGGAGTTGGACCGCAAGACCTCGAAGACCTAGAGACCTGATTGAGCAAGGCAAGAAGCCCTTTGACCATGTATGAGAAAAATATGCATGACATGTTCATTACTATATCCCGTTGCATATAGTCATGATTAATCGATAAACCTTCGATTTGGTGTTACCGATGGCTCCTTTGGAGCACTTGCATTTGAGCATGACCTTAACATCTATGAAGGTCACGCTGATAAAAGTTGACAAGTAGATAGTAGTGCTACGCATAGCATGAGCATATGCATGGTGATGGTAACACTAAGGTGATTACAAAAGTTTTACAGAACCCTGTCGGGTGCCACTAATGCCCGAGGGTGATGGTGTTAAGCTGGATGGACACTTGAGAAAGAAGTGGTGTACCGAAAAGGTTTTGTGTGAGTGGTTTCGGAAATGGGATTAGATTTAAGATTTGCTGACCATCCCTCAAGTTTGGTCAAGTTTGGTGACTTGACATGGAGGATGAACATGAGGTTTGGTGATTACTTGGTCAAGTTTGGTGACTTGACATGGAGGATGAACATGAGGTTTTCAATCCTTGGCTTATTTATGTTGATATCTGTAACTTGTTCTTATGGTTACTATTTACCTAGTGATGCAGGACCATCTGAACACTTGACCATGTTTATGCATTAGTAAAGAAAAACCTACTTTTCGCTAAAGCTGCATACTTGTGATATATCATGTTTCATTATTGCCTTGTTCCACATCATGGGTTGCTTGCAAGTACATTCAAAGTACTTGTTTGCTTGCTACGAGATCTTTCATTGACCAGGTAAGAGAGAACAGGAGATGGTGAAGAGTACTTTGGTGACGTCTTGCGAGCTAGGATGCTTCCGAGTCAGAATGTGTGTAGGTTTAGGCGGATGGCATGGGTTCACGCTTTCGACCAATAATTCCACTACTGGTCCGGTTTGGTGTGTTGGCCTTCAAGTCCCTATATATGTAAGGCTTGGCCGCAATGGTCATTATTTGTATCAAATGGTATGTATGGATGTAAGACTCTTGTTTCTGGGTGTTCAGTGAGTATTTATCTCTGGGATCAGTAAGCACGTTCATTCGGTGATCACGACTCGTAAGTTTGGGTCCCCACAAAGCTGGTATCAGAGCCATCCTCACTGTAGGAAGCCCTTAGTTAGCACGGATGTTAGTTAGGACAAACTATTTTTCACACCTTTCAAAAGTACTTGCAAAACTTGTACCTTTCTCACCTCTCCTAAATTTTTCAAAGGGAACGAATGTTTTTGCCTTAACTCTTCCACCGTTATTCTCTTGACTTTCCTCATTTGCTTTTTCAAAACCTGCAAATGGTCGCTAGCACCCTTATGCCCTCTGATCACCGGATTACTTAAAATCTTCGTGGGTAACTTGGAAGGAAGCAACCTTTCCAAGCGATCACCCACGTAGTTGGAAGATAAGGACCGTAACGCCATGACCAGACGACACCAACAGAAGCTACCTCCATGAGGAATGAGGACATCGAGGCCCGAAGATGCTGACACCCTCGACACTGTTCCGGAGTGATGCAACCTTCACCTATGATGATCAGGAAATAATATGTGCAAGACCATGATCTGCATCACTAATAGGGCAACCCTGTCAATATCAAGGTTGTGTCAACCACCACCGGTGGATGAGAACCTCACCATTGGTCCGCCCCACTTGAGTGAGCAGGAAAACGGTTCTCTTCATCCCCCGCTCTAGGTGTCAATATGGTGATCAACATGACTGACATGTCGGAACTCGATCATTCCTTGATGATGTCGTTGCAAAATAGTTGTCCACTTGGAACTCTTCACGCCTTGGAAGACAAGAAGACAATGAAAAGATTGCAAAGATAATAGAAGACCCTGTCAACTATAGCCATGAAGAACCACCCTCGTCGGTAGCTCACCAGGAGAGAAGTCATCAAGAATTCTTTTTAGCTCAACCCGAGTCGTTTCCGCAAACAACAACAAGAGGCATGGCAACACCATGAGAAGACCCAGAAGACTCAGCGGACCCTCTTCGAGACACGAAGCAAGCACGATGGTGAGTCCAAGAACCCCTAGGGTAGGATAAGTCGTGAATCCCCTATATGAAGCCAAGTCCGTGAAATGGTTCGGATGGGACCATGTTGTGTGTTGTTTGTTTTGTTTGATTGTGCTTTGATATAAGTCGTGCTTTTGCCTCAGGCAGTGAGTATGCGATTATATCACATGTCTTATCTTGATGTTTGAATTGACTTTCAGCACTTGTTTGATGGCACTTGCACTATAGCACCCCTTAGGCACTCCCCTATGTGCTACTATTCCCTCTCTCACCCTTCTCGGCAACGGGAGACCAGCAAGACAAGATGCACCAAGGGTCCACTTCGACAGACGACTCACACTGAAGATGCTGACTATAACATGCTCAACCAAGCGCGACTTGTAGAAGATATGCTTTCCCTCGAGAATGAAAACCCCTCCCTAGACCAACTAGACCCCACAAGCTTCGCCAACTCAAACCTCTGGTCACGTGCCTAATACACAGATTTATCAGAGCACCCATTGAGGTCCGATAAACCCTGTATAGCATTGGGTTCTATGTGGAACGAGTGATAACAGTGAACAAGTATCCTTCATTCAACCACCCTCTATTCTTTTGTATATTCTTTTCCTCTCTTGTACATACAACCTTTGTTTATGTGAATAAAAGAAAAGGCTCTGGGGTGATTCCCTACAGTAGCCGGTCAAAAAAAAGTATCCTTCATTCTTAAGCTAGAACCATAACCCTCATGCCATAAGAAGGATCGTCCTCGAAGATATGAAATGTAGTCAATGAGAAGTTGTGATGATAATATGTATCTTGCGGATATAGCTAGACTAACTTGGTGGATCGTAAGACCCTTATAAAGGTAGGTGAACTTGGTGGAACAAGTTGATATAGTAGCACAACCTACATGATCCTGGAGTAAGTTTGGATTCAGTAGGACAATTATGATCGCGAGATAAAATTCTTGGTGGTATAATAAATTGGCTTTATAGAGTAATAGTCATGATTTGATGATATTACCATAATGACAGTAAGGAGTAAGAGTTCTTGTTGGACTTGAGTTTTGGATTTAAATAGGTAACCTTAATGGAGTATCGATTATGAATGAGGACACATGGTTCGGAGTAAATTGGATTTAGCCCGATGATCTCGATCACGATACCATGTTTCTCGGTGGATAACAAGTACAAGTACTTGGAGTCATCGAATTGGTTTACGAACCTATATAAGCCGGTCCTTGTAGATTAGTTGGCCATGATATTGAAAGTTCGTGGACACACTATGACGTAGTCCTGGCGATAATATGTAGATTATGAAGACTCTAAGTGATCATGTAGAATCCCATCGATATTGGATTGTAGGAGTGATGGGTCCAGTGGTGATCAATAGGATTGGTGGTTCATCTGATAGGAAGGAAACAAGACCTTGGATTGGTATACTCTGTGTTTCCTCAATATAGGAATGTGGTACCCTATCCATCAGGTGATCTAGCTGAGAAGTTGGATTTGTGGTGATTTAATTCAAGCGTAGAAGCTTGTATGCTCTTCCGAGGATTTTTTACGTAGTATGCATGTGTAACATAGTTATAGTATACCTATGAGGTTCGGGATAAGGTCTTCCCTCGGACCCCGGAGTTGACTAGCATGAGTGATGTGGAGATAACCTATGTGAGATGGTGTTTTTGATGATATAGGGTGATATTGTTCGGAGATAGAGGTTAGGCTATTGGCATCTAAGCAATGTGCTTAAGGATAAGATGATTGATGTTCACTCACATCCTAAGTTCCTTGAAACCCCAAAGAGTCACAGAGCCATAAGATGGTCGGATTATGACTATAGGAAACGGCTCTAAGTCGTTGGAATATGGCCAGTACTCTGCCCCGACCACCACCTATCATGTCTATGATGAACATGGGCATGAAGAACTAGATCATGTTGGACCACTAACCCCTCGTCCAGTGACCACCCATAGCAAGTTCTCACTCTCCTCACATGTCTCATGAGCACTGTGCTTAAGTGATGCTTGGGGAAGTATGTTGTTATCCTCATGGATGACATACTTACTTACCCAATAAGAGGAGGACCACTCTAGGCCTGTTTGGACAAGCCCCAGTATCGTCGACCACCATGCCTCTTGAGAGTAGGGTGTTATCTCGAGGAGATGGGCTCCTCGACACTCTCCCCAAGCAGCAGAAGCCAATCCTTCTCAAGCAAGGCGAAGAACCGCAATGGTTGGGAAACCATGACTATGAAGAAGAAGCAGTCGAAGTCAACCACCGCTCCTGCGCCGGCTACATCAACTATGTCAAGAAGCATCGACGACCAAGCCGATGAAGCCCTTGGATGGTGAAAGAAACCATAGAGCCTCTTCTTGGTCCAAATCAGGGATGAGAGTCCTAATTGGATCATGGTGAAAACCTGCTAAAGGTTATTCTCCCGCTTTCCAAGTCACAGACCTTAGGGAGTGGATGACTTGTCCATACTCTTGGGTAGCCAGCTCATCCAGAACCCCTCACAAACCTTCCTAGATGATAGAACCCATTCTAAGCGTTGAGTCTCCGAGTTAGACTCATGGACGAGATCCAACCCAGACCCTTTTCACGAGGAGCTACGAAGAGGCTAGAAGTCCAAGCATCTGAAGACACACTGGAACCATGCGTCCCTGACAACAACGACAAATGGTCGGAGAAGAATGAGGCACATGCACGGGCAGCTTACTCAAGGAGAAGAACTCGACAAAAGCCCATGACAAACCCTTCTATCCTAACCCGAGACATCTATGTGTCACTAACCAACATCCGCAATCCCGGGACCAGCACCTAGACATGCTACCTTACCACGTATTCCGACTTTCTGGGTACACGTGCAAGCGAGGACCTTGCGAGAACTTAGTGCACCAAGCCCTTGACCCTCAGTCAAGCCTAACTTATTGCTAGAACCGCGCTCACAGTCATGCGAGGACGAGAGGAGAATCCAAAGTTGTATCATCAAGAACCTCAAGACCCACAAAACCAACATGTGGACGTGACGACTACCTCCAACTTAAAATTCAGTATCTCTCCAACGCCTAGAGTAGAAATCTCGAGGACGAGATTTTATTAAGGGGGTAAGGTATTTCACACCCTGTGCTTGACTCTCCTCACTAAATTAACCTAGATCAAAAATTAGGACCAATTAAACTTTTTGAGACTGATTGTGATGCTTGATGTGATTGTTGCTTGCTTGCTTGTTGCTTATGTTTAAATCCCAATGTTGCTGCTACTCTCGAGACTCAGCTCCTTGACCAAAACCCTTGCCTAATGATCATGCCATGTGTATAGGACCAGGATCTGTTTTTACCAACTCTATTTTGACCAAAAATCATTTCCTTGATTTAAGCCTTTAAAAAAACCTGAGTTGGGATTTGTACTACAAGTCCTCAAATTAGGGAATTTATGTTGCACCAAATATTTTATCTAAATCCCATTATCAAAATGGCTTTCCAAAACCACAATATTATTATTTTAGAAGTTATTTTACCATTTTATTTAAATACCTTTTTCTGAGGACCGAAATGGTCCCTTATGAAGGAAAGTTATTTTTATTGCTTTTAAATATTTGAGAATATTTAGAGAAACTCAGTAGACATATATATTCCATACATAGGAGTTTCAACACATGGTCATGTTCAAAATATTGGGCAAAACCCTTCCTGCCTATTTCAAGCTTTTGAAATATTTCTATAGGAAATATTCTCAATAAATTCCAATAACATTCTAGCATGTCACACATGATATATGTGATGATATTGCCAAGTTTCATCTCAATCCAAGTTGATTTGATTCACCTAATTATCCCAAAACCCTATCTTTCCAGATCCAAAATTGAGCAACTCTAAATTGCCAAATGTCTCCAATTCTGCTCACGTTTGGCGGACATATTGTGACACTCCAATAATGTATCCACACCAAGTGGTGGATCAAGGAGAATAGAAGAACTTGTCACAAACCCCTCAAAACATTCTATGTTGATTTCTAACCTTGGGAAACTTTACATTATAAAGTTTCTCCAATTGATCCCAAACATTTTCGGCATGTTCTAATGCTCAAAACATGCCACCAAACCAAGTTGTGGATTTGTGGGAATTGATTTGCATGGTTTTATATGTACAAAGCCATTTCTGCCCATGTCATTGGTTTTTCAAGTCTACATTGGAAACTTTATCCACCAAATCCCAAATTTGGTGTCCAAGCCTACTTTTACCTATTATGTGACCTTGTTATGTTTCATAACAATTGGAATCCATCTGGTATACCCAACATCCATCAAACACCTTGTGTCCATTTGCCAAAATTGTTGCTTTAGCCCCTTCCACTAATCTCCTTGAGATTAAATTTTTACCACAGCTCTCTCTAGTCCCATTTTTCCTCCAGTAACCTTGCCATGGCCTCTGGTCAGTTATTAGAGGGTTACTCCATCTCTCTACTTCTCATTTTTTACCTTGGCAGCACTATATTACCCCTCTTGATATACTTCTGCTCAAGGCAATGCCCCCACCTATTTCCAGAGCACCTCTAGGTTATCAATGCAACATTTCAAAACAATATATGGCATGCTCATGTGGTAAATATGAGCAGCCCATGTGAAACTTGATTTCTGGCTGAAATATAGCTTTGAACTGCAACTGCTAGCTAGACACCTCTCGTTGACCTCAAACTTTGCAGTAGTGTAGTCCTTCCATACCAAATACTACCATACGTATTTTGATTTCCAGATTCCCCGAGCCTCATTTCTAGCCCTAAGATTGTTGCTGCAAACTAAACTGCAGTCAAAACCAATTCAAAACAGCTCCATACGAGTCCAAACTCCTCCATCCACCTCCTGCATGCATGCCGCATGCGCCAGACAAGGTTGGCCGACCACACGAGCAGCCTGGACGTGTGTTGGTGTAGTGACCATGCTGACATCATGCAATAATGGTGCTCTGCACCTTGTCTCCTTCCTACGGCCTGTATCAGGCCGCCACAGCATGTCTCAGTGCGCCAGGGGACTCCCTCTGACCAGTCCTGCCCCTCCTCGACGCCAACTCGCCTCCAAAAACCCCCACACACGCGTTCTCCCCCGTGCCAGAGCTCCTCCAAGGTGCTCCCGACCCCCCCCCCCCCTCGGTCGTCTTCTCCTTTCGACCGCGCCCTCGAGCTCATGGGTACCCCAGTCCACTTCTCTTTCCCCTTGTGAACCTCCCGGAGCCACCCATCCGTCCTCCCGCACCCTCTCCTCTCTGCCACAGCCGATGGAGCTCCGACAACCTCGGTTCGCATTCGCCTCATGCTGGGCATCTCCTCTCCCCTAACCCCCCTCCTAGCCTCTCACTGTCGTCTCCTAGCACCGGAGCACCACCGTTCCTCCTCGGGGGTGCGTGCGCTAAGTAACAATGATGGCTGGAGACCCCCCCGAAGCCTCCTGTGCTGGCGCCATGGAAGCCCTCCACTGCATGTACAGGGCATGGGAACGGAGGTGGCGCGGCCCCCTAACCCAGTCGGCGTGCCCGGCCCCGCCGGAGGTGGACGGTGGAGCGAGCCCGGCACACGTTGCTCTCCTTTGCCACTCCTCTGTGGGAGAGGCGGGAGGGAGACGAACCTGTCACCACGGCCCCGCCTGTCGGCCAGCCATCTGGAACAGGCCACTGACGGGTGTGTCCTGACTCTAGTAAGTGGAGGCGACTCTAGTCGGGTCCGTTTGTGTGAGGCGAAAGCGCATAGGGCATAATACGCCTTCGGCGTTGCTCCTCCACTCGTAGGCAGAGCAGATGGGTCGGCCCAATGGCCATATTGCGCCCCGGGAGCATCTTATCCCTAAGGGCTTGTTTGGTTGCAAGGGCTTTGAAGGGGATTGCAGTGGATTGCAGAGGATTAAATCCCCCACAAATCAAATTCCTCCTCAATCCCCTCCAAACCTCTTCAATCCTCTCTGAGACAGGTTTAACCGAACAAGGCCTAAGCGAATCCCCTCTCCTTTTCCTTTTATGGTAAATTCAAAAATCCACAGTTAATTCTTATGGACTCCAAAATTGTTGATTCAAATTTGTGTAGATTCCTAAAATCAAGACCTATCCAAATAGATGCCTTGCACATTTTTCCAAAGATGTTTTCTCTAGTCTATTTATTCAAATCCAAATTTGAATGATTGTATCCCCACCTTTGTAAATTCTTGCAGCACTCAAATCAACTCCAAATGGAGTTATTACAATTTCCAAAGGTATATAGGATCCTCTCCTAATTTTCTAGCCTTAGTCAACATTTTTCTCTGCCCTATTTCTATTGTATAAATTAAATAGCACCTAATCCTATTTATTCCACATTATAAACTCCCTAGAATATTCATACCAACTCCAAATCCAGTGAAACCACTTCCTAAATATTTCTAAAATCATGCTCTATTAATTGGGTGGCTCCACTCATTTTTATCAGAACAGTTTGTGTATACTTCTTATGGAGCTAGTGATGTCCCCATTTCTACCATTCAAAATCTCTCGTGATCCAAATCTCTTAGAACAAGCGTTTAGAATTCTTCTTATGACCAAAGGTATCCAGTAGAAATAAAACTCATATTTATATAACACTTTTCTTCTGCTTGTTGTGTGGCTTACTGTGATTGTTTCCGATGATAGTTGACGGAGTAGACAAAGTACTCGGAGTTGGACCGCAAGACCTCGAAAACTAGAAGACGTGATTGAGCAAGGCAAGCACCCTTTGACCATGTGTGAGAAAAATATTTATGCATGACATGTTGATTACTATATCCCGATGCATATAGTCATGATTAATCGGTAAACCTTCGATATGGTGTTACCCATGGCTCCTCTGGAGCACTTGCATTTGAGCATGGCCTTACCATCTATGAAGGTCATGCTGATAAAAGTTGACAAGTATATAGTGGTGCTATGCATAGGATGAGCATATGCATGGTGATGGTAACAATAAGGTGATTACAAAAGTTTTATGAAAACCCCGTCGGGTGCCACTAATGCCCGAGGGTGATGGTGTTAAGCTGGATGGCCACTTGAGAAAGAAGTGGTGTACCAGAAAGGTTTTGTGTGAGTAGATTCGGAAATGGGATTAGATTTAAGATTTGCTGACCATCCCAACTCTACATGTGCGACCACAATACCCCTTGTGGGACAGGGTTGTGTTGATTACTCTGGTCGTGCTATCAAGGAGCCCGCATTACAAGTGGCGGGAGTGATATGGTCACTCTCGTGAAGGGGTCTTGCCAGGTAGGACGACTATGTTGTTTTTACGTGTTCCGGGCACACCGTTGGTCCCTACATGGATGATGCAGTCTAGAGTTGGTGCTCGTAAGACAAACATCATGTGGGATGGGTCAAGGCATATGGCATGGGTTCACGCTTTCGACCAATAATTCCGCTATTGGTCCAGTTTGATGTGTTGGCCTTCAAGTCCCTATATATGTAAGGCTTGACCGCAATGGTCATTATTTGTATCAAACGGTATGTATGGATGTAAGACTCTTGTTATTCAGTTTCTGGGTGTTCAGTGAGCATTGATCTCTCGGATCACTAGGCACGATCATTCGGTGATCACGACTCGTAAGTCGGGGTCCCCACATTTATATTTGTGAGAAATCACTTTTGAGTCCATAGGAAAGCCAATACTATTAAAAAGGGTGAGGTAGTAAAATGAACCCATTGCTCAAAGTGCTCAAAGTTAGCCACAAAAATACTCAGTCATTTTCCCACATATCCATTCTGTCAAAATCCACATACTCAAATTCGGTGTCACCAACTTCCATATTTCGAACCCACCGAGTATGACATTAGACATAAACCCTAGCCATTCCCACCAAATCGGTGCAACCGAATCCATATCGATGCTACCGAGTTCACTGTGACCAACATTATATTGTCAAGATACACAAAATTGGAATTTCCGAGTTTGAGTATCACTACCACCTAGTTTGGGCACCTATCCATTAGCCACCGTTTCCGTGCCACCGAGTTGTGTATATCGGTCGCACCGAGATTCAAAAGTTCTGCCTTTTGTGCTAATCGGTACCACCAAGTTTGTAACTTCGGTACCATCGAGTTTGTAACTTCGGTATCACCGAGTTTGCCACTTTAGGTGTACCAGTAGGATTTTGTGTGTTGCCTCTATATACCCCTTCACCCAGCTCTCACTCGTGGGAGAAGCACTTAGAACACACACTTTTTTGCCAGATCTATTTTCTGAGAGAGAGCCACCTACGCATGTGTTGAGACCAAGATATTCCAATCCAACCATTTGAAACTCGATCTCTAGCCTCCCCAAACTGCTTCCCACCAAATCAATCTCACCTACCCATGCATATTCTATGAGAGAGTGATTTAGTGTTGAGGAGACTATCTTTAGAAGCACAAGAGCAAGGAGTTCATTGATCTACCACATCTATTACCTTTTGGAAGGTGGTGCCTCCTAGATTGGTTAGGCATCGCTTGGGAGCCTCCTACTTTGCGTTGTGGAGTGGAACCAAGATGTTTGTAAGGGCAAGGAGATCGCCTACTTCGTGAATATCTACTATGAGTAAGGCTAGTCCTTCGAGGGTGGAAGTCGTGGTGTAATAGACAAGGCCGCTTTGACGGGGGATAACCCGTGGGTTGGCTCATCACGCCTAATCCTTTACACTTTGGTATAGAAGGGAGCGAGTGCTTCCTCAACTGCAGGCTCCTCGTGGCCGGCTAGGAGCATAGTCGTCTACTCTATGGTCGGCTGGCTAGCCGCTAACCGGCTGAAGGTCACCTGTCGCATCAATCCCCGGGATATGACGGGGGCCTTCGATTAAAGGTGAAGGTACCTCAGCACGTGTACGGTGGAGAAGCAGACGCATGGCTACAGTGGTGGCGGCCATACTGATGACCGTTGTCAGCACCGACCCATCAACCATGTGCAGTGCCCGCGTGCCACTACCCACTCCATTACCTGGCCCGTCATGGCTATAGTGGAGGCGGTCGTACCGCTGACCGGCGTCGGATCCCACAAGACGACGTCCGTCGTACGGCACGAGCCCTGCATGGGGAACACGCACCAATCCCATAGGCTAGCCAGTGGGTCCCAGGGCCAGATGGGACCTTGCAGCCGGCGGGGCCCTCAAGCGATAAGACTAAACCTCAATGGGTCCCCTGGCCGGCCTAAGAGGCTGCCAGCTGGGCCCCCCACAATGTACCTATTATCCATTTTGTAGGCTGGTGGGTTCGACTATAAAACCCCCCGGCCCCCTCCACGCAGAGGGTCGGCCATTCTCACACCCACATACACCACATAGAAGAGGTAGATTGCGAGCCGGCTGCTCCTTCTTCCTCCTCCATCAAACATCTCAAGGAGCATCCTATAATCACCTTGGTTCATTAACCACTCCGGCAAGACTAGGGGTATTATCTCCCACGGAGAGCCCCGAACCTGGGTACATCGTGTGTCTTGCATTGCTAGCTACCAATCTCGTTCCCGGAGCCCGTCGGTGTCCCTTCGGTCTCAACCACTCTCGATAAGCCTACCCATGGCATCTGTCATGAGTAAACAATGCCACGCTTCTTCGTGGACCCCTTGTGGGTGGAGCCCTTCGTGGACCCTCGCAGTCGTTACCCTCCGTGGGTTGAAATCTCCACTAACATGGACGTACGATAGCACCACCTATCGGAACCATGCCAAAAATCGACGTGTCAACCTCATGTGTTTGATCTCCCTACCTTACTCCTTTACTTTACACTTGCATGTTTTACTTTCCACTACAATACTCTTAGAACTGCATGTCTAGGGTGTACCTGAATTTCTATAAGTGCCAAAGCTGCCGCTCTACTAAAATTGGGAAAAAGCAAAATTTTATCTTGTAAAGAAGTCTAATCACCCCCGCCCCTCTAGACATACTTTCGATCCTACAAGTGGTACCAGAGCTTTTGTATCCATTGCATTGGTTTCACAACCTAGGAGAGTATGGTGTCTAGTGAGGGAAATAATCACCGTAGAGGTCCATATTTCGATGGAACTAATTTTGCTAGTTGGAAGCATAAGATGGAAATGTGTATTCTTGGCTTTAATCCTCATGTTTGGGATGTTATTCGTGTTGGTGTGCAAGGTAACTTCTTTGGAGAAGGACATGAACCTGATCGTGATGCGACAGCTGATGAATTGAAGATGTTGCAACTCAATTCTCAAGCCTGCGACATCATCTTCAACTATTTATGCCCCAAAGAATTCAAAAAAATCAGTCGTCTTGAGAATGCAAAAGAAATTTGGGATACTTTGGTTGATATGCACGAAGGTACTGATTGTGCCAGAGAATCTAAGTTGGATGTGCTTCAAAGTCAGCTTGACAAGTTCAAAATGAAGGATGGTGAAGGAGTCGTTGAAATGTAATCTAGACTAGCTATCATCACCAATGAAATTGTTGGCTTAGGAAGCGAAGAGATGACCGACAAATTCATCATCAAGAATATACTTAGATCTCTTGATGGAAAGTATGACACAGTGGGCACATTGATCCAAATGATGCCAAACTACAAAGATCTCAAGCCAACTGAAGTCATTGGTAGGATTTTTGCTCGTGAGATGTCACTCAAGGACAAAGATGAGCTGTACAACAAGTAAAGTGGTGCTTACAAAGCTTTGTGTGATGCTCCCGCTACTTCCACGGACAATCTTGTCCCTGATGAAGAGATAAGCCTCATGGTGAGAAAATTCAAGAAGTTCTACAAGAGTAGAGGCAAAGGGATAAGCTCAATCTCAAGACATGATGAGAAGCGTTGGCCAGTCGTGACCGAATCTGCTACAATTGTGGGAAGCCCGGACAGTACTCCAATCAGTGCTTGGCTTCCTAAAAATAAAGAGAAGATTCGCCTCAAAGACGAAGATCAAGAGATGAGTCGCCTCGTAGAGGGAGAAGGAGTAAAGAAGATCACTATGAAGGAAGACACTCACGGAGAGGCAACGAATCGGAGAAGAAGGACAAATACACCAAGAGCGGCTCAATAAGAAGGCATCAAGCACATGTTGGTGAATGGTTTCACG
The DNA here is from genome assembly GCF_904849725.1 of Hordeum vulgare subsp. vulgare. NCBI lineage: Eukaryota > Viridiplantae > Streptophyta > Magnoliopsida > Poales > Poaceae > Hordeum > Hordeum vulgare. The sequence goes on from NC_058521.1 coordinate 365,135,061, forward strand.
CTCCGAGTCTGACCACAACTCCGAGATAAGTTATCACTCCAACTCCGACTATAGTCAAGATGAAGGTGCTGCCGGCATTGCACTTGTTTCCTCCAACTCCTATGACCTATTTTATTCACCAAATCAGGGGTTTAGAAACTGCTTCATGGCTAAAGGCCCCAAGGTATAACACCCCGAGTATCTTGATTTTAATAGTGATGAGGATGACTTGTTAGGAGAAGATGACCTGCTCTTTGATAAAACTAGTGATTGCAGTGAAAATGAACTTGCTAATTATCATGCTAGTCAAGAGAAATCGGGTGATAATGATAAGAAATAAATTGAATGACTAACTCAAGAATTAAAAACTCTTAAGTTAGCTCATGAGACTACTCTAGAAGATCATAGATAACTTGCTAAAACCCATGAGAAGCTACGCTTCGAGAAGCTCAACTTGTAGCAAGAGCATGAGTCCTTAAAAGCGATCAATGATGATCTTCGAAAGAAGAGTTCTTCTTATCTAGCCAAATGATTACTCTTGTGTAATTTTGTTCCACAAGTTAAACCTAGGAATACTAGTAACAAAGGCAAGAAATTTTCTTCATCTAGTAACAACAATGCTAAAGCTAAATCCAATAATGTTGTTGCTAGTAGCTCTATTGGTTCCACTAATGATTCTCTTAGCCAAGTTACACTTGAGAAGGAAAACGATTTATTGAAAGGGGTTATGGAGAGAGGTGTCTTCAAGAGTCTTGCCCGAAGTAAGCAATTTGAGGAAATTGTGCGCAAGCAAGGAGAACATTGAAAGAAGCAAGGTGTTGGCTACTTCAACGTCAATGGAGATGATTGGGAAGAAGGTCTATACCCCATTCCTAAGTTGTTCCCCAATAAGAGAAGTATGATCCTACTCCTCCCGAAGGAACAAGCTCCCAAGATGGCCTTCTACCACAAGACCACAAAGGCAAGGGAAAGCTTCAAGATGACATTGACCTATTTGAAGAAGAACCCCAAGCAAAGGTCAAGTGGGTTCCCAAGGACACTACTAGCTCTACCTCAACTAGTGCTACCACAACTCCAAGGATTCCCATCAATTTCATGTGGATCCCCAAGAGGAAGAACTAGAAAGTTCTTGAGGGGTGACTCTGCCAATGAAATTCACTCTTATTCATTTTGTCAAGAACTATGTGCAATCAACCTCAACCATATGCATTAGCTCAAGGAGTCACACATTCCCTCAAAGGTAAGAAAGGGACAAGGTACTATTGCAGATGTGTTTCACTCCATGTTCATAGATACTATTGCAGATGTTCCTTTTTCTTTGGGACTAAACAATGTAGGTGAGAAGAGTAAGAAACAACAAGGATTGCTCCCAACTCAAGATGATCTTCATCAACATTGAGCATCGACCACTACTTCACCTACTTTAAGTCTTCTATGACAAAATCGAAGGATAGTTGATCCCTCTTAAGGAGGGATGTCATATCAAGGGGGAGATTTACTCTAAATCTTGAGTATAATCATCTCCTAAGGATATGAACACATAAATGCTTATGTAAAAGTGGTAACCCCACTTCTGCTTAACTCTGAGTATGACCTATGATCAAGTATTCTTACTTGGCTCCTAAGTCAATATACTCATATATAGATGACTTTATCATCTCCCAACTGCTTGATAGCAGCTAGGAGGTTTTTGCATGTTCACCATATTTTCTCTATCATTCTTATTGTGTGAGCATTTTGGTCTGCATGTGTTTTCTCATTCGAGGACATCCAATTATTGTTAATGGGCTCTTGATTTATATTTTGCCAATTGGATGGACAAGAATGCCTAGGACCCTTCTCTAGTTATCTATGCTATCTCATCTCAAGTTCAATTAATGCTTCATCACAAAACTTGAACAAGCACTTGTCGATCTGTCACGCCCAAGATGCGACCCTATCCTCAATTTGGCACGAGGGCCTCGTCAGGGATAGAAGCACCTCTCGTCGTGTCGCAAGAGTGGATATCGTTACAAGTACATGTACTGAAAAGAAGAGATATATAAAGAGTTGGCTTACACTCGCCACAAGCTACATCAGAGTCACATCAGTACATTACATAACCATCAAGAGTAAGAGTAGGGTCCGACTACGGACGAAAACAAACAACAAAAGAAGAACGACGTCCATCCTTGCTATCCCAGGCTGCCGGCCTGGAACCCATCCTAGATCGATGAAGAAGAAGAAGAAGAAGAAGCAACTCCAAATGACAATCAACGCGCTCGTGTCAAGTAACTTTTACATGTACCTGCAACTGGTGTGGTAGTAATCTGTGAGCCACAGGGGACTCAGCAATCTCATTTCCAAAGGTATCAAGACTAGCAAAGCTTAATGGGTGAGGTATGGTTAAGTGGTGAGGTTGCAGCAGCGTCTAAGCATATATTTGGTGGCTAACTTACGAGTACAAGAAATAAGAGGGGGAAGATCTACGCATTACGGACGTGAGCTACTGATGTTCAAATGAATGAACCTGAACACCTACCTACGTCAGACATAACCCCACCGTGTCCTCGATCGAAGAAAGGACTCACGAAAGAGACAGTCACGGTTACGCACACAGTTGGCAAGTTTTAATTAAGTTAACTTCAAGTTATCTATAACCAGTGTTAAACAAAGTATCCACGTTGCCACATAACCGCGGGCACGGCTTTCCGAAAAGATTTAACCCTGCAGGGGTGCTCCAACTAGTCCATCACAAATTACCACAAGCCGCATAGAAATCCTCAATCACGAAGCTCGCGATCTCGTCGGATTCCCTAGTGGAAAACCTCAACTCTGAGGTTACCCAAAGGATCACCGGAATCCCGATGCACAAGATATTCCGTCAAAGGTAAAACTAATCCAGGAAGGCCGCCCGACGTGTCGACGATCCCGATAGGAGTCGCGTACCTCGTTCTCAGGACACGACGGATGGGTCACACTAAGAGATACCAAACCTCGGGTTTCCCCGCGGTGGCCCCGTAGTCTGCCAATTTGGACCAACACTCATGAGGACCACTGGCCCGGGGGTTGATTAAATTACCTCGGGTTAATTACTCCCTATGCAGTTCATTAGTTATTAGGCAAATGTAGTACCAAAGTTGGGCCCTGCCAGACTAGCTTTAATCTAAAACGAATTATCAAGGGGGTCCCCATAACAACCCCGATCGTGTTAGGAGCGCTCGTTCATGGAACATAACACCGGTAGCCGGAAACTAAGGGGGCAAAGGTGGAACAAAACACCAGGCTAGAAAGGCCGAGCCTTCCACCTTTACCAAATATATAGGTGCATTAAAATAGCGTTTAATATGGTGATATGACAAGGAACCCATGTTATCACATGGAAGCATCTGCACCTGCAACTAGCAACGCTAACAACATGGTTAAGCAAGCAGTAACATAGCCAATCAGTGGTTTGCTAGGTTGAACAGTTGAAGGTTTCATGGCATTGTTGAGAGGCTCATATATAACAAGTGGTAGGCAACGAGACGTAAACGGTAGAAACGGTAAAACTAGCATGGCAACGATAGTAATGGTATCTAAGGAAATGATCATCTTGCCTGAGATCCCGCTTGGAAGAAGAATGACTCCGTGAAGTCGGCGAACCAACGTGGTCGAACGGGTCCTCACATTCCGACACACTTGCGGAACTCTATCGAGACGGAACAAACCGGAAACAAACATCAACACAGGTATTCACCACACAATGCACAACAGGAAGCACTAAATAAATGATGCATGGATGCTCAATCCCTAACTATGCTCTTACTCCAACCTACAAAGGTAATCAAGTGCCACCTCATCACAAGTGACACTACTGCGGAACTGTTCAGAACTGGAAACTAGTGTCTCCGTTGGATTCCTTGGGTTCTCCTACCCCAAAACCATATATAACACTGCTATATATGCGTGCGGAAAAACACCAGAAACAGCAAAGGAAAAACTACACATGATCAAACTACTCTAGTAACAAGAACAGGGGATGTTCTTGATATGCCAGACTTGGCACATTCCTCTTCTGGAATATTCCAGATTTGGAAATACATCACGAAACTAAACAAAACAAAAAAAATCATATAAACATCAGGGGGGTTCCACTGGTCATACTTACCAGGGCTCCTAATGGGTGTATGCAAGTGGGCCATACCCCCACAATACACACACCCAACTACTGCACCACACACCTAAAAAAATAAAATGGAGTGCAGGGGGATTTGAACCCTGAACCCAGGGTACCCTATGCACAACTCCAAACCACTAAGCTACTGCAACGCAGCTAACCATAGATAAGAACTTAACATAGATAAACTAACTCTACTGCTACTGAAACAGGGGAAAAACGAGAAAAACAAAAGGGGGCGCCGGCGGGATTTGATCCCTAGACCTCAGGGATGCTACCGAGAGCCCTGACCACTGGGATACAAGCGAATCAGTGATGCAAAAAGGGGTTTCAGCAAGAAGAACTATATCCTGAGCCGAACCTGACAAAACTGAAATGTGAAACAGAGATATCCCTGTTGCCAGGTCGGGAACGCAGCTCCTGTCCGTGGAGGGCAAGGCCTCCTGCAAGAGAGAGAAATCAGGGGGAGAGGAGGCCGAGAAGAGAGGAGGGAGAAGTGCACGAGGGGGCGGGGCACCTGCCTGGGCATGCGAGCACCACACTCGCTCGAGGCAGCAGCATCCTGGCTCTGCTCGTTTTCTGACGAACAGGGGCACAGGAGAGCACCACGGAGGACAACGGCACACCATGGATGGGGCAGGGAGGCGAGCTCGATGCAGATCCGAGGGGGTCTTGGCGTCGCGGATCCGTTCCAGGTGGCAGCGGCGCCTCGTCGAGGTTGGCCACAGCAACGACCGCAGGGAGCTTCGTTGGGCTCGCCATGGCGGTTCTGCACCTGTGTTCCTAACAAGGAGAAACGAAACAGGGGGGTTGAAGGATTAGGGGAGGAAGGAGAGGGAGAGTGCGGGAAGGAGAAGCAGAGTAGGGCGCGGCTCTGGTCGACCTGCTATTGGGCAGAGGTGACAAGGGTCAGCGACTAGAAGTGCTCCCATTGCTGGCTCCATAGCTGCGGCGTCCGGTTCTGAATTCTTGGGAAAAAACGCATGAGAGAGAGATGAGACGAGGGAGAGAGCAGGGAACGGGCAAAGGGAAGCAGGGAGCGGGGTCGATCTGGCTCTCGGGCTGCTCGCCGACTAGCTCCGGTGGTGGTCGCCGGTAGGGAAGAGGAGCTCGCCGGCTCGTGCTAAGGAGGGACACAAAGGAGGTGGTGGGGCACGCAGGGGCTCGATCTCCTTGTAGTCGTCCATGGAACACAAGGAGATGGTTGCCTCGATCCATTAGGGATCGAGCAGAAGGCCGGAGGTTGCGGGGGATTGGTCGGGCACGGAAACAAGGAGGTGGGTGGCGGCGCGAGGAGGATCGGATGGGACAGATCGCTATGTTCTAGGTTGGATGCTATATATATATAGCAAATGGTTAGCTTTAGGGACATCTCGACCCTCCGTTTAGATCGGACGGTCAGGATAATTAGGTTAGGGATCCAGTTGACAAACCGAAGACGTTTTGTAGTAAAACGGGGTTGATCCGGATCCAACGGTCATGATCGTCGGGTTCGGGTTCCGGGAGGTTTTCGGACTGGGATGCGCGTAGGGTCGGTGCACTGTGCAGAGGCGCTAGGCGGAGATGAGAGGGGAAAACGGGCAACCCGGTGACAGAGTTTGAAATACCGCAACGTCCGATAATTGACCGGCTATAGTGCCGCTATATAATAAACGGCACGGGTAACAAACTAGCTCCGATCGCGATGAAATTTGACAAACGGCCTACCTACGCTAAATTAAGACCGCACGCCAAGTTCCAGCTCAATCGATGAAAGTTTTAAACACGTTATAAAAACAAGGTCTTGACGATGCCGCGGGCGCGTGCGTGTGCGGTCGGGCTCAGAACGGACAACGACGAGAACCAGCAACTAACAACGGATGCAAATTTTGAAAACTGGCGGCAACGGAATGCTGATGCAATGCTGATGATGCGCATGATGCGATGATGATGGGACAAAAGAAAAAAAAAATAGACACACGACGAAAACGGAATAAAGGGGGAATCTTCTGGAACGTCGGCATCGGGCTGTCACAACTCTCCTACACTACAAGAAGATCTCGTCCCGAGATCCAAGAATGAAAGGGGGGAGAGGATGAGAAAAGCAAAAGGTAAAACTTAGTCGCTTTTTGACAAACGAGTGAAACCAACGATCCTTGAAGGTTGCAAGGAGATGAGGAATGACATGAGAAAGAAGCCAGAATTCACGGAAAATTTCGGCAGCACTTCGGTAGGAAAATGGGACAAAAAATTTGAAAAGGTGGGGAAAATAGACAATATTCATAACAAACAACTAAATAGAGCAAGGGAACACCATGATCTAGGTAGAACAACAAGATTGATCCAAAAGAGCAACATCACAATGACTCCGGAACAAGAGAATATGAACTATCTCATACGGAAGAAGAGAATGAAGAAAAGAATGACAACTACCATCACAATAGAATTGAAGAGCCTCCGGATAGAGAATTGACAGAGTAGTTGGAAAACCAACAACGAAAGAACAAGATAGTAGTGGGCTTATGAAAATCATCTCAACAAATATGAGGAGACAAACAATCACTAAAAGAAACAAGGATAGATTTGGAGTAACAAGAAATCAAAACTTCTTACACCAAGAGGGTGCATGAGAACTGGGATTAACGACAATCACCATGATAGCACAATCCATAGGAAAAGCTTTAGGTCAAATCCGAACCAAGATAGCTAAATGAAGGAATCATGGGTTGAAACTATCTCATGATCATAGAATTGGTGGTTTTAATTATCTCATTCTTGAGAGGAATAACTCCCCGAGGCTCCTACACTAACAAGAATGCTATAATACCACCTCAAAGGATAAAGGAAGAAAAATTGCACATATGAATGCAAGAGAAGGGATACTTGAGGTACTCCAACAGGAATCTTGAAGAACACTTCAGAATGAATGAAATCTTGACGAACCACCAAGAAGGACTTCCGTATACAAATGAATGATGCAAAGACATGAAGGTAGAAAAAGAATAAGATTATGACCTTGCCAAAATTAAGATGAAGCCTCACAAAGAGATACGGATAGACTTGGAACTCCGAAAAAGAAAGATAGGCACTTGAGAAAAGAATTAATGTCATGAGCTACTCCGGAAGAAGAATTTAGATTACTATGACCAAGAATAAGAATTATGTTATGCTCATCCTTCACCAAATTAAATTGATGACAAGCAACGGATCTAGCATACAACTTATTCTTCTTGAAAGAATCTTGAAGAGATAGAGATATAAGCACCACTTGAGGCACAATTGAAGGCAGCACCGGTTAGAATTCACAATTGAATGGGAACACCAAAAATTAAGGGAGATACAAGAGAATGAAAAGATCTTGAGCCACCTAACAGAAAACTTGAATAAGGCAACGGAATAAACAAGGGACGAACGAAGAGGCAACAATTGAGAAGATTTGAGGATGAAAGCTGAAAGTTGAGAACGAAGAAGTCTTCTGAAATGATGGCCTTCGGAGGATCGAGAAATAAAAACAACTCAGAAATGCACCGGATAGCACGAAAGGGATTACTCATGATTAGAGCAAATGAGAGGAAACACGAAGCTGAGGTGATAGTCTTCACAAGAATGGAACAAGACTGAGAGAAACACTCCTTCGAATTTGCAAGCTGAGAATGATGATGAGAACAACACCCAGAATTAATGAGACACTCCGGAATAAAGAAGGATGCAAGGTTGAGCCAAATAAGAGAACTACTTCAAATAGAACTTGAAGAAGGGATATGACTGATGAAATTCATACTTACGTCATAGTTGAAAGAATTAGAGATCTCCGGATGATTACAAGAGCCAGACAAGATCCTGGGAAAACCTGTGGGTTATGGGCCCACTCAAAGAAATCACCGTTGAAACAATTGCTAGAATGAGAGATATTGCACCGGTATAAGAAAACTAGATGAGGTTAGAACCTCGAAATAATGAAAGATCTGAAACAAGAAACTCTGAGATGTCTTCAACACACCGGATAGAATAGAGATAACTGAATAAACAAGATAGACTGATAAAAATTTCCAACATAGGAAAGAATTACAAGAACGAAAAGGATATGATAAACACGGATAGGTGAATTAAATTCACCGGTAAGGATGACAAGAATGAATAAAGATGAACATGAAGCTCCTGATAATCTTCACAACGAATCACCGGGTAAGAGAGAAAAGAACAGACAGCGGAAGCGCAATGAAAAGAAAACTCTTGGATGAAAATTGAATCATTGAAGAGAAAGGGTGGGAGGGCGGGGAAAAACAAAGACAACTTGGGCTAGATGAGATGAACCCCGGAATAAAATGAGAGAATGATCTGCAAGAATTGGAGAGGATTGAATCCACTTGGAGAGAAACACACCGGTTGGAAAAGAATTAACATGACAACTCCGGTAGACAAGAAATGACAAGACAACTGATTAAGCAAAAGGATTTGCATTCTCACATAAAAATATGAGAACACCTCTTAGGAAAGATCTGAAATCCCCACTTGACATCGAAGCAACACGAATTACCATAATCAACAAAACAAAGGATGAGACTTATGAAACAAGCCAGAACAAACTCATGAGAAAGATTTCCGTTCGATATTTTCGTGGACAGGATCGCACGGGCACGATTTACAGTAGCCATCAAGTGCAAGGTAGTGCACCCGACATACGAAGCGTCACTGAGTCGTAGCAAGCTACAAGGACTCTTTAAGACACAACGTGTACCGCTGTAAGTCGACCATGAACAAACGAATCCACTAGATGTCGAACCCCAACCTAACATCATGCATTTGTTGGAAGATTGTCCTATAAGCAACTACTTGAATTCCCACCTATGAATTCCCGGAATGTCTGGTCATGCAATCTGGTACACGGATACAAGGAGTAATAATCACACAACTCCTATACTAACCCGTCACCTGTATCACATCCGTCAACACACAACCAGAATCTCGGACCTTCATCTACAACAGACCCTCGTGATCACAATGATACAAAGTATGGCAGTACTCCCGAACAATCTGCACCAGTACTGGGGACATCGGGGTTATCTCGCCACTACTAGTATTGAAGCAATTACGAACATCCTTCGTTCTAAGATACTAAGAAATCTGAATGATAACGATGTGCTCAAGAATCCCCTGGAGCTCAACTCCCCGGAAGAAAATCAACTCACACAGGAGGCACCAAGACAGAACTCGGTCACATCGGCATCATATAGATCCCAAGAATATCCGCGTGATCCTAAAAAAAATTGAGTGAGAAGAGGAGTAGAATAAATTATTACGTCAAGATTCCTCACCAGAGCATAGAAGAGGAGAAAAAAGACTCCTACTCTCCGATATATAACTAGACTCAAATAGTTTTTCACTAGACTCGACTCGGCCAAGTTCGATCAATCAAGGGGGCTCCTAGGTCGGTCCTTGCTCTGATACCAACTTGTCACGCGCAAGATACGACCCTATCCTCAATTTGGCACGAGGGCCTCGTCAGGGATAGAAGCGCCTCTCGTCGTGTCGCAAGAGTGGATATCGTTACAAGTACATGTACTGAAAAGAAGAGATATATAAAGAGTTGGCTTACACTCGCCACAAGCTACATCAGAGTCACATCAGTACATTACATAACCATCAAGAGTAAGAGTAGGGTCCGACTACGGACGAAAACAAACGACAAAAGAAGAACGACGTCCATCCTTGCTATCCCAGGCTGCCGGCCTGGAACCCATCCTAGATCGATGAAGGAAAAGAAGAAGAAGCAACTCCAAATGACAATCAACGCGCTCGTGTCAAGTAACTTTTACATGTACCTGCAACTGGTGTGGTAGTAATCTGTGAGCCACAGGGGACTCAGCAATCTCATTTCCAAAGGTATCAAGACTAGCAAAGCTTAATGGGTGAGGTATGGTTAAGTGGTGAGGTTGCAGCAGCGTCTAAGCATATATTTGGTGGCTAACTTACGAGTACAAGAAATAAGAGGGGGAAGATCTACGCATTACGGACGTGAGCTACTGATGTTCAAATGAATGAACCTGAACACCTACCTACGTCAGACATAACCCCACCGTGTCCTCGATCGAAGAAAGGACTCACGAAAGAGACAGTCACGGTTACGCACACAGTTGGCAAGTTTTAATTAAGTTAACTTCAAGTTATCTATAACCAGTGTTAAACAAAGTATCCACGTTGCCACATAACCGCGGGCACGGCTTTCCGAAAAGATTTAACCCTGCAGGGGTGCTCCAACTAGTCCATCACAAATTACCACAAGCCGCATAGAAATCCTCAATCACGAAGCTCGCGATCTCGTCGGATTCCCTAGTGGAAAACCTCAACTCTGAGGTTACCCAAAGGATCACCGGAATCCCGATGCACAAGATATTCCGTCAAAGGTAAAACTAATCCAGCAAGGCCGCCCGACGTGTCGACGATCCCGATAGGAGTCGCGTACCTCGTTCTCAGGACACGACGGATGGGTCACACTAAGAGATACCAAACCTCGGGTTGCCCCACGGTGGCCCCGTAGTCTGCCAATTTGGACCAACACTCATGAGGAGCACTGGCCCGGGGGTTGATTAAATTTCCTTGGGTTAATTACTCCCTATGCAGTTCATTAGTTATTAGGCAAATGTAGTACCAAAGTTGGGCCCTGCGAAACTAGCTTTAATCTAAAACGAATTATCAAGGGGGTCCACATAACAACCCCGATCGTGTTAGGAGCGCTCGTTCATGGAACATAACACCGGTAGCCGGAAACTAAGGGGGCAAAGGTGGAACAAAACACCAGGCTAGAAAGGTCGAGCCTTCCACCTTTACCAAGTATATAGGTGCATTAAATTGAATAGCGTTTAATATGGTGATATGACAAGGAACCCATGTTATCACATGGAAGCATCTTCACCTGCAACTAGCAACGCTAACCACATGGTTAAGCAAGTAGTAACATAGCCAATCAGTGGTTTGCTAGGTTGAACAGTTGAAGGTTTCATGGCATTGTTGAGAGGCTCATATATAACAAGTGGTAGGCAACGAGACGTAAATGGTAGAAACGGTAAAACTAGCATGGCAACGATAGTAATGGTATCTAAGGAAATGATCATCTTGCCTGAGATCCCGCTTGGAAGAAGAATGACTCCATGAAGTCGGCGAACCAACGTGGTCGAATGGGTCCTCACATTCCGACACACTTGCGGAATTCTATCGAGACGGAGCAAACCGGAAACAAACATCAACACAGGTATTCACTACACGATGCACAACAGGAAGCACTAAATAAATGATGCATGGATGCTCAGTCCCTAACTATGCTCTTACTCCAACCTACAAAGGTAATCAAGTGCCACCTCATCACAAGTGACACTACTGCGGAACTGTTCAGAACTGGAAACTAATGTCTCCATTGGATTCCTTGGGTTCTCCTACCCCAAAACCATATATAACACTGCTATATATGCGTGCGGAAAAACACCAGAAACAGCAAAGGAAAAACTACACATGATCAAACTACTCTAGTAACAAGAACAGGGGATGTTCTTGATATGCCAGACTTGGCACATTCCTCTTCTGGAATATTCCAGATTTGGAAATACATCACGAAACTAAACAGAACAAAAAAAATCATATAAACATCAGGGGGGTTCCACTGGTCATACTTACCAGGGCCCCTAATGGGTGTATGCAAGTGGGCCATACCCCCACAATACACACACACCCAACTACTGCACCACACACCTAAAAAAATAAAATGGAGTGCAGGGGGATTTGAACCCTGAACCCAGGGTACCCTATGCACAATTCCAAACCACTAAGCTACTGCAACGCAGCTAACCATAGATAAGAACTTAACATAGATAAACTAACTCTACTGCTACTGAAACAGGGGAAAAACGAGAAAAACAAAAGGGGGCGCCGGCGGGATTTGATCCCTATACCTCAGGGATGCTACCGAGAGCCCTGACCACTAGGATACAAGCGAATCAGTGATGCAAAAAGGGGTTTCAGCAAGAAGAACTATATCCTGAGCCGAACCTGATGAAACTGAAATGTGAAACAGAGATATCCCTGTTGCCAGGTCGGGAACGCAGCTCCTGTCCGTGGAGGGCAAGGCCTCCTGCAAGAGAGAGAAATCAGGGGGAGAGGAGGCCGAGAAGAGAGGAGGGAGAAGTGCACGAGGGGGCGGGGCACCTGCCTGGGCATGCGAGCACCACACTCGCTCGAGGCAGCAGCGTCCTGGCTCTGCTCGTTTTCTGACGAACAGGGGCACAGGAGAGCACCACGGAGGACAATGGCACACCGTGGATGGGGCAAGGAGGCGAGCTCGATGCAGATCCGAGGGGGTCTTGGCGTCGCGGATCCGTTCCAGGTGGCAGCGGCGCCTCGTCGAGGTTGGCCACAGCAACGACCGCAGGGAGCTTCGTTGGGCTCGCCATGGCGGTTCTCCACCTGTGTTCCTAACAAGGAGAAACGAAACAGGGGGGTTGAAGGATTAGGGGAGGAAGGAGAGGGAGAGTGCGGGAAGGAGAAGCAGAGTAGGGCGCGGCTCTGGTCGACCTGCTATTGGGCAGAGGTGACAAGGGTCAGCGACTAGAAGTGCTCCCATTGCTGGCTCCATAGCTGCGGCGTCCGGTTCTGAATTCCTGGGAAAAAATGCATGAGAGAGAGATGAGATGAGGGAGAGAGCAGGGAACGGGCAAAGGGAAGCAGGGAGCGGGGTCGATCTGGCTCTCGGGCTGCTCGTCGACTAGCTCCGGTGGTGGTCGCCGGTAGGGAAGAGGAGCTCTCCGGCTCGTGCTAAGGAGGGACACAAAGGAGGTGGCGGGGCACGCAGGGGCTCGATCTCCTTGTAGTCGTCCATGGAACACAAGGAGATGGTTGCCTCGATCCATTAGGGATCGAGCAGGAGGCCGGAGGTTGTGGGGGATTGGTCGGGCACGGAAACAAGGAGGTGGGTGGCGGCGCGAGGAGGATCGGATGGGACAGATCGCTAGGTTCTAGGTTGGATGCTATATATATATAGCAAATGGTTAGCTTTAAGGACATCTCGACCCTCCGTTTAGATCGGACGGTCAGGATAATTAGGTTAGGGATCCAGTTGACAAACCGAAGATGTTTTGTAGTAAAACGGGGTTGATCCGGATCCAACGGTCATGATCGTCGGGTTCGGGTTCCGGGAGGTTTTCGGACTGGGATGCGCGTAGGGTCGGTGCACTGTGCAGAGGCGCTAGGCGGAGATGAGAGGGGAAAACGGGCAACCCGGTGACAGAGTTTGAAATACCGCAACGTCCGATAATTGACCGGCTATAGTGCCGCTATATAATAAACGGCACGGGTAACAAACTAGCTCTGATCGCGATGAAATTTGACAAACGGCCTACCTACGCTAAATTAAGACCGCACGCCAAGTTCCAGCTCAATCGGTGAAAGTTTTAAACACGTTATAAAAACAAGGTCTTGACGATGCCGCGGCCGCGTGCGTGTGCGGTCAGGCTCAGAACGGACAACGACGAGAACCAGCAACTAACAACGGATGCCAATTTTGAAAACTGGCGGCAACGAAATGTTGATGCAATGCTGATGATGCGCATGATGCGATGATGATGCGACAAAATAAAAAAATAGACACACGACGAAAACGGAATAAAGGGGGAATCTTCTGGAACGTCGGCATCGGGTTGTCACACGATCCCTCTATGTGAAGGTGCACTCGGAGATCCGTATCGTCAAAGGCTAACATCCAAAACCTCTTTGAAAATCTCGGTTAGACCAACTTCACAAAATTGGTTCCACCGAATTTCCAAAGCTGATCTAGTTTTTCCATCTCGAAATCACAAACTCGGTTACACCGAGTTTCCCTGTCAACTGACAGTAGAGGAACTCGCTGACACCGATTTCGTAATCTCAGTGACACCGACAGCAAAAGGGTATATATTTTAGCGGACCTCATCTTTGATTTCAGTTTGTCAAAGTCGTTTTGTCTCAAGCCCTATGATGCCCCTGACTCCTGGTCATCGCCCATGACTCCTCCTGCATCTCCGCCGTAGGGAATCGCTGCCGCCGACAAATTCTTCACAACCATCATCGCCATAGCCGGACCGTCACCGAGTTAGGGTATGGATCCGCCCGTTTATTTTGTGCCTACACAATTGTAACGCCCAAGCTGCGGTCCTATCCTTATTTTTGGCACGAGGGCCACGACAGGGATAGAAACACATCTCGTCGTTTCACAAGAATGGATATCGTTAGAAGTACATGTACTAAAAAGATGAGTATAAGGAGTTGGCTTACACTCGCCAGAAGCTACAACAAGTTCACATCAATACAACAATATTCAATCATCATGAAGAAGAGCAGGGTCCGACTACGGACGAAAACAAACGATAAAAGAATGACGTCCATCCTTGCTATCTAAGGTTGTCGGTGTGGAACGCATCCTTAATCGATAAAGAAGAAGAAGAATAAGCAACTCCAAATAGCACAAACATCGCGCTCACGTCATAATATCACTTTACCTGTACCTGCAACTGCTCTTGTAGTAATCTGTGAACCATAGGTTCTCAGCACTCTCATTTCCAATGGTATCAAGACTAGCAAAGCTTAATGGTTGACGTATGGTTAAGTGGTGAGGCTGCAGCAAGCGACTAAGCATTTATTTGAGGTGGCTAACTTAGGAGTACCAGAATAAGAGGAGGATGATCTATGAATAATCGGACATGAAATAATGATGATCAAAAGAGTGATCCTGAACACCTGCTTACGTTAGACATAACCCCACTGTGTCCTCAGATGGAGAAAAGAACTCACGAGAGAGATAGTCACAATTACGCACACAGTTAGCATATTTTAATTAAGCTTGCTTCAAGTTATCTAGAACCGTATGTTAAACAAAGTTTCCACGTTGCCACCTAACCACGGGCATGGCTTTCCGAAAGATTTAACCTTGCAGGGATGCTCTAACTAGTCCATCATAAATTACCACAAGCCGCATAGAAGGCCTTGATCACAAAACTCGTGATCTCCTCGGATTCCTTAGTGGAAAACCTCAACTCTAAGATAGCCCAAAGAATCTCCGGAATCCTGATGCACAAGATATTTTGTAAAAGGTAAAACAAGTCTAGCAAGGTCGCCCCACGTGTCGACGAAACCTGATAGGAGCCGCGTATCTCGTTCTTAGGACACGATGGATGCGTCACACTAGGAGTAAATCCAAACCTTGGGTTGCCCCGTGGTGGCCCCGTAGTCTGCCAGTTTGGACCAACACTCATGCGGAGCACTGGCCCGGAGGTTGATTAAATTTCCTCGAGTTAATTACTCCCTATGTGGTTCATTAGTTATTAGGCAAATAGTACCAAAGTTGGGCCTTGCTAGACCAGTTTTAATCTAAGACGAATTATCAAGGGGGTCCCCATAACAACCCTGATCGTGTTAGGAGCGCTCAATTATGGAATATAACATCGGTAGCCGAAACTAAGGCGCCAAAGGTGGAACAAAACACCAGGCTAGAAAGTCGAGCCTTCCACCTTTTACCAAATATATAGGTGCATTAAATTACATAGCAATTAATATGGTGATATAACAAGGAACCATGTTATCACATGGAAGCAACTGCACCTCCAACTACAAACGCTAACACATTGTTAAGCAAGTGATAACATAGCCAATCGATGGTTTGCTAGGTTGTGAACAGGTTGAAGGTTTTCATGGCAATGTTTAGAGGCTGACATTTAACAGGTGGTAGGCAACGGTTTTGGGGACCGTCGCATGGGAAACAAAAAAAAATCCTACGCACACGAAGACCTATCATGGTGATGAACATCTACGAGAGGGAGATCGAATCCACATACCCTCGTAGATTGCTAAGAGGAAGCGTTAATAAACGCGGTTGATGTAATGGTACGTCTTCACGATCTGTCCCACGAACCGTCTCACTATCCGTACCCACGATCCGTCCCGATCAAGTGCCGAACGGATGGCACCTCCGCGTTCTGCACACGTACAGCTCAATGACGATCTCCACCTTCTTGATCCAGCAAGAGGGGGCTGAGAGGTAGATAAGTTCTCCAGCACGGTGGCGTGGTGGTGGTGGTGCTACTCCAGCTGGGCTTCGCCTAAACGCTGCTGAAACTAGAGGAGAAACAGATCTAGAGAGAGAGAAAGCAGCACGTGGCTGTTTTCTGTTGTCTCAAAAACCCTCAAAACCCTTAGTATATATAGGAGGAGAGGACGGAGAGGGTTGCGCCCTAGGGCAGCCTTTTTCTCTCTCTTGCGCAAGGGAGAGAGGAGGAGACCTACTCTAATCCTATTTGGAGTAGGATTCCTTCTTCCCACTTGGAAACTCTTTCCACCTTGTGTTTTTTCCTTCTCAAACCTAATGGGCCTTAGTGGGTACTTATTCTAGCCCACTAGGGGCTGGTTTATCTCTTCCCACAGCCCATGAGAACCCTTGGGGCGTGACACCCCTCCCGATGGTCCCCGGCTCCCCTCCCGGCACTCCCGGTAGATTACCGATGAGCCTGAAACTTTTCTGGTGACCAAAACAGGACTTCCTATATATCAATCTTCAATTCCGGACCATTCTATAAACCCTCGTGACATCCAGGATCTCATCTGGGACTTCGAACAACCTTCGGTCACCAACACATATAACTCAACTATACCGAAACGTCACCGAACCTTAAGTGTGCAGACCCTACGGGTTCGAGAACTATGTAGACATGACCTGAGACACTCTCCGGTCAATAACCAACAGCGGGACCTGGATGTCCATATTGGCTCCTACATATTCTACGAACATATCTATCGGTTAAACCTCTAAGTCAAGGATTCATATAATCCTGTATACTGTTCCCTTTGTCCTTCGGTATGTTATATGCCCGAGATTCGATCATGAGTATCTCCATACCTAGTTCAATATCGTTACCGGCAAGTGTCTTTACTCGTTCCGTAATACAAGATCCCGTGACTAACTCCTTAGTCATATTTCTTGTAAGGCTTGTTGTGATGTTGTATTACCGAGTGGGCCCCGGGATACCTCTCCGTCAAACGGAGTGACAAATCCCAGTCTTGATCCATGCCAACCCAACAGACACCTTTGGAGATACCTATAGAGCACCTTTATAGTCACCCAATTATGTTGCGACGTTTGATACACACAATGTATTCCTCCGATGTCCGGGAGTTGCGTGATCTCATGGTCATAGGAACAGATACATTGACATGCAGAAAAATAGTAGCAATAAACTGACACGATCATATGCTACGTTTATAGTTTGGGTCTTGTCCATCACATCATTCTCCTAATGATGTGATCTCGTTATCAAGTGACCAAACTAGCCTATGGCCAGGAAACCTTGACCATCTTTGATCAACGAGCAAGTCAACTAGAGGCTCACTAGGGACATTGTGTTGTCTATGTATCCACACATGTATTTGAGTTTCCAATCAATACAATTCTAGCATGGATAATAAACGATTCTTATGAACAAGGAAATATAATAATAACCAATTTATTATTGCCTCTAGGGCATATTTGCAACAGTCTCCCACTTGCACTAGAGTCAATAATCTAATTCACATCATTGTGTGATTGTAATGAATCTAACACCCATACAGTTCTGGGGTTCGATCATGTCTTGCTTGTGAGAGAGGTTTTTAGTCAATGGGTCTGAACCTTTCAGATCCATGTGTGCTTTAAAATCTCTATGTCATCCTATAGATGCTTCTACCACGCACCATTTGGAACTATTCCAAATAACTGCTCCACTATACGAATTCAGTTTACTACTCATAGTTATTCGGATTAGTGTCAAAGCTTGCATCGACGTAACCCTTTACGACGAACTCTTTAATCACCTACATAATCGAGAAAAATCCTTAGTCCACTAGTTACAAAGGATAACTTTGACCTCTGTCCAGTAATCCATTCTTGATCACTTTTGTACCCCTTGACAAACTCATGGCAAGGCACACATGAGGTGTGGTACACAGCATGGCATACTTTAGAGCCTACGGCTAAGTCATAGGGGATGACCTTCGTCCTTTCTCTTTCTTCTGTCGTGGTCGGGCTTTGAGTCTTACTCAAATTCACACCTTACAATACAACCATGACTCCTTTGCTGATCTATTTTGAACTCCTTCAAAAACTTGTCAAGGCATGCATTTCATTGAAAGTTTTATCAAGCGTCTTGATCTATCTCTATAGATCTTGATACTCAATATTCAAGTAGCTCAATACAGGTTTTCCTTTGAAAAACTCCTTTCAAACAACCCTTTATGCTTTCCAGAAATTCTATAGTACTTCGGATCAACAATATGTCAACCACATATACTTATCAGAAATTATATAGTGCTCCCACTCACTTCTTTGGAAATACAAGTTTCTCATAAACCTTGTATAAACCCAAAAGCTTTGATCATCACATCAAATCGTATATTCCAACTCCGAGATGCTTGCACCAGTCCATAGAAGGATCGATGGAGCTTGCATACTTGTTAGCATCCTTGGGATCGACAAAACCTCTGGTTGTATCACATACAACCTTTCCTCAAGGAAACCGTAGAGGAAACAATGTTCTCACATCCTATGTGCAATATTTCATAAATAATGCAGCAACTGCTAACATAATTCCAACAGAGTTTTAGCATCGCTACGAGTGAGAAAGTCTCATCATAGTCAACTCTTTGAACTTGTCGGAAACATCTTTGCGACAAGGCAAGCTTTTCTTAATGGTGACTTTTCACCATCATCATCTGTCTTCCTTTTAAATATCCATCTGTACTTAATAGTCTTACGACCATCAAGTAGTTATTCCAAAGTCTACACTTTGTTTTCATACATGGATCATCTCTCGGATTTCATGGCCTCCAGCCATTTGCCGGAATCCAGGCCCACCATCGCTTCTCCATAACTCGTAGGTTCATTGTTGTTCAACAACATGACCTCCAAGATAGGGTTACCGTATCACTATGTAGCAGTACACGACCTTATCGACCTACGAGATTTGTAGTAACTTGATCCGAAGCTTAATGGTCACTATCATCAGTTTCCACTTCAACTGGCGTAGGCGCCACAGGAACAACTTCCTGCGCCCTGCTACACATTGGTTGGAGTGACGGTTCAATAACCTCACCAAGTTCCACCACCCTCCCACTCAATTCTTTTGAGAGAAACTTTGCCTCGAGAAAGGACCCGTTTCTAGAAACAAACGCTTTCCTTCCGGGTCTGAGATAGGAGGTATACCCAACTGTTTTGGTTGTCCTATAAAGATGCATTTATCCGCTTTGGGTTCGAGCTTATCACGCTGAAACTTTTCCACACAAGCAAAGCAGCCCCAAACTTTTAAGAAACGACACCTTAGGTTTCTCCAAACCATAGTTCATACGGTGTCATCTCAAAGGAAATACATGGTGCCCTATTTAAAGTGAACGCGGTTGTCTCTAATGCATAACCCATAAACGATAGTAGTAATTCGATAAGAGACATCATAGTATGCACCATATCAAATAGGGCGCGGCTATGACATTCGGACACACCATCACACTATGGTGTTCTAGGTGGCATGAGATGTAAAACATTTTTTCACATTTGTCTTAATTGTGTACCAAACTCGCAACTCAGATATTCATCTCTATGATCATATCGTAGAAATTTTACCCTCTTGTCACGACAATCTTCAACTTCACTCTGAAACTATTTGAACCTTTCAATAATTCAGACGTGTATATCATCAAGCAAATACACTAGTATCTACTCAAGTCATCTGTGAAGTAAGAACATAACGATATCCACTGCGTGTCTCAGCACTCATTGCACTGCATACATCCAAATGCATTACTTCCAATAAGTTACTTTCTAGTTCCATCTCACTGGAAAACGAGGCCTTCAGTCATCTTGCCCATGTGGTATGATTTGCTTGTCTCTGGTGATTAAAAATCAACTGAGTCCAAACGATACATCTGCATGGAGTTTCTTCATGTGTTTATACCAATAGGCATGGTTTGCATGTCTCAAATGTTTCAAAAATGAGTGAGTACCAAGATCCATCCGCATGGAGCTTCTTCATGCATTTTATACCAACATGACTCAAGCGGCAGTGCCACAAGTAAGTGGTACTATCATTACTACTTTGTACCGTTTGGCATCAATATTATGAACATGTGTATCACTACAATCGAGATTCAATAAACCATTGAAGGTATTTATTCAAGCAAATAGAATAACCATTATTCTCTTTAAATGAATAATCGTATTGCAATATACATGATCTAATAATGTTCATGCTCAACACAAACACCAAATAACAATTATTTAGGTTTAACACTAATCCCGATGGTAGAGGGAGTGTGCAATGTTTGATCACATCAACCTTGGAAACAATCCAACACATATCGTTACCTCACCTTTAGCTAGTCTCCATTTATTCCGTAGCTTTTATTTCGAGTTACTAACACTTAGCAACCGAACCGTTATATAATACCCTCGTGCTACTAGGAGTACTAGTAAAGTACACATCAATATCATGTATATCAAATATACTTCTGTCGACTTTATAAGCCTTCTCATCTACCAAGTATCTAGGGTAGTTCCTCCTCAGTGACCGTTCCCCTCATAACAGAAGCACTTAGTCTCGAGTTTGGGTTCAACCTCGGGTTTCTTCATTAGAGCAGCAACTGGTTTGCCGTTCCATGAAGTATCCCTTCTTCCCCTTGCCCTTCTTGAAACTAGTGGTTTTACTAACCATCAACAATTGATGCTCCTACTTGATTTCTACTTTCGCAGTGTCAAACATTCCGAATAGCTCAAGGATCATCATATCTATCCTTAATATGTTATAGTTAATCACGAAACTCTAGTAGCTTGGTGGCAGTGACTTTGTAGAACCATCACTATCTCATCTGGAAGATTAACTCCCACTTGATTCAAGCAACTGTTGCACTCACACAATCTGAGCACATGCTCAACGATTGAGATTTTCTCTGTTACTTTGTAGACAAAGAATCTTGTCGAAGGTCTCATACCTCTCAACAAGGGCACGAGCATGAAATCCCAATTTCATCTCTTAGAACATCTCATATGTTCTGTGACGTTCAAAACGTCTTCGGCGCCTAAATTCTAAGCCGTTAAGTATTACGCACTGAACTATCACGTAGTCATCAAAAACGTGTATGTCAGATGTTCGCAACATCCACAAATGACGCTCGAGGTTCAACGCATAGAGTGGTCCATTAAGGACATAAGCCTTTTGTGCAACAATGAGGACAATCTTCAGTTTATGGACCCAGTCCGCATAATTGCTACTATCATCTTTCAACTAAATTTTCTCTAGGAACATATCTAAAAACAGTAGAGCTACAGCGTAAGCTACAACGTAATTTGCAAAGACCTTTTGACTATGTTCATGATAATTAGTTAAATTAATCATATTACTTAAGAACTCCCACTCAACTAGACATCCCTCTAGTCATTCGAGTGGCGCATGATCCAAATCCACTAACTGAAATCCGATCATCACGTGAGTTGAGTTTAGCTTCAATGGTGAACATCTCCATGGTGATCATATCGACTATATGATTCATGCTCGACCTTTTGGTCTCTTGTGTTCCGAGGCCATGTCTGGACATGCTAGGCTCATCAAGTTTAGCCCGAGTGTTCCGCGTGTGGAACTGTTTTGCACCTCTTGTATGTGAACATTAGGTCTATCACACCCGATCATCACGTGGTGTCTCGAAATGACTAACTGTCGCAACAGTGCACGGTCGGGGAGAACACAATTTTATTTTGAATTTTAGTGAGGGATCAACTTATAATGCTACCATCGTTCTAAGCAAAATAAGGTGCATAAAAGTATTAACATCACATGCAAATCATAAGTGACATGATATGGCCATGATCTTGTGCTTCTTGATCTCGATCACCAAAGCACCAGCATGATCTTCATCGACACCGACGCCACACCATAATCTCCATCACTGTGCCGCCGTCCAGGTTGTCGTGCTATCTATGCTATTACTACTAAAGATACTACCTAGCAATATAGTAAACGCATCTGCAAGCACAAAAGTTAGTTTAAAGACAACCCTATGGCTCCTGCCGGTTGCCGTAGCATCGACGTGCAAGTCGATATTTACCTATTACAACATGATCATTTCATACATCCAATATATCATATGAAGTATTTGGCCATATCACATCACATGCATACCCTACAAAAACAAGTTAGATGTCCTCTAATCTATTGTTGCATGTTTTATGTGGCCGCTATGGGTATCTAGTATGATCGCATCTTACTTACGCAAAGCCACAACGGTGATATGCAATTTTCTATTTAAACTTCTCCAAGAACCGCCTCGGTCAAATCCGATTCAACTAAAGTTGAAGAAACACACACCTGCCAGTCATCTTTATGCAACAAGTTGCAAGTTAGTCGATGAAACCGGTCTCTCGTAAGCGTACGAGTAAGGTTGTTCCAAGCCGCTTCAATCCAACAATACCACCGAATCGAGAAAAGACTAAGGAGGGCAGAAAAAACAACATCAACACCCACAAACTCTTTTGTGTTCTACTTGAGATATCATCTACGCATGAACCTAGCTCATGATGCCACTGTTGGAAAACTTCGCATGGGAAACAAAAAAATTCCTATGCACACGAAGACCTATCATGGTGATGAACATCTACGAGAGGGAGATCGGATCCACATACTCTTGTAGATCACTAAGCGGAAGCGTTAATAAACGTGGTTGATGTAGTGGTACGTCTTCACGATCTGTCCCATGAACCGTCCCATGATCCGTCCCACAAACTGTCTCACGATCCGTCCCACGATCCGTCCCCATCAAGTGTCGAACGGACAGCACCTCCGCGTTCCGCACACATATAGATCGATGACGATCTCCACCTTCTTGATCCAGCAAGAAGGGGCAGAGAGGTAGATAAGTTCTCCAGCACGGCAGCGTGGTGGTGGTGGTGCTATTCTAGGAGGGATTCACCTAAGCACCGCTGAAAGTAGAGGAGAAACGGTCTAGAGAGAGAGGGCAGCACGTGGCTGTTTTTGTTGTCTCAAAAACCCTCAAAACCCTTAGTATATATAGGAGGAGAGGAGGGAGAGGGCTGCGCCCTAGGGCAGCCATTTGTTTCTCTCTTGCGCAAGGGAGAGAGGAGGAGTCATACTCCAATCCTATTTGGAGTAGGATTCCTTCTTCCCACTTGGAAAATCTTTCCACCTTGTGTTTTTTCCTTCTCAACCGTTATGGGCCTTAGTGGGAACTTATTCCATCCCACTAGGGGCCGGTTTATCTCTTTCCACAGCCCATGAGACCCCTTGGGGCGTGACACCCCTCCCGATCGTCCCCGGCTCCCCTCCCGACACTCCTGGTACACTACCGATGAGCCCAAAACTTTTCCGGTGACCAAAACAGGACTTCCTATCTATCAATCTTCATTTCTGGACCATTCCGGAAACCCTCGTAACGTCCGGGATCTCATCCAGGACTCCGAACAACCTTCGGTCACTAACACATATAACTCAACTATACCAAAACGTCACCGAATCTTAAGTGTGCACACCCTGAGGGTTCGAGAACTATGCAGACATGACCTGAGACACTCTCCGGCCAATAACCACAACGGGACCTGGATGTCCATATTGGCTCCTACATATTCTATGAATATCTCTATCGGTTGAACCTCTGAGTCAAGGATTCATATAATCCCGTATACTATTCCCTTTGTCCTTCGTTATGTTACTTGCCCGAGATTCGATCGTCGGTATCTCCATACCTAGTTCAATCTCTTTACCGGCAAGTCTCTTTACTCATTCCGTAATACAAGATCCCGTGACTAACTCCTTAGTCACATTGCTTGCAAGGCTTGTTGTGATGTTGTGTTACCGAGTGGGCCCCGAGATACCTCTCTGTCACACACAGTGACAAATCCCAGTCTTGATCCATGCCAACCCAACAGACACCTTTGGAGATACCTGTAGAGCACCTTTATAGTCACCCAATTACGTTGCGATGTTTGATACACACAAGGTATTCCTCCGGTTTCCGGGAGTTGCATGATCTCATGGTCATAGGAACAGATACATTGACATGCAGAATAACAGTAGCAATAAACTGACACGATCATATGCTACATTTACAGTTTGGGTCTTGTCCATCACATCATTCTCCTAATGATGTGATCCCGTTATCAAGTGAAAAAATTTGCCTATGGCCAGGAAACCTTGACCATCTTTGATCAACGAGCTAGTCAACTAGAGGCTCACTAGGGACAATGTGTTGTTGTCACACCCTGTTTTTGCTATCACGTGTCTGTGTTGTAAAATTCTGAGCTTGATAAAACTTTTTCAAAACTAATGTTGTGAGTGCCTTGATTGACATTGTAAGCTTGTATGTTTGATCCTGTGAGGTTTAAAACCCTAAAATCCTTTTTGGTATTTTTCTGATTTTCAAAAAACCTTTGATAACCAAAGTAAAACCACCTTGAGTTGCACTACATGTCCTTGATAGCAAGCAGTGCTTCCACTCATATTTGGTAATCTGATTTTTACCTATCTTTATATTTCGAAACCACAAAAATAATTATGTTTGTGAGTATTTTCCCAATTAAATAACCTGTCCATTTCTAAGGTTAGAATTGGTATTCCAACATGGAAAAATACTTTCTACTTTGGAAAAATCTGATTAAATTTGGAGATGATCAGAAGGACATATATTTTCCATACATAGAATTTTAAACCCCCTTTTATATTATATTATTGATTAAAACTATAAAAGCTATTTCTGTATGTTTTGGCATTTTGAAATATTTCCAAAGGAAATATTCTCAATAAATTCCTAGAAAATTCATGTGATGCCCCTAAGCCTTGTTTAGTGTCCACATAAAGTTTCACCTTGATCAAAGGTGGAGAGGGACCCCAAATAACCCTAAAACACTGTCTGTCCAGAATCAAGTTAGAGCAACTCTACATAGCAAAGTGTGTCCAATGGAGCTAAAACTTTGCAGGAGTGCCTAATACCTCAAATGAGGGTTCCACACCAAAAATGGGATTTGTGGGACTTAGTTTGCCCACACTCTCTTTGGAAGGAACAGATCTGGTCATATTGGAGTGATTTCAAGTTTAGAAAGCTAAACTTATCCATTGGATCTCAAATTTGTGGAACTCCATGGTTTATCCCTAAAACCAAACCTGTTAAGTCCCAGCACCAGTGGTGGGGTGCAACCCCCTATGACCACTATCGAACACCTTCTAACAGAGAGGAAAAAGCTACCTTAGCCACAACTAAACCAAACTCCTTTGCTTCAAACTCTTAGATTAAGTAGCCAGCACCAGTAGCTAACCCCAGTCAACTGGTCCCTCACTAGTTCAAAGTGGAAAGGCCAAAAACCCCAATTTAGACATCAGTTCATGATTGACAGCACCAGTATTTCTTGCCTCCTTTGACCAGCCCAAGCTCCCACTAAAACCAAACGCCTAGCCACACCCCCAGCAAGTGCCAGGACATGCTAGACACGTCCAAAGTGCCTCAGAGTACACCAGCATGTTGTGGCATGCCAAAACTGTGCTCTGGGCGTGCTACAGGGAGTCTCCGAGGTGGGGGCAACGCCCTCGGCTAGTTCCAGCCTCCCCCGAGATGTCCAACCTCCTCCCCGATAGCCCCTCTGTGTCGGGCCAGTCTTAGGGACCCTCCTCTCTCGCGCGACGCGTGCCTGCGCGCTCCAGATTCGGCCAAGCTTGCGTGGCCACGAATGCAGCTCTCCTCTCTCTCTCTCTCTCTCTCTCTCTCTCTCTCTCTCTCTCTCTCTGCAGCAGACGGTTCGGGCAGTCCAATACCACGTCCTGAGACCTTGGTTTCAACCCCAACGTCTCTCTGCACCCCCATGCGCGCCATGGTGAGTCATCAGCGCACCCGAGTCTGCTCACCGCCGCGGGCCTATATATAGCCCTCCCCCTCGCTCCAGCACCCCTCAGATAGCTTCGCCGCATCCACTAGCACCTCCCTAGCCACGCCAGCAACCCAGAAAAGCCCCGGTGCTCGAGATCGACCGAGGCGCCTCCGCCTCGGAGCTCTGGTCGATCTCCGGCTACACGACGGCTCATGCGCCCCTCAACCCCTCAAACTGACCCCCTTGACACCAGGAAGCTTTCCCCCCAACTCGCCCGAGCTTTCCCGTGTCTCTAGCAACCACCCCGACCGCTTCCCGAAACCCCTCCGCCACGGCCTCCTCGTCACCGGTGAAACCCTGCCTCCTCATCATTGTTTCGACCACCAGCAGGTAGGCGACGGTTCGGCGAACCCATTCCCGTGCTCATTGGAGCTTGAGCACGTCGGCGTCCTCCTCCTCCTCTCTGGCTGGAGGTAGGAGACGACCCCGACAGGTGTGCCCCACCTGTTGATGGCCGAGCCTCCTCCCCCGCGCTGGCCTCGGCCACTGACCGCAGGGCCCCGCGCGTCAGTTTCAAACCTGACGGTGCGCGCGCCTAGGCAGGCTGTCGGCTGGCCATGGGCCAGCCCAACTTTGGGCCGAGCCAGGCCAGGAGCTGGCCTGTGTTTTTCTTTTATTTTTAAAACCTGGATTTCTAAGATTTTTATAAAAACATTTAACAAGTGTAAAAATATAATTCTTCCACTGTTATTTTTCTAAAAATGTGTAGTATTTAATGATATGCTTAGATGAATTTTTCCAGCAACTAATCTATTTTGCAATATTAAAAAGGACTAAAATGGAATAGTTTTGCTTCTACTTGGTTGTTTTCAAAAATATTCCTTCAAGGAAAATTTAGGCAAGTATTTTTAAAAATGATATCTTAGATTTATCAGAAATAGGGAAAAAAATTAAATGACTTTGTGGACTGTTTTTGTGTGAGCTATTTCTTATTTGTGGTTTTATCGACGATAGAAAACCCGTGTGACGAGGGAATCGGATCGAAAGATCTCGAAGACCCCGGATACTTAGCTGACCAAGGCAACCAGCCCTTTGACCATGAATGAGCAAATGTTACTTTGCATGTTATAAAAGCAAGTATTCCCGTTGCATATGATCATAAGTGTCGGAATCATCTGATATGATTTTACCGAAGGCTCCCCCGAAGCACATGCATTGAGCTTGACCCTACCCCTTGAGGGTCATGCTAATACCCTGTTGACAAGTAAAAATAGATGTACTATTATCATGAGCATGATGTTGTCACAAAGCAAGAGTTTATGAAAACCCCGTCGGGTGCCACTAATGCCCGAGGGTGATGACGAGTTGGTGGTCACTTTTGGTGAAGTGATGCACCCGGTGTTTTGTGTGAGTAAGGTTTCGGAAATGGGATTAGATTTATGATGTGTCGATCGTCCCAACCTTACCAGTACAACCACGTTACCCCTGATGGGACGGGGCTATGTTAATTACTCTGGTCGGTGCTAGCGAAGAGCCACATTACTAGTGGCGGGAGTGATTGTAGTCACTCTCATGATGGGGTCGTGCCGGGTAGGACGACTATGCCATTTTTATGAGTTCCAGTCACACCGTTGGTCCCCGCATGGTCGGTATGGTCCAGAGTTGGTGCTCGTAAGACGTACGACATGTGGGCTGGGTACCAATCGAGTGGATCTCTTTGTCTAGTATCGTCAGGGGAAAGGCGTTGATCGAGTACTTACCTCGGGTATGTGATATACAGCGAGTCGTGGATGACACGAAAGTTTCCTGGATCTCGTGGGTCTAGCGTACTACCTCTGCAAAGTGTAAACTATTCGAATAGCCGTGTCCACGGTCAAGGACAGTTGGGTAATCCTGCTTAAACTACGTTCTGATATTTCCGCATAAACCAAGTGTGCGTGAGTGAGTGTATGTGTGGTGTTGGAAAAAGGTGTTGTTCTGAAAGTAATAATAATATGACCAAGTTTGGTGACTTGGCATATAGGGTGAACCCGGATGGTTCAGCCCTCAACAGATATATTGATATCCGTAACCTGTTCTTCAAGAGTAATTCTTTAACTCGATGCATATTCATGATTATTCCACCCAAGTGAGTTACACTAAAGATGCATGATATTGTTATCCTTCACTTTCATTGTTCATTCAAAGTACTTTCAAAGTACTCATTGGCTTGCCACTGGTTATGTTATTTGACCAGGCATGGAAGGATCGGAGTTTGGAGATGAGTACGTCTTCGGCGACACCCCTGCGAACTAGGACACTTCCAAGTTAGAATGCCTGTCGGTGTAGGCTTGATGGCATGGGCACCCGCTTAGCCCCGTGTTTCCGCTATTAGTGTATTCGTGTGATTTGGCCTTAGGCCCTGCCTTGTGAACTTGACCCTTCGGTCACGCTTTGTAATAATCAGTACTTGGATGTAAGACTCTTTATTCAGTATCTGTGTTCGGTGAGCAATGATCTCTGGGATGACTGAGCACGGCGATTCTCGACTAGTAAGTCGGGGTCCCCACAGAGCTGGTATCAGAGCCATATTGACTATAGGAATCCTTATGTAGCATGGACGATAGACGAACAATTGTGCACCTAGAGTGACCCGAGAACCACACCACTATATATTTCTAACCCTCTCCTCTACACCTTGTAGATGGCTGTCGTACCCGAGACGCTTCTGGAAATGGGCTTTCCTCTGCTTTTGAGTGATAGCCTCGAGAAGTGTCAAGTGTGTCGCATGCCCGTCTTTCTCTACCACGAACACTGGGTCAATGCCGACACTAAGGAGTATCACGTGGACGTGATAGTGAAGGCTAATGAGTCCCCAACTAGCTTGTTCTTTGAAGGGCCGCAAATGGAGGATCTGATGTTGGCCATGGAGACTGCAGCACGAGAGGCACTCGTGCGACTCCGCGACATCCTTCCTGAGATGGCGAACGAACCCGCTACTCGTCACTTACCTTTTGTTAAGGATAAGATAGACGGGAGCTGGACACTCAACCCCTCATCTGAGGATGGGATGCCATTAAGGTTTCAGACCTACTTCAGTCTCTCCTCAAACACCTTGACGCATCTCTTGATCAAGGAGTCAACTAGGATTCGCCAAGAGCTACACCAAGTTAAGGACCTATATCGTATGGAGAAGATGAAGAACATCAAGGTGAAGAAAGAAGGAGCACCTATGATATCACCTGGTTTTGCTTTCCGAGGAGGAATACCCCCACTTCAGGAAGTTCCTCTTCAGAGTCGACGCTTAACCGCAGAAGAGTACACCGAGCTTTTCACTACCTCACCAACCAAGAGACGTCGAGATGGTTTACTCCCTTCCCCTACCGCTTCGAGGAAAGGAAGAACTAATGAAGATGAAGACAGAGATGAAGATGAAGACGAAGATCCCACAGAGCCGGCTTATGAGACCGCGCAGTCGATCGTGTAGTAGCATAGGATGTACCGAGCATAGCAATTCTTGTATTAGGATTTTATGACCCGGATGTTGTGTGAACCTGTTGGATGCAAGTCGCATTCTGCCTTCAGTAGCGTGTGAGCGACTGCATCACTTGCTTTTAAATTAATGCAGTAGTTTCTTTCAAAAAACCTTGTCATACAACTTTGCACACTAGCACACCAGACCCCCTCCTTATTAGAACGTCATCCCTTTCGAGTGCAACTGGTTTAGCAGTATTTGACATGTCTACTCCCCTGACAGGATGGTGAATGCAACTCGCAACAGCACTTTTGGCAACCCCGGCTCTGCCTCTTCAGGACAGCAGCAGGGAACCGGAGGGGAAGCTCAAGCTGGAGATCACCATGTGCTGCAAGACGATGTTCCTCCGCCACCACCTCCCCCTGAAAGCTTGACCATGGCTCAGTTCCTTCAAGCTCTTCGGGAGGAGCACCAAGCCAACAATGCCGCTATCCAGAAGCTGGCTCAAACCTTGGTGAACCACCCGCTGCAGAACGGGAATGGCAACGGTCGTTCAACTCTCTCTGAGTTTATGAGGACTACGCCGCCCATATTCATGGAGACGACTGAGCCCTTGGATGCCGATGACTGGAGCCGCACTATCGAAGACCTTCTTGCGTTGGTCAAGTGCACTGACGACAACGAGAAAGTTCTCTATGCAACCCACTGTCTCGGAGGCGCAGCCAGAGCTTGGTGGGATGGATTTCAGATCATGTGAGCCAGGCAAGTCATCACTTGGGCCGTGTTCAAGGATGGATTCCGCGCCGCTCACATTCCTCCGGGGATGATGACCATTAAGAAGCGGGAGTTCCGAGCCTTAAGGCAAGGTAGTGGATCAGTCAAGGAGTATTTGCAGAAGTTCAACCTTCTATCAAGGTATGCACCTGAAGATGTCAGCACTGAGGCTGCCAAAGTGGAGCGCTTTATGGAAGGACTACAGCAATCATTCCAGTATCAACTGGTTGTTTATGAATGTAGGACCTTCAGTGACCTGGTTAATAAGGCCCTTATGTTGGAAGACAAGCGTCGTGCAATGGACGACACCCGTAAGTGCAAGCTAATGGGTAGTGGAGGACCGGTCAACTTGAAACCACGACCATGGCAGTCAGCCCCAGCAAGACCCAACTATCAGCAGCAGCAGTACAAGCACCCAACATTTCGCCAGAATTACCAACCTCAGCAAGTCAGCATCAAGCCAGCAAGCACACCGCCAAACAACGGTGGAAGCAAGACCAATCTTCCAGCGCAAGTTACCTGTTTCGGGTGTGGACAACAAGGGCATTATTCCCGGTAGTGCCCCAATAAGAACCTGATGTTTCGCGCCCCAATGCGCCAAATCCAGGCCAAGGAGCACCAGGCAGGAACCAGGCTCCCCGCAATCAGCAGTACCACAGCAAGGGGTGGATTAATCATATTTCCGCGGAAGAGGCACAGGAAGACCCGACTGCATTCTGGGTATGTTCCTCGTCAACTCTACCCCAGCAACAGTATTGTTTGATTGTGGTGCTTCGCATTCCTTTGTTACACAAAAGTTTGCGGAAAAGTGTGGACTAGAACCTACCTTGCTTCGTGGGCATATGGCAGTTCAGACCCCGGGAGCAGTTTTGAGAACCAACCTAGGGTGTAGAAAGGTCGGGATAGTTATCAATGGGACGAGCTTCTCAGCGGACCTCATTGTGCTTAAGTCGCAAGGCCTAGAAGTAATCCTCGGTATGGACTGGTTGGCCAAGCATCAGAGTATCTTGGACTATGCTAACAGGGCCATTACCATGACAAGTGACCAAGGGGTCAAAGTCAAGTATGTCTCTGAGCCAGTACCCACTCGAGTGCCACGAGTTAAAAGCCTATCAAAGGAAGGACTCGACCGAGTGTCGATAGTCTGTGAATACCCGGATGTCTTTCCTGATGAGCTACCACGGATGCCTCCTGACCGAGACATCAAGTTCATCATCGAACTCATGCCCGGATCAAGGCCTATCTATAAGAAGCCTTACAGGATGGGATCCGAAGAGCTAGCGGAGTTGAAGAAGCAACTGGATGAGCAACTCAAGAAAGGATTCATTCGTCCAAGTGTGTCACCTTGGGGATCGCCTGTTCTCTTCGTGTCCAAGAAGGATGGGACAATCCGACTTTATGTCGATTACCGTTCACTCAATGAGGTCACGATCAAGAACAAGTATCCACTCCCCAAGATTGAAGACTTGTTTGACCAGCTTAATGGAGCAAAGGTATTCTCCAAGATCGACCTCCAATCTGGATATTACGAACTAAAGATTTGACCCGAAGACATTCCGAAGACGGCATTTGTGACCCGATACGGTCTGTACGAATGCACTGTCATGTCCTTCGGATTGACGAATGCCCCAGCTTACTTCATGTACCTCATGAATAAGGTCTTCATGGAATATTTGGACACGTTTGCCGTCGTATTCATCGATGACATATTGGTATTTTCCAAGTCTGAAGAAGAGCATGAGCAACACTTGAGGTTAGTATTGGAAAAGCTTCGAGAGCACCAATTGTATGCCTAGTTCAGCAAGTGCCAGTTTTGGATGAACGAAGTTGGATTCCTAGGTCATACCATGACGGCAAGTGGATTGGCAGTTGATCCCTCTAAGATTACCACGGTAACCAACTAGGAATCGCCAATCGACGTGAAGGAAGTCAGGAGTTTTCTCGGACTCGCAGGGTATTACCGCAAGTTAGTAGAAGGATTCTCCCGCATCGCACGATCTATGACTCGGCTCTTGAAGAAAGGCAAGAAGTTCGAATGGACGCCAGAATGTGAGGCAAGCTTCCAAGAGTTGAAGAAGAGGCTAACCACCACCCCGGTATTGGCCACTCCAGATATCAGCAAGGAGTTCGTGCTCTATTGTGATGCCTCCAGGACCGGGCTAGGTGGGGTTCTAATGCAGGATTGCAGGATCGTGGCATACTTGTCGCGGCAACTGCGCCCGCATGAGGAGGATTATGCCACCCATGATCTAGAGTTGGCAGCAGTAGTGCATGCCCTGAAGACATGGCGAGATTACCTTCTGGGGAAGCGATGTGAAATATACACTGACCACAAGAGTCTGAAGTTTATTTTCACCCAAAGGGAATTGAACATGAGGCGACGAAGATGGTTGGAGTTAATCAAAGACTACGACCTCAGCATTCAATATCACCCCGGTAAGGCAAATGTAGTGGTTGATGCCTTGAGTCGGAAGACTGGCACCTTAAACGTCATGCTTAAGGAAAGGCAGCCCGCCTTATACGAAGAATTGGAGAACTTCGGACTGGAACTGGTGGAACCAGGATTCCTGGATAATCTCGAAGTCAAACCAACACTGGAAGACGACATCAAGGAGGCCCAGAAGGGTCACAAGAGTATCGAAGGTATCAAGAAGAAGATTCCAGAAGGCAAGGCCCCAGGATTCTTGGAGGATGATCAAGGAGTGGTGTGGTTTGGGAAACGTTTATGCGTACCCAACAAGGCCGAGCTCAAAGAACTCATCCTACGGGAAGCTCATGATGCAACCTACTCCATTCACCCCGGTGGTACCAAGATGTATCAAGATCTCCGAGGAAGATTCTGGTGGCACGGCATGAAGAGGGAGATCGCGTCGTATGTGGCCAGGTGTGATGTGTGTCAGCAAGTTAAGGCTGAGCATCAGCAACCCGCAGGACTGCTGCAACCTCTCCAGGTGCCGGAGTGGAAGTGGGACAAGGTAGGGATGGATTTCATTACCGGTCTACCAAGGTCTAGCAAGGGACATAACTCGATATGGGTTGTTGTCGACCATTTGACCAAGGTGGCCCATTTCATCCCTGTCAACACCACTTATGATGGGAACAAGTTGGCCAGTCTCTATATCGAGCGCATAGTAAGCCTTCACGGAGTTCCCAAGGAAATTGTGTCTGACCGAGGCACGCAGTTCACCTCAAGGTTTTGGAGGAAACTTTAGGAAGCCCTCGGTACCAAGCTCTCTTTCACCGCCGCCTTCCACCCACAGACGGGAGGACAGATGGAAAGGGTGAATCAGATACTCGAAGATATGCTTCGCGCATGCGTCCTAGCGCATGGAGCCAAATGGGAAGACTGTCTGTCGTTCGCTGAGTTTTCTTACAACAATAGCTACCAGTCTAGTCTCCAGATGGCCCCGTTTGAAGTGTTGTACGGACGAAAATGCCGCACCCCGCTCAACTGTCAGAAATCGGAGATGGGCTGATTTTCGGACCAGAAGTTTTGCACCACGCAGAAGAGAAGGTGCAACTAGTCCAAGAGAATCTGAAGACAGCCAAGTCACGACAAAAGAGTTATGCGGACTCCCGCCGCAGGAATGTGGAGTTCATTCCCGGAGATCTGGTGTACCTCTAAGTCACACCTCTCAAGGGAACCAAGCGTTTCCATGTTAAGGGGAAACTCGCTCCAAGGTTCATTGGGCCATTCAAGATCACGGCAAGGCGTGGCGAGGTCGCTTATCAGTTGGAGTTACCTCCAGAGCTTTCGGGTGTGCACAACGTTTTCCACGTGTCACAGCTTCGGAAGTATCTCCACACACCAAGTCGTTCAGATCACCAGGCCATTGACCTTCAGTCTGATCGCACCTATCGCGAGACGCCAATCCGCATTCTTGATGAAGCAGAGCGATGTCCTAGAAGTCGCACCATCAAGTATTTCGAGGTTCAATGGAGCAGCCACACCGAAGCCGAAGCTACATGGGAGCGTGAAGACTATCTCCGGTCTGAGTTTCTAGACCTTTTTAGCACCTAGCTTAGGAATCTCGGGGACGAGATTCTTGTAAGGGGGATAGGTCTGTCACACCCTGTTTTTGCTATCACCTGTCTGTGTTGTAAAATTCTGAGCTTGATAAAACTTTTTCAAAACTAATGTTGTGAGTGCCATGATTGACATTGTATGCTTGTATGTTTGATCATGGAGTTTTAAAACCCTAAAATCATTTTTGGTATTTTTCTGATTTTCAAAAAACCTTTGATAACCAAAGTAAAACCACCTTGAGTTGCACTACATGTCCTTGATAGCAAGTAGTGCTTCCACTCATATTTGGTAATTTGATTTTTACCTATCTTTATATTTAAAAACCACAAAAATAATTATTTTTGTGAGTATTTTCCCAATTAAATAACTTGTCCATTTCTAAGGTCACAATTGGTATTCCAACATGGAAAAATACTTTCTGCTTTGGAAAAATCAGATTAAATTTGGAGATGATCAGAAGGACATATATTTTCCATACATAGGATTTTAAACCCCCTTTTATATTATATTTATTGATTAAAACTATAAAAGCTATTTCTGTGTGTTTTGGCATTTTCAAATATTTCCAAAGGAAATATTCTCAATAAATTCCTAGAAAATTCCAGTGATGCCCCTAAGCCTTGTTTGGTGTCCACATAAAGTTTCACCTTGATCAAAGGTGTATAGGGACCCCAAATAACCCTAAAACCCTGTCTGTCCAAAATCAAGTTAGAACAATTCTACATAGCAAAGTTTGTCCAATGGAGCTAAAACTTTGCAAGAGTGCCTAATACCTCAAATGAGGGTTCTACACCAAAAATGGGATTTGTGGGACTTAGTTTGCCCACACTCCCTTTGGAAGGAAAAGATGTGGTCATATTGGAGTGATTTCAAGTATACAAAGCTAAACTTATCCATTGGAGCTCGAATTTGGTGGAACTCCATGGTTTATCCCTAAAACCAAACCTGCTAAGTGTCAGCACCAGTGGTAGGGTGCAACCCCGTGTGACCACTGTCGAACACCTTCTGACAAAGAGGAAAAAGCCACCTTAGCCACAGCTAAACCAAACTCCTTTGCTCCAAACTCTTAGATTAAGTAGCCAGCACCAGTAGCTAACCCCAGTCAACTGGCCCCTCAGTGGTTCAAAGTGGAAAGGCCAAAACCCCAATTTAGACATCAGTTCATGATTGACAGCACTAGTATTTCTTGCCTCCTTTGACCAGCCGAAGCTCCCACTAAAACCAAACGGCTAGCCACACCCCCAGCAAGTGCCAGGACATGCTAGACACATCCAAAGTGCCCCAGAGCGCACCAGCATGTCGTGGCATGCCAAAACTATGCTATGGGCGCGCTACAGGGAGTCTCCAAGGTGGGGGCGACGCCCTCGGCTAGTTCCAGCCTTCCCCGAGATGTCCAACCTCCTCCCCGACAGCCCCTCTGTGTCGGGCCAGCCTCAGGGCCCCTCCTCTCTCACGCAAGAGCTCGCGCGACGCGTGCCCGCGCGCTCCAGATTCGGCCAAGCTGGCACGGCCACGAATGCAGCTCTTCTCTCTCTCTCTCTCTGCAGCAGACGGTTCGGGCAGTCCAATACCACGTCCTGAGACCGTGGTTTCAACCCCAACGTCTCTCTGCACCCCCATGCACGCCACGGTGAGTCACCGGCGCACCCGACTCTGCTCATCATCGCGAGCCTATAAATAGCCCTCCCCCTCTCTCGAGCACCGCTCAGATAGCTTCGCCGCATCCACTAGTACCTCCCTAGCCACTCCACCAACCCAGCAGAGCCCCGGTGCTCGAGATCGACCGAGACCCCTCCGCCTCGAAGCTCTGGTCGATCTCCGGCTACACGACGGCTCCTACGCCCCTCAACCCCTCAAACTGACCCCATTGACACCAGGAAGCTTTCCCCCAACTCGCCCGAGCTTTCCCATGTCTCTAGCAACCTCCCCGATCGCTTCGCAAAACCCCTCCACCATGGCCTCCTCGTCGCCGGCGAACCCCTGCCTCCACGTCGTTGTTTCGACCACCAGCAGGTAGGCGATGGTCCGGCGAACCCATTCCCGTGCTCATTGGAGCTTGAGCACGTCGGCAGCCATGTCGGCGTCCTCCTCCTCTCTGGTTGGAGGTAGGAGACGACCCTCACAGGTGGGCCCCACCTGTCGGTGCCCAGCCTCCTCCCCCGCGCTGGCCTCGGCCACTGACCGCAGGGCCCCGCGCGTCAGGTTCAAACCTGACGGCGCGCGTGCCTGTGCAGGCCGTAGGCTGGCCATGGGCCATCCCAGCTCTGGGCCGAGCCAGGCCTGGAGCTGGCCTGTGTTTTTCTTTTATTTTTAAAACCTGGATTTCTAAGATTTTTATAAAAACATTTAACCAGTGTAAAAATATAATTCTTCCACTTTTATTTTTCTTAAAATGTGTAGTATTTAATGATATGCTTAGATGAATTTTTCTAGCAACTAATCTATTTTGCAATATTAAAAAGGACTAAAATGGAATAGTTTTGCTTCTACTTGGTTGTTTTCAAAAATATTCCTTCAAGGAAAATTTAGGCAAGTATTTTTAAAAATGATATCTTAGATTTATCAGAAATAGGGAACATTTTTTAAATGATTTTGTGCACTGTTTTTGTGTGAGCTATTTCTTATTTGTGGTTTTATCGATGATAGAAAACCCGTGTGACGAGGGAATCGGAGCGGAAGACCTCGAAGACTGCGGATACTTAGCTGAGCAAGGCAAGCAGCCCTTTGACCATGACTGAGCATATGTTACTTTGCATGTTATAAAAGCAAGTATTCCCGTTGCCTATGATCATAAGTGTCGGTAATCATCTGATATGATTTTACCGAAGGCTCCTCCGGATCACATGCATTGAGCTTGACCCTACTCCTTGAGGGTCATGCTAATACCATGTTGACAAGTAAAAATAAATGTAGTATTATCATGAGCATGATGTTGTCACAAAGCAAGAGTTTATGAAAACCCTATCGGGTGCCACTAATGCCCGAGGGTGATGAGGAGTTGGTGGTCACTTTTGGTGAAGTGATGCACCCGGTGTTTTGTGTGAGTAAGGTTTCAGAAGTGGGATTAGATTTATGATGTGTCGACCGTCCAAACCTTACCAGTACGACCATGTTACCCCTTATGGGACGGGGCTATGTTAATTACTCTGGTCGGTGCTAGCAAAGAGCCACATTACTAGTGGCGGGAGTGATTGTAGTCACTCTCGTGATGGGGTCATGCTGGGTAGGACGACTATGCCATTTTTATGAGTTCCAGTCACACCGTTGGTCCCCGCATGGTCGGTACGGTCCAGAGTTGGTGCTCATAAGACGTATGACATGTGGGCTGGGTACCAATCTAGTGGATCTCTTTGTCTAGTATCGTCAGGGTAAAGGCATTGATCGGGTATGTGATATACCGCGAGTCGTGGATGACACGGAAGTTTCCCATATCTCGTGGGTCGAGCGTACTACCTCTGCAGAATGTAAACTATTCAAATAGCCGTGTCCACGTTCAAGGACAGTTGGGTAATCCTTCTTAAACTACGTCCTGATATTTCCGTATAAACCAAGTGTGCGTGAGTGAGTGTATGTGTGGTGTTGGAAAAAGGTGTTGTTATGAAAGTAATAATAATATGACCAAGTTTGTTGACTTGGCATATAGGGTGAACCCGGATGGTTCATCCCTCAACAGATATATTCATATCCGTAACTTGTTCTTCAAGAGTAATTCTTTAACTTGATGCATATTCATGATCATTCCACCCAGATGAGTTACACTAAAGATGCATGATATTGTTATCCTTCACTTTCATTATTCATATCATGGGCTGTTTGCGAGTACATTCAAAGTACTCATTGGCTCGCCACTGGTTATGTTATTTGAACAGACATGGAAGGACCGGAGTTTGGAGATGAGTACGTCTTCGGCGACACCCCTACGAACTAGGACACTTCCGAGTCAGAATGCCTGTCAGTGTAGGCTTGATGGCATGGGCACCCGCTTAGCCCCGTGTTTCCGCTATTAGTGTATTCGTGTGATTTGGCCTTAGGCCCTATCTTGTGAACTTGACCCTTCGGTCATGCGTTGTAATAATCAGTACTTGGATGTAAGACTCTTTATTCAGTATCTGTGTTCGGTGAGCATTGATCTCTGGGATCACTGAGCACGGCGATTCTCGACTAGTAAGTCGGGGTCCCCACAGTTGTCTATGTATCCACACATGTATTTGAGTTTCCTATCAGTGCAATTCTAGCATGGAGAATAAATTATTATTATGAACAAGGAAATATAGTAATAACCAATTTATTATTGCCTCTAGGGCATATTTACAACAAACGGGACATAACGAAAGAAACGAGACAACTAGCATGGCATTGATAGTAATAGTATCTAGGGAAATGATCATCTTGCATGTGATCCCGCTTGGAAGAAGAACGACTCCGTGAAGCAGAAGAACCGATGTGGTCGAACAGATCCTCACATTCTGACACGCTTGCGGAACTCTATCGAGACAAAGCAAACCAGAAACAAGAATCAACACACGATATTCACCATGGCACTTACACGATATGACGCACACCCTAATATGATGGATGTCCATTTCAATTATGCAAGGCATGGCATGGCGATTCACAACAATCAAACACTACACATTAAGTGAAGCTCAATATGCAACGAGTTGCATATTGACAAAATTCCACATACGAATTATTTAGTTCACTCCCGTTTAGCTACACGGCAATATTAAATGTTGTTTAAACATGGCAAGAGGTGAAGCATGTGATTCTACACGACATACTAGCCGGTTAACACAAAAGAACATTGAATGGAGCTACGGTTGAGAAATAGGTGCAACATAGGATATTATGCCATGAATGCAACATGCATGGAAAGTTTATGAAAACACAGCAAGAGGATATGAAGCATGTGTCGCCATGGTGAAACGAAAGGGAACCATGGCGGCAAAGAGGAAACAATGCCACGGCAACGTTTCAGTCCTGATACTCGATGAGATACCGGTGCCAACGAATTAGGAGTGTGTGCGTATCATGCCAAAGAATGATGGCGTGAACCCGGTTACCGGGTTCCCATGTGTCGGGGCACGGCAAAAGAGGGACAACATGCAATGAGAAAACATATAAGGCGCAAAACATAGGGTTCAACTCATACATCACATGCATTCGATCCATGGGCATCGTTTGAACGGTTATACCTTTGAAGCGTGCGTTTTGGAGCGGATCGAGTCATTCCGATGTAGATGTTCAAGGGTTGTTGCGGACATAGACGTTTCTTGCGATGGTCTTGCGGTTCCTTGGCGACATAGAGGTACACTTGCCGAAGAAGTCTTGCATGTCTTCGCACAAACTAGCTAGATGGAAAATTGACCCGGCCGTAACCAAAGTAAACAAGGCACCCGATCTGGTCCAGGTGACTAGAGGCGAGACGAACCATGATGGGTGCCGGAGCGAACAGACACGCAGCAGCAGCAAGTATATACAGCAGCAGCTTTTGGTAGGCAAGGCATGGGGTGGCGCAACGGAGCATGCATGAGCAGAGGAGGGGCGCGGCCATGGTAAGGAGGAGTTCCGTCAGGGGCAGACCAAGAGCTTGGGGGAAGCGGCTTGGCGGCCCTCGGCTACTGCTTGCCTGTGGCTCACCGGCCAGAGGCAGGTTAGCGAGGCGAGCGCGCGAGCCTGCGCTGCTCGAGAGGGAGGCGACCAGGAGGTCTGATGGGGCGCCATGGCTAAGAGGAGAAGGGGCTCTAGGCTGACGTAGCTAGCTGCAGGGGTAGGCGACGCGACGACCCCCAGCGGCGGCCGACGGGGCTCTGGCGAACCTGCGCGGGCGGTGGCGCGCGGCTACGAGGGCTCTCGAGGTGCCTCCGGGCGCTGGACGACATCCTCCGGTAAGGGACCGGCCAGATCTGGGGGTTGCTGGGCGGTGGGATGGCGGGCTGACGACGCTCCAGCGGCTGGCTGGTCACCGTAAGAGGCAGCTGCCTCGATCCTATCTGGATCGAGCAGCGGGGGGTTGCGGGAGACAGGACTGGGGCGCTAGGAGGCTCCTGGGTCGTCGGATCCGGGATCCAGCAGCCCATATCAATGGTGGGAGATGGGGCTGCGGTTGGCCAGGCACGGAATGCCACGGGGTTTGGATCGGGGAGGATCCTGATGGAGGAGGAGGAGGTTCCGGGATGGATCTGGCTGGCGGCGGCGGCTGGGTCCCGAGGTGGGACTAGGTTCTAGGGTTAGCTAGATTAGGTATACGGTTGGCCTATATATAGAGAAAGGGATTAGTTTTAGGGGCATCTCCACCCTCCGATTGAATCGGAAGGTCGGGAAAAAAATAGGTTAGGGAAACCATTTAACAAACCGATAACGGTTTGCCGTATTACGGGGTTGATCCGGACCCAACGGCCACGACCGCCCAGTTCGGGTTCCGGGAGGTTTTTCGGACTAGGCTGCGCGTAGGGCCGGTGCAGTGTGCACACGGGCTAGGCAGAGATGAGAGGGAAAACACGCAACCCGGCGATAGAGTTTAAAACAACGGAAGACGTCCGACGACAAGCCTTCTATAGGATCGCTATATCTTTAACGGTTCGGGTATCAAACAAACTCCGATTGCGATGAAATTTGGCAGGCGGCCTACCTACACTATATTAAGACCGCACGCCAAGTTTCAACCCAATCCGAGAAGGTTTTATATACACTCTTAAAACAAGATTTTAACGGTGTCGTGGGCGCGTGCGTGTGTGGTTGGTCTCAAAATGGTTGACGACAAAAACGGAGAGAGCCGACAACTAATAATGAATGCAAGTTTTGAAAACTGGCAGCAATGGAGTGTCGATGCAATGCGGATGATGCGATGATGAGTGTGATGGACAATCTAATTGCACGGCGGCAACGGAATAAAAGGGGAATCTTCTGGAGCGTCGGTCTCAGGTTGTCACAACTCTCCTACACTAACAAGAGATCTCGCCCCGAGATCTAAGAATGAACGGGGAAGAGGAAGAGAAAGAGCAATAGGTAAAACTTAGTCGCTTCTTTGACAAACGAGTGAAACCAATGAATCTTGAAGGTTGCAAAGAGATGAAGAATGATACGAGGAACAAGAGAGAATTCAAAAGAAATTTTGGCAGCACTTCGGTAGGAAAGAGAGGCAAAAACTTGATAAGATGGATTGATCTTGAGAAGATTCACAATAAACTAACAAAATTGAACAAGCAAGGAGACAACATGATCTTGATAGAAGAAGATGATTGCTATCAAAAGAGCAACATCACAATAACTCCAGAACAAGAGAATAGAAACTAGATCATTGGGAAGAAGAGAATGGAGAAGAAAATGATAACTACTACCACAATTTCATTTGATAAGCAGCCTTACAAGAAGAATTGAACGGAGTTGTTGGAAAACCAACAAAGAAAGGAACAAGCTTGTTGTGGGCTTATGGAAACCATTTCAAAAAAATGATTTGACAACCAGCCACTAACAGAAAAAGGATTGATTGAGAGCAACAAGATATGAAAACTTCTTACACCAAGAGGAAACATTGAAACTTGGATCAACAATAATCACCATAAAAGCAACATTCCTTAGGAAAAGCTTTAGGTAAAATCTAAACCAAGATAGCTCAATGAAGAAATCATGGGTTGAAAAATCTCATGATCAAATAATTGGTGGATTTAAATATTTCATTCTTGAAACAACTTCTCTTCGAGACTCCTCCACTAACAAGAATGCTATAACACCACCTCAAAGGATAAAGGAGCAACAATTGCACTTTTAAATGAAAACCAAGAATACTTGCAGTTCTCCAACAAGAATCTTGAAGAACACATTGAGAATGAAGAGATAATGATCCGCCTACCAGAAATCTTCAACAAGGCACCGGAATAATTGCGAGATGAACGAAGAGATAACAATTGAGAAGAATTTGAGATTGAAAGCTGAAAGCTAATAACAAAGAATTCTTCTGAAATGACGGCCTTCGAAGGATCAAAAACGAAAACAAATCTGAAATGCACCGGATAGATATGGAAGGAATTACTCATGAGTGGAAACAATTGAGAAGATAACATGGAGCTGAGCTGACAATCTTCAAAAGAATGGTCAAGATTTAAGAGAAACACTTCTTCAATCTTCACAAGCTGAGAGCGATGGCCAGAATCACCAACAAGAATTACTGAGACACTCTGTAATAAGAATAAGAAAATTTGAGCCGATGATGAAATAATTCAGACTGACCTTGAGGAAGGAATATGACTGATGGAATCCATAGTTACGTCACACTTGAGAATATTTAGAGATCCCCGGAAAGGATTACAATAGACAAATAAGATCCTAGGAGAAACCTGTGGGTTATGGGACCACTCCAAAGAAACCACCGATGAAATGATTGATTACAAAAGAGAGATTGCACCGGTATAAATCAAAATTTGATGAGGTGAGACCCTCGAAATAATTGAAAGGATTGAAAACAAGAAACTTCTAAGATATCTTCAACACTTTGGATAGAAAAGGATGGATGGATCACCAAGAAAGACTTGGATGAGAGTCACCAACATTGGAAAAAAATAAAGGATGAAAAGGATATGATGAACACCTACAACTTGAATTGAATTCACTGGAAAAGAGAACGAGAATGAAAAATGATGAACTTGAAACTCCTGAGGTTCTTCACAATGAAACACCGGATACCAGACAGAAGAGAAGATAGCGGAAGCAACAATGAAAAGAAAGGCACTTGGATGATAAAAGACTCACTGAAGAAAAGGGTGGCAGGGTAGAGGAAAACAAAGACAACTTGGTACAGATGAGATGAACTCCGGAAAGAATTCAAATATTGATCTTGCCAAAAAATTGGATAGGATTGAATCACTTGAACAGAAGCACACCGGTTGAAAAAGAATTGACATGACGACTTCGGTTGACAAGAATTGATAAAACAACTCGATTGAGCAAAATAATTTGCATTCCCATAAAGATATGTGAACACCTCTAGGAAAGATATGAATTCACCACTTGACATCGAAGCAACTCGAATTACCATAATCCAACAAAACAAAGGATGAGGCTCACAAAACAAGCTGGAACAAATTCATGACAGAGATTTCATCCGATATTTTCGTGGATAGGATCGCACGGGCTCTATCCTAGAGAAACCATCATGTACAAGGCAGTGCACACGACATACGAAACATCCCCGAGTCATAGCAAACTACAAGGACTCTTCAAGACACAACGAGAACCGCTGTAAGACGACCATGAACAAACGAATCCACTAGATGTCGAACCCCAACCTCACATCATGTATCTGTTGGAAGATTGTCCTATAAGTAACTACTTGAATTCCCACCTAAGAACTCCCTAAATTTCTGGTCAGGCGATCGGGTCCATGGATACAAGGAGAAATTCATCACTCAACTCCTAGCATCTAACTCGTCCAGTGTATCGCATCCGTCAAAACATGACCAAAATCTCGGAACCTCATATAACTCAGACCCTCCTAATCACAATGATACTAAGTATGACGGTACCCCTGAACTCTCTGAACTAGTACTGGGGATGTAGGGTTTATCTCGCTGATACGTCTCCGTCGTATCTACTTTTACAAACTCTTTTGCCCTTGTTTTGGACTCTAATTTGCATTACTTGAATGGAACTAACCTGGACTGACGTTGTTTTCAGCAGAATTGCCATGGTGTTGTTTTTGTGCAGAAATGAAAGTTCTCGGAACATCCTGAAAATTTACGGAGATTTTTTCTGCAATAAAAGAAAAATACCTGCGCAAAGATCCACGTGAGGGCTGTGCCAGTGGGCCACA
The DNA here is from genome assembly GCF_904849725.1 of Hordeum vulgare subsp. vulgare. Lineage (NCBI taxonomy): Eukaryota > Viridiplantae > Streptophyta > Magnoliopsida > Poales > Poaceae > Hordeum > Hordeum vulgare. Next base: position 365,179,118 of record NC_058521.1, read on the forward strand.
AGCCCACACGGCGCGGCCACCCCCTAGGCCGCACCATGCAGGCTTGTGGGGCCCACGTGGTACCACCGCCCCCAATCTCAGTCCTATATCTTCCGTTTCGCCTGGAAACAAATCAGAGAGAAGGTTTCATCACGTTTTGCGATATGGAGGCGCCGCCACATCATGTTCTTCATCTGGAGGGGAGATGTGGAGTCCATTTCGGTCACACTCATCCATCACCGATCCACTGCCTACGAGTCTTTTACTACTGGTTCTCGCTATGTTACTTTGCCTAGGCGTGTCCCTTGCTACAAGAGGGATTGGGCCACTTTGTTGCCGTCACTACTGTTGTCACTACTGTTGTTACTTGTTACTTTGTTGTTGTTGCTACTATTGTTCCTTGCTACTCCGACGTTACTTGTTGCAAGACTTTGTTGGCACTAACATCCCGTCAACAGGGCCTTTTCTGGCGCCATTGCTGGAAATTGCCAAGGCTTTTTCTGGTGTCGTTGCTATCATACTACCTTGCTACTGATACTTTGCTTGCAGACACTAATCTTTCAGGTGTGGTTGAATTGACAACTCAGCTGCTAATACTTGAGAATATCCTTTAGCTTCCCCTTGGGAGCGAATCAACAAATTTGGGCTGAATACTCTACCCTCGAAAACTGTTGCGATCCCATACGCTTGCGGGACATCAAGGCTTTTTCTGGCGCCGTTGCCGGGGAAGCACAGCTATATTCTATGAGTCGCTTGGGATTGACGTATGCTGATCACTATGGGGAATCCGAAAGATCCAAGAACTAAAATCCTACCTTCCACTACGAGGAGAGGTAAGGAACTGCCATCTAGCTCTGCACTTGATTCACCTTCAGTTTTGAGTAAGTTTGCGACATCACCTCCTGCTAGAAATCTTGATATGTCGCCTGTGCTTGATGATGCTACTTCTACTGTCCATGATGCTTATGATGCTATGCTTGATACTATGCCTGATGATGCTATGCTAGATACTATGCCTGATGATGCTATGCTTGATCCAATGCCTGATGATGATATGCTTGATACTATGCCTGCTATGCTTGATACTGCTTTGCCACTTGGTGCCCTTGATGCACATATTGCTAGAGTTGCTGCTAGATGTGATGATACTTCTAAAACTGCTGATACTATTGAAGTAGAACCTACTACTATGCCTGAATTGCCTGTTATGCCTGATACGCGCTATGTTATGGAGGGAGAGATAGCTGAGGATTTTCTTGCGTGTAAGGATAGCTATGATGTTGAGAAACTTCTGCGCAAGTGGAAAGAAAAATCTTTGAACGCTAGGATGAAATACGACCCGAAGTTTTCCACTTCACCTATCTTTGTGACCGATAAGGATTACGAATTCTCTGTCGACCCTGAGTTAATCACTCTGATCGAATCTGATCCCTTTCACGATTACGAGTCTGAAACGGTTGTAGCCCATCTTACCAAACTGCACGATACAGCCACCCTATTCACTAGTGAGGAAAAGATCCGCCACTACTACATGCTCAAGTTGTTTCCTTTCTCGCTAAAGAATGATGCTAAGACCTGGTTCACTTCTCTTGCTCCTAGGTGTGTGCATAGCCCCTAGGATATGGTCTACTACTTCTCTGAAAAATATTTCCCTGCCCATAAGAAGCAAGCTGCCTTGCAGGAAATATACAACTTTGCTCAAGCTGAAGAAGAGAGTCTCCCACAAGCTTGGGGAGGCTTATCCATCTACTGAATGCTTTGCCGGATCACCCTCTTGAGAAGAACGAAATACATGATATCTTCTATAATGGACTCACCGATACTTCCAAAGACCACTTAGATAGTTGTGTTGGTAGTGTTTTTAGGGAACGAACCATAGAACAAGCTGAGATTCTATCGAATAACAACTTGTGCAATGAGAATGCTTGGACTATTCCCAAACCACCTCCTAAGCCAACTCCAAAGAAAAGAGGTATTCTATTCCTCAGTCCCGAAGATATGCAAGAAGCCAAGAAATCTATGTGAGAGAAAGGCATTAAATCTGAAGATGTCAAAAATCTACCACCTATCGAAGAGATCCATGGTCTCGATAACCTGATATAGGTAGTAGAAGTAAATTCTCTGCGTAGGTTTGATGAGAGTGATATTCCTTTTGATAAACCTGCTAGCTTATGCATGGATGAATTTGATAACTTCGTTGCCAAACCATAAAGTTTCAATGATTATGTTAGCAGACAATTGGAACAAAATGCTCGTATGCTTAGTCATTTAAGTGCTTGTGTGGACAGAAATGCAATGATCTTAAGCTTCTGAGTAAACATGCCTCTATGGTGACTACTCGGGTAGAACAAGTACTTAAAGCTCAGAATGACTTGCTCAATGAGTTGAATGACAATGTTGTCAGAGTCGTTACTAGAGGCGGTAGAATGACCCAGGAACCTTTGTATCCTGAGGGTCATCCGAAGAGAATTGAACAAGATTCTCAAGGAGTTAGCACTGATGCACCTAGTCATCCTAGAAATAAGAAGAAAGATGATAGGAACCTGCACGCTAGCAACCCTGTTGCTTCTACACCTGAGAGTCCAAACGATGCCTCTATCTCTGATGCTGAAACACAATCTAGTGATGTTCATGAAGAGGCTCAGCCTAGCAATGAAAAGGATGTGGAGATTGAACCTAGTGTTGATCTTGATAACCCACAGCCTAAGAATAGAAGATACGATAAGAACGACTTCACTGCTAGGAAGCATGGTAAAGAAAGGGAACCATGGGTTCAGAAACCCATGCCCTTTCCTCCCAAACCATCCAAGAAAAAGCATGATGAGGAGTTTTGAGCGCTTCGTTGAAATGATCAGACTTGTCTTTCTGCAGATGTGTTTGACTGATATGCTCAAGATGTCTCTGTATATTAAGTACATGAAAGAATTGTGACTAATAAGAGGAGGATACCTGATCTTGAGATCTCCGCCATGCTTGCTAATTACACTTTTAAGGGTGGAACTCCTAAGAAACTAGGTGATTCTGGTGTGCCCACTATACCTTGCTCCATTAAAGGCAACTACGTTAGAACTGCGTTATGCGACCTTGGAGCCGGTGTTAGTGTTATGCCTCTCTCTCTTTATCGTAGACTTGAACTGGATAAGTTGAGACCCACTGAAATCTCTCTGCAAATGGCCGACAAATCAACTGCTTTCCCTATCGGCATTTGCGAGAATGTGCCTGTTGTGGTTGCTAACACCACTATCTTAACAAACTTTGTTATCTTGGATATTCCCGAGGACGATGACATGGCTGTCATCCTCGGAAGACCATTTTTAAACACTGCAGGGGCTGTTATAGATTGCAACAAAGGCATTGTCACTTTCCATGTCAACGGTAATGAGCATACGGTGCACTTTCCGAAGAAACAATATCGAGTACATTGCATCAATGCTATCGAAAAGACTTCATCGATTCTTATTGGGAGCTTTGAATGCCCTATTCCTCGTGTCAAGACGAAGAATGACTTGCTTGTTGGGGAGATACACATCCCCATTGACCTGACTTAGTGACTATTCAAAAATTCATCGTTCTCTTTCGCGATTCGAGAAAGTTTTGTCGAGGGGATTTGATCAACCCCATTGACGGATTTCTTTCGATGACCATGAGATAGATGAATTGAGGAGTCACAAACCTCTGTTCCAAGCTTTCACTTTAGGTTGCTTAGAAGAAAAATGATAGATTTAGTTTAGTTTTCTCTGTTTTCTATTTTTTGCGTCCGGTGGAAAAATACCCCGAAAATAAAAGTTCTCCGAAGGCTGTGAAAATCTAGTATGATTTTTTCTAGAATATTTGAAAAATACTGGGACAAAGAGTCTGTCTGGGGGCCACACTAGTGGGCCACAAGCCCTAGGGGTGCGGGCACCCCCCTGGCCGTGCCACCCAGGCTTGTGGTGCCCACGGGCACCCCCTCCACTCATTCTTGCTCCCATCCTGTTCTCCTACCTCCAGAAAAAATCGTTTCGCAGCTCAAACCCGTGTTCTTGCTCCTCTTGCTGGGATTTTCGATCTCTTTGCTCAAATCACCGTTCTCCGAACTGTTTTGGGGAAATTACTCCTTGGTAAGTGACTCCTCCATTGGTCCAATTAATTTTTGCTCTAGTGCCTTATACTCCGCGTATTTTTGTTGCCTTGGTGTCCATGTTCTTGAGCTTTGTATGCTGATTCTAGCTGGTCCCAAGTAGTTTTGATGCGTGATATGGTCTCTAGGCACTAGTTGGAGTAGTTGCTACGAGTTTCGTTAAGCCTTATTCACTTTTCCTTAGAATCACTAAAAATTTCAGAAATTTTCAGAGATAGAAAAAGGGAAAGATGAGGTGGTTCTTGAGAGACTCGTAAAGCCGTGACCCCAAGGATGATGGGAGTGAGAAGAATCCCAAGTATCTGGTCCCTCAAGTCGCAGAAGTTCGCCCGTGCGAATGGCCAAGCGACGCATTCTTACGCGCCGCTGGAATTTATGAGGACTTTTATCACTTGGTGTAAAACGCAGGCCTTACCGCCTTCGTTGAAGATAAGTGTTCGCAATACCTCCTCCTCACTAATATCTTCGTACAAAGCTTTAACTTCTATCCGAGGAAGAATCCTCCTATGGTTGAGTTTAAACTTTATGATGTCCCCCAGCGCATGTCACTCCGGGATTTTTGCAATGTTTGCAAATTACCTTACGTAGGGGATATTCATGAACCTCGTCCACGAGACTTGGAAGATTTTATCGGTACAATTGTTGTAGGAGAGGAGAGAGGAGTGTCTTGCGCTAGAGCTGCTAGCATTCATTTTCCCGTGCTTCGGTACTTCTCTCTATTTGTGGGAAAATGTTTGATTGGTCGTGGGAAAGCTGGGTCACTTAGTTCCCCAGATCTTGCGGTCTTGCGCAAAACCCTTTATAACGATAAAACTTATAGCTTGGGCGCTATAGTAGCTCAACGGTTGAACCCTAACCGTTCTAAAGGTGTTGTCTATGGAGGTACCAATGCTAGCCGTCTCGCCAGACACTTTGAGATACCCATTAGACTGGAGGAGGAAGAAGAGATGCTTCTTCCCGAGAGATATCTAGATTACGATAGAATGGTTCGCCATGACTTTCTTGATAGAGATATAGGTGGAAGGATGATTTATAACCTGGTATTTAGTCAGGGTACTCGTGAGACTATTACTTTGTCTGCTCCTTCTTTGTTCAATCTTCATGCAGGCAGGTACACTATTATGCCCTCAGACATCTACACATATTGGGGCTTAGCCCAACCACAGGTGCCCGTGCCCGAGCCGCCAGTCGAGTACCAGACGCCAGTTTATCAGTGGGAGCCAGAGGAGCTCACACAGCAGTGGCATCCACAGTCCACTTCGGAGTACCCAGGAGCTGGTTATTTCTCTCCTTGGGAGTAGACCAAGCTGGGCCAAAAGCCTAAGCTTGGGGGAGTACGTGTTCTCACCGACTCTAAATTCTTGCTTATGCTTTCACTTTGCTAGCCGGTGTTCACACTTTGCCACTGTATCATCCATGCTAGTTTATTTTCTTTTTCTTGTTTTCTTTTCATGTGTCTGTCTAGTTTGAGAAAAACCAAAAAGATTTTCTTTTTCTTCTTTTGCTTCTTGGGAGCTTTCCTGTGTAAATAGTTTTCTTTTTCTTTGGGTCAAGGTAGAAGATATTGGTTACAATGTTTAGTGGCTCTTGCATGCATACCTGTTTAGCTTTCAAAGAGCATATTACTTTGTCTTCTCCTTTGTGTTTGTGTGAAGATTCCAGCTTTAGTCCAATGCACGAGAACGCTTATTATTGTTCACATCATTCGGATGTGCAAGTGAAAGGCAATAATGACGATATATGATGAAGTGACTGAGCCTGGAAAAGCTGGTATGAACTCGATCTATTTTGTTTTTGTAAATATGACTTGCTCATCATGCCTGATTCAGCTTTGTTGTGAGAGAAACATGTTTGCAATGACAACTTAGAGATCATAGTTGCTTATGCCATGCTTATTTAACTAGGAGCTTATAATGGTTTGTCTTGATTGCCCACATGAATGTTGAGATGACTATGATGTAGTATGATAGGATGGTATCCTCCTTTGAATGTTTCAAGTGGCTTGACTTGGTGCATGTTCACGCATGTAGTTGAAACAAAATTAACATAGCCTCTATGATGTTCATGTTCATGGTGATTTATGTCCTACTCATGCTTGCACTCAATGTTAGTTAATCTCAATGCATTTTGATGACTGTTATCGCTCTCTAGTTGGTCGCTTCCCAGTCTTTTGCTAGCCTTCACTTGTACTAAGCGGGAATACTGCTTGTGCATCCACCTCCATAAACCCAAAGTTGTTCCATATGAGTCCACCATACCTACCTATGTGCGGTATCTACCTACCGTTCCAAGTAAATTTGCATGTGCCACTCTCTAAATCTTCAAGAAATAATCTGTTTTGCATGCCCGAACCGCTCATGTGGTGACAGGGGGCTATTGGTATCTTCCATGCTAGGCGTGTTATCCTCGATATGTGTTTATTTACTATCATTCACGAGAAAGGGGGCCGGTAATTGGAATTCCCAATTCCATGCTCAAATTGAAAAGATAATTGCAAACAAAACTCCCCCAGGATTGATGTTGGGATGGACGGTACCTGAGGATTCGGCTAGCCGTGGAGTGTGATTGATTGGTGGTGGGGGAGTCAAAACTTTACTTTTCTGTTTGGGAACCGCCTATAGCATGTGTAGTTGGAAGATGTTGAGAACTCTTAGTCATTGTGTTGACAATGAAAGCATGCCACCCAAAATTATTATCTCTGTTTTCAAAGCTTGAGCTGTGGCACCTCTTCAAATCAATGCTTCCCTCTGCGAAGGGCCTGTCTATTTATGTTCCTGTTGAGTCATCCTCCTCTTACAAAAGCACCAATTAGAGAGCACCTCTGTCATTTTTATGCTTTGCTTTTAACTGTGTTGAGTGTGACTATGACTGGACCTTCATTGCCTTGAATTACAATGTTTAGTCAGCCCTTGGTCTTTTAAGGTGCTCTGCATTTATGTTTTGCGGTCTTAGAAAGAGCTAGCGAGATACCATCTATTCGTACTGCTTCTTATTGTTTTGATTGAAGTGTTGACACTTGAGGCTTATTATTATTTGCTCGCTAGTTGTTTATGCCATTGATATGAGTTTACCCTGAGACCTAGATGTCATTTGCTTTTGTGGTTTGCTTGTGATGTTGCTGAAATTATGGTTGTGAGTTAGACATAGTTGCAACAACAAGATCAAACAGAGTCCGTCAAAGTTTTTCTTTCGTCTCTCTTAGTTTGTCAACTGAGTTGCTTGAGGACAAGCAAGGTTTAACCTTGGGGGAGTTGATACGTCTCTGTCGTATCTACTTTTCCGAACTCTTTTGCCCTTGTTTTGGACTCTAATTTGCATGATTTGAATGGAACTAACCCGGACTGGCGATGTTTTCAACAGAATTGCCATGGTGTTGTTTTTGTGCAGAAATGAAAGTTCTCGGAACGTATTGAAAATTTACGGAGATTTTTTCTGGAATAAAAGAAAAATACATGCGCAAAGATCCACATGAGGGGGTGTGCCAGTGGGCCACAAGCCCACACGACGCGGCCACCCCCCTAGGCCACGCCATGCAGGCTTGTGGGGCCCACGTGGCACCACCGCCCCCAATCTCAGTCCTATATCTTACGTTTCTCCTGGAAAAAATTAGAGAAAATGTTTCATCGCATTTTGCGATATGGAGGCGCCGCCACATCCTGTTCTTCATCTGGAGGGCAGATCTGGAGTCCGTTTCGGGCTCCGGAGAGGGGAAATCGTCGCCATCGTCATCATCAACCTTTCTCCATCAACAATTCCATGATTCTCTTCATCGTTCGTGAGTAATCTCATCGTAGGCTTGTTGGATGGTGATGAGTGGGATGAGATCTATCATGTAATCGAGTTAGTTTTTGACGGGGATTGATCCCTAGTATCCACTATGTTCTAGAGTGATGTTGCTACTACTTGGCTATGCTTAATGCTTGTCACTAGGGCCCGAGTGCCATGATTTCAGATCTAAACCTATTATGTTGTCACCAATATATGTGTGTTTTAGATCCTATCTTGCAAGTTGTAGTCACCTACTATGTGTTATGACCCGGCAACCCCGGAGTGACAATAGCCGGAACCACTCCCGGAGATGACCATAGTATGAGGAGTTCATGTATTCACCGCGTGTTAATGCGTTGGTCCGGTTCTTTATTAAAAGGAGAACCTTAATATCCCGTAGTTTCCATTAGGACCCCGCTGACACGGGAGGGATGGACAATAGATATCATGCAAGTTCTTTTCCCTAAGCACGTATGACTACATACGAAATACATGCCTACATTAGATTGATGAACGGGAGCTAGCCACATATCTCTCTGTGTTATAGCTATTACATGATGAATCACATCCGTCGCACTCATCCATCACCGATCGACTGCCTACGAGTCTTGTACTACTGGTTCTCGCTATGTTGCTTTGCCTCGGCTTGTCCCTTGCTACAAGAGGGATTGGGCCACTTTGCTGCTGTCACTACTGCTGTCACTTTGCTGCTGTCACTACTGCTGTTACTTGTTACTTTGCTGCTGCTGCTACTATTGTTCCTTGCTACTCCGCTGTTACTTGTTGCAAGACTTTGTTGGCGCTAACATCCCATCAACAGGGCCTTTTCTGGCGCCATTGCTGGAAATTGCCAAATCTTTTTCTGGTGACGTTGCTATCATACTACCTTGCTACTAATACTTTGTTTGCAGACACTAATCTTTCAGGTGTGGTTGAATTGACAACTTAGTTGTTAATACTTGAGAATATCCTTTAGCTTCCCCTTGTGAGCGAATCAATAAATTTGGGTTGAATACTCTACCCTCGAAAACTGTTGCGACCCCATACGCTTGTGGGACATCACTCGCCACTACTAGTATTGAAGAAATTTTGAACATCCTCCGTCCTGAGATACTAAGAAATCTGAGTGATAATGATGTGCTCAAGAATCCCCTCGATCTCAACTCCCCGGAATAAAATCAACACAACAGGAGGCACCAAGTCAGAACTCCGTCACATCGACATGATATAGATCCCAAAAAAATATGTGTGATCCTAAAAAAAATTGAGTCGGCACAGGAGTAGGGTTAAATTATTATGTCAACATTCCTCACCAGAGTATAGAAGAGGAGAAAAAGAATCCTACTCTCCGATATATAACTAGACTCAAACAGTTTTTCACTATACTCGACTCGGCCAAGTTCGATCAATCAAGGGGGCTCCTAGGTCGGTACTTCTCTCATACCAACTTGTAACGCCAAAGATGCGGTCCTATCCTTCTTTTTGGCGCGAGGGCCTCGACAGGGATAGAAATGCATCTCGTCATTTTGCAAGAATGCAAATCATTACAAGTACATGTACTCAAAAGATGAGTATAAGGAGTTGGCTTACACTCGCCACAAGGTACAACAAGTTCACATCAATACAACAATATGTGGTCATCATGAAGAAGAGTAGGGTCCGACTACGGACAAAAACAAATGATAAAAGAATGACGTCCATCCTTGCTATCCCAGGCTACCGGCCTGAAACCCATCCTAGATCGATGAAGAAGAAGAAGAAGAAGCAACTCCAAATAGCACAATCATCATGCTCACGTCATGATATCACTTTACCTGTACCTGCAACTGGTGTTGTAGTAATCTGTGAGCCACAGGGACTCAGCAATCTCATTTACAAAGGTGTCAAGACTAGCTAAGCTTAATGGGTGAGGTATGGTTAAGTGGTGAGGTTGCAGCAAGACTAAGAATTTATTTGAGGTGGCTAACTTACGAGTACCAGAATAAAAGGGGGATGATCTACGAATAATCGGACATGAAATAACGATGATCAAAATAATGATCCTGAACACCTAGTTACGTCAGACATAACCCCATCGAGTCCTCGGTCAGAGAAAAGAACTCACGAGAGAGACAGTCACGGTTACGCACACAGTTGGCATATTTTAGTTAAGCTTACTTCAAGTTATGTAGAACCGTATGTTAAACAAAGTTTCCACGTTGCCACATCACCATGAGCACAGCATTCCGAAAGATTTAACCCTGCAGGGGTGCTCCAACTAGTCCATCACAAATTACCACAAGTCGCATAGAAAGCCTCGATCACGAAACTCGTGATCTCCTCGGATTCCTTAGTGGAAAACCGCAACTATGAGATAGATCAAAGCATCATTGGAATCCCGATGCACAAGATATTTCGTAAAAGGTACAACAAGTCGAGCAAGGTCGCCCAACGTGTCGACGAACCTGATAGGAGTCGCGTATCTCATTCTCAAGGAACGACGGATGGGTCACACTAGGAGTAAAACCAAACATCGGGTTGCCTCGCAGTGGCCCCGTAGTCTGTCAGTTTGGACCAACACTCATGCGGAACACTGGCCCGGGGGTTGATTAAATTTCCTCGGGTTAATTACTCCCTATGTGGTTCATTAGTTATTAGGCAAATAATACCAAAGTTGGGCCTTGCCAGACCAGTTTTAATCTAAGATGAATTATCAAGGGGGTTCCCATAACAACCGCGATCGTGTTAGGAGCGCTCAATTATGGAATATAACACCTCTACTGAAACTAAGGAGGCAAATGTGGAACAAAACACCAGGCTAGAAAGTCGAGCCTTCCACCTTTTACCAAGTATATAGGTGCATTAAATTACATAGCAATTAATATGGTGATATAACAAAGAATCCATGTTATCACATGGAATCAACTGCACCTGAACTAGCAACGCTAACACATGGTTAGGCAAGCAGTAACATAACCAATCAGTGGTATGCTAGGTTGTGAACAGGTTGATGGTTTTCATGGCAATGTTGAGAGGCTGACATTTAAGAGGTGGTAGGCAACGGGACATCACGAAAGAAACGAGACAACTAGCATGACATTGATAGTAATGGTATCTAGGGAAATGATCATCTTGCGTGTGATCTCGCTTGGAAGAAGAACAACTCCGTGAAGCAGACGAACTGACGTAGTCGAACGGATCCTCACATTCCGACACGCTTGCGGAACTCTATCGAGGCGATGCAAACCGCAAACAAGGATCAACACACGATATTCACCACAGCACATGCACGATATGATGCACACCCTAATATGATTCATGTCCATTTCAATTATGCAAGGCATGCCATGGCGATTCACAACAACCAAACACTACACATTAAGTGAAGCTCAATATGCAACGAGTGGCATATTGACGAAACTCCACGTACGAATTATTTAGTTCACTCTTGTTTAGATACACAACAATATTAAATGTTGTTTAAACATGGCAAGAGGTGAAGCATGTGATTCTACACGACATACTAGTCGGTTAACACAAAAGAACACTGAACAAAGCTATGGTTAAGAATACGTGCAACATAGGATATTATGCCATGAATGTGACATACATGCAAAGTTTATGAAAACACGGCAGGAGGATATAAAGAATGTGTCCCCATGGCGAATGAAAGGGAACCATGGCAGCAAAACGGAAACGATGCCACGGTAACATTTCGGTCATGATACTCGATAAGATACCGGTGCCAATGAATTAGGAGCGTGTGCGTGTCATGCCAAAGAATGATGGGGTGATTTCGGTTACCGGGTTCCCATGTGTCGGAGCACGGCAAAAGAGGCATAACGTGCAACGAGCAAACATATAAGGCGCATAACGTAGGGTTCAACTCATACATGACATGCATTCGGTCCACATGCATCGTTTCAACGGTTATACCTTTGAAGCGTACGTTTTGGAGCGGATCGAGTCGTTGCGGTGTAGATGTTCAAGGGTTGTTGCGGACGTAGACATTTCTCGCGATGGTCTTGCGGTTCCTTGGCGACATAGAGGTACACTTGTCGAAGAAGTCTTGGGTGTCTTCGCACAAACTGGCCAGATGGCAAATAGACTCGGCCATAACCAAAGTCAACAAGGCAAGCGACCGGGTGGAGGCGGCTAGAGGCGAGACGAACCATGATGGGTGTCGGAGCGAACAGACAAGCAGCAGCAGCAAGCATCTACTGCAGCAGCTTTTGGCAGTCTATGCATGGGACGGCACAAGGGAGCATGCATGAGCAGAGGAGGGGCGCGGCCATGGCAAGGAGGAGGTCCGGCGGAGCAGACCAGGAGATTGAGGGAGGCGGTGTGGCGGCCCTGGGCTACTGCTTTCCAATGGCTCGCCTGCCAGAGGTAGGTCAGCAAGGCGAGCGCGCGGGCGTGCGCGCCCGGAGAGGGAGGTGGACAGGAGGTTCGATGGGGCGCCATGCCTGAGAGGAGGAGGGGCTCGAGGCTGACACAGCCTGCTGTAGGGGTAGTCGACGCGGTGACCCCCGACGGCGGCCGACGGGGCTCCGGCAAACCTGGGCGGGCGGTGGCGCACGGCTGCGAGTGTTGGGGAACGTCGCATGGGAAACAAAAAATTTCCTACGCGCACGAAGACCTATCATGGTGATGTCCATCTACGAGAGGGGATGAGTGATCTACGTACCCTTGTAGATCGTACAGCAGAAGCGTTAGAGAACGCGGTTGATGTAGTGGAACGTCCTCACGTCCCTCGATCCGCCCCGCGAACAATCCCGCGATCAGTCCCACGATCTAGTACCGAACGGACGGCACCTCCGCGTTCAGCACACGTACAGCTCGACGATGATCTCGGCCTTCTTGATCCAGCAAGAGAGACAGAGAGGTAGAAGAGTTCTCCGGCAGCGTGACGGTGCTCCGGAGGTTGGTGATGACCTTGTCTCAGCAGGGCTCCGCCCGAGCTCCGCAGAAACGCGATCTAGAGGAAAAACCGTGGAGGTATGTGGTCGGGCAGCCGTGAGAAAGTCGTCTCAAATCAGCTCTAATTGCTCCATATATATAGGAGGAGGGAGGGGGGCCTTGCCTTGGGGTCCAAGGACCCCCAAGGAGTCGGCCGAGCCAAGGGGGAGGACTCTCCCCCCCCCCCCAAACCGAGTTGGACTAGGTTTGGTGGGAGGGAGTCCTCCTCCCTTCCCACCTCCTCCCTCTTTTTTTTTCTTTTCCTTTGATTTCTTATCCTTGGCGCATAGGCCCCTTTGGGGCTGTCCCACCAGCCCACTAAGGGCTGGTGTGTCTCCCCAAAGCCTATGGGCTTCCCCGGGGTGGGTTGCCCCCCCCCCCCCCCCGGTGAACTCCCGGAACCCATTCGTCATTCCCGGTAACTCCGAAAACCTTCCGGTAATCAAATGAGGTCATCCTATATATCAATCTTCGTTTCCGGACCATTCCGGAAACCCTCGTGACGTCCGTGATCTCATCCGGGACTCCGAACAACATTCGGTAACCAACCATATAACTCAAATACGCATAAAACAACGTTGAACCTTAAGTGTGCAGACCCTGCGGGTTCGAGAACTATGTAGACATGACCCGAGAGACTCCTCGGTCAATATCCAATAGCGGGACCTGGATGCCCATATTGGATCCTACATTTTCTATGAAGATCTTATCGTTTGAACCTGAGTGCCAAGGATTCGTATAATCCCATATGTCATTCCCTTTGTCCTTCGGTATGTTACTTGCCCGAGATTCGATCGTCAGTATCCGCATACCTATTTCAATCTCGTTTACCGGCAAGTCTCTTTACTCGTTCCGTAATACAAGATCCCGCAACTTACACTAAGTTACATTGCTTGCAAGGCTTGTGTATGATGTTGCATTACCGAGTGGGCCCCGAGATACCTCTCCGTCACACGGAGTGACAAATCCCAGTCTTGATCCATACTAACTCAACTAACACCTTCGGAGATACCTGTAGAGCATCTTTATAGTCACCCAGTTACATTGCGACGTTTGATACACACAAAGCATTCCTCCGGTGTCAGCAAGTTATATGATCTCATGGTCATAGGAATAAATACTTGACATGCAGAAAACAGTAGCAACAAAATGACACGATCAACATGCTACGTCTATTAGTTTGGGTCTAGTTCATCACGTGATTCTCCCAATGACGTGATCCAGTTATCAAGCAACAACACCTTGTTCATAATCAGAAGACACTGACTATCATTGATCAACTGGCTAGCCAACTAGAGGCATGCTAGGGACGGTGTTTCGTCTATGTATCCACACATGTAAATGAGTCTTCATTCAATACAATTATAGCATGGATAATAAACTATTATCTTGATACAGGAATTATAATAATAACTATACATTTATTATTGCCTCTAGGGCATAATTCCAACAGTCTCCCACTTGCACTAGAGTCAATAATCTAGCCGTCACATCACCATGTGAATTACATTGTAATAAATCTAACACCCATACAGTTCTGGTGTCGATCATGTTTTGGCCATGGAAGAGGTTTAGTCAGCGGGTCTGCTACATTCAGATCCGTGTGCACTTTGCATATATTTATGTCCTCCTCCTCGACGTAGTCGCGGATGAGGTTGAAGCGTCGTTTGATGTGTCTGGTCTTCTTGTGAAACCTTGGTTCCTTTGCTAAGGCAATGGCACCAGTGTTGTCACAGAACAAGGTTATTGGATCCAGTGCACTTGGCACCACTCCAAGATCCATCATGAACTGCTTCATCCAGACACCCTCCTTAGCCGCCTCCGAGGCAGCCATGTACTCCGCTTCACATGTAGAATCTGCTACGACGCTTTGCTTGGAACTGCACCAGCTTACTGCACCCCCATTAAGAATAAATACGTATCCGGTTTGCAACTTAGAGTCATCCGGATCTGTGTCAAAGCTTGCATCGACGTAACCTTTTACGGCGAGCTCTTCGTCACCTCCATACAAGAGAAACATCTCCTTAGTCCTTTTCAGGTACTTCAGGATATTCTTGACCGCTGTCCAGTGATCCACTCCTGGATTACTCTGGAACCTACCTGCCACACCTATGGCCAGGCTAACATCCGGTCTAGTGCACAGCATCGCATACATGATAGAACCTATGGCTGAAGCATAGGGGACGGAGCGCATATGCTCTCTATCTTCATCAGTTGCTGGGCACTGAGTCTTACTCAATCTCGTACCTTGTAACACTGGCAAGAACCCTTTCTTGGACTGTTCCATTTTGAACCTATTCAAAACTTTATCAAGGTATGTGCTTTGTGAAAGTCCTATCAGGCGTTTTGATCTATCCCTATAGATCTTAACGCCTAGAATGTAAGCAGCTTCTCCTAGGTCCTTCATAGAGAAACTTTTATTCAAGTAACCTTTTATGCTCTCCAAAAGCTCTACGTTGTTTCCAATCAGTAATATGTCATCTACATATAATATTAGAAACGCCACAGAGCTCCCACTCACTTTCTTGTAAATACAAGATTCTCCAACCACTTGTATAAACCCAAATGCTTTGATCACCTCATCAAAGTGTTTGTTCCAACTCCGAGATGCTTGCACCAGTCCATAAATGGATCGCTGGAGCTTGCACACCTTGTTAGCACTTTTAGGATCGACAAAACCTTCGGGTTGCATCATATACAACTCTTCCTTAAGGAAACCGTTAAGGAACGCCATTTTGACATCCATCTGCCAGATTTCATAATCGAAAAATGCAGCTATTGCTAACATGATTCTGACGGACTTAAGCATTGCCACGGGAGAGAAAGTCTCATTGTAGTCAATTCCTGGAACTTGTGAAAAACCCTTTGCCACAAGTCGAGCTTTATAAACGGTCACATTACCGTCAGCGTCCGTCTTCTTCTTAAAGATCCATATGTTCTGAATAGCCTTGCGGCCCTCAGGTAGTATCTCCAAAGTCCACACTTTGTTCTCATACATGGATCTTATCTCGGATTTCATGGCTTCTAGCCATTTGTTGGAATCTGGGCCCACCATTGCTTCTTCATAATTTGCAGGTTCATTGTTGTCTAACAACATGATTGATAAGACGGGATTACCGTACCACTCTGGAGCAGCGCGTGATCTCGTCGACCTGCGTGGTTCAACAGAAACTTGAACTGGAGTTTCATGATCATCATCATTAACTTCCTCCTCAACCGGCGTCGCAATGACAGAGGTTTCCCCTTGCCCTGCGCCACCATCCAGAGGGATGAGAGGTTCGACAACCTCGTCAAGTTCTATCTTCCTCCCACTCAATTCTCTCGAGAGAAAATCCTTCTCGAGAAAAGTTCCGTTCTTAGCAACAAACACTTTGCCCTCGGATTTGAGATAGAAGGTGTACCCAACTGTCTCTTTTGGGTAACCTATGAAGACGCATTTTTCCGCTTTGGGTTCCAGCTTTTCAGGCTGAAGCTTTTTGACATAAGCATCACATCCCCAAACTTTAAGAAACGACAACTTTGGCCTTTTGCCATACCACAGTTCGTATGGTGTCGTCTCAACGGATTTTGATGGTGCCCTATTTAAAGTGAATGCAGCTGTTTCTAATGCATAACCCCAAAATGATAACGGCAAATCAGTAAGAGACATCATAGATCGCACCATCTCTAACAAAGTACGATTACGACGTTCAGACACACCATTACGCTGTGGTGTTCCAGGCGGTGTTAACTGCGAAACAATTCCACATTGTCTTAAGTGAGCACCAAACCGAAACTCAGATATTCACCCCCACGATCAGACCGCAGGAACTTGATCTTCTTGTTACGGTGATTTTCCACTTCACTCTGAAATTGCTTGAACTTTTCAAATGTTTCATACTTGTGCTTCATCAAGTAGACATAACCATATCTACTCAAATCGTCAGTGAAGGTGAGAAAATAACGATATCCGCCGCGTGCCTCTACGCTCATTGGACCACACACATCGGTATGTATGATTTCCAACAAGTCACTTGCACGCTCCATTGTTCCGGAGAACGGAGTTTTAGTCATCTTGCCCATGAGGCATGGTTCGCACGTGTCAAGTGAATCAAAGTCAAGTGACTCCAAAAGTCCATCAGCATGGAGTTTCTTCATGCGCTTTACACCAATATGACCCAAGCGGCAGTGCCACAAAAATATGGCGCTATCATTGTTTACTCTAACTCTTTTGGTCTCAATGTTATGTATATGCGTATCGCTATCAAGATTCAATATGACCAATCCTCTCACATTCGGTGCATGACCATAAAAGATGTTACTCATAGAAATAGAACAACCATTATTCTCAGACTTAAAAGAGTAACCGTCTCGCAATAAACAAGATCCAGATATAATGTTCATGCTCAACGCAGGCACTAAATAACAATGATTTAAGTTCATCACTAATCCCGATGGTAGCTGAAGTGACACTGTGCCGACGGCGATTGCATCAACCTTGGAACCATTTCCTACGCGCATCGTCACTTCGTCTTTCGCCAGCCTTCGTCTATTCCGCAGTTCCTGCTTCGAGTTGCAAATATGAGCAACAGAAGCGGTATCAAATACCCAGGCACTACTACGAGAGCCGGTTAAGTACACATCAATAACATGTATATCAAATATACCTGATTTTTCTTTGCCCGCCTTCTTATCTGCCAGATACTTGGGGCAATAGCGCTTCCAGTGACCCATACCCTTGCAATAGAAGCACTCTGTTTCAGGCTTAGGTCCAGCCTTGGGTTTCTTCGGCGGATTGGCAACAGGCTTTCCGCTCTTCTTCGAATTGCCCTTCTTGCCTTTGCCGTTTCTCTTGAAACTAGTGGTCTTGCTCACCATCAACACTTGATGCTCTTTACGGAGTTCAGACTCTGCGACTTTCAGCATCGCAAACAACTCGCCGGGAGACTTGTTCCTCCCTTGCATGTTGTAGTTCAACACAAAGCCTTTATAGCTTGGCGGCAGTGATTGAAGGATTCTGTCAGTGATAGCTTCTTGCAGGAGTTCAATCCCCAGTTCAGCTAGACGGTTTGAGTACCCAGACATTTTGAGCACATGTTCACTGACAGACGAGTTTTCCTCCATCTTGCAAGCATAGAATTTATCGGAGGTCTCATACCTCTCGATCCGGGCGTTCTTCTGAAAGATAAACTCCAACTCCTGGAACATCTCAAATGCTCCATGACGCTCAAAGCGACGTTGAAGTCCCGGTTCTAAGCCATACAAGACTGCACATTGAACTATTGAGTAGTCCTCCTTACGTGCTAACCAAGCGTTCTTAACATCCTGATCAGCCGTAGCGGGTGGTTCATCTCCTAGCGCAGCATTAAGGACATAATCCTTCTTCCCAGCTTGTAAGATTAGCTTAAGATTACGAGCCCAGTCTACAAAGTTTCTTCCATCATCTTTCAACTTAGCTTTCTCTAGGAACGTATTAAAATTCAGGATGACTTTCGCGTGAGCCATGATCTACAACACAAATATATTCAAAGTGGACTTAGACTATGTTCAAGATAATTAGAGTTCAACTTAATCAAATTATATGCTAAACTCCCACTCAAAAAGTACATCTCTCTAGTCATTTGAGTGGTTCATGATCCACTTACACTATCCCAAGTCCGATCATCACGTGAGTCGAGAGTAGTTTCAGTGGTAAGCATCCCTATGCTAATCATATCAACTATATGATTCATGATCGACCTTTCGGTCTCATGTGTTTCGAGGCCATGTCTGCACATGCTAGGCTCGTCAAGCTTAACCCGAGTGTTCCGCGTGCGCAACTGTTTTGCACCCGTTGTATGTGAACGTTAAGTCTATCACACCCGATCATCACGTGGTGTCTCGAAACGACGAACTGTAGCAACGGTGCACAGTCGGGGAGAACACAATTTCGTCTTGAAATTTTAGTGAGAGATCACCTCATAATGCTACCGTCTTTCTAAGCAAAATAAGGTGCATAAAAGGATTAACATCACATGCAATTCATAAGTGACATGATATGGCCATCATCACGTGCTTCTTGATATCCATCACCAAAGCACCGACACGATCTTCTTGTCACCGGCGCCACACCATGATCATCCATCAACGTGTTGCCATCGGGGTTGTCGTGCTACTTATGCTATTACTACTAAAGCTACATCCTAGCAAAATAGTAAACGCATCTGCAAGCACAAACGTTAGTATAAAGACAACCCTATGGCTCCTGCCGGTTGCCGTACCATCGACGTGCAAGTCGATATTTCTATTACAACATGATCATCTCATACATCCAATATATCACATCACATCGTTGGCCATATCACATCACAATCATACCCTGCAAAAACAAGTTAGACGTCCTCTAATTTTGTTGTTGCATGTTTTACGTGGTGACCAAGGGTATCTAGTAGGATCGCATCTTACTTACGCAAACACCACAACGGAGATCTATGAGTTTCTATTTAACC
This sequence comes from Hordeum vulgare subsp. vulgare, assembly GCF_904849725.1. NCBI lineage: Eukaryota > Viridiplantae > Streptophyta > Magnoliopsida > Poales > Poaceae > Hordeum > Hordeum vulgare. Next base: position 365,198,390 of record NC_058521.1, read on the forward strand.
TCATCCAAGGACCTCCTCGGTCAAATCCGATTCAACTAAAGTTGGAGAAACCGTCACTTGCCAGTCATCTTTGAGCAAAGGGGGTTACTCGTAACGATGAAACCAGTCTCTCGTAAGCGTACGAGTAATGTCGGTCCAAGCCGCTTCAATCCAACAATACCGCGGAATCAAGAAAAGACTAAGGAGGGCAGCAAAATGCACATCACCGCCCACAAAAACTTTTGTGTTCTACTCGAGAAGACATCTACGCATGAACCTAGCTCATGATGCCACTGTTGGGGAACGTCGCATGGGAAACAAAAAATTTCCTACGCGCACGAAGACCTATCATGGTGATGTCCATCTACGAGAGGGGATGAGTGATCTACGTACCCTTGTACATCGTACAGCAGAAGCGTTAGAGAATGCGGTTGATGTAGTGGAACGTCCTCACATCCCTCAATCCGCCCCGCGAACAATCCCGCGATCAGTCCCACGATCTAGTACCGAACGGACGGCACCTCCGCGTTCAGCACACGTACAGCTCGACGATGATCTCGGCCTTCTTGATCCAGCAAGAGAGACGGAGAGGTAGAAGAGTTCTCCGGCAGCGTGACGGCACTCCGGAGGTTTGTCATGACCTTGTCTCAGCAGGGCTCCGCCCGAGCTCCGCAGAAACGCGATCTAGAGGAAAAACCGTGGAGGTATGTGGTCGGGCAGCCGTGAGAAAGTCGTCTCAAATCAGCCCTAATTGCTCCATATATATAGGAGGAGGGAGGGGGGCCTTGCCTTGGGGTCCAAGGACCCCCAAGGAGTCGGCCGAGCCAAGGGGGAGGCCTCTCCCCCCCCCCCCCCCAAACCGAGTTGGACTAGGTTTGGTGGGAGGGAGTCCTCCTCCCTTCCCACCTCCTCCCTCTTTTTTTCTTTTCCTTTGATTTCTTATCCTTGGCGCATAGGCCCCTTTGGGGCTGTCCCACCAGCCCACTAAGGGCTGGTGTGTCTCCCCAAAGCCTATGGGCTTCCCCGGAGTGGGTTGCCCCCCCCACCCCGGTGAACTCCCGGAACCCATTCGTCATTCCCGGTACATTCCCGGTAACTCCGAAAACCTTCCGGTAATCAAATGAGGTCATCCTATATATCAATCTTCGTTTCCGGACCATTCCGGAAACCCTCGTGACGTCCGTGATCTCATCCGGGACTCCGAACAACATTCGGTAACCAACCATATAACTCAAATACGCATAAAACAACGTCGAACCTTAAGTGTGCAGACCCTGCGGGTTCGAGAACTATGTAGACATGACCCGAGAGACTCCTCGGTCAATATCCAATAGCGGGACCTGGATGCCCATATTGGATCCTACATTTTCTACGAAGATCTTATCGTTTGAACCTCAGTGCCAAGGATTCGTATAATCCCGTATGTCATTCCCTTTGTCCTTCGGTATGTTACTTGCCCGAGATTCGATCGTCAGTATCCTAATACCTATTTCAATCTCGTTTACCGGCAAGTCTCTTTACTCGTTCCGTAATACAAGATCCCGCAACTTACACTAAGTTACATTGCTTGCAAGGCTTGTGTGTGATGTTGCAATACCGAGTGGGCCCCGAGATACCTCTCCGTCACACGGAGTGACAAATCCCAGTCTTGATCCATACTAACTCAACTAACACCTTCGGAGATACCTGTAGAGCATCTTTATAGTCACCCAGTTACGTTGCGACGTTTGATACACACAAAGCATTCCTCCGGTGTCAGCAAGTTATATGATCTCATGGTCATAGGAATAAATACTTGACACGCAGAAAACAGTAGCAACAAAATGACACGATCAACATGCTACGTCTATTAGTTTGGGTCTAGTTCATCACGTGATTCTCCCAATGACGTGATCCAGTTATCAAGCAACAACACCTTGTTCATAATCAGAAGACACTGACTATCATTGATCAACTGGCTAGCCAACTAGAGGCATGCTAGGGACGGTGTTTTGTCTATGTATCCACACATGTAAATGAGTCTTCATTCAATACAATTATAGCATGGATAATAAACTATTATCTTGATACAGAAATTATAATAATAACTATACATTTATTATTGCCTCTAGGGCATAATTCCAACAGCGAGGGCTATGGAGGTCGGGGACACGGCACGCATGGAGGGATCCGGTGCCTCCGGGCACGGGGCCGACCGGATCCGGGGGTTGTTGGGCAGCAGCGATGGGCCAAGGCGGCGACGGTGGGCTGACGATGCTCGGATGGCTGGCTAGTCACCGCGAGAAGCAGCTGCCTCGATCCGATCTGGATTGAGCAGCGTGGGGGTTGTTGGAGGCGGGACTAGGTCATTGGATCAGGGATCCGGCGGCCCAGAGCAGCGCTGGGAGATGGGGCTACGATTGGCCAATCACGGAATGCCAGGGGGTTTGGATCGGGGAGGATCCTAATGGAGGAGGAGGTTGCGGGATGGATCTGGCTGGCGGCGGCGGTTGGGTCCCGAGGTGGGACTAGGTTCTAGGGTTAGCTAGATTAGTTATACAGTTGGCCTATATATAGAGAAAGGGAATAGTTTTAGGGGCATCTCCACCCTCCGATTGAATCGGGTGGTCGGGAAAAAAAATAGGTTAGGGCGACCATTTAACAAACCGATGACGGTGTGCGGTATTACGGGGTTGATCAAGATCCCAACGTCCATGACCGCCCGGTTCTGGTTCCAGGAGGTTTTTGGACTAGGTTGCGCGTAGGGTCGGTGCATAGTGCACAGGGGCTAGGCGGAGAAGAGAGGGAAAACAGGCAACCCGGCGACAGAGTTTAAAACAACGAAAGACGTCCGACGACAGGCCATCTATAGGGCTGCTATATCTTTAACGGTTCGGGTATAAAACGAACTCCGATTGCGATGAAATTTTGCACGTGGCCTACCTACACTATATTAAGACCGCACACCAAGTTTCAACCCAATCCGAGAAGGTTTTATATGCACTCTTAAAACAAGATTTTAACGGTGTCGCGGGCGTGTGCGTGTGTGGTTGGTCTCAAAATGGTTAACGACAAAAAGGAGAGAGCCGGCAACTAATAACGAATGCAAGTTGTGAAAACTGGTAGGAACAGAGTGCCGATGCAATGCATATGATGCGCATGATGCGATGATGAGTGCAACACACAATCTAATCGCACAGCGGCAACGGAATAAAAGGGGACACTTCTGGAGCGTCGGTGTCGGGCTGTCACAACAATCTATCTCATGTGCATTAGAAGATTTATCCACAATCCACAGTGTGCAATCTCTCCATCCACCACATGCTCTTGTAGATTATAGAACAAGGAAGTTTTAGGGCTAGCCGTTCGCAGAACCCATCTTGGTGCCTCCAAGTTGCAAAACTCGGTCCCACCGTTTTTGAATTTAGGGTTAGTGAGAATGGACTCGATGAGACCGAGTTGTCACTTTTGGTGCCACCGGAAGTGATGACCAAGTTTCTTTTAAGGAGTGCATTTGTCTCGGTAATTCCGAAATTTAAACTCGGTGCTACCGAAATGTGGTATGCAGAAAGCTAAAACTAAGAATTTCTTTGTTCAAATTTTCAAAAACATTTGAAATTTGTGATGCTCATCCCTTCTGTCTTTCCTATATCTACTTCACATGTTTTGTTGTTTGCTGCTGATTTTGTGTTTGTTTGCCAAGATGTGTGGACCTGATGATAGCCAGAATGATTTCAGAGAGCCCAGTATCGAGATGGACTGAGGCACTAGTCCAAAGAAATCTGACTCTGACCCTGGATCCTACAGCTCCCATGGTTTTCCTAAGGCAGCAACAAGGCAGAGGAAAAAACTAAATGCTGACAAAGAAGACTCAGACTTTGTGTCGGAGGAAACTTCAGCTCCTCCTAAGGCTCCAAAGAAGACTATCAGGAAATAGTATGCAACACCTGCTGATCTAAGAGCACTTGAATCTGCAAGGCAGAGCACTGCACTTTCCAGTGACAAACTTGCCAAGAAGGCTGGTGTGAAGAGGCCCAGGAAGCGGATAGTTCAACTTGTTGGGAGAAAGACTTCCATGTATGAGGACCATGAAGAAGATGCTGGTAAAGATGAAATCCCAGCTCCTCCTAAGAAGAAGCTCATGGCTGATGCCATGAAATCTGCTCCTAAGCCTCCTGCCACGGCAAATAAGGTTGTAGCTTGGAGAAAGACTACAAAGGTCATCCCTGCAGCTGCCAAGGAGAAAGGCCCATGCTTCCAGTGCCCCTGCTGCAGAGGACGTAGAAGATAAGAATGCACCTATTCTCAGGAAGCTCCGACCAACCCTGCTAGTACACAATGCTGCTCCCCTAGTAGAAGTGGGTATGAGGAAGAGGAAGGATGCAGGTTTGAGGAAGTCGAGAGTTATTGACCCATATGATGTCAGAAGAAGAATTGTTGTTGATCCAAGGTTTGACACCAAGGAACAACAAGACTTTTATGAGACTATCATGTTTGACAAGAGTCCACCTGTCAGCGATATGAGGTATGTTGACTAGGAATACATCAAGGAGAATGAGGATTACTTTCCCCATGTCCAAGAATATTTTAGGCTAGTGGACATTGAATACTTTGTTGGAAAAGAGATGACCCCATGGAATGATGAGCTCATCATGCAATTTTACTCAACTGTTCATTTCTATGGAGATGGTTCTTTGGTCTTGATGACTGATGGTCACAAATATGAATCTACGATTGATGAGTAGGCCACTATCATTAGTGCCCCCAAGCAGAAACATAGTGATGTGGATGTGTATCCTGAAGCAAAGATGAGCCACAACACCATGAAAAATATGTACAAGCCAATTCCTCACAAGTATTTGGCTAGTCACAAGATGGGCAGGGTGTACTTTTTGCATGCAGGGATACCCACCACTAACACTATTCTAAGACACACCTTGATGCCTAAATCAGGTGATGATAGGATGATTCGAGGACACTCCATCGATCTGCTGGACCATTTGGACTCTCACACTACATTCTGAGTGATGGATTTCATAGTAGAAACTATCCGGAGGACTGCTGCTGATTAGAAAAGATCATGTGGATATGCCCCTTACATTTAGATGCTTATCAATGCCAACCTAGGCAAGCATGCATATCTTCTTGATCGTCCCCATCTTCCCCTTCAGCTAGAGTTTGAAGACAATGTTGTGGTGATGGATGGAAATGATCCCAGGTCAGCTGCATCAAGAATGGCAGAAGAGGCAGCAGATGCTGAGGCTGCTAGAAATGAGCCATCACCAGTTCCACAGCTTAAAACTCAAGCTAAGCAAATGGCATTTCTAGTTAGCTCTGTCCAAGGCATGGAGAAGAACATACATGAGATACTACAAAGTTAGAAAAGCCTTGAGAGAGTTGTGGAAACTAAGTTTCAAGACATGGATGTGAAGGTTACTGAGTTGACCACCATTGTCAAACAACTTCAACATGAAGTTGACTCAGTGGAGATCCCGCGCTCAGATGATGAATATGATGAAGATGATGATGAAGAAGATTCACCTCCTCTCACTACCACACGGTTCAGCACTCAGTCTAGATCAGTTGTTGTACCTGTTCACGAGACAAGACACACATCTTTAGATCAACCATCAGCACCTTCAGCACCAGCTCCAGCTCAAGCACCTCCAGTATCAACTCCTCCAGCAACAGGACACTCAACAGATGTCTTCATGGACGCTCTTTTGTCGAATCCATCATCAGCCGCCCAGAGAGACGAGTAGTTATATACTTTTGAACCTTTTGGTAACTTGTTGCCAAAGGGGGGAATGTATAGATCATAGACTTCGAGAGAGACACAGAGCTTTTGACTTTATTTGCTCTCTTTGGTTTCAAAAACTTTGGTCTTTTGGATGACTTTATCCTGTTATCTGTGTTTGATCATATGCTTTACCTAGTTGATGCTACGTTATTATCCTTTTACCTATCTATGTGATGATCATTCATTTATCTCGTTGTTGTCATGTGCATTGCTCTTCGTTCTTATCTTATACGCACACCACCAAGATGTGTGTGACATGGAAGAGTAACCCATGATCCTAATCGATTGTGGCATTTGCATTCAAACACAAATTTTAAATGATGCACAAATTTAGGGGGAGCTATTGCTTGTCACATACTTCTCAAAGCGTCGATGCTAATAATTGATTATATATTTTGTCGAAGCTTTGATCTATATGTTGTCATCAATTACCAAAACGGGGGAGACTGAAAGCACAATTGCTCCCTAGGGTGGTTTTGATAATTGATCACAACATATGCATCATTGGACTAATATGTATTCGAATTATATTTCAGAAAAGTTCAAAAGATGTTATGGCTAAAGGCTCATGTGGACATGCCCCTTGATGCAAAAAAAGGAATAATATTGGCTCAAGCTTCAAGCTAGAGGACTCTTCATTTTATATTTGTGAGAAATCACTTTTGAGTCCATGTGAAAGCCAATATTATTAAGAGGGGGTGAGGTAGTAAAATGAACTGATTGCTCAAAGTGCTCAAAGTTAGGCACCGAAATACTCAGTCCTTTTCCCACATAACCATTCTATCAAAATCCACATACTCAAATTCAGTGTCACCAACTTCCACATTTCGGACCCACCGAGTTTGACATCAGACAGAAACCCTAGCCATTCCCACCAAATCGGTGCAACCGAATCCATATCGATTCTACCGAGTTCAGTGTGACCAACATTCTGTTGCCAAGATACATAAAATCAGAATTCCTGAGTTTGAGTATCAGTGCCACCGAGTTTGGGCATCTGACCATTAGCCACCGTTTCTGTGCCACCGAGTTGTGTATATTGGTCTCACCGAGATTCAAAAGTTCTGCCTTTTGTGCTAATCGGTACCACCGAGTTTGTAACTTGGGTGTCACCGAGTTTGCCACTTTAGGTGTAAAGGTTGGTTTTTGCGTGTTGCCTATATATACCCCTTCACCAACCTCTCACTTATGGGAGAAGCACTCAGAACACGCTTCATTGCCAGATCCATTTTCTGAGAGAGAACCACCTACTCATGTGTTGAGACCAAGATATTCCAATCCAACCATTTGAAACTTGATATCTAGCCTATCCATGTATATTTTGTGAGAGAGTGATTTAGCGTTGAGGAGACTATCTTTAGAAGCACAAGAGCAAGGAGTTCATTAATCTACCACATCTATTACCTTTTGGAGGGTGGTGCCTCCTAGATTGGTTAGGTGTCGCTTGGGAGCCTCCTACTTCGTGTTGTGGAGTGGAACCTAGATGTTTGTAAGGGCAAGGATATCTCCTACTTCGTGAAGATCTACCGTGAGTAAGGCTAGTCCTTCGTGGGCGGAAGCCGTGGTGAAATAAACAAGGCCGCTTCTTCGTGGACCCCTTGTGGGTGGATCCCTCCATGGACTCGTGCAACCGTTACCCTTCGTGGGTTGAAGTCTCCACTAACATGGACGTACGATAGCACCACCTAACGGAACCATCCCAAAAATCGCCATGTCAACCTCATGTGTTTGATCTCCCTACCTTACTCCTTTACTTTACGCTTGCATGTTTTACTTTCCGCTGCTATACTCTTAGAACTGCATGTGTGGGGTGTACTTGACTTGCTATAACTGCCAAAGCTGCCTCTCAACTAAAATTGGGAAAAGGCAAAAAAATATCTTGTCAAGTAGTCTAATCACCCCCCTCTATACATATTTTTGATACTACAAAATTGTTCTTCGTGGATGCTTGGGAATCCTAGAAGCTTGGTGGTGCCTCGAAGCTCAATCATTGTGGTGTAAAGCTCTGGGCAAGCTGTGGGGTCTCCAAATAGGTTATGGAGATTGCCTCGAGCATTTGAGGTTACCTCGAAGCCATATGCCATTGTGTTTAACCTTCGTGGTGTTGTTGGGAGCCTCCAATTAAGTTGTGGAGATTTCCTCAACCTTGTTTGTACCGGTTCGGTGACCGCCCTCAAGGGTCCATTAGTGGAATCGCGACATCTTGCATTGTGTAAGGGAGTGAGGAGATTACGGTGGCCTTAGTGGCGTCTTGGGGAGCATTGTGCCTCCACACCGCTCCAAACGGAGATCAGCATCCGCAAGGGTGTGAACTTCGGTATACATCGTCGTCTGTGTGTGCCTCGGTTATCTCTTACCCGAGCCTTTTACTTATGCACTTTACTTTGTGATAGCCATATTGTTTCTTGTTATATATCATGCTATCACTTAGTTGTTTATCTTTCTTAGCATAAGTTGTTGGTGCACATAGGTGAGCCTAGTTGTTTTAGGTTTTGTGCTTGACAAATTAATCATTGGTTTTATTTTGCATTTGTTTAAGACTAAACCGTAATCATTTTAAAGCGCCTATTCACCCCCTCTAGGCGACATCCACGTCCTTTCACAATTCTTTGTATCTCTAAACATTTTGACGTAATCGGAGACTGATTCATCATGCTTCTATTTAACCGATGTCAGATGTGATAACTTAAGTTCATTGTCGCTGCTATAAAAGTGATCATGAAATTTTTGTTCTAGTTGCAACCTGATAACCCACAAGTATAGGGGATCGCAACAGTTTTCGAGGGTAGAGTATTCAACCGAAATTTGTTGATTCGACACAAGGGGAAGCCAAAGAATATTCTCAAGTATTAGCAGTTGAGTTGTCAATTCAACCACACCTGAAAAACTTAGTATCTGCGGCAAAGTATCAGTAGCAAGGTAGTGTGATAGCAACAGTAGCAACTGGAGTGACAGCAATAGTGGCAGAGTAACACTAGCAGTAGCGACAGCAATAGCAGCAAAGTGACAGCAGTAGCGGCAAAGTAACGTAGCAAGGACCAGTAGGAAAAGCTCGTAGGCATTGGATCGGTGATGGATGATTATGTCGGATGGTATTCATCATGCAACCGTTATAACACGGAGAGATATGTAACTAGCTCTAGTTCGTCAATGTAATGTAGGCATGCATTCCGTATGTAGTCATACGTGCTTAGGGAAAAGAACTTGCATGACATCTATTGTCCATCCCTCTCGTGGCAGCGGGGTCCTAATGGAAACTACGGGATATTAAGGTTCTCCTTTTAATAGAGAACCGGAACAACGCATTAGCACTTAGTGAATACATGAACTCCTCATACTATGGTCATCTCCAGGAGTGGTTCCGGCTATTGTCACTCCAGGGTTGCCGGGTCATAACACATAGTAGGTGACTACACCTTGCAAGATAGGATCAAGAACACACATATATTGGCGAGAACATAATAGGTTCAGATCTGAAATCATGGCACTCGGGCCCTAGTGACAAGCATTAAGCATGGCAAAGTAGTCGCAACATCAATCTCAGAACATAGTGGATACTAGGGATCAATCCCCGTCAAAACTAACTCGATTACATGATAGATCTCATCCAACCCATCACCGTCCAGCAAGCCTATGATGAGATTACTCACGAACGGTGAAGAGCATCATGGAATTGGTGATGAAGGAAGGTTGGTGATGACGATGGCAACGATCTCCCCTCTCCGGAGCCTAGAACGGACTCCAGATCTGCCCTCCAAAGGAAGAACAGGAGGTGGCAGCGGCTCCATATCGTAAAACGCGATGAACTCTTCTCCTTTGTTTTTTCGGACGGAAGGGACTAAATAGAGCTAGAATTGGAGGCCGTGGGAGCTCCGTGGGCCCCACAAGCCTGCTAGGCACGGCCAGGGGGGCCGCGCCTGGTGGGATTGTGGGCTCCACGCTCCACTTCTCCGGTTGGTTCTTGCGCCAATATTTTTTATACATTCCACAAAAATCCTCATAAATTTCCAGCTCATTCCGAGAACTTTTATTTCTGCGCAAAAACAACACCATGGCAATTCTGCCGAAAACAGTGTTAGTCCGGGTTAGTTCCATTCAAATCATGCAAATTAGAATCCAAAACAAGGGAAAAAGAGTTTGGAAAAGTAGATGCGACGGAGACGTATCAACTCTCCCAAGCTTAAAGTCTTGCTTGTCCTCAAGCAATTCGGTTGACAAACTGAAGGACACAAAAGAAAAACTTTTACGAACTCTGTTTGATCTTGTTGTTGCAATTTTGTCTAACTCATATCCAGAATTTCAGCAAGATCATAAACTAACCACATAAGCAAATGACATCTAGGTCTCATGGTAAACTCATATCAATGGCATAATCAACTAGCGAACAATAATAATAAGTCTCAAAAGTCAACACTTCAATCAAAACAATCATGAAGCAGTGTGAACAGATGGTATCTCGCTAGCTCTTTCTGAGACCGCAAAACATAAATGCAGAGCACCTTCAAAGACCAAGGGCTGACTGAACATTGTAATTCATGGAAAAGAAGATCCAGTCACAGTCATACTCAATATCAATTAAAAAACAAAGCATAGAAATGACAGAGGTGCTCTCTAATTGGTGCCTTTATAAGAAGAGGATGACTCAATAGAAACATAAATAGATAGGCCCATCGCAGAGGGAAGCATTGATTTGCACAGATGCCAGAGCTCAAACTTTTAAAACAAAGATAAATAATTTTGGGTGGCATGCTTTCATTGTCAACGCAATGACCAAGAGTTTTCACCATCTTCCATGCTACACATACGATAGGCGGTTCCCAAACAGAAAAGTAAAGTTTTGACTCCCCCACCACCGATCAATCACACTCCACGACTAGCCGAATACTCAGGTGCCATCCATACCAACAACAATCTAGGGGGAGTTTTGTTTGCAATTATATTTTCGATTTGAGCATGGAACTGGGCATTCCAATTACCGGCACCTTTCTCGTGGGTGATAGTGAATAAACACATATCGAGGATAACACGCCTAGCATGGAAGATACTGATCGCCCCTTGTCACCACATGAGTAGTTCGGACATGCAAAACAGATTATTTCTTGAAGGTTTAGAGAGTGGAACATGCAAATTTACTTGGAACGGCAGGTAGATACCGCATATAGGTAGGTATGGTGGACTCATATGGAACAACTTTGGGTTTATGGAAGTGGATGCACAAGCAGTATTCCCGCTTAGTACAAGTGAAGGCTAGCAAAAGACTGGGAAGTGACTAACTAGAGAGAGACAACAGTCATCAAAATGCATTGAGATTAACCAACATTGAGTGCAAGCATGAGTAGGACATAAATCACCATGAACATGAATATCATAGAGGGTATGTTGATTTTGTTTCAACTACATGCGTAAACATGCGCCAAGTCAAGCCACTTGAATCATTCAAAGGAGGATACCATCCTATCATACTACATCATAATCATCTCAAAATTCATGTTGGCATCCAAGAAAAACCATTATAAGCTCCTAGCTAATTAAGCATGGCATCAGAAACTATGATCTCTAAGTTGTCATTGCAAACATGTTTCTCTCAGAACAAAGTTGAACTAGAAACGATGAGCTAGTCATATTTACAAAAACAAAATAGATCGAGTTCATACCAGCTTTTCCAGGCTCAGTCACTTCATCATAAATCGTCATTATTGCCTTTCACTTGCACGACTGAATGATGTGAACAATAATAAGAGTGCTCGTGCATTGGACTAAGCTGGAATCTGCAAGCAAACACAAAGGAGAAGACAAAGTAATATGGCTCTTTGACAGATAAACAGATATGCATGCGAGAGCCACTAAACATTGTAACCATGGTCTTCTACCTTGACCCAAATAAAAAGAAAACTAATTACACGGGAAAGCTCCCAACAAGCAAAAGAAGAACGAGAAATCTTTTTGGGTTTTCTCAAACTAGACAAACACACGAGAAGAAAGCGAGAAAAAGAAATAAACTAGCATGGATGATACAGTGGCAAAGTGTGAACATCGACTAACAAAGTGAAAGCGTGAGCAATAATATAAAGTCGGTGAGAAACACGTACTCCCCCAAGCTTAGGCTTTTGGCCTAAGTTGGTCTACTCCCAAGGATGGTCCGGGCGATACCCAAAATCATAATGGGGGTTGTACGGGAGCGCTGCAGCTACTGCCTGAATAGCTTCCTCACGGAGGCGAGCAGCCTTTGCCTCCCTCTCATACTCCTCTGCCTCTCCTCTGGTTATGTAATATCTCTGTTTTACCTGAAAGTCAAAGAAGTCAGGAGCAGGAAGGGTAATATGGAAAACACGATGTCGGTTAAATATTAACCGGTATAGGAGGGATTCATTATCCCTCTCAAGGAACTGATAGCGTGTCATAGCGGCGCGATCAAGGAAAGTTGTATGGAGCGGGGGATCTCCTTCGCGGATGGGTACTCCAAGAAAATGTGCTATGCGAGTGGCATAGATCCCACGAAAGAAATCCTCTTCATTAGCATTATTATTCAGCCTCCTTGCTATTATAGCTCCCATGTTGAAACTTCTATCACCCATTACTGCGCTCTTAAGAATATTGAGGTCAGGTGCGCAGAGGTGACAATGCTCAATCTTGCCGTTAATGCATCTACCTATGAAGAGGGCAAAGTAATGCAAGGCAGGAAAATGAATGCTCCCCATGGTAGCCTGCGTAATATCTCTAGTTTCTCCAACAGTTATACCACAAAAAAATCCCTAACCGAAGATTTAGGAGGATCATTGAGACTACCCCAATCAGGTATCTTGCAAATTCTATTGAAATCCTCTAAATCCATGGTATATGATTTGTCATAGAGATCAAGCAGTACAGATGTATCACGGCCAGCTGAAAATTTGAATCTATGAACAATAGAGGCAGTGAGAGTAACATACTATTCACATTTATCGAAGATGAATTCTTCGAGTCCAACATTGTGAACAAGTGTATCAAACTCGTCTTTGAAACCTGCCTCAATCATCAATTCATCAGAAGGCCATTCACATGGTTGTACCTGTGCGTTCCTTTGTTGGTAAGGATTGGGCTCCTGAATCGCGAGACGGGGACCCTTCTTGCTTGAGGAACCACCATGATAGTTTCTCCTGAACATCTTCCTTTTCTGAAATTTTCAGTGACTCAAAGGAAAAGTGAACAAGGCCCAACTAAACTCGTAGGAACTACTCCTTCAAGTGCCTAGAGGCCATATCACGCATCAAATCTACTTGGGACCAGCTAAAATTTGCATGCAAAGCTCAAAAACAGGGTCACCAAGGCAGCAAAAATACGCAACGAATAAGGCACTAGAGCAAAAACTAATTGGACCAATGTAGGAGTCACATACCAAGGAGCAATTTCCCCAAAATAGTTTGGTGAATGGGGCTTTACACAAGGAGATCGAAAATCGCAGCAAGAAGAGCAAGAACACAGGTTTGAGCTTTGAAACGATTTTCTCTGGAGGTAGGAGAAGCAGATGGGAGCTAGAATAAGTGGAGGGGGGACACGTGGGCCCCACAAGCCTGGTAGGCGCGACCAGGGGGGTGCCCACGCCTCCAGGGCTTGTGGCCCACTAGTGCATCCCCTGACTAGCTCTCCGTCTCGGAATTTTTCAAAAATTCTAGAAACATCATACTTGATTTTCAGGGCATTCGGAGAACTTTTATTTTCGGGACACTTTTCTACGGGACGCTAAAAGCAGAAAATAGGGAAAACTAGAGCTAAATTTATTATTTTTCTTCTAAGCAACCAAAGGTGAAAGCTTGGAACAGAGGGTTGTGACTCCTCGATTCATCCATCCCATGGTCATCGAAAAAAATCCGTCAATGAGGTTGATCAAGTCTCCTTGACAAACTTTTTCGAATCGCATAAAAAGGAACGAAGAATTTTTCGAATAGTCACTAGGTTACCTCAATGGGGATGTGCATATCCCCAACAAGCAAATCATACATCATCTTAACAATAGGTATAGGGCATTCGAAGCTCCCAATAAGAATCGATGAAGTTTTTTCAATAGCATTGATGCAATGTACTCGATATTGTTTCTTCGGAAAGTGCACTGTATGCTCATTGCCATTGACATGGAAAGTGACATTGCCTTTGTTGCAATCAATAACAGCCCCTGCACTGTTTAAAAAGGGTCTCCCAAGGATGACCGCCATGGCATCATCCTCGGGAATATCCAGAATAACAAAGTCCGTTAAGATAGTAACGTTAGCAACCACAACAGGAACATCCTCGCAAATGCCGATAGGGAAAGCAGTTGATTTCTCGGCCATTTGCAGAGAGATTTTAGTGGGTGTCAACTTATCCAGTTCAAGTCTATGATAAAGAGAGAGAGGCATAACACTAACACCGGCTCCAAGGTCGCATAAAATAGTTCTAACGTAGTTGCCTTTAATGGAGCAAGGTATAGTGGGCACTCCGGGATCACCTAGTTTCTTAGGAGTTCCACCCTTGAAGGTATAATTAGCGAGCATGCTGGAAATATCAACCTCGGGTATCCTCCTCTTATTAGTCACAATATCCTTCATGTACTTAGCATACGGAGACATTTTGAGCATATCTGTCAAACGCATTTGCAGAAAGACAGGTCTAATCATTTCAACAAATCGCTCAAAATCCTCGTCATCCTTTTTCTTGGATGGTTTGGGGGGAAAGGGCATGGGTTTCTGAACCCATCGTTCCCTTTCTTTACCATGCTTCCTAGCAATGAAATCGTTCTTATCGTATCTTCTATTCTTAGGTTGTGGGTTATCAAGATCAACGGGATCAATCACCACATCCTTATCATTTCTAGGTTGAGCATCATCATGAACGCCACTATCGATATTATCACTAGGCTCGTGTTCATCACCAGATTGTGTTTCGGCATTAGAAACAGAGACATCGTTTGGATTCTCAGGTGTAACAGCAACAGGGTTGCTAGCGTGCAATTTCCTATCATCTTTCTTCTTCTTCCTAGGATGACTAGGTGCACCAGTGCTAATTCCTTGATAATCTTGTTCAATTCTCTTAGGATGACCCTCGGGATACAAAGGTTCCTGGGTCATTCTACCGCCTCTAGTGAAGACTCTAACAGAAATGTCATTCAACTCATTGAGCAATTCATTCTGAGCCTTAAGTACTTGTTCTACCTTAGTAGTAACCATAGAAGTATGTTTACTCAGGAGCTTCAGATCATTGATGTTTCTGTCCACACAAGCACTTAAATGACTAAGCATACGAGCATTCTGTTCCAATTGTCTGCTCACATAATCATTGAAACTTTGTTGTTTGGCAACAAAGTTATCAAATTCATCCAGGCATAAGCTAGCAGGTTTATCAAAAGGAATATCACTCTCATTGAATCTACGAAGAGAATTTACCTCTACTACCTGTATCGGGTTATCAAGACCATGGATCTCTTCGATAGGTGGTAGATTTTTGACATCTTCAGATTTAATGCCTTTCCCTTTCATTGATTTCTAAGCTTCTTGCATATCTTCAGGACTGAGGAATAGAATACCTCTTTTCTTAGGAGTTGGCTTCGGAGGTGGTTTGGGAATAGTCCAAGCATTCTCATTGCACAAGATATTATTCAATAGGATCTCAGCTTGTTCTATAGTCCGTTCCCTAAAAACACAACCGTCACAACTATCTAGGTGGTCCTTAGAAGCATCGATTAGTCCATTATAGAAGATATCAAGCATTTCATTCTTCTGAAGAGGGTGATCGGGCAAACCATTCAGTAGCTGGACAAGCCTCCCCCAAGCTTGTGGGAGACTCTCTTCTTCAACTTGCGCAAAGTTGTATATTTCCTGCAAGGCAGCTTGCTTCTTATGGGCAGGGAATTATTTTTCAGAGAAGTAGTAGATCAGATCCTAGGGGCTACGCACACAACCAGGGGCAAGAGGAGTGAACCAAGTCTTAGCATCATCCTTTAGCGAGAAAGGAAACAGCTTAAGGATATAGTAGTGGCGGATCTTTTCCTCACTCGTGAATAGGGTGGCTATATCGTGCAGTTTGGTAAGATGGGCTACAACCGTTTCAGACTCATAACCGTGAAAAGGATCAGATTTGACCAGAGTGATTAACTCAGGGTCGACAGAGAATTCATAATCCTAATCGGTCACAAAGATAGGCGAAGTAGCAAATTTCGGGTCGTATTTCATCCTAGCGTTCAAAGATTTTTCTTTCCACTGGCGCAGTAATTTCTCAACATCATAGCTATCCTTACAAGGAAGAAAGTCCTCAACTATCTCTCCCTCCATAACATAACCCTCAGGCATATCAGGCAATTCATACCTAGGAGAGCTAGTTCTAACACGCGAAATAGCAGGTTCTACTCCAATAATCTGAGCAGTTTCAGAAGTATCATCACATCTAGCAGAAACTCTAGCAATTTGTGCATCAAGGAATGCACCTAGTGGCAAAGCAGTATCAAGAATAGCATCATCACAAGCATCATGGACAACAGAAGTAGCATCATCAAGCATAGGCGACAAATCAAAATTTCTAGCAGGACGTGGTGTCGCAAACTTACTCATAACTCAAGGTGAATCAAGTGCAGAGCTAGATGGCAGTTCCTTACCTGTCCTCGTAGTTGAGGGCAAGACTTTAGTTTTTGGATCTCTAGGATTCCTCATAGTGATCAGCAGACGTAAACCCCAAGTGACTCAGAGAATAGAGCTATGCTTCCCCGGCAACGGTGCCAGAAAAAGGTCTTGATAACCCACAAGTATAGGGGATCGCAACAGTTTTCGAGGGTAGAGTATTCAACCGAAATTTGTTGATTCGACACAAGGGGAAGCCAAAGAATATTCTCAAGTATTAGCAGTTGAGTTGTCAATTCAACCACACCTGAAAAACTTAGTACCTGCGGTAAAGTATCAGTAGCAAGGTAGTGTGATAGCAACAGTAGCAACTGGAGTGACAGCAATAGTGGTAGAGTAACAGTAGCAGTAGCGACAGCAATAGCAGCAAAGTGACAGCACTAGCGGCAAAGTAACGTAGCAAGGACCAGTAGGAAGAGCTCGTAGGCATTGGATCAGTGATGGATGATTATGCCGGATGGTATTCATCATGCAACCATTATAACACGGAGAGATATGTAACTAGCTCCAGTTCGTCAATGTAATGTAGGCATGCATTCCGTATGTAGTCATACGTGCATAGGGAAAAGAACTTGCATGACATCTATTGTCCATCCCTCCCGTGGCAGCGGGGTCCTAATGGAAACTACGGGATATTAAGGTTCTCCTTTTAATAGAGAACCGGAACAACGCATTAGCACTTAGTGAATACATGAACTCCTCATACTATGGTCATCTCCGGGAGTGGTTCTGGCTATTGTCACTCCGGGGTTGCCGGGTCATAACACATAGTAGGTGACTACACCTTGCAAGATAGGATCAAGAACACACATATATTGGCGAGAACATAATAGGTTCAGATCTGAAATCATGGCACTCGGGCCCTAGTGACAAGCATTAAGCATGGCAAAGTAGTAGCAACATCAATCTCAGAACATAGTGGATACTAGGGATCAATCCCCGTCAAAACTAACTCGATTACATGATAGATCTCATCCAACCCATCACCGTCCAGCAAGCCTACGATGATATTACTCACGAACGGTGAAGAGCATCATGGAATTGGCGATGAAGGAAGGTTGGTGATGACGATGGCGATGATCTCCCCTCTCCGGAGCCCAGAACGGACGCCAGATCTGCCCTCCAGAGGAAGAACAGGAGGTGCCGGCGCCTCTGTATCGTAAAACACGATGAACTCTTCTCCTTTATTTTTTTCGAACGGAAGGGACTAAATAGAGCTGGAATTGGAGGCGGTGGAGCTCCGTGGGCCCCACAAGCCTGCTAGGCGCGGCCAGGGGGGCCGCGCCTGGTGGGCTTGTGGGCTCCATGCTCCACTTCTCTGGTTGATTCTTGCGCCAGAATTTTTTATATATTCCATTAAAAATCCTCGTAAATTTCCAGGTCATTCCGAGAACTTTTATTTCTGCGCAAAAACAACTCCATAGCAATTCTGGTGAAAACAGCATTAGTCCGGGTTAGTTCCATTCAAATTATGCGAATTAGAGTCCAAAACAAGGGCAAAAGAGTTTGGAAAAGTAGATACGACGGAGACGTATCACAACCACACATGAATAGAATCATGTGGTAAAGAAGAAAACCTTGGAAATGTGGTAGCGGTTAAGGACAAAGGAAATAAATGCACTTTCAATTCATTTACTAAACCTGCTTCACCTAATTGTGCTAAGTATTGAGTATCATGCACCCATGTGGTTTTGTGCCCTCTCCATTAAACTTAACAACATCTTGAATTTTATATCCTAGAGGGCATTGGATTGCATCAAAGTACTCAGGATATGGTTTTTGATAAATTTGATTTCTAGGTAATTCAACACAAAATTTTTCCCAAAGCATCTTAGCCATCTCCTCTGTGGAATTATCTAGATCATAGTCCATAGTAGACAATGAATTTTGCTGAAGTGTCATAGGAGGAGTAGGATTACTAGTTGTAGGTAGGAACAGTGGCATGTATGCCAAACCATAGTTAGGCAGTGGTCTAGCAGCGTTTGCACCTACAGGTAAGGCTTGGTTCGGCGTTGCCACCGAACTTGGCATGCTCATCATAGGATTAATGGGAGCAGTCACAATTTGATTTGTTTGAGCAAGGTAATAATTCATCAGCATGGGAGCCGCTGGAGTAATAGGTAAAGACAAATTAGGGCTTTCTACGCTGGTAGGAACACCAATATTATGAGTAGATGATTGAGGCATATTTTTTTGAGCATTGGTATTTTCTAAAAAAGATTGATATACCAGATTGTTACCATCAGCAATATGACTCTCAATCTCAGTCCATGGCTAGGGAGAAAAGGTAGCACTCATAGGGAGTTTAACCTACTTGGCTTGAAGAGGAGGGAACTTGATTTCTCGAATCAGAGTGATATTGCCTTGGCGATCCTTCTTGAAGTTTCCAAGGAAATCCTACAACTCCTTCTCTTCGCGCGCATTCTTGTACTCCTCATAAGCTTGGCAATGATCGGCCGATAGTTCATCAAGCTTGGGCTTAATGATGTTATTGTCGTCTACCTCATATGGGTTGGGAAGATATAACATGATTGTTGATGATGATGATTTATCTTTAGTCCCTAGTGGAGTCGCGAAAAAATGTGTTAACACACGAACACGTCACCGTGTACCCTCGACATCGGGGGTGATTGTAACAGCCCGAGACCGACACTCGAGATGCCTTCCATTTATTTTGATTTTATCCGTGTGATTTGTTTGCTTTTCGCATTCATCATCACATCATTCGCATCATATACATAGCATCGGCACTATGTTGTCATCATTTTTCTAAATCTTGCATCCGTTCGTAGTAGTCGATTCTTCCCATTCTCGTCCTTGACTATTTCGAGACCAACCACACTCGCACGCGCCCGTGACATGTTAAAATATTGTTTTTTAAAAGTGCGTAAAAAACATTCTTTGAATGGGTTGGAAGTTGGCATGCGGTCTTAATATAGTGTAGATAGACCACCTGCCAAATTTTATCACAGTTGCAGTCACAGTATGTTTGATACCCGAACCATTAAACGTGTAGCGGCACTATAGTTGGTTTATTCGTTGGACGCTTTTGGTTTTAAAAACTCTATCACAGGCCTCCCACTTCTCTCTCTTCTTAGCCTAACCCACCTACACATCCCACCTAGCCCTGCCTAGCCTAACCCCATGACTGAAGCCATCCGATCAAACCTAGCCCCCCTTTCCTATTTGAGCACCCCTACCGTGCCAAAAAAGCCTAACCCTAATACCCTCCTCGAATTCCATGTGTAGCCGCCAGCTCCACCAACTAGCAACTGCAGCCTCCTCTCTCAACCGTGTCGGGCCTACAGGACCCAGATCCGGCCCGCTCGGCCCCGGATCGGGTCGCGCCGTCATTGCAACTCCCCATAGGAACTCCTCACGAGCTGCACTCCATGCTCCGTCGCTCTGCACCCAAGCTCCTCCCGTAACCATAGCTGTCGTGACCGCTGTAGCATGCCTTCGCCGCCGCCAACGATCATCGGAGACCAGGCCAGAGCCCCGTTGCCCCCTGCTCCCTTCCTCCCGAGCTCTTTATCTCTTTCTCACGATCCCTCCCTCTCCCGTTTCTCTAAACAGGAGCCATCGTTGACCAACCCCACGTCTGCCTCGGCCCAACTGCGCCATGATCTGACAGGGAATGGAAACCTGGTGACCTCCCGGGACGAGATCGAGCCACCCCATCATGACCGGAGCTCCCCATCGACTGTTGCTTCCAGCGCCACCGGCTTGTTCATCCTCTGCCTTGTCAAGGCGTGCGAGGGAGACGCCAGATCCATCTCGACGTTAACCAAGCGAGCGCCTGGTGTGGGCCACCGCGCCAGGCAATCCAGCACACCCCATGGCCTGCCTCATGCCGCCTCTCGCATGGGCCAGCCTCTCCCGATCGCCATTCCGATCCCTAGCCAGCACCACTCCAAACCCCACGTTGACCTAGCCCGACCGGCCTCCTAGGCCCGTGGTGAGCACCCACAACTATTTTGTAGTCCTCAGCATTGTATATTATGTTGCGCCAGCCTTTGTAGCCCAGTTCCATAGATTTGGACCGTGTAGTTTTTTTTTAGGTTCTACGAATTTGTCAAATAATTAAGACATTTCATAAATTATAGAAAATGTCATGTTTTTAAATATATTAATATCTAATTAACCATGCATCAAATTAAAATGAGTTAAACATGTAAAGTGTTCAGAATTTTCTGTAGATTAATAATATCCAACTCTCACAAATGATAAAAATGTTTCACTTTCTCTTTTCATTTAATTTACAAAATGCCATGCTAAAATGGTTTGTTCCATAACTAAATAACCGTAATTCCGTTTAAAATATTTTATATATGTAACTTGCATAGAAAAACATGTAGATTCAAATGGTGCACTTTATTTTCTTGTTTAATAAATATAAAGTATGGTTAGGCAAACTAGTACAAGTTCATATTATGCATATGAGGTTGTTTCGGAAATACTATATGTTGTTTTCAACCTCATTTAAAATGCCTAGATGGTGTACTTGTTTATATTTCACATTTTGTCATGTTTAAAAATATTTAAACTTGTCAAGTAAATAAACAAGATCGAATGCAATAATAAATCATGGAATTTTGTCAATATGCAACTCGTTGCATATTGAACTTCACTTAATGTGTAGTAGCTGGTTGTTGTGCTTCTCCATGTCATGCATATTTTAATGGACATGCATCATATTTGATTGTGCATCATGTCAAGATTATGTTGTGGTGTTTACCGTGTCATTTGTTTGTTTTCAAATTTGCATCTCCTCGCTATAGCTCCAAAAGCATGTCAGATTGTGAGGATCCGTTCGACTACGCCCGTTCATCTTCTTCACGGGTTCGTTCTTCTTCCAAGCGAAATCTTAGTCCAGATGACCATTTCCCTGGATACCACTACTATCATTGTCATGCTAGTTGTCTCGTTTATATTGCTATGTCTCACTTCCTACCACTTGCTTGTCAACCCTCCCAAAATGCCATGATAAGCCTCTAACCTCCATATCCTCGCAAACAATTGTTTGACTATGTTACTGCTTGCTCAACC
Source organism: Hordeum vulgare subsp. vulgare (assembly GCF_904849725.1). Lineage (NCBI taxonomy): Eukaryota > Viridiplantae > Streptophyta > Magnoliopsida > Poales > Poaceae > Hordeum > Hordeum vulgare. The sequence goes on from NC_058521.1 coordinate 365,219,819, forward strand.
CTTCTTATAGTGTTGCTAGTTGCAGATGCAGGTTGTTCCATGTGATAAGATGGGTATCTTGGTATACCACGATATTATTGCCATTTAATTTAAAGCACATATATACTTGATAGAAAGTGAAAGGCTTGGCCTTTTGCTCGGTGTTTTGTTCCACCTTTGTCGCCTTAGTTACTTGTGTATCAGTGTTATATTTCATATTGAGTGCTCCTAACATGCTTGGGGTTATTATGGGACCCCCTTGATTTTCGTTTTGGGATAAAACGCCCAACATTGGTACTAAATTAGCCTAATAACTAATAAAACTATCATAGGGACTTTATGCACCCCATGGATTAATCAACAACCCCGGGAAGTGCTCCTCATGAGTGTTGGTCCAACCCAGAGCAGCTTATTAACACCGCCCGGGGCAACTCGGTGATTGGTGTGGTAACCATAGCCCATCCCGTCATGTCCTAAGAATGAGATACATGTCTCCTATCGGGATCGTCAACACGCCGGTAGTGCTAAACTAACAAAATTTCAAATCAAAACTCAAAGCAGTGCTAAAGGTACAGAAATAACAAATTTCAAATAGTACATAACAATGGTCCATTATCACATTGACGTCAAAAAAATTATTTTTGCATCTCATGTAATGTTTTAAATTTTGATATAATTTTTTGTGACAACGTATATTAATGTTGCGTCAATGTGTGACAACGTATATTAATGTTGCGTCAATGTGTTAGAATATTTTGGAAAAATTTAAAACATTTTAAAATACTACGGTATCCCGGGCATCAGTAACACCACGGGCACCCATGCACAGATAAATTCCCTCCATAGATATTTTTTTCGAGATTTTTTCTACATACATTCCCTCTTCAAATATCCGGTCAAAAAGAGAGCCTAATAGGGAGAGAATGTGGAGGCAACAAAGCCCAGCCCATACCGTGTGAAAAGTAGGCCGAAAGTGAACGCGACTCCTCTCACGAACCTCGATGCAGACCTGCCCAAACGGGCTGGCCTGACACGACACGACACACCCCGTGCTTATCGTGCGAGGCAGGACTGTAACGCCCAATATGTAGTCCTATCCTTATTTTGGCGCGCGGGCGTCAACAGGGATAGAAACGCATCTCTTCGTTTCGCAAGAATGGATATTGTTACAAGAACGAGGTCGCGAGGGGAATGAGGCTCAGGCTAGTGCTCACAGGCTATGCCTTGGTTGTGGCTCTGATTTTCTCTGGCAGAGAGGAAACTGAACAAGAACGATAGAAAATTAGAGGGGAAGGAGAGCACAAGGAAAGACAAGAGGAGGCGCTGGGCATGGGGTCGACCAGGGTGGTCGCCGCCGCCGGCTGCTCCGGTGGCTTGGTCGTCGGCTGATACGTTTCCAACGTATCTATAATTTTTGATGGTTCCATGCTATTATCTTGTCAAACTTTGGATGTTTTGTATGCCTTTTCTATCTTTTTTGGGACTAACTTATTAACTCAATGCCAAGTGCTAGTTCCTGTTTTTTCCATGTTTTTTACCCTTTTCAGAGGAGAATATTAAACGGAGTCTAAACGGAATAAAACTTCTGAAAAGATTTTTTCCGGAACAGAAGATACGCAGGGGACGTGAGAACCAAGGCAGAGGCCACCAGGGGAGGCCACAAGCCCCCTAGGCCCGGCCAGGGGGGGCGCGCCTAGCAGGCTTGTGGGCCCCCAGTGGCTCGTCTGCCCTACCTCTTCCGCCTATAAATTCCCGAAAAATCCAGAACTACGCGAGAGATCCACAAAAATACTTTTCCTCCGCCGCAAGCTTCTGTCTCCGCAAGATCCCATCTAGGGCACGTTCTGGTGCCCTGTCGGATACGGAGGGATTGTTCATCAACACCATGGCCTCTCCGATGATGCGTGAGTAGTTCACCATAGACCTTTGGGTCCATAGCTAGTAGCTAGATGGCTTCTTCTCTCTCTTGGATCTTCAATACAAAGTTCTCCATGATCTTCATGGAGATCTATCCGATGTAATCTTCTTTTGCGGTGTGTTTGTCGAGATCCGATGAATTGTGGATTTATGATCAGATTATCTATTAATCTTATTTGAGTTTCTTCTGATCTCTTATATGCATGATTTCATATCCTTGTAATTCTCTTCGAGTTGTGGGTTTTGTTTGACCAACTTGATCTATGATTCTTGCAATGGGAGCAGTGCTTGGTTTTGGGTTTGTGCCGTGCGGTGACCTCACCCAGTGACAGAAGGGGTAGTGAGGCACGCATCGTGTTGTTGCCATCAAGGGTAAAAAGATGGGGTTTACATCATTGGTTTGAGTTTATCCCTCTACATCATGTCATCTTGCTTAAGGCGTTACTCTGTTCGTCATGAACTCAATACACTAGATGCATGCTGGATAGCGTTCGATGTGCGGAGTAATAGTAGTAGATGCAAAAAGTTTCGGTCTACTTGTCTCGGAAGTGATGCCTATATGTATGATCATTGCCTTAGATATCGTCATGAATTTGCACGGTTCTATCAATTGCTCGACAGTAATTTGTTCACCCACCGTAATATTTGCTATTTTGAGAGAAGCCTCTAGTGAACACTATGGCCCCGGGGTCTACTTCACATCATATTTTCAGCCTTAAACTTTTACTTCGTTGCACTTTCCGCCTTCAGATCTCACTTTGCAATCAATCTTGAAGGGATTGACAACCCCTTTATAGATTTGGGTGCAAGCGTGTTTGTGTTTGCGCAGGTACTCTAGACACTTGGCTTGATTCTCCTACTGGATTGATACCTTGGTTCTCAAAACTGAGGGAAATACTTACTGCTACTGTGCTGCATCACCCTTTCCTCTTCAAGGGAAAACCCGACGCAAGCTCAATAGGTAGCACCGGCCAGCGCTGCATGGAGGTCGGGACGACCTGGTTGTTGGCTGCTGCAGGTGGATCTGGGAGGAGAGGAAGCTGGTTGGCTCCATGCTGAACACGAGGAGGAAATGCAGAGGGCGGCGACGGTGATAGGATGGGACAGCTCCCCTAGAATTTAGGGTTGGGCCTCTATTTATAGACTAGGGTCTATATAAGGTCTAATTACAGCCCTCTGATTTAGATCGGATGGCCGAAAACAACAAGTTAGGTAGGTCCAATAGACAAACTGATGACGATTTGCGGTGAAACGGGGTTGATCCGGATCCAACGGTCACAACCTCCCGGTTTGGGTCCCAGGAGGTTTTCGGGCTAGCCTGCGCGTAGGGTCGGTGCACTGTGCACACGGGCTAGGCGGGGATGAGAGGGAAAATGGTAACGAGGCGACAGAGTTAAGGATGTCACGGTCGCGTGCGTGCGTGGTTGGTCTCAAACGATCAACGATAAAACGGAGAGAACCGACAACTAATAATGGATGCAATTTTGAAAACTGGCGGTAACGGAGTACCTATGCAATGGAGATGATGTGAATGATGCGATGATGGGTGCAACTACCAAATAAATCAGACGACGACTACGGGACAAAAGGGAATCTTCTGGATTATCGGTCTTGGGCTGTCACAACTCTCCTACACTACAAGAGGATCTCGACCCGAGATCCAAGAATGAAAGGAAAAGAGAAAGAGCAAGATAAATAGGTGAACTTAGTTGCTTTTATGACAAATGAGTGAAACCAACGATCCTTGAAGGTTGCAAAGAGATGAAGAATGATATGAGAAACAACAAGAATTCACACAAAATTTTGGCAGCACTTCGGTAGGAAAAGGGGACAAAAATTGATAAGATAGAAAGATCTTGAGAAGATTCACAACAAATCAACTAAATTGAGCAAGGGAACAATATGCTCTTGAAAAGACAAAATGATAGATTGAAGAGAGCAACATCACAAAGCCTCCGTTACAAAGAATAGGAACTAGCTCTAGGCAAGAAGGAACGAAGAAGAAAATGAGAACTGCTACCACAAGAATTTTGAAGAACACCTTGAGAATGAAGAGATCTTGAACCGCCTAATAGAAAACTGAACAAGGCACGGGAATAATTGAGAGACGAACGAAGAGACAACAATTGAGAAGAATTTGAGAACGAAAGGTGAAAGTTGAGAACGAAGAAATCTTCTAAAATGATGACCTTAGGAGGAACTAGAATGAAAACAACTCAGAAATGCGTCGGATAGATATGGAAGGAAAACTCATGACTGGAAACAACTAAGAAGATAACACAAAGCTGAAATGAAAAACTTCAAAAGAATGGCCAAGATTTGACGGAAGCACTCCTCGGTCTTCCAAGATGAAAATGATGAGAAGAACACCACCAAGAATAACTAAGACACTCCGGAATAAAGAATATGCAAGGTTGAGCTGATGATGAGAATAATTGAATAGATATTGAAGAAGGAATATGACTGATGAAATTCATACTTACGTCATAGTTGAAAAGAATTAGGGAGCTCCAGAAAGATTACAAGAGCCAGATAAGATCTTGGGAAAAGCCCGTGGGTTATGGGCCCACTCAAAAGAAACCACCGTCGAAACAATTGATTTGAAAGAGAGATAGCACCGGTACAAATGAAAACTTGATGAGGTTGAGCACCTCAAAATAATTAAAGAATTGAAAACAAGGAACTTCTGAGATAACTTCAACACTCCGGATAGAATAAGGAGAGACGAAAAATAAGAAAGACTTTACAAGAATTTTCAACATGGAAAGAATTTAAAGGATGAAAAGGATATGATGAACACGGATAACTGAATTGAATTCACCGGAAAAGATAACAAGACTGAATAAAGATGAACATGAAGCTCCTAAGAATCTTCACAAGGAATCACCAGATAAGAGAGAAAAGAACAGATAGCGAAAGCAACAATGAAATGAAATGCACTTGGGTGAAATCCAATCACTGAAGAAAAGGGCGGGAGGGCTGGGAAAAACAAAGACAACTTGGGACAGATGAGACAAACTCCAGAAAGAAATGAGAGAGTGATCGTGCAACATTGGAGATGATTGAATTAACTTGAAGAGAAGCACACCGGTTGAAAAGAACTAACATGATGACTCCGGTTGACAAGAATTGCCAACACAACTTGATTGAGCAAAAGAATTTGCATTCCCATAAAAATATGAGAACACCTCTTGGAAAGATATGAATTCACCACTTGACATCGAAGCAACTCGAATTACCATACTCCAACAAAACAAGAGATGAGGCTTACAAATTAGCTAGAACAAACTCATGACAAAGATTATGCTTGATATTTTCGTGGATAGGATCGCACGGGCTCTATCCTACAGCAGCCGTCATGTACAAGGCAGTGCACACGACATACGAAGCATCCCCAAGTCGTAGCAAGCTACAAGTACTCTTTAAGACACAACAAGAACCGTTGGAAGATGACAGTGAACAAACGAATCCACTAGATGTCGAACCCCAACCTCACATCATGCATTTGTTGGAAGATTGTCCTATAAGTAACTACTTGAATTCCCACCTAAGAACTCCTGAAATTTATGGTCATGCAATCTGGTCCACGGATACAAGGAGAAATTTATCACAGAACTCCTAGTACTAACCCGTCCAGTGTATCACATCCGTCAACACAGAACCAGAATCTCGGAACTTCATCTATCTCAGACCCTCGTAATCACAACGATACTAAGTGTGGCGATACATCCGGAACTATCTGCACCAGTACTGGGGAAGCCGGACTCCTCTCGTCACTACTAGTATTGAAGCAATTTCGAACATCCTTTGTCCTGAGATACTAAGAAATCTGAACGATAGCGATGTGCTCAAGAATCCCTTGGAGCTCAACTCCCCAGAAGAAATCAAGTCAGACACGAGGCACCAAGACAGAACTCCGTCACATCGACATCATATAGATTCCAAAATATCCGCGTGATCCTAAAATATTTTAGAGTGAGAAGAGGAGTAGAATTAAAATTATTACGTCAAGATTCCTCACCAGAGCATAGAAGAGGAGAAAAAAAATCCTACTCTCTGATATATAACTAGACTCAAAGTAGTTTTTCACTAGACTCGACTCGGCCAAGTTCGATCAATCAAGGGGGCTCCTAGGTCGGTACTTCTCTGATACCAACTTGTAACGCCCAAGATGCGATCATATCCTTATTTTGGCATGAGGGCCTCGACAGAGATAGAAGCACATCTCGTTGTTTCGCCAGAACGGATATTGTTACAAGTACATGTACTGAAAAGATGAGTATATGGAATTGGCTTACACTTGCAACAAGCTACATCACAGTCACATCAGTAAAATACATAATCATCATGAAGAAGAGCGATTAAAGAACGACGTCCATCCTTGCTATCCCAGGCTGCCGACCTGGAACCCATCCTAGATCGATGAAGAAGAAGAAACTCCAAAAGCACAATCATCGCGCTCACGTCATAATATCACCTTACATCTACCTGCAACTGGTGTCGTAGTAATTTATGAGCCATAGAGGACACAGCAATCTCATTTCCAAAGGTATCAATGTTGGGGAACGTCGCATGGGAAACAAAAAATTTCCTACGCACACGAAGACCTATCGTGGTGATGTCCATCTACGAGAGGGGATGTGTGATCTACGTACCCTTGTAGACCGTACAGCAGAAGCGTTAGTGAACGCAGTTGATGTAGTGGAACGTCCTCACGTCCCTCGATCCGCCCCGCAAACCGTCCCACGATTAGTACCACGATCTAGTGCCGAACGGACGGCACCTCCGCGTTCAGCACACGTACAGCTCGACGATGATCTCAGGCTTCTTGATCCAGCAAGAGAGACAGAGAGGTAGAAGAGTTCTCCGGCAGCGTGACGGCGCTCCGGACGTTGGTGATGATCTTGTCTCAGCAGGGCTCCGCCCGAGCTCCGCAGAAACGCGATCTAGAGGAAAAACCGTGGAGGTATGTGGTCGGGCTGCCGTGGAAAAGTCGTCTCAAATCAGCCCTAAAACCTCCGTATATATAGGTGGGAGAGGGGGGGCCTTGCCTTGGGGCTCAAAGAGCCCCAAGGGGGTCGGCCGAGCCAAGGGGGGGAGGTCTCCCCCCCCCCCCCAAACCGAGTCCAACTTGGTTTGGTGGGTGGAGTCCTTCTTTCCTTTCCCACCTCCTCCTTTTTTTTCTTTTCTCTTTGATTTTCTTCCTATGGCGCATAGGGCCTTCTTGGGCTGTCCCACCAGCCCACTAAGGGCTGGTGTGCCACCCCCAAGGCCTATGGGCTTCCCCGGGGTGGGTTGCCCCCCCCCCCCGGTGAACTCCAGGAACCCATTCGTCCTTCCCGGTACATTCCCGGTAACTCCGAAAACCTTCCGGTAATCAAATGAGGTCATCCTATATATCAATCTTTGTTTACGGACCATTCCGGAAACCCTCGTGATGTCCGTGATCTCATCCGGGACTCCGAACAACATTCGGTAACCAACCATATAACTCAAATACGCATAAAACAACGTCGAACCTTAAGTGTGCGGACCCTGCGGGTTCGAGAACTATGTAGACATGACCCGAGAGACTCCTCGGTCAATATCCAATAGTGGGACATGGATGCCCATATTGGAACCTACATATTCTACGAAGATCTTATCGTTTGAACCTCACTGCCAAGGATTCATATAATCCCGTATGTCATTCCCTTTGTCCTTCGGTATGTCACTTGCCCGAGATTCAATCGTCAGTATTCGCATACCTATTTCAATCTCGTTTACCGGCAAGTCTCTTTACTCGTTCCGTAATACAAGATCCCGCAACTTACACTAAGTCACATTGCTTGCAAGGCTTGTGTGTGATGTTGTATTACCGAGTGGGCCCCGAGATACCTCTCCGTCACACGGAGTGACAAATCCCACTCTTGATCCATACTAACTCAACGAACACCTTCGGAGATACCTGTAGAGCATCTTTATAGTCACCCAGTTACGTTGCGACGTTTGATACACACAAAGTATTCCTCCGGTGTTAGTGAGTTATATGATCTCATGGTCATAGGAACAAATACTTGACACGCAGAAAACAGTAGCAACAAAATGACACGATCAACATGCTACGTCTATTAGTTTGGGTCTAGTCCATCACGTGATTCTCCTAATGACGTGATCCAGTTATCAAGCAACAACACCTTGTTCATAATCAGAAGACACTGACTATCTTTGATCAACTGGCTAGCCAACTAGAGGCTTGCTAGGGACAGTGTTTTGTCTATGTATCCACACATGTAAATGAGTCTTCATTCAATACAATTATAGCATGGATAATAAAAGATTATCTTGATACATGAATTATAATAATAACTATATTTATTATTGCCTCTAGGGCATAATTCCAACAATCAAGACTAGCAAAGCTTAATGGGTGAGGTAAGGTTACGTGGTGAGGTTGCAGCAAGCGACTAAGCATATATTTAGTGGCTAACTTACGAGTACAAGAATAATAGAGGGGGATGATCTACGCATAGGGGACGTGAACTACTGATGATCAAATGAATGATCCTCAACACCTACTTACGTCACACATAACCCCACCGTGTCCTCGATCGGAAAAGGAGCTCACGAAAGAGACATTCACGGTTGCGCACTCAGTTGGCAAGTTTTAGTTAAGCTTACTTCAAGTTATCTATAACCGGATGTTAAACAAAGTTTCCACGTTGCCACATAACCGCGGGCACGGCTTTCTGAAAGATTTAACCCCTGCAGGGGTGCTCCAACTAGTCCATCACAAATTACCACAAGCCGCATAGAAATCCTTGATCACGAAACCCGCGATCTCGTCGGACTCCTTAGTGGAAAACCTCAACTCTGAGGTTACCCAAAGCATCACCGGAATCCCGATGCACGTGACATTCGTCAAAGGTAAAACTAATCCAGCAAGGCCGCCCGACGTGTCGATGATCCCGATAGGAGCCGCGTATCTTGTTCTCAGGACACGACGGATGGGTCCCACTAGGAGTAAAACCAAACCTCGGGTTGCCCCGTGGTGGCCCCGTCGTCTGCCAGTTTGGACCAACACTCATGAGGAGGACTGGTCCGGGGGTTGATTAATTATCCGCGGGTGTTGGTGGGTCCCTATGATTTTTATTAGGTTATTAGGCAAATGTAGTACCAAAGTCGGGCCTTGCCAGACCAGTTTTAATCTAAGACTAATTATCAAGGGGGTCCCCATAACAACCCCGATCGTGTTAGGAGCGCTCAATTATGGAATATAACACCGGTAGCCGAAACTAAGGGGGCAAAGGTGGAACAAAACACCAGGCTAGAAAGGCCGAGCCTTCCACCTTTTACCAAGTATATAGGTGCATTAAATTGAATAGCATTTAATAGGGTGATAAAACAAGGAACCTATGTTATCACATGGAAGCAACTGCACCTACAACTAGCAACGCTAACACATGGTTAAGCAAGCGGTAACATAGCCAATTAGTGGTTTGCTAGGTTGTGAACAGGTTGAAAGGTTTCATGGCAATGTTGAGATGCTGATATTTAACAGGTGGTAGGCAACGAGACATAGCGAAAAAATCAAGACAACTAGCATGGCAATGATAGTAATGGTATCTGGGGAAATGGTCATCTTGCCTGGGATCCTGCTTGGAAGAATACGACTTCGTGAAGCAGACAAACCGACGTAGTCGAACGGATCCTCATATTCTGACATGCTTGCGGAACTCTATCGAGATGAAGCAAATCAGAAAAGAATCAACACACGATATTCACCACACACATGCATGATATGATGCACACCCTAATATGATGCATGATCAGTTTAAAATATGCAAGGCATGGCATGGCAAATCACATCACGCAACCACTACACATTAAGTGAAGCTCAATATGCAACGAGTTGCATATTGACGAAACTCCACATACGAATTATTTAGTTCCCTCTTGATTAGGTACACGACAATATTAAATGTTGTTAACATGGCAAGAGGTCAAGCATGTGATCCTACATGTCATCCTAGTTGGTTAACACGCGGGACATTGAACGGAGCTACGGTTAAAAGATACGTGCAACACATGATATTATGTCATGAATGCAACATGCATGAACTTTATGAAAACACATGCAAGAAGAAAATGAAGCACGTGTCGCCATGGTGAACGAAAGGGAATCATGGCGGCAGAACAAAAATGATGCCACGACAACATTCTGGTTTCGATAACTCAATGAGATACCGGTGCCAACGAATTGTGAGCATGTGCGTGTCATGCCGAGAATGATGGGGTGATCCCTGGTTACCGGGTTCCCATGTGCCGGTGGCATGAATACAGGGTACCTGCAACTAACATGGCATCTATGAAACAGGCAAAATCGCAACTCATACACCAATACATGCCTCGAAATTATTAGAATCGCACCAGAAAAAAATATGCATGTGCCGAATTGCAACATAGTGTCGCGGTCCAGAATTGGATCAAGCCCGAGGGGCTGAGTGTGTGCACGAATGGTAAAGAAAAAAATAACTAACTAACATATGCAAAAGAATTGAGCATTCTAGGATTTGATCCCATAACCTCCTAGATGGGGCATGCACGAATGACCACTAGACTAGATGTGTGACCGTGGTAAGTACTAGCCGCGGATGATATATATCGTATGTGCAAAACAAATAAATAAAGGAAACTCATGGAAAAATTGGGCTTCCTGGGAATCGAACCCAGTACCTCCTGGAAGGAAGCGAGAGATTCCTCCCACTACGCTACTATGTGTGTTCATGCTAAAACAAAGGGGAAATCTATAATAGTACCAGAACGAGACAGAACACAACCAAAAGAGTTTCAGTTACGGGGGATGCTCATAGCGGGGAAAACAGAGGCCGGGAATGGGCTGATCTAGCAAGGTCCGACCAGATCCGTTGGGGAACGACGGCGATCGGCGAGTTGCAGGGCGGCGAGGGCATCCATGGCGGGGCTGCAGCAGCCTTCGCTCAGTTCTTGACAGGGGAAAACAAGAAGAGAGGAGAAGGATTAGATGAGGAAGGAGAGGGAAGGAGGAGGTCCGGCGGCTCGACCTGCTCGTCGCCGGCGAGGTGGTCCAGGGTGAGGCGAGCGACCGAGGTAGAGGGGTCGTCCTCCTCTGCCCAAACTGTTGTTGCTCGATGCCGCGAGGGAGGCCGACGGGATTAGGCGCCTGAGGTCGGGGACGAGGCGCGCATGGCGGGATCCGGCGGCTTGTCGTTGCTGCTTGGGCGACGAGGTCGCGAGGGGAATGAGGTTCAGGCGAGCGCTCACAGGCTATGCCTCGGTTGCGGCTCTGATTTTCTCTGGCAGAGAGGAAACTGAACAAGAAAGGCAGAAAATTAGAGGGGAAGGAGAGCACAAGGAAAGACAAGAGGAGGCGCTGGGCATGGGGTCGACTAGGGTGGTCGCCGGCGGCGGCTGCTCCGGTGGCTTGGTCGCCGGCCAGCGCTGCATGGAGGTTGGGACAGCCTAGTTGCTGGCTGCTGCAGGGGGGATCTGGGAGGAGAGGAAGCTGGTTGGCTCCGTGTTGAACACGAGGAGGAAATGCAGAGGGCGGCGGCGGAGATAGGATGGGACAGCTCCCCTAGAATTTAGGGTTGGGCCTCTATTTATAGACTAGGGTCTATATAAGGTCTAATTATAGCCCTCCGATTTAGATCAGATGGCCGAAAACAACAGGTTAGGGAGGTCCAATGGACAAACCGATGACGGTTTGCGGTGAAACGAGGTTGATCCGGATCCAACGGTCACGACCGCCTGGTTCAGGTCCCGGGAGGTTTTCGGGGTAGGCTGCGCTTAGGGTCGGTGCACTGTGTAGAGGGGCTAGGCAGGGATGAGAGGGAAAACGGCAACCCGGTGACAGATTTAAAGATGTTGCGGTCGTGTGCGTGTGTGGTTGGTCTCAAACGGTCAACGATAAAACAGAGAGAACCGTCAACTAATAACGGATGCAGTTTTGAAAACTGGCGGTAACGGAGTACCGACGCAATGCAGATGATGCGAATGATGCGATGATGAGTGCAACTACCAAATAAATCGGACGATGACAACGGGACAAAAGGGGAATCTTCTGGAGCGTCGGTCTCGGGTTATCACACCCGGTTCACTTGATCCTAATCTTTTCAAAAAATTCTATTACAATGAACTATTTGTGTGCCAAATATATGTCGACGACAGTATTTTTGGTTGTACTCACAAACGTCACAATGATGAATTTGCCTACATGATGGGTGAAGAATATCAAATGTCTATGATGGGGGAGGGGGGGCTGAAGTTCTTCTTAGGTCTACAAATTCGTCAACAACGCAATGGCATCTTCATATCCCACGAGAAATACCTCAAGGACGTTCTAAGGAAATTCGGCATGCATGAATGCAAAGGCGTCAAGATTCCTATGCGTACTAGCGACCACCTCTGCACTGACGAAAATGGTAAAGATTTCTATCAGCAGGTATATCGTTCTATGATTGGTTCTGTATTGTACCTATGTGCATCTAGGCCACATATTATGCTTAGTGTTTGCATATGTGCTCGTTTTCAAGCAAAATCGAAGGAATCACCATAAGGATGTGAAACATATTCTTCGATATGTAGCTCACATACCAACACTAGGATTATGGTACCCCAAGGGCTCAAATCTTCACCTCGTTGGATATTCTGATTCTCATTATGTTGGTGACCGTGTGGATCGTAAGTCAACATCAGGCACATGCCATTTCCTCGGAAGATCATTAGTCTGCTGGTCCTCAAAGAAGCAGAATTGTATATCACTCTCCACTACCGAAGCTGAGTAAATTGCTGCTGGATCCTTCTGTGCTCAATTGCTATGGATGAAGCAAACCCTCACAGACTACGTCATCAACATGAAGAATGTGGCCCTCTACTGCGACAATGAGAGTGCAATCAAGATCACCTACAACCCAGTACAACACTCGAAGACCAAGCACATCTAGATTCGTCATCATTTTCTTCGTGGCCGTGTCCTCAAGGGCAATATCATCATCGATCATGTGAAGACTGATGATCAACTAGCAGATATCTTCACAAATCCCTTGGATGAGAGAAGGTTTTGCAAGTTGCGGTGTGAGCTAAATATCGTAGAATCTTTGAATGTCTTGTAACATGCACACATCCTAACACTTATGCAAAATTGATGACTTAGATGTGCAACACACACGGTAACGATTTTCTTCAATCAATGAAGAATATCACACTAAGTGTTAAGATATAAATGAAGAATTTGGTTCTCAGGGCCCTACAACAATTGTGCGCGACGTCTGAAATCATCATTCTTATACGGTGGGTCACTCCACCACACAAATTTGAAATTCTTCAATGTTGAAAATTCTTCAAAGTTGAAAATTCTTCAAAAATGAAATTCTTCAATTTGACACTTTGTCAAAAAATCCTCAAAAATTTCAAAGTCTTCAAAATCTTCAAATTCTTCAAAACTTTTTGATGATCTTCATTTGAATATACATATTATAATGAGCTTTCAATGTCCTCAACAACATTCACTTATCGCTCAATTTTTAATTTGATATTTACTCTAAGTGAATGTGATCGGACCCGATTCCCCTCTATGCTAAGCAAAACCCAGTCTATTCTCAATTCTTCATATGCATTCTATTTGACACTTGTTCAAAATCCTCACTGAGTCCTTATCAGTTGAGGACTTTGCAACGAAATCCTCAAAATTCAAAATTTATTTTTTTAACGTTACAACAGTAACCACACCTACTACTCACGTTCGGTAACCACGATCTCCACAGTTTCGATCGTGGGTACCACGTGTCACGCGGAGACGAAGGGGCAAGGGCAGTTCGGTCCGAAAGTTTCGGCCCAGGCCGTTTTTCATCTGAGCTATAAATAGCCCCCTTACCCCCCAGTCAAAACTCTTCTCTTTCTCTCGCCTTCTCCGCTCGAGCTCAAACCCTAGCGCCGCTGCTAGCATCTTCGTCGTCGGTGAGGAAAAGCTTCACTGCCTCGCCCTCGCCATCGCTGGACTCACGCCGACTGCGGAATATCTTCCTCCGCCGCCGCCGTAGCTGTTTTCAGTCGCCAAGTTAGGGCACTGAAGATCTAGACCAAAGAACTTCCTCTTTTTACTGCTTCAGTTCATCGTGTTCTTTGCACAGGGTAAATAGAATCCTATTTTACTACCCATGTTGATTTCTTAATTCTCTTTAGATTCGCAAAATCAGTTTTTCCTCAGAAATTATCTCAGTTGTGCATACCCATGTCTAGAACACTTGATGAATTTCACTAAGTCACTAAATTCTTCACGAGATTCCTCAATTGTGTAAATTTTCGAATCTGCACAACTCTGGAACCCAAGATCAGAATGCTTAGTCAAATTCCTCAACTCACTGGTCAAATTCCTCAATTGAATTAATTTTTCAATTTCCTCAAATCTGAGAACGCATATGACCTCTCCAAATTCTTCGCATCTATAGTCTATTCATAGGTACAAAATGTTAGCTGATGAATCAGTAGGTTCTCATCAAATTAACTCATTTGCAGCATTTCTAGAAGAAACCTTACCTGTGTCCTCAGAATCATCAAGAATAGAAATTCCTTAGCAAAAGCCTTAGCTGAAGAAAATGGAGGAGGACAGAAAACAGAAAGGTGGGAAGAAACTAGAACAGAACACTGCCTTTGAGATCCCTCGGGAGATCTATGCTGACTACTGTACACCTGATGAGGAAATTCATGGTAAAGAGACCATGGCAAAGCGCAAGATAAGGTTTCAAAAGATAGAACGCAAATGGGCAAAAGAGTGAAATAATACAGATATGTATACTCCAAAATATGCCAAGAAGTTTGCCCTCGAGCCTCCCTGCAAAAGGTTGCCACATGGAGATCAACAAGCAGCTCATCCCTCAAGCGTAGCCACTATTGAGGATTACCTTGATGAAAGAGACAAATATTTGTCTAAACTGCAGCAAAAAGGCTAAAGTTGCTTTGACGAAATACAATGAGGACTCTGCTGCTGCAGCTACTGCTGCCACTTCTTCAGCTGCTGAGGCCTCTGCTACTTAAATTCCCGAGAAGAGGATGAAGAAATGGCAGACAATCACTCTCATGCATCCACACCGATGGTTGAGGAAATTCAGATTGTTGATATTCCTCAAACCACAACACCTCCAATGACTACTGAAGAAAAGGAGGGTGATGAAGAAATTGGATGCAGCACACCTGTGATCCATGATGAGTTCTGGGAAGAGACTCATCCAAACTCACCAAGAGCACCTCAAAATCCTCAAACTTCGGCTGCCACTGAGATTCTGACTAGCTTTGATGAAAAGAGCACTCGTGAGGAATCAACATAAGACCAAGAATCAACTAGATCAGCTAAAGAAAATGCAGCATCAAAAACTGCAACTGCTTCCTCAGATCAGCAAATTCCTCAAACTGAAGAAAATGCTCCTGCTCCTAATGCTGAAACGACAATTGTATGTTGAAGACTTTCATCTGTACTGTTTGAAGAATTTGTCTGAAGACTTTCTCTGAATTTCCTCAACCTCAAATTCTTCACTTGAGTTAATCCTCACCTTCTTACTCTATACTTGCGAACTGTGCAAATTGAATATCTGAAATCTCATTGAGTACTTTGATGTAGTCGTTTTTGCACACGTGATCCTGTACTATTTCCGCTGCACTTAGTTTATGATGGAGGACTTTCCTCACAAGGAATTTCCTCAGTGATGAAATTCTAAAAATCGCCTATTCACCCCCTCTAGTCGATATAACGCACTTTCAAAAACCCTAGAGAAGTGGGAGAGATCTCTCCATGGGGTGGTTTATATAAGGAATGGACTATGGTGGGATGAACCCCGTCCGTCCGATCGCAATCCGATGACCACGAACGTAGGGAGTGACTAAGTGGGTCTAGTGGGATGTGTAGTTGGGATATGTAGGGATGAGAGGGAAATGGTGTGGCCCATGGCAGAGTTTTAAACTGGCTATAGTGCCGCTATATAATTAACGGTACGGGTATCAAACGTACTCTGATTGTGACGAAATTTGTCAAACGGCCTACCTGCATTAAAATAATACCTCACGCCAAGTTTCAACCCTATCCAAGAAAGTTTATACGCACTTTAAAAAACAAGATTTTAACGATGCCGCGGGGCGCGTGCGTGTGTGGTTGGTCTCGAAATGGTCAACGACAAAAATTGAGAGAACCGACAACTAATAACGAATGCAAGTTTGAAAACTGGCAGCAACTGAGCGCCGATGCAATGCACATGATGCGAATGATGCGATGATGAATGCGACAGACAATTTGATCGCACGACGGCAATGGAATAAAAGGGGAATCTTCTGAAGCATCGGTCTCGGGCTGTCACAACGACATGGTCCGCGGGGGCACGTTTAGTAAACGGGGCGTGTCGTACTAGCCCGCGAGGTGTGCTTTTGGGCCCAGGCACGACGTGATTATTAAACGGGCTAACAAGTTGGCCCGTTTAACACACTAGACTGCATATTTTCATCATGTTAGGCTCATTTTTAAGTCTATTGAGGTGTATTATAGATTATATATATTTAAAAAATTTAAAAATACATAAAAATAAAACAGTCATGCCATGTTGGCCCACGTGCCCATGCATGGTTCAAGGCATGCCACGTGCGTGGCCCGGCCCATTTAGATCATGTCGTGCCTGACCCATTACAAACCGTACCGAGCGTGTTCGTGGGCGGGTATGGTTGGCCCGACCCGTTTGGGCTGGTCTGCGTGGGTGCGCACTTGTGTGTTGTCCTATTACTTTCGTGTCGTAGTGATGAGGTGGGCAAATCCTATTTGGCGCCGCACGCGTCGGTTAAAGCGCATTTTTCTTAACCAACGCGTGCAACATTCGGTCATGGTCGGCCCATGTAAGTTCGAGCGGGAGGGAGGTTTTTTCGGTTTTGTGAAGCTTCTTGAAGCTTCCTAGATGGGTTTGTTTTCATTTAGGTTTTTTAAGTATTGGTTTTTCTTTTTTTCTTCTTTTTTTTACTCTTTTCATTACTTTTTCTTTTCCATTTTATTTTTATATAATTTTTCATTTTTTGAAAAAGTGCAGCCTTTTTTTGATGATTTTTTTCGAACGAACAAACTTTTTTCCAAATCAATGAACCTTTTTCAAAATTTTATGATTTTTTAAAAAAAAATCTATGAACTTTTTTGAATATCGATGAACTTTTTTCAAATTTTATGAACCCTTTCAAATTTGCTGAACTTTTTTCAAAATTAATGAACTTTTTTTAAGATTTGTGAAATTTTTTCATTTCAACGAACTTTTTTAAAACATACATGATTTTGTTTATTTTTTGTGAATTTTTTTCAAATTCAGTGAAATTTTGAAAAAAATGATATTTCTTTTCAAAATCGATGAACTTATTTTCAAATTCTATGGACATTTTTCAAAATTTATGACCTTTTTTGCAAATCTGATGAACTTTTTAAATTCAATGATTTTTTGTCAAATTTGATGACTGTTTTTCAAATTTGATAAACTTGTTTCTGCTTTTGTGATTTTTTGAATTGGTGAACTTTTTTGAAAGATTTGATGAATTTTTCATATTTTTATGAACTAATTTTCAAATTTGAGATATTGTTTTTAGATGCATGAATATTTTTTATTTTCATGATTTTGCAATAATAATTTAAAAGGCAATGGTTAATCAATTGAGGTGCGTTTGGTTTGCTAGCTCACCTAGCTTTGCTGGGCTAGGTTTCTGTAGCCCATTCCAACTAGGGCTGTCAAAAGCAAGTCTTACTGTTTGGAAGAGAAGCAAATTAAGTGTTAACTGTCCAAAGCGCCCACGATCTCTTCTCTTGCCCGTGCGGGAGAGCCGAATTGGCTCGCCTCCATTGTCAAGTTTTTTGTGGCAGTTGCAGACGAGGTTGTCCTCAAAAGCTAGCTTAATTTATCTTACCAAACGGCTATCCTTGCCGAGCAAGGCTAGGGACAGGCCTTGCCTACGATCCAAACCACCCTGGGTTAACCGATCAACCGCGACATTTTTTTTTAAATTCAACGACCGGGTGTATACTAAACGCTGCGTGACGCACGCGCGCGATTCAGAAACCACGAGCGGCCAAACGCCAGTCGTCCATATCGCGATGTGAATCCCAGCCACGTGGTGGATAGAGTAGACTCGGGAGGAAGAGGGTGGCGGTCTTCTTTTGTCCTTGTCCATTTTCTCCTCTCTCCCAGAGTCCAAACACACACCTCCTAGCGCCAGGGGAGAGAAATCCCTAGGTCGGCAGCGGCCGCGGCCGGCGAGAGCCCAGCGACGGCGAGGAATTGGGTGGGGCGTACAAGCGACGAGCTCGATGACACCGGCTCCACTCGCGGAAGCAAAGCGCCAGCTCAATTGAGATGGGGTCGCGCGAAGAGGGACGGGGAGGGAGAAGGTACAGGCGTACAGAATGGCGACGCGAAGACGAGGAGGGTGCGACGGGCTGCTATATCTCCGCTTGGAAAGAGAAGCTAAGTCACGGGCCCCTCCCCCTTTCCATTTTTACGATTTGTGACCTAGGGTCATGGGTGTTTCAGCGACACGGCGACGTCATCCTCGTCGACGAGCGGGGGAGGGGAAGGACGGGATGGCAAGGAAGCGAGCATAGGAGTAAGGGGCTTGTGCACCGGGGGAACCGATGTCCGGCACAAGCCCGCGCGGAAAATTCCCCAATCGAATTTGATAGCACACAGTAGCAAGCACAGAGAATTTCTCGCGTGATTTGTGTAGTGCATCACAAACAAAGCAATCGATTATCCAATCAGGATCTTTTTAAAATGTTTTTTCACAACATGTTTTAGCATCTAGGACAGGTTTCTCTATGTTGTAGGATTTTTTCCACAAATAAGTATGCAATTTTTCACTTATAGTGAGCACTTTTGTAGCATTTTTCCCCTCCAGAAGTAGGCAGGTTACTGCGCACAGCAGTAGGCCTGTTTTTGTGAGCAAATCTGTAGCGATTACATGCAATTTTTGTTTTGCAGGCAAAGCACTTGAGTAGGAAAGTTTGTTTATAGATGTAGCATTATGTACATTTTCCCCTTGAGTAGTTTGTAGCAATGTTCTCGTTCAGTAGTAGGCAACTTAAAGTGATTTTATAGGATAATGACAAGCTCATAACTTTGCTCACACGCTTTGTCTTGCAGCGGGGACAATCTTTTGTTGCTGAAACACACGAATCAACATGCTACCCCCTGTGTTTTGTCAAACACATTTTGTAGAGTGGTCAGATACATCACTATGGATAAAGCAACCCTTTTATAACCCTGCTCAAACGATCTGATTTTTTTCTAGGTTGTGATGATGTTGTTATGTTTAAACTCTTTACTATGGTTACAGAGAATCGTTGTCATATTTCTCCCCTAGGATTTTTTAGAGCGAAGTTGTGGGGTAGTGGGGGAGGAGATATATGCAAGTTTGTTTTAGCAAATCGCGTCGCGCGCGATAATCCCTTTCTCACTGTCCTCGTCGGCGCATTTTTTTACTCGAGGTTTTTGCTGGGGTAATGCGAGTAGGGATAGGGCCTGGCTGCATACTAGCATCCACAGGCAAGATCATCTCTCATTTTTTGTATTTGTAGGCAACGTCTCTATTGTTGTGTATGCATTTTTTTTGTTTGTCCATTTTGGTTTTGTAGACAACTAAATTAGGCAACCGACATATATGTAGGCAAAACCACACATGGGATGGGCATTTTAAAGGAGGTTTTTTTGCAGGCAACATCTCTGTTTTCTTTCTGTAGGCAAATAATTGTTGTCCGTTTTGTTTTTGTAGGCAATTTAATTATCATCATAGACAATACTGCGTGTTTTTAGTAGGCAATACTGTAATTCATGATGTAGGCAACCTTTTTCACATTTAAATACACTACATAGGCAACTCATTTAACATAAGGTTTGTCGGATGTTGTAGGCAACAATTTTAGGATAAGCGGTGAAGACGATGGACAAGTGAAGTGAGCACCACATACGGGAGGTGAGGCTCCAACAATTTGACCGGGGAGAGGGGTCACGTACGCGAAGGGGGGAGAGGAAGCAAAAGGAGGTGGTGGAGTCATTGGTTGCAGGAGGCGGCGGACGACTAGAGACGGAGATTATCTGCTGCATCTACCTCCCGAGGTCAGTTTTTCGACGCCTTATCTTGCACAGTTTTTTCGTCATCGCGTGGGGTGGTGGTGGGGAGGTGGGGGGAGCGGGCGGAGGGCTAGCTACTGACATCCATGGGAAGTTCCTTTTTGTCCTTTCAAGATGGGGTTTCCAGAGATGCAACAGTTAAGGGGGATTTGAGCTTGGGGTTTGACGAGGGTTGCGACATCCTTGTTTCCACATCAGCTTCGAAACACACCCCTGATTTTCAAAAGAAGGCAACCAAATTAGAGAGGTTGTTTTTGTAGGCAATAGAGACAGAGGTAGGAAGCCAGAATACTACATAATTTTGCCATGGATTATGTGTTCTTAGGTGATACTGTAATATTTGTGTTCATTAGTATGCAACACGTAGTTGTATCCCCAAACTTTTCAGCATTTTTTTCGGTGTTCAATAGGCAACTCAAGCAGGAAAAATACTGCATAATTTTTGCCATGGATCTTCTTAGGCAATACTTTAACATCTATAACAAAATTCGATAGATTATTTTTTGTAGGCAATATAGAGAGAAATGAATAGGGAAAAATACTACATAATATTAAGTACCCTCATACCAAGCTGCCACAAACCCTCGACGGTGATACGTCCCAAACGTATCTATAATTTCTGCTTGCTCCATGCAAGTTTTGGGTGATATTGCTATGTGTTTTGTACACTTTCATATCTTTTTCAACATATTTGGACTAACCTACTAACTCAGTGCATCCAATGCCAGTTTCTATCTGCTGATGTCTGTGAATTGCAGGTTTATACCCATATTTACAGTGCCCAAAAATTCCACAGAAAATATATAAAAAATCAGCGTTTCAGAAGACTCCAAACGCCCGAAGGAGAGCCAGAGGGGGGGCACCCCCACCCAGGCTGCCACCTGGCACGACCTAGGGGGGAGGTCGCGCTACCAGGCCGCCTGGACGAGTGGGACCTCCCCTGGTGCCCCCCTTTGCCCTATTTTTACCCCGTGGAGGAAACCCTGATTCCAGAACCCTTTTCTCCAGAAGCAATTCCGATCTCCGTCGCCATCGCCAACAAGTTTCAGGGAACCATAATTCCTGTGTCGGCACCCTGCCGGGGCGGGTAAGTGTCCCCGGATTCATCTCCATCAACGTTGCTTCCTTCCTCCATGAACGGAGTAGTTCCTCCTCGGGGCTGAGGTCTTCTACAGCAGCTATGTGGTTAATTCTCTCTCCCATGATGTGATCTTGATTGTGATCATAGGCTATGTTAATCTAGGGTGATCCCATGATGTTTTCCCTTCTTCTATGTATTGGACTGATGTACTCACTTGATCTTATCTAGTATAATCTCCGAGACCATGGTGTCAGCGGTCTATTGGACATGGATTAGAAGAATTTTTTCATGAGTGATTTCCTCTTTTGTGAATTGATTGAAAATTGAGAGTCTCTTGGTGCTTGTCTCTGACTATCCTTGATATATGTTGTGGTGATTGTGGTACTCTCTTTGGATGGCCGCGGTGACATTGAGAAATCCATAGATGAGAACTACGAACTCTGAGGTGTGCTTTTGTAGCCATTGTATTAGGTGTGTCGGGGATGCAAGAGACTTCTTGTTTATTAATTGCAGGGTTGTTTGAGAGAGACCATCTTCAACCTCTACTTTCCTGAGTTCGATAAACCTTAGGTCGTCCACTTGAGGGAAATTGCAGCTGTCCTACAAACCTCTCCGTTTGGAGGCCCAACATAGTCTACAAGAATAGAAGTGTGCGTAGACATCAAGCTATTTCTGGCGCCGTTGCGAGGGAGGTGAGTGCTTGAAGGTATATTTTTAGATCTTGCAATTAAATCTTTTCATTTCTTGTTTTTATTTTCACCAGTTAGCCTTATGGAAAACTGCACTCTTAGTTCGCTGCTTGGGGAAGGCCGCTTTACCACACCCGTGGTAGAGAAGTCTCCTCCACTTGCTGAATGTATCCCATTAAAAATACCACTTGGGATAATTGAAATAATTAGGAATGATTGTTATGCAGGAGATGGAACAGTCAATCCTAGTATTCATTTGTTGAAACTTACAGAACTTTGTGAGTTGTTTAAGATTTCAGGTTTGATAAGAGATGGAGTCATGAGGAAATTATTTGCCTTGTCACTGAAAGGAAAAGCATTGGAATGGTATAGGCTACTAGATGATTCTCACCTACAAGATTGGGAAGAGATTCAGTCTCTCTTTTACTCCAAGTTTTATCGTCTTCATGAAGTCCATGAGAATAGGAATTATGTTTATAATTTCTATCCTCATGACGGAGAGAGCATAGCTCAAGCTTGGGGGAGACTAAAAACTTTAATGCTAAAATGTCCTAACCATGGGCTCCCCAAAGATATGATAATTACTAATTTCTATGCAAGGCTTTCTCGACAGGATAAAGACTTGCTCGATGCTTCTTCTGTGGGTTCTTTCACAAACGAAAGGATTGATGCTAAAAATGGGAACTCCTTGAAAGAATTCAACACAACACTGAAGATTGGGAGATCGACAAAGGTAAAGAGTGTGATGTCCTCGGCTTAATCGTACGCTAACCATACACGCAAGTGCGTACGATCAAACCCAAGGACTCACGGGAAGATATCACAACACAACTCTAGACACAAATAAAATAACATCAGCTTCATATTACAAGCCAGGGGCCTCGAGGGCTAGAATACGAAAGCTCGATAAACACACGAGTCAGCGGAAGCAACAAATATCTGAGTACAGACACAAAACAACATGGGGTGCCTTAGAGAAGGCTAGCACAAAAGATACAACGATCAAACGAGGCGAGGCCTCCTGCCTGGGAACCTCCTAACTACTCCTGATCATCAGCGGCCTCCACGTAGTAGTAGGCACCGTCGGGGTAGCAGTCGTCGGCGGCGGGGACCTCCATCTCCTGGGCTTCATCATCTGGTCGCAGCAAACGGATCAAGGGAACAAGGGGGGAGCAAAGCAGCGGTGAGTACTCATCCAAAGTACTCGCAAGTCTTACATCAGAACTATTCTAATTATGCACCAGTATCAAAGAAGGGGGTCATATGTGGACTGACTGCAGCAATGCGAGAATAGAGAGAGAAGGCCTAGTCCTATCGAAGACTAGCATCTTCAGGGTCTTGCAGCAATAGACGAGAGTAGAACAGGGGTAACACATTAATAGTCATATTGTTGCAGCAATATTAAAGTGAGGTCACGCCTAAAGATCCTCCCTCGACTCCCTGCGAGGAAGCAATCCCGAGGCAAACTAATTCCAGTTAAGTAACAATTGTAGTTGTAAAAGATCGGGGCACAACTCCAAGTCGTCCTGTAATCGTGGACACGGCTATCCGAATAGTTAATTTTCATCCCTGCAGAGGTGCATCACATGTACCGTCACGCTCGATAACACTCTGGCCGGACATACTTTTCTGGGTCCTGCCCGGCCTCGGAATATCGACACGTCGCAGCCCCACCTAAGACTAATCAGAGAGGCCAGCCCACCGGTCTAAATCCTAAGCACAAAGGGTTCATGGGCCCAGTTCCCCTTCACGCTCCTGCACGTGGCGTGGGCGGCCGACGTCAGTCCTAGCATCCCTTGATCACAAGCGCGATGCATCTCGGGACCACTCGGGCGCGCGCCGCTACACTGCTGGCATCTGAAAAGCTTCGGCTGATACCGCGACGCCGAGTACCCATAATTCTTCCCGCGTAGCCGGTTAGTGCGAAAAGGTCTCCGACCAACCCAGATCAAATACCCAAATCCATTAGCATTTTAATTAGGCCAGCAACACAGTCTCGCGGGAATCCACCCGTCTTACAACTAATCACCAATGATCCCAGTAACATGGTCGAGTAACTGTGTGGTCGTAACATCGGGGGGAATCCGAGGTATCACCCTCGTTGGATCCCGAACGATGTACCCGTCAAGGTGGGCTTAGAGGAATCACCCTCGGGGGTCCCACACTCGCGGGGTTGCACGACAGAGGCATCATCAGGAATGGTGAAAGAGGAATCACCCTTGATAACCACAACCGACTAGCTATACTACATAGATATCATCAGGAGTACTTAGCGAGGTGTCACCCTCGGTACCCGATAGTATCTCTGTAGCGTCGTACAACGAAGGGGGGTGAATGTGCTGTGTCGGGTCTGGCTCGTCGATCAAAGATCGAGATTTGAAAACAAGCGGGGCAACTGAGCTACGGGGTCAGAGGGGATGACTGCTCCACCTATACTAAGCATATTAAAAGTACATGACTGAAAGTAGCAGTTCATCAAAAACAGGCTATGCATCAGATATAGGAGCTAACTACAACAGTAGCAAAATACTAATGCAAGCAGTAGGAAGAAAGACATAGGCGATATAGGAATGATCAAGGGGAGTTTGCTTGCCTTGCTGCTCTACGGCAAAGGACTGATCGGCCGGGTCGTAGATGTACCCGGCAGCAGCGTCAGTCTCGGGGTCTACCGGTAAGAAGAGGGGGAAGAAACAATAAATAATAGCACCGATGCAACACAAAGCATGACATGGCAAGATGCAGGCTAGACATGAACTAACTCAGCAACATCCGTCATAGACGGGTCGGAAGAATATCTGACGATATTTTCCGGGTCTCGGGCTACTACCGGTTATACTGGAAACGATGGAAAAGTTCCATGTTTGCTATGCTAGGGACGCGTGACAGACGAACGGGCCGTGTATCCGAGTTCGTCTCGCTTTGCTGATCAACTTACATGTTGAAAATATTTTGATCTGACTTACGGATTATTTAATATTAATTTTCAAAGTTTTATTAATTATTTAAGAATTAAAAACAGATTTAAATATTTTAATAAAATCCCATTACGACATCATCGCGATGTCATGCTGACATCAACATTTGACTGGTCAACTGACCAGCGGGTCCCGAACGTCATAGGCACAAGTTTTATTTAAGATTAAATATTATTTAATCAGATTAATTTAGTGGGGGACCCGCGTGTCATACTCTAATTATGTTAATTAATTATTTTAACTAATATATCTATTTATTTATTTAATAAAACATTATTTTTTTATTATTTATATTAACTACCGCGTGGGGCCTCCGTGTCATAGACAGCGGGTGCATTGGCCCCACTGGTAAGTGGCCTAAGGTTATTTTCTCATTTATTTTCATTAGATACCTAACCGTGCAAATACCGTATTCCTCTAAATATCCATATACGCAAATACATACATCACATCTCATACATACATACATACATACGCATTTAATACATCATTTGTTTTTATTCATTTTTCTTTTCTCAACACTCTCATCTCCCTCTCTCTGTTGAGAACAACTCTCTCTAACTCCACCTAGAAGAACACAAACTTCAATCCTCCCTACCGGTGTCTACCGTTGACGGATCGAGGTCCCATTTGCCGGAACGGAACCGGGACGGCGAGGAGATCGACATGGTGGGAGGAGCCCGAAGAGGGGCTCACCGACGGTGACGAGACGGCCCGGTGAAGCCGGAGTTCGCACGAAGGTGACGGTGGAGACGACGTGGTTCCGGTGGTGAAGAGGACGGTGATGATGGTGGTGACGTGCCGGCGAGGAGGAGCCGGTCGGAGGTTCGCCGAGAGGGGCCCCGGTGAGGAGGGGCCCCCGGAGATGGAGCCGCCGATGGTGACCGGCGGGAGGAGGTGCTCGGCCGACGGGGCTCCCGGGGGCGGCCGGCGGGATGGAGGGCCGAGGTGGGGGCGGCTCGCCGGCCGGGAGGATGAGGGGTCGCCGGGGGAGGAGGATGAGGGGAGGGGGTCGCCGCGGGAGGGAGGGGCCGTGAGGTGGGACGGCTCGGTGGAGGATAGGTCGTGGGGAGGGGGGGCCGCGAGGGGTGGTGGCCGGTGAAGGGCTGCTCGCCGGGCGGGGGGGGCGAGAGGTGGCAGGGGCCGCCGGCGGGAGGAGGCGGAGGGATCTGGGAGGGAGGAGGAGGCGACGGGAGATGGGAGTGGCGGGCGTGGCGACGTGGGAGAGGAGGGAGTCACGGGAGGTTGAGGGGTCGTGGGGGGCAGGAGGCGCTGTCGGTGGGTGGGGTGGGGCCCCCCACGAGGGGGGTGGCTGGCGGCGGCGCACAGGGGGGGAGGGAGCTGGCGTGGGGGGTGGCTTGACCGCCAGGGGGACTAGGGTTTGGCCGGTTGGGCCGGTGGGAGGCCCAGCTGGGCCGGGGGAGTGGGGGTTGTTTTCATTTTATTTTTCTTTTGCTTAGTTTTATTTTGTTCTCTTTTTCCCTTTTTCCTTTTATTATTTCTTTCTTTCTAATTTCTTTTCACTAACTGATTTTTCTTTTTAAATACTTTCTTTTATTATACTTTATTTTATCATTATTATTTTTAATACTTTTAATTCTCTCTCTCATATACATATTCTTTTTAAAATTTGTAATGAACTTATAAAGTACTTTTTTTTTCTTGCTTTCAAATTTTTGATCCGGACAGACTCGAATCAACGCGACCTGAGATGGGAATCCGATGACGTGGCATCATTAGCTGTTGATCACTGTAGCTTAATTACAATAATCACTGTAGCAAAAGTCGAGGATGTCACAATTCTCCCATACTAACAAGAATTCTCGTCCCGAGAATTAAGAGGTAGAGGGAAAGAGCGGAGTATTCATCACGAAGATGATCCTCGCGTTTCCAAGTGGCTTCATCTTCAGAGTGATTTGACCACTGCACCTTAAGGAACTTAGTGACCTTGCGACGAGTCTTACGTTCAGCTTGGTCGAGAATGCGGACCGGATGCTCTTTATAAGAGAGGTCTTGTTGTAGCTCAAGCATATCGTGATCCACTGCTCGAATAGGGTCCTTGAAGCAGCGACGGAGCTGAGAAACATGGAAGACATCGTGAACCTGAGAAAGGTTCGCCGGCAGTTCCAATTGATAAGCCACTCTTCCACGCCTTTCGAGAACAGTGAAAGGACCAATATAACGAGGAGCTAACTTGCCCTTGATTCCGAAACGGTGTGCACCTCTCATTGGTGTGACACGGAGATAAGCCTTTTCGCCAGGTTGATAGACCATATCTTGATGATGACGGTCATACTGACTCTTCTGACGAGACTGAGCAGCCTTCAGATTCTCATGAATAATGCGGACTTGATCTTCGGCATGTTGAATAATATCCGGACCGAAGAGTGATCGTTCCCCAGCTTCTGACCAATTCAGAGGAGTTCGACACCTTCGCCCATACAATACTTCGAAAGGGGCCATCTTCAGACTAGCTTGATAGCTATTGTTGTAAGAGAACTCGGCATACGGGAGAGATTCCTCCCATTTCTTACCGAAAGAAATGACACAAGCTCGAAGCATGTCCTCGAGAATTTGGTTGACTCGTTCAACTTGTCCCTGGGATTGAGGATGAAATGCAGTGCTGAAGGACAGATGAGTCCCCATAGCCTTCTGAAAACTTTCCCAGAATTTTGAAGTGAACAAGCTGCCACGGTCCGAACTGATTACCAACGGAATACCGTGAAGTGAAACAACTCTTGACATATAAAGATCTGCCAGTTGACTAGCATTAATCGTTTCTTTGACGGCCAGGAAATGTGCAACTTTGGACAGTCGATCAATGACGACAAGAATAGCATCATTACCTTTCTGAGATCTGGGAAAACCAGTGACGAAGTCCATCTCAACGTGGTCCCATTTCCACTCGGGAATAGAGATAGGCTGCAGAGTTCCAGCAGGCTTTTGGTGTTCTGCTTTGATACGACGGCATATATCACATTCTGCCACATAGCGTGCAATGTCTTGTTTCATATTGGGCCACCAGAATCTTTGCCGGATGTCTTGGTACATCTTGGTACTACCCGGGTGAATAGACAATGGTGTGTCATGAGCTTCTTCCATCACCTTCCCAGTCATCCTGAGATTTTCCTTCTTATTTGGGACGAATAGGCGACCCTTGAAATACAAGGCGCCACCTTCATCAATAGTGAAAAAGGAGGGTTTACCCTTTGCAATATAGCTCTTAATCCTGTCGACATCATCGTCAAAGTCTTGTATATTCTTTATGGAGCTCACAAGATCTGGTTCAACCACTAGGTTACTTACGGATCCCTGATTAACAACACGAAGGTTCATCTTTTGATACTCTTCAGGAGGGGGAACAAGGTAACCCTGAGGAACAATGTGGAGGTTCAGCTTACGGAATTCCTTTGCAGACGATCGTGAACCTGATGAACCTGGAGGTGGTTGCAGTATGACTTGCGACTTAAGGCATCAGCCATTACGTTAGCCTTGCCAGGGGTATATGATATACTACAGTCAAAATCTGCTATACGCTCCATCCATCTTTGTTGACGCAGGTTCAGCTCCGGTTGAGTGAACAAGTACTTCAGACTTTGATGGTCGGTGTAGATTTCACAGCGATTACCGACAAGGTATTGTCGTCATTCCTTCAATGCATGAATGACTGCGGCAAGCTCGAGATCATGAACTGGGTAGTTCTCTTCATGAGCACGCAGTTGACGTGAAGCATAAGCGATCACCTTGCGATCCTGCATTAGGACACAACCTATTCCTTGACGAGAAGCATCACAGTATATGACGAAATCCCTTTTCGTATCTGGAGGAGCAAGTACTGGAGCGGACGTCAGTTTGTCCTTGAGCGCTTGGAAACTTTCCTGACATTTATCAGTCCATTCATACTTAACACCTTTGTGAAGCAGGTTGGTTAAGGGCTTCGCAATCTTGGAGAAGTTCTCGACGAATCGACGGCAATAGCTGGCGAGTCCGAGAAAACTTCTGACTTGCTTGACATTCTTCGGGGGAGTCCAGTCAAGAATAGCTTGAATTCGTTCGGGGTTGACCGCAATACCATCTTTGGAAATCACATGACCAAGGTAAGTCACTTCGTCTAGCCAAAACTCACATTTGGAATACTTCGCATAGAGTTTATGCTCCCGAAGCTTATCCAGTACAAGACGAAGATGTTCAGCATGCTCTTCTTTGTTCTTCGAAAACACCAGAATATCATCCAGATATACCACGACAAATTTGTCGAGGTAGTCCATGAATATATAATTCATCAATCGAGAGAAGGTTGCCGGTGCATTGGTTAAGCCGAAGGACATGACGGTGTACTCGTATGATCCATATCGAGTAACAAAGGCGGTCTTTGGAATATCCTCCTTGCGAACACGGATCTGGTGGTATCCCAATCTCAAGTCGAGCTTAGAGAAAACGGTGGAACCAGCAAGTTGATCATACAAATCATTTATCCGCGGGAGAGGATATTTGTTTTGAATAGTGGCCTGGTTGATAGGACGATAGTCTTGAACCAATCGATTTGTCCCATCCTTCTTCTTAACGAAGAGAGAAGGTACTCCCCAAGCGGAGGAACTCGGGCGGATGAAACCCAGACGGAGCGAGTTGTCAATTTCTTGCTTAAGTTCAAGGAGTTCATGTGGTGGCATTTTATAAGGACGCTTGGCAATAGGAGTGGTACCGGGTACCAAGTCAATGACAAACTCGACAGCTCGAGCAGGGGGAATCCCCGGAAGTTCTTCTGGAAAGACATCTTGGAATTCTCGGACCACTGGTATGTTTTCAATCCCTTCAAGAGGCGACGCATTTAATGCATTCAAAGCATACAGCCGTGCCTCAGCATTACGGACGAGATGAGCATGGTAGCTTACTAGTTCATCTGAAGGGTGTAGGAGGTGGACGGTTTTGGTGGCACAAACGATCGATGCCGTATGAGCTTTCAACCAGTCCATCCCCAATATGAGATCAATGTTGGATGACTTTAGTAGGATGGGGTTGGCAAGGAATTCTAATCCTTCAGTTTCAAGTGGAACATGGGGGCAAACCACAGAGGTTCGGCATTCGCCCCCAGGGGTGTTTACCACTATCGGGATGTTCATCTCTTCGCTCCTAATGTCATGCATGTATGCAAAATTTTCCGACATAAAGGAATGCGATGCTCCTGTATCAAACAATTGTGACGCCCTCGGCTTAATCGTACGCTAATCATACACGCAAATGCGTACGATCAAACCCAAGGACTCACGGGGAGATATCACAACACAACTCTAGACACAAATAAAATAACATCAGCTTCATATTACAAGCCAGGGGCCTCGAGGGCTAGAATACGAAAGCTCGATAAGCACACGAGTCAGCGGAAGCAACAAATATCTGAGTACAGACATAAAACATGGGGTGCCTTAGAGAAGGCTAGCACAAAAGGTACAACGATCGAACGAGGCGAGGCCTCCTGCCTGGGAACCTCCTAACTACTCCTGATCATCAGCGGCCTCCACGTAGAAGTAGGCACCGTCGGGGTAGCAGTCGTCGGTGGCGGGGACCTCCATCTCCTGGGCTTCATCATCTGGTCGCAGCAAACGGATCAAGGGGACAAGGGGGGAGCAAAGCAGCGGTGAGTACTCATCCAAAGTACTCGCAAGTCTTACATCAGAACTATTCTAATTATGCATCAGTATCAAAGAAGGGGGTTATATGTGGACTGACTGCAGCAATGCGAGAATAGAGAGAGAAGGCCTAGTCCTATCGAAGACTAGCATCTTCAGGGTCTTGCAGCAATAGACGAGAGTAGAACAGGGGGGGTAACACAATAATAGTCATATTGTTGCAGCAATATTAAAGTGAGGTCACGCCTAAAGATCCTCCCTCGACTCCCTGCGAGGAAGCAATCCCGAGGCAAACTAATTCCAGTTAAGTAACAATTGTAGTTGTATAAGATCGGGGCACAACTCCAAGTCGTCCTGTAACCGTGGAGACGGCTATCCGAATAGTTAATTTTCATCCCTGCAGGGGTGCACCACATGTCCCGTCACGCTCGATAACACTCTGGCCGGACATACTTTTCTGGGTCCTGCCCGGCCTCGGAATATCGACACGTCGCAGCCCCACCTAAGACTAATCAGAGAGGCCAGCCCGCCGGTCTAAATCCTAAGCACAAAGGGTTCGTGGGCCCAGTTCCCCTTCACGCTCCTGCACGTGGCGTGGGCGGCCGACGTCAGTCCTAGCATCCCTTAATCACAAGCGCGATGCATCTCGGGACCACTCGGGCGCGCGCCGCTACACTGCTGGCATCTGAAAAGCTTCGGCTGATACCGCGACGTCGAGTACCCATAATTCTTCCCGCGTAGCCGGTTAGTGCGAAAAGGTCTCCGACCAACCCAGATCAAATACCCAAATCCATTAGCATTTTAATTAGGCCAACAACACAGTCTCGCGGGAATCCACCCGTCTTACAACTAATCACCGAAGATCCCAGTAACATGGTCGAGTAACTGTGTGGTCGTAACATCGGGGGGGATCCGAGGTATCACCCTCGTTGGATCCCGAACGATGTACCCGTCAAGGTGGGCTTAGAGGAATCACCCTCGGAGGTCCCACACTCGCGGGGTGGCACGACAGAGACGTCATCGGGAATGGTGAAAGAGGAATCACCCTCGATAACCACGACCGACTAACTATACTACAGAGATATCATCAGGAGTACTTAGCGAGGTGTCACCCTCGGTACCCGATAGTGTCCCTGTAGCGTCGTACAACGAAGGGGGGGTGAACGTGCTGTGTCGGTTCTGGCTCGTCGATCAGAGATCGAGATTTGAAAACAAGCGGGGCAACTGATCTACGGGGTCAGAGGGGATGACTGCTCCACCTATACTAAGCAGATTAAAGGTACAGGACTGAAAGTAGCAGTTCATCAAAAACAGGCTATGCATCAGATATAGGAGCTAACTACAACAGTAGCAAAATACTAATGCAAGCAGTAGGAAGAAAGACATAGGCGATATAGGAATGATCAAGGGGAGTTTGCTTGCCTTGCTGCTCTGCGGCAAAGGACTGATCGGCAGGGTCGTAGATGTACCCGGCAGCAGCGTCAGTCTCGGGGTCTACCGGTAAGAAGAGGGGGAAGAAACAATAAATAATAGCACCGATGCAACACAAAGCATGACATGGAAATATGCAGGCTAGACATGAGCTAACGCAGCAACATCCGTCATAGACGGGTCGGAAGAATATCTGACGATATTTTCCGGGTCTCGGGCTACTACCGGTTACACTGGAAACGATGGAAAAGTTCCATGTTTGCTATGCTAGGGACGCGTGACAGACGAACGGACCGTGTATCCGGGTTCGTCTCGCTTTGCTGATCAACTTTCATGTTGAAAATATTTTGATCTGACTTACGGATTATTTAATATTAATTTTCAAAGGTTTATTAATTATTTAAGAATTAAAAACAGATTTAAAAGATTTAGTAAAATCCTATTATGACATCATCGCGATGTCAGGCTGACATCACATTTGACCGGTCAACTGACCAACGGGTCCCGAACGTCATAGGCACAAGTTTTAGTTAAGATTAATTATCTATTAATCAGATTAATTCAACGAGGGACCCACGTGTCATACTCTAATTATGTTAATTAATTATTATAACTAATATATCTATTTATTTATTTATTTAGGAAAAACATTATTTTTAATTATCGCGTGGGGCCTCCCTGTCATTGACAGCGGTGCATTGGCCCCACCGGTAAGTGGCCTAAGGTTAATTCCTCATTTATTTTTAATAGATACCTATCCGTGCAAATACCGTATTCCTCTAAATATCCAAATACACAAGTACATACATCACATCACATACATACATACATACATCTAATACACCATTTATTCTTTTTCATTTTTTCTTTCTCTCAACACTCATCTCTCTCTCTCTGTTAACAGAGACAGAGAACAATTTTCTCTAACACCACCTAGAAGAACCTAAACTTTAATCCCTCCTACCGGAGTCCACCGTCGACGGATCGAGGCCCCGTTTGCCGGAACGGAACCGTGACGTCGAGGAGAACGGTAAGGTGGGAGGAGCCTGAGGAGGGGCTCACCGACGGTGACGTGACGGCCCGGTGAAGCCGGAGTTCGCACGTAGATGACGGTGGAGACGGGTGTGGAGGCGGTGACGGTGGTGGTGACGTGTCGGCGAGGAGGAGCCGGTGAGGAGGGCCCCGGTGAGGAGAGGCCCCCGGAGGTGGAGCCGCCGACGGGGAGGGGCGGCCACCGTAGAGAGGGCCGCCGGAGAGGGACCTCCCGGAAGGGGCCGGCCGCCGAGATGGGGGGGCCGAGGTGGCCGGCACCCCTGCCGGCGGGGTGGAGGCCGAGAGGGGGCTCGCCGCGGAGAGAGGGGAGGAGCCGCCGGGGGGTGAGGGGGATGAGGGGGCCGCCGGGGGTAGGAGGATGAGGGAGGCGGCCGTGGGGAGAGGAGGGAGTCACGGGAGCAGAGAGAGGGTTCTGCGGGAGGGAGAGGGGGTCGTGGGGAGGAGAGGGCCGAGCGTGGGAGGGGGGAGCGTCGGTGGGTGGAGGTGGGGCCCCCCCACGAGGGGGGCTGGCGGCGGCGTGACAGGGGGGGAGGGAGTAGCGAGGGGAGGGTGGCCTCTCGCTAGGGTTTGGCGGGAGGGGGCGTGGGAGGTGGCCGGCTGGGCCTTTTGGCCCAGTTGGGCCACGGGGGAGTGGGGTTGTTTTCATTTTTTCATTTTTTTTTTGATTTGATTTATTTTGTTTTCTCCTTTTCCCTTTTTTTTTATTAATCCTTTCCTTCAGTTTTCTTTTCTTTCTTTTATCATTATTATTTCTTTAATATTTTCTTTATATATATATATATCCTTTTAATACTTGTAATGAACCGATAAGGTGCTTCCCGTTGCTTTCAAATCATCGATCCGGACAGACACGAATCCACGCGGGTCTGAGATGGGAATTCGATGACGTGGCATCGTTAGCGGTTGATCACTGTAGCTTAATTACAATCACTACTGTAGCAAAAGTCGAGGATGTCACAATTCTCCCCTACTAACAAGAATTCTCGTCCCGAGAATTAAGAGGTAGAGGGAAAGAGCCCGGGGTATTCATCACGAAGGTGATCCTCGCGTTCCCAAGTGGCTTCATCTTCAGAGTGATTTGACCACTGCACCTTAAGGAACTTGGTGACCTTGCGACGAGTCTTACGTTCAGCTTGGTCGAGAATGCGGACCGGATGCTCTTTATAAGAGAGGTCTTGTTGTAGTTCAAGCATATCGTGATCCACTGCTCGAATAGGGTCTTTGAAGCAGCGACGGAGCTGAGAAACATGGAAGACATCGTGAACCTGAGAAAGATTCGCCGGCAGTTCCAATTGATAAGCCACTCTTCCACGCCTTTCGAGAACAGTGAAAGGACCAATATAACGAGGAGCTAACTTGCCCTTGATTCCGAAACGGTGTGCACCTCTCATTGGTGTGACACGAAGATAAGCCTTTTCGCCAGGTTGATAGACCATATCTTGATGATGACGGTCATACTGACTCTTCTGACGAGACTGAGCAGCCTTCAGATTCTCATGAATAATACGGACTTGATCTTCGGCATGTTGAATAATATCCGGACCAAAGAGTGATCTTTCCCCAGTTTCTGACCAATTCAGAGGAGTCCGACACCTTCGCCCATACAATACTTCGAAAGGGGCCATCTTCAGGCTAGCTTGATAGCTATTGTTGTAAGAGAACTCGGCATACGGGAGACATTCCTCCCATTTCTTACCGAAAGAAATGACACAAGCTCGAAGCATGTCCTCAAGAATTTGGTTGACTCGTTCAACTTGTCCCTGGGATTGAGGATGAAATGCAGTGCTGAAGGACAGATGAGTCCCCATAGCCTTCTGAAAACTTTCCCAGAATTTTGAAGTAAACAAGCTGCCACGGTCCGAACTGATTACCAACGGAATACCGTGAAGTGAAACAACTCTTGACATATAAAGATCTGCCAGTTGACTAGCATTAATCGTTTCTTTGACGGCCAGGAAATGTGCAACTTTGGACAGTCGATCAATGACGACAAGAATAGCATCATTACCTTTCTGAGACCTGGGAAAACCAGTGACGAAGTCCATTTCAACATGGTCCCATTTCCACTCGGGAATAGAGATAGGTTGCAGAGTTCCAGCAGGCTTTTGGTGTTCTGCTTTGATACGCCGGCATATATCACATTCTGCCACATAGCGTGCAATGTCTTGTTTCATATTGGGCCACCAGAATCTTTGCCGGATGTCTTGGTACATCTTGGTACTACCCGGGTGAATAGACAATGGTGTGTCATGAGCTTCTTCCATCACCTTCCCAGTCATCCTGAGATTTTCCTTCTTATTTGGAACGAATAGGCGACCCTTGAAATACAAGGCACCACCTTCATCAACAGTGAAAAAGGAGGGTTTGCCCTTCGCAATATAGCTCTTAATCCTGTCGACATCATCGTCAAAGTTTTGTATATTCTTTATGGAGCTCACAAGATCTGGTTCAACCACTAGGTTACTGAGGGAACCCTGATTAACAACACGGAGGTTCATCTTTTGATACTCTTCAGGAGGCGGAACAAGGTAACCCTGAGGAACAATGTGGAGGTTCAGCTTACGGAATTCCTCTTGCAGACGATCGTGAACCTCATGAACCTGGAGGTGGTTGCAGTATGACTTGCGACTTAAGGCATCAGCCATTACATTAGCCTTGCCAGGGGTATATGATATACTACAGTCAAAATCTGCTATACGCTCCATCCATCTTTGTTGACGCAGGTTCAGCTCCGGTTGAGTGAACAAGTACTTCAGACTTTGATGGTCGGTGTAGATTTCACAGCGATTACCGACAAGGTATTGTCGCCATTCCTTCAATGCATGAATGACTGCGGCAAGTTCGAGATCATGAACTGCGTAGTTCTCTTCATGAGCACGCAGTTGGCGTGAAGCATAAGCGATCACCTTGCGATCCTGCATTAGGACACAACCTATTCCTTGACGAGAAGCATCACAGTATATGACGAAATCCCTTTTTGTATCTGGAGGAGCAAGTACTGGAGCGGACGTCAGTTTGTCCTTGAGTGCCTGGAAACTTTCCTGACATTTATCAGTCCATTCATATTTAACACCTTTGTGAAGCAGGTTGGTTAAGGGCTTCGCAATCTTGGAGAAGTTCTCGACGAATCGACGGCAATAGCTGGCGAGTCCGAGAAAACTTCTGACTTGCTTGACATTCTTCGGGGGAGTCCAGTCAAGAATAGCTTGAATTCGTTCGGGGTTGACCGCAATACCATCCTTGGAAATCACATGACCAAGGTAAGTCACTTCGTCTAGCCAGAACTCACATTTGGAATACTTCGCATAGAGTTTATGCTCCCGAAGCTTATCCAGTACAAGACGAAGATGTTCAGCATGCTCTTCTTTGTTCTTTGAAAACACCAGAATATCATCCAGATATACCACGACAAATTTGTCGAGGTAGTCCATGAATATATAATTCATCAATCGAGATAAAGTTGCCGGTGCATTGGTTAAGCCGAAGGACATGACGGTGTACTCGTATGATCCATAACGAGTAACAAAGGCGGTCTTTGGAATATCCTCCTTGCGAACACGGATCTGGTGGTATCCCAATCTCAAGTCGAGCTTAGAGAAAACGGTGGAACCAGCAAGTTGATCATACAAATCATTTATCCGCGGAAGAGGATATTTGTTCTGAATAGTGGCCTGGTTGATAGGACGATAGTCTTGAACCAATCGATTTGTCCCATCCTTCTTCTTAACAAAGAGAGAAGGTGCTCCCCAAGCAGAGGAACTCGGACGGATGAAACCCAGACGGAGCGAGTTGTCAATTTCTTGTTTAAGTTCAAGGAGTTCATGTGGTGGCATTTTATAAGGACGCTTGGCAATAGGAGTGGTACCGGGTACCAAGTCAATGACAAACTCGACAGCTCGAGCAGGGGAAATCCCCGGAAGTTCTTCTGGAAAGACATCTTGGAATTCTCGGACCACTGGAATGTTTTCAATCCCTTCAAGAGGCGACGCATTTAATGCATTCAAGGCATACAGCCGTGCCTCAGCATTACGGACGAGATGAGCCTGGTAGCTTACTAGTTCATTTGAAGGGTGTAGGAGGTGGACGGTTTTGGTGGCACAAACGATCGATGCCGTATGAGCTCTCAACCAGTCCATCCCCAATATGAGATCAATGTTGGATGACTTTAGTAGGATGGGGTTGGCAAGGAATTCTAATCCTTCAATTTCAACTGGAACATGGGGGCAAACCACAGAGGTTCGACATTCGCCCCCAGGGGTGTTTACCACTATCGGGAGGTTCATCTCTTCGCTCCTAATGTCATGCATGTATGCAAAATTTTCCGACATAAAGGAATGCGATGCTCCTGTATCAAACAATACAGAAGCA
Source organism: Hordeum vulgare subsp. vulgare (assembly GCF_904849725.1). Classification (NCBI taxonomy): domain Eukaryota; kingdom Viridiplantae; phylum Streptophyta; class Magnoliopsida; order Poales; family Poaceae; genus Hordeum; species Hordeum vulgare. Next base: position 365,257,091 of record NC_058521.1, read on the forward strand.
GGTACTGAGTTAACGAGAAGTGTACCCATCACGGTAGCAGGCTGGTCTTGAGCTTGACCCATATCAATGTTGTTGGCCTGACCACGAACATAAGCAGGCTTAGCGTTGAAGTTGCGGTTCTGGTTGTTCCACGGCCAGTTGCGGGAAGTGCCAGCTGATTCTGATTCTGCCTGCAGTCTCTAGCACGGTGACCTGGACGGCCACACTTGAAGCACAGCCCGTCCTCGGGACGGGATGGAGGAACTCGAGGTGGTGGAGCTGGAAGCCTCGGCTGCCTAGGTGGTGGAGGAGGCAGGCGAGGTGCAGCATAGGACGGCCTCGGAGTAGGGGCAGGTGCATGGTACATGTTGTTGGGGATCCAGATCTTCCGCTTCTGTGCAGATGAGCCCGAAGATGAGCCCATGTCACGGTTGCGCTTGCTGCTATCTTTGTATTCCTGCAGACCAGTCTCAACCTGAATAGCCTTGTTCACGAGGGTGGCGAAATCAGCATAGTCCTGAACGAGGAGTGTCAGCTTGATATCAGGGTGGAGGCCTTCACGGAACTTCTCCTGCCTGCGTGCATCAGTCGCAATGTCTTCTTCAGCATATCGAGATAATTCCAGAAATTCCCGCTGAGAAGCATCCACAGTCTTGTTGCCCTGGACTAAGTTGCGGAACGCACGCTTCTTCCGGTCCATGATTCCCTGGGGAATGTATCGAGCACGGAAAGCAGCCTTGAACTCTTCCCAAGTGATGATAGCTCCAACGGGCTGAGAGCGCCTGTGGCTGTCCCACCATTGAGCAGCGGGACCCTTCAGAAAGTATGCGGCAAAGTTGACATAGCTCGCCAGGGGCACATTGGCAGACTCTAGCTCATAAGAAATGTCACGGAGCCAGTCATCAGCATCTAGAGGCTGAGTTGAGCTGCGGTAGATCGCAGGGTTGAGGCGGCAGAAGTCTTGCAGTGTCACGCCTTGTGGTTGGTTCATGTTCGGCCTTTGGAATTGATCCATGAGCCCTTGCATAAACTGGCGGTTCAGCTCAAACTGTTGGATCATCCCCGCCATATACTCAGGAGGCGGGGGTGGGGCATCGTTGGCACGGCCACGCGGTCGGCTAGCTGGTCTAACCATCCTGTTAAATATTTAGCAGGGGTAGTTTAGCTTAAAGTAATTGAAAGGCATCGCACGCATTCATGAAGTAATCAAGCATAATGAGAGGGAAAAGCGATAGATACTCCATAGTAGTTGAGTTCGACATACAGACCCATACATAAGTTCGATTACAGACTAACGATTAAAAACTCGAAATTTGACGATAGCCCGGACGCATTTGACGATACCCTGGACTCACTAGGCGGCGCGCAGGCACGCGGTGGAAGAGTACCACGACGAGATGTAGCGATAAGGCTACATCAACGTCGGAGAGGACGAGTGAATCCTGGTAGCTGGCGGTGATAGAAGGTAGGGACAGGACCCTGTGTCCCGTTGTGACTCTGGTGACGGTACCGCATCCAGTCGAGGAGCTGAGGTCCAAGTGCAGGGGTTCTACCCCCAACATCTGTCCACTCGAGAGCTGATGGTAGCTCTGTCCTGCTCGGCTCGCGGATGCGCAAAGGGGGAACCCTCGGACAGTGTGATGGCTGCAGCTCTGTCAATGCGTCGTAAAGACGAGTGCGCGTAGCATACAGCTCCACAGTCAGAGCTCGGAAAGCACGATCCATTGCCTCAGTGTACTGCACCAAAATCCGCGCGTCGTACCGACGCGTCACGTAGGGGGCGCAAACAGCGACGTAGGAACGGTCGTTGCGCTCCCGAACGTCAGAAGCGTAGGCAGTGAGATCAGACCCAGTCTCATCCCCAGCAGGAGCATGCGGGATGTATCTGAAAGGGCTCTCCTCCAGGTGAGGGTACGCTCCACGGAGACGGGTGATGGCGATGTAGGCCGCATCATGGACGGCCATCTCGACCGACACTCCAATACCACAGAACACGTGGCGCTCGAGGGTCTCGCCGCCCCTCTGGTCGAAGATGCGAACCTCAGCCTGGTACTGGTACTGGTTGTACTCGCGGAAATCCTCAAACACAGTGTACTCAGGGTACCAGCGATATCCCAGCCTGGTCAGGAGATCGACCAAAATGGCCGGGAACCCAGTCGTCTCGGTGGCCTGTGTCAGGCGCACGTGCTGTCTTGCGGGACGCATCTGAAAATAAGATTGACGAATGTCAATGACAGTGTGTGTAATACATACTTACGGATTATTTAATATTAATTTTCAAAGTTTTATTAATTATTTAAGAATTAAAAACAGATTTAAATATTTTAATAAAATCCCATTACGACATCATCGCGATGTCATGCTGACATCAACATTTGACTGGTCAACTGACCAGCGGGTCCCGAACGTCATAGGCACAAGTTTTATTTAAGATTAAACATTATTTAATCAGATTAATTTAGTGGGGGACCCCGTGTCATACTCTAATTATGTTAATTAATTATTTTAACTAATACCTATTTATTTATTTAATAAAACATTATTTTTTTATTATTTATATTAACTACCGCGTGGGGCCTCCGTGTCATAGACAGCGGGTGCATTGGCCCCACTGGTAAGTGGCCTAAGGTTATTTTCTCATTTATTTTTATTAGATACCTAACCGTGCAAATACCGTATTCCTCTAAATATCCATATACGCAAATACATACATCACATCTCATACATACATACATACATACGCATTTAATACATCATTTGTTTTTATTCATTTTTCTTTTCTCAACACTCTCATCTCCGTGTGTGAACTCCACCTAGAAGAACACAAACTTCAATCCTCCCTACCGGTGTCTACCGTTGACAGATCGAGGTCCCGTTTGCCGGAACGGAACCGGGACGGCGAGGAGATCGACATAGTGGGAGGAGCCCGAAGAGGGGCTCACCGACGGTGACGAGACGGCCCGGTGAAGCCGGAGTTCGCACGAAGGTGACGGTGGAGAAGGCGTGGTTCCGGTGGTGAAGAGGACGGTGATGATGGTGGTGATGTGCCGGCGAGGAGGAGCCGGCCGGAGGTTCGCCGAGAGGGGCCCCGGTGAGGAGGGCCCCCCGGAGATGGAGCCGCCGATGGTGACCGGCGGGAGGAGGTGCTCGGCCGACGGGGCTCCCGGGGGCGGCCGGCGGGATGGAGGGCCGAGGTGGGGGCGGCTCGCCGGCCGGGAGGATGAGGGGCCGCCGGGGGAGGAGGATGAGGGGAGGGGGTCGCCGCGGGAGGGAGGGGCCGTGAGGTGGGACGGCTCGGTGGAGGATAGGTCGTGGGGAGGGGGGCCGCGAGGGGTGGTGGCCGGTGAAGGGCTGCTCGCCGGCGGGGGGGGGGGGGGGGCGAGAGGTGGCAGGGGCCGCCGGCGGGAGGAGGCGGAGGGATCTGGGAGGGAGGAGGAGGCGACGGGAGATGGGAGTGGCGGGCGTGGCGACGTGGGAGAGGAGGGAGTCACAGGAGGGTGAGGGGTCGTGGGGGGCAGGAGGCGCTGTCGGTGGGTGGGGTGGGGCCCCCCACGAGGGGGGTGGCTGGCGGCGGCGCACACGGGGGGAGGGAGCTGGCGTGGGGGGTGACTTGACCGCCAGGGGGGACTAGGGTTTGGCCGGTTGGGCCGGTGGGAGGCCCAGCTGGGCCGGGGGAGTGGGGGTTGTTTTCATTTTTTTTTTCTTTTGCTTAGTTTTATTTTGTTTTCTTTTTCCCTTTTTCCTTTTATTATTTCTTTCTTTCTAATTTCTTTTCACTAACTGATTTTTCTTTTTAAATACTTTCTTTTATTATACTTTATTTTATCATTATTATTTTTAATACTTTTAATTCTCTCTCTCATATACATATTCTTTTTAAAATTTATAATGAACTTATAAAGTACTTTTTTTTTCTTGCTTTCAAATTTTTGATCCGGACAGACTCGAATCAACGCGACCTGAGATGGGAATCCGATGACGTGGCATCATTAGCTGTTGATCACTGTAGCTTAATTACAATAATCACTGTAGCAAAAGTCGAGGATGTCACAAAGAGTCACATATAAATTATGAGTATGATTGCATTAAGGCCTTTGTTGAAATTGCAAGTTTTAATAAGTTTAGTGCTAAGTTTGGGCTTGATTCACAACTCCTTGTTGATTTCCTCAAATCTTTTGCTTCACATCTTAATATGCCTAAGGAGAACTGGATCAAGCATCATGAATCTTTTAAAGAGATTTGCAAAGAATATTAAATTGTTAATGATAATTGCAACATGCATGTTCCAATTCCTGAAAATGAAGTTTTATATAAGCATGTTAATTTTTGTGGAGTGGATAGACCTTGTGAAAGGCCTATGATTGAAGAAGAGAAGTATTGTAAGCAACATAAGCATGAAAGAACAATCACTTGAGTTAGAGGTTTAAATGAAATTGCTAGAGAATTGTGTGACCTTTATCCTTTTACTTGTGAACTTTGTGGTATAGAGGGTCACTTTAATTTTCAATGCATGTACTTTCAAAACATAACTGTTAACCAGCTGTGTGATAACATGATCACTTCTGATCTTTATGATGAACTTATGTTATTTTTGATGTGTGAAGAGTTATCAGAAAAAACTTCTTGGCTAGATGATAATGCCTTAGGAATAAACAACACTTTGCAAAAATGCCATCTCTATTGTGTTGTTAATTGCCATGAAAATGATTACATAAGTAAGATTAGAAAGGAGGGAACTTTACCAAAGCATAAAAATGTCTCTTATGTTTCCACTAATAAAAAATATAGTTTCTCCCAAGTTTCCCCTATCGTTTCTAATGATAAACCAGAAAATTTGGAGAAGCTTCCTCTCCAACCACTCCCTCCTAAGGTGAAGAAGAAGAAAAATAAGAGGAGGAAGATGAACAAGAAGGAAGAAGAATGGGTATCAACCTGGCCTGAGCATATTCCTCGCATCAACTTTTATCCTAACAAACATAAATTTATGGAGGATGGTGAGCTTGATTGCATTCATTATTATCTTGATGATAAGTCCGTAGGTACTATTGAAGATGATTTTGATTATGATATGCATGTTACTTATTGTGATTGCGAAGATGATGATAATCTTTCCCTAATAATAAAGCAGCTATTGCTTCTGCTGTCCGTCATAAAATTATCCTCAAAGTTGCGATATATTACACCCATGCCACCTATAAGTGGAAAACGATTCAGTTCGAAAGATTGGTCGTTGCCCTTGGTTCATATAAAAAAGCCCGCGTGGAGTCACCAGCGCTTGGACAGCGAAGTGGCTAGCATTGCTCTTTCCCCCACGGGAGAGCTAGGTTCGATCTCACGTACCTCCCTTTTTATCCTTTACTTTTTTATTATCCTCTTTTCTCTATAATAGCTGATGGGCTGCATGGGCCGAGTAACTCTCCCTTTAACTTATTTTTTTCAAGCAAATTCAAATGCTTTTTAAAATATTCATATCTTTCAAACCTCAACTCTAAATCTAAATGTTATATATGAAAATCCATCAGAAAAATATGTAGATTTCAAATATGCTATTATCTTGATGTTAGTAATTTCTAAAATTACATTTGGGGTTGCCTATTATATATGTTTTTCCTCATTTACGTAAACAAGGGTTTAGTGTTTATTCCCGTATTGTTTAAAGTGTCGTCGAGTGTGTGTATGGGGGTGATTTATTTTCTTCCGTTGCAACGCACGGGCATGTGTGCTAGTGCTACTTATGATCTTGAAAATCTTTTTGGTACCAACTTTGAAAATGGTTATATGGAAAGCTCTAAGCTTGGGAATGACAGGATTGCAAGTCCTTTACCCATTAGTGATGTGATAATTGATAATTCTTTTGCCAGTAAGAATAAAGAGAACATGTTTACAAATATAGTTGCTAGCAATAATAATGCTCTTCTCTACCATGATGATGTTATAACTCCTATCTATAGTGATTGTAACGATACGTATGACATAAGGAGAAATTATCCATATGAAACTGGTCATAATCACTTAGGTCGCCTAAGCCGGACAACCAAGTCGCCTAAACCCCAGACGAGCACCCTCATACCAAGCCGACATGCCACGAACGGGGTGGTCAGGGCACTTCTTGCCTACCAGGGTGACCTAGGTCGCCTAACCCGGACGACCAAGTCGCCCAAACCCCCGGCGACCACCCTCATACCTAGCCGCCACAAACAAGAACGGGGGGTTCGGGTACTTCTCGCCACCCCAACGACCTAGGTCGCCTAACACGGATGGCCAAGTCGCCCAAACCCCCGCACAACCACCCTCATACCAAGTCGCCACAAACAAAAACGGGGGGTTATGGCACTTCTCGCCTACCGAGGTGACCCTGGTCGCCTAACCCAGACGACCAAGTCGCCCAAACCCCAGACGACCACCCTCATACCAAGCCGCCAAGCCACAAACAAGGTGGTCAGGGCACTTCTCGCCTACCGGGGTGACCTAGGCCTCCTAACCCGGACGATCAAGTCGTCCAAACCCCCGACGACCACCCTCATACCTAGCCGGCACAAACAAGAACGGGGTTAGGGCACTTCTCGCCCACGCCGGCGACCTAAGTCGCCTAACCCGGACAACCAAGTTACCCAAATCCCCAATGACCACCCTCATACCAAGCCGCTGCCAACAAAAACAGGGGGGTAGGGCACTTCTCACCCACCCCGGCGACCTAGGGGAAGCCACTATGAATCAAAATTGCAAAGGAACTAGACATTCAATAGAGAAGTTAGGGATTTTTCTGCTCCATCGTGTTTTTCAACACACGCAACTATGAGAAAATTCAAACCACTTTCCGCCTGCACACGCCCATGTAGAAGCAGCAAAACACAAGTTTTGTTCCTTTTTAGTACGTTCTATGAGTGATCATGCTTCTGGTGATCCTTTAAGGAAGCAAAAGTCCTTCTTTTACAACACAATTTTGTCCCGCATTTTAGCTCAGCAGATAGTACTATTTCGTATTTTCAGGGCACACCAACAAACAATGTAAGATATTGTTCATCCTTACTTTTATTTCCTCTATCCAAAAAACAGGTATGATTGCTGCATATACATGCTATACAAACAATGCCTAGTTCCTTTATATCAAGGCCGACCATCTGCACACTTTAGAAGATAACAGGGGGAAGGAATTATTACAAAACTCTAGCATATTTGCTACTCTATAATATCATGTAAGCAACTCAATGAGCAAGGGCATTTTGTTTCAGAATCACTAATAGGTTCAGATTTTTACATGCTTTTCTTGTTCCTTTTTTATATCATGCAAGCAAACTCAAATGTTCCACTCCGGTTGAATAAACAAATATTTTCTACATTTAATGAGTTCCTTTTCTGTTTTGTTTGTTGAAGAATCCAGGGGCAAGACAGTAGGCAAGACACAAATCAAGAACTAGCAACATAATCTTCCATCGAGTTCTATAGGAGGCAAGAACATGACCAAAATTGGGGGGAAGATCCATTATATTGCAACAATTCCGTTCAGGAGGCAACTTTGCAACTACTAGAGCACAGTTGGTAGGTAGAGAGGGAGATAACTCAACTAGCTCAAATAGAACAATCTCATGATCGAAATTCTTTGGAAGGGCGTGTTACCTTTGCTGTTTTTTTTGGTGGGGATGACATTGCCCAGTTTTGGCAATTATTTTGCATAAGCTTTCTCCAGATTATTGCGTGAACAACACAAAAGAGTTGCACACAAGGTTGAGTTCTCCAAAATCTCCCAACATTTTTTCTGGCACTTTGTATGTGTTCTTCCTGCAGGGAAGTGGATAGCTTCCCCAATGCCTAGGACATGGCGTCCGGTGGCAGCTGGCGGAAGAAGAGAGTCGCTGACGAAGTCCTGGGTTATGATTTTGGGATGGATGGGAGATCACGTGAGGGGGAGAGGGCACCTATCGTGATTCTTTTTAACAACAACGACCGGAAAACGTGGGGCACGCAAGGATGGTGAACTGCCTTTTTGGCTCACGGGGTAAGGGGACCAACAGGAATCTTTTCCTAATTAGGCCAACTTCACCGCATGACCTCATTCTGTCCGGCTCCGTCCATTTGGGATAAAACAAACAAACAGGTCGGCCCAGCGCGAGACGGCCTGGACCCATGCTGTCCGTTTCGTGTCTGCCGCGACCCATTTTGAGCGCAAACTTGCGCGGGATTTGGGTCGCGGCGGACACCAAACGGACGCGCGTTCCTCCGCATCGGGGACGTGTGGCAGGCGGCCACCAACCTCCCACCCACTCGCATGAATGCGCACGAGCGGCCGGGCTCGCCTGTCCATCCGCCTAGTGGAAGGTCGCGATCCTTCTTAAATGAGGAAGCCGTGGACCGGTCGTCCACAGTTTCCATCGCCACGCCGTAGCCTCCTCGAAACCCGTCAGCCCCCTCGCGAAACCCTAGCCTCCTCATCGAGCTCGCTGGGCGCCGCAGCCATGGGTTTGTGGAACTACGGCCGCAAGGGCACCCACAACCGCGAGGCTAGCTCCTCGTCGGGACGCCGTCGTGGCTCCGTCAAGGAGGAGGCCGCATCGCCACCGCGCCAGGCCGCGGCTCCCTTCTCCATCGCTCCCAGGCCCGACGCCGGTCATCGCGGCCGGCAGTACCTCAGCGTTGAGGTCTGCCGCGCGCTACTGGGAGACGAGGATGCCGATCCCGTGGAGTGATGTCCACCTCCCCAACGCATGGCATCTCTCCGCCGACCGCGTCCCCATCCCTCCGTTGCCGACGAGCGGCCATGCGCGTCGCGAGGAGATCGACCGCCGTCGCCGCTTCCTCCCCGACGACCTTTATTACGACCCGAGGTACACCGCCGACAGTACCATGTGGGACACATGGCTCAGGGACGAGCACGACGTGCGTCGTGCCTCGTACTTCGCCGGGACGGTCGCGGGGCCGCGACGGGCACGGGAGGTGTGCGGGCGTACGCGGGTGCGCGGCATCACGCCCACGCCGTCGCCTTCGTCGTCTCCGTCACCACCTTCACCTCCTCGCATGACAGAGGAGGAGGAGGCCAGCCTCATTCAGCGCGTCGTGGAGGACTCCATGGCGACGCATGATGAGCGTCAATGGCCGGGCCTGGACCGCGCCATGGCCCTCTCTGCGGCCGGCGAAGTTGCCATCCCGAGCCGAAAGAGGAGAAGGAGGTGGTCGCCTTCCTTGCGGAGCTCGTTGGCGCGTCGTGGGGCTGGTCCTGCACCGCGCCGGAGATGGCGCAGGCAGTGGGGGCCGTGAACTGGTGCCCCATGTCGCCGCGGTCACCGGAGCGGGAGGCCTCGCCACGGGAGGAGGTGTTGCAGGCCAGCTTCCACCACGCCCCCGCGCACCAGGGACCGCCGGCCCACCTCTGGCCGCCGCCGCCCTACATCGACCTCGTCAGCGACGACGACGACACCGACGACCAGTGAAGACCGCGACGACGGGCAGGCTACTTTTTTTTTCTGTTAATTATGTCGAAAACTGGGCCGTTTTGTGGCCGTGAAAACTGGGCCTTTATAAATGTTTACTTATTAATGTTTTAAGCTTTTTAAACCGAGTTTATTTATTTTTAGTTGAGTTTTTATTTTTTTTAAATCAAGTCCGACGCGGACATGATTTGGGGCGCGACCGCGCGGTGGGCGCACGCACGACCCAACGGACAGAGCCGGACATGGGCGAACCCATTGCTATCCCAAACAGACAAAATCCGGCCAAACCGGACGTCCGTTTGGGGTCATGCGGTGGAGTTGGCTTAGAGCAACTCTAGCAGACCCCGCATCCCGCCCCGACCCAGAAAATAATCGCCAAGATGCGGGTCGGGGCGGAAAAACCTGCCCGATCAGACCCTGCATCCCGCTCGGCCCGCAAATATTTTTGCGGGGTGCGGCAAAATCTCGGCCCCAACCCACGTATTCGCGGGTTTCGTCCTCGCCGTTGCGGTGTCATGCATATAAGCGGAAGCGGTTGGTGGAAGGGACATTTCAGCCCGCGCGGAGTCTGAAAAAACATATTCCACGAATATGCTTTTTTATGGATCCGTTATGCAGGGTCTGCATCCGCGGCCATGCTCGTCGGCCTACAAAGACATTTTTCCGCGAACTGCAGATACGTTTTGCGGGCTGGACACATGCGGGAGTGTGCTGCCGCCAAATGCCTCCGAATAGGCGCGGGCGCTATGCAGCAGGGTCCTACTTTCTTATTGGGCTGGCTCCGCATGGGACGCTACAGGCGGGGGCGCCTGCAGAGCCGCTTAAGGGTGTGTTTGGTTTCAGGATGAGGTGGAATCGGACGGGTTGGTTCCATCCCTAGAAGCCGTTCTCGTGTTTAGTTGGGTTAGGAATCGGAATTGGTCGATGCTTCACCAAGTGATTACATCGATTTGGAGGAATCGACTCGTTATTCGTATGAGAAAGCAAAAAAGAAAAGAAATAACCAAGCAATTCTCACCGCGTTCACCCCCGCACCCGAACAAAAGTTTTCGTCGTTATTTTTTTGTGGTTATTTTTTCTCGTTTTCGTGATTAATTTTTTTCGTGGTTATTTTTTCATTTTCGTGATTATTTTTCGTAAATATTTGATATGTACTCAGGATCATATATTTTATTTGCATGTGTTGAAAATAGAAAGAAAATGTTGCTGAAAATTTAAATTATAGGCTTGTTAAATGCAAATAACTCTATTTGTTCAGATATGTAATCTCATCATTTATATCGAAGAGGTGAGTGGTATCAGATTCTTCTCATTTCATCTCTCCAACTAAACACCGGGACGGAACCAACCCATGACTTTTTTTATCATCAACTGAACACAAGGATGGAACCAACCGATGACTTCAGAACGAAACCATGACATTCCATGACTTTCGGTCCTCAAACCAAACACACCCTTACCCGGTCAGCCGGTCATAAACCCTTCTCCCTCCTCAGCCTCCTCTTTCCCTTCCCTTTCTCGAAAGACTGCGCGGCCGTGAAGCCAAACCCTAGCCTTCGCCCCCCCCCCTTTTAATCCACATCGTCTTCAGGTACGGCTTTTCCTCCCAGTCTCCTACCATCTTCTTTGTTGTTCCGTTTGGATTGGGGAGACGCGGGGGGCGACGTCTCTTTTGGTCGTGTTGCTCGTAGGATCTGACTGACACGCTCTTCTTTGGTTGCAGCGGGGAGGGATGAGCAGGCGCTGGAGCAGGACGATCTATGTTGGCAACCTCCCTGGAGATATCCGGGAGAGGGCGGTAGAGGACCTCTTCTACAAGGCATGTCAATTCATTTCTGTAATTATGTTGTAAATAAGGAGTATCTGTTAAGCCATGTTCGCTAGATTCAAACTCTGATGCGGTTATGCTTGTTCCCAAATTAAATTAGCAGTACGATTTGTGCAATTTAATGGGATGTAGAATATGGTACCGTTGTGCAAAAAGTAAACAGAGACAAGAGAACTATACTGATTTGAGAAGGCTGATGCCTCATTACATTCTGCCTTTCCTGAATCTCAAGTCAGGATATATGCTCCAGAATGTACTAGTTTTCTGCTGCTGAATTTGTGTGTATGATTTTGTGCAAAGGTCTAATATTGTCTGCTTTGTTCATGTAGTATGGCCGTATTGTTGATATTGACCTGAAGGTTCCTCCAAGGCCACCTGGCTATGCTTTTGTTGAGGTAATAATATACCACCTAATGCTCTTGATAGTGCTCACTCTATTTTGTTCTCCTGCTGAGACATCATTGCTGAATATGACGGAGGCACAAACTGATAGTTAAGCTTATATATAACTTTGTAGTTTGAAGATCCTCGTGACGCCGAAGATGCCTGTGCTGGACGGGATGGCTACAACTTCGATGGAAATCGTCTAAGAGTAACCACACTAGAGCCTTGACAACTTACTTCATTCAAGGCCTTTAATTTGTATATTTAATGCCCACTTCTGGTGTGTGGTGTGTGCAGGTGGAACCTGCTCATGGTGGGAGAGGCAGTGGTGGCCCCTCTCATGATCGTTCTGGCAGCTTTGGTGGTGGTGGTGGTGCCGGCGGCGGCAGTGGACGCCGAGGTGTCTCCAGGCACACGGATTACCGTGGTATGTTTTTTTATAAATAATATTTTGAATGATGCTAAGTACCCGGTCCTCTGCCAGCAAGCTTAATCTCTGCAATATTGTGAACAGTTCTGGTTACTGGCCTGCCTTCTTCTGCGTCCTGGCAAGATTTAAAGGTTTTATTATCACCTATCTTTCTTGATTTTAGCTGTAAAATGTTTCTTTCATCCGAGCAAGTAATATTTGCCTAAATAATCTCTGCTCAGGACCATATGCGAAGGGCTGGTGATGTTTGTTTCTCAGAAGTGTATCGTGAAGGCGGCGGTAAGCCTGATTTTGAGCACACCTTTAGTTTGTACTAATTGACTTTTGTTGATTTAACACCCATCATAACTGTTAAGAAGCAGTGAGCTTAATGTGATAACTCTGGAGCTGTTTTTACAAAGGAAAAATTCAGTCCCAGATCCATTCTGAAATTCCCATCTAACCCTCAACTCACATCCGATCATTTACCAGCACCTGCAAGAATAATTCCTCAAGCTTGTGAAATCTGAATAGAGCTAAGAAAAATTTAAAGCAAAATTCCTGTGACCAGCAAGTGCATTCTATTAATAGTTATTCAAGACACTTTTGTTCCGTTTGTCCAGAATCCCAATGCTTAATCAAATCTGACAAAACTAAGCACTCATATTACCTGAAATGTTCCACAACAAAGTACTGTTATTTTCTGTTTATATTTCTGAGAAGTGGGATTTTCTTCCTTAGGACCAGTGATTTGTTCCCTTTGTGTTTCTGTTGATGGCAGCAGCTCCTACCTAAAAAGCATGGATACGGCGACACGAACACGGCGACATGCATATGGGGACACGGGATACGGCATTTTCCAAAAACAGCCCATCAGGGACACGGCAAGTATATATAAAAATAAATATAAATATGCCATGTAATATAGAGTTAAAGACAGAAAAATGAGAAATAAATAAATATAAATATGTCATGGCTGCCCGAAAGTTAGGATTCCTTGCAAGATTGAATGGAAGCCCTGCAACATGGAACAACAAATGAAGTCAGCAAAATTACCATGCTTGAGCAATGAGCAGTCAATCAGCATAGGGAAGCAGTAACAGCAAGGACATGGCATGGCGAGCAGGAACAAATACAACAATGGCATGGCGAGCAGCAAAAGCAACAGCAAGCAGCAGATCCATAGCAAGTCCATTCAAATAGATGAAAGAAAGAGATCGAGGACTCGAGGTTACCTGCTCCTGCTTGGTTTCTGTTGGGAGGAGGCGGCTGCACTTGGGGAACAGCACGGTTGAGTGCAGGCGACTCCATAGGCGGCGGCAAGTCAAGTTGCTGGCGGTGGCGGCGAGTTCAGGAGCTGGGAACCCCTATTTGTGGCGTCGACTATTTGCAAAAGAAAGCGGTGTGCTGCAGTGTAGTTGGGCCTCCCGAGTCCCACACGTGTCCCCAACGTGTCCCAGCCGTGTCCTCCTTTCTTTTTCGTCTTTTTAATTCGTATTTCAGGAAATACAGTGGGATACGCGTGTCCAGCCGTGTCCTAGCGTGTCCCCGTGTCCCGCCGTATCAGCACAGCAATTCGGCAAGTTTGGCCGTGTCCATGCTTCCGAGGCTCCCACTGTACTATAAGGCACCTTTTGACCATGTGCATGCTATGTCATATTTCATAGTTTTGTGGCTTTATGCTTTTTAACATTTACTGCCATGCCAATTTTTGTTTCCTTTATGCATATAGTACTCTGAAGCAATAATGATTCCTTTTATATTTTAGTGTCTTGACCTGTATTTTTATATTGTTACAGGCACCATAGGGATTGCTGACTACACAAACTATGATGATATGAAATATGCTGTGAGTCCATATTAATCTGTTCTATTGTATACTCTGATCCATTTGTCCATTTGTATCAAGGATTTCATCTAATGACCATATCTGATTCTAATTTGGATGCCTGAAAACACCATAACTATTGCACTGTATAGGAATATGTTGTACCGTTACTGTGTTATAATTAGTGGTTTAGTTCTTGTCGTTCTCTTTCTATGTTTATGATTTTCTAATTACACCGTCTTGGCTGTTGACTATCATTTGCAGATAAAGAAACTGGATGACACTGAATTTAAGAATGCATTTTCTAAAGGTTATATAAGGGTAAGCACTTGCTTGAATCTGGGTCAGTCCTGGGAATCTGATTCATGAGGTTAACCACGTGCCTTCTCTGCAGGTGAAGGAATACGATGGCAAACGTGGGCGCTCCTACTCACGTAGCCGGAGCCCAAGTCGTAGCCGCAGCAAAAGCAGGAGCCCAAGGTTTATATATTGTATTATGATGGTGTCCTTGTTATTCTGTTTTATAAGTGTCTTAGTTGTATGGAATTGTTATATGCAGTAAATCTCCCAGGGCTCGCTCAGCATCTAGGTCCAGATCAAGGTCTCTTTCTTCCCGTTCTCGGTCAGCATCGAAAGGACGTTTTCCGTCAAGGTAATAGTAATATACATAGATTTTATTAGATTCCCAACCACCAAAATAGTACTCTGCTATCCTTTCAGGTGTACAATATGATCTAGGCTTCCTGTCATATTTACTTGTATTCTATATTTGTTGATACATTTGCAAAGAAGCTTGTTAATTTGAAAACAATTGTGTACTAAAGAATTTTTTTTTTGAGGAATCACCGGGATTTTGGGGGGTGGGGGTGGGGGTGGGGGTGGGGGGGTGGGGAGAATGGGTTATTCTTCTGTCATTCAGCCTATTGGCTGCAGTAGTTCATTTTTTTGATTATGTTCCCTGACACCTATGATAATGTTGGCACATGATACTCTTGGACTGCATGGAGATTTCCTTTTAAGAACTCAGTTTATGCTACAAACGATATGAACTGCTTAGCTTCTTGTGTTTTTTGAAGACTTGATTATCTCTTCATTTTATCTGGGATTGTGCGGCGATCTGGGGATTGCACTTTAGGATATTGAGGATGGAATTTTCTACAACTGTGTTGGTTGTATGAGGTATGCTCATTTATTGAGAGCTTCTATGGAAAGCTGAAATGACCCTATTTCTTACCTAATGTACTGTAACTGATTGCCATCAGAGCTTGGGCATAGCGCATTTTTTGGAATTCTGGACATAAGAGCATTAAGGATTGACGATATGGATTATGATGGTACAGTGACTAGGAATATTCAGTGATTAGGAATGAGTTTGCTTCCTACTTGCACTCTCCACATGGTTGTAGTTTGCATGCACTAATTGCATTCAGTACCAGATGTTAGCATTTCCTTGAGCTCTTTTCGCTTTCATTTGGTTAGTCCGATGTCGGGTGAGGCACGAAGGCTTTTTGGACCCAAGCTGATAAAGGGGCATTCTAGATATTGAATTCCGTTGTTTGTGGAACTTTTTGCAGATCACCAGCAAGATCCAAATCCCCAATTGCTTCTGTAAGTTTCTTTATGTTTACTTATGTTGTTTCTACCCTAATGTTTGTGTATCTTTTGCAGATCACCAGCATCATGGATCTCTTTCATTTTAGTTTTTGACTTGTGTTGTTCCTACTCTAATGTTTGTTCCCAGCCAGCAAACGGTGTAGTGACAAGTTCAAGGGCAAGCCCAAAGAAGCACAGTCCAAGCAGGAGCCCATCTCGTTCACGGTCACCTGAAGTAAATATTGTTCCTTGTCTACATTTCTCTTGAAGATCATGGCATGGCTGCTCTGGTACTAACCTTTCCACATTTTCAGGTGAAATCTGAATAGAAGCACTGCACCGCAGCAGGTGAGGCGTGTGCTCAGGTCTAGATATTTGTTGTCCTCTATGCTTTCTTGAGAATTACCTGGATGTCAGCAACTGTCCAATGAGTATCGTTTTGTTGTATTAACAGTGTGAACTTGTATTGCTGAAGACATCGAACTTGAGCACTATCATGCTGTAGCCTGCAGCCAGTCTTTCATTCAACTAGTATTTTGTCTGTTAAATGGTATCTTGTGGATTCTTTTCAAAAATTCATGTAAGACGTTTGTGGATTCAATGTCTCAGGTTTTTCTTTCCAATGTTCTGTTACCTGCGTTTTACCCAATCTACTCATATAAGCTCCTATTCTGTTCTGAATCCATTGAAGTTCTTTGTCCCAAGTCAAACATAAGTTTGAAAGTCTAGAAAAATATATGAATGTTTTTAACACTACCTTCACCGGTCCTTCATGAAATACATTTGTTGTAAAGAATCTTTTTGTTTAGGACAACGAAAAACTTCAATTAATTTGAGGCGGAAGTAGTAATAAGCAATTCATGGAGCGTTCAGTGTGCCTCCATAAAACTGACCTCGTTGGCAGTTGTGTAAACCGCACGCCTTTGCCTGCTTGAGTTAACTAACATGTAAGTACTACTAATTATGGGGAATCTCCCCTTGTCTAAACCGCACGACTTTGCCTGCTTGGCAAGCGTCGTGTCTGTCTTCTCCGCTTCCCGAACAAAAATCTCTCGATGGGGTGCGCCTGTTCCATCTGTATATATATACCTTGATCATCTAATGAAAGGACAACCAGACGGATTACTGTTCATTACTTGTCTCTTGTTTTTATTTTATAACAAGTTATCAGCACGCTCCTGCGGAGCGATCCTATCGGCAGGCATGACTCCTCAAAGAGCAGCGGCGGCGAGCGACTCATGGCTGGAAAAAGGAAATCAAAAGAATAACAGAGAGCGTCATGCTGTGTTGGTTCAAGTGATGAATGCGCAAGCATAATAACGAAGTCGTTCTCCATTATTCCCTCGGTTTTTAGGCACACCAACAATCAAATGATGCAAAGGGAACAAGGTAACAGATCCTTTACTTTATCTTGCACTGGAATACGTGAATCTTGTCGCTGTCCATCCAAATAGAAAACAAAAACGGCTCCGCACGCAGCGGCGTCCTTCGGCCTCAGCGCTAGCGAAGGCGGCATCCAACCGTGAAATGGTGTGGAAGACCGAGACGACGACGCGGCCACCGCGCCGCAGGACGCAGCCACAGCGCCGCGGCCGCCTGCGCCTGGGTCGTGGCATCGTCGCCTGGCTGCGCTCGTCCGCGCCGTGATCGGCAGTGCCAGGCCGTGGCCGCACCCGCTCGTGCCGTGGCTGCCCGTGGCAGGCTGTGGCCGCAGCCGCCCGCGCTGTGCCGCCCGGCCGCCGGCCGCGCCAGGCCGTGGCCGCACCTGCCCGTGCCGTGGCTGCCCGCACCCGGCTCGCTCCAGGCCGTGGCCGCAGCCGCCCGCGCCAGGCCGTGGCCGCTGCGGCGACGGTTACGGGATGGCCACACAAGAGGAAGAAAGAGGGAAATTGAGTAATGCTACGTCAACATAGGCTTACTTAAAATTTTACGTACAAACTGATGCGTAAGATTGTGATTGGTAATTGAAGGATGAGGGGCCCCAACCTCACTGAAAATCAGGGGAAGAGAAGAAGAGTAATGCTACATCTACATAGGCTTACTTAAATATTTTACGTACAAACTGATGTGTAAGATTGTGATTGATAATTGGGGGATGAGGGGCCCCACCCTCACTGAAAATCAGGGGGAGAGAAAAATTAGTTTGGAAGGTTAAGTAAACCTTTGTAAGTCTTTGTAGGTCTAGCATTATTGTTATTGAGTAATGCTATGTTTAGAGAGGCTTTTCAATTACTGTAATCTTTTTTGGATTTTATATCCTTTTTTCTACATGCGAAAAGATACAATTGCCACTGTGGCTAAAATATAATTTGATACTGTACAAATCTGCTCTTTACAAGGCTGTATCCAACCGAAGCAACTAATTAACAGGGAACAAATCATATCCCTTTCTTCACGTAGCTTTACACAATGAAACCAACTATACTAACAAATTATAAGTTGGTTCTGTTGCTCATGGCTAGAGGAGAGGTGGATCCACCGCCGGTTGCCAAGCCATCAACTTCGATGACCCCCGGACAACGAGGCTTCACACAAATGGCCGCCGAGATAATTCCACAGACCGCCGGACACGGAGGCGCCTCTTGCGTCCATGGCTCACCACAGTCTGCTCCAGATTGATCGTATATGATCTCCCCTCTCTCCCATCCCACCCCAAACACACAGTGCCACACAGGTCCAGAGTTTGAATCTCTTGTCATGCTACACTTGTAATAACCCCTGCAACTGCAAGACCATGATGAAAACATAATTATCAGGATTCAACAGTATAAAGTTCTAAAATTATCCAAATCTTTGAACCATATGGATGAATACTTGTAGGTGGATCATGAATGCAATGCTCATGGCAAGATGGTACACCTAGTTTTATTGGAAAATGAAAAATCAAACAATGTGTTACTTGTTTCCTTACGTAACAGAATGATAGTCAGAATGATGCCCTTATGTCCCCTCCATTACTAAAAATCTTTATTTGTTTCCCAAGTAGGTCTTGGCTGGTGGCTACAAATGGTACATATGTATCAACTATGGAAGGAAGTGTTGATTGGTCCCAGATTGAGATAGCACCAATGAATGATGAAGAAATTGATGTTCCCATAACAGAAGAGAACATGTGCTCGGTGCTTGGTACCAATGATGAACCCGAGCATCGGAAAACTGTATCTGAAGCAGTAATGAAAGCCCGCATTGCAGATGTTGATGCATGTGTGGCTGATATTGATGAGGATTTACCTGCCGATGCGACTCTTCCTGTGCGTGACCATATACCCGAAGAGGATCACTTTTGGTATGATAAGGAACATCCTCTGATAGAGGAAGGATCTTTGTTTCGTTCAATGAATGAGTTCAAGATGCTCATGAGAACATTTGCTATTAGAGGCAAGTTTGACATCAAGATAAAGGATAGTGACACTACTAGATTTTTGGGTCATTGTAAAGGAAATGCATGTCCTTGGAGAATAACTGCTAGGACAATAGAAGATGGAAAAACAGTCAGGGTACATACTTGTCATACACGCATCATTTTTTATGTTGAAACTATTTTTTAGAAATTACTTGCAACTGATCTGTGGTATTGTGTTTTTTGCAGGTTAATAAGATAGTAAAGCCTCATAAGTGTTCATCAACCGCTACAGTGATTACAAGCATGGCAGACCAAGCATGGGCGGCAGAAAAGGCAATGGGGTATCTTCAAACTGAACCAAACATTGGTTCCAGTGAGCTCCAAAAAAATCTACAAGCCGAGTTCAAATGTACTATTGGGTATCATACTGCTAACAAGGGAAAAGAAAGGGCCAAGAGTAGTTTATATGGGACCTGGGGAAAAAGCTTTCAGTCTTTATTGAACTTCAAAGCTGAGATTGATAAAAGATCTCCCGGTAGCATTGTCGAGGTTGATGTCAAGAGGGAAAGAGGTGAAGTGCATTTCCGTAGATTTTTTATGGCACTTAAGCCATGCATTGATGGCTTCTTGGCTGGTTATAGACCATATGTTAATATAGACTCCACATTTTAACTGGAAAATGGAATGGTCAATTAGCAGCATGTACAACGTTAGATGGACAAAATTGGATGTTTCCTTTAGCGTTTGGTTTCTTTGGTACACAGACCGAGGGTGACTGGATTTGGTTTATGCAACAACTGCATATGGCAATAGGACATCTTCAAACTCTAGCTATTTGCACTGATACATGCAAAGGGTTGGAAAATGCAGTTAAAATTGTGTTTCCTCAAGCTGAGCAAAGGGAATGCTTTAGGCATCTAATGGCAAACTTAAAAAAAAGTTTCATGGGGATGTTTTTGGTCGCATGTGGCCAGCAGCCAAGGCTTATCGGCTCGAAACACTTAACTATCATATGGGCAAGATATTTGAAGCTGAACATGCAGTGAGTGCCTACTTGTGTATCTATCATAACTTAAAGTGGATGAGATGTGACTTCAACACAGAAATAAAATGTGATTACATTCACAATAATCTAGCAGAGTGCTTCAATAGCTGGATCAAAGGCACAAAGGAGCTGCCCATCGATGAGCTAGCCGATGCAATAAGAGATAAAATTATGATACTTGTTTATAGAAGGAGAAGCATTGGGGAAATGCTCCAGGGAGAGATATTGCCTGCCATCATTCAACAAATAAATAATAGAACTAGGCAACTTGACCATTTGGTTGTTGGAAGATCAACCGGAGAAAGTTGTGAGGTCAAGGACACTAGCAAGAATAATCTTAGGCATGTTGTGAAGATAGGCAACCGTGAGTGCACTTGCCTAGAATGGCAACACACTGGAAAATCTTGTGAGCATGCACTTGCATTCCTTATAGAGACGGCTGATGTAAACTTTCAACCCTATGTACATGAGTACTACTCCGTGAGTAGGTTCCGGGCTGCCTATGCTGGAGAGATTGAACCAATCACAAACAAGTCTCAATGGCCTCATGTTAATATAGATTCCGAGATGGTGCCACCGGTTTTAAAGAACTCTATTGGGAGACGTAGGAAACAGAGAATCAAAAGTTGCCTTGAAGATGGTGGTGTTGGTGGCAGCAAACGGAAGAAAAAAGATGATAATGGCAAAACAAATGACCAAGAAGGAGGTGACAAAGAGAAGGAAAAATAAAAGAAGAGATTTGGCAGCAAAAATAGGTGTAAATAATGTGGGATATTGGGGCACAAGAAAGCAACTTGCAAACAAAAGGAAGCTAAAGAGAGGTAACCCATGCACTAGTATCTCGTCTACATTAGTATCAAATTAGTACTATTATACCATTTGTAATATCCGGTGTGATTAAAATTTCTAGTGACGTGTCTGTTCACGAGCTCCCTCCAGTTGTTGTTGCGACACCTACACGCACAACAACAATCACATTGCCTCCCGACCTTCATAATAGCCCTGGGCCTATCACAAGGAGGTAACTATTATATCTATCGTATGCACATTTGATTCATGCAAAAGAAAATACCTACTTTTATAACATTGGTGTGTAAACATGCAGGAGGCTTGCTATGGCCATAGCTGAAGACGATGCGTCACAGCCATCTCGGACAAGTACTATTAATTCTATAGCATCACCTACTTCTCACTTCCCTTCACACTCTACGACATGCAAGAAAAAATGACCTCAAGGAGGAAGAAGCTCTAATTCTAGTGCACTGAACTCTTATTTTAAATTCTGAGAGATGTTTAAATTTGTCAATTTCAGAGATATTTAGTCGGAAAAAATATATTTTTTGCTTGAGGTAAACTCGGATTAATTTATCACGCCATTTGAATCGAGCAACCTTTTTGGGGAATCAGTTCGTGATTTTGGTGTGATATACTCTCTCAATTCCATGTGCTAAGTGAACATATGTTGTTAGTCCATTCTTTTATCTGCTGTCAATCTCCAACCAAGTGCATATGTCAAGATGCAAAGCATGTATATAGATCTCTAACCTGTGACTAAAGGAGATCCAACAAGATATGAAGCATATATATGTTCAAGTGTGACAAAATTTAAGTCTGAAGTAGTACCAGCTCCATGATTGAAGGAGTAACAGCTGCTAGGGTAATTAGTACTATCAACATGGTAGTCCAGCATAGCTGTTACTGGCAACGCAACGAGTTCACACACAAAAAGTTGTAAATCCATTAATCACTGAATGAAGTTAGTATTTACCACCAACTAGCACGCCATCTACGGCTCTGAGCTGCAGCGGGAGTCACCGCGGCGGGCCGCCGAGCAGCAGCAGGAACCGCCGCGCCGGGCCGCCGAGCAGCAGCGGAAGCCGCCGTCCCGAGCCGGGTTGTCAAGATCCAGATGCAGCTAGAGCCGCTGCACCAGGCTACTACTGGGGCCACAGTGCCGTCGTCGGCTGTGACAGCCCTAGACCGACGCTCCAGAAGATTCCCCTTTTATTTCGTTGCCGCTGTGGGATTAGATTGTTTGTCGCACTGATCATCACATCATGCACATCATCTGCATTGCATCGGCACTCCGTTGCCGCCAGTTTTCAAAACGTGCATCAGTTATTAGTTGCCGGTTCTCTCTGGTTTCGTCATTGACCATTTTGAGCCCGACCACACTCGCACGCGCTCGCGACATCGTTAAAATCTTGTTTTTAAATGTGTTCAAAAAATATTCTCGGATTGGGTTGAAACTTGGCGTGCGGTCTTAATACAATGTAGGTAGGACACCTGCCAAATTTTGTCGCAATCAGAGTCCGTTTGATACCCGAACGGTTGACCGTAGCGGCACCGTCATCGGTTTATCGTCGGACGTTTTCCGGTGTTTAAAATCTTGTGTCACGGGCCGCTAACTTCCCTCTCTTCTTAGCTCACCACCACTCTACACATCCCACCTAGCCACCCCTCCGTTTCGGACCGTCCGATCAAGATCCGATGGCCCGAAAACGATGCAAACCCCCTAACCCTAGCCCCATTCATATTTAAGCACCCTATCGTGCCTAATAAGGACCTAACCCCTCCCCACCTCAATTTCTGAGCCCCTACTAACCCTAGCCGCCACTTGGCAGTGCTCCTCACTCCCCCAGCCGCTAGGCCCACCAAGCCCATGTGAGGCCCGCCACGGGCCCGGATCAGGCCGCCGCCGCCAACCGTAGTCCCAAGCGGGAGCTCCTCCCGTGGCGCTAGAGGATCCCGAGCCCGTGTGGCCGCCGCTCGCCGAGCTCCGCTAGACCCGGCCTCCCCGAGCCTGTCTCCCCGTTGGTCCGCCGCCGGCCGACCACCGAAGGGATGCTGGAGCGCCGCCCTCGCCGGACCCAGGCCGATGCCCCGAGCTCCCCGCCATGGCGTGAAGCAGCCGACGACCCTGCAGCCTCTCCACTCTTCCTCGCCACCGAGGCTCCGCCCGTGCCGGAGGTCCGCTCCGTCCCTGCCGGAGGTGTGCTACGCCGCCCGCAACTTCTCGCATCGCCGACCGCGTCGGCGAGCTCCAGCCGCCGTGCCCTTGTGCTCGGGAGCAGAGAGTTCCGTGGCATTGGCTGCGCTATCGTAGGCTGGAGCCAGCGCTCGGTGGGCCTTGCCCCCACGCGGCCCAGCCAGCCCATCTTCAACGCCTCCCGTGGCCTAGGAACGCCGCACAGCCGGCCCCTGCACCAGATCCGTGAGATCGAGCCGGCCCGAGGCCCAAGGTGAGCGTCACATCCCTGTCTGACGCCTCGTGTGTGATTTAACTATCTAACGTGTGACACTCTCAACTTTTGCTACAGTGTTGAATGTAATTAAGCTACAGTGATCCCACACTAATGATGCCACGTCACCGTGAATTCTATCATTGATCTCGAGTTAGTCGAGACCGAGTCGAATTCGAAATTTAAAAAATAAGTCGAACGAAAAAAAAGGTTTCGGATCTTAAAATAAAAATGTCGGATGGGTTACAAATATTCCTTAATTATTTATAGAATTTAATCAGGCATTTTTCAAATTAATTAAAAACCCTATATGTTTAAAACAGAAACTATATAAAAAATAAAAAAACAAAAAAAAACCCAAAAGGCCTGGCCCAACTGTTCACATTTATTTGAGAGGAATTCTTCTAAACCGGATACTGTTCACATTTATCTGAGAGGAATTCTTCTAAACCGGCATTGCAAACAAGTGTATCAAACTCACCCTTGAAACCTGCTTCGATCATGAACTCATCGGAAGGCCATTCACATGGTTGTACCGGTGCGTCCCTTAGTTGAAAAGGTTCGGGCTCCCGAAAGGAAAGACGAGGACCCTTCTTACTTGAGGAACTACCATGAAATTTCCTCCTGAACATAATTTCGTTTTGCTGAAATTTTTGAAGTTGAGGAGAAAAGTGAATAAAGACCCACCACACCTTGTAGCAACTACTCCTACTAGTGCCTAGAGACCGTATCACGCGCTAAAACTACTTGGAACCAGCTAAAATCAACATTTCTAGCTCAAGAACAGGGTCACCAAGGTAGCAAGAATACGCGAAGGATAAAGCACTAGAGCAAAAACTAATTGGACCAATGGAGGAGTCACTTACCAAGGAGTAATTTCCCCAAAAAGGTTCGGAGAATGGTGCTTTGAGCAAGGAGATCGAAAATCACAGCCAAATGAGCAAGAACGCGGGTTTGAGCCGCGAAACAATTTTTTCTGGAGGTGGAAGAAGAGGCTAAGAGCTGGAATGAGTGGAGGGGGTGCTTGTGGGCCCCACAAGCTTGCACCCCGCCACCAGGGGGTAGGTGGCGGTGGCAGGGCTTGTGGCCCACTGGTCTGGCCCCCAGGCCAGCTCTCAGGCCCAGAAATTTTCAAAAATTCCAGAAAAAGTCATACTAAATTTTCAGGACCATCGAAGAACTTTTATTTTTGAGGTATTTTTCTCCGGGACGCTAAAACAGAAAACAGGAAAAACTAAACTAATTCTATCATTTTTCTTCTAAGCAAAAGAAAATGAAAGCTCAAAACAGAGGTATGTCACTCTTTGAATCGCAAGAGAGAACGGAGAATTTTCGAATAGCCACTAAGTCACCTCAATGGGGATATGTATATCCCCAACAAGAAAATCATACTTTATCTTGACATGAGGAATAGGGCATTCAAAGCTCCCAATAAGAATCGATGAAGTCTTTCCGATAGCATTGATGCAATGTACTTGATATCGTTTCTTCGGAAAGTGCATTGTGTGCTCATTACCGTTGACGTGGAAAGTGACATTGCCTTTGTTGCAATCTATAACAACCCCTCAGTGTTTAAAAAGGGTCTTACGAGGATGACAGCCATGGCATCGTCCTCGGGAATATCCAAGATAACAAAGTCTGTTAAGATAGTGGTGTTAGCAACCACAACAGGCACATCCTCGCAAATGCCGATAGGGAAAGCAGTTGATTTGTCGGCCATTTGCAGAGAAATTTCAATGGGTGTCAACTTATCCAATTCAAGTCTATGATAAAGAGAGAGCGGCATAACACTAACACCGGCTCCAAGGTCACATAAGGCAGTTCTTATGTAGTTTCCGTTAATAGAGCAAGGTATAGTGGGCACTCCGGGATCACCAAGTTTCTTAGGAGTTCCACCTTTAAAAGTGTAATTGGCAAGCATGGTGGATATCTCAAGATATGGTATCTTCCGTTTATTAGTCACGATATCTTTCATGTACTTGGCATATAGAGACATCTTGAGCATATCAGTTAACCGCATCTGCAGAAAGATGGGTCTTATCATCTCAACGAAGCGCTCAAAATCCTCATCATCCTTTTTCTTGGATGTCTTAGGAGGAAAGGGCATAGGTCTCTGAACCCATGGCTCTCTTTCTTTACCATGCTTCCTAGTAGTGAAGTCATTCTTATCGTATTTCTTAGGTTGTGGGTTATCAGGATTAACCGTAGGTTCAATCTCCACATCCTCATAGTTGCTAGGTTGAGCATTATTATGAACATCACTGTCCATATTGTCACTAGGTTCATGTTCATCACCAGATTGTGTTTCTGCATCACACGCAGAAATATCATTAGGTTCTTCATGTGTGACAATATTTGGTGAACTCGCATGCAGGTTTCTGTCATCCTTCTTCTTCTCCTTAGGATAACTAGGTGTATCGACATTGATTCCATGAGAATCTTGATCAATTCTCTTAGGATGACCTTCAGGATACAAAGGTTCCTGAGTCATTTTGCCTCCTCTAGTAATGACTTTGACAGAGTTGTCATTTAATTCATTGAGCAAGTCATTCTGAGCTTTAAGTACTTGTTCTACCTGAGTAGTAATCATAGAGGCATGTTTACTCAGAAGCTTCAGATCATTGACATTTCTGTCTACACAAGCACTTAAATGGCTAAGCATACGAGTACTTTGTTCCAAATGTCTGCTAACATAATCATTGAAACTCTGTTATTTGGCAACAAAGTTGTCAAATTCATCAAAGCATAGGCTAGCAGGTTTATCAAAAGGAATATCACTCTCATCAAACTACGCAGAGAATTCACTTCTACTACTTGTATCGGGTTATCGAGACCATGGATCTCTTCGATAGGCGGTAGATTTTTGACATCTTCGGATCTAATGCCTTTCTCTTGCATAGATTTCTTGGCTTCTTGCATATCTTCGGGACTGAGGAATAGAATACCTCTTTTCTTCGGAGTTGGCTTAGGAGGTGGTTCGAGAATAGTCCAAGCATTATCGTTGATCAAGATGTTATTCAGTAGAGTCTCAACTTGTTCTATAGTTCGTTCCCTAAAAACACAACCGACACAACTATCTAGGTGGTCTCTAGAGGCATCGGTAAGTCCGTTATAGAGGATATCAAGTATCTCGTTCTTCTTAAGAGGGTGATCAGGCCAAGCATTCTGTAGCTAGACGAGCCTCCCCCAAGCTTGTGGAAGACTCTCTTCTTGGGGTTGAGCGTAGTTGTATATTTCCTGCAAGGCAGCTTGCTTCTTATGGGCAGGGAAATATTTCTCACAGAGGTAATAGACCATCTCGTGGGGACTACGCACACATCTAGGAGCAAGAGAGGTGAACCAGACTTTAGCGTCATCCTTTAGAGAGAAAGGAAACAACTTAAGGATATAATAGTGGCGGATCTTCTCTTCATTAGTGAAAAGGTTGGCTATTTCGTGTAGTTTGGCAAGATGGGCTATGACCGTCTCAGGCTCATAACCGTGAAAAGGATCAGATTCGACTAGAGAGATTATCTCAGGATCGACAGAGAATTCATAATCCCTATCGGTGATAAAGATAGGTTGGCAAACTTCGGGTCATATTTCATCCTAGCTTCCCGAGTTTTTTCCTTCCACTTGAGAAGTAATTTCTCAGCATCACAGGCATCCTTACACGCAAGAAAATCCTCAACTATCTCTCCCTCCATAACATAACCCTGAGGTATATCAGGCAATTCATATCTAGGAGAGCTAGATCTAGCAGGAGCAAAAGCAGGTTCTATCTCAATAGTATCGGCAATATCAGAAGCATCACGAGCATTGGCAGTAACTCTAGCAATATGAGCATCAAGGAACACTCCTAGTGGAACATCACGCAAAGTAGCATCTCTAGCAGTATCAAGCATATCATCATCAGGCAAAATAGCATCTCTAGCATCATCAGGCAAAGCAGTATCAAGCATAGCATCTCTAGCAGTATCAAGCGTAGCATCATCAGGCATAGCATCTCTAGCAGTATCAAGCATAGCATCATCAGGCATAGTATCAGGCATAGTATCAAGCATAGCATCTCTAGCAGTAGCATCATAAGCATCATCAAGCACATGCGACAAATCAAGATTTCTAGCAGGAGGTGATGCCGCAAACTTACTCATAACTGAAGGTGAATCAAGTGCAGAGCTAGATGGCAATTCCTTACCTCCCCTCATAGTTGAGGGCAAGACTTTGGTCTTCGGATCCTTCATATTCTTCATAGTGATCAGCAGATATAAATCCCAAGTGACTCAGAGAATATAGCAATACCTCCCCGGCAACGGCGCCAGAAAAATGCTTGCTGCCAACTGTTCTTCCCCTTTGCAACGGCACCAGAAGAATGATGTTAGCACTCTCGTGCAATCGAAACTAGAAGAATGTTGTTGACGACCCACAAGCGCATGGGATCGTAGCAGTTTTCGAGGGTAGAGTATTCGACCCAAATTTGTTGATTCGCACGACGGTAGGTGAGAGAATACTCTCAAGTATTAGCAGTTGAATTGTCAGATTCAACCACACCTGAAAGATTAGTATCGGCAAGAAAAGTAATAACAATAAAGTAGCGAGTAACGACAGTGGCAAGGAACAACGGTAGTGACAGCAGTAGCAAGTAGCAACAGTAGCAAGCGACAGTAGTAGCAATAGTAGCAGCAGAGCAAGACAAGTAACAGCAGTAGCAACAGTAGTAGCAGCAGCAGAGCAAAACAAGTAACAACAGTAGCAACAGTAGGACAAACTCATAGGCAATGGGTCGGTGATTTGTTTGGATGATATGCATCATGCAACAGCTATAACACGGAGAGATATGTGGCTAGCTCCCGTTCATCAGTGTGATGTAGGCATGCGTTCCGTGTGTCGTCATACGTGCTTAGGGAAAAGAACTTGCATGACATCTATTGTCCATCCCTCCCGTGGCAGCGGGGTCGAAAAGGAAACTACGGGATATTAAGGTTCTCCTTTTAATAAAGAACCGGACCAACGCATTAGCACTTGGTGAACACATGAACTCCTCAAACTATGGTCATCACCGGGACTGGTTCCGGTTATTGTCACTCCGGGGTTGCCGGATCATAACACATAGTAGGTAACTACAACTTGCAAGATCGGATCTAAAACGCACATATATTGGTGACAACATAATAATTTCAGATCTGAAATCATGGCACTCGGGCCCTAGTGACAAGCATTAAGCATGGCAAAGTAGTAGCAACATCAATCTCAGAACATAGTGGATACTAGGGATCAATCCCCATCAAAACTAACTCGATTACATGATAGATCTCATCCTACTCATCACCGCCTAGCGAGCCTACCAATAGATTACTCACGAACGACGAAGAGCTTCATGGAATTGGAGAGGGAAGAAGGTTGATGATGACGATGGCGACGATTTCCCCTCTCCGGAGCCCAAGACGGACTCCAGATCTGCCCTCCATATGAAGAATAGGTTGTGGCAGCGCCTCCATATCGTAAACGTGGCGAAAACTTCTCTTTTTATTTTTTCTGGGACGAAAGGGATCTTATAGACCTGAGATTGGGGGCGGCAGAGCCGTGTGGGCCCCACAAGCCTGCCCACCGCCACCAGGGGGGTGGTGGCGGAGCCAGGGCTTGTGGCACACTGGCCCACCCTCTCAGGTGGAACCTGGCGCAGATATTTTTTATATTTTCCAAAACTGCTACCCGTAGATTTTCACGACGTTTGGAGAACTTTGATTTCTGCACAAAAATAACACCAAGGCAATTCTGCTGAAAACAACATTAGTCCAGGTTAGTTCCATTCAAATCATGCAAATTAGTGTCCAAAACAAGGGCAAAGGAGTTTGGAAAAGTAGATACGATGGAGACGTATCAAGGACCCATTGGTCAGTTTGAGCAGTCAACTCCTGATGTCAGTATGACATCATGCTGATGCCATAATAGTATTTAATAATTAATTAAATCTGTTTTTAATTCCTAAATATTAATAAAACTTTAAAAATTAATATAAAATAAACTGTAAGTCAGGTCAAAATATTTTCAACATGAAAGTTGACCAGTAGAACGAGACGAACCCGGATACACGGTCCATTCGTCTGTCACGCGTTCCTAGCATAGCAAAGATGGATTTTTCCATCGTTTTCAGTTTGACCAGTAGTAGCCACAGACCCGGGAAATATCATATGATATTTTCCCGACCCGTCTATGATGGATGTTACTGCGTTAGCTCATGCCTAGCCTGCATCTTGCCATGTCATGCTTAGTGTTGCACCTGTTGCTGTTATTTATTGTTTCTCCCCCTCTTCTTACCGGTAGACCCCGAGGCTGACGGTGCTGCCGGGTACAGCTACGACCCTGCCGACCAGCCTTTTGCCGCAGAGCAACAAGGCAAGCAAACCCCGTTGATCATTCCTATATCGCCTATTCTTTCTCCCTCATGCGTGCATTAAATTTTTTGTTACTGTTGTAGTTAGCTCCTATATCTGATGCATAGCCTAATTTTGATGAACTGCTACTTTCGGTACCGCACCTTAAACTGTTTAGTATAGGTGGAACAGTAATCCCCTCTGACCCCCTTAGTCCAGTTGCCCTGCGTTCTCATCATGTCTTGATCCCTGATCGATGAGCCAGACCAGGTACAACACTTACAAACCCCTTAGTTGTGCGACGCTACAGAGTTACTATCGGGTACCGAGGGTGACACCTCGCGAAGTACTCCTGATGATATCTCTATAGTACAGCTAGCCGGTCGTGGTTATCGAGGGTGATTCCTCTTTCACCACTCCCGATGATGCCTCTATCGTGCAAACCCTCAATTGTGGGACCCTCGTGGGTGATTCCTCTAGGTCTACCTTGACGGATACAACGTTCGGAATCGAACGAGGATCATACCTCAGATTTCCCCTGATGTTTCTACCACACAGTTACTTGACCATCTTACTGGGATCTTTGATGAATAGATGTTAGGCGGGTGGATTCCCGCGGGGATGTGTCGATGACTTAATTAAAATGATAATGGATTTGAGTATTTGATCTGGGTTGGTCGGATGGCCTTATTAGCACTAACCATTTGTGTGGGAAGAATTATGGGTACTCGACGTCGCGGTATTAGCCGAAGCTCTTCAGACGTCAGCGATGGAGTGGCGCGCGCCCGAGTGGTCCCGAGATGCATCGCTCTTGTATTAAGGGGTGCTAGGACTGACATCGGCCGCCCACGCATTGTGCAGGAGCCCGAAGGGCAAGTGGGCCCACGACCCCTTTGTGCTTAGGAGTTAGACCGGCGGGCTGGCCTCTCTGTTGAGCTTAGGTGGGGCTGCGACGTGTCGATACTTCGAGGCCGGGCATGACCAAGAAAAGTGTGTCCGGCCAGAGTGTTATCGAGCGCGTCGAGGAATATGTTGTGCACCCCTGCAGGTTACAGGACGACTTGGAGTTGTGCCGTGATCTTATACAACTACAATTGTTACTTAACTAGTTTTAGTTGCCCCGGGATTGCTTCCTCGTAGGGAGTCGAGGGAGGATCTCTGGGCGTGACCTCATATTAGTATTGCTGCAACAATATGACTATTTAATTGTGTTACCTTGCTCTACTCTCGTCTATTGCTGCAAACCCCCTGAAGATGCTAGTCTTCGATAGGACTATGCCTTCTCTCTCTCTATTCTCGCATTGCTGCAGTCAGTCCACATTTAAACCCTTCATTGATACTGATGCATACTTAGCATAGTTTTGATGTAAGACTTGCGAGTACTTTGGATTAGTACTCACCGTTGCTTTGCTCCCCCTTTGCCCCTTGATCTGTTGCTACGACCAGATGATGGATCCCAGGAGATGGAGTATCCCGCCGCCGACGACTGCTACCCCGACGGTGCCTACTAGTACGTGGAGGCTGCTGAAGACCAGGAGTAGTTAGGAGGTTCCCAGGTAGGAGGCCTCGCCTCGTTTGATCGTTGTATCTTTTATGCTAGCCTTCTCTAAGGCACCCCATGTTTTATGTCTGTACTCAGATATTGCTGCTTCTGCTGACTCGTGTGTTTCTCGAGCTTCTGTATTCGAGCCCTCAAGGCCCCAGGCTTGTACTATGAAGCTTGTATTGTTTTATTTGTGTCTAGAGTTGTGTTGTGACATCGTTCCGTGAGTCCTTGAGTTTGATCATACGCATTTGCGTGTATGATTAGCGTACGATTAAATCGAGGGCGTCACAAGTTGGTAGCAAAGCCGACTGCGTGTAGGTAGCCCCCTTTACAACTCCTTGGCCGAAGTTGAGTCTAGTGTTTGAAAAACTTTACTAACACTGATGCTATGGCTTACGGGCCCGCATCTCAATTGGGTGGTATTAGTATCTTTTACTCCTTTCCTATACTCTAGACTCTACTCTCTCTTCTCTTTCGGGTTAAAGATTTTTCTAACTCTAACATTAGGTTCTCGTAATCACATCGACCCAGAGCGCTGAACTATCTACTCTGTTCTTCTGAATATATATTACACACTGTCATTTGACATCCGTCAATCTTCTTTTCAGATGCGTCCCGCAAGACAGCACGTGCGCCTGACATAGGCCACTGAGACGAATGGGTTCCCGACCATTTTGGTCGACCTGCTAACTAGGTTGGGATATCACTGGTACCCTGAGTACACTGTGTACAAGGACTTCCGCGAGTACAACCAGTACGAGTACCAGGCTGAGGTTCGCATCTTCGACCAAATGGGCAATTCCACCCTCGAGCGTCACGTCTTCTGCGGTATTGGATTGTCGATCGAGATGGCCGTCCATGATGCGGCCTACATCGCTATCACCCGTCTCCGTGGAGCATACCCTCACCTGCAGGAGAGTGCTTTCAGATACATTCCGCATGTTCCTACTGGGGATGAGACTGGGTCTGATCTCACTGCCTACACTGCTAGCGTTCGGGAGCGCAACGACCGGTCCTACGTCGCTATCTTTGCCCCCTACGTGACGCGTCGCTACGACGCGCGGGTTCTAGTGCAGTACACTGAGGCACTGGATTGTGCTTTTTGAGCTCTGACCGTGGAGCTATACGCTACGCGTGCTCGTCTTTACGACGTGTTGACAGAGCTGCAGCCAGCACACCACCCGAGGGTTCCCCCTGCGCACATCCGCGAGCCGAGCAGGACAGAGCTACCATCAGGTCTTGAGTGGAATTATGTTGGGGGTAGTACCCATGCACTTGGACCTCTGCTCCCCGACTGGATGCGGTACCATCACCAGAGTCACCACGGAACGCAGGGTCGTGTTCCTACCTTCTATCACCGCCAGCTACCAGGATTTGTTCGTCTTCTCTGACGTTGATGTAGCCTTATCGCTATGTCTCGTTGTGGTACTCTTCCACCGCGTGCGTGCGTGCCGCCTAATGAGTCAAGGGTATCGTCTAGTGCGTCCAGGTTGTCGCCAAATTTCGAATTTGTAATCGATGGTCTGTAATCGAACTTATGTATGGGTTTGTATATCGAACTCAACTACTATGAAGTATCTATCGCATTTCCCTTTCATCATTCTTGATTAGTTCATGAATGCGTACGATGCCTTTGCGATTACTTTAAACTAAACTACCCCTGTTAAATATTTAGCAGGATGGTTAGACCAGCTGGTCCCCCGCGTGGCCCCGCCAACGATGCACCACCCCCGCCCCCTGAGTATATGGCGGGGATGATCCAGCAGTTTGAACTGAACCGCTAGTTTATGGAAGGGCTCATGGATCAGTTCCAAAGGCCGAACATGAACCAACAACAAGGCGTGACACTTCAAGACTTCTGCCGCCTCAACCCTGCGATCTACCACAGGTCCTCTTGATGCTGATGACTGGCTCCGTGACATTGCTTATGAGCTAGAGTCTGCCAACGTGCCCCTGTCGAGCTATGTCAACTTTGCCGCCTACTTCCTGAAGGGTCCCGCTGCTCAATAGTGGGACAGTCACAGGCGCTCTCAGCCCGTTAGAACTGTCATCACTTGGACGTAGTTCAAGGCTACTTTCCGTGCTCGCTACATTCCTCACGGAATCATGGATCGGAAGAAGCGTGAGTTCTGCAACCTTGTCCAGGGAAACAAGACCGTGGATGCTTATCAGCGGGAGTTTCTGGACTTATCTCGCTATGCTAAAGAAGACATTGCAACTGATGCATGCAGACAGGAGAAATTCCGTGAGGGCCTTCACCCTGATATCAAGCTGACACTCCTCGTTCAGGACTATGCTGATTTCGCCACCCTGGTGAACAAGGCTATTCAGGTTGAGACTGGTGTGCAGGATTACAAGGATAGCATCAAGTGCAACCGTGACATGGGCTCATCTTTGGGCTCATCTGCAGAGAAGCGGAAGATCTGGATTCCCAACAACATGTACCATGCGCCTGCTCCTGCTCCGAGGCCGTCCTATGCTGCATCTCGCCTATCTCCTCCACCACCTAGGCAGCCGAGGCTTCCAACTCCACCGCCTCGAGTTCCTCCTTCCCGTCCCGAGGACGGGCTGTGCTTCAAATGTGGCCGTGTAGGTCACCGTGCTAGAGACTGTAGGCAGAATACAAATCAGCTGGCAATTCCCTCAACTAGCAGTGGCAACAACAAGAACCGCAACAACAATGTTAAGCGTGCTTATGTTTTGTGGTCAGGCCAACAACATTGAGATGGGTCAAGCTCAAGACCAGCCTGCTACCGTGATGGGTACACTTCTCGTTAACTCAATACATGCTTCTGTATTGTTTGATACAGGAGCATCACATTCCTTTATGTCGGATTTTTTTTGCATACATGCATGACATTAGGAGCGAAGAGATGAACATCCCAATAGTGGTAAACACACCTGAGGGTGAATGTCGAACCTTTGTGGTTTGCCCCCATGTTTCGACTGAAATTGAAGGATTAGAATTCCTCGCCAACCCCATCTTACTAAAGTCATCCAACATTGATCTCATACTGGGTATGGACTGGTTGAAAGCTCATACGACATCGATTGTTTGTGCCACCAAGACCGTCCACCTCTTACACCCTTCAGATGAATTAATAAGCTACCATGCTCATCTCGTCCAAGATGCTGAGGCACGACTATATGCCTTGAATTCATTAAATGCGTCGCCTCTTGAAGGGATTGAAAACATTCCAGTGGTCCGAGAATTCCAAGATGTCTTTCCAGAGGAACTTCCGGGGATCCCCCTGCTCGAGCTATCGAATTTGTCATTGACTTGGTACCCGGTACCACTCCTATCGCCAAACGTCCTTATAAAATGCCACCACATGAACTTCTTGAGCTTAAGCAAGAAATTGACAACTCGCTTCGTCTGGGTTTTCATTCGTTCGAGTTACTCTGCTTGGGGAGCACCTTCTCTCTTTGTTAAGAAGAAGGATGGGAGAAATCGATTGGTTCTAGACTATCGTCCTATCAACCAGGCCACTATTCAAAATAAATATCCTGTCCCTCAGATAAATGATCTGTGATCAACTTGCTGGTTCCACCATCTTCTCTAAGCTCGACTTGAGGTTGGGATACCACCAGATCCATGTTCGCAAAGAGGATATTCCAAAGACCGCCTTTATTACTCATTATGGATCATACGAGTACACCGTCATGTCCTTCGGCTTAACCAATGCTCCGGCAACCTTCTCTCGATTGATGAATTATATATTCATGGACTATCTCGACAAATTCATCGTGGTATATCTGGATGATATTCCGGTATTTTCGAAGAATAAAGAAGAGCATGCTGAACATCTTCGTCTTGTACTAGATAAGCTTCGGGAGCATAAACTCTATGCGAAGTATTCCAAATGTGAATTCTGGCTGGACAAAGTGACATACCTTGGTCATGTGATTTACAAGGATGGTATTGCAGTCAACCCGAATGAATTCAAGCTATTCTTGACTGGACTCCCTCGAAGAATGTCAAGCAAGTCATAAGTTTTCTCGGACTCGCCAGCTATTGCCGTTGATTGGTCGAGAACTTCTCCAAGATTGCAAAGCCCTTAACCAATCTGCTTCACAAAGGTGTTAAGTATGAGTGGACTGATAAATGTGAGGAAAGTTTCCACGCACTCAAGGACAAACTGACATCCGCTCCGGTACTTGCTCCTCCGGATACGAAAAGGGATTTCGTCATATGTTGTGACGTTTCTTGTCAAGGAATAGGTTGTATCCTTATGTAGGATCGCAAGGTGATTGCTTATGCCTCACGTCAGCTGCGTGCTCATGAAGAGAACTATCCAGTTCATGATCTTGAACTTGCCGCAGTTATTCATGCACTGAAGGAATGGCGACAATACCTTGTCGGTAATCACTGTGAAATCTACACCGACCATCAAAGTCCGAAGTACTTCTTCACTCAACTGGAGCTGAATCAACGTCAACAAAGATGGATGGAGTGTATAGCAGATTTTGACTGTAGTATATCATATACCCCAGGCAAGGCTAACGTAATGGCCGATGCCTTGAGTCGCAAGTCATACTGCAACCACCTCCAGGTTCATAAGGTTCACGATCGTCTGCAAGAGGAATTCCGTAAGCTGAACCTCCATATTGTTCCTCATGGTTACCTTGTTCTCCCTCCTGAAGAGTATCGAAAGATGAACCTTCGTGTTGTTAATCAGGGTTCCCTCAGTAACCTGGTTGTTGAACTAGATCTTGTGGGCACCATCAAGAAATTGCAAGGCTTTGACGATGATGTCGACAGGATTAAGAGCTATATTGTGAAGGGTAAACCCTCCTTTTTCACTGTTGCTGAAGATGGCGCCTTGTACTTCAAGGGTCGCCTATTCGTCCCAAATAAAAAGGAAAATCTGAGGATGACCGGAAGGGTGATGAAAGAAGCTCACAACACACCATTGTCTATTCACTCAGGTAGTACCAAGATGTACCAAGACATCCGTCAGAGATTCTCGTGGCCCAATATGAAACAAAACATTGCACGATATGTGGCAGAATGTGATATTTGCCGACGGATCAAAGCAGAACATCAAAAGACTGCTGGAACTCTACAACCTATCTCTATTCCTGAGTGGAAATGGGACCATGTTGAAATGGACTTTGTCACTGGTTTTCCCAAATCCCAGAAAGGTAATGATGCTATTCTTATTGTCATTGAACGACTGTCCAAAGTTGCACATTTCCTCGCTGTCAAAGAAACAATTAATGCCACCAACTGGCAGATCTTTATATGTCAAGGATTGTTTCACTTCACGGTATTCCGTTGATAATCAGCTCGGACCGTGGCAGCTTGTTCACTTCAAAATTCTAGGAAAATTTTCAGAAGGCTATGGGGACTCATCTGTTCTTCAACACTGCATTTCATCCTCAATCCAAGGGACAAGTTGAATGAGTCAACCAAATTCTCGAGGACATGCTTCGAGCTTGTGTCATTTCTTTCGGTAAGAAATGGGAGGAATCTCTCCCGTATGCCGAGTTCTCCTACAACAATAGTTATCAAGCTAGTCTGAAGATGGCCCCTTTCGAAGTATTGTATGGACGAAGGTGTCGAACTCCTATGAATTGGTCAGAAACTAGGGAACAATCACTCTTCGGTTCGAATATTATCCAACATGCCGAAGATCAAGTCCGCATTATTCATGAGAATATGAAGGCTGCTCAGTCTCGTGAGAAGAGTCAGTATGACCGTCATCATCAAGATATGGTCTATCAACCTGGCGAAAAGGCTTATCTTTGTGTCACACCAATGAGAGGTGCACATCGTTTTGGTATCAAGGGCAAGTTAGCTCCTCGCTATATTGGTCCTTTCACTCTTCTCGAAAGGCGTGGAAAAGTGGCTTATCAATTGGAACTGCCGGTGAACCTTTCTCAGGTTCACGATGTCTTCCATGTGTCTCAGCTCCGCCATTGCGTCAAGGATCCTATTCTAGCAGTGGATCATGATATGCTTGAGCTGCAACAAGACCTCTCTTATAAAGAGCACCCGGTTTGCATTCTCGACCAGGCTGAACGTCAGACTCGTCGCAAGGTCACCAAGTTCCTTAAAGTGGAGTGATCAAATCATTCTGAAGATGAAGCCACTTGGGAACGCGAGGATCATCTTCGTGATGAATACCCCGAGCTATTTCCTTCTACCTCTTAATTCTCGGGACGAGAATTCTTATTAGTAGGGGAGAGTTGTGACACCCTCAGCTTTTGCTACAGTGTTGAATGGAATTAAGCTACAGTAATCCCACGCTAATGATGCCACGTCACTGTGAATTCTATCGTTGATCTCGAGTTAGTCGAAACCGAGTCGAATTCAAAATTAAAAAAATAAGTCGAATGAAAAAAAAGTTTCGGATCTTAAAAAAAGTGTCGGATGAGTTACAAATATTCCTTAATTATTTATAGAATTGAATCGGGCATGTTTCAAATTAATTAAAACCCCTATATATTCAAAACAGAAACTATATAAAAAAAAACCCAAAAGGCCCGGCCCAACTAGGCCAAAGTGGCCGAGTCGACGACACCCCAACAACCCATCCGCCTCGGGGTATAGACCCCGAGGGGAACCCTAGCGCTCCCACTCCTCCCTCTCCCCGCCGCCAGAAACGAGGGGACTGAGCCCCTCGTCAGCCACCCCCTCGTCACCCCCTGACGCTCGAGCGCCACCCCACACCAACGCCCGTCGCCCCACTCCCTCACCCACGGCGCCCTCGCCCCCAGCGCTTCGTGGCGCCAGGAGCCCACTTCCAGCGCCACCTCGCACCGCCGCCTCGCTCCTCTCCCCACGCGAGCCCGCGCCCACCCAGCGTCGCCCGTTCCCCAGATCCCATCGGCCCCTCACGCCTACCTCCCCTCCCCAGATCGCTGCCTCTCCCTGGCTTCGCCCCACCAGCACCCCTCTCCCTGCCACCGTGTTACCACACCGCCCCTGCCGGATCCGTGCCGGGGCGGCGCCGGCGGCGCCGCGGCACCCCCGCCCTTGGTCGCCCTTCAGTGCACCGGCACGCCGCTCGTTCCTCCTTGACGTCGCCCTCCGTCGGCTGGGCCCCTCCACCGTGCGTCTCCACCTCACTGGGAGCTTCTCCTTGCCGGAAACGCGCCGCCACCCCCGTCGACCTCACCGGCGTCCTCACCTCTTCCCCACCGGCTCCATCGAGCCTCGCCGCCCCAATCCCCGTCAACGCTGGTGAGCTCCGGGCCCCGGCCACCCTCTCCTCCTTTCCCCCATTACGGTTTCGTTCCGGCGTTCATCGCCTCGTTCTTGCGCCGTTGATCCCATGTATGCGGAGGTGGAGGTTGCCTCCTCTCTCTTTGTTGAGAGAGATGTATGTAAGTGAGTTGAGAGTAGAGATGTCAGAGAGAGAGAAAAGAGATGTTAGAAAAATAAAATTATAAAAGAAAAGGATAATGTATATGTGTATGTATGTATGTATGTATTATGTATGTATGGATGTATGTAGAAAAAGGAACATAAAGTACATGTACAGAATGTATGTGTATGTGTGGGCTCACTGTCCCAATGACAGTAGGGCCCCACCATTCCTACCAATTGACAGGTGGGGTCCCTAAAAAAACATAAAAATAAAAATAAATATTATAATAAATATATGTTTTTATTAATAAAATAAATAAATAATGAGATATATTATTTAATTAATTAGTGAATTAATTAAATAGATAAATTAGTAATCTATTAATATAGACAAATAATTATCCTATTAGAATATGACAAGTAGGACCCACTCGTAAGTTTGACCAGTCAACTGCTGATGTGAGCATGACATCATGCTGATGCCATAATAGTATTTAATAATTAATTAAATCTGTTTTTAATTCCTAAATATTAATAAAACTTTAAAAATTAATATAAAATAAACCGTAAGTCAGATCAAAATATTTTCAACATGAAAGTTGATCAACAGAACGAGACGAACCAGGATACACGGTCCATTCGTCTATCACGCGTCCCTAGCATAGCAAACATGGAACTTTTCCATCATTTTCAGTCTGACCGGT
The DNA here is from genome assembly GCF_904849725.1 of Hordeum vulgare subsp. vulgare. Classification (NCBI taxonomy): domain Eukaryota; kingdom Viridiplantae; phylum Streptophyta; class Magnoliopsida; order Poales; family Poaceae; genus Hordeum; species Hordeum vulgare. Next base: position 365,296,085 of record NC_058521.1, read on the forward strand.
AGTAGCCAGAGACCCGGGAAATATCATCTGATATTTTCCCGACCCGTCTATGGCGGATGTTACCGCGTTAGCTCATGCCTAGCCCGCATCTTGCTATGTCATGCTTAGTGTTGCACCTATTGCTGTTATTTATTGTTTCTCCCCCCTCTTCTTACCGGTAGACCCCGAGACTGACGCTGCTGCCAGGTACATCTACGACCCTGCCGACCAGCCTTTTGCCGCAGAGCAACAAGGCAAGCAAACCATGTTGATCATTCCTATATCGCGTGTTCTTTCTCCCTCATGCTTGCATTAGAATGTTTGCTACTATTGTAGTTAGCTCCTATATCTGATGCATAGCCTAATTTTGATGAACTACTACTTTTAGTACCGCACTTTAAACTGTTTAGTATAGGTGGAACAGTCATCCCCTCTGACTCCCTTAGTCTAGTTGCCCTGCGTTGTCATCAAGTCTCGATCCCTGATCGATGAGCCAGACCCGACACAACACTTACACCCCCATTAGTTGTGCGACGCTATAGAGATACTATCGAGTACCGAGGGTGACACCTCGCGAAGTACTCGTGATGATATCTCTGTAGTACAGTTAGTCGGTCGTGGTTATCGAGGGTGATTCCTCTTTCACCATTCCCGACGATGCCTCTGTCGTGCAACCCCTCAAGTGTGGGACCCTCGAGGGTGATTCCTCTAGGTCCACCTTGATGGATACATCGTTCGGAATCCAACGAGGGTGATACCTCGGATTCCCCCTGATCTTTCTACCACACAGTTACTTGACCATGTTACTGGGATCTTTGATGAATAGATGTTAGGCGGGTGGATTCCCGCGGGGATGTGTCGATGACTTAACTAAAATGGTAATGTATTTGGGTATTTGATCTGGGTTGGTCGGAAGGCCTTATTACGCACTAACCGTGTGCCTGGGAAGAACTATGGGTACTCGACGTCGCAGTATCAGCCGAAGCTCTTCAGACATCAGCGATGGAGTGGCGCGTGCCCGAGTGGTCCCGAGATGCATCACTCTTGTATTAAGGGGTGCTAGAACTGACATCGACTGCCCACGCATTGTGCAGGAGCGCGGAGGGCAAGTGGGCCCGCGACCCCTTTGTGCTTAGGAGTTAGACCGGCGGGCTGGCCTCACTGTTGAGCTTAGGTGGGGCTGTGACGTGTCGATATTTTGAGGCCGGGCATGACCCAGAAAAGTGTGTTCGGCCAGAGTGTTATCGAGCGCGTCGGAGAATATGTTGTGCACCCCTGCAGGGAAGAACTTATCTATTCGAATAGCCGTGTGCATGGTTACAGGACGACTCGGAGTTGTGCCCTTATCTTAGACAACTACAATTGTTACTTAACTGGTTTTAGTTTCCCCGGGATTGCTTCCTCGCAGGGAGTCGAGGGAGGATCTTTGGACGTGACCTCATATTAATATTTCTGCAACAATATGACTATTTAATTGTGTTACCTTGCTCTACTCTCGTCTATTGCTGCAAGACCCTTGAAGATGCTAGTCTTCGATAGGACTAGGCCTTCTCTCTCTCTATTCTTGCATTGCTGCAGTCATCCACATTTAAACCCTTCTTTGATACTGATCATACTTAGCATAGTTTTGATGTAAGACTTGCGAGTACTTTGGATGAGTACTCACCCTTGCTTTGCTCCCCTTTACCCCTTGATGATGGAGCCCAGGAGATGGAGTATCCTGCCGACGATGACTGCTACCCCGACGGTGCCTACTAGTACATGGAGGTCGCAGAAGACCAGGAGTTGTTAGGAGGTTCCCAGGCATGAGGCCTCGCCTCGTTCGGTCGTTGTATCTTTTGTGCTAGCCTTCTCTAAGGCACCCCATGTTTTATGTCTATACTCAGATATTGTTGCTTCCGCTGACTCGTGTGTTTCTCGAGCTTCTGTATTCTAGCCCTCGAGGCCCCTGGCTTGTAATATGAAGCTTGTATTGTTTTATTGGTGTCTAGAGTTGTGTTGTGATATCTTTCTGTGAGTCCTTGAGTTTGATCATACGCATTTGCGTGTATGATTAGCGTATGATTAAATCAAGGGCGTCATCAACTACGTCGGTTGTGTGCTTCACGGAGTTGTTCTTCTTCCAAGCGGAATCTCAGGCAAGATGATCATTTCCCTAGATACCATTACTATCAATTCCATGCTAGTTGTCTCGTTTCTTTCGCTATGTCTCGTTGCCTACCACCTGTTAAATGTCAGCCTCTCAACATTGCCATGAAACCTTCAACCTTTCTACAACCTAGCAAACCACTCATTGGCTATGTTACCGCTTGCTTAACCATGTGTTAGCGTTGCTAGTTGCAGCTGCAATTGCTTCCATGTGAAACATGGGTCCCTTGTTATATCACCATATAATTTCTAATTAATTTAATTGACCTATATACTTGGTAAAAGGTGGAAGGCTTGGCCTTCTAGCCTGGTGTTTTGTTCCACCTTTACCGCATTAGTTTTGGTTACCGGGGTTATGTTCCATAATTGAGCGCTCCTAACATGCTTGGGGTTGTTATGGGGACCCCTAGATTCTCGTTTTGGGATAAAGCTCGTCTGGCAAGGCCCAACGTTGGTACTATTTGCTTAATAACTAGCTAAAATATGCATAGGGTTTGATCACCCCATGGATAATTAATCACCCCCTGGGTCAGTGCTCCGCATGAGTGTTGGTCCAACCTGTCAACCGTCGGTGGCTACCTGGGGCAACTTTGTGATTGGCCTACCGGGAGTTTGGAAAATCCGTCGTGTCCTGAGAACGAGATACGCGGCTCCTATCGGGATCGTCGACACGCCGGACGACCTTGCTGGACTTGTTTTACCTTTCTTGAGCGTCTTGTGCGAGGGATTCCGATGATACTTTGGGTTATCTTGAGGTTGAGGTTTTCCAATAGGAACCCGAGGAGATCACGTTTTTTTCCCTGATCGAGGTCATTCCGTCGCAACGTGTGGTAGTTTGTGATGGACTAGTTAGAGTACCCCTGCAGGGTTAAATCTTTCGGAAAGCCGTGCCCGCGGTTATGTGGCAAACTTGGAAACTTTGTTTAACATCCGGTTCTAAATAGCCTGAAGTAAACTTAATTAAAACTTGCCAACTAAGTGCGTAACCGTGACTGTCTCTTTCGTGAGCTCCTTCTCCAATCAAGGAAACGGTGGGGTTATGTCTGACGTAAGTAGGTGTTCAGGATCATTCATTTGATCATCAGTAGTTCACGTCCGCCATGCGCAGATCTTCCCCCTCGTTTATTCTTGTACTCGTAAGTTAGCCACCTCAACTAAATGCTTAGTCGCGTGCTGCAACCTCACCACCTAACCATACCTCACCCATTAAGTTTGCTAGTCTTGATACCTTTGGAAATGAGATTGCTGAGTCCCTGTGGCTCACGGATTACTGCAACACCAGTTGTAGGTACAGGTAAAGAGTTAATTTGACGTGAGCACGCTGATTGTGCTATTTGGAGTTTCTCCTTCTTCTTCTTCATCGATCTAGGATGGGCTCCAGGATGGCAACCTGGGATAACAAGGATGGACGTCGTTATTTTATCATTTCTTTTCGTCCGTAGACGGAACCTGCTCTTCTTCATGATGACCGTATAATGCTGTATTGATGTGATATTGATCTAGATTGTGGCAAGTGTAAGCCAATTCCATATACTCTTCTTTTCAATACATGTACTTCTAACGACATCCATTCTTGCAAAATGACGAGATGCGTTTCTATCCCTGTCGAGTCCCTCGTGCCAAAATAAGGATAGGACAGCATCTTGGGCGTTACATCGGCCTCCTCTAGGCTTCCTCTGGTTTGAGTATTTGGGAATGCTGAGCTCGTCGATGCTCTCGTACTAGTCCAACAACAGAAAATATTAGGGAAGAATTGTAAATTAGCCACACGGGCAATTGTGTCTTTTCGCATGTAGAAAAAATGGATATAAATCAGAAAATGATTTTTTGACCAGCTACTATAGGGAAACACCCCACAACTTTTCTTTTATTCGAGTAAGAGATTATATGTACATGAGAGGTTTAGCATATACAATGGGGATGGGGGGAGAGATACAAACCTCAAGGAGGTAAAAAAGAGATCCACTTGAGAAGATCATCCCTAAATCTAGCCTTAATCCTATGAGCTAAAAGGGAGATATCATGAGTGAAACCAGACATCCATTTGCTAAATCTAGGACGCTCATTGTTGAAAATCCTGGCATTTCGGACTATCCAAATATTCCAGCAGGCAATGAACACTACTCCAGAGAAAAAAGGATGGTGAAAATCCTTTCTGGCTGTCAAAGAAGTGGTCCACATTGAAGTACCCTGCTAGGAGATCTGAAGGTAGTTCTAGACCCTGCTGCTGAAAAGGAAGTTAAAAAAGAGATGATCTCTATCCTCTTTGACCCTGGCATGACAAAGAACACAAAGGTTTGACTCAGACACCTTCCAGTGACGGCGTTCGAGCATATCCTATGTGTTGAGCCTGTCCATGATGAGCAACCAGACAAACATCTTGATTTTCATGGTGCAACAACTTTTCCAAATCCAACCGAGCAATGGGTTGGGAAAAATTGGCAGATGTACATGGATGTAGTATTTCTTAGTAGAATAAGCTTTACAATCACTACTCCAAAGCCAAATATCATTGCAAGATGGATCTTTTGCAAGATTTTGGAGTAAGGAGGTGACTGATTCCAACTCTTGGTGGGCCATGTCAGAGAGAGGCAGGTGAAACATGTTGATCATACTATCTGTCTGATAAGCCTGGAAAACTTCCTCAACAGTGCAGAAAGTGTCAATAACAAAGGAGAACGATCTTTGGAAACGAAGATCTAGAGTTATGGTAGAATCACCTAATACCCAGGAATTAGACCAAAAGAGGAAGGTGTCTCCCCTGTTGGGCTGGACATACGTGAGAGCTCTGTAGTTGTCCATCTTCTTGTAAATGTCCTTCCACCATAAAGATCCACAAAGGGAGGTACCCTGAGGAACTGTGGTGTGGTAATAGCTGTTCCATATTAAATCAACCCAAGGTACATCAGCTTTGTTTAAAAACTTATCCACATGTTTAAGCAACAGAGCCGCATTTTGAACAGACAGATTCATAATTCCCAAGCCCCCCTTCATCTTTGGCCTGCACACTAAGTCCTAGAATGCAAGGGAAGGGGCATGGTCTTGGCCATTCTTCCTCCACAAGCATTGTCTTTGTATCCTTTCCAACTGTTTAAGTATCCCTGTTGGTATATCCAAACTGCAGAGGAAGAAAATGGAAATAGAGGATAGGGCAGAATTGAGATATTGTAGGCGTCCCCCTGTGCTAGGAAGGAGGGGCTAGCAGAGAGTCTCCTTTCCATACTATCAACCAAGGGCATTAGATCAATGATCGTTGGCCTGGTTGTCCCAATAGGTAAACCGAGATATGTGAAGGGAAGTGATCCAACCTTACAACCAAGGGATTCAGCAAGTGTCTCAAGTTCCCGATGAGCAATGTTGATAGGCAACAGAGCATACTTGCGATAGTTTACTTGGAGACTTGTGGATTGGGAGAAAAGCAGGAGCATCTTTTCGAATTCTAGCAGCTGAGATTCCACAACAGGCAAAACGATTAGAGTGTCATCTGCATATTGAACAATTGGAAAGTCCTTGTCATGACAGGGTATTGGCAGCTAGATGAGGCCATCCCGCAACAAGTGATTCACCAAGGTTTGGAGAAAATCAGCAGCAATGGCAAAAAGGAGAGGGGATGTGGGATCACCCTGCCTAACCCCCTTCTTACACATTTTTTACCAGGAACTCCATTGAGAAGAACAACAGAGGAGCCAGAACTAAGCAACTGTTGCACCCATAATATCCACTTAGCATTAAAACCTTTGTGCTTAAGGATCTGAAAGATGAACTCATGTTCCACAGAGTCAAAGGCCTTTTCAAAATCAAGTTTGAGGATGACAATTGGTTTTTTGGATTGGTGACATTGATGCAAATATTCCAGTGTCCATCCAACACATTCTTGTATGGTTTTGGACTTGATGAAGCCATACTGATTTTGATGGATGCATTTCATGATATGTAACTGCACCCTATTGGCAATCATCTTGGAGAGGAATTTAAGTCCCATACCATTAAGGGAGATAGGTCTGAAGTCACCAACTTGCTCAGGAGAACTCTTTTTGGGCACCAAGGTAATATAGGATGAGCTCATATTTTCCAACTGAGCAATCCCTGCATGAAAGTCAGCTGCAAGCTGGTAGAACTCAGGACAAATGATATGCCAGCATTTCTTGAAAAAAAGGCCATTGAAACCATCTGGGCTAGGAGCCTTATCAATGGGCATTTCTTTGATAGTCCTATCCATTTCCTCTTTGGTGAAAGGCAGTGTCAAAACATCAAGCCCATCCACTCTATGAATGAGAGATTGAAGATTAAATGCCAAATTAATCCCCTGAGATGATCCCATCCTGTTCTTGAAGGAAGTCCAAAAACATCCTGTAATCTGCTCATGATCACTGATAACAGACCCATCTGCCAATTTGAGGGATGAAATGGAGTTTCTTCTGTATCTTTCAGTAGCCATGGCATGGGAAATTTTAGTACTTTCCTCCCCCACCTTGATGAATCTGATGGCAGCTCTCTTTTTCCAGTATAGAAACTGCAGATGCAGTAGGTGATCTACGTGAAGAAAATGATTACAGTAATTGAAAAGGGAAAATCATCAAAAGAAAAATAAAAAGTGGGGCAAATGATCTAATCGTACGTAAAGTGGGGTAAATCATGTAATGCCCAAATAAAGTAGGGAAAATCATGCAATTTGCCGAAGAAAGGGCATCTTATCCTTTCAGCTGTTTCTTGATTTAGTCCTTGGACTTTATCTTATTGCTAAATGGGTCCAAGTAAATTTTGTTTTGATCCTGATGCTTACAAATCTTTGTAGTTTAGCTCTACACTTTACAATATTTTGCAATCAAACAATCTGGCTCCTTGGACTTTGCATTTGAACCCTTTTCCATTGAGTTTTAACATTCCAAAAAATATGTGGTTTTTATACGTGGCATGTTCAGTGTGCTTGCTTATATATCAATCCCTATATCTTGTCTTATTATTACAACGACATTTTTTTGCGATTGAGAATAAATTTTCTCGCACAACAATATTGATATGCGATTGAGAAATATATATTTTTTTTCTCACAAAACAATCTCATTGCTATTGAGATTAATTTTCTCTCGCAAAATATTAATTCACTCTGCTGAATTATCTCGCAACTTGATACAAGATCATCTCATTTAATTTGAGGTCTATACAATTCAAGTTTTTCACTTGAGCATCAAGTTTGCAACATAATTACTATCCATTACAATAGTAGTGTATTTCTGTTGAGTACTGAGTTGTATTTCAGATCTAAAGTTGATGTAATATATTTCCACGTTTATCACGTGTTGAGATAAATTACATCCATTTGCAATAGAGATTTTAAATCTCTTGCAATGATAAATTCAGTACCTTCGTAGTACTGTTCCTCCATTGAGCACGAGGTATTCCGGAATATTTCTATGATGCATCTATTTCCATCTTAAACACATGTCGAGATTAATGCGTCTATTTGCAATTAAGACTAAGGAGTTAGTCACGAGATCTTGTATTACAGAACGAGTAAAGCGACTTGCCGGTAATGAGATTGAACTAGGTATGGAGATACTCACGATTGAATCTCGGGCAAGTAACATACTAAAGGACAAAGGGAACATCATACGAGATTAAGTGAATCCTTGACACACAGGTTCAAGCGATAGAGATCTTCGTAGAATATTTTGGAGCCAATATGGACATCCAGGTCCCGCTATTGGTTATTGACCGGGGAGTGTCCCAGGTCATGTCTGCATAGTTCTCGAACCCGCAGGGTCTGCACACTTAAGGTTCAGTGACGTTTCAGTATTATTGAGTTATGTGTGTTGGTAACCAAAAGTTGTTCAAAGTCCCGGATGAGATCTCGGACTTCACGAGGAGCTCCGAAATGGTCCGGAGGTAAAGATTGATATATATATGAAATCCTATTTTGGTCTCCGGAAAAGTTTCGGGCTCATCGGTAGTGTACCGGGAGTGCCGGGAGGGTACGAGGGGCCATCGGGAGGGGTGTATCGACCCAAAAGACCTCATGGGATGTGGGAGGAGTCAAATCAGCCCCTAGTGGGATGGCCGAACCAACCACTTAGGTCCATGCGTTTAGGGGTGGGAAAAACCCAAAGGAAAGGAAGGGAAGGATGTTGGGGAACGTCGCATGGGAAACAAAAATTTTCCTACGCGCACGAAGACCTATCATGGTGATGTCCATCTACGAGAGGGGATGAGTGATCTACATACCCTTGTAGATCGTACAGCAGAAGCATTAGAGAACGCGGTTGATGTAGTGGAACGTCCTCACGTCCCTCGATCCGCCCCGCGAACAATCCCGCGATCAGTCCCACGATCTAGTACCGAACGGACGACACCTCCGCGTTCAGCACACGTACAGCTCGACGATGATCTCGGCCTTCTTGATCCAGCAAGAGAGACGGAGAGGTAGAAGAGTTCTCCGGCAGCGTGACGGCGCTCCGGAGGTTGGTGATGACCTTGTCTCAGCAGGGCTCCGCCCGAGCTCCGCAGAAACGCGATCTAGAGGAAAAACCGTGGAGGTATGTGGTCGGGCAGCCGTGAGAAAGTCGTCTCAAATCAGCCCTAATTGCTCCATATATATAGGAGGAGGGAGGGGGGGGCCTTGCCTTGGGGTCCAAGGACCCCCAAGGAGTCGGCCGAGCCAAGGGGGAGGACTCTCCCCCCCAAACCGAGTTGGACTAGGTTTGGTGGGAGGGAGTCCTCCTCCCTTCCCACCTCCTCCCTCTTTTTTTTTCTTTTCCTTTGATTTCTTATCCTTGGCGCATAGGCCCCTTTGGGGCTGTCCCACCAGCCCACTAAGGGCTGGTGTGTCTCCCCAAAGCCTATGGGCTTCCCCGGGGTGGGTTGCCCCCCGGTGAACTCCTGGAACCCATTCGTCATTCCCGGTACATTCCCGGTAACTCCGAAAACCTTCCGGTAATCAAATGAGGTCATCCTATATATCAATCTTCGTTTCCGGACCATTCCGGAAACCCTCGTGACGTCCGTGATCTCATCCGGGACTCCGAACAACATTCGGTAACCAACCATATAACTCAAATACGCATAAAACAACGTCGAACCTTAAGTGTGCAGACCCTGCGGGTTCGAGAACTATGTAGACATGACCCGAGAGACTCCTCGGTCAATATCCAATAGCGGGACCTGGATGCCCATATTGGATCCTACATTTTCTACGAAGATCTTATCGTTTGAACCTCAGTGCCAAGGATTCGTATAATCCCATATGTCATTCCCTTTGTCCTTCGGTATGTTACTTGCCCGAGATTCGATCGTCAGTATCCGCATACCTATTTCAATCTCGTTTACCGGCAAGTCTCTTTACTCGTTCCGTAATACAAGATCCCGCAACTTACACTAAGTTACATTGCTTGCAAGGCTTGTGTGTGATGTTGCATTACCGAGTGGGCCCCGAGATACCTCTCCGTCACACGGAGTGACAAATCCCAGTCTTGATCCATACTAACTCAACTAACACCTTCGGAGATACCTGTAGAGCATCTTTATAGTCACCCAGTTACGTTGCGACGTTTGATACACACAAAGCATTCCTCGGTGTCAGTAAGTTATATGATCTCATGGTCATAGGAATAAATACTTGACACGCAGAAAACAGTAGCAACAAAATGACACGATCAACATGCTACGTCTATTAGTTTGGGTCTAGTCCATCACGTGATTCTCCCAATGACGTGATCCAGTTATCAAGCAACAACACCTTGTTCATAATCAGAAGACACTGACTATCATTGATCAAGTGGCTAGCCAACTAGAGGCATGCTAGGGACGGTGTTTTGTCTATGTATCCACACATGTAAATGAGTCTTCATTCAATACAATTATAGCATGGATAATAAACTATTATCTTGATACATGAATTATAATAATAACTATACATTTATTATTGCCTCTAGGGCATAATTCCAACAGTCTTCCACTTGCACTAGAGTCAATAATCTAGCCCTCACATCACCATGTGAATTACATTGTAATAAATCTAACACCCATACAGTTCTGGTGTCGATCATGTTTTGGCCGTGGAAGAGGTTTAGTCAGCGGGTCTGCTACATTCAGATCCGTGTGCACTTTGCATATATTTACGTCCTCCTCCTCGACGTAGTCGCGGATGAGGTTGAAGCGTCGTTTGATGTGTCTGGTCTTCTTGTGAAACCTTGGTTCCTTTGCTAAGGCAATGGCACCAGTGTTGTCACAGAACAAGGTTATTGGATCCAGTGCACTTGGCACCACTCCAAGATCCGTCATGAACTGCTTCATCCAGACACCCTCCTTAGCCGCCTCCGAGGCAGCCATGTACTCCGCTTCACATGTAGAATCTGCTACGACGCTTTGCTTGGAACTGCACCAGCTTGCTTCTCACTTCCACGTATCACCGTGGAGAACTCAAACCGATGCAACTAATGCAATGGAAAGAACACATGAAGTGGTCAAGTCCCCCACACTCAAATCCCTCCACAACAACATAAGCTATGGAGAAATATGAGAGGAAGAACAAGGAGCTCACAAAGAACTCCAAGATCAAGATCCAAGGGGTTCCCCTCACATAGAGGAGAAAGTGATTGGTGGAGATGTGGATCTAGATCTCCCCTCTTTTTTACCTCAAGAACTAGCAAGAATCATTAGAGGGATTGAGAGTTAGCAAGCTCTAAGAAGGTAAACAATGTGGGAAGAATACGAGCTCAATGGATGGATAAGGTCCAATGGGGAAGAAGACCTCCTTTATATAGTGGGGGAAAGAATCCAACCGTTACCCCCACTCACATCCCGACCGGAGCGGTACTACCGCTTCTAGGAGTGATACTACCGCTTCCAGAACGTCTGAGGGAGCGGTACTACCGCCCGAGAGTGGTAATAAAAAAATACTACCGCTCCAGGAGCGGTACTACCGCTCGCACCAGGAGCGTAACTACTGCTGGATATTGAAACTGCTATAACTTTCGCATACGAACTCCGAATCGAGCAAACTCAAGCTTGTTAAATTCACGACGACAAGAGCTATCCAACAACAACTTATGAAAATGCCAATGGTATAGAGATGAGAGAATTCTATGAATGAAGAACCGGCAAAAACTTCCAACATAAAAAACATCATAGAAGATGCATATGGACTACGTTTTCGATGAACTCGAGCTTGTCATGAAGATGACCATAAGCTCTAAAACTCACAAAGAGAAGCACCAAACAAGAACCAAGAAATATGATGCAAGGATGCAAATTGTTTGAGCTCTCAACGAACGATACGACCAAGCTACTCACTTGAGAGCCCCTCTTGACAGTACCACAATCTATCCTAAAATAGAAAACCTATCACGGGCAAACCTATACCTTGCGCCTAGTCCTATTGAGCTAGATGATGATGATCTTGGCTTCCTCAAGATGGACCACCTTTCTTGATTGCCTTGGATTGAGTAAGACTAGTTGATTGATGCCCCATAATCACTACGGGTGAGCCACTCTTCAGCACATCTTCACAAGAACATTGCCACCACAATGGATGACAAGCTTCAAGCATGATATCTTCGTGATGCTCCACTTGAACTTGGACACCGCAATCTTGATGACGATCACCACTTGATGTCATCCTTCATAGGTTGAATGAGATCTTTCTCTTGACGCAAACCCATGGAGACACACCTAACCCCACATAGAACTCTCACAAGGACCATGGGTTAGTACACAAAAGCGTTATGGACAATGCTTACCATACCATGGGATCACTTGATCCTTCTCGGTACATCTTGTACGCTTTGTGTGTTGATCATCATGATTTACTCTCTGCTTAGTCTTGATCAACCTTGTGTCTTTATGACCAATCATTGGATAATACTTTGAATACCACCTTGGTCATCATATAAACTCCTTGAAACCAACAGATGGACTTCAAGAAGTGCCTATGGACAAATCCTTTGAATATAACTTAAGGTAACCATTAGTCCATAGGGATTGTCATCAATTACCAAAACCACGTATGGAGAAGTATGATGTCCATAGAAATCTTTCTCTACATCTAGAGAATGAACTACCATGAGAGTTATGGATGGATAAGATTTGTCCATAGTGAATTTCTCCAATATATTTTGGATATAGACAACATAGTATACCATAATGTATGAATGATATAGACAACATAGTATACCATAGTATACCATTTCTCAAGTTGTAGTAAACGAGCGGTATTTTGGTTTACCCAAATCCTTCATTTTAAACTTCGTCATTTAGATGATTACACGAGTCATCATTTTAGACACACAAACATGGATAATCATCATTGTAGGAGAAATCCTTGTGTATAAGGAACTCACTACGTGGGTTGTAACATATGTACCCATAACAATAAGTTGTATGGTGACTTACTGATTTTTACACAACATGTGTTGCATTTTGTACTTCGATTCAACATTGAGACTACATCCGAAATCAATCATATATGTTTGAATCTAGTGAGACACATGGATATGTGATCACTACATCTATCAACTACATAGATAGATGATTTTGTAGTGCCGACGATATAGGTTATCGGAAAGAGATTCCACCTCTCGAGAATAGTTGGGTATGTGTGTGAAACCTTGTGCTATAATACTTTATCCATGTTTCACCATCTTGTTGGTCTCAATTCTTTTTCTAGAAGAAAACTGGTGTAGATATTGCTTATGAATACCTTCCCATCTTTTGAGCAAGATTATTTCTATACCTAGATTACACCGTTTGCTTGAGTTCAGTACAAGTGTTGTTCACACTTTGCCATGGCCATGGTCTTTGAATTTGAATCACTTGAAAGGTTGTGCAATCTAGTTGATAAATGCATGTCGACAATTATAGACTTCAGGTTATATGTTTCTCCAGAATCTATATATCAATATAGAGTTGATGGAAATATCGTTACCTAGGGTGACTGCTCGCGATTTCCCAATGCGATTGAGTCGGGTATTTCGATGTCCCGGTGATTATGTGCACTATGACCTGGGTTTGTGGAGGTTTCCCATCCACTTAGTATACTTACCATTAGGTGTCTGTCAACATGAAGTTGACTTGCATTTACTGATTCAGATACCTTGATATCCTTGCTTGCGAGAAGCTAAATCCTGATGTACTACCGTCGTACTTCTCCCCCTGTTGCTTTGAACGGAAAGCTGGGTGGTTTTAGTTGGTACCTCTACTCTTTCCGACATATTTTTGCAGGATTGTAGGATTGCGTGACACCTTTATAGTCAGCAAATGAATCTGGCAGGTTATTTGCAATATGTTGCAAATCTTCTAAACGCATGGTTCAGATCTTTGAGTACGTGGATTTGAGGTAGAAATGTGTTGAACATTCCACTAATTTCCTGACATTGTTTATGGTAATATAAATCTTGCTCTCATTATAGTCAGCATTGAATAGGCAGCATCCTGAACTACCATGTCAACGGTGACCCCCAACCCATAGGACCAATGGATTGGCTTCTTAGCTCCAGGGTAGTCTGGAAATACCCTAACAGTGCAGATGTACTGGCTCTGGTTGAAGTCTCGGTACTGTTCCTCCACTCTGTACTCGGGGTACCAGCAGTAACCGCACACCGACATCACCCTGACCAGCATGGCCATATGACCCGGTACATCAATGCACCTGGTCAGACGTACCACCTGACGAGAAGGACGGCCAGGCATCTGTAAATAGAGAGTAATGCAAAAGCATTAGAGCTCTGAATGCAAAATTGGGCAGCATAACGGCTGTAAATGCTCAAAACAAATTTGAGACAACCCAACATGGAATAGCGTAACCACTCAACTATCAAGTTCAACTCTCTGATCATCAAACTTACTTCCTTTTTCCTAGGAATAAAAGAAACCCAATATCACTTGACCCGTAGTCCAATAATCTACCGATCAGAAACACGAGCCTAGGAGAAGATGAGTAACCTAGTCCTTAATTCCCGCAGAAAAGACGAGGATGACCAGAATAGAATAACTTGAGAAGAGAACAAGAGTCTTACGTTCCCTTCCACAAACAATTCCCTTATATATAACTAAAGCAATTCTAGACTCAACTTCGACCAGTTTGGCTTAGTAATCCTACAGTCAGTCAGGCTCTGATACCAACGCTGTCGGGACCCCGATCCTAAGCCATAGGAATCCAGCCTGTAACACATCGCATCCCTTTGTGGTCTCACGCACGGTTAACTCCACGGCTGCATCCTTACCTTAGCCGGGACCGTTTGCGTCTTTTGACTCATGTATGTGATAGTGTCGCTAGCAATCCAATGTCAAAGAACCCGGATCGACATGTCTAGTCATAAACCAAAGTGGCAGTACCGCACAAGGACATGCATACATGACCCAACAAAGCAGGTGTCGGTCATCAGCGAATGTAGACGAGTCGTAGCAAGCTACAAGGACTCCATTACATCGCGTGACATTTCCCCAAAGGGGACAGACACAGCAGCTAAGAAGGACACATGCCGGTCAACCAATGCGTCCGGAGCAGTAGCGAACTACCAAGGCTCGTTGGATCACAAAGGGGCATTTCCTTGTAAGGAGTGCTACTAAAGATCACGACTAGGTAATCGAACCCCATACATATGAAGCATGACACACGTATGCATGTCATACCAATATGTATAGATACATCGATGGCATCACAACATAACCATAAACATACAAGCTTTATTTAAGAGGCTCGGAAGAGCCATACACATAATATTACACATTAAGGTCTCTCGACCCATAATAGCAGTCATACAATACAAGCCAGCGGAAGAGTTATAAACTGTCTGGGAACAGGCAGTGCAACTAGAAGGCACATGGCCTGACCATACTACAGAGCCGACGTAGGGCCAGATCGTAGCTGGGACACCAGCTACTCGTCGTCGTCGATGTCTACGAAGAACCCTCCATTAGGGTCATTAGCAACCTCTGCAACATTTATTAAGCAAACATGAGTACGAAGGTACTCAGCAAGACTTTAGGAGAACTAACTACTCATGCAAGGTATCAAAAGGTATTGTGGGGTTTCATGCGGGAAGCCAGCATTTGACTCGTGGCTAGACAACTTGCATTTTGAAATTAGTTTTGACAACTTGATTTCTCGCACACGAGTCCACTAACACCACAACAATACACTATCGTGGAATCATTCCGTCTCCATACGGAAATGCCGTCCACGACACTCACGCTTATCTTGGCAATTTTATGAGTAGCCATTGAAGTTATCTATGAACAACATATGTCTCCAAGTAGTCCATATCCGCGGACGCGGCTATTCGAATAGATCATAACCCTGCAGGGGTGTACTTCGTCACACACGCTCTCGCCACTTATCGCTATGTGCACGTCATGCACCTCGGCAACCTTCAAGCGGAAGCCCAGCGAGGGAGTCGGCCACGACCGTTAACCACACTAGTACCTAGTCCAGGTTTATCGCCTATCTGAGAGTAACCCGTACGGAAGTCCGGCCGAGGTTTCCGCCACGGCCTCAAACGATGTGCGCAGGGTTCCCAAGCCCACCATCCGGGTGCCACTTGGTACACCGTGCCACTGCCTACCGCATCACGGCCCACCTCTCAGGTCAGCACCATGCACGGCCTCCAGCATTACTATAAACACCAGAAACTACTTGCAACTCCTGGACCGGGTACTACGCGATTAATAGGCCGAGCGGGGTCATATTTCAGGGCCCAGCATGTGGTAGTATCTAGTCTTGGAATACATACACGGAACTCAGTTCCTAAGGACGGTTCCAATGAAACAACCCGCCATGTACTCCTACACAGCCTTTCACCGGTACCTTTACCAAATCAAGTTCAACACACAACCTTTGCTCACCGAACACATTCCACATTTCTGTTCATCTCCCAGATGACAGACCATACACAACTCTAAGCATAGCATGCATAGCAGGATAAGGCACATCATAGTTCAAGCAACTACCAGGTATGCTAGGTTGCAAGGTTCGGCTATTTACCGTGACAAGGTTAAGTCATGCAAAGGAAGTGGGTTCAACTATCGTGGCAAAATCAGTTGAAGCATTTGATCTTAAATGCAATAAATAGGTGCAGGAGCGAGAATATGGGATTTATCGGGATGATCAAAAGGGTTGCTTGCCTTGTTGCTCAGAGGAGGAACGATATCCGTCAGACGGATATTCGGTGGAATCCGGGGGTGCGGAGCCTATCGAAATGAATGGCGACATTCAATAATAATCATATGCACTCAAAATTATGCATGAGCATGGCATGAGAATGCAAGGTGATAAGTTATTATTTTCAACATGTATTAGGTTTAGAGTTGATTTGAATCACATTCGGATAGCAATTCAAACGGGGTATTCTCGGATACCGGTTTAATTGATTCGACCTGATGCTCAGATCAACTTGATGTTAACATCCATTAAATGTCATGTTATGATACTGATTTGTAATTAGGACAGTGGTGATCATTGCAATCATAATGAAATTTGAATATTTTTCCAAATTCCATTTAAAAAGTAATTATGAGAATTGAATTATTCCTTATTCCACATTTTAGGGTTCTTTAACTTTTTCAAACATAGTTGAAAATAGCATAATCAGAATCCTTGAATTTTTCTGATACTTTTACATATATAAATTATTTTCATTGGAGTTACAGATTAATTTCTATGATTTTTACAAGTTTTAGCAATTTCCTGGAATTAGTTTTATACTGGAAATTCTAATTATTGCATCAGACTGACGTCAGCAGGTCAGCCGACCTGTTCAGGTCAAACCTGACAGGGGGCCCCCACTGGTCAGCCTCTCTGGGACTAATCCCGCGCTGACCAGCCCTAACTGAGGTTTGACTTGGCCTTGGGCCCACTTGTCAGCGAGTGATTAGGTCACTAAGCTGCTGGGTTAGCTTGCCACGTCGACCCCCACCGGAGGGTGGTCGCCGGCGACCAGGCCCGCGGCGGAGGGCTCGCCGGAGGCGACCTAGACGACGCTGCACAGCACCAAAACGCACGCGGTTTGCAGCTACAGCATGCTCACGAAGTGGCCGATCTGGCAGGACCATCTGGGGAGGCTAGGGTCGCCGGAAGAGGCGTCGGCGACGAGCCGGAGCGGCGGCCGGAGCTCGGCCTTCTATGAGGGGCGGTTCTAGGGCACGGGGAGGGCAGCTGGGGCTCGACACACTCCTGGAGGCTCCAGGAGCTCGAATCCTAGCTCGGGCGCGTGGATCGGTCATCACAGCGACGGCGGCGACATGGCCGGCGGCGAGAAGCTCTCGGCCTTGGTGGGGAACTAGGATACGATGCACGGGAGAGCGTGGGGCAAGAGGGAAAACGACGACGAGCTCACGGCGGTTCCGATGGCGCTGAAGAGGGGCTCGGGGATGCGCCGGAGGGAGCGAATCGACGGGAGAGGTCCGGCGGCCGGAGGCGGAAGACGTTGGCGTTGGGGGCGATGCAGAGGTCGAGGAAGCTTTGGTTTCTGCACAGATGACCAGGGCGACGAGGCGGAGCTAATGGCGTGCTCTGGGAGGGAATCCTATGGCTAGAAGCACGGGCAGCTCGAGCTCGAGCTCGGCTCTAATGGCGGCAGCAAGGAGGAGGAGGAGATCCGAGAGGAGGAAGAGAACCGAGGCGGGGAATGGATAGGGGAGGCTCTGGGGAGCTTATCCCCGTCGTCGCCAGCGCGAGGCAGCGGCCAGGCAGGCACGCAGGTGCGTGGCTGCGCCGGAGGGGGCGGCGGCCACCTCCTGCTGCCTACTGGCGCGAGGGAGGGGACGAGCCAGGGATGGGCCGGGCCAGGCTTAGGCGACAGGTAAGGTTTTTCCATTTTTTTCTGTTTTTGTTTTTCTGTTTTGCTAATTATTGTTTTGCTAATTAATTCAGCTCCAAAACAAAAAGTAAAAACTATTTTAGACCTCCTGAAATATTTGTTATAATATCCCCAACCATTTCCAAGCTTTTCAACATTTTTGGAAATTTATAGTTTCTGATTTCAAATTTAAAATTTCAAACCAGTAGCCTTTTTCATTTATTCAAAAAGCTTAAGGTGTCAAGAAAATAGTTTTCTCCAATGCTCATTTACTTTCATGATTTATCAGAAAGTTTGAACATTTCTTGAGGCCATTTTGGGTTCATTGATTTTGAACTAGTTTGAGATTTCCTTTAATTGAAATGGTGGCTAGGGTTTTGAGTTTTTCCTTTGCCACTTTGTTGCTTTTGTTGAAACTTCTTAGATGCAAATGCAAAGAAGACATGAGCACAATGCTATCTTGCTTAAGGGTTAGGGATGTGACAACTCACCCCCACTCAAAAGAATCTCGTCCCGAGATTTAGAAGTCGTCGGGAATAACGCCGGATATTCAAGTCGGAGACGATCCTCTCTTTCCCAAGTTGCCTCCTTTTCAGAATGATTTGACCATTGAACTTTAAGAAACTTGAGGTTTCGACTTCGAGTGGTACTCTCAGCTTGATCAAGAATACGCATGGGGTATTCTCGGTAAGAAAGGTTATCTTGGAGATCAAGCGTTTCGTGGTCCACTTCATGGATAGGATCCGAAAAGCAACGCCTGAGTTGCGAGACGTGGAAAACATCATGAACCTTGGAAAGATGCAGAGGAAGTTCCAACTGGTAGGCAACTTCTCCTCGTTTGGCAAGAATGCGAAAAGTACCAATGTAACGAGGAGCCAATTTTCCCTTGATACCGAAACGATGGGTACCCTTCAAAGGTGTAACCTCAAGGTAAGCCTTCTCGTCAACTTCAAAGGTTACAGCCTTATGATGACGATCATATTGGCTCTTTTGACGAGACTGGGCTGTTTTCAACTTTTCACGAATAATGCGAACTTGCTCTTCTGCATCCTGGATCATATCCGGGCCAAAGAGTTGCCTCTCTCCGGTTTCTGACCAATTAAGAGGGGTTCGACATCTTCGTCCATAGTGAACTTCAAAAGGGGCTTTGCCCAAGCTTGATTGATAACTATTGTTATAAGCGAATTCGGTGAATGGAAGGCACTTCTCCCAATTCATATCGAACGAAATAACACAAGCTCGGAGCATATCTTCTAGGATTTGATTCACTCTTTCTACTTGACCACTTGATTGAGGATGGAAAGCAGTGCTAAAAGATAAGTGAGTCCCCATGGCATTCTGAAAACTTTCCCAGAAGCGAGAAGTAAAGATACTTC
This sequence comes from Hordeum vulgare subsp. vulgare, assembly GCF_904849725.1. NCBI lineage: Eukaryota > Viridiplantae > Streptophyta > Magnoliopsida > Poales > Poaceae > Hordeum > Hordeum vulgare. The sequence goes on from NC_058521.1 coordinate 365,315,376, forward strand.
CACGGTCCGAGTTAATTTCTAGGGGAACACCATGAAGAGACACTATTCGAGAGATATATAACTCTGCTAGCTGGCTAGCTGTTATACTCTCGCGAACAGGAAGAAAATGAGCCACTTTGGAAAGACGGTCAATGACCACAAAGATAGCATTATTTCCTTTCTTGGTCTCGGGAAATCCGGTAATAAAATCCATGCTAACTTTATCCCATTTCCATTCAGGAATAGCTAGAGGTTGAAGGGTGCCAGCATGCCTTTGATGTTCTGCCTTAACTCGACGACAAACGTCGCAGTTAGCAACGAACTCAGCAATTTCTCTCTTCATCCTAGTCCACCAAAACCTCTGGCGTAGGTCCTGATACATCTTAGTACTACCGGGATGAATGGTGAGAGGAGAATCATGAGCCTCCTTAAGAATTAACTGCCTTAGATGTGGGTTCTTAGGAACCACTAAACGATTCTGGAAGAACACAACACCTTGATCATTCATGGAAAATTCTTTAGCATTTCCGCTAAAAATATTCTCCTTGATCCGTGATATACCCTTGTCACGCTTTTGGCCAGCTATAATTTGATCCTTAAGAGTGGGCTTCGCCACCAGGGTAGAAAGGAATCCTTGAGGAACAATATGAAGATTCAACTTCCGAAAGTCCTCATGGAGATGTGGTTGACCTTGTTGTAGCATCAAATTGTTACAATAAGATTTACGACTTAGTGCATCGGCCATAACATTGGCCTTCCCCGGGGTGTAAGTTATTCCTAAGTCGTAATCCGAGATCAACTCAACCCACCGTCTTTGCCTGAGATTCAAATCCGGCTGGGTGAAGATATACTTCAGACTTTGGTGATCAGTGAATATTTCGCAACGATTACCCAAAAGGTAATGTCGCCAGGTTTTTAGTGCATGGACCACAGCTGCAAGCTCAAGGTCATGGGTGGGATAATTATCCTCATGTGGACGCAACTGTCGAGATGCGTATGCGATCACATGACGATCTTGCAAGAGAATGCAACCTAATCCTTGTCGCGAGGCGTCGCAATAGATAACAAAGTCCTTAGAAAAATCTGGTGGTAGCAACACAGGTGCGGAAGTCAGGCATTTTTTCAGTTCCTGAAAACTATGCTCACACTGTGGTGTCCACTCGAACTTTTTATCCTTCTTGAGCAGTTTAGTTAGAGGCTTTGCAACCTTGGAGAAATTCTCGATGAAGCGGCGACAATAGCTCGCTAGACCAAGAAAACTCCTAACTTGCTTAACCGATTCAGGTTGAGTCCAATCAAGGACAGCTTGAACTCTCTCGGGATTGACAGCAATGCCCTTACCAGAGATTACGTGGCCTAGATAGGTCACTTCTAGTAACCAGAATTCACATTTTGAAAATTTGGCATAAAGGCGATGCTCTCGAAGTTTCATCAATACCAGCCTTAAATGCTCGGCATGTTCTTGTTTATTCTTCGAGTAGATGAGAATATCATCGAGGTATACCACGACGAATTTATCCAAATACTCCATGAAGATTGAGTTCATCAGCCGAGAGAAAGTGGCTGGGGCATTGGTTAAACCGAAGGACATAACGGTGTACTCATATTGGCCATAACGAGTAACAAAAGCCGTTTTTGGAATGTCCCCGTTCTTAATCTTGATTTGATGGTATCCCAACCTCAAATCCATTTTGGAGAAGACTGAGGATCCAGCAAGCTGATCGTACAGATCGTTGATCCTGGGGAGCGGATACTTGTTCTTAATGGTGACCAAATTAACTGGTCGGTAATCTACAACCATCCGATCCATTTCGTCTTTCTTCTTGACGAAGAGGACGGGACAAGCCCAAGGAGAAGAGCTAGGACGAATGAAACCTTTGTTCAAGGCCTCATCTAATTGCTTCTTAAGTTCGGCTAGCTCTAGGGGTGCCATCTTATAAGGTCTTCTGGCTATTGGAACAGTTCCCGGAACAAGATCTATCACAAACTCTACATCTCTGTCAGGTGGAATTCCTGGCAGTTCCTCTGGAAAAACATCCGGGAAGTCACGGACTACCGGAATGTCTTCAAGTTCCGGAAGAGGGTTGGCATTTAGGGAATAGAGCTGGCATTTGGCAACTCGAGTAGAGACATTTACTATCTCACCCGAGGGATGGGTAAGTTGGACATTTCTAGAGTGAGTATCAATCTTGGCATAGTGAGCTGACATCCAGTCCATGCCCAAGATGATATTAATATCCGAAGATTTCAATGCTATCAATGAGGCTAGAAAAACTAGCCTGTCTACTAGAATTTCATTGTCATAGGTTATCCTAGAGGTTTGCCATTTACTACAAGGGGTTTGGACGACCAATGGGATTGGCATATCACAAAATGACATGTTATGCAACTGTGCATAACTTTCTGAAATGAAGGAATGAGAAGACCCAGTGTCAAAGAGAACAGACGCTGGGTGATGATTAACAAGAAGCATACCCAGCATGACGTCGGGATCCTCTGCAGCTTCTTCTGCTGACACATAGTTCACACGGCCACGTGCAGGAGTTGGCTTCACATAATAAGCTTTGCCTGACTTGGCCTGCCCGACGGACTTTCCGGGTTGCTTGGCACCCACATTCTGAGGACACTCACGGGAATAATGCCCTGGTTCTCCACACTTGTAGCATATCACCTGGTTGGCACGTGGTGCAGCATTGCTAGCTGGACCACCATAAGCTTTTGCTGGAGGGTTGGCCTGATTCGTCTGAGGTGCCACGTAGGATGGCCTCGGAGTGTATCTTGGCGGCAGAGAACTGTTTGGAACCCACAGCCTGCGTTTTGGAAACGCGGAACCAGAAGATGAGCCAAAGTCACGGGAGTGCTTCCTTGTGGCTTCGAAGTCAGTATGACCAGTCTCGGCACTGATCGCTTTGTTGACCAGGGCTTGAAAGCTTGCACACTCATGGAGGCGCAGATCACGACGGAGCTCAGGGCTCAGACCCTTACGAAATCTTGCTTGCTTCTTGGCGTCAGTAGACACCTCCTCTGTTGCATAGCGGGCGAGGTTACCGAACTCGCGGCTATAGGCATCCACAGACAACTTGCCCTGAGTGAAGGCACAGAACTCCTCTCTCTTTCTGTCCATCAGGCCCTCTGGAATATGGTGCAGACGAAAAGCTGCACTGAAGTCTGCCCACGTGGCCACTGGTTCAGCAGGACGCATAGCTTCAAAATTCTCCCACCACAGATTGGCGGGTCCCTCCAGGAAATACGCCGCAAAGGTCACCTTGTCGGCCTCAAACACATTCGCCGAGCGAATCTTGCATGAGATGCTGCACAACCAGTCATCAGCGTCGAGGGGATCGACGGAATGATGAAACTTTGGAGGATTCAGCTTCAGAAAGTCATTGAGGGACACTGCAGCGTTCCTAGGCTGTCGAGCCGTATTCTGCTCAATACGCTCTAGCAGTCGGTTGGTCTCCCTTTTGTTTCTTTCTGCCTCAAGCATCACTTCTACCAGAGAAGGTGGGTGAGGCAGGTCTTCCTGCGACACTTGACTACCCTCACCTTGCTCATGAGCAGGGGCACGGTTCAACCTGGTGAACACCATCCTGTCAAACAAACTCATAGCTTAGACCAATATCATATCAATACTAGCTATGGATTAAGAATGTACTGAACACACGGAATGCGGAAATGAATATTCGAACAACATGGTAACAAGCAACTGCTATATATACACCATGGTTCATACCCACCCTTACATAGTTCAGTACAAACTTACTCGAAGAGCAAACTACTGAAATGGTGGAACTACTCATCAGAGGCTTACAAGCTTCCTATACATTATTTATCTAGGCCTCCGGAATTCATTTCACATTACTACCATACTTCACAAGTCACGCAGGACTGTGAACGTACGGCTACTACCATACTAACCTTCCGCTCACAGCTCAGGCATCCGCATAGAACATCTCATAGAGATTACCTCCATGACCTGGAAGCTCAACCTGTGGATCAGGAAACACTCTAGCCTGAGATCCCTGGGATCCATAAGGACATGGATGTGGCCTTGGTCCCCTGACTGGTGGTAAGAGGGGTCCCCGAAGAGGTGTGACTCCTCCTATAGCTGGCCAGTCAACGTGGGCCGGAAGATGGGTTCTAACAGGGTTCAGCATCTCCATCTCTCCATACCCTGTCTGGACTACCGGTGCCAGCTGCGTCAAAGCTGTCCACAGACGGGCACGGGTAGCATAAAGCTCCATGCGGAGAGCACGAGCATCCCTGTCTCTGTTCTCTAGCATCTCAACAGTGGACTGCAGAAGTGGATCCTCCATAGAAGAATCAAAATAGACTCCACTGAGGTATCCCTCTTCACCAGACTGAGAGGCCAGAACATAGCAGAACTCTGAATTCTGCAGCAGTGCATGTCTTGCTCTCATAATAGTCACCATTGAATAGGCAGCATCCTGAACTACCATGTCAACGGTGACCCCCAACCCATAGGACCAATGGATTGGCTTCTTAGCTCCAGGGTAGTCTGGAAATACCCTAACAGTGCAGATGTACTGGCTCTGGTTGAAGTCTCGGTACTGTTCCTCCACTCTGTACTCGGGGTACCAGCGGTAACCGCACACCGACATCACCCTGACCAGCATGGCCGTATGACCCGGTACATCAATGCACCTGGTCAGACGTACCACCTGACGAGAAGGACGGCCAGGCATCTGTAAATAGAGAGTAATGCAAAAGCATTAGAGCTCTGAATGCAAAATTGGGCAGCATAACGGCTGTAAATGCTCAAAACAAATTTGAGACAACCCAACATGGAATAGCGTAACCACTCAACTATCAAGTTCAACTCTCTGATCATCAAACTTACTTCCTTTTTCCTAGGAATAAAAGAAACCCAATATCACTTGACCCGTAGTCCAATAATCTACCGATCAGAAACACGAGCCTAGGAGAAGATGAGTAACCTAGTCCTTAATTCCCGCAGAAAAGACGAGGATGACCAGAATAGAATAACTTGAGAAGAGAACAAGAGTCTTACGTTCCCTTCCACAAACAATTCCCTTATATATAACTAAAGCAATTCTAGACTCAACTTCGACCAGTTTGGCTTAGTAATCCTACAGTCAGTCAGGCTCTGATACCAACGCTGTCGGGACCCCGATCCTAAGCCATAGGAATCCAGCCTGTAACACATCGCATCCCTTTGTGGTCTCACACACGGTTAACTCCACGGCTGCATCCTTACCTTAGCCGGGACCGTTTGCGTCTTTTGACTCATGTATGTGATAGTGTCGCTAGCAATCCAATGTCAAAGAACCCGGATCGACATGTCTAGTCATAAACCAAAGTGGCAGTACCGCACAAGGACAGACATACATGACCCAACAAAGCAGGTGTCGGTCATCAGCGAATGTAGACGAGTCGTAGCAAGCTACAAGGACTCCATTACATCGCGTGACATTTCCCCAAAGGGCACATACACAGCAGCTAAGAAGGACACATGCCGGTCAACCAATGCGTCCGGAGCAGTAGCGAACTACCAAGGCTCGTTGGATCACAAAGGGGCATTTCCTTGTAAGGAGTGCTACTAAAGATCACGACTAGGTAATCGAACCCCATACATATGAAGCATGACACACGTACGCATGGCATACCAATATGTATAGATACATCGATGGCATCACAACATAACCATAAACATACAAGCTTTATTTAAGAGGCTCGGAAGAGCCACACACATAATATTACACATTAAGGTCTCTCGACCCATAATAGCAGTCATACAATACAAGCCAGCGGAAGAGTTATAAACTGTCTGGGAACAGGCAGTGCAACTAGAAGGCACATGGCCTGACTATACTACAAAGCCGACGTAGGGCCAGATCGTAGCTGGGACACCAGCTACTCGTCGTCGTCGATGTCTACAAAGAACCCTCCATTAGGGTCATTAGCAACCTATGCAACATTTATTAAGCAAACATGAGTACGAAGGTACTCAGCAAGACTTTAGGAGAACTAACTACTCATGCAAGGTATCAAAAGGTATTGTGGGGTTTCATGCGGGAAGCCAGCATTTGACTCGTGGCTAGACAACTTGCATTTCGAAATTAGTTTTGACAACTTGATTTCTCGCACACGAGTCCACTAACACCACAACAATACACTATCGTGGAATCATTCCGTCTCCGTACGGAAATGCCGTCCACGACACTCACGCTTATCTTGGCAATTTTATGAGTAGCCATTGAAGTTATCTATGAACAACATATGTCTCCAAGTAGTCCATATCCGCGGACGCGGCTATTCGAATAGATCATAACCCTGCAGGGGTGTACTTCGTCACACACGCTCTCGCCACTTATCGCTATGTGCACGTCATGCACCTCGGCAACCTTCAAGCGGAAGCCCAGCGAGGGAGTCGGCCACGACCGTTAACCACACTAGTACCTAGTCCAGGTTTATCGCCTATCTGAGAGTAACCCGTACGGAAGTCCGGCCGAGGTTTCCGCAACGGCCTCAAACGATGTGCGCAGGGTTCCCAAGCCCGCCATCCGGGTGCCACTTGGTACACCGTGCCACTGCCTACCGCATCACGGCCCACCTCTCAGGTCAGCACCATGCACGGCCTCCAGCATTACTATAAACACCAGAAACTACTTGCAACTCCTGGACCGGGTACTACGCGATTAATAGGCCGAGCGGGGTCATATTTCAGGGCCCAGCATGTGGTAGTATCTAGTCTTGGAATACATACACGGAACTCAGTTCCTAAGGACGGTTCCAATGAAACAACCCGCCATGTACTCCTACACAGCCTTTCACCGGTACCTTTACCAAATCAAGTTCAACACACAACCTTTGCTCACCGAACACATTCCACATTTCTGTTCATCTCCCAGATGACAGACCATACACAACTCTAAGCATAGCATGCATAGCAGGATAAGGCACATCATAGTTCAAGCAACTACCAGGTATGCTAGGTTGCAAGGTTCGGCTATTTACCGTGACAAGGTTAAGTCATGCAAAGGAAGTGGGTTCAACTATCGTGGCAAAATCAGTTGAAGCATTTGATCTTAAATGCAATAAATAGGTGCAGGAGCGAGAATATGGGATTTATCGGGATGATCAAAAGGGTTGCTTGCCTTGTTGCTCAGAGGAGGAACGATATCCGTCAGACGGATATTCGGTGGAATCCGGGGGTGCGGAGCCTATCGAAATGAATGGCGACATTCAATAATAATCATATGCACTCAAAATTATGCATGAGCATGGCATGAGAATGCAAGGTGATAAGTTATTATTTTCAACATGTATTAGGTTTAGAGTTGATTTGAATCACATTCGGATAGCAATTCAAACGGGGTATTCTCGGATACCGGTTTAATTGATTCGACCTGATGCTCAGATCAACTTGATGTTAACATGCATGAAATGTCATGTTATGATACTGATTTGTAATTAGGACAGTGGTGATCACTGCAATCATAATGAAATTTGAATATTTTTCCAAATTCCGTTTAAAAAGTAATTATGAGAATTGAATTATTCCTTATTCCACATTTTAGGGTTCTGTAACTTTTTCAAACATAGTTGAAAATAGCATAATCAGAATCCTTGAATTTTTCTGATACTTTTACATATATAAATTATTTTCATTGGAGTTACAGATTAATTTCTATGATTTTTACAAGTTTTAGCAATTTCGTGGAATTAGTTTTATACTGGAAATTCTAATTATTGCATCAGACTGAAGTCAGCAGGTCAGCCGACATGTTCAGGTCAAACCTGACAGGGGGGCCCCACTGGTCAGCCTCTCTGGGACTAATCTTGCGCTGACCAGCCCTAACTGAGGTTTGACTTGGCCTTGGGCCCACTTGTCAGCGAGTGATTATGTCACTAAGCTGCTGGGTTAGCTTGCGACGTCGACCCCCACCGAAGGGTGGTCGCCGGCGACCAGGCCCGCGGCGGAGGGCTCGCCGGAGGCGACCTAGACGGCGCTGCACAGCACCAAAACGCATGCGGTTTGCACCTACATCATTCTCGCGAAGTGGCCGATCTGGCAGGACCATCTGGGGAGGCTAGGGTCGCCGGAAGAGGCGTCGGCGATGAGCCGGAGCGGCGGCCGAAGCTCGGCCTTCTATGAGGGGTGGTTCTAGGGCACGGGGAGGGCAGCTGGAGGGCTCGACACGCTCCTGGAGGCTCCAGGAGCTCGAATCCTAGCTCGGGCGCGTGGATCGGTCATCACAGAAACGACAGCGACATGGCCGGCGGCGAGAAGCTCTCGGCCTTGGTGGGGAACTAGGATACGATGCACGGGAGAGCGTGGGGCAAGAGGGAAAACGACGACGAGCTCACGGCGGTTCCGATGGCGCTGAAGAGGGGCTCGGGGATGCGCCGGAGGGAGCGAATCGACGGGAGAGGTCCGGCGGCCGGAGGCGGAAGACGTTGGCGTTGGGGGCGATGCAGAGGTCGAGGAAGCTTTGGCTTCTGCACAGATGACCAGGGCGACGAGGCGGAGCTAATGGCGTGCTCTGGGAGGGAATCCTATGGCCAGAAGCACGGGCAGCTCGAGCTCGAGCTCGGCTCTAATGGCGGCAGCAAGGAGGAGGAGGAGATCCGGGAGGAGGAAGAGAACCGAGGCGGGGAATGGATAGGGGAGGCTCTGGGGAGCTTATCCCCGTCGTCGCCAGCGCGAGGCGGCGGCCAGGCAGGCACGCAGGTGCGTGGCCGCGCCGGAGGGGGCGGCGGCCACCTCCTGCTGCCTACTGGCGCGAGGGAGGGGACGAGCCAGGGATGGGCCGGGCCAGGCTTAGGCGACAGGTAAGGTTTTTCCATTTTTTCTGTTTTTGTTTTTCTGTTTTGCTAATTATTGTTTTGCTAATTAATTCAGCTCCAAAACAAAAAGTAAAAACTATTTTAGACCTCCTGAAATATTTGTTATAATATCCCCAACCATTTCCAAGCTTTTCAACATTTTTGGAAATTTATAGTTTCTGATTTCAAATTTAAAATTTCAAACCAGTAGCCTTTTTCATTTATTCAAAAAGCTTAAGGTGTCAAGAAAATAGTTTTCTCCAATGCTCATTTACTTTCATGATTTATCAGAAAGTTTGAACATTTCTTGAGGCCATTTTGGGTTCATTGATTTTGAACTAGTTTGAGATTTCCTTTAATTGAAATGGTGGCTAGGGTTTTGAGTTTTTCCTTTGCCACTTTGTTGCTTTTGTTGAAACTTCTTAGATGCAAATGCAAAGAAGACATGAGCACAATGCTATCTTGCTTAAGGGTTAGGGATGTGACAACTCACCCCCACTCAAAAGAATCTCGTCCCGAGATTTAGAAGTCGTCGGGAATAACGCCGGATATTCAAGTCGGAGACGATCCTCTCTTTCCCAAGTTGCCTCCTTTTCAGAATGATTTGACCATTGAACTTTAAGAAACTTGAGGTTTCGACTTCGAGTGGTACTCTCAGCTTGATCAAGAATACGCACGGGGTATTCTCGGTAAGAAAGGTTATCTTGGAGATCAAGCGTTTCGTGGTCCACTTCACGGATAGGATCCGAAAAGCAACGCCTGAGTTGCGAGACGTGGAAAACATCATGAACCTTGGAAAGATGCAGAGGAAGTTCCAACTGGTAGGCAACTTCTCCTCGTTTGGCAAGAATGCGAAAAGGACCAATGTAACGAGGAGCCAATTTGCCCTTGATATCGAAACGATGGGTACCCTTCAAAGGTGTAACCCGAAGGTAAGCATTCTCGTCAACTTCAAAGGTTACAGCCTTATGATGACGATCATATTGGCTATTTTGACGAGACTGGGCTGTTTTCAACTTTTCACGAATAATGCGAACCTGCTCTTCTGCATCCTGGATCATATCCGGGCCAAAGAGTTGCCTCTCTCCGGTTTCTGACCAATTAAGAGGGGTTCGACATCTTCGTCCATAGAGAACTTCAAAAGGGGCTTTGCCCAAGCTTGATTGATAACTATTGTTATAAGCGAATTCGGCGAATGGAAGGCACTTCTCCCAATTCATACCGAACGAAATAACAAAAGCTCGGAGCATATCTTCTAGGATTTGATTCACTCTTTCTACTTGACCACTTGATTGAGGATGGAAAGCAGTGCTAAAAGATAAGTGAGTCCCCATGGCATTCTGAAAACTTTCCCAGAAGCGAGAAGTAAAGATACTTCCACGGTCCGAGTTAATTTCCGGGGGAACACCATGAAGAGTCCTTGTAGCTTGCTACGACTCGTCTACATTGGCTGGTAACCGACACCTGCTTTGTTGGGTCATGTATGTGTGCGGAACTGCCACTTTGGTTTATGACTAGACATGTCGATCCGGGTTCTTTGTCATTGGATTTCTAGCGACACAATTGCATACGTGAGTCAAAAGGCGCAAATGGTCCCGGCTAAGGTAAGGCTGTAGCCGTGGGGTTAACCGTGCGTGAGACCGCAAAGAGATGCGATGTGTTACAGGCTGGATTCCTATGGCTTAGGATCGGGGTCCCGACACCCTCCTGCCAAGGAAGGAGGACTGAGCCCCGGCAAGCCATCCCTGCCGAGAAGATTGACAAGGCCTCGGCAGGCCATCGCCTCCCTGCCCAGAGGAACAAGAAGAGCCCCGGCGAGGTAACCCTTGCCGGGGAAGAAGAGAAGGCCCGTGGAGAGGTGTGGCCCTAGGGCGCCTTCGCGTCCTGTGAATGCCTCCACCGATGAACACACCACCACCGATGCATGGACCACGTGTCCACCCGCACGCCAGCAAAACACCCTGAAGTTGCCACGTGTGGGTACGTGTCCAACCCCCCTGACGAAGTTAGGAAGTCTGTCGAAGCATTTAATGCACCGCAGTAACATCGTGGTGGTCGGTCGGCGTTGTTCCACTCGTGAACTACCGTTCACCCACTGAGCCACTATGGTCCCCCCTTCGCCTATAAAAGGAGGCCCGAGGCTCAGTAGTAGACACTTTTGGCTTTTTTACCAATCAAAAGGCTGTAAGAGGGACATATCTAGAGTAGACTAAAACCAATAACTAAACACATGCACGAGTAGGGTTTTACGCACAACGTGGCCCAAACCTGGGTAAAAACAACCTTGCCGGGCCTGACTACTAGTTCTGCTCTTGCCGCGACCCCTCTCCCAGCCAAACCAGCAAAAGGGGACCGTTGAGGCCCCCATAGGTCTCGATCCTTTCGCCCGACATCTTTGGCGCACCAGGTAGGGGGATCGTCGGAAGTAGGCCGGCGTCATCGCCGTCCCGATCTGATGAGCCGTTCGATGACTCCACGGATCTCAATTCGCCGTAGCATCTTCCCGGAGTGGGAGGAGGCAGTGGCTGCTCTGCCCGCGTGCGAGAGCTCATAACGCCTCCAAAGGTGCTATGCGGGCGCGGGTGGAAGGAGCGGAAGCCCCGAGCTCTGCATCGCCCAACCGACACACTTCCTTGGAAAGCTCGCACTGCTGTCGAGGGCGTGACAGGGGGCTTCGGCCAGGCCTTCGATGCTTACTCCGACCATCACACATCTCCAGAGTGCTGCATGGTCATCGAGGACGCGTCCGAGGCCCCGAACCGCCCCTTTATGCGCCCTCCGGTTCACATTTCTCTTGGGAGCGCTGTGACGCCAGAAAGATGTGCTCGGGGGATCCGCCAGCAAATCTCTTGCAAAAGAGATGAGAAAGTGTTGCGCCCCGGCGTGCCTCTTTCCTTCAGTGTGGACAAAGGCCACCGGCGAGAACCTCGTCGGCAAGGAGGCTGCTGGGGGCAACGTCAGCTTGTCGGGGGTGCAGGTATTCCTCCCCGGCAGCACCTTCAGACACAGCGGCTAGGAATGCCGCAACGTGCAAGATAAGTACAGTGGCAAATTTCTTGCCACACTCCTGGTTGACTAGTTGTATCCTTCTGAAGCATCGAATTTTGTATGAAAATCTCGCGTGCACATGGACTCCTCCTGATGGACCATATCTGTCGTGGTTTTGTCACGATAGATGTCTTCGTGAAAGGACTTAAAGATGGAGCCATCACACCTTGGTGGCGACTCAAAGGGGGTGAGTGAAAGCGAGACTCAGATTTACGCAGGTTCGGCCCCTCGTGTGGAGGTAAAAGCCTACGTCCTCCTTCGTTTAGATTGATGATGGTTTCGATTACAAGGAGGGCGTAACTCGCCTGACGTGGCTCTCGATGATTTCTAACTTGCCCTATCTTTCCCAGGGACTCGCCTTTATATACAGGTTGAGTCCCTAGGGTTTACAAGAGTCCTGGCTATGCTACAAATTGTAGCTTTCTCTATCTCTAAGTCGCCGTGTTTTCCAAGGCTGGAAACCTCCTTGGCAGTTTATCCTCCGCATAGCTTCTGAACCGCCATCCAGCTCCTGGGCCAAGTCCTGTATCACTAATGAATGAGTCACCCCCTTAGTGACCTGGCCCAGCTAGGGCGGGTTACACCACATGCAATATCCCCAACATTAGGCCCCAGATTGTCTTGAATTTACTCACGCCAATAAACCTTCACTTATTTTGGGGCGACTTGTATCACTTCTATCTTTTGACAGATGATAAGCCGCCATCCATCATGAACTCTGTGAGCCGCCATGCAATTTTTGATGACATCACCTTATCCCTTCAATTTCGGGATTTTAATGCCGTAACAACCCAACGGATCTTTTGCACCACCATTTACTTATCGCAAAAATCTAGGCGCCATCATTGCAAATTTTCAGTTTTGATGCCTCTATTCCCGTTCCTGTCGCCTCGATTCCAGCTCCAGCCGCCTTGATTCAAGCACCGGTTCTTTAAATAGAAGCAGGAGGGGTGGGGGCACCGTCATCTACCCCCACTTCATCTTCCTCGCGACCTCCGTCTTCCGCGCGCCCTTCGTCTTCCTTGTGCCAGCGCCTCGGCCTCCTCACCGCCCCCCGAAGCTCCGTCGCTAGTCGCTGCATCTTGGGAATCTCCGGGCCCATTGAAGGCGCGAAGATCTCCGCGTCCATTTCCGGTGCTGTCCTCCTCTTTCAGGTAAATGTATTCTCCATTAGGGTTAGACCGAGTTCTCCATTGTTCTTGCAAGCTAGCTTCGGAACACGACCAACCTCTTTCTTTACTCTCGATCCATTTAATATCCTTACGGTAGATCCTCTATAATAAAAAACTGCAGTCGTCTCATCGCATCTCCCAGCCATTAGAGGCTTCGTTCCGTAGATCTAGATGATAGTACTACCACATTCTTGCGTTCATAGCTTTTGTAATTTTGCCAAGCATTATCTTTTAAATTCGATCCACCCGTAGATCCATAGTTCACTGCTTGTTTTTAGGAATGTGTTTATCCGCCCCCCAGGAATATCCCTAAGGAAAATATCTTTTGAGAGTCGCCGCTCACTTTCTTCCACCACGGTGAGTCAGATTATCACCATAGCTACGCCTTTTTTCTGGCCGAGGGGCGAGTCATAATACCTTCGTGGACGTTCCATAAATCGCCCAACCGGCGAGTTAGGATGCCATTATATCCATACTTTGTTATCTAACGGCGAGTCATAAGGTCTTTTTACAGACACATCGTAGATCTCCAACTGGCGAGTTACCAAATTTCATGGTCCCTACTGAGCCGCCTTGTTTCCTCTTTTTGTAGTCATGGTCGTTGTTTCGAAATGCGATTGGTTACCAACCAAGATTGACGACGCCATCCTCGAGAAATTTGTTAAGTCGGGTCATCTTGACAACAAGGAAGTTATCGGTTGGTGAACCGCCTCAGGCAAGTTGATCCCCAACCCCGCCGCAGGAGAAGTAGTCATTTTCACTGACTATCTTGAACGAGGCTTGAAACCGCCCGGGTCAAAGTTTTTCAGAGACACCCTGCATTTCCTTAACGTCCATCCTCAAGACCTCGGACCCAATTCCATAAGCAATCTCTGCCAGTTTCAAGTGTTTTGCGAGGTATACCTGCAAAGAGAGCCCACAGTTCCATTATTCTGGAACTTCTTCCATCTGAATCGCGAGACAGAATTCTCCAACGGACCCAATCATGAACTCGGTGGAGTCAACATCCAGAGACGCCATGAACGTGGGTTTCCATCAGTCCTTCTGCCCAGGCACCCCAAAGGTTGGGCCGACTCTTGGTTTTACTGTCGCGACACTTCTCCTCCTGGTGAGAACCATTTCCGGGTAACAGAGAAGATCGCCTGCCTATGGACTTGAAGCTGCCCGAGAAGCTCAAGGAAGAGGAAGAATTAGAATTCATCCCTATCTTCTCTGAGTTACGGTCCTTGACAAATAACGGGCTCATTGGGATCGATCTGTTCCGTTGCTGGGTGGAATGGAACATTCATCCTCTGAGCCGCCAGAACAGACTGATGTGTGAATATGATGGTAGCGTGAACCATCCGCAATGCTTTCACCATAAAAAACTCCCAGAGAAGGACATTTTTGGGAGAATTAAGAAGCTAACCGGCGAGTCTTTGGAAGACAGTGCCAAAATCGGGCTCAAGCCCTTCTGTCGCTCCAACCCGGCTCCACCGGTAAGAATCTACGCCGCCTTCCTTTACCTTGTAACTATACTTGCCAACGCTCCGGGTTTGAAATTTTATTCTATCCATCAGAAAGGTGATCCTTTTTGGCGAAGGGGACCAAAAGTGACAGCCCAAAAAACACCAAACTACCTCCGAAGAAGAAGAAAGCAAGCAAAGGCAAAACCGCCAAGGATTCATCCGTCGTCGGCAAGTCACAAGCTGTCGAAGAACAGTTAGAGGTAAAAACCTCCCCTTTACATATCATCCTTATGAGCTGTATCCTTATGCGCAGGGCGATGCCTACGAGAGCCAAGATGATGCGGTTGAGGTAATTTCTATTTCTTTCGACTCAACTTCCTCTTCACCTAGGCAGCCAGGCGGATCTGTGGGAAAGTTCCCATGTCTCACCCAGATGCTTATATGGACCCTGATTTCCTTTTGAAGAAGGCGAAATATTCTCCCAAGCGCAAAACCCAGAGCCGCTCCGGGGACTTAATTTCTGGGTTGCCTGAAAAGACAACCGGTCGGAGGCGCACAAGTGAGGTATACTCTTGTTAACCATAATCTTTCCCTTGTAGAAAATGTGATTCACAACTCTCTGAACTTTTATTCTATCCATCAGACTTCTCATCCTTCGTCTGGCAACTCAGCGATGTCGGCTCTTCCGCCAATGATTCGTGTACAAGGGTGAGTTCTTTTATTAACCCTTTTTCTTCCCCATAATAATATATTGCCCTAACTTTTGATGTCTTCATCTCAGAGTACAAGTGAAGAAGATGAAAACTGGCAACTCGTCTTCCGCTCCTAAGACGACTGAGGTCTTAGGTAGGAGCACCTCTTCCCCGGAGTTTGACGAGGGCCAAGTGGCGGCTCATGATGCTCCTGCGGATGACATCCCTGACGTCCGGGGTGACTTGCCAGACACCTTAAAGGAAGCTGCTGACAATGTTAACCCGCCAAGCTCTCCCAAGGCGACTGAGGATCCAGATGTCGTCATAATCACTAGTACTGGCTACTCCAAACCTACGGCGGCGGTGTTATCTAAACACACATCAAAGGAATCCCATCCTTCCACCGAACAAGATGTCAGTAAGTTGAAACTTCCCAGTATGAGAAGCTGGAATTTGATCAACTCTGCTCTGGCTTCGCGAGTCGCCTGGAGACGAGTTATGAAATGAACAAAAGCTTGATCCACCTGATGAAAGTTAAACATGAGGTACGTCTATTATGTATTCTCTTCCACCCATTAGCCTTCCAATAGACTAGTCTTTGCTTGATGAAATAATTTTTGTTGTAATGTATAATAGAGTCGTATCTGTCCATAGCCCCCAAGGTCCAGGTTATCTTTTGAAAGGTAAGTCGGGTCTTGTATATATTGAAATCTTGAACCTGTAGCCTCCAAGGGCCGGGTCATATGTTGAAAGATGAGTCGGGTCTTTGTAGTTTAAAGAAAACTTCAACCTGTAGCCCCCAAGGGTCGGGTCATCTTTTGAAGGATGAGCCGGGTCTTGTAATTAAAGAAAACTTCAACCTGTAGCCCCCAAGGGCCGGGTTATCTTTTGAAAGATAAGCCGAGTCTTGTAGTTAAAGAAAACTTCAACCTATAGCCCTAAGGGCTGGGTCATCTTCTGAAAGATGAACCGGGTCTTGTAGTTAAAGAAAACTTCAACGTGTAACCCCCAAGGGCCGAGTCATCTTTTGAAAGATGAGCCGGGTCTTGTAATTAAAGAAAACTTCAACCTGTAGCCCCCAAGGACCGGGTCATATTTTGAAAGATAAGACGGGTCTTGTAGTTAAAGAAAACTTCAACCTGCAGCCCCTAAGGGCCAGGTCATCTTTTGAAAGATGAGCTGGGTCTTGTATTTTGTATGACTTTGAATAGAATCATACATTAGCCCCCAAGTGTCAGGAATATTTCTTGCAATAGTTTTGAGACTTGTCTCCCCAAATTTTTCTTTGGAGAAATCTGTGACCCAGGTCGAGTCATCCCTGGCCGACTTAAGGAAAAATTTAGCCGAACAGCAGAATGCTCGGTCTGAGTTGGAGAGGAAGTATCATATGGTGCTGGCTGAAATGGAGAGAATGAAGGCTGATCACCAGAAGCTTGAAAAGAAAGTCAAAGCTGACCAAGCCGCCCTCCTGAAGCTGGCCGAGCAAGCTGAGGAGAAACTGGAAGCCGCCCAACAAGAGCTCTCCGTCTTGAAAAACACATCTCCAACATTACTCAAGCCATGTTTTGTAAGGATCAATTTCCCTTCATCGAAAAATCAGTCTATTTTGTCAATACTAACAAACACGGATTTATCCCTGGTAGGTCTACGAGCCGCCAATATCCAAGACGACTGCATGCTGAAACTAAAGGCGATGTATACCTTCACCGAATAGTTGTATAAAGGAGGTGTGCTGACAATAAAAGCAGTGATGGGCAAAAAAGAGCCAGTTAAGTCCATCAAGAGCATGCTTGGCTTCCTGTCTACATTGCCTCCTCAAGTGGAGGAGATGAAGAGGTCAGCCGCCTGGAAGGGAGTCCTGAATACCCTAAGCCGGTGCCTGGCCTATGCTCTCGAATTGAAACCAGAGGAGGTAACTACGGGCTATCCTGAACTGAAAGACGACGGGTCGGAGTTCACCGAAGATGACTATCATCGAGTAATCAAAAAGTCCTGCTTTGCGGCGACTCAACTAGCAGCTAGCTTGGATGTAAACAAAAAACAAGCTGCATATGATGATAATAACAAGAAGGTGACTCCTCTATCGTATGAAACTACCAGTATGACTCCTCGCCGGCCCGAAAATCCCTTTGACTTCGAAGCAGATCTGTCTACCTTCCTCGATGATGAAGATGAGTTGGTCGCTTTAGCCAAGTGTAACTGGAAGCTGGGCGACTTACAGATCGAAGGTGGAGAGAGCTCGAGGCAAGGCGACCCAGAAGAAGCTTGAGTCTTCTTGGGATGTAACCATTGCTTTAAAAACAATCTGATCTCATTTGCTCGGGAGATGACGCCGGGCTTGGCCATGTGAGCCATGTAATAGGTTGCTGGATTGTAGGAAAACATTCTTTCGCCCATGCCTTTTTGCTTGACATTGCTGGATAATTTATTATTTCTGCAAATCATGAATCGGCTTTTACAATCCTTCTGCTTAATAAGCTAGGAAGTGTCATAGTTCAACATAAAAAATCTTCAACCTGTGTGTCAGGGAAAAACATCATGAGCGAACTCAGTGAGTTATGGCGGAACATAAGCTAGCCCCCTGGGCTATGGCAAATAAGAGTTCAAAAAATGACCCAATGAGTTACGACGAGTCCTGAACAAAAGCCGACTCAATGAGTCGTGGCGAGTTATACAAGGGTTTTATAAAACCTCGTGGCCGTGCCACCAAGATAGAAAATTCGTCAGCTCAATGAGCTGCGACGGGATAAGACGAGTTTGCAAAACTCTAGTGTTACCCCAAGAAGGCTTTTGCAACAACCCATATTGTTTAGACCGGCTGATCAGGTGCGAGTTAAGCTTTAGTGAAGCAGGTTCAGTGAACCAATGGATATCATTGTACTTGACATAGATTGCAATCCTTCATGTCCCATTATTCTTGGCAGACCTTTCCTAAGGACTATTGGTGCTATCATCGATATGAAGGAAGGGAATATTAGATTTCAATTTCCTCTAAAGAAGGGTATGGAGCATTTTCCTAGAAAGAAAATAAGATTGCCTTATGAATCTATGATGAGGGCTACTTATGGTTTGAGCACCAAAGATGACTATACGTGATTCCATCACCTTATGCCTAGCTAAGGGCGTTAAATAATAGCGCTTGTTGGGAGGCAACCCAAGAAATCTATCCTTTTTCTTTCTGTTTTGTGTTTTTCACACTTTCATAATTCTGTTATGATTGTGTTTTTTGTGTTTCTTTTTTGCATTTGTGCCAAGTGAAACCGTTATGATTAGTCTTGGGGATGATCGTTTGGTCATTCTAGAAAAGACAGAAAGTTTCTGCTCATGAATATTTTTTTCTTTTTTTTTTCTGTAAGAGCTTTTGAGTTGATTCGTTTTGCTGCTGATTGCTACGCAAATTCTTCAGACGGTCGTAATTTTTCAGAATTTTTGAAGTACCATAAGTATATGAAGTATACAGATTGCTACAGACTGGTCTGCTGTTAACAGATTCTGTTTTTGTTGAGTTGGTTGCTTATTTTTGATGAAACAATGTATAGTATCGGGGGGTATTAGCCATGGAAGATTGAAAATACAGTAAACCAACATCAACATAAGTAGAATTGAAGTTTGCTACAGTACCTAAGGAAGTGGTGGTTTGCTTTCTTATACTAATGTTATCACGAGTTTCTGTTTAAGTTTCGTGTTGTGAAGTTTTCAAGTTTTGGGTAAAGTTCTTATGGACAAAGAGATAAAGAGTGGTAAGAGCTCAAGCTTGGGGATGCCCAAGGCACCCGAAGTTGATTCAAGGATGTCGTAAAAGCCTAAGCTTGGGGATGCCCCGGGAAGGCATCCCCTCTTTCGTTTTCAATCCATCGGTAACGTTACTTGGGGCTATATTTTTATTCACCACATGTTATGTGTTTTGCTTGGAGCGTCTTGTATTGTAGGAGTCTTTTATTTTGGTTGTGTCACAATCTTCCTTGCTGCACACCTAGAGAGGGAGACATGCACTCACCGTGATTTTGTCGAGCTTCACTTATATCCTTTGGTTAGACAATTCAGCTCACATGTGTTTCACTTATATCTTTTGAGCTAGTTGATTTTGCTCTATGTGCTTCACTTATATCTTTCAGAGCACGGAAGCGTGTGGCTTGGTAGTTGATCTATGCTATGAAAGTAGTCTCAAAATGGGTAGTTATCCAAAGGGATATGAAAACTTCCACCTTCATGTGCATTGAATACTTAGAGAAGTTTGATTCATCTCAATTAGTTTTGAGTTGTGGTTGTGGTAATATTGAAGTTATACTAGTAAGGTGTTGTGGATCTAGAAGTACTTGTGTTGAAGTTACTGATTCCCGTAGCATGCACGTATGGTGAACCGCTATGTGATGAAGTCTGAGCATGATTAGTCTATTGATTGTCATTCTTTGTGTGGCGGTCGGGATCGCGCGATGGTTTATACCTACCAACCCTTCCCCTAGGAGTATGCGTTGAATGCTTTGTTTCGATTACTACTAAAACTTTTGCAAAAAGTATATGAGTTCTTCATGACTAATGTCGAGTCCATGGTTTAGATGCACTTTCACCTTCCACCATCACTATCTTCTTTAGTTCCGTGCAACTTTCGTCGGTGCACAAAACCCACCATTAGCCTCCCTCAAAACAGCCACCATACCTACCTACTATGGCTTTTTCAAAGCCATTCCGAGATATATTGCCATGCAACTACCACCATGACATGTGCCACCACTTATACATTGCGATTGCATGATCATAAGATAGCTAGCATGATGTTTCCATTGATGTCTATGCCATGCTAGATCATTGTCATAGTATACTATCGAAGGCATTCCATATAGAGTCATCATTGCTCTAAGTTTTGAGTTGTAAGTGTGATGATCATCATTGATGGAGCACTGTACCATGTGAGGAAATAAAATAGGCCAAATATGCCCACAAAAAAAAAGAGGCCAAAGAGCCCACCAAAAAATGAGAGAAAAAGAGAGAAGGGACAGTGCTACTATCTTTCAACACTTGTGCTTATTAAGCACCATGATCTTTATGATTGAGAGTCTCTCGTTTTGTCACCACCATATAGCTAGTGGGAAATTTTCATTATACAACTTGGCTTGTATATTCCAATGATAGGCTTCCTCAAAATTGCCTTAGGTCTTCGTGAGCAAGCAAGTTGGATGCACACCCACTAGTTTTGTTTTAAGAGCTTTCACATACTCTTAGCTCTAGTGCATCATTTGTATGGCAATCCCTACTCATTCACATTGATATCTATTGATGAGCATCTCCATAGCTCATTGATATGCCTAGTTAATGCGACCATCTTCTCCTTGTTTGTCTTGCAACCTCCACCACACTCCATTCCACTTATAGTGCTAAAACCATGGCTCACGCTCATGTATTGCCTGAGAGTTGAAAAAGTTTGAGAAAGTAAAGGTGTGAAAACAATTACTTGGCCAATACCGAGGTTGTGCATGATTTAAATTCGTTGTGCAAGGATGATAGAGCATATCCAGACTATATGATTTTGTCGGGATAACTTTCTTTTGGCCTTGTTATTTTGAAAGTTCATGATTACCTTGCTAGTTTGCTTGAAGTATTATTGTCTCCACATCAATAGCAAACTATGGTTTTGAATCTAATGGATCTGAACAGTCACGTCACATAAGAGGATTTACAAAGGACATCTATGCAAGGTAGCATGAAAGCATAAAAAAATCATTCTTTATCACTTCCCTACTCGAGGACGAGCAGGAGTTAAGCTTGGGGATGCTTGATACGTCTCAAACGTATCTATAATTTTTGATGGTTTCACACTGTTATCTTGTCAACTTTGGATGTTTTACGTAACTTTTACATATTTTTTGGGACTAACTTATTAATTCAGTGCCAAGTGCCAGTTCTTGTTTTTTCTGTGTTTTTGACTCTTTTCATATCTGATTTTGGAACGGAGTCCAAACGGAATAGAATCCCCGAAATAAATTTTTCCGGAACAGAAGAAGATCGGGGGACTTGAGGGCCAAGGCAGGAGAGCCACAGGGGGCCCACAAGCCCTATGGCCGCCACCAGGGGGGTGGCGGCTACTAGGATTGTGGCCCCCCTGGAGCTCCCCTGCCCTAGCTCTTTCGCCTATATATTCCCTAAAATCCCAGAAAAAAATCAGGGCGTCCACGAAAACACTTTTCCGCCACCGCAAGCTTCTGTTTCCGCGAGATCTCATCTGGAGACCCTTCCCGGTGCCCTGCCTGAGGGGACTTTGGAGTTGGAGGGCTTCTACATCAACATCATCGCCTCTCCAATGAATCCTGAGTAGTCCACTTCAGACCTACGGGTCCGTAGTTAGTAGCTAGATGGCTTCTTCTCTCTCTTGGATCTTCAATACAAAGTTCTCCATGATCTTCATGGAGATCTATCCAATGTAATCCTCTTTGGCGGTGTGTTTGTCGAGATCCGATGAATTGTGGATTTGTGATCAGATTATCTATGAATTATATTTGAGTCTTTGCTGATTTCTTATATGCATGATTTGATATCCTTGTAAGTCTCTCCGAGTCTTGGGGGTTTTGTTTGGCCAACTAGATCTATGATTCTTGCAATGGGAGAAGTGCTTGGTTTTGGGTTCATACCGTGTGCTTACCTTTCCCAGTGACAGAAGGGGCAGCAAGGCACACATCATGTTGTTGCCATCAAGGGTAACAAGATGGGCTTTCATCATAAATTTGAGATTGTCCATCTACATCATGTCATCTTTCTTAAGGCGTTACTCTGTTCTTTTGTACTTAATACACTAGATGCATGCTGGATAGCGGTCGATGTGTGGAGTTATAGTAGTAGATGCAGAAAGTATTGGTCTACTTGTTTTGGACGTGATGCCTATAGATATAATCATTGCCTTAGATAACGTCATGACTTTGCGCGGTTCTATCAATTGCTCGACAATAATTCGTTCACTCACCGTCTACTTGCTTTCATGAGAGAAGCCACTACCGAACACTATGGCCCCCGGGTCTATTCACAACTATCGTCTCCACTTTCACTTTTACTTTGCTTTGTTTACTCTTTGCTTTCAGTTCTCATTTTGCAAACAATCTATAAGGGATTGACAACGCCTTCATAGCGTTGGGTGCAAGCTCTTTGTGTTTGTGTAGGTACATATGACTTGACGCGATCCTCCTACTCGATCGATACCTTGGTTCTCAAACTGAGGGAAATACTTACCGCTGCTGTGCTACATCACCCTTTCCTCTTCATGGGAACACCAACGCAAGGCTCCATGGTCGCGGGGAAATCCTTTGCATATTTGCCAAGGAAGTCCCTATAGGCATAGCCCGTAGCAGAAGGATTCCTGGCGCCGTTGCTAGGGAAGGTTTGTTGACGCAGTCGCACTGACCCCCTTGGGCGTGCCGTGTTGGCTTGTGCCTCCCTTGGGCACCATGTTGCGTTGATTCTTCTTCCCAAAATTCATATATATTTCAAAACAAAATCTACACAATTTTTATCATGTTTGGAATCTGTTTGATATGGAATTTCTGCAAAATAAAAAACACGCAAAAATCAGGAACTCACACTGGGCACTAGATGAGTAAGTTAGTCCCAAATAATAATATAAAGTGTTACCAAAATAATATGAAAGTTGTAGAATATTGGCATGAAACAATCAAAAATTATAGGTACAATGGAGACATATCAACATCCCCAAGCTTAATTCATGCTCGTCCTCGAGTGGGTGAATGATAAAAAGATAATTTTTGATGTGGAATGCTACCTAACAGAATTTTGAACCAACTTCTAATCATGGCATGAATATTAAGATACAAGTGATTAAAGGCAATAGTCTATCATTAGACAAAAAGACATCCATACTCACGTTTACTAGCAAACAATTATGCCCTTTCAAGATAACAATGCTAAATAACGCTATCCCTACAAAATCATATAGCCTATCATGCTTAATCTTCCTAGCATAAAGTATAAATCATGAGGACCCCGGTGTCAAACCAAGCAATTGGGTCATACTTTTTAACGCGCTTCATCTTTTTATTACTCACTCAATACATGAGCATGAACCATGGATACAACATAAAGGTGGAAGAGAATATGGTGGTAAGTTTGAAAGGTGTCAAAGTGAAGAATAAAGCCTTGCGTCAACTGAGCGTATCAACGGGCTATGGAGATGCCCATCAATAGATACTAATGCGAGGAGTAGGGATTGGCATGCAACAGATGCACTAGAGCTATAAGTGTATGAAAGCTCGACTGAAGCTAAGTGGGTGTGCGTCCAACTTGCTTGCTCATGAAGACCTCGGGCATTTTTTTGACTAGTGAAAACAATAGGAGAGGCTCCTAATGTTGTATATTAATCAAAAGTTGTGGGACTACAGAGTGAGTATTTACATAGACATTTTGGCTAGGGTGGGGGGAGTTGAAGAAACACCGCTAGTGTCAAGGTAAAGTTATTACAAGTCTAGGCTGTGAATGAACTCTCCTTGGAATTCAGCTAGATCAGGAGACACTCTATACTTGAGGATTTGTATGTCTGCTTTGAGGGCCCTTCTCCGGTCTTGTAGTGAGACATTTGTTTTGTCTAAGTAGGATCTGCTTCTTTGCTTCCATATGTTCCATGTTGCAAGAGTAAGAACCTCCTTGAATAGCGGATGTGGCCAAGAGTTGTCTGCCAGGGTGATCATTTCCTACTTTGAAGTGTGACATCCCAATGAATGTTGATTGAATTCCAGCAAGTTGTACTGAACTGGCATTCAAAAACCATGAGTTTGTTTGTTTCCAATGGTTTGGTTATGCACATCAGGCATGAATGTTCGTTCCAATGTTAAAATGGTGCATGCACAAAATGTCCCTTGTGTTTAATCTGCCCATATGCATCAGCCATGCAAAGACCTTGTGCTGCATTATACATGTTGACTTCCATATGTTCGTAATGTATTACGGTGGTTGTAGTTATCGGAAATAGAAATCATAGAACTTCTTGGGTCTATAAGACACGTCACCCCAACAAGTGATCCACTCACCATCCACTAATGGTTCAATCGAGATTGCTTCAGTATGCTCACGAAGTGTTTGAAATTCATTCATGGCTTCCACCAAGAGGGGAATACGGAAGTTGTCTTATAGAGCATTGCTGTCAGGAAATTGTGCTAGTGAGATGTCTTCATTTTTTGCAAAGGAGAATAGGTGTGGCAGGGTATTTTGCATTGTGTGTTCATCGGTCCAAATATCTTTCCAAAGTATGATTGTATCACCTGCCCTTGGGATAGACACTGTTGTGCCTCTAAGAATGTCCATGAGGGAGAAAATATCGCGCCACCAGAAGGATCCACAAGCCGACATTGCTTGTGGTGGTGTATCATCATAGTGTTTATCCCAAATTAGCATCACCTAAGGCACATCTTCTTTGCGGATGAATTTGTGTAGGAACTTCAAGATCAGGGCCTAGTTATGGATCTTTAGATTAATTACCCCCAACCCTCCTTTTTTTTCTTGGACAACAT
Organism: Hordeum vulgare subsp. vulgare; assembly: GCF_904849725.1. Lineage (NCBI taxonomy): Eukaryota > Viridiplantae > Streptophyta > Magnoliopsida > Poales > Poaceae > Hordeum > Hordeum vulgare. Next base: position 365,340,029 of record NC_058521.1, read on the forward strand.
ACGAGATCCCAAGTGGCTAACGAGTGAGTTATAGCATCTCTATCAACAACCTTGCGCCAAACACATTGACTTCACACTCTATCGAATAAATCAAATAGGTTGTCTGCGATCTTGAGCACACCTATCACAAAAGACGAAATAGAGGAGAGTGTAGAATTGACATACTGTATCCTCCCCTCGCAAGTCATCCATATGGTTGCAACTATGGGGGTGGGTGGAGATGGCATGTTCGCATGTGCGCTGTAGTCATGGTGTCCAGTAGCCAACACACTTGGAGTGTGTCTTGGTTTGATACAAGATCTCTTTGTGCGTTTGTGAGAGGTGTTTGCCTGTTTGAAGCCTTGGAATCTGGTGGATCTTTCACTGCGTCTAAGTTCAGATACCACAATTGGTGTGTCAGGTTTGTTCCTCTGGCGTGACATTGCCGGTGTCAATGAGCATGTTCTCTGGTGTCACCCCATGAAATGAATGTTCATTGCAGAGCTGTGAGTTGCAAATCTTCAGTTGTCATGTTACTTTTAAGAGGATGCTCAATTTCTCTTCCATTGTCCATGAAAGTAGCGCATCACGCTACATTCTTTAAATGCCAAACATTGGTGTCATGTTATGCTTGCTGGGTAGTATTGAGGAAGGGTAGATGATGTGGATGAGGGGAAGCTCCAAGGGGTGAATAGCTCCCATGCGACGTCGTTCAGTTCAATTATCTCTCATGCGACACCTCCCACCGCAGAAATAGCTGTCGTGCGACACTGCTGCCTAATCCAAAGACACATGTTTAAAACTCGAATCCGGTGAGCCCCTAAGTAACAAAGCGGGACCCATAGCATGGGACCCAGTAACTTATCCAGATCAGCATTGGTACAAGTGCCCTACCGCGACCTTCCCATCCTCGCCCCGCTCCCCGACCGTTGTTGTTCTTCTTCTCCGACGACGAGGCGGAGCAACGCCGTTCCGGGCCGCGACCTACCAATGTCGAGCTCCGCTTCAGCTTCCTGCTGCTCATGGCCGTGCTATGGCGTAGTGCCCATGACAAGGTTCCCTGCATGCCCACGTACCGCACCCTTGAAGCAGCTAGTCACAACGACCGACAAGATGGCAACCTTGGGCGGGAATTCGTGAAATGCGAGAGCAAACAAGAGCAGGGAAAGGTGAGATTTTACTTCTCAATATGCCAACTTTGGTTTTTGTCTGCCAATTTCATATTTTTCATCGGATTCGGGATTTAGGGTTCATCTTTCCGATTTCAAAAATTGAAGCAACGCGCCCATTTTGAGTGGCTAGATGAGTACATATAGCGGATTCAACTGGAGGGTGCATCACAGGAGCTCGATTTACCGTTGGAGGCAGAGAAGTTTGGATCGGGCCTGTCTGGATCTGGGGACCCTGGATCTGGCAATTCCATTGGTGCTACTGTGGGGGATGCAGCAGGGAAGGCAGAGCTGAAGAAGCTCAACAAGCAGATGAAGAAACAAATCGAATTGAAGAAGCAAGGCAATTTGATGGCCGGAATTTTTTATGTTTGTGTAATTGCTCTCGCATTTGTTTATGTGATTATAATTTGTCATTAGTGAATAGATTGGGCATCATCTGTAATCGTAATGATATGGATGTTTGAATAAAACAGTTGTGCTGTACGAATTCGGCATGTCTTCTCGTCTTCTCCACTTTGTTTCGGCCCCATTTTTTCAGTTCTGAAGTTCGTCATCAATTTCAGTTTTGGTGGTAGAGGGAGAAAAGGAAAAAAGGGTTCGTCGACAGTTGCCCGAAAAGGCCAGGCCCATATAGAAGGTAGGCAGGGCCGAATAGAACATATCCAGGCCCATTGATAAAAAAGGTGTAGCTAGTGCAAAAAAAAGTGCACACAGTCATTGACATTGATATATACAGGCCCATTGATAAAAAAGGTGTAGCTAGTGCAAAAAAAAGTGCACAGGGCCGAATAGAACATATCCAGGCCCATATATATCTTTTGGGCTTAGGTTACTTCATAATTTTAAGCTTCCTGCAGTCATCTTTTTGATAAAAAAGGTGTTGGGAAGTGTAAGTCGTACTATGCATTAACTGCCGCTTGTTTCCTCTGGTGATTAATTGTGGAATTATCCAATGCATGCATAGGAAACCAACGATGATTACTCCCTCCATCCATATATATAGGGCCTAATTCATTTTCTGAGACTGTGTTTGACTATTAATAAGATTAATATTATATGAGATGTATAATATAAAAGTTGTATCATTGGAAGCTCCTTTCACGTACGAATTTGACTGTGTAATTTGCATGTCATATATTATTTGCTCATTTTTCCTACGCCTACGTAAAATGGTTACGCACTCTTACGTACGTAACTTTCTCTAATCCAATTCTCTCCCCCCTCCCGATTCTCGTGGGTGGGGCCCGACCCACTATTTGTTCCAACCAACCCACGGCAACTCAACCTTCATGTAGGTTTACGTAGGTCATGTACGTAGGTGTAGCAAATCCCTTATTTTCTCTACTAACGTGTGGTCAAAGTTAGCCTCGAAAAACGTATTTGGCCCTATATATATGGATAGAGGGAGTAGGTTGTTATGGTGTTTTCAAAGTTTGTGCTATGGTGTTTTTGCTATGCTGTTTTCAAAGTTTTTGCTATGGTATCTTGTTCCGAGTTTGTGAGCCACGTCGGATGATTTCCTAGTTTGTGAGCCACGTCGAACATCGTCTCAAACACACTCCTCAAATGCATGTTGAGCAGTTTTGTGTTATTTCTATCGGGAAAAATGTTCTTCCCACCTACGCAAACTTTTTAGATATTACGTTGCATAATTTTTTTTTAAACATTAATATAGTGCATAATGCATAAAACATATAATGCATAAAACTAGATAGAAATAGTATGATAGAGGGGCATCGGGTACCCTAGTAGCATAGAACATATAGACCTCTTACAACATATATATAGTGCATAAAACTAGATAGAAATACTAGATATAAAGACACGGGCACACACGCCCAAACTACTAGATAAAAACATAAAAAGACACCTCGGCGAGCAGACTCCTTGGCCCCTCCTTCGCCGACTCTCCTCACTCGTCGTTCTCCGACATCTGGTAGGGGAGGGTGTGCATGCCTTTGGGTTCCGGGAAGATGTGGTGGAAGTTGGTGAAGATGTTGTAGGTGGTGAACGCGATGAACTCGCATCCACACCAAAACACCTGGCCGAGGATGTGGTAAGCGTCGTAGCGGTTGGTGATGGTGACGTAGAGGCCGATGATGAAGCCGTTGTGGCTGCCATCGACCTGCTCGTGGAGGTGGGGCAGAGTGCCCAGAGGTAGGTGGCGGTAGCCGGCTTGGAGGAAGAAGCGAGCCAAATCTATAGGGCCCCTCCACCTTGAGATGGCCCACACCCTCAGGCTATCCTCGACGACGACTCCGGACGGGAACTGCATCTCCGGCATGGTGCAAGGGCGATGGTAGGTAGGGCTGTTGAACTGCATGGTGGCTTGAGTGGTGGATTTCGCTCGGAAAGAAGAAGCGGAGGAGGCTTGAGAGATGAGTGTGAGAGGCATGAGGAAATGGTGCCCGTTTATAGCCGCTTTGCAGCCGTAGTCAATGTACACGATCGATCATTTTCTCTCCTCCGTGTGGTGGCATAATTAATGGACGTACACAAAAACGGCAGAGCATCCAAAGAGGCATGGGTGGCACAGGCGAGATGCTTCGTTTTTAATCGGCATGAGAAATCGTGTCACTGAAAAAGGAGCTGCACCACCGACGCGTCCGTCCCGTGTCTAAGGTTCGTGCATGCAATTGTTAAAAATAGCTTAGATGTGACATACGCTGCGACCGTGCCGCTGCTTTACTGCGTCGTTGCGTGCATGCAAAGGGAGGTTAGGCTGTGTCGATGCGTTCACTTGGCAGAATAGCTAGGCTGCGACGCCGTTGCATGGCATGCAGGGTGGCCCATCTCGCTGCGACGTGGCTGTGCGCACGCATGCCAGGCTCTGCCGGGCCCGATCCTCTCGGTCCAATGGTCACTGAGATGCTCCCCCGCTCAACGTTATCCGCTCGGTCCCCCGGTCACTCAAATGCTCCCCCACACCCGCGGAATCCTTCTAGAAGGCCTATCCAACGGCCGTAGTTTTGTGTTAGGGTTAGATCGATGGTGGACGTTTGGCGTTAGGGTTAGATGGGTTTTGGAGGCAGTCAACACGGTTTTGAAAGGTTTGACCGAACATTCAAATGTGTAAAACTAATTTAAAAATAAATCTAAAAAATGAAAAATCAGCGCATATCACTACTGAAATTCATAAATTTGCCGTCTGCCAAAGCGGACGGCAAAGGGTGCAACCACGGACGGCAAAGGCTTTGCCGTCGGTCAGCAGACGGCAAAGTAGACGGTAAAAAAAATCCGGTGAAGAGGTTCTTTGCCGTCAGCTTTCCCAAAACGGACGACAAAGAATCTTTGCCATGAGTGGGCTGACGACAAATTAGCTGGGACGGCAAAGGTTGCAACGTCCCCGTTAAGTGTTAACGGCAGGCCGTCTGCCTTTGCCATCTGCCTCCCCTCCTTTGCCGTGCGTGGGAAGACGGCGAAGAGGGGAGAGAGAGGGGGCAGATTCCCCCCTTTGCCGTCTGCCTCCACCCCTTTGCCATGTGGGGGCAGACGGCAAAGAGGGGAGAGAGAGAGGGGCAGATTCCCCCCTTTGCCGTCTGCCTCCCCCCTTTGCCATGTGGGGGCAGACAGCAAAGAGGGGAGAGAGAGGGGGCAGATTCCCCACTTTGTCGTCTGCCTCCCCCCCTTTGCCATGTGGGGGCAGACGGCAAAGAGGGGAACCAGCCCCTTATTTATTTATTTTTTGTTATATCCAGCATTTTTAACAATAATCAGGATATATATATATATTTGACATAAATAAATTTCTTTCCGTACTCATAACCATATTAAAATAACCTCTTATATCCAGCTATCAGGTGGCATCCACGTGCATACAAAGTTTCATATATTTCACCAGTTTCATCCACGTGCATACAAAGTTTCATATATTCATATACTACAATAGTTTCAATACAACCCATGTTACAAGAAATCATCTTCAAGCATTCCATCAATATTTGCCAAGCTTCCCGTGAAGTGAAGATAATCTGCAAAATGACAAATAACAAAGTTAGAAGAATAATAGTAGATGAAGTAGTGTATATATAGGTTATTTCGGAGAGAAATTAGCTAAGTATAGATCATTTAGGAGCTAACTAAGCTAATTATGTCATTTAGGTGGAACCCTAGCTAACTATAGGTCGTTTCAGAGCTAACTTGGGTAAAATAGGTCATTCCGGAGCAAACTATGCTTATTAAGCCATTTTTGATCTAGCTAGGCTAATTATAGGCCATTTAATACCTAAGTTAGGGGGAATAGGTCATGTTGCAGCTATGTAAGCCTTATTATGTCATTTCAACGATAATTAGCTAAGTATAGGTCATTTTTTATTAAATAGACCATTTAGGAGCTAACTAAGCTAATTATGTCATTTAGATGGATAATTAGCCAATTTAGGCTTTGTTGGATAAGTCTAAGCTACGTAGAATAAGAGAAATAGAAGAAGCAGTAAAAGAAGGAGGAGGAGGAGGAGAAGGAGACGGAAGAGGAGAAGAAAAGAAGAAGGAGAAGGAGAAGGAGGAAGAAGGAGGAAGAAGGAGAAGGAGGAGCTCCTTCTCCTTCTTCTCCTCCTTCTTCTTATCCTCCTCCCTCTCCTTCTTCTTCTTCCTTCCTTTCACTTTTCCTCTTTCTTCTCTTCTCGTCTCCTTCTTCGGGCTAAATTGGCTAAGAATGCCTTTTTGGAGCTAATTATGTCATTTCGAGGATAATTAGCTAAGTATAGGTCATTTTTTATTAAATAGACCATTTAGGAGCTAACTAAGCTAACTATGTCATTTAGATGGATAATTATCCAATTTAGGCTTTGTTGGATGAGTCTAATTAAGCTACGTAGAATAAGAGAAAGAGAAGAAGAAGTAAAAGAAGGAGGAGGAGGAGGAGGAGGAGGAGAAGGAGACGGAAGGGGAGAAGAAGAAGAAAAGAAGAAGGAGAAGGAGAAGGAGGAAGAAGGAGGAAGAAGGAGAAGGAGGAGCTCCTTCTCCTTCTTCTCCTCCTTCTCCTCCTTCTTCTTATCCTCCTCCCTCTCCTTCTCCTTCTTCTCCTCTTCTTCTTCTTCCTTCCTTTCATTTTTCCTCTTTCTTCTCCTCTCGTCTCCTTCTTCGGGCTAAATTGGCTAAGAATGCCTTTTTGGAGCTAATTATGTCATTTCGAGGATAATTAGCTAAGTATAGGTCATTTTGTATTAAATAGCCATTTAGGAGCTAACTACGCTAATTATGTCATTTAGATGGATAATTAGCCAATTTAGGCTTTGTTGGATGAGTATAATTAAGCTACGTAGAATAATAGAAAGAGAAGAAGAAGTAAAAGAAGGAGGAGGAGGAGGAGGAGGAGAAGGAGAGGAAGAGGAGAAGAAGAAGAAAAGAAGAAGGATAAGGAGAAGGAGGAAGAAGGAGGAAGAAGGAGAAGGAGGAGCTCCTTCTCCTTCTTCTCCTCCTTCTTCTTATCCTCCTCCCTCTCCTTCTTCTTCTTCTCCTCTTCTTCTTCTTCCTTCCTTTCATTTTTCCTCTTTCTTATCCTCTCATCTCCTTCTTCGGGCTAAATTAGCTAAGAATGCCTTTTTGGAGCTAATTATGTCATTTCGAGGATAATTAGCTAAGTATAGGTCATTTTTTATTAAACAGACCATTTAGGAGCTAACTAAGCTAATTATGTCATTTAGATGGATAATTAGCCAATTTAGGCTTTGTTGGATGAGTCTAATTAAGCTACGTAGAATAAGAGAAAGAGAAGAAGAAGTAAAAGAAGGAGGAGGAGGAGGAGGAGGAGGAGGAGAAGGAGACGAAAGAGGAGAAGAAGAAGAAAAGAAGAAGGAGAAGGAGAAGTAGGAAGAAGGAGGAAGAAGGAGAAGGAGGAGCTCCTGCTCCTTCTTCTCCTCCTTCTCCTCCTTCTTCTTATCCTCCTCCCTCTCCTTGTCCTTCTTCTCCTCTTCTTCTTCTTCTTCCTTCCTTTCATTTTTCCTCTTTCTTCTCCTCTCGTCTCCTTCTGCGGGCTAAATTGGCTAAGAATGCCTTTTTGGAGCTAATTATGTCATTTCAAGGATAATTAGCTAAGTATAGGTCATTTTTATTAAATAGACCATTTAGGAGCTAACTAAGCTAATTATGTCATTTAGATGGATAATTAGCTAATTTAGGCTTTGTTGGATGAGTCTAATTAAGCTACGTAGAATAAGAGAAAGAGAAGAAGTAAAAGAAGGAGGAGGAGGAGGAGGAGGAGAAGGAGACGGAAGAGGAGAAGAAGAAGAAAAGAAGAAGGAGAAGGAGAAGGAGGAAGAAGGAGGAAGAAGGAGAAGGAGGAGCTCCTTCTCCTTCTTCTCCTCCTTCTTCTTATCCTCCTCCCTCTCCTTCTTCTTCTTCTCCTCTTCTTCTTCTTCCTTCCTTTCATTTTTCCTCTTTCTTCTCCTCTCGTCTCCTTCTTCGGGCTAAATTGGCTAAGAATGCCTTTTTGGAGCTAATTATGTCATTTCGAGGATAATTAGCTAAGTATAGGTCATTTTTTATTAAATGGACCATTTAGGAGCTAACTAAGCTAATTATGTCATTTAGATGGATAATTAGCCAATTTAGGCTTTGTTGGAAGAAGAAGGAGAAGGAGGAGCTAACTAAGCTAACTAAGCTAATTAACCTAACTAAGCTAATTAAACTAACTAAGCTAATTAAGCTAACTAAGCAAACTAAACTAACTAAGCTAACGAAGCTAACTATGTCATCTAGCTATATTTTATTAAATAGGTCTTTTTGGAGCTAACTAAGCTAATTATGTCATCTAGCTATCTTTTATTAAAACACTAGAAATAACATACCTAAGTTAGGGTCAAGCACGGTGGCTCTGGCTTGTTTCACCTGGAGAAGGCTGCCCTGGAGAAGGCTCGATTGTAGAAGGGTCGTGCGATGCGTTTCGGGACATATTCTGCACCAAACATCATTTGCAATGTGTAGTTAGCATGAGGACACTCTTAAGATCACTGCACTAAAATGAAACTCACCGTCCCCGCCACGTTAACGACTGGCATCGGCGGAGGGACTTGGCCGTTCTTCTCGCACATAGACTGAACATTTGGTTTCGACAAGTCAAACTTTTTATTTATTAATGAAACGGACATTCAAATGCAAGATTTGAAATGACATGAAGAAGAAACTTACCACGAAGAGCTCGTATATGGCCCTGGTAGACGCATCATTCCGTGCCCTCTCCGCCTCCACCAATGCAGTCGTCCTCTCCTCCAGCTATCTAATTTCCTTATCCTTCTCTGCCATAGCCGCCTGCATTGCCTCTCTCTCTTTCTGAATAGCAGCCTACAACACAACTCATTGTTAGCATATTGGTTCCAACGCACAACATTATGCGGAAAGATATTTGAGTCCATTAAACTAACCTCGGTGGCGAGCTTGACTGGCCGTGCACGACGTGTTATCTCCGGACAAGAGCTCGTTTGGCGTGCCTTTATCTGCCGGAGAGAGCTAGGATAACGTATAAGGCCGTCTCCAATGGCGATCGAGCCATGGGGCCTCCCGTTGCCAGCTATCATCACCAGCTCTGGATCAATAGGCCCCTCGCTCGGGTTAAAGTCCTCCCCTTTCCTCGCCTTCCCGTGATCTCTGTACTTCACGAGCTTGTCGTGGGAGGAGATGTTGGTGAAGTTTTCTGGTTGCTCGAGGTCAGACTCAGAGAATGCCTTTACCTTCTTGTACGAGGCAGTATGGGCCATCGCATACAGGTTCTACATCTGTGGCGCCTCCGTCTTATTGTGACGCGCCTAAAAGAGAGAGAGAGAGGAAAATTGTATTGGTAAAGGAGAAGGAAAATTGAATTGCATGAGGCATGAAGAAAACCATAGACCCAGTTCTCGGCAAATTGGATTAAGTTGACGCTCCCTTGATGGTGTGGCACGCCAACCATTTTGCCATGCCTCTCCTTGGCGTTGTTGTGGCTGGCCTCCCACGTTTCGGAGCACCACTGATCCACCAAGGCCTCCCAACAATCCATCTTATCCACACACAATCTCGGGGGCACCTAAGTTAATAAAGAGAAATTTGAGCGCGTAAGAACCAAATCAAGGAAACTAACTACAAAGCCTTAATAATATGTAATTACATTCATGTAATGCTTCGTCTCCATCTTAGCATCACGACACTTCGCCTTGTCAAGCCTAATACGCTGCGTGGCATAGTAGTCTCGAACAGCCTGCACCCGAGCCTCATGCCAAAACTTTTGAAGTATGCGGCGACATTCGGTTTCGATAACCTTTGCCGCGTCCTCCTCGTATCCCTCCTCACACCTGTAGTAGGTCTGCAAACGAGACAACACCGATTAGTACAATAAATAGCTATGGTTGATTTATAATTGTGTGAAAGAGAAATTACCCAGAACTTTCGGATCACCATGTCCGCCCTAGTGTCACACAAAACACCGTCGATCTCCACCTCCGGCGGGGCCGGGGCACCCAAGTAGTGCTCCCAGGTCATTCCTACCTCTCGCTCCCGACCGGGCAACGTAACAAACCCTGGGAAGTTTTGACAGCAAAGAACACCAAGGACGCTGTTGGGCTTGCGGACACCCTTGGCAACAATCCAACCCCTACAGTATGACAAATTAAAGCCAAAACATTAGATATTTGAGAAAACCTGAAGGCAAAAGGTTAAATAAGAGTAAATTAACTTACTTCTCCCCATTTGGCCTAATCGACCACCTCTGCTCGGGGGTCGCTGGCACGAGCGGGAGCCCCGAACTACCACGCTGGTACACGGTAGGCCCCTCACCCATCTCCTCGTCGCTACCAGCATGGCCCCTTGCCTCAGGCCAGGTATCCTACTGGGTCTCTTGGGACGTACCCTCATCCCTGCCTTGCTCCAGAGTCGCCTGGAAGGAAGCCTCTGGGACATGAGTCTCGTGGGTCGAAGGCTCGTCGACCTGAGGCTCGTCGACCCGAGGTTCGTGAACCGGAGACTGTGTAGCCTCGACCTCAAACGAATCCACCCTAGAAGTCCTGTGCTCAGGTGAATCAGCTTGGGGTGGTGGCGGAGACCGTGTAGCCCTACCTCTCCCGCGGCCACGTGTACCTTTAGTACAACATAAATACCAACATGAGTAATAAAATGTATATAAATACCAATATGCATACAACATGAGTACAACATAAATACCAACATGAATACAACGTGTAACTTTAGTGCCTCTCGGCTTCGCGGGGGGTCAACCTCCTCTCACGGGGGCCGCTCCTTGCAAAGTAGAGAGCAACACTCTCCGAAGAGGCGAGGCAGGAATGGAAGTACCCATCCCATCACCCGCCGATGAAGAAGCAGCCGCGGAGTGCTTTCGACCCTTTCCCACCATCTTTCAACACCTGTCATGACAAAGAGTAAATGAAATTAGTACAACATATATACAAACAGGAGTAATAAAATGTATATAATTTAAGTGTATCATCGTCATAAATACCAACATGACTAATAAAAATTGAATACCTAACATGAACTCAAAATTTATATATAGTATAATAGTTGAATACCTGACATGAACTAATAACAATCGTCCTCGTCTATATATGCTTCGGGGTCAATAAATGCATCATGATCATCACTATCATCAATAAATGCATCATCATCATCACTATCACGAAGAACATGTGGAAGGCCACCATTATGTAATCGGTCAAGAAGTGACAGGTCATCCGCAGCAGTAACCTCTTCTTCTTCCAGCTCTTCCTGTTCGGGCTCAGGGGATAAGACGGATTCACTGTCGCTGTCTACTTCAACGTTCTGGGGTGAAGTAGAGCGGTTCTTGAAACGTTTCTTGGACAAACGTGTTTCTTGGAAGAATTCTCCTTCATATGTGTCTGGGTTAATGTGAGGTTCGTAATCCTCTTCATTGAGGGTAGGTGGTCTAAAATGTGGTGGCACTTCATAAACGACATCCCAACCTTTGAGATTTGGATCAGTTTGGCAGGCCCACGGTAGATAGAAAACTTGTGTCGCCTGTTGAGCCATAATATAGACATCGGGAACATCTAAGTGGGTGTTTTGGTTGATTTCGACTAGTCCTATAGGTTCATGAGTCCTTCTAGTCTCCCTCGGCTCAAACCAATAACATTTGAAGACTACGACGGTCGGTGGGTTTTCACCATAGAATAGAAGTTCATAAATTGCTTCAACTCTTCCATAATACTCGGTGTCTCCTTCGCCGATAGCAGAGACAAAACAATTTGTAGTCTTTAGGTCGGGCATAGATAGCTCTTTGCCAAAGGTACAAAAGTGATACCCGTTGATGTTGTATTTGTCAAATGAACGGACCTTATAGTCAAAACCATTAGCGACTTGTCTCAACCCGGCGTCCATAGACTCTGCATCAGCCTACAAGTTTAATATGAAATAATGGATGCATTAGCCGCAAATTAGACCAATAAATCAAATGGGCCCTTAATGGTAATAAATTACCCTTTGTTTGAACCAAGAGATGAAACCGGGATAGTCGCCTCCATGCTTTGCGAGAAGCTCATACTCTTCGACGAAATCCTTTTCGATGATCGCTCCATCCGAGAATTCGGCGACGTATCGACTATATCAAATATCCGGGAATAAGAGTAGTTCAAAGCAATTAGAAGTTGCGGAACAATAAATTACCGAGAACTTACTCGATGTACGGCCGCACTTCTGTTAGGTTGGTGAAGATATACAATGAAATGGTCCGCCATTCTTCGACATCCAACGATTTCCCTTTCGAAGCACCGGATGGTGCGAGCTTACCTTTGAATAGGCTGAGGTTGGATCGAACTTTTTCTCGAGCGCCATCACTGTACCGAGGCTTCGGGTTATGCAAATGATGATTTTTGGCTTCGTAGTGTGCTGTCACGAAGTTTGCCGCCTCCTCAGTAATGAATGCCTCGGCCATCGATGCTTCAATTCTACGTTTATTTTTACACTTAGCTCGAAGCGTCTTCTGCATCCTCTCAGTTGAGTAGCACCATCGATTTTGAACGGGCCCCCCATTCTTGCCTCGGCCGGGAGATGCAAAATCAAATGTTGCATTGGATTAAAGAAGCCCGGTGGAAAGATCTTTTATAATTTGCAGATCAACTCCGGCGCCAACTCTTCCATTTCATCTAGCATGCCAGGCGATAGTTCTTTCGCACAAAGAGAACGGAAGAAATAGCTCAGCTCTGCCAGTACTAGCCATTCATCCTCAGGGATAAAGCCACGCAACATCACCGTCATTACCCGCTCAATCCATATGTGCCAATCATGACTCTTGAGCCCAAATATTTTCAATTTCTCAAGACTCGCTCCCCTCTTTAGATTTGCAGCATACCCATCGGGGAACATCAACCGCATTTTCACCCACAATAGCATTTCCCTCATAGCCGGCCTTTCAAGATTGAACCATGCCTTTGGCTTCGCTATGCTTTGCTTTCCTTTCCGTTGTCGCAAGTTTTGCAACGGGCTATCACATAGAGCCTCCAGGTCGATTCTAACCTTAGGATTATCTTTTGACTTCCCCTCTATGCCGAACAATGTACCAAAAATGGCCTCCGCAATATTCTTTTCAGTGTGCATCACGTCAATGTTGTGTGGGCAAAGGAGGTCTTTGAAGTAAGGGAGATCCCATAAGCATGACTTGTGAGTCCAGGCGTGTTCCGTATTATACCCTTTGAAGTATCCTAGACGCAAAGGATCAGGCTCGAGAGCGTTTAACTGATCAAGGGTTTGTTGGCCTGTCAACGCAGCTGGTGCAGTGTTTTTGACAACTCTACCTTTGATGAAATTCTTCTTGTCTTTTCTGAACTTATGGTCAGGATCTAGGAATTGTCTATGCATGTCGAAGCAAGAATACTTGCGACCAGCCTGCAGCCAACGGAACTGAAGAGCTGCCTTGCATGTGGTGCACGGGAACCTTCCATGCACACACCAGCCAGCGAATAGCGCAAACGCCGGATAATCATGCGTCGAGTACATTTACCACACATGCATTTTGAAATTTGTTTTCGTAGCCGCGTCGTAGGTCTTGATCCCATTATCCCAGGCTTCTTGCAACTCATCCTTAAGCGGCTGCATGTACACATTCATATTCTTCCCCGGATAGTTGGGCCCTGGAATTATCAACATCAGGAATATGTTCTTTCTTTTCATAATCTCTCCGGGTGGCAAATTTAGTGGAATGACAAATACAGGCCAACAATTGTATTGTGCTGCCGTCATACCATACACATTGAACCCATCCGTGCTGATGGCAACTCTAGGTTGCCTTGGATCTTCTGATTTATCCTTATGTAATGCATCGAAGTGCCTCCACGCAAAACCATCTGAAGTGTGTACCAGCATCTTGTTCCCATCCGCATCTAGTTCAGTTCTTTTGCCCAATTTGTGCCATGTCATCTGTCTGCCCGTCTTTTCGACCATGAAAAGACGTTGAAGTCTTGGTACGATTGGCAGATATCGAAGAACACTAATGGGGATTTTGGTCTGATTCTTCTCACCCATGCCGTTGTCTACCACAATATACCTGGAAGAATTGCAAATGGGGCAATAGTTCAAGGCCGCATACTCAAGCCTAAATAAGGCACATCCATTCTCACAGGCATGTATCTTCTCATAGGGCATCTTAAGTACATGGAGGATTTTCTCTGACTGGTACAGGTTTGCAGGCAGTACATGGCCTTTGGGTAGAAAGCGTCCAAATATCGTCATCATCGCGTCGTAGCATTCTCTGCCTAGGTTGAATTGAGCCTTCAGAGCCATTACTTGTGCGATGGCATCGAGCTGACAAAGCTCAGTCTGCTCGTGGAGAGGACGTTTTGAAGACTCCAGCATTTCATAGAAGGCCTTTGCAGATTCCTCCATCTCATCGTCCGAATCACGAGCATCATCAAAGTCTTGCACCATGTCTTCAATCCCGGTACCATGCTCGTCGGTGCGACGACGAATCACCTCAGCTCTGGCACGTTGTTCAGACTCACCATGAAAAGTCCACACCATATAATTAGGCGTAAAACCCCACTTCTGCAGGTGTTTACCCATTCCAAACTCTATCTGCTTTTTCCAGTTGTCGCAGTTGGGACAGGGGCACCATGTTTTATGCTGGCCATTTGCAAATGCGGCTCTCACAAACCCCCTGGTTTTTGTTAACCATTCATGGGTCATGTCTTTCTGACTAGGGTGACCAGTGTACATCCAAGCACGATCACTCATGTTGCCTAGCTACCTATGGGGCACAAGAAATAAATATATAATTCATCATCTATATTCATACGCTAATCAAGTTTGTCACTTTTATTATCCATGCAACCTACATGCTAATAGGTAAAGATAGGTCCTAATCCCACCCGAGTATGTGTAGAGTGGGTTCGTTTTTCCATGCTCTGCTCGAGATGCGACGCAGAATTTCGGCAGCAGCTCCCCGCTGTTCTCCTAATACACGTCTCGGCAATAAGCAGAGAGGATGTGTACCCGGAGGACAACAGGGGAGGCACTGACGAAATTCCGCATCGGATCCGGAGCACAGCATACGGGAAAACAAACCCAATCTACACATACTCGGGCTGTCCATGGATAATGTTGGACTATTCGAAAGGATGGCGGTTATAAATATGCAAAGAAATGCATATATATAGATGTCGCCCTTTCGAACGGGAGACGCATACTGGTCATGCATACTCATGATTGAAGAAACCTATAGCTAGCAAGTTTCATCGGCACGAAGACCGGGACAGAGCAAATTAAGGGGTAGGAGGAGAAGTCATTTGTGCTCACGAACAAACGCAAGGGCGGAGCTCGTCCAACGCACGTGGAGGTCGTCGAACAACTGCACATTGAAATTCACACGATCAACACAAATATGATGTTTTTATAATTAAGATAATCGGAAAATATGCGACCTAACTCATAATTTACCAAACTATGACCTCGTGGGCCTTTGGAAGGCCGAAAAGCACCTTCTCGTTCAAAAGAAGGCAGAAGAGGTGTCGGGGGTCGGGGCTTAGTGGCCTCAGGAGTCAGTGACGTTGAGGGTCGGTGGTGTCGAGTGTTGGTGGCATCGGGGTCGGGGGGTTAGTGGTGTCGGTTGTGGGGGGTCAGTGGCGTCGGGGGTCCAGGGTCAGTGACGTCGGGTGTCAGTGGCGTCGGGGGTCGGGGGTTGGTGGCGTCGAGCGTCGGGGGTCGGGAGTCATAGGCCGAGGGTCTGGGTCGGGGGTCGAGGGTTAGTGGCGTCGGGGGTCAGTGGCATGGGGGGTCGGGGGTCAGTGGCGTCGGGGGTCGATGGACGGTGGTCAGTGGTGTCGGGCGTCACGGGTCGGGGGTCGAGGGTCAGTTTCGGGGTGCCAGGGTTCCCTTTTCCTCTTCTTTCTTCTTCTCCTCTCTCCTCCTTTTCTTCTTCTTCTTCTTCTTTTCTTCTTCTTCTTCTTTTCTTCTTCTTCTTCTTCTTCTTCTTCTTCTTCTTCTTCTTCTTCTTCTTCTTCTTCTTCTTTTTTCTCCTCCTACTCCCCCTCCTCTTTTTCTCCTCCTATTCTTTTTCTTGTTCTTGTTCTTGTTCTTGTTCTTGTTCTTGTTCTTGTTCTTGTTCTTGTTCTTGTTCTTGTTCTTGTTCTTCTTCTTCTTTCTCCTCCTCTTCCTCCTCCTCCTCCTCCTCCTCTTCTTCTTCTTCTTCTTCTTCTTCTTCTTCTTCTTCTTCTTCTTCTTCTTCTTCTTCTTTTTTCTCCTCCTCCTCCTCCTGTTCTTCTTCTTCTTCTTCTTCTTCTTCTCCTTCTTCTTTTCTTTCTTCTTCTAATTATTTTCTTTTCCTTTTTCTTTTTCATTTTTTTCCTTCTGCTTTTCCTCTTTTTTTCTTCTAACCTAATTAGCCTAATAATCTAACCAAATAAACTAACTAAATTACCCTATATATAATAAAAACTAACCTAATAAACTAACTAAAGTAATTAACTTTTTTAAAAAGAAAAAGAAGAAGAAGAACTCAACTCACCGTGGTGGACGACGGCAGGGGCGGCGGCGGCGGTGGACGACGGCAGGGGGGCAGGGGGCGCACGGCAAGCGGCCGGCGGGCGGGGAGGAGGGGTGCCGCGGGCGGGAGGGGAGGCGGCCGGCGGGTGGGGAGGAGGGGTGCCGCGGGCGGGAGGGGAGGCGGCCGATGGGCGGGGAGGAGGGGTGCCGCTGGCGGGCGAGGGGAGGAGGGAGCGGGGAGGAGGCCGCGGGGAGGAGGCGGCGGGAGGGGAGGTGGTCGGCGGGCGGGGAGGAGGGGTGCCGCGGGAGGGGAGGAGGGGGCGGGGGAGGAGGCGGCCGACGGGAGGGGAGGCGGGCGGCGGGCGGCGGTCGAGCGGCTGAGAGTAAGGAGGAGACGGATGAGAGTGAGAGGGAGAGGGAGACGGCCGGTGAGTTTTTCTTCTTCTTCTTCTTCTTCTTCTTCTTCTTCTTCTTTATCCTCCTCCTCCTCCTCCTATTCCTCTTCTTCTTCTTCTTCTTCTTCTTCTTCTTCTTCTTCTTCTTCTTCTTTTTTCTCCTCCTCCTCCTCGTCCTCTTCTTCTTCTTCTTCTTCTCCTTCTTCTTTTCGTTCTTCTTCTAATTATTTTCTTCTTTTCCTTTTTTCTTTTTCATTTTTTTCCTTCTGCTTTTCCTTTTTTTCTTCTAACCTAACTAACTAACCTAATTAGCCTAATAATCTAACCAAATAAACTAACTAAATTACCATATATATAATAAAAAAACTAACCTAATAAACTAACTAAAGTAATTAACTTATGAAAAAAGAAAAAGAAGAAGAACTCACCGGCGGGGTGGTGTGGGCGGCGGTGGACGACGGCAGGGGGTGGCGGAGGCGACGGTGGACGACGGCAGGGGCGGCGACGGTGACAGTGGACGACGGCACGGGGGCAGGGGCGCGCGGCACGGGGCGCGCGGCAGGCAGCGCGCCGCACGGGTGTGCGGCAGGGGGAGGCAGTGCCGCGCGGCAGGGGGCGCGCGGCAGGGGGGTAGGGGCGTGCGCCGGGGGGCAGCAGGGGGCGCGCGGCATGGTCGGGACGGCTCCGACGGCAGCGGCGGGAGGTGGGCACGCGAGAGAGAGAAGGCAGGGCGAGAGAGAGAGAGAGCGGGCAGTGGGCACGAGAGCCTTTAGGGGAGGGGGTGGGGGATACGTGCCGTTAGAGAGGGAGCCCCCTTTGCCGTCTGCAAAGGCTGGGTGGCAGACGGCAAAGGGGTGGGTGGGGTGGGGAGGCCTCCGGCCGCTAGGGTGGCGCCCCCTTTGCCGTCTGCCAACCCTTTGCCGTCCGCCTGTGGTTCCTTTGCCGTCCGCTGGCCGACGGCAAAGGGAAGGCCGACGGCAAAGAAAACTTTTGCCTTAGGTGTTGTCTTTGCCGTCTGCTTTGTGCCAGCTGACGGCAAAGAAGCTCTTTGCCATGTGTCAGCAGACGGCAAAGGAAAGCCAGACGGCAAATTTCTGAATTCCAGTAGTGTATATTCTTGTTATGTTACATAGTTATGATATAAAATGATAAACTTGATGTAATGATCTTTGCATGAAAAAACCTTTAGAAATTGGACTATCTTGACTGAGGTTGCATAGAGTTCAAATGAGTGAGAAGAGGGTTTGAGTTTTGGAAAATGCAAAAAATAAAAAAACCTCACCTTACCTTCATTTTGGAGTGACTAAGCAGGATATGAAGTTATTTTTGCATTTTTAATTTTTAAACTTGTTTTATACCTGACTTTGTATTAAAAGCTGTTTTTTCAAAAATAAATTAATAATATGAATACTTATTCAAAAAAAGGTGCGACTTCCTATTGATCCTATATAGGTATAATATAAGCTAAGAAAATCTTTTTGGGTGATTTTGAGAAAACGGTGGACGTTGGTCGTTAGGGTTAGATGGGTTTTGGAAGAAGTCAACGGGGTTTTGTGTCACACCCCAGTTTTTGGCCTTCCTGACTAATTAACTTACTTCAAAAATTAGGACCAATTAAATGTCTTGTGAATGCTTGTGATGCTTGGAGTGACTATTGTTCGCTGTTTGCTTGAATGCATGTGATTGCTCCCCATTAAATCTTGTCACTCTCCTAATCACCTCCTCCTTCCATGATCTCCTGCCTAATGATCATGCCATGTGTTTAGGACAATTATCCATTTTCACCAAATACTATTTTCACTAAAAAGCATTTCTATGAATTAAACTTTCAAACCCGTGAGATGAGGTTTGTACTACAAGTCCTCGAATTAGGGAATTTCTTTTGCACCAATTATTTTATTTAAAACCTATTATCAAAATATCTTCCAAAAACCACCATATTATTATTTTAAAAGTTATTTTAATATGTTATTTAAAAGCCTTTCTATGAGGCCACAAATGGTCTCCTATGAAGAAAATTTATTTTTATTGCTTTCAAAATATTTAAGAAAATTTAGGGAAACTCAGTGGATATATTCATTCCATATTTAGGAGTTTCAACACATGGTCATGTTCAAATATAGGGCAAATCCCTCCAAAACCATTCCTGCCTATTTCAAGCTTTTGGGATATTTCTATTAGAAATGTTCTCAATAAATGCCAGTAAAATTCTAGCTTGTCATCTATGATATTCTCGATGATCTTGCCAAGTTTCATTTTAATCCAAGTTGATTTGGCTCCCCTAATCACTCTAAAACCCTATTTGTCCAGAATCAAATTTGAGCAACTCTACATTGTGAAGTGTCTCCAATTGTGCTCAAATTTGGTGGGCATGTTCTAATACTCCAATAAGGCATCCACACCAAGTGGTATACCAAGGAGAATAGAGGAACTTGTCCTAAGACCCTCAAAACCCTCTTTGTTGATTTCTGACTTTGGTAAACTTTACATTATAAAGTTTCTCCAATTATCCTCAAACTTTTTGTGCATGCTTTCATGCTCAAATAACGACCCTACACCAAATATTGGATTTGTGGGAATATATTTGAATAGGGTTCTAAACAGAAACCCATTTCTGCCCCTTTCTAGGGTTTTTCAAGTCTACATTGGAAAACTTCTCCAGAAAATCCCAAATTTGGTGTGCAAGCCTGTTTTCATCTATTATTTGACCCTGTTAAGTTTCATAGTCATCGGAATCTATCTCGTAGCCTAACCATAGATCAAACACCTTGTGTGCACTCTCTAATTTGGCTTCTTTTGCCCCTTCTACTTTTACCCTTGAGCTCAACTTTCTACCATAGCATCACATAGTTACATTTTACCTCCAGTAACTTTCCCATGGCCACTGGTCAATTATTGGAGAAGGTCCCTTTGTAACTTTCTCATATTTTCACCCTTGGCAGCACTGTTTTACCTCTCTTTCCATTCTTCTACTTAGGTTATCACCCCCAATTCTTTCCAGAGACTCTCTAGTGTGTCAATGCATCATTTCAAACCAATAGATGGCCTTCTCATGTAGGAAAATGAGCATCACCTCTTCAAGTTCATTTTTGGCTGAAATGTGGCTTTGTACAGGAAGTACTAGCTACACTTGCTTTCTTGAGCTGAAACTTTGCAGTCTTGTAGTCCTTCTATTAAAAACACTGCTAGACATGCTTGTTCCACTTATCTCTTCTGTTAGTGCCCTCATTAGTAGCCCTAAGATTCCTACTGCAAGCTTAAACGCAGTCAAACCCTATTCAAATCAGCCCCACTAGGGACCAAACTCCTCATTCACCTTCCTGGTAGCATGCCCCATCTCCCAGACATGATTGACTTGTCGTTTGGGCCCTGTAGGCATAGATGGCCGTGGTGACCACCACTCTGGCCTGCAGTATGGGCGCTCTGCATCTTGCCTCCTCCTTCCAGGCCTCTTTCAACCGTTGCGACATGTCTCTGAGCATCGGGGTATTCCTATTGACTGGTCCAACCTCCTCCCGACACTAGCTAGCCTCCATGGCGCCATGGGGACGCGTGTCTTTTTCGCGCCCTCGAAGCCCCGGGAGCTCCAAATCTTCCTCTCGGCCGCCCCTCCATTTAGCGCATCCCCGAGCCCCTGTTGCCTCCTTCCTCCTTCCCTAGATCCTTCTAGTTCCCTCAAGTCCCCGTGACCCGCAGGTGGAGCTCGAAGGCCCTCCTCTATCTCCCTCCACGGTCATGGCACCGCCTCGGCCTTCCTGGTGTCCAAGACAGCCTGCTCCCCTCCGGCCCTAGCTCTGCCCTCCAGCGAGTTCCCGCAGATTCCCCATCCTCTTGGGCACACCAGGGCCCCTCCACGTGGTCGGCACCCTGCCCCTCCACGGTGGCCGGAGCTAGCAGCCGCTCCACACGGCGAGCCCCTCACCCCAGGCATCCCCGCGGCTTCCAAGGCCACCTCCTAGGCTCGGTTGGGAGTAGGGCACCCGCCCCTAGCCGCGGTTCGGTGGCGGAACCAGCAGGTGGCCAGAGCCCCGGTGGCCGGCGCCCCCCATCTCCCCGTCGCGAGGTAGAAGAAAGAGCGGGTCCCCTCGGTCAGCGACCAGCGTCAGCCCCCCAGCCGGCCGAGCCCCGAGTTCCCCTTGGCGCACTGCCATTTTGCGCCACCCCAAGCCAGAAACGCCTTTCCTCCAGCGCGCCATCGACGTGTCTCTTCTTTCCCCTGCATTCGCACATCCGGGCCGGCCCAGTGCACCGTAGCGCTATGCTGCGCTCAATGCGAGGCCGAGGCCCGTTGGGCGCTCCCTTTCCTTTCTTTTGTTTTTCTTTCTGTAACTTCAATAATCTATAGAATATTCATTTGGAGTCCAAAATTGATGATTCGAAATTTAGCAGGTTCCTAAAATCCTGTTCTATCCAGATCTGGGCATTGCACCTTTTTCCAAAGTACTTTCCTGTGATAATAATATCCAAATGCCCATTTAGATACTTTAAACACCCCCTTTACAAATTCCTAGAGGATTCAAATCAACTCCAATTGGAGTGATTCAAATTTCCAGAGCCTTCTTAAATCATTCCCTATTTTTAGAACCCTGGTCAACATTTTTGTGTGACTTATTTCTGTTGCATCCAATGAATAGCCCCCTTTGCTATTTACTCCATGGTAGAAAATCCCTAGAGTATTCATTTCAACTCCAAATCCACTGAAACCACTTCCTAAATATTTCTAAAATCATTCTCTGTTAAATGGGTGCCTTCACTCATTTTTAACAGAATGATTTCTGTTAGCTCCTTCAATAATCACCTATTGCTCCTTCCACCTATTCAAAAATCCTTGACGATCCAAATCTCCTATGAAATGTTTCAGGTATTTTTCTTATGACCAGAGAGGTCCAAGAAAAATAAAACTTCTATTTTAGTGGCACTTTTATTTTGATTGCTATGTCCCTTACTATGCTTGTTTCCGACGATAGTTGAAGGTAGATGGAGTATTCGGAGACAGAGCGGAAGACGTCGAAGACCCCGAGGACTTATGTGAGCAAGGCAAGCAGCCCTTTGACCATGACTTGAGCATATAAATTGATGCATGCTAGAATAGCAAGTACTTTCCGTTGCATGTGATCATAATGCCGGTTCATCATTGGTGTGATGGTACCGAAGGCTTCTTCGAAGCACTTGCATGATGGTGATGTTATACATATGGCTCCTCGGAGCACAAGCATGATGAGCTTGACCCTACCATCTATGAGGATCATGCTACTGTCATGTTGACTAGTAGAGTTAGAGAACCATTGCATGAGCATGATGATGAGTTAAATAAAAGGTTTGTGCAAACCCTGTCGGATGCCACTAATGCCCGAGGGTGATGATGAGATGGGTGGCCACTTTTGGTGAAGTGGTGCACCGGTGTTTTGTGTGAGTATGGTTTCAGAAATGGGATTAGATTTATGATGTGTCGACCGTCCCAACCTTACCAGTACGACCACATTACCCCTTTATGGGACGGGGCTTTGTTGATTACTCTGGTCGGTACTAGCAAAGAACCACATTACTACTGGCGGGAGTGATTGTCGTCACTCTAGTGATGGGGTCGTGCCAGGAAGGTCGACTATGCCATTTTTATGAGTTCCGGGCACACCGTTGGTCCTCGCATGGTTGATACCGTCCAGAGTCGGTGCTCGTAAGACGTACAACATGTGGGCTGGGTACCAATCGAGTGGACCTCTTTGTTTAGTATCGTGAGGGGAAAGATAATGATCGGGTGCTTACCTCGGGTATATGTGATATACCGCGAGTCGTGGATGACACGGAAGTTCCCCGGATCTCGTGGGTCCAGCGTACTACCTCTGCAGAGTGTCAAACTATTCGAATAGCCGTGTCCACGATCAAGGATAGTTGGTAATCCTGCTTAAACTACATCCAACGTTTCCGCATAAACCAAGTGTGTGTGTGTGTGGTGTTAAAAAGGTGTTGTTATGGAAATAATAATAAGACCAAGTCCGATGATTTGGCATATAGGGTGAACCCGGATGGTTCAGCCCTTAGCAGATATGTTGATATCTGTGACCTGTTCTTCAAGAGTAATTCTTTACCTTGATGCATAATCATGATCATTCCACCCATATGAGTTACACTATAGATGCATGTTATTGTTATCCTTCACTTTCATTGTTCATATCATGGGCTGCTTGCGAGTACATTCAAAGTACTCATTGGCTTGCCACTGGTTATTTCATTGACCAGGTGTGAAAGACAGGATATGGTGAAGATTAACTCGATGACATTCTTGCGAGCTAGGATGCTTCCCAGTCAGAATGCCTGTAGGTTAAGGCTGATGGCATGGGTTCATGCTTTCAACCAATAATTCCGCTATTGGTCTAGTTTGGTGCTTTGGCCCTTAAGGCCCTATATATGTAAGACTCGACCGAAGTGGTCATTTATTGTATCAAACGGTATGTATGGTTGTAAGACTCTTTTATTCGGTATCTGTGTTCGGTGAGCATTGATCTCTGGGATCACTGAGCACGGCGATCTCGACTCGTAAGTCGGGGTCCCCACACAGTTGGTATCAGAGCCATCCTGACTGTAGGAAGCCCTTAGTTACCATGGACGTTAGTTTAGGATAAAACTGCTTTCCAGATTCTTCGAAAATACTTACAAAACCTCTATATTTTCTCGACTCTCCTAAATCTTCAAAGAAATTGAAGGTTATGCTGTAGCCTTCCACTTTTATTTTCTTGACACTCCTCGTCTACTTTTATCAAGATTGCAAATGGTCGCTAGTACCTTATGCCTTCTGACCACGGGATAAAGTGAAATCCTCATGAGCAGCCTAGAATGAAGTTACCTTTCCAGGCAAACACCTGTGCTGAAAGACAGAGAAGAGAACTCTGCGACCCGATGACACCAACAGAGGTACCTCCATGAGGAACAAGGACATCGAGGCTTAGAAGATGGTGAAACCCTGGGCACTGTTCTAGAGTGATGCCACTTTCGCCTATAATAGTCTGGACACAACCTATGCAAACCTTGATCTGCATCACTAATAGAGCGACCCTGTCAGTTATAAGGAATTGTGTCGACCACCACCGGTGGATGAGAACCTCGCCAGTAGGTCTGCCTCACCTTAGTGTGGAGGAAAAACGGTTCTCTTCATCCCCCGCTCTAGGTGTCGATATCGCAATTAGTATGATTGACAGATCAGAACTCTATCATGTCATGCAAATATCGGTGCATGAAGATGTCCACTTGAGACCCTCGAAGCCTCAGAAGGTAGGAAGACGATGACAAGATCATGAAGACAAGGAAGATCCTGTCAATGACAGCAATGAAGAACTACCTTCGTCAGCGACTTCCCAGACAAGAAGACAACAAGAGTTCTTTACAACCCAAGCGAATTGCTTCGGCAAGAAACAACAAGAGGCGTGACGACACCATAAGAAGGTCCAGAAGACTTAGCGGACTCCTCTCCGGAGCACGAAACGAGCCCGACTGTCGAGTCCCAGCACCTAGGATAGTATGAGTCGTGAATTCCCTATGCGATGTCGAGTCTGAGTAATGGTTCGGATGGACCATGTTATGTGTTGTTTGTTTTGTTGTTTGTGCTTTGAAATAAGTTGCACTTCTGCTTAGGCAACAAGCATGCGGTTATATCACTCGTCTTATTTTGATATTCAAAAGATTTTGGCACTTGTTGCAATTGACTATCCAATGCTTGTTTGATTGCACTAAGACCCTTAGACACTCCCCTCTATGCTCTCTCTCTCACCCCTCCCGACAACTGATGACGGCAAGGAAAGATGCATCAAGGATCCACTTCGAAGGACGGCTGACGCTGAAGACACTGACTGTGCTATGCTTAATCACGCAACCCGCAGGAGTGTGCTTTTCCCTCAAGATTGGAAAACCACACTAGACCAGACTAACCTCCACAAGCCTTTCCAGCTGAAATTTTCTGGTCACGTGTCTAGTACATGGATTTGTTAGAACACGTGCAGGTCCCCGATAAACCCTGCTTAGCACCGGGTTCCTTATGGAACGAGTGATCACCGTGAACAAGTATCCTTCAATCTTAAGCTCACACTGTAACCCTGATGCCATAAGAGGATCGTTCCCTGATATATTAGAGTATAGACTAAAGACTGTCATGGTGATGATGATATGTGTCTTGAGGATATAGCTAGATTATTTTGGAGGATCGAGAGACCCTTATAAAGGTAGGTAAACTTGGTGGAACAAGTTGGTATATTAGCATAATCTACATAATCTGGAGTAAGATTGGATTTAGTAGGATGATTATGATCGCGAACATTATTCTTGGTGGTATACATGACTTTAGCAAGTAGTTGCATCGGTTGGCGATAATTATCGGGATGACTCGGAGTATCATGTAGACTTCTTATTGGATTGAGTCTTGGATTTAAATAGGTAATCTTAATAGAGTGTTGAGTATGGCAGAAACCACATGGTTCGGAGTAAATTGGATTTACCCTGATAATCTCGATCATGATACCATGTTTCTCAGTGGATATAGAGTGCGTATACTTGGAGTTGTCAAATTGATTTACAACCTATGTGGTTTGGCCTCGGAGATTAGATGGCCATGATTATTCAAGTTGGTGGGTATGCTATGAGGTAATCCTTGCAATAATATGGGGATTATGAGGACTCCAAGAGATCATGTAAAACCCCATCAGTGTTGGATTCGTAGGAGTGGTGAGTCTACTCATGATTGATCGGATTGATGGATTTCTTGATCGGATTCATAGGAAGGAAACAAGATATTGGATTGGTATACTATGTGTTTTCTTAAAATAGTAGTGTAGTACCCTGTCCATTGGATGACTTAGGTGGACAATTGGATTTGTTGTGCCTCAGATTCAATCGTGGTAGCTGTATGTCTCCCCAAGGTTCTTGCATAGGAGCGCGTGTGCATCATAGCTACACCATGCTTGTAGTCTTTGGGTTTAGTTCTCCCCTCAAGCCGGAGTTGACTAGCTTGAGCGGTGTGGAGTTGACCCCGTGGGGATGGTATCTTTGATGAGATGAGGTGATATCGTTCCAAGATTAGAGATCGAACTATTGGCATCTGAGGAATGTGCTTAGAGATAAGATGATAATTGTTCGCCACATCCTAAGTTCCTTAAGACCCTAAAGCTTCACCGAGCCACGAGATGGACGGACTGTGATTATAGAAGACGACTCTAAGTCATTAAAATATGGCCAGTACCGCCCATAGGAAGTCCCTATTTTCCTCACCTGACTCTCGAGCACTGTACTTATGTCATGTTTGGGGAAGGTATGTTGTCATCGTCACTGATGACATGCTTATTCACCCCGTAAGAGGAAGAACACACCTTTGTCCTGTTTGGACGAGCCCCAGGAACGCCGATTGTTATACCTCTCGAGGGTGCAATGTTATATCGAAAGGGTGGACTTCTTGAAGCAATCCCAAGACGACAGAAGTCTATCCTACTCAAGTCAAGACGAAGAACCGCCATGACGAGGAAGCCACGACAACGTCGATGAAGCAATAGAAGTCAACCACCGACCGTGCACCGACCACATCAACGACGTCAAGAAGCCTCGACGATTCAAGATGATGAAGTCTTGGACAAGCAAAAGAATTAGACGACCTCTCCTTGGTGCATAATAAGGACGCAAGTACTAGTAGGTCGTAGTAAAGACCCGCTAAAGGTGATTCCCTCATGCCGAGTCACAGACCTTGGGAATGGATGGCTGGTCTAAACTCATGGGTAGCCAGCTCGTCCAGAACCCCTCGCTAATCCTCCCAAGATGGCATGACTTGTTTTGGACTCTGAGCCTTCGAGATTAGACTCGTAGGTGAGACCCAACCCGGACCTTTCACGAGAAGCCTTCGAAGACAATTTGCGACCATAGCTTGACTGCCGAAAGGAAGTCAAGGACTTCCTTGTAAGAAGGAAGCCATGCGAAGACATTGGCAGTGCGTTCTAACACGAGACATCTAGATGTCACTAACAGGCATACGAAGCCCAGGACCAGAAACCATACACACTATCTTGCGACGTATTCTGACTTGGAATGCACTTGCAAGGCAAAACCTTGCACGGACTTAGTTCACCAAACCCTTGACCTCGGTCAAGCCTAACTTATTACCAAACCCCACCCAAGATCAGGCAAGGACGTGCGAATCATTCTAAGTTGTATAATCAAGCACCTCAAGACCACCACAGCAACATGGAGACATGAAGACTACCTCCGACTCAAGATTCTGTATCTCACAAACCCCTAGCCTAGAAATCTCGGGGATGATATTTTCTTAAGGGGGTAAGGTCTGTCACACCCCAGTTTTTGGCCTTCGTGACTAATTAACTTACTTCAAAAATTAGGACCAATTAATTTTTTTGTGAATGCTTGTGATGCTTGGAGTGCCTATTGTTTGATGTTTGCTTGAATGCATGTCATTGCTCCCCATTAAATCATGTCACTCTCCTAATCACCTCCTCCTTCCATGATCTCCTGCCTAATGACCATCCCATGTGTTTAGGATAATTATCCATTTTCACCAAATACTATTTTCACCAGAAAGCATTTCTTTGAATTAAACTTTCAAACCCCTAAGATGAGGTTTGTACTGCAAGTCATCAAATTAGGGAATTTCTTTTGCACCAATTATTTTATTTAAAACCTATTATCAAAATGTCTTCCAAAAACCACCATATTATTATTTTAAATGTTATTTTAATATTTTATTTAGAAGCCTTTCTATGAAGCCAGAAATGGTCTCCTATGAAGAAAAGTTATTTTTATTGCTTTCAAAATATTTAAGAAAATTTAGGGAAACTCAGTGGATATATTTATTCCATATTTAGGAGTTTCAACGCATGGTCATGTTCAAATATAGGGCAAATCCCTCCAAAACCATTCCTGCCTATTTCAAGCTTTTGGGATATTGCTATTAGAAATATTCTCATAAAATTCCAGTAAAATTCTAGCTTGTCATCTATGATATTCTTGATGATCTTGCCAAGTTTCATATTAATCCAAGTTGATTTGGCTCCCCTAATCACTCTAAAACCCTATTTGTCCAGAATCAAATTTGAGCAACTCTACATTGTGAAGTGTCTCCAATTGTGCTCAAATTTGGTTGGCATGTTCAAATACTCCAATAAGGCATCCACACCAAGTGGTACACCAAGGAGAATAGTGGAACTTGTCCTAAGACCCTCAAACCCCTCTGTGTTGATTTCTGACTTTGGTAAACTTTACATTATCAAGTTTCTCCAATTATCCTCAAACTTTTTGTGCATGCTTTAATGCTCAAATAATGCCCCTACACCAAATATTGGATTTGTGGGAATATATTTGAATAGGGTTCTAAGCAGAAACCCATTTCTGCCCTTTCTAGGGTTTTTCAATTCTACATTGGAAAACTTCTCCAGCAAATCCCAAATTTGGTGTGCAAGCCTGTTTTCATCTATTATTTGACCCTGTTAAGTTTCATAGTCATTGGAATCCATCTGGTAGCCTAACCACAGATCAAACACCTTGTGTGCACTCTCCAATTTGGCTTCTTTTCCCCCATCTACTTTTACCCTTGAGCTCATCTTTCTACCAGAGCCTCACATAGTTACATTTTACCTCGATTAACTTTCCCATGGCCACTGGTCAATTATTGGAGAAGGTCCCTTTGTAACTTTCTCTCATTTTCACCCTTGGCAGCACTGTTTTACCTCTCTTTCCATTCTTCTACTTAGGCTATCACCCCCAATTCTTTCCAGAGCCTCTCTAGTGTGTCAATGCATCATTTCAAACAAATTGATGGCCTGATCATGTAGGAAAAATGAGCAGCACCTCTTCAAGTTCATTTTTGGCTGAAATGTGGCTTTGTACAGCAAGTACTAGCTACACTTGCTTTCTTGAGCTGAAACTTTGCAGTCTTGTAGTCCTTCTATTAAAAACACTGCTAGACATGCTTGTTCCACATTATCTCTTCTGTTAGCGCCCTCATTAGTAGCCCTAAGATTCCTGCTGCAATCTTAAACCCAGTCAAACCCTATTCAAATCAGCCCCACTAGGGACCAAACTTCTCATTCACCTTCCTGGTAGCATGCCCCACCTCCCAGACATGATTGACTGGTCGTTTGGGCCCTGTACGCACAGGTGGCCGTGGTGACCACCACTCTGGCCTGCAGTATGGGCGCTATGCGTCTTGCCTCCTCCTTCCAGGCCTCTTTCGACTGTTTCGACACGTCTCTGAGCACCGGGGTATTCCTATTGACTGGTCCAACCTCCTCCCGACACTAGCTAGCCTCCAAGGCGCCCCAGGGACGCGTGTCTTTTCAACGCCCTCGGAGCCCCGGGAGCTCCAAAGCTTCCTCCCGGCCGCCCTTCCATTTAGCGCTTCCCAGAGCACCTGGTGCCTCCTTCCTCCTTCCCTGGACCCTTCTAGTTCCCTCAAGTCCCCGTGAACCGCAGGTGGAGCTCGCAGGCCCTCCTCTGTGTCCCTCCACGGCCATGGTGCCGCCTCTGCCTTCCTGGTGTCAAAGACAGACGGCTCCCCTCTAGCCCTAGCTCTTCCCTACAGCGAGTTCCCATGGCTTCCCCATCCTCTTGGGCACACCAGGGCCCCTCCACGTGGTCGGCACCCTGCCCCTCCACGGTGGCCGGAGCTAGCAGCCGCTCCACACGGCGATCCCCTCGCCCCAGGCATCCCCGCGGCTGCCAAGGCCACCTCCCATGCTCGATTGGGAGTAGGTCACCCGCCCCCAGCCGCGGTTCGGTGGCGGAACCAGCAGGCGGCCAGAGCCCCGGCAGCCGGCGCCCCCATCTCCCCGTCGCGAGGTAGAAGAAAGGCAGGGGAGGGAGGAGTCGGGCGGGTCCCCTTTGTCAGCGACCAGCGTCATCCCCCCAGCCGGCCGAGCCCCGAGTTCTCCTTGGCACACTGCCGTTTTGCGCCACCCCAAGGCGGAAACGCCTTTCCTCCAGTGCGCCATCGACGTGGCACTTCTTTCCCCCGCAGCCATGCATCCGGGCCGGCCCAGTGCGCCGTAGCGCTATGCTGCGCTCAATGCGAGGCCGAGGCCCGTTGGGTGCTCCCTTGCCTTTCTTTTGTTTTTCTTTCTATAACTTAAATAATCCATAGAATATTCATTTGGAGTCCAAAATTGATGATTAGAAATTTTGCAAGTTCCTAAAATCATGTTCTATCCAGATCTGGGCATTGCACCTTTTTCGAAAATACTTTCCTGTGATAATAATATCCAAATGCCCATTTAGATACTTTAAACACCCCCTTTACAAATTCCTAGAGGATTCAAATCAACTCCAATTGGAGTGATTCAAATTTGCAGAGCCTTCTTAAATCATTCCCTATTTTTAGAACCCTGGTCAACATTTTTGTGTGACTTATTTCTGTTGCATCCAATGAATAGCCCCCTTTGTTATTTATTCCATAGTAGAAAATCCCTAGAGTATTCATTTCAACTCCAAATCCAGTGAAATCACTTCCTAAATTTTTCTAAAATCATTCTTTGTTAAATGGGTGCCTTCACTCATTTTTAACAGAATGATTTCTGTTAGCTCCTTCAATAATCACCTATTGCTCCTTCCACCTATTCAAAAAATCCTTGAGGATCCAAATCTCCTATGAAATGATTCAGGTATTTTTCTTATGACCAGAGAGGTCCAAGAAAAATAAAACTTCTATCTTAGTGGCACTTTTATTCTGATTGCTATTTGGCTTACTATGCTTGTTTCTGACGATAGTTGACGGTAGATGGAGTATTCGGAGACGGAGCGGAATTCCTCGAAGACCCCGAGGACTTAGGTGAGCAAGGCAAGCAGCCCTTTGACCATGACTTGAGCATATAAATTGATGCATGCTAGAATAGAAAGTACTTTCCGTTGCATGTGATCATAATGCCGGTTCATCATTGGTGTGATGGTACCGAAGGCTTCTTTGAAGCACTTGCATGATGGTGATGTTATACATATGGCTCCTCGGAGCACAAGCATGATGAGCTTGACCCTACCATCTATGAGGATCATGCTACTGTCATGTTGACTAGTAGAGTTAGAGAACCATTGCATGAGTATGATGATGAGTTAAATCAAAGGTTTATGAAAAACCCGTCGGGTGCCACTAATGCCCGAGGGTGATGATGAGATAGGTGTCCACTTTTGGTGAAGTGGTGCACCGGTGTTTTGTGTGAGTATGGTTTCAGAAATGGGATAAGATTTATGATGTGTCGACCGTCCCAACCTTACCAGTACGACCATGTTACCCCTTTATGTGACGGGGCTTTGTTGATTACTCTGGTCGGTACTAGCAAAGAACCACATTTTTAGTGGAGGGAGCGATTGTCGTCACTCGTGATGGGGTCGTGCCAGGAAGGGCGACTATGCCATTTTTATGAGTTCCAGGCACACCGTTGGTCCCCGCATGGTTTATACCGTCCAGAGTCGATTCTCGTAAGACATACAACATGTGGGCTGGGTACCAATCGAGTGGACCTCTTTGTTTAGTATCGCCAGGGGAAAGATAATGACCGGGTACTTACCTTGGGTATATGTGTAATACCGCGAGTCGTGGATGACATGGAAGTTTCCCGGATCTCGTGGGTCCAGCGTACTACCTCTGCAGAGTGTCAAACTATTCGAATAGCCGTGTCCACGGTCAAGGACAGTTGGGTAATCCTGCTTAAACTACGTCCAGCGTTTTCGCATAAACCGTGTGTGTGTGTGGTGTTAAAAAGGTGTTGTTATGGAAATAATAATATGACCAAGTCCGATGACTTGGCATATAGGGTGAACCTGGATGGTTCAGCCCTTAGCAGATATGTTGATATCTGTGACCTATTCTTCAAGAGTAATTCTTTACCTTGATGCATAATCATGATCATTCCACCCATATGAGTTACACTATAGATGCATGTTATTGTTACCCTTCACTTTCATTGTTCATATCATGGGCTGTTTGCGAGTACATTCAAAGTACTCATTGGCTTGCCACTGGTTATTTCATTGACCAGGTGTGAAAGACAGGATATGGTGAAGATTAACTCGATGACGTTCTTGCGAGCTAGGATGCTTCCCAGTCAGAATGCCTGTAGGTTAAGGCTGATGGCATGGGTTCACGCTTTCAACCAATAGTTCCGCTATTGGTCTAGTTTGGTGCTTTGGCCCTTAAGGCCCTATATATGTAAGACTCAACAGAATTGGTTATTTATTGTATCAAACGGTATGTATGGATGTAAGACTCTTTTATTCGATATCTGTGTTCGGTGAGCATTGATCTCTGGGATCAGTGAGCTCGGCGATCTCGACTCGTAAGTTGGGGTCCCCACATTTTGAAAGGTTTGACCAAACATTCAAATGTGTATAACTAACTCAAAAAAATCTAAAAAATGAAAAACCAGCGCATATAGTCTCGTTATGTTACATAGTTATGATATAAAAGGATAAAGTTGATGTAATGATCTTTTCATGAAAAGACCTTCACAAATTGGACTATCTCGACTCAGGTTGCATAGAATTCAAAAGAGTGAGAAGAGGGTTTCAGGTTTTGAAAATTTAAAAAATCAGAAAACCTCACCTTAGCTTCATTTTGGAGTGACTAAGCAGGATCTGAAGTTATTTTTGCATTTTAAAATTTTAAACTTGTTTTGTTGCTGACTTTGTATTAATGGGTGTTTTTTCAAATAAATAATAATAATATGAATACTTATTCAAAAAAAGGTGTGACTTCGTATTGATCCTATATAGGTATAATATAACCTAAGAAAATCTTTTTGGGTGATTTTGAGAAGGTTGAAAAAAAACTTGCTTAGAAATTGGGTCATTTTCCCTTTACTTTGGAGCCTGTTTGGACAACATTTTCAGTGACTATGAGTTGGACTTCGCAAAAAGGGTTGGATTTATGAACTAAAGTGCATAGTAGTATATAAAACAGTGCAACATCACAGAACAAACAAATGAACTCCAAAAATATTGGAGATAGTTCAAATTTGAATGTCGGTTCAAATTTGAATTTTATTTTCAAGTCAAATCAACATCATAGCACATAAGTTTTACGTCAAAGAACATAAGTTTTCACATCAAATGACAACAAACTTAAGTTTTCACATCAAATCACATCACATTTGAATGATTTCAACTCTATTTCTTTTGCTTCTTTCCACGACTCGATTTCTTCTTCTTTTTTACATTGTCTGGTTCGGCGACGCACAGTTTGTTGATGCTTATGCTCTTGGTATTCTTGCCAACAACTCCACTAGGCCGCGTCAACTTTTGCACCTGACCATGTCCCACTTCTTCAGTTTGCACTTCTGCAGATTGAGTAGATGGCACACATTGTTCAACCGTTTGCAACTCAACACTTGGCAGCACAACCTCCAAACATGGCAACACAGCTATCAAAGCAGAATCGCATGGCAGCTCAATAGTTGCTTCATCGGCAATAATTTCAGATTGCCCTAGCGCCTGCAAAACAGATTCAGTAATAACAGAAAGAGTTAGCTCATGTTCAGTAGTAACTGTTTCAGTTTGCTCCATATCTTTGTCACCAAACATTATCTGCTTAGTTCTCTTCCTTCTAAAGCCAT
The DNA here is from genome assembly GCF_904849725.1 of Hordeum vulgare subsp. vulgare. Lineage (NCBI taxonomy): Eukaryota > Viridiplantae > Streptophyta > Magnoliopsida > Poales > Poaceae > Hordeum > Hordeum vulgare. Next base: position 365,373,068 of record NC_058521.1, read on the forward strand.
TGAGTCTTGATTTTTTCACTGGCCAACATTGTTCAACAACAAGAGGTGGGGCTTTTTCTGCACGCTTCCTCCTAAAAAATAAAATATTTCACTTGGTTAGATACTAGAACAAGTAGCAAAATCAAAAACTTGCAAAAACAGTAATATAAACATACTTTGGCCTCTGAGGAGTGTAGATGCATTTGGATGAACCAATTCTGTGGCCAAGTACCTCACACAACTTGCACCTATTTTTGTTACCTTGTTCATCCCTATTGGGCTTTCCATTCTTTTCCTTTTCCTTTTCCCCTTCCTACTACAACCACCTTTCTCAAACCAAGCTTTGAATCTGCTCTGTTTTGGCCTCCCAGCCTTTCTTCTAGTGACAGGGGACACAAGGTAAATTCTATTTCCACCTCAGGCCACTGAGACTGGTCAGTCAGTGCAGGAATTGGACTTGCATATGCAGCTTTGAATTTTTGTACTGAATAATACTCATGCAAATATGGGTGCATATTTAACCTGGGTTTAGATGCCAAAAAAAGTAATGCATGCTCACATGGTTTTCCAGTGTGTTGCCACTCTTGGCAAATGCACTCATGCAACTCAGTATTTACCACATACCTCTTGCCACTCTTTGTATCTCTAACTTCAGCACCCGACAAGGAAGATTTCTCAACACATAGATGTGAAAGATTTCTACTCCTGTTGACCACCTGTTGTACCATTGCTAGAAGCTTGTCCCCTTCCAAAATATTAGCAAGTTTTCCTCTCAACTCCCACAAACGCATGATCATGATCATTATTTGGTCCACCATGTCATGCACAGGCAAGTCTTTCAAATCCCTCACTTTGTTGTTAAAACTTTCTACCAAGTTTTTATTGATATGATCACATTTTATGGCAGTATTAAAACCTGATCTATACCACAACAGAAAATGGTGGTTGTTCAACCATGAAGCAAATACATTATCACTACATGATGCCAATATCTTACCAAGGTGATAGGAATGTGTCTGTCTCGTGTACGATCTTGCTGCTGGCCACATGCGCCCAAATTCATCTCCTCTGAATTTTTTTATCAGATTCATCCACATATGTCCAAAGAACTCCCTCTGCTCAGCATGGGGGAAACTTTTTTTACTGCATTTTCCAACCCTTTACGTGCATCTGTGTTGATGGCCAAAGGAGAAACGAGCCCTATGCATCTTTTCAGATGCATCATGAACCATATCCAGGATGCCTCTGTCTCTGATTGAAACATTCCTATTGCAACTGGGAACATCTAGTTGTGTCCATCTAGAGCATTGCATGCAGCCAACTGACCATTCCACTTTCCAGTCAAAAAAGATGAGTAGATGCTCAAATATGGACGACAACCTGCTTTGAATCCATCTACGCAAGGCTTCAAACACATAAAAATCTTGCTGAAAAAACCTTGCCATCCTCTGTTACCTCTATATCTATCTCCACCACACTTCCAGGTGACCTATTCTCCACCTCTGCTTTAAAACTATACAACATCCTAAATGTATTTGCCTAGTCACCATACAATGATTTCATGGCCCTTTGTTTTGCTGTCCACACTGTGGTATATCGCAGTTGGATGGGGTACAACTTCTCCAAGTCAACTTTAAGCCTCTTTTAAGCAGTGTTTGGAGTCTTGGCTAAAATAGGAGTAATCTTCTCTGTAATCCAAAGCTGTGATGTCATCTTTGAAACTCTGTGTGAAGTGGTCATACATGTATGCTGGTGTGGTATTTGATTTACGCTTACTGTACTTCCATCAGGTTGTAGTGTGGCAGATATGTACCATTTCCAAGCATTGCCACCACCATCATAACCTTTGCACCAAGCATAAAATTTCTTTCGATCAGTCCACATATTCTTGGCATCAAACTCTTTTTTCACTGCATAGGTCCTGAAAGACATCCTAAAATCAACCATGCTTGGCCACAACTTTCCCACCTCAATAATTGGGTTCTCTTTGTCATACAAACAAACCAGCTCATTATCATCTGTATCATCCACATCATCTGCAGCCTTTCTCATCAGCTCTTATTCATCCTCATTTGCATTTCTAGGTCCTGTGTTACCATCAGCAGGCAAAGAACTGTCATCCTTCTCCTTATCTTTTTCATCAACTTGAATGCCAAACAGTTCAGCCATATCAATGTCAGATTTTGGTGTAATGACCAAATTTGTTTTTTCATTCAAATCTACCACATTCCAGTCAAGAACAATCTTCCTAGAACCATGTGCTCCTCCTCTCCGTCTGCATCAATCCCTGTATCTTGAGCTTCTACACTCGCTTCAGTCAACAATGCCAACATCTTCTTTTGTGAAACCCACTCATCATCTTCCACCTATGCAACCATCTTTGATGGCACATAACCAACTCTGGTATGAGTTTGCAGATCAATTAGCTCTGCATAAAATGTTACTTGTTTGCCTGCCCACCCTTCTTGCTGATCAATTTCAGCAACCATGGATTCTCCATCTTCAATTCTAACATATTCACCATAATAGTTGACGAAACGTTGCACAGATACCTCTTGTTCTGGACCCCAAACAATACTCTCCCCAATTCTCTCCACCAAATTGCCCACGGCCTTCTCCTTCATGCTCTCCAATTCCTGGGGATCAACATCTGCAAGTTCGACATCCAACATCACGGTGGTATATCTATAAATGTCTTGGACACTGCCATCACTGAGCTTGGCTTTATAGGGAAAAAATTCCACTATAATTGCAAATGTGGTGGCAGAACCGTAACCTCCCCTGTTTTGTCAATGGCCGGCAACAGCAGTGTATGCTACAGTCACTACCAAATCGAGTTCGATAATAGCTAAAAGAGAAAAGAAGGCGGCATTACCGATTTGAAGCACTGTCTCCTCGCTCCATCTCATCCAGCCCTCGCGCTCCTATCCAATCGAGATTCTAAATCGCCAAGAAATGGGAGAAAAAGAGCATGAGACCACAGATCTATCCAAAATTCTGGGGAATGGGAGAAGGGTTTCGAAAATACTTACTCGCAATAGATGTGTTGCTGCCGAGAAAGGCGCTCCACCACTGCGGAGAAGAAACCGCTGCCTCTGCCGGAGAAGATGCTCACGGCGGCGCCACTCACCCAGTCCAGCACGGTCGAGTTGAGCACGGTCACACAATCACCGATCGAGTAGTGGACGGTTGACTCTTGACGACGTGGCCCTGGGTGGACCCCACCAGTCAGAGCACATAACCCCAAGTGTCCTAACCAAATCTCAGCCTAACTAACAGCCAGCTAGCCCCATAAATAGGTTGTCCTGCTTGAGCTATTTCTGCGCTGGGACATGTTGCACGAGAGCCATTAAAACCAACGACGTCGCATGAGAGACAATTCAACTCAACGACGTCGCGTGGGAGCTATTCGCCCAGCTCCAAGTGGTGGTACAACATCTTCATTGCCATGGAGCCCTGGGCTTGGATTTCTGCCATTTAGGATGTAAATAGGCACTATACCCGGAGGGAGGCGCATCGAAAGGGGTAACTTGGGAAACTGATCTCATCCATTGGCGGTTATCACGTTTAATTCTCCAAATTTGTTTCCCAATGTGACGCGATATAGGGGCACTTTCCGTTGTACTCAAATCTTTTAGAAGGAAGATATTTTTTGTCTCCCAATAAATTTCCGTGATAGTCGTAAAGGAGCAAGCCGTTTAATATGATTTGCCTTGATATTTGTTGGCTGGTTTCCATCAATATTGGTCCGTTTGATTTTCCACGTCCAACCAAACTTTGCCCTCATCTGTATGGATGGATAGAAGCCATCTCGGTGACCCACACTACTAGGAAGAAGCCTAGCAGTAGCGCGGGTATTAGGTGTATCCCGCGCTACTGATACGGCGCTAGAGCTAACCTGTAGCAGTAGCGCATGTTGGCCCACGCTACTGCTATACATGTGTAGCAGTTGTGAGATTTACATCAACACGCTACTGCTAATAGTAGCAGCACTTTCAATTAAGCCGCGCTACTGGTAAGGGCGTGCTATTACTAACTTTTCTCCCCTCACAACTCCTACTTTGTTTAGTTTCTGATTTTATTTTTGTATATTTGTTTGTATTTGAATAGGCTTTATACAATAACTTTAGCACATACAAATGCCATCATCATAAACATACAAATGTAAACATAACATATACATACAAATAATCTCATCAAATCATGTCATCATCATAATCATCATCCAACACAAACTGGTCTCTTGTCATCATCTCGAAAATAGCAATACAAGTCTAGAATACTTGCAAATTCATCGTCATCCATCTAAGCAATGATATATGCGAGAAGAGCTATCACTATGAGTGAGAGAGGAACTATAAAGTACATGAGGCGGCGGTTATGAGTCCTCTCTTGCGCTAGCGTGATCCTCAAGTAACTAGTTTGTGCTTCTTGTCTTCTTTTGAATCCTTTATGCCTGGAGCCCGAGACCCCCTCCACTTGCGCCTGACACTCAGACCACTCGCCGTACACTCCCGGAACCTTCCCTTTGTACACGACATAGCACTGCTTCTTCGCCATCAATAATCTAGGTACCTGTTAGAGATGCATCTTCATCAAGATAATGTAAAATCATATGCAACAAATATACTTGAGCAACACGAAAAATAAAGGGTTTTCAACTAGATGCAACATATAGTAAACATATAAATAATCAACGCAGTTTCACCGTACGCAAACTAATTAACTAGAGATACGCATGTCATCGTACCCAAACTAACAAAGTAGCAGTACGCAAGTTTGACAGGGACCGTGAAAATGACAAATTTTCATCGCTACAGAAACTATACAAGTTCAACCGACACATATCATCATCATCGGCATCGTAAATCACTAGAAGTTCCATCCTTCCAAATCATTGAGGATGCACCCTAGCTTCTTGAACGGCGTGATGTCCTGACGTTGCATGCCTATGCGAGTTCGGACTTGAGGTCGTGATATAGGGCCATGGTGGAACATCTTCTTCTCTTGGACGACTTCTTTCATGATGATCATCGCAATGTCCCTCTCGATGCGAAAGAAGTCATCTCTATGTTTATAATCCGCTTATCCATGAGATTGTACTCACTTGCAGATATGATCATTGTTTCTGCTTGTCATGTGAAGCCTTTCGTGATCCCTTCTGAACTCCATCATGACATGAAGGAGGTAGAATCCATCGTTCTTTCTTGGTTTTGGGACATGGATACATTAGAAGTTAGTTTTATGCGAGAAACCCGTCTTTTTTTCCTTTGTTTCCTGATCTACAGGTGGCCACCCCTCAAGCTTGCCTTGGAGAGAAGCATCTAGAATATTCATTATGTAGGTGTAGTCGTTCTTCTCGTAGTTTCTGGTAGGGTCGAAATACAAGGTGTGGGAGATTTGCTGGTAAAGAACGATAAGCACGGTGCGCCCATTGCTGCAAGGAAAAAACCCCTCAAATTATTCTCCATATGAGCGAGAAGGAATGATTGAAATGTACGAAAGGGTTGTCCAACACTGACTTACTTTGGTTGATAAGGCAGGAGGACAAGTTCCTGGTACCATGAAGTTTTTGAGGTACTCCCTAGCAGTTTTATGCTCAAAGCCGCCGAGAGTCAAGAAGGACTCATGCATGTAGTATGGATCCGGCACACAGATTTGCGAGACTTCTTCTCTCTTCATGTCGAAGCTCATATGTAGCGCAAAAAGGCGGACAATTGTACGATCGAGCCTCCTTGTCAGAGACATCTCGAAGATATGCTCAAAACGCACGAAGAACACCTCTACGGGCCATGTGTCGACGTAGCACTTCCCCTAAGACACACAAGCTGCGTATGTCGGATATCCTAGATCCTTCGAGGCTAGTAGTCTTTTCTCAATCGACATCACATGGTCGTGCAGTCTCCTGAGATCCCCTGATATTGCCTCCAGCCGTTTCGGCGGTAGCATCAACTCGCTCATGAGATGGAACATGGCCGCACCTTTCACAGGTACACACTCTTCAAAATCCGTCGTCTGGTTGCTATGCGCTCTGGCTTGTTTGTAGGCAAAAGAGCCTCTCTTCCCCCGTCTCTTCCTCTCTTTTTTCTTGGGCTGACCTTCCAGATCATTCCTTAACTCCTGCCCTAGTTTTATGGGGCTAAGAACCATACCACCCTCGGCTAGTTGAGCCTGTGTTGAGGCAGCATCTTCAGGAGTGTCTTGTGAGGATTGCATGAAGAGAGACTTCTTGCAATCCCTGCTAGGACGTTCCTACCCGGGCAGATCATCCATATCCTCATCGGCATGTTGATAGCCTGGGTCGTCATATGGCTGACTCATCATATCTTAGTCACTATCATAGGCTCCTCTATTGAGGAACCGAAGAGGGTCCTCGTCCATCTCATCATCCATTCTTTGTTCTACGGGGGAAATTACATCAGCCACTATGGGACCCCCTTCATCATGTCGTCCGCTGATCTCACCAGGCACTATAGGCGCTAGTATTTGTGTAGGCGGGGTGGTGGTGTTCATACCTCCTTGTTTATATGTGGTTATTGGTCTGCTCTCGGCCGGCTCCAGATGAAGAAGATTCTTCGTCTATAGCAGCACCCAACCCTTGCAATTTCCAAGCCGTGGTGGGGTCTCGTCGTTCTCCCCCCTAGCCGTACTGGAGGAGGCAAATCCTCGTCCCCCCATTTCACACTCGACAAGGTAAACCTGAAGTGCCCACCGGGCATCGGCTATCCGTGAAACGTGAGTTCCAAGGGCTTCGTTATCACCGCCTTTCCCATGTCCACCTTCCTGCTTTTGATGAAGTAGAGTACGGTGCATGGGGTTTCGTCGGACTGCAAACACATGTCTTGGTGTAAAACATCCGAAAGGAAATGAAAATGGAATATTCTAGATATATGTTGGCGCGACATGTAATTACCATGAGGGCGTCCAGCTTAGCCAAAGACGAAGGCCCGCCTAGCGCGCCAGAGACTAAGGACGGGCTTCTATGAGCGGGTGCGGGTGCGGGTGTGGGAGTAGGCGCGGTTGCATAAGCAGGTGATGGTGCGGTGGTGTTGTTCACCGAGTTTCTCCCAACAAATCTGGGCATGGGGAAATCATCTACCGTCTTGTCTGGATTTTCCTTCATCGAGTTGATGATAGCCGGGATCGATTTAGTAGAGAAATCATTTCTGCAGGCATCTACAGCTCCAGCCAATGCCTGCTGTAGCAACTCATTTTTCTCCTCGACTGTTTTTTTCGCGTCCTGAGCTGTTGTTTTCTCGAACGCAAGCTTCACCTTCTCGTTGATGTCCGCCTGACTAATCTTCTTTTTCTGCTTCTTGGCCTTCGGACCCTCGTTGTAAAAGACTTTCCACGTGGCGCGATGCACACGTCCATATTGCGGCCGCTGGTCCAAAGTGAGTCCTTAAGTGCGTTCAAGTCCCGGTTGAGACGGGTGTCCCACTTGGGCCTCATCGACGAAGACTGGCTTTCGGCTGCAAGCTGGTGTTTCATCTCCTGTAGAAGGAACACGAACCATTTACGGATGTGTAGTCGACTTGATCACAAGCTAAATGTAAGGTGGTAAAAGATTAATTACCAGTATTCTAATCAATTTCCTTGTGATCAGGTCTATGTAAAAACATTATTTTCCTTGTCCCACTTGTAGCGAGCCCTGATGAAGCCACGCTCCAAGGGGTCGGTGAACTTCACGAAGGGGTCTGGGAGACCCGTGGCCTCATGTTCCGCGTCCTCCTTATCCCATATGGGCCTTTTGCCAAGGTAGCCACGACTTCCGAGGCGTTGGTTCCTCGTATTCCTTTGCTGAAATCTCTTGAATTCTGCAACCTTTGGCAGCCTCGGTAGCGCAAGTCTCTTTGAACTTTTGGAACTCATCTTTCGTAAGTGTTGGATTTTCCTCCAGAATCTTGGACAGGGGTTCCTGAGCCTCAATAGCTCGTTTCACCCTGACTTTCGAGGAGGCCAAATCATTCCTGAACATGCCCATGGAGTGATTGTTAATCTTTTCATCTTTGGATCATCCCACGATTGTTCTATGCTATCATATTGGTCGGGGAACTTGCATCTCTTGTGCAACTTCGTCACGAGCAACTGCCTAAGTCATCATCGTTGATGCGCGCGCATTCCTGTAGGATGCATCCTACTTGGTTCCCATAGCACTTGCAAGGTTCTTCTGGCTCTAATGGCTCAAACTTGCCAGGGGCCATCTTTGTGATCACCAGTCGTCCAATACTGAGTTTGTTAGGTTTTCGTATCCTTTGCTTCTTCTGCTTCTTCTTTTCGATACCGGCTTCGACGCCGGTGCCTTCCCCACCAGTATCTTCCCTATCCGTCTCGGCGCTGCCATCAGTGCTGGCACCGTCGATGTCGATGTTGGCATCCGTACCATCATCGAGGCCGCCCTGCAAACCTTGACAGTGCTTAGCACACAAAAAGTCAAGGTACTGTTCATCACCCTCATAATCAATCTCGTCTACATCTTGGTGAGAAGGCCTGGTTTCTTCATTGTTCGACATGTTTCCTATGATTAAATCTCATTGTTTAATTCTAAAACTATAATAAAATGAGAAATGACATAAAAAAAGGTCTATGGTTTGCCGGAATGACGTTTCATTCCCGTCGCAACAAATCCCGACACTCGATATGCCTACTTTCTAGCACAAGTCATGCCAAAATTCACGGGAAATTTCGGCATGAACGTTGCTAAAAAGTGGACATCTTGCTCCTAAAATTCACCAGAACGGAAATGAAACATCATTCCACTGAAACATAGGCCATTCGGATCATTTACCCTGCACATAACCATCATTTTTCAAATATCACATGTCCAAAACATCACATGTTCGAATATGACATGTCCAAATTCCAAATATAACATGTCCACTTTAAATTTGCATATAATAGGAAGAAAAATATAGAACTTGAAGAAAAATACAAGAAGTCATTTTTCTTCAAAATATTTGAAACTAAATTCAGCCTACGTAAACTTGAAACTATTTTTTTTCTTTAACTTGGGTTCATAACAATTGCTTAAACTAATCTGTCCTAGGGTTCATACTAATTCTAATTAACTAACTAGCACCATAAAATAGCCTAGGGTTCATACTAATTCATACTAACTAGCACTAAATAGCTAGGTTTCACATGAATCAACATTCCGTAGAACTTGAGGAAAAATGCAAGAAACCTATATAATCAAATCAGTTTTTTCTTTTAACTACACCTAAAACACCTAACCCTAAATTTCTGTCATAACTTGAAATCTATATAAATTTCTGTCTAAATTTCAAACCAAGCTAAATTTATGTCCTAATTTGAAACCTAGGCTTCATACTAACTAGGGTTAATCCTAACTAGGGTTCATACTAACTATGGTTAAAATTGCACCTAGGGTTCATAATATAGCCTAATTAACTTAGGGTTCAAATGACCGAGAGCAGAGCAAGAGAAGAGGGGAGGGGACAGGAGGGCTTACAACGGGGAGGTAGTTGTCGGGGGAGATGGTGGCACGGAGTTGGAGGAGGAAGGTATGAGGCTGGTGCGGCGGTGGCTGTCCGGGGAGACGGTGGCGTGGCGGCGATGAGGCTGGCGCACCAAAGCCGAGACAGCGATGTGGCGAGTACTCCGGCGATGCTCGACGGCAGGGGATCCTACGGAGAGGGCGGGGGCGGGGCCCCGGCGGCGAGGGCACACAAAGAGAGAGGGCCGATTGGGATTTGGGGGAGGAAGCAGAGGAGAAGAAGCCCCGCGCGGGGGGTTAACTCAATGTAGCAGTAGCACACTTCCAAAAAGCGCTATAGCTAAGGTAGCAGTAGCGCTTTCCAAGAAAAAGCGCTACTGCTAACACCAGTAGCTATAGCGCTTTTCTTCAACACGCACTTTTGCTATTATTTTTTATTTTTCCTTTTTCTTTTCTTTCCCTGTTTGTTTCTTCTATTTTCTTTTCCTTTCATTTCTTTTCCTTTTCTTTTCTTATTTTCTTTGGTTTTTATTTTTTCTTCTTTTTTCTTCTTTTCGTTTCATATTCTTTTCTTATTTTCCTTTTTATTTTATTTTCCGTTTCTTTTCTTTTCCTTTTTTCCCGAGAGCCAGAATGAAGGGAAGCTGATACAATGTATATAACTAAGGCGATATATATTGCATCATTTGACCCATAAAAATTAAGTGTGCTATACAAAATAGGAACATATATATTAGTCCCTTCGTCCCCAAATAAGTGTCGCAAATTTAGTACTAAGTTAGTACAAATTTTAGACTAAAGCAGTGACACTTATTTTGGGACGGAGGGAGTACATCATTTGACGCATAACGGTTAAGTGTGCATACAAAATAGGAACATATATATATATATATATATATATATATATATATATATATATATAACATCATTTGACCGATAACGGTTTCTCAGCTTCGACGTTTTCGTTTTGAGTGAGCTTCTTTCCCTTCTTGTTCGTTGACGAACAATTGATCCCCTCATTGTGCCTTTTCCTTTTCCATGGAGTACGATCTTTCTTAGGTAATGTAGTATTGATTCTTCTTTTGACGTATACTTCATCATCATCGTCATCTTCCCTCATTGGGTTGCGTACTGGTCGTAGTCTTCCTTGCTGGCGACTGCATCCATTCCAATGATGTTCCTTTTGCCTCTCCTCATGACAACACATCTGGGATTGCTCGAGTCAGTTATGAATAAGCATCGTATCACGTGCCTAGCGTGTACCCATGGCTTGTTTTTTGTGATGGCGTTCACGGTGGCGCTCTTGGCGTCGGGTATAGTCATGGTAGTGAAATACCAGATTTCTCTTTTGACATTCTTAGCCCATCTGCCACGGAACATCGTCGCCCTGTGCAGTCGAAAGTAGTCAAGCTCCTAGATCTCCTCGACCCTTCTGTAAAATCTCTCAGTTGCATCGTTGTCGCTACCAGTCATGCATTCTATCGTCACCCCTGTGTTCTGAAAATCAATGTTCATATCTTTGGCCTCTCCGTGTTGAACGTGTATCCATTGATATCGTATGCCTGATAGGTGACGAGGTTGGGTGAGGGGCCATGTGCTAAGGCGTATATGAGCAATCCGTCCTTAGAGCCCTCTTTCGGGGGATTAGCAATAATATGCTCTTTGAACCAATGCAGGAAAGTGGAGTTTTGTTGTCTAGTAACTTCGGCGTCCATCCTGCATACCCCCCGGTCAAGATACTTCTTTGTGATAGTTTCTTTGTCCAGTGTCAAGAAAGGATCTACCTGGTCTAGGTGTTGTAGCACTACCAAGTTTGCTCTTTCAAAGTTATTGCATCGATCTGAGTAGGCCACATGCAGTTCCCTGTGACCATTAGAGTGACCTTCTCCTTCGAGCCTCCCAACGTGCTTGTTAACGGGCAAACCAACACCAGGCGGCCGGTATGCGCCATATAGAAAATTGTCACACAAAGAGATGCACTCTTGTGTCAGATAGCCCTGGACGATGCTTCCATCTGGACGCGACATGTTATGAACGAATCCTTTGATGACCCCATTCATCCTCTCGAATGACATGATGTTGTGCAGGAATGACGACCCTAGGTACATTATGTCATCCACAATATGGACACACATATGCACCATGACGTCAAAGAACGCGGTGGGAAGTACATCTCAAGATCATTTAGTATCACAACGATCTCTTCCTGTAGCTTTCGGAGCTGCTTCACACTTATCGAATTTTGAGAGATGACGTCGAAAAAGTTGCAAAGACCAATAAGCGTGTCACAGACGTGCTTGTCCATTATCCCTCTAAGGGCAATAGGTAGTATCTGCCTCATCATCACATGACAGTCCTGGGACTTCATCCCACTCAACCTTTTCTTCTTCGTGTCTAGAAATCTGCTTATCTTCCCATAGTAACCGGAACTAACTTTGATTCCGGTAAGGCACTTGAAGAATTGATCGATCTTAGTCGGACTTAAGGTGAAGCAACAAGGAGGGCCATAATCCTCTTCCTTTACTTTTTTTGCCCTTCTTCTCCCACGCCTATGTCTCCATCCCTGTCTCCTTTGACTTTTTAGGGGGAGGCATCTGCAGATCTGTCCTGAATTTCAAATCTTGCAAGTCTTTTTTGCCTTCGGAGCATCCTTAGTCTTATCCGGCATGTTCATCAATGTCACAAGCATGGTCTCAAGGAGATTCTTATTGATATGCATTTTATCAAGGCAACGAGGCACGTCGAGTTTGTGCCAGTACTCCAAGTCCCAGAAAATAGACCTCGTCTTCCATATCTTTAGCAACGACTCTCGCGCCTTTTTCATTCTCTTTCCCGGTGCGGGCACTGTTCCCAGTTTTTCAACAGCTCATCGATTTCGGCGCCTCTCCGCTTACGTGGAGGTACTCGATGCTCAGCCTCACCATTGAATAGATCTCCATGGTTTCTCCACGGGCCGTCCTTCTCGAGCCATCTTTGATGCCCCACGTACACGATTTTCCCAGACTTGCCATCTTTTGTTGACATTAGCTACTGAGACATTGTATCATCCATGCACCGCGTGCATCCGCAATATACATGGCACACCTGGTGTGCAACATACCCATAACCAAGATAGTCGTGCACCGTCGCGATCATCGTGACTCGCAGATAGAAATACTCGCCTTTCCTGGTGCCCGATTTATGTCATGTCGCACACACACACATATTTCCATTCTTGCAAAAGCATAAATTTGTAATCACCAATCTCGAGATCGAGCACGGTGATGCTGATGTCGATAGGTGTCACCACATACAACTATGGAATGATCAAAAGTGTACAAAGCTAGGGGAAAGAGGAGAATAATGGGGGAGGAAGTAGTGAAGAGGAAGAAAAGTGAGGGAGAGAAGAGGTGGGAGCTAGGGGAAATTGAAAGAAGAGAGGATGGGGAGGGGGAGGTGGGAGGAAAAACTTGGTGGCCGCGGTTTAGCAGTAGTGCTGGGTGTAAAACACGCTGCCGCTAATAAGGCAGCAGTAGCGCACTTCCGGAGTACGCGCTACTTGTAAGCGAGGCCGCCATGTGGCCATGATCAAAATTAGATGTAGCGCCATGCACAAAAAGTGCGCTACTACTATTACAATAGCAGTAGCGCAGTTAATGTGGACGCGTTACTGCTAAACTTCGCTTGGTGGGAACGTTCGGGCAATTTTACTAGTAGCATTGTTCTAGCGAGCCGTGCTACTACTAATTCTGTAGCAATAGTGCCTCTTTGTGACGCGCGCTGCTCCTAATTAGCTGTAGTGCCCCTTCTTGTCCAGTGCTACTTCTAAGATTTTGTGTATAAGTATTTCCCTAGTAGTGCCACATGCTGACATATACGACACATCCACCCGAGTGGACACACATCATTTGGATGACCAACGTTTGATGTATTGCATGGAACATCTCTTATTTTTTTGACATTGGCACATAACATCTTCAAGGTTGCCGAACGTAGGAGTATTATCCGGACACACTGAGATAGAATGGCCCTGTAGAAAACACATAGCACATTGATGCAGTTTATCATATATGAAATCCTGGGTGGGAATGGAATCTAGAGATAATGGTTCTTGTACCTGCAGGTGTGAATAACCAGCGTGCCATATATCAAGGATATGATAGAGCGCATCATCCGGGATAGTCAACCAGAATTTCCGTTTGAATTCCGAACCGATGAACCTGACTTTATGCATGCCTTTGAGCTCAATAGATGGTGTATTTTAAAAACTTCTAAATGCCACCACTAACGAAACTTGAGAAGTGTCACTAATCGTAACCAGAGGATCGATGTGAGAAGAATAACCATTAGAACTTTTCGAATAGGATTTATCATAAGCTTCCTTAAGAGATGAGTGAGAGTAGAAATTATTTGCATGCAATTTAGAGATTCTCATCTTCTTACCAATAAGAAAACTATTTTTTCGGAATTCCTTTGCACCAGAGCTATCACGCTAAGCCCCAGCTTTGAGAAAATTCAAAGATGATCTGAGTACCATAGGAGATCTCGCTGAAACTTCAGTGATCTCGTCATCCAAATGCTATCTATCGTCCTCAAAGTAGTAGTCCATATTAAACTTGAAAATATGAAAGTGGCAGATAAAATCCAGCCAAACACGATCAAGCAAAGAATAAATGAAATGTCCCACATGATTAGAAGCCATAGAGAATATTATACATCGGTTGGCTAACTGATGCACCTTAAACCCGATGCAATCCCACCGATGCAACACCGAAGAGAAATTACCAGAGATTTATCTGATAGACGAAAAGAGGCTGAAGAGAAATATGCCACCAAGAGAAACTCTCTGGAGTTTGAAGAGGGATCAAAATGGACCATAGATCCAAATTTGAGGAAGGTCGTCGTTGGAATATACAAGCCAAGTTCTATAATGAAAGATTCCCACTAGCATATGAAAATGACAACTCACGAGACTCTCTACATGAATAATTTGGTGCCCCTTTGAGGCACAAGTGTAGTAAAGGATAGTAGCAAAGTCCCTTCTCTCTTCTTATCTCATTTATTTATTTGTTATATATATATATATATATATATATATATATATATATATATATATATATTCATGGTGGGCTCTTTTTTGACGCCTCCCTCATTTCTCCTTTTTTGCGGTGGGCTCATTTGGCCTCCCCCATTTTTTATTTTTTGTTTGGAGTGTCATCCAAACTTGGGGGAATGATAGTCTCCATCATCCTTTCCTCACTCACACAATGCTCTAATAATGATGATCATCACAGTTTTATTTACTTACAACTCGATTAAAAAAACTACTAAACAATATGAATCTATATGAATGGCTCTCGCAGTGTACGAGGATGTGCAATGATCCAACATAGTGAAAGATATCAAAAGATTGGACAAGCAATATCATGCTAGCTATCTTACGATCATGCAAAGTGATATGAAAATGATTGTACTATCATATGACCTGACGGTGGAAGTTGCATGGCAATATATCTCGGAATGGCTATCGAAATGCCATGATAGGTAGGTATGAAGGTTGTTTTGAGAAGATATAATGAGGATTATGTGCAGCAGAACATTTCATTGTGTGGGCTTTGGATGCACCAGCGAAATTTGCACCGATCTTGGAGGCGAGAATGAGCAATGCATGGTACCGAAGAGGCTAGCAAATATGTGGAGGTGAGATTGCGTATATCCATGGATTCATATTAGTCATAAAGAACTCACATACTTATTGCAAGATTTTATTAGCATTCTGAAAGCAACGCACTGCTTGCATGCCCCCAGGGAGGAGGTTGGTAGGAGTTAACCATCGCCCCTCGATTATAACATCACAAATGATTTCAATCAAGGATAAACTATGCTCCAATCTTCATCGCATAACTAGAAAGTATACATGCATGCTTTGGGAATCACAAACCTTAACATCAATATTATTACTAATCCACAATCATCCACTAGTGCACCCATATATTTCTATCTTAATGTCATAAAACTATTGGAGAGAATCAAACATATCATATTCAGTGATCTACTAGTTTTATCTAAGATTTTATGACTAAGCATGTAAATGACTAATTCCGTTTACTTTTTAAGTAGGTATAAGTGAAGCATGATAGTTTAATTATTTCTACAAAATATCACACTCTAATACATATAAGTGAGGCAAAAGAGCATTCTATAAATAAGGAACGATTTTCTATATGTAGAGAAACAGACATCCAACTTCAAATGATATAAGTGAAGCACATGAAGCATTTTATAAAGTCATACTCAAAAACCATAAATGAAGTGCGAAGAACATTCTATAAATAAACAATGTAATTTCCCATACGAACAGTTTGCATAGCTAGAAGGAAAATAAAAGGCGCACGACGCTCCAAGAGTTTATGCATATCATGTGAACAAAAGAAAAACTGAGACATACCGATAATTTCTTAAGAAGAAAGATGGGATGCCTTGTGGGGCATTCTCAAGCTTAGATGCTACAGTCTCCTTCAATATTTACTTGGGATGCATTGGGAATCCTCAAGCTTGAACTCTTGTCTCCTTATCCTTCACATATCGATACCTCCTCGTTCTTCGAACACTTCATCCACACAAAACTTAACAGAACTGCCATTAGAGAGGTTAGTTCATATAACATCAAATCTCATTATCGCCTACCATAAAATTATTGTATAACTATAATAAAACATTACCTACTATATTCTATAACAATTATATGGGTCCCAAGTCAATGGGGCTCAACAAGAATTCAAACATAAGCACACAAAGCAACTATAACAACCATCTGTGAAAAACAGGACAATTTGGAAAGATGCACATGAAACGCATACTTCTGTCACTCAGAAAATTCTGAAAAATTAGAACATGGTAAAAAAAATTGAATAACTGTACCATGTAAAAGTTTCAGATTTTTTTGACATTCTAGTAAAATAGGAAAATCAAACACTACAGCCAAACTTTATGTTTTTACACAACACAAATCAAACAAGCAATTTAAACATCCTAAACTTAGATCATAGCACATTATTTTTATAATACAATCAATTTGCACAAGAGGATAATTATTTTTGTTGAAAAGTTCCTGTAATCAAGATTCATAAAGTTTCCATGGGCATGAACAAAAGTTCAAGGACTTCGCCCACTTCAACGATTCTCATCTTTCTCACTTCCACTTTTCTTTCTGAAAAGGTTTTAGATTCCCCACATTACTTTTTTGTTTTAATTATTTTAAAAGCACACACCATAATAAAATGACTCTCTAAAACTTCCGGGTTGTCTCCCTGGCAGCAATTTCTTTGAAGTCATTAAGCTAGGCATATGGTGCTCAAGTAATTGATCCACCTCGATCCCAATGTATATCAAAGCCAATTTTAATTAACATTGATTTGTAATTAAGTAGTGAGCACAAAGTGTTGTAATTAAGTAGTGAGTGCTACCTCTTGAGCTTGTGTTGGTTTTTCCCTTGAAGAGGAAAGGGTGATGCAGCACAGTTGCGGTAAGTATTTCCCTCAGTTTGAGAACTAAGGTATCAATCCAGTACGAGTATCAAGACAAGTTTCCAAAGTACCTGTGCAAAAACAAGCAAACTTGCACCCAACGCTATGAAGGGGTTGTCAATCCCTTCACGATTAATTGCAAGGTGAGATCTGAAGGTGGAAAGTGCAACAAAGTAAAAGTGTAGAGCTGAAAATATGATGTGAAGTAGACCCGGGGGCCATAGTGTTCACTAGAGGCTTCTCTCATGATAGCAAGTATTACGGTGGGTGAACGAATTACTGTTGAGCAATTGATAGAACCGCACAAAGTCATGATGATATCTAAGGCAATGATCATACATATAGGCATCACGTCCGAGACAAGTAGACCGATACTTTCTGCATCTAATACTATTACTCCACACATCGACCGCTATCCAACATGCATCTAGTGTATTAAGTTCATAACAAACGGAGTAACGCCTTAAGCAAGATGACATGATGTAGAGGGATAAATTCATGCAATAGATATAAACCCCATCTTTTTACCCTTGATGGCAACAACATGATGCGTGCCTCGCTATCCCTTCTGTCATTGGGTGAGGACACGACACGGTATGAACCCAAAACCAAGCACTTCTCCCATTGCAAGAATTATAGATCAAGTTGGCCAAACGAAACCCACAACTCGATGAGAATTACAAGGATACGAAATCATGCATATAAGATATCAGAGGAGACTCAAATAATATTCATAAATAATCTGATCATAAATCCACAATTCCTCGGATCTCGACAAACACACCGCAAAAGAAGATTACATCGAATAAATCTCCATGAAGATCATGGAGAACTTTGTATTGAGGATCCAAGAGAGAGAAGAAGCCATCTAGCTACTAGCTATGGACCCGAAGGTCTGTGGTGAACTACTCACGCATCATTGGAGAGGCACTGGTGTTGATGAAGAAGCCCTCTGTGCCCGAATCCCCCCTTCGGCAGGGCACCAGAACGTGCCCCAGATGGGATCTTGCGGAGACAGAAGCTTGCGGCGGCTGAAAAGTATTTTCGTGGCTCTCTCTGTCAGTTTCAGATTTTTGGAGAATTTATAGGCGGAAGAAGTAGGGCAAAGGAGCCATGGGTGGCCCACAAGCTTGCTAGGCGCCCCCCCGAGGCCGCGCCTAGGGGGCTTGTGACCTCCCCCAGGGTCCTTTGCATTGGTTCTCAAGTTCCCTGCGTATCTTCTGTTACGAAAAAAATCGTTCCGCAGGTTTTATTCCGTTTGGACTCAGTTTAATATTCTCCTCTGAAAAAGGTCAAAAACACGGAAAAAACAGAAACTGGCACTTGGAACTGAGTTAATAGGTTAGTCCCAAAAAAGATATAAAATAGCATATTCATGCATACAAAACATCCAAAGTTGACAAGATAATAGCATGGAACCATAAAAAATTATAGATACGTTGGAGACGTATCAGTGACCACAAAGTGATGTATATCAT
The DNA here is from genome assembly GCF_904849725.1 of Hordeum vulgare subsp. vulgare. Classification (NCBI taxonomy): domain Eukaryota; kingdom Viridiplantae; phylum Streptophyta; class Magnoliopsida; order Poales; family Poaceae; genus Hordeum; species Hordeum vulgare. The sequence continues at coordinate 365,391,487 of NC_058521.1, forward strand.
GTGAGTCTAACTCTCTTCCTATGCACTGACATGTCATAAAAGAACAATTCATTTACACAAAGTAAATGCTAATACGTAGCATCTGTTGTTTCTTGCAATTTTATCGTATTGGAAACATAGAGAGGTGAAGATTTGGGTCCTCTCTCATACTAATTGCAAGGAGGAGCAGCAAGCACATGCATATTATATTCATCAAAATCATGATGTGTAATAGCAAAACACAACCATGAATGTAATCCATGATAAGTGCCAACTTCTCTGATTTAGTGTAGTTGGGAGAATTCAAAAAGATAATAGGACTATCATGTGTGGGTGCAATAGCAACAATTTCATGCATAACATTAGGAACTATAGCAAGTTCATATCCATCAGCATAATTCATATTGGCATCATGGCCACAAGCATAACACGTATCAAATTCATCAAAAAGGGATATTTCAAACGAATCAAAGGAATCATAGAAATTATCATAGCATTCATCCTCCGGTATGTGCGAAGGGAAATTAAATAATGTATGAGTCGAAGAGTTACTCTCATTAGAAGGTGGGCACGGGTATCTAATGCATTCTTCCTCCTTTTGTCCTTTGCTCTCCTCCACATATTTTTCATCTAATGAGCTCACCGTTTCAGCCATTTCTTCTTCCATAGATTCCTGCAAAATATTAATCTCTTCCAAGGCAGCATACACTCTTTCAATAAATTCATTAATATCTGCATTGTATTCATAATTCTCATCGAAATATTTAAGTACGGAAATTTTTTCAGGTGTGTAAACAACATCATCATAGTTATCCTACTTTTGAAAGAACGATTCAATTTCATAATCACCCTTAAAAGAAACAAATTCTTCTATTTTTCCCACATCATAGTAATCATATATACCATTAGCATAGGAAGCCAATGTTTTATTATCATTAAATTCACATTAAAAGGGAAGGTGTAGACCCTTACTGTGGGGACCCCGACCTACGAGTCGAGACCGCCGAATGAACGTGCTCAGTGATCCCAGAGATCAATGCTCATCGAGCACACATATACTGAATATTAAGAGTCATACATCCGATACCGCATTATTACATCACGTGACCGAATGGTCAAGTTCACAAGGTAGGGCCTATAAGGCTAAATCACACGGATACAACTAGTAGAGGAAATCTTAGGGCTAAGCGGGTGCCCATGCCATCAGCCGACACCAACAAACATTCTTACTAGGAAGCGTCCTAGTTCGCAGGGGCGTCTCCGAAGACGTACTCTTCTCCAAACTCCGGTCCTTCCATGTCTGGTCAGTAATATAACCAGTTGCAAGACAATGAGTACTTTTGAATGTACTCGCAAACAGCCCATGATATGAACAATGCAAGTGAAGGATAACAATAATATGCATTTTGGTGGACAACAACTTGGTTATAATAAACACGATCATGGGTATGCATCATAAGTTAAATGTTATTTGAAGAACAGGTTACAGATACCAAGATATCTGTCAAGGGATGAACACTACATGTTCACCCTATATGCCAAGTCACCAAACTTGGTCATGTCAACTCTTTTATTTTAACACCATGTTACCACATACCCGAGGTAAGTACCCGATCAATGCCTTTCCCCTCACGATACTAGACAAAGAGGTCCACTCGATTGGTACCCAACCCACATGTTGTACATCTTACGAGTATCGACTCTGGACAGTATGAACCATGCGGGGACCAACGGTGTGCGTGGAACACATAAAAACATTACCTGGCACGACCCCATCACGAGAGTGACCACACATCACTCCCGCCACTAGTAATGTGGCTCTTTATTAGCACTGACCAGAGTAATCAAGAAAGCCCCATCCCATAAAGGTGTAACATGGTCGTACATGTATGGTTGGGACGGTCGACATGTCATAAATCTATTCCCATTTCCGAGACCATACTCACTCAAAATACCCGGTGCACCACTTCACCAAAAGTGGCCACCTAACTCATCATCACCCTCGGGCATTAGTGGCACCCGACGGGGTTTTCATAACCTTGGTTTTATTCCAACAACATGCTCATGCTACTGCTATTCTAGCTTTACTTGTCAACATGATATTAGCAAGACCCTCATAGGTGGTAGGATCAAGCTCAATACATCTGCTCCGGAGGATCCATCGGTAAAATCACTTCAATTATTTACTGGTACTTATGATCATATGCAACGGAAATATTTGCTACACTAGCATGCATTATAACATATGCTCAAACATGGTCAAAGGGCTGCTTGCCTTGGTCAGCTAGGTATCCAGGGTCTTCGAGGTCTTACGCTTCGACTTCTTCATCACACGCGTTTTCTATCGTCATATAAAGATAAAAATAATAAGTAGCTCACTCGAAAACATATCAGGAAGTCACTTTAAAAATGTTGGTTATTACTGATAAATCCAGGTTGTTATTTTGAAAATATTTGCTTCTGTTTTTATTGAAGGAATATTTTTAAAATCAACTTAACAGCAGCCAAAATATTCCAATTTAATCCTTTTTATTATTGTAAAACAGAACAGTTGCTGCAAAAATGCAAACAATGGTTCTGTTAAATACTACACATTTTTACTCAGGTTTTTAAGCAAAAGAAAAAGGGCTACAGACCCTGGCCTGGCTTGGCCTGGGACTGGGCCGGCCCACTGGCCAGCCAACCAGCCTGCCCGGGCATGCGCGCCGTCGGGTTTGAACCTCACGCGCGGGCCCCTGCGGTCAGTGGCTGCAGGTAGTGAGGGAGAGAGATATGGGCCACTGACTGGTGGGGCACACCTGTCGGGGTTGTCTCCTACCTCTGGCCAGAGAGGAGGTGAAGCACGCCGGCGTGGGTACCGATGTTCTTGGGCCCTAACGACGACGGGAATGGGTCCGGCTCGTCGTCGCCTACCTGATGGTGGTCGAGATGACGGCGGAGAGGTTCAGGTTCACCGACGATGAGGTAGCCACGGGGGAGGGGCTTCGGGAGATGGTGGAGGTGGTAGCTACCGGCACGGATTTGCTCGGGAAAGAGGGGGGGGGGAAGATTCCTGGTGTCACAGGGAGTGGTTTGGTGGGCATAAGAACGCAGGAGCCGACGTATAGCCGTAGATCGACCGGAGCTCCGAGGCGGAGGGGCCTCGGTTGATCTAGAGCACCGAGGCTGTGCTAGCTTACCGAGGTGGCTAGGGAGGTGATTGAGGTTGCTGCGAAGAGGAATGAGGGGTGCTAGAGCGAGGCGAGGAGCTATTTATAGGCCCACGACGGTGAGCCGACTCGGGAGCGTCGGTGATTCACCGTGGCGTCCATGGGGGTCCATAGAGGAGTTGGGGTCGAAACCACGGTCTCGGGACGTGGTTTTGGACCGCCAGGACTCACTACGAGGGGGGGGGGAGAGGAGAGGCGAGCTACTGTGGCCATGCATCTCTGGCCGGTTCTGGTGCGCGCGGGCACGCATCGCACCAGCTCTTAGCACGGGAGAGTAGGGGCCCAGATGGTCGCCTGATGCAGAGGGGTTGTCGGGCGAGAGGAGAGACATATCGGGGAGGCTGGAACTGGCCGAGAGCATCACCCCCACCTCGGTGGCTCCCTGTAGCGTGCCCAGAGCGCAGCTTTGACATGCCACGGCATGCTGGCGCGCTCTTGGGTGCCTTGGATGTGTCTAGCATGTCCTAGGCACTGGCTAGGAGATGCCTCGCCATTGGAGACCCGTGGGATCTTCGGCTGGCCAAGGGGGACAAAGAAAACAGGTGCCGTCAGCCTTGAGTTGAAGCTTATATTGGGGTTTTTCGTTTTTCTACTTTGAACCAGAGAGGGGTCAGTTGACTGGGGCTTGGCATTGATGCTAGCTACCTAATCTAAGAGTTTGGGAGAAAGGGTTTGGGTTTAGCTAAGGTTAGGAGGGGTTTTACTCATCTGTCAGAAGGTGCTCGACAGTGGTTTGGGGTGGTTGCACCTCACCACTTGCTCTGCAACTTTAGAGGATTGGGTTTGGTGCTAAAACAAGGGGTTTCACCAAGTTTGAGCTCCAATGGACAAGTTTAGCTTTGTAAACTTGAAAACTTTACCAAATGACCAGATCTGCTTCTTCCAAAGAGAGTATGGGCAAAAAAAGTCCCACAAATCCCATTTTTGGCATGGAGTCCTCATTTGAGATATTAGGCACTCCTGCAAAGTTTCAGCTCCAAAGGACAAACTTTGCTATGTAGAGTTGAACTAACTTGGTACTGGCCAGAAGGGGTTTTGCAACTATTTGGTGTCCTTAATCACCTTGGATCAAGGTGAAAGTTTATATGGGCACCAAATATGGCTTAGGGATACCACTAGAATTTTCCAAGAATTTATTGAGAATATTTTCTTTGGAAATATTTCAAAATGTCAAAACAGAAAGAAAGGGTTTTCAGGTTTTTTCTCAAATAATAATAATATAAATAGGGGTTGAAAATCTTATGTATGGAAAATATATGTCCTTGTGATCATCTTGAAATTTTCTAAAATTTTTCTAAGGCGGAAAAGTAATTTTCCATATAGGAATACCATTTCTGGGCTCAAAAATGGACGTGCAAATAAATTAGGAAAATATTTCATAAAATAATTATTTTATGATTTTGGTGAACAAAAATTATGCTAGAACCAGATCACCAACTTTGGGTAAGAACACTCCCTGCCATGAAGGACTTGTATTGCAATCCAAAGGAGGGTTTTGCTTTATCCAGAAATAAGAAAAAGGGTTTTGAAAATAATTAAGTCATGAGAAATGTGGTTTGTGATATCACATAATCAAGCATACAAGCATACAATGAAAATCATGTCACTCATAACATTAGTTTTGAATTTTTTTTTAATTAACTCAGATTTTTGAATTACACAAAAAGTGATAGTGAAAATAGGGTGTGACACTTACTCTTAGAGCAACAAGTATGATCACATCTCACGCATAAATCTCAAGCATACCAACACAACATTTTAATTTGATCCCATAAGTGTTTCCATTTTTGAGACAAGCAATAATTCCTAATGTACTCACACTGATCCAACATGTCTCCCATTATCAAGTTTAATGGGGATTTCTCATGATTATTAGAGTAATATTTAATGTTTTTCACATAACCAACTTGAGGGTTTTAGGAGGTTCCCCATCTCCATGAGTAGAAAGTACAACTAAGTTTTTTGGTGTTAATTCTATGTATCCATAACTAAGGAGATAAAACAACTAATAACAGAAAATAAAATTACTTTGTGATCAAGCAAACAAGCACACACGAGAATATAAACCGCTACCCTATTCCTCCCCGCCAACAGCGCGAGAAAAAGGTCTTGATAACCCACAAGAGTAGGGTATGATTTGTAGCCTTTTTTGATAAGTAAGAGTGTCGAAACCAATGAGGAGATAAAGGTAGAATTAATATTCTCTCAACTTCTATCGACCATCGATACAACTCTACGCACGCTAACGCTAACTTTCCCTAGAACAAGTATGAAACTATTTTGCAGGAAGGAAACTAGAAGTACTTAGTAGGTGTAATAGATAGTTTTGCATGATAATAAAGAACACAACAAAATTTAGGTACCATTTTAGATAAATATTAATAATTAGGTTGTTTAGTAGAAAGATTTTTGTGTAATGTAAAAGAAAGGTTGTCCATAGGCAATTGAATATAACATGATAGATCCTTATCATATGCAATGAGGGAGAGGCATACGCTAACACACTTTGCGTACTTGGATCATATGCACTTATGATTGGAACTCTCGCAAGCATCCACAACAACTAAAGATCATTAAGGTAAAAACTAACCATAGCATGAAACATCAAGTCCTCCTTACTCCCATATGCAAGCAATCCCCTTACTCGGGTGTAAGCTTCTGTCACTCTAGCCACCCAATATAAGAAAATTATGAACATATGGCAAACTATCCAGCGGGATTCCCTCACGTGTGCGCCTCATGGAGGACACCTTAGGACAACACCATATCAACACACAACTCATAACAATATCATCGTACCACAATTAACCCATAGGACAAAAGAAATATACTCAAACATCATAGGATAGCCACACATCGTTGGGTAATAATATATAGCGTTAAGAACCATGTTGAAGTAGAGATTACAACGGGGAAGAGAGGTCTTACACCAATGCATAGAGGAGGAGACACTTGGTGGTGACAGTGGCGAAGTTGTCGGCGTAGATCGCCGTCACAATGGTTGTCCCGGCGGCATTCCAGCTCCACCAAGAGAGGGGGAGAGAGCCCCCCTCCTCCTTCTTCTTCTTCTTCCTTGGTCTGCCCATAGATGGGAGGAGAATTTCTCCTCTAGTCCGTGGCCACCATGGCTCCGGGAGGGAAAGAGCCCCTCTGAGATTGAATCTCTCTCACTCTCTCTCTCTCTCTCTGTTTCTCTCTTGTTTTCGCTATTGTTTTCTAACCCTTCACCGTTCATTAAATATCCGGAGATGCGTAACTTAGATCGGACTAAAATTTTGAGGGAATTTTTATGGTGAAAATATCGTTCTTGTAGCGAACATTGGTCCCGAATCGACTTAAGGGGGAGACACAAGCCACCATGGCATGCTGACCCCACTGGGCATGTCCTGTGGGCTTGTCCCTCCCTCGGGCACCATGTTGCGTTTTTTATTATTCCCAAAATTCACAAATTTTTTATCGTGTTTGGACTCCGTTTGATATGGAATTTCTTCGAAACAAAAAACACACAAAGAACAGGAACTGACACTAGGCACTAGATGAGTAAATATTGCCACAAAATAATATAAAACGTAGCAAAAAAGTATATGAAAGTTAAAGAATATTGACACGAAACAATAACAAATTATAGATACGACGGAGATGTATCAACATGCCCAAACTTAATTCCTGTTCGTCCTTGTGTAGGTGATGATAAAAAGATAATTTTTCATGTGGAATGCTACGTGATATAATTTCGAATTTTTTCTAATCATGGCATGAATACTAAGATACAAGTGATTCAAGGCAGTAGTCTGTCATTTGGCAAAAAGACATCCATACTCAGATTAATAGCAAACAATTACGCCCCTTCAAAATAACAATGCTAATGAAAGTTATCCCTACAAAATCATATAGCCTATCATGCTTGGTCTTCCTAGCATAAAGCATAAATCAAGAGCACCCTGGTGTCAAACAAAGCAATTGGATCGTACTTTTTAACGCGCTTTAGATTTTTATTACTCACTCAATACTTGAGCGTGAACCATGGATATAGCATAAAAGTAGAATATAATTTGGTGGTAGGTTTCGAAGGGGTCAAAGTGAAGAATAAAGTCTCGCATCAAGTAGGCCTATCAACGAGCTATGGAGATGCCCATCAATAGATACTAATGCGAGGAGTAGGGATTGCCATGCAACGGATGCACTAGAGATATGAGTGTATGAAAGCTTTACTGAAGCTAAATGGGTGTGCATCCAACTTGCTTGCTCATGAAGACCTCGGCAATTTGAAGAGGCCCGTCATTCAAATATTCAAGCCAAGTTCTATTATGAAAGATTCCCACTAGCATATGAAAATGACAACTCAGGAAACTCTCTATATGAAGAACATGGTGCCCCTTTGAGGCACAAGTGTGCTAAAGAAAAGTAGCAAAGTTCCTTCTCTTTTTTTCTCATTTATTTATTTGTTACACACACACACACACACACACACACACACATATATATATACATATAATTTTTTCCTCCCTCATTTCACCTTTTGTTTGTGGAAGGCTCATTTGGCCTCACCCATTTTTCATTTTTTTGTCCGGAGTCTCATACCGACTTGTGGGGGAATCATAGTCTCCATCATCCTTTCCTCATCGAGATAATGCTCTATTAATAATGATCATCACACTTTTATTTACTTACAAATTGATACAAAAAACTACTAAACAATATGACTCTATATGAATGCCTCTGGCAGTGTAGCAGGATGTGCAATGATCTATCATAGCAAAAGATATAAAAATGTACAAGCCATGGAAATATCATGCTAGCTATTTTACGATCATGCGAAAAAATATGACAATGGGTGCACTAGTCATATGACATCATGGTGGAAGTTGCATGGCAATATATCTCAAAATCACTATGGAAATGACATGCTAGGTACGTATGGTGGCTGTTTTGAGGAAGATATAATGAGACTTATGTGCAACAGAGCGTATCATGTCGTGGGGTTTGGATGCATCGACGAAAGTTGCATAGATCCTCGAGGTGAGAATGAACAATGCACGGTACTGAACAGGCAAGCAAATATGTGGAGGTGAGAGTGCGTATATCCATGGATTAATATTACTCATAAAGAACTCACATACTTATTGCAAGATTTTATTAGCTTTCACGAAGCAAATCACTACTCGCATGCCCCTAGGGAGGAAGTTGCTCGGAGTTAACCATCGCGCACCCCCGATTATAACAACACAAAGGATTTTAATCAAGGATAAATTATGCTCCAATCTTCATCGTGTAACTAGAGACTATACGTGCATGCTTCACGAATAACAAACCTTAACATCAATATTCTTACTAATCCACCATTGTCGACTAGTGAACCCACATATTACTATGTTAATGTCACAAAACTATTGCAGGAAATCAAAGACATCATATTCAGTGATCTACAAGTTTTATGTAGGATTTTATGACTAACCATGTAAATGAAAAATTCATGTTGACTCTTTAAATAGGTATAAGTGAAACATGAGAGTTTAATTATTTCTAAAAAATACCATTCTCTAATACATATAAGTGAAGCAAAATAGCATTCTACAAATAACGGTTTTCTATATGCACAGAAACTGGCATCCGACTTTAAATGATATAAGTGAAGCGCATGAAGCATTCTATAAAGTCATACTCAAAAGATATAAGTGAAGTGCAAAGAGCATTCTACAAATCAACCATGGATTTTCCCATACCTTCTTGGTGCTTAGATAAAAGGAAAATAAAAGGCACACACCACTCCAAGAATTTACGCATATCATGTGAACATAACAAAAACCGAGACATATGGATATTTGTTGAAGAATAAAGATGGGATTCCTTGTGGGGCATCCCCGAGCTTAGACGCTTGAGTCTCCTTGAATATTTACTTGGGGTGCCTTGGGCATCCCCAAGATTGAACTCTTATCTCTCCTTATTCTTGACATATCGATACCTCCTCGATCTTCGAACACTTAATTCACACAAAATTTAATAGAACTTTCATTAGAGAGGTTAGTTCATATAGTATCAAATCTCATCATGTCCCACCATAACATTATTGTATAAATATAATCCAACATCACCTACTGTATGCCATCACAACCATATGGTGCCCAAGTTAATGGGGATCAACAATAGTTCAATCATAAGAACACAAAGCAACTATAACAGCAATCTGTTAAAACAAGACAGTCCACGAAGATGCAGATGAAACATATACTTCTCTAATTCAGAAAATTCTGAACAACTAGGATGTGGTAAAAAATTGTATAACAATTGAGGGAGTCCGGGATTAGGGTGTCCTCGGGCCATCTTCTTATTCTCATGGGCAGGACTGTCGGGCCTGTTCGATTGTCAGTAGAAGTATCTGACTCAAGATGGACTCTTCCAATGACTTGGGTACAATCCAAGGTGATGTAGTAATCAACATATTCCTTCTCTATGATAACTGACATTGTGTAATCCTCGTACCCCTAGCATCTATATAAGTGAGAGGGCCATAGTTCGTAGGACACATTAAGCTCATTACGATTAGGGTTTAGGCCACACCATCCCATCTCGTAGTAGATCAACTATGTACTCTATACTATTCCATCGTTAGCAAGAAGAGCAGGTCATAGGGTTTTACCTCCATCAAGAGTGCCCGAACCTGGGTAAAACACCATATACTTTGTCTCTTGTTACCTATTGATCCCCAGTTCGGACCCCCTACTCAAGATCAGCCCGTTTTGACACCGACATTGATGCTTTCTCTGAGTGCTCCGCTATCAGACCACAAAAAGCATCGATGGCTAGCTTGGTCACCAGCGACAACGTCAAGGCTGGAGATATCTTCATCTCCGACCAATCTCCTTCTCTTAGCAGTGACACCTCGCACGTAGAGGTGGTTCATCACCAGATTGACGGGATCACCTCGGGTCAGAAATTTAAGTTCGGTGAGTTGGAATTCGTTGCCAACAGCCAATGTGACCCGATCCTCTCCGAGGTCTCGGCCTTGGCCGAGGAGATAGAAAATTCCAAACCTTTGACTTTGGGTCCTCTTTCCAACCTTGAGTCCGGACTAAATTCTAACCTTGATTGGGCCTCGAGCCAGGATCTGACCATGGTGTTGGGAGGGACGAGGGACGAGGGTGTTGGGAGGGATCTGACCATGGTGTTGGGAGGGACGAGGGTGATCTCCGAGGATTACTGCGACAAATATCTTCTGGTTAAGTGAGACGATGACCTGAGCCGAAACCGCTAACTGTTTGGGCGGGCTTACCCCAACCCATGACCCTTCCGGCCCAAGAACTAGGTGCAGGGAACTTTATTCCCCACACACCACCCACTTTGTCGCCACTATTGAAGATCTAACTAATATGAAAGACTTCTCTTCTAAACAAGTCGAAGATATGGACATGACTATTCAATCGCCTAGTCCTCCCATAACGGGATGTTGGACAGCCACCTCCACGTATGATGTGTACATGGTGGACACCCCTAGGGATGAGGGCACCACGGGGAAAAGTAATGATGACACCCTGGTTAAAAACATCGGCGACGAGGCCGTAAGCATCGTCGCGAGTGCAAAAAGCCTAAAGCTCGTACGGGAAAGGAGAGCACTGAGGGCACCGGGGATAATTCAAACCTTGAGGATACAAAAAATCCAGCCAAATCCCCAAAACCTGAAGACCCTGAATACGACCCCGACCTACCAGGATACATGAATATAGACCAACCTAAAGATCTCGGTGATTTCGAAGACAACAATATGTCCCTCCGATCAAGGAGGAGGAGAGCTTGGGAGACGAGGATTTGTCCCCGAAGACCCACTAGATGAGGAAGTATTCAGGCGGCAACTCATAACCATTGGTTGGAATCTTAAGCTAATGCAGAGACATCTCAAAGTCGAACAAGACTCCATCAATGAAAGATGGACAAAGTCTTTGCCGCCGAAGAAGGCTACAGACAGGAGTGACATGGGCAAACCAAAAGTTACCTGCTTCGGTGCTTGTTGCCAGAATTCAAAGTCGAGGCCTTAGAGCCCGCACCACCTAGATTCACACAAGACGATCAACCAAACTGTCCTCCACGAGGACGGGACAAGAGAAAGGAACTAGATTAACGCAGAGACCAATATGATCTGCGGTAGACCATTAATTCTAAAGCAGGACAAACTAGATCCATTTACAGATCCATAAGTCGTACTACCGCAAGACAAGACAAATAGCATGCTCGACCCAATCAGAATGATAGAGTTTAGGATAAGTAGCATGGTAGGACCTCGTCCTATGTCCAACATGACACAACTCGGATAAGGGGAGCCACTCACCCAATGTGCTTCACAGATGAAGTGATGCGACATCAGTTCCCCGAAGGGTTTAAACCCATAAGGATCACAGATGAGTGCGACATTGTTAAGGAACGAAAGGATCATTGAGATCTTCCTCCCTTAAATTAGGCCATCCAGTGCGGCGTTGCTCCGTAATGGATGGTTTCGGATGTGCTGTAGTAGTCTCCCTTCACGGAGAGACTACTACTCACAGTGCCAGAGATGGATGAATCTTCGGAGTTGCCTTCGGAGGGGACCCAAAAGGTCGAGACTCTCCCTAGTTTCTTGCCAGGAGGAGTTCATCCTCCTGGCCCTTTGTGGACGAAGTGTTAACCTCGGTCATAACATCGTCACCCCGAGCCATAGTCTCCGACACGGCGGGGGGGGGGGGGGGGGAGGGGGTGATACGTCTTGAACGTATCTATAATTTTTGATGCTTTCATGTTGTTATCTTGTCAACTTTGGATGTTTTATGTACCTTTTATATCTTTTTTGGGACTAACTTATTAATTCAGTGCCAAGTGCCAATTCCTATTTTTTCTGTGTTTTTGACTCTTTTCAGATCTGATTTTGGAACGGAGTCCAAACGGAATAAAATCCCCGAAATAAACTTTTCCATAATAGAAGAAGATCGGGGGACTTGAGGGCCAAGGCATGAGAGCTACAGGGGGCCCACAAGCCGTGTAGCCGCCACCACGGGGTCGGCGGCTACCAGGATTGTAGCCTCTCTCGCGCTCCCCTGCCCTAACTCTTTCGCCTATATATTCTCTAAAATCCAGAAAAAATGAGGGCATCCACGAAAACACTTTTGCGCCGCCGCAAGCTTCCGTTTCCGCGAGATCTCATCTGGAGATCCTTCCCCGTGCCCTGCCGGAGGGGACTTTGGAGTTGGAGGGCTTCTACATCAACATCATCGCCTCTCCAATGACTCGTGAGTAGTCCACTTCAGACCTACGGGTCCGTAATTAGTAGCTAGATGGCTTGTTCTCTCTCTTGGATCTTCAATACAAAGTTCTCCATGATCTTCATGGAGATCTATCCGATGAAATCCTCTTTGGCGGTGTGTTTGTCGAGATCCGATGAATTGTGGATTTGTGATCAGATTATCTATGAATTATATTTGAGTCTTTGCTGATTTCTTATTTGCATGATTTGATATCCTTGTAAGTCTCTCCGAGTCTTGGATTTTGTTTGACCAACTAGATCTATGATTCTTGCAATGGGAGAAGTGCTTGGTTTTGGGTTCATACTGTGTGGTGACCTTTCGGAGTGACAGAAGGGGCAGCAAGGCACGCATCGTGTTGTTGCCATCAAGGGTAACAAGATGGGCTTTTATCGTAGATATGAGATTGTCCATCTACATCAGGTCATCTTGCTTAAGGCGTTACTCTGTTCTTATGAACTTAATACACTAGATGCATGCTGGATAGCGGTCCACGTGTGGAGTAATAGTAGTAGATGCAGAAAGTATCGGTCTACTTGTTTTGGATGTGATGCATATAGATATAATCATTGCCATAGATGACGTCACGACTTCGCGTGGTTCTATCAATTGCTCGACAGTAATTCGTTCACCCACTGTCTACTTGCTTTCATGAGAGAAGCCACTAGTGAATACTACGGCCCCCGGGTCTATTCACAACTATCGTCTCCACATTTTCTTTTACTTTGCTTTGTTTACTTTTTGCTTTCAGTTCTCACTTTGCAAACAATCTATAAGGGATTGACAACCCCTTCATAGCGTTGGGTGCAAGCTCTTTGTGTTTGTGCAGGTACTTCTGACTCAACACGATTCTCCCATTGGATCGATACCTCGGTTCTCAAACTGAGGGAAGTACTTACCGCCGCTGTGCTACATCACCCTTTCCTCTTCAAGGGAACACCAACGCAAGGCTCCAAGGCCGCGGGGAAATCCTTTGCATATTTTCTAAGGAAGTCCCTATAGGCGTAGCCCGTGACAGAAGGATTCCTGGCGCCGTCGCCAGGGAAGGTCTGTTGTCGCAGTACCAGAAGGATTTCTCGCACCGTTTCCGGGGAGGAGGATCGCTTGCCGAGGAGAGATCAAGTCAAGATCTATACAAGTAGGTGTCACAAACTTATCTCTTGCATTTATTTATTTTTGCGAGTTGCCTCTCGTTTTCCTCTCCCCACTTCACATTTGCCGTTTTCATTTGCCTTTCTCCTTTGCCGTTTTTATTTACCTTTCTCCTTTGCCGTTTTATTTTGCCTTTTGCCGTTTTCCGTTGCCAGTTTTCTTGCTTGCTTGTGTTCTTGTTGGTTTGTTGAAGTCATCATGGCTGAAAACACCAAACTTTGCGACTTCTAGAGTACCAATAATAATGATTTTATTAGTACTCCGATTGCTCCCGCCACTAGTGCGGAATCGTATGAAATCAACGCTGCCTTGTTGAATCTTGTTATGAACGAGCAATTCTCTGGCCTTCCTAGTGAAGATGCCGCATCCCATCTAAATAACTTCATTGAACTTTGTGATATGCAAAAGAAAAGATATGTGGATAATGACGTGATTAAGTTGAAGCTTTTTTCCTTTCTCGTTGCGAGATCGCGCAAAAACATGGTTTTCTTCTTTGCCTAAAAATAGTATCGATTCTTGGGATAAGTACAAAGATGCTTACATATCCAAGTATTTTCCGCCGGCTAATATTATCTTTCTACATAACGATATCATGAATTTCAAGCAACTTGATCATGAACATGTTGCACAATCCTGGGAGAGGATGAAGTTAATCATTAGAAATTGTCTCGCTCATGGATTGAGTTTGTGGATGATTATACGAATCTTCTACGCTGGTTTGAATTTTGCTTCTCGCAATATCTTGGACTCCGCCTCAGGTGGAACATTCATGGAAATCATGTTAGGAGACACTACGAAACTCCTAGACAATATCATGACCAACTACTCTAAGTGGCACACTGAAAGGTCACCTGCTAGCAAAAAGGTACACGTTATAGAAGAAATTAACTCGCTTAGTGCTAAGATGGACGAGTTGATGTATTTGGTTGCTAGTAGAAATGCTCCTTTAGATCCTAATGACATGCCACTATCTTCCTTGATTGAGAGTAGCAACGATAGTTTGGACGTTAATTTTGTTGGTAGGAACAATTTTGGCAACAACAATGCTTTTAGAGGAAACTATGTTGCTAGGCCTTTTCCTAGTAACTCCTCTAACAATTATGGTAATTCCTACAACAACACTTATGGAAATCAGAACAAATTACCCTCTTATTTAGAGAGTAATATCAAAGAGTTCATCAACTCTCAAAAGGTTGCGTCCATAGAGGAAAAACCACTTAAGATAGACGATTTGGCTAAGAGCGTTGATAGGATGTCTTGTGATATTGATGCTTTGAAAGGTAGATGTGCTCCTCCAAGGGTCAACTTGGATGAAACTTTAAAAGCTATGCATGTCTCCATGAATGAGAGCAAAGAAAGAACCGCCCAAATTCGCGCTAGGCATGAATGGTTTAAAAGGGTGCGTTCTAGTGATGCAAATCACGAAGATCTTAAAGTGCTTGATGTGACTCCTCTTGAATATTTGTTTTCGCGTGTCAAACCTATTGATGAAGGGGCTGGATATGAATCCACTTTGGTTGAAATACTCCCCAATGATTCGGAGTCCACCTATCTTGATGATAAAGCTGTGGAGAGTGGAGTAGAAGAAATCAAAATATTGGGTAGTAATGAAACTCCCACTTTGGATTTCAAGGAATTCAATTATGATAGTTGCTCCTTGTTTGAATGCATTTATTTGATGCAATCCATTGCAAACTCTGCACATGCTTATAGCCAAAGCAAAGCCTTTACCGCTCATATCGTAGATGCTATGATGAAATCTCTTGAAGAGAAGCTCGAATTAGAAGTCTCTATACCTAGAAAACTTCATGATGAGTGGGAACCTACTGTCAAAATCAAAATCAAAAACTATGAATCACTACAGGAATCAGCTTCTTTGCCGTCTGCCATCACAGACGGCAAAGAAATAATCCCGGACGGCGAAGACAAAATCACAGACGGCAAAGATTCTCACGGACGGCAAAAATTCCGCGTCAGCCTACGACGGCATAGGACCGTCTTGGCGGTCTGCCCCCAAAGCGGACGACAAAGCTCTTTGCCGTCATCTTTCCTTAGGAGTAGTCGGCAAAGTGCTCGAGACGCCATCCGACAGGCGTTGCCTCCGTTAGGGGTTAACATAGGCTTTGCCGTCTGCCTCCCCCTCCATCTTTGCCGTCTGCCTCCCCCTCCATCTTTGCTGTCTGCCTACTCCTCCCCTCCCCCCTCCATCTTTGCCGTCTGCCTCCCCCTCCATCTTTGCCGTCTGCCTACTCCTCCCCTCCCCCCTCCACTCTTTGTCGTCTGCCTCCTCCCCCCCCCTCCTCTGTGCCCTCTTCTTTGCTGTCTTCCCACCCTAGAGGCTGACGGCAAAGAGACTATATAGACACCCCAGGATGCACAGCTCGCTGCCATGTGGCACCTTTGCCATCTGCCAGCTGATGGCACAGGTCTATGCCATCAGCCGGGAGACGGCAAAGAGCCCATATAGTACCTGTTTTTTTTATATATTATTTCACAACACACACATATATATATACATATATTTGACAACACATTTATATAATTCACCACACATATATGATATATAGTTCACCACACATATACTTGCCAACACATATATATAATTCAACACACATATATGATATACATATAAATCAATGTACATCCCCATATATCCAAAGAACCAACATACAAAGTATTGCACTGTTTATCCATATATACATATACATATAGTTCGACATTGTTCATCAACTCAAATGAAAACTAGATGATATACATATAAAGTTCATCCATCGACATTGTTCAACTCCATGAATGCCAGCTTCCATGCATGTAGTATATCCAATCTGCAAAAATGTGAATAAGAAAGTCAAAAGAAGAACAAAATATGATGTTTTTCAGCTAATTATGTCATTTTTAGCGGAAAACAAGCTAAGAATATAATATTCATGAGCTAACCAAGGTTCTTATGCCATTTTTAGCTTATTATGGTATTTTGGAGCTAAATGGGTTAATTAAAGCAAGGATAATATGAAAGAGGAGAAGAAAGAGGAGGAGGAGAAGAAGAAGAAGTCAAGAAGAAGGAGGAGAAGGAGGAGAAGGAGGAGGAGGATAAGGACTAGAAGGTCCTTGGCCTTCTCCTTCTCCTCCTCCTCCTCCTTCTCCTTCTTCTCTTCTTCTTCTTCTTCTTCTTCTTCTTCTTTCTTTTCATTTTGCTTATTTCTTCTCCACTTGTCCTCTTGGTGGAGCTAAATTACCTAATTATGTCTTTTTGGAGCTAAATGGGTTAATTATCCCATTTTAGAGGAAAACAAGCTAAGTATATAATATTCATGAGCTAAAGAAGGTTCTTATGCCATTTTGAGCTTATTATGGTATTTTGGAGCTAAATGGGCTAATTATGTCATTATTGGGTTAATTAAAGCAAGGACAATAAGAAAGAGGAGAAGAAAGAGGAGGAGGAGGAGAAGAAGAAGAAATCAAGAAGAAGGAGGAGAATGAGGAGAAGGAGGAGGAGGAGAAGGACTAGAAGGTCCTTGGCCTTCTCCTTTTCCTCCTCCTCCTCCTCCTTCTCCTTCTTCTCTTCTTCTTCTTCTTCTTCTTCTTCTTATTCTTTCTTTTCATTTTTCCTATTACTTCTCCTCTTCTCCTCTTGTTGGAGCTAAATTACCTAATTATGTCTTTTTTGAGCTAACTGGGCTAATTATCCCATTTTAGAGGAAAACAAGCTAAGTAGTATATAATATTCATGAGCTAACCAAGGTTCTTATGCCATTTTGAGCTTATTATGGTATTTTGGAGCTAAATGGGCTAATTATGTCATTGTTGGGTTAATTAAAGCAAGGATAATATGAAAGAGGAGAAGAAAGAGGAGGAGGAGGAGAAGAAGAAGAAATCAAAAAGAAGGAGGAGAAGGAGGAGAAGGAGGAGAAGGAGGAGGAGGAGAAGGACTAGAAGGTCCTTGGCCTTCTCCTTCTCCTCCTCCTCCTCCTCCTTCTCCTTCTTCTCTTCTTCTTCTTCTTCTTCTTCTTCTTCTTGTTCTTTCTTTTCATTTTGCCAATTTCTTCTCCTCTTCTCCTCTTGTTGGAGCTATATTACCTAATTATGTCTTTTTTGAGCTAAATGGGCTAATTATCCCATTTAGATGAAAACAAGCTATGTATATAATATTCATGAGATAACCAAGGTTCTTATGCCATTTTGAGCTTAATATGGCATTTTGGAGCTAAATGGGCTAATTCTGTCATTGTTGGGTTAATTAAAGCAAGGATAATATGAAAGAGGAGAAGAAAGAGGAGGAGGAGGAGAAGAAGAAGAAATCCTGAAGAAGGAGGAGAAGGAGGAGGAGGAGAAGGACTAGAAGGTCCTTGGCCTTCTCCTCCTCCTGCTCCTCCTCCTCCTTCTCCTTCTTCTCTTCTTCTTCTTCTTCTTCTTCTTCTTATTTCTTTTCACTTTGCCTATTTCTTCTCCTCTTCTCCTATTGTTGGAGCTAAATTACCTAATTATGTCTTTTTGAGCTAAATGGGCTAATTATCCCATTTTAGAGAAAAACAAACTAAGTATATAATATTCATGAGCTAACCAAGGTTCTTATGCCATTTTGAGCTTATTACGGTATTTTGGAGCTAAATGGGCTAATTATGTCATTGTTGGGTTAATTAAAGCAAAGATAATATGAAAGAGGAGAAAAAAGAGCAGGAGCAGGAGAATAAGAAGAAATCGAGAAGAAGGAGGAGAAGGAGGAGGAGGAGGAGGAGGAGAAGGACTAGAAGGTCCTTGGCCTTCTCCTTCTCCTCCTCCTTCTCCTTCTCCTTCTTCTCTTCTTCTTCTTCTTCTTCTTCTCCTTCTTTCTTTTCATTTTGCCTATTTCTAATCCTCTTCTCCTCTTGTTGGAGCTAAATTACCTAATTATGTCTTTTTTGAGCTAAATGGGCTAATTATCCCATTTTTGAGGAAAACAAGCTAAGTATATAATATTCATGAGATAACCAAGGTTCTTATGCCATTTTGAGCTTATTATGGTATTTTGGAGCTAAATGGGCTAATTATGTCATTGTTGGGGAATTAAAGCAAGGATAATATGAAAGAGGAGAAGAAAGGGGAGGAGGAGGAGAAGAAGAAGAAATCAAGAAGGAGGAGAAGGAGGAGAAGGAGAAGGACTTGAAGGTCCTTGGCCTTCTTCTTCTTCTCCTCCTCCTCCTCCTCCTCCTCCTTCTCCTCCTTCTCCTTCTTCTCTTCTTCTTCTTCTTCTTTCTTTTTATTTTGCCTATTTATTCTCCTCTTGTTGGAGCTAAATTACCTAATTATGTCTTCTTGGAGCTAAATGGGCTAATTATCTCATTTTAGAGGAAAACAAGCTAACTTTGGAGGAGAAACTTACCGTAGTGGTCATCAAGGAGGAGAAACACCACAGTTGCTCACGTCGGCTTCGTTTGGAGATAGTTGCCCTGGAGAAGGGTTGTGCGATGCTGCTCGGGAGTTATTCTATAGGAAAGATATTTTGCAATGTCTTAGTTAGCATGATGACACTCAATTATTAATATTAGTTTATAATGAAACTCACCGTGCCAATCGAAGAGAAGACGGGCAACGGCGGAGGGACTTGACCTCTCTTCTCGCACAGACCCTGAAGAGTGGGTCGTATTAGTTAGTATTGAAACAGACATTACACACATGATTTGGCTAATGTGAAAAAAAGATACCACAAAAATCTCATATAGGGCCGTCTCCTCCTCAAGCAATCGTGTCGTGGTCTGGTCCATCTCATCAAGAGCAGCCTGAAGAGCATCGTGGTTTGCCAATCTCTCTTTCTCAACAGCAGCCTAGTTTGCCGCTCTCTCTTTCTGAAGAGCAGCCTGAAACAACATACCAACCTTCCAGATTCTTATCCGTTTATTTGGGAGAGGTGGTCTGACATGTGGCGGCACTTCATAAACAACATACCAACCTTCCAGATTCTTATCCGTTTGGCATGCCCACGGTAGATAGAAAACTTGGGTCGCCTGTTGAGCCGTAATATAGACATCGGGAACATCTAAATGGGTGTTTGGATTGATTTCGACTAGTCCTATATGTTCATGAGTCCTTCTAGTCTTTTTCGGCTGGAACCAACAACATTTGAAGACCACGACGTTCGGTGGGTTTTCACCATAGAATTGAAGTTCATAAATTGTTTCAACTCTTCCATAATACTCGATAACACCTTCGCCGATAGCAGAGACACCACAATTTGTAGATTTCCGGTCGGGCATAGATAGCTCTTTGCCAAAGTTACGAAAGACATACCCGTTGATGTTGTATTTCTCAAATGCACGGACCTTATAGTCAAAACCATTAGCGACTTGTCTCAATTCGGCGTCCATAAACTCTGAATTAGCCTACAAGTTTAATACGAAACGGTTGTTGCATTAGCCGCAAGTTAGACCAAGAATGAAATGGTCCATTATTGATAATTACCGTTCGTTTGAACCAAGAGATGAAACCGGGATAGCCGCCTCTTGTCTTTGACAGAAGCTCATTCTCTTCGACGGAATCATTTTCAATCACCGCTCCATCCGAGAATTTGACGACGTAACGGCTGTTTGAAATATCCGGGAATAAGAGCAGTTCAAATGAATTAGAAGTTACGGGAAAATGTGCCGAGAACTCACTCGATGTACGGCCGCACTTCTGTTAGGTTGTTGAAGATATACAACGAAATGTTCCGCCATTCTTCGACAGCCAACGTTATTGGTTTCGAAGCACCGGCTGGTGCGAGCTTCCCTTTGAATAGGTTGAGGTTGGGCCCACCTTTTTTAGGGTCTACATCATTGTGCCGAGGCTTCGGCTTATGCAAATGATGATTTTTGGCTTCGTAGTGTGCTGTCACAAAGTTTGCCACCTCCTCAGTAATGAATGCCTCAGCCATCGATGGTTCAATTATATGCTTATTTTTATATTTAGCTCGAAGGGTCTTCTGCATCCTCTCAGTTGCATAGCATCAACGATCTTGCACGGGCCCACCCAATCTTGCCTCGGTCGGTAGATGTAAAATCAAATGCTGCATTGGATTAAAGGAGCCTGGTGGAAAGATCTTCTCTAACTTGCACAACAACTTCGGTGCAAACTCCTTCATGTCTTCTACCACGCTAGGCGACAATTCTTTCGCACAAAGAACACACAAGAAATAACTCAGCTCTGCCAGTACTAGCCATTCATCCTCAGGAATAAAGCCACGTAACATCACCGACATTACCCGCTCTAGCCATATGTGCCAATCATGACTCTTGAGAACAAAGATTTTTAATTTTTCAAGACTTGCTCCCCTCTTTAGATTCGCTGCATACCCATCGGGGAACATCAAGTGCATTTTGAACCAAAAGATAATTTCCCTCATAGCTGACCTTCCAAGATTGAACCAGGCCTTTGGCTTCGACCACTTCTGCTTTCCTTTGCCTTCTCGCATGTTTTGTAACGGTCTATGACATAGTGTCTCTTGATCGACTCTAGCCTTAATATTATCCTTTTTCTTCCCATCTATGTCGAACAATGTACCAAAAATAGCCTCTCCGATATTCTTTTCAGTGTGCATCATGTCGATATTGTGTGGAAGAAGGAGGTCTTTGAAGTAAGGCAGATCCCAGAAGCATGGCTTGTGAGTCCAGGCGTGTTTTGAATTATACCCCTTGAAATACCCTAGACGCTTTGGATCAGGCTCGAGGGCGTTTAACTGATCTAGGATCTGTTGGCCTGTGAACGCAGGTGGTGCCAAGTTTTTGACAACTTTACCTTTGGTAAAGTTCTTCTTGTCTTTTCTGAACTGATGGTCAGGATCGAGGAACTTTCTATGCAAGTCAAAGCAAGAATACTTCCGACCCTCCTGCAAACAATGAAACTGAAGAGCTTCCTTGCATTGGGGGCACGGGAACCTTCCGTGCACACACCATCCAGAGAATAGCGCATATGCTGGCAAGTGATGCATAGAGTACATGTACCACAAATGCATTTTGAAGTTTTTCTTTTCTAGCGGCGTCGTATGTCTTGACCCCATTTTCCCAAGCTTCTTCCAATTCATCCTTAAGCGGTTGCAGGTACACATTCATATTCTTCCCTGGATAATTAGGCCGTGGAATTATCAACGTCAGAAATATGTTCTTTCTTTGCATAATCTGCCCGGGGGGAGATTGAGTGGAATGACAAATACAGGCCAACAACTGTATTGGGTTGCCATCATGCCAAAGGGATTAAAACCATCCGTGGCGGCGCAGACTCGAGGATTCCTTGGATATGCCGCTTTATCCTGATGCAATCCATCAAAATGTTTCCACGCTTCCCCATCCGATGTGTGTACCATCATCTTATTCCCATCCGCATCTAGTTCGGTTCTTTTGCCCAATTTGTGCCATGTCATCTGTCTGGCTATGTCTTCGACCATGAAAAGACGTTGAAGTCTTGGTACGATTGGCATATACCGAAGTACATTAACTGCGATTTTGGTCTGCCTCTTCTCACCCATACCGTTGTCTACCACAAGATACATGCAAGACTCCCAATTGGGACAATAGTCCAAGTGTGCATACTCCTTCCTAAATAAGACACATCCTTTCTCACATGCATCTATCTTCTCATAGGGCATCTTAAGTACATGAAGTATTTTGTCCGACTGGTACAGGTTTGCAGGCATGACATGGCCTTTGGGTAGGAAACGTCCAAATAGTGTCATCATCGCGTTGTAGCATTCTCTTCCCAAGTTGAACTTAGCCTTCAGAGCCATTACTTGTGCAATTGCATCCAGCTGACAGAGCTCAGTGTGCTCATGGAGAGAACGTTTTGAAGACTCCAACATTTCATAAAAGGCCTTTGCAGATTCCTCCATCTCATCTTCCGAATCCTAAGCATCATCAAAGTCTTGCACCATGTCTTCGATCCCGGTACCATGCTCGTCCGTGCGACGACAGACCACCTCAGCTCTTGTGCGTTGTATAGACTCACCATGAAATGTCCACACCGTATAATTAGGCTTAAAACCCATTCTCTGCAGGTGTTTAATCATTACAGCCTCTGACGTCTTTTTATAGTTTTCGCATCCAGGACAGGGGCAATAGTTTCTTTCCTGGCCATTTGCGAATGCGGCTTTCAAAAATTCCTTTGTTTTTACAAACCATTCTTTCGTCATCTCTTTCTGACTAGGGTGACCGGTATACATCCACGCACGATCACTCATCTTGCGTAGCTACTAAAGATAGAAGAAATATATTTATATATAATTTAGCATTTATATTCATCGGTTAATCAGGTTCGCCATTTTTATTACGTCCAGGCAACCTACACGCTAATAGGTAAAGATAGGTCCTAATCCCACCCGAGTATGTGTAGATTGGGTTCGTTTTCCCATGCTCTGTTCCGGATCCAACGCAAAATTTCGGCAGCACCTCCCCGCTGTTCTCCAGATACACGTCTCCGCAATAAACAGAGAGGATGTACATTCGGAGAACAACAGGGAGGCACTGATGAAATTCCGCATCGGATCCAGAGCACAGCATACGGGAAAACAAACCCAATCTACACATACTCGGGCTGTCCATGGATAATGTTGGACAATTCGAAAGGATGGCGGTTATAAATATGCAAAGACATGCATATTTATAGATGTCGCCCTTTCGAACGGGAGACGAATACTGGTCACGCATACTGATAAATTAATTGAATTACCTAAATCTAGAAAGTTTCATCCAGAAAACGAGCCACAGTAAATGAAGGGGCGGGGAGGAGATGAAATTTGTACTGACCCAGGAATGCAGGGGCGGAGCTCGTACAACGCACGGGCAGGTCTTCGCACAGCAGACCTCACAGCAACGAGACAACTATCACATGTAAATCCACCCGATCAACACAAATATTCTAATTATGTCATTTTAGAGGAAAACAAGCTAAGTATATAATATTCATGAGCTAACCAAGGTTCTTATGCCATTTTGAGGTTATTATGGAATTTTGGAGCTAAATGGGCTAATTATGTCATTGTTGGGGAAATTAAAGCAAGGATAATATGAAAGAGGAGAAGAAAGAGGAGGAGGAGGAGAAGAAGAAAAATCAAGAAGAAGGAGGAGAAGGAGGAGGAGGAGAAGGACTAGAAGGTCCTTGGCCTTCTCCTCCTCCTCCTCCTTCTCCTTCTTCTCTTCTTCTTCTTCTTCTTTCTTTTCATTTTGCCTATTTCTTCTCCTCTTCTCCTCTTGTTGGAGCTAAATTACCTAATTATGTCTTTTTGGAGCTAAATGGGCTAATTATCCCATTTTAGAGGAAAACAAGCTAAGTATATAATATTCATGAGCTAACCAAGCTTCTTATGCCATTTTAAGCTTATTACGGTATTTTGGAGCTAAATGGGCTAATTATGTCATTGTTGGGTTAATTAAAGCAAGGCTAATATGAAAGAGGAGAAGAAAGAGGAGGAGGAGGAGAAGAAGAAGAAATCAAGAAGGAGGAGAAGGAGTAGAAGGAGGAGGAGGAGAAGGACTAGAAGGTCCTTGGCCTTCTCCTCCTCCTCCTCCTCCTCCTCCTTCTCCTTCTTCTCTTCTTTTCCATCTTCTTCTTATTTTTTTTCTTCTCCTTTCTCCTTCTTCTTCTTCTTCTTCTTCTTTCTCCTTCTTCTTCTTCTCCTTCTTCTTTCTTCTCCTTGCCTTGCTTTTCCTTCTTCTTCTTCTTCTTCTTCTTCTTCTTCTTCTTCTTCTCCTTCCCTTCCTTTTCCTTCTTCCTCTTCTTCTTCTTTCTTCTCCTTCCCTTCCTTTTCCTTTTAACCCCCCCTGTTCGTGCGCCACCACAACATAAGCCCCCCTGTTTGCCTAGCTCCCTTTTAACCCCCCAGTTGTGCTAAGAATGTTGCTAATGCCCCCCTTTGAGTTGATTAGCTCTACATTAAGCAAATAATAGCACCGACTAGTCTAATTATTTTCTGAAATGACAAAACTGCCCTCTCTCATCTAGTATAAGTCACACGAGCTGGGCAAAGCTGCTCCCGTTCTCTGCTCGTTCCCCTCCCTGACCTAGCCGCCCCAAGCGCTGCTGCGCCTCGCCTCCGCCCTAGCTGCCCCAGCCGCCGCATCTGCCCCAGCCGCCGCATCTGCCCCAGCCGCCCCATCTCCATTGCTGCTCCAAGGTAAGGCAAGCCTCTTCCCTTCCCTAGCCGCCCCATTGCTGCTACACCAACAAAGTCTCCTTCCCTTCCTTTTCCTTCTTCTTCTTATTTTTTCCTTCTCCTCTCTCCTTCTTCTTCTTCTTCTTTCTCCTTCTTCTTCTCCTCCTTCTTCTTTCTTCTCCTTCCCTTCCTTTTCCTTCTTCTTCTTCTTCTTCTTCTTCTTCTTCTTCTTCTTCTTATTCTCCTTCCCTTCCTTTTCCTTCTTCTTCTTCTTCTTCTTCTTCTTCTTCTTTCTTCTCCTTCCCTTCCTTTTCCTTCTTCTTCTTATTTTTTTTTCTCCTTTCTCCTCCTTCTTCTTCTTCTTCTTCTTCTTCTTCTTCTCCTCCTTTCTCCTTATTCTTCTTCTCCTTTCTCCTTATTCTTCTTCTCCTTTCTCCTTCTTCTTCTTCTTCTCCTTTCTACTTCTTCTTCTTCTCCTTTCCACCTTTACTAAACGTGAAACTAACCTAACTAAACCTAAACTAAAACTGAACCTAAACTAAACTAATTTAACAACCTAACTAACTAGCCTAACTAACCTAATAAACTAAAAAACTAACCTAACTAATTTAACATAAATAAAAATAAGGAAAAACAAAAAAATGGGGGGACTCACCGGCAGGGGCAGATGGGGCGTTGGGGCGGCGACCAGGACGGGTGCGACGGGGTAGTGGGGCGCCGCCGGGGGCAGTGCGGCGGCGGGGGGCAGTGGTGGCGGCGGGGGGGCAGTGGTGGCGGCGGTGGGGTGCTGTGCGGCGGCGGGGGGCAGTGGTGGTGGCGGTGGGGGGTAGTGGTGGCGCCGGTGGGGGGCAGGTGAGGGGGCGGCGCAGGGGGTGGCGCAGGGGTCGGCGTAGGGGGCAGCACAGGGGTGGCCGGCCGCCGGTGTTGCAGGAGGGAGGCGCGCACGACGGTTTGAAGGAGAGACAGAGTGGGGAGTAGGGAAGTGGAGCGGGGGGGAGGGGGGTAGGGGATAAGGGCCGTCAGCTTTGTCGTCTGCCCCCGGACGGCAAAGGCCCCAACGGCAGATGGCAAAGGCCAGGCTGACGGCAAAGAGCCCGTCCATTGGACCTGGCGAGGCCCAAGGTCTAGTGGGACCCATCTGCCATCTTTGCCGTCTGCCCTAGGTCTCTTTGCCGTCAGCAGGCAGATGGCAAATAATCTTTTTACCATCAGTGAGCCCTTTACCATCCGCTTTAGGTCAGCTGACGGCAAAGAGGGTCTTTCCCATCAGCTAGCAGACGGCAAAGAACTGGCTGATGGCAAATTACTGTTTTCCAGTAGTGAATGCAATGCTTTGTGTCATTTGGGTGCTAGTGTTTCCGCGATTCCAAAGTCTTTATGTGATATTCTTGGTTTTCATGAGATTGAAGAGTGTTCTCTTAATTTGCATCTTGCGGATTCTACTGTCAAGAAACCCATGGGAAGGATCGATGATGTTCTTATTGTTGCAAATAAGAACTATGTACCCATGGATTTCATTGTACTTGACATAGATTGCAATCCTTCATGTCCCATTATTCTTGGTAGACCTTTCCTAAGGACTATTGGTGCCATCATCGATATGAAGGAAGGGAATATTAGATTTAAATTTCCTCTAAAGAAGGGCATGGAGCATTTTCCAAGAAATAAAATAAGATTGCCTTATGAATCTATGATGAGGGCTACTTATGGTTTGAGCACCAAAGATGACTATACATGATTCCATCACCTTTTGCATACTTAAGGGCGTTAAACAATAGAGCTTGTTGGGAGGCAACCAAACGAATTTATCCTTTTTATTTATGTTTTGAGTTTTCCACACTTTCATAATTCTGTTATGATTGTGTTTTTTGTGTTTCTTTTTGCGTTTGTGCCAAATAAAACCGTTATGATTAGTCTTGGGGATGATCGTTTGGTCATGCTGGAAAAGACAGAAACTTTCTGCTCACGAAAAGAATTTCGTTTTCTGTAAGAGATTTTGAGTTGATTATTTTTGCTGCTGATTACTACGCAAATTCTTTAGACTTTCGTAATTTTTCAGAATTTTTGAAGTACCAGAAGTATATGAAGTATATGAAGGATATTAGCCATGGAAGATTGAAAATACAGTAACCCAACATCAACATATGTAGAATTTAAGTTTGCTACAGTAACTAAGGAAGTGGTGGTTTGCTTTCTTATACTAATGTTATCACGAGTTTCTGTTTAAGTTTCGTGTTGTGAAGTTTTCAAGTTTTGGGTGAAGTTCTGATGGACAAAGAGATAAAGAGTGGCAAGAGCTCAAGCTTGGGGATGCCCAAGGCACCCCAAGATGATTCGAGGATTTCGTAAAAGCCTAAGCTTGGGGATGCCCCGGGAAGGCATCCCCTCTTTCGTCTTCAATCCATCGGTAACGTTACTTGGGGCTATATTTTTATTCACCACATGTTTTGTGTTTTGCTTGGAGCGTCTTGTATCGTAGGAGTCTTTTATTTTTGTTGGCTCACAATCTTACTTGCTGCACACCTAGAGAGAGAGACATGCACTCACCATGATTTTGTCGAGCTTCACTTATATCCTTTGGTTAGACAATGCAGCTCACATCTGCTTCACTTATATCTTTTGAGCTAGTTGATTTTGCTCTGTGTGCTTCACTTATATATTTTAGAGAACGGAAGTGCGTGGCTTGGTAGTTGATCTATGCTATGAAAGTAGTCTCAAAAGGGGTAGTTATCCAAAGGGAAATGAAAACTTCCACCTTCATGTGCATTGAATAGTAAGAGAAGTTTGATTCATCTCAATTAGTTTTGAGTTGTGGTTGCGGTAATATTTAAGTTATGTTAGTATGGTGTTGTGGATCTAGAAATACTTGTGTTGAAGTTAGTGATTCCCGTAGCATGTACGTATGGTGAACCGCTATGTGATGAAGTCTGAGTATGATTAGTCTATTGATTGTCATCCTTTGTGTGGCGGTCCGGATCGCGCGATGGTTTATTCCTACCAACCCTTCCCCTAGGAGTATGCGTTGAATGCTATGTTTCAATTAGTACTAAAACTTTTGCAACAAGTATATGAGTTCTTCATGACTAATGTTGAGTCCATGGTTTAGATGCACTTTCACCTTCCACCTTCACTATCTTCTTTAGTGTCGTGCAACTTTCGCCGGTGCCCAAAACCTACCATTAGCCTCCCTCAAAACAGCCACCATACCTACCTACTATGGCTTTTTCAAAGCCATTCCGAGATATGTTGGCATGCAACTACCACCATGACATGTGCCACAGCTTCTACATTGCCATTGCATGATCGTAAGATAGCTAGCATGATGTTTACATTAATGTCTATGCCATGTTAGATCATTGCCACGGTACACTACCGAAGGCATTTCATATAGAGTCATCATTGCTCTAAGTTTTGAGTTGTAAGTGTGATGATCATCATTGATGGAGAATTGTCCCATGTGAGGAAATAAAAGAGGCCAAAGATGCCCACCAAAAAAAAGAGGCCAAAGAGCCCACCAAAAAAATGAGAGAAAAAGAGAGAAGGGACAATGCTACTATCGTTCCACACTTGTGCTTATTAAGCACCATGATATTCATGATTGAGAGTCTCTCGTTTTGTCACCACCATATAGCTAGTGGGAAATTTTCATTATATAACTTGGCTTGTATATTCCAATGATAGGCTTCCTCAAATTTGTCTTAGGTCTTCGTGAGCAAGCAAGTTGGATGCACACCCCCTAGTTTTCTTTAAGAGCTTTCACTTACTCTTAGCTCTAGTGCATCATTTGTATGGCAATCCCTACTCATTCACATTGATATCTATTGATGAGCATCTCCATAGCTCATTGATATGCCTAGTTAATGTGACCATCTTCTCCTTGTTTGTCTTGCAACCTCCACCACACTCCATTCCACTTAGTGCTAAAACCATGGCTCACACTCATGTATTGCGTGAGAGTTGAAAAGGTTTGAGAAAGTAAAAGTGTGAAAACAATTACTTGGCCAATACCGAGGTTGTGCATGATTTAAATTCGTTGTGCAAGGATGATAGAGCATAGCCAGACTATATGATTTTGTAGGGATAACTTTCTTTTGGCCTTGTTATTTTGAAAGTTCATGATTACCTTGCTAGTTTGCTTGAATTGTTATTGTCTCCACATCAATAGCAAACTATTGTTTTGAATCTAATGGATCTAAACATTCACGTCACATAAGAGGAATTACAAAGGACATCTATGCTAGTTAGCATGAAAGCCTCAAAAATTCATTCTTTATCACTTCCCTACTCGAGGACGAGCAGGAGTTAAGCTTGGGGATGCTTGGTACGTCTCAAACATATCTATAATTTTTGTTGGTTTCATGTTGTTATCTTGTCAACTTTGGATGTTTTATGTGCCAAGTGCCAGTTCCTGTTTTTTCTGTGTTTTTGACTCTTTTCAGATCTGATTTTGGAACGGAGTCCAAACGGAATAAAATCCCCGAAATAATTTCTTCTAGAACAAAAGAAGATCTAGGGACTTGAGGGCCAAGGCAGGAGAGCTACAGGGGGCCCACAAGCCCTGTAGCCGCCACAAGGGGGGCGGCGGCTACTAGGCTTGTGGCCTCCCTGGCGCTCCCCTGACCTAGCTCTTTCGCCTATATATTCCCTAAAATCCAGAAAAAAATGAGGGCATCCCCGAAAACACTTTTCGGCCGCCGCAAGCTTCCGTTTCCGCGAGATCTCATCTGGAGACCCTTCCCGGTGCCCTGCCGGAGGGGACTTTGGAGTTTGAGGGCTTCTACATCAACATCATCGCCTTTCCAATGACTCGTGAGTAGTCCACTTCAGACCTATGGGTCCGTAGTTAGTAGCTAGATGGCTTGTTCTCTCTCTTGGATCTTCAATTCAAAGTTCTCCATGATCTTCATGGAGATATATCCGATGTAATCCTCTTTGGCGGTGTGTTTGTCGAGATCCGATGAATTGTGGATTTGTGATCATATTATCTATGAATTATATTTGAGTCTTTGCTGATTTCTTATTTGCATGATTTGATATCCTTGTAAGTCTCTCCGAGTGTTGGGTTCTGTTTGGCCAACTAGATCTATGATTCTTGCAATGGGAGAAGTGCTTGGTTTTGGGTTCATACTGTGTGGTGACCTTTCAGAGTGACAGAAGGGGCAGCAAGGCACACATCATGTTGTTGCCATCAAGGGTAACAAGATGGGATTTTATCATAGATATGAGATTGTCCATCTACATCATGTCATATTGCTTAAGGCGTTACTACTATCGTCTACTGAACACTACGGCCCCCGGGTCTATTCACAACTATCGTCTCCACTTTCGCTTTTACTTCGCTTTGTTTACTTTTTGCTTTCAGTTATCACTTTGCAAACAATCTAT
Source organism: Hordeum vulgare subsp. vulgare (assembly GCF_904849725.1). Taxonomy (NCBI): domain Eukaryota; kingdom Viridiplantae; phylum Streptophyta; class Magnoliopsida; order Poales; family Poaceae; genus Hordeum; species Hordeum vulgare. The sequence goes on from NC_058521.1 coordinate 365,421,567, forward strand.
AAGGGATTTACAACCCCTTCATAGCGTTGGGTGCAAGCTCTTTGTGTTTGTGAAGGTACTTGTGACTCGACACAGTTCTCCCACTGGATCGATACCTTGGTTCTCAAACTGAGGGAAATACTTACCGCCGTTGTGCTACATCACCCTTTCCTCTTCAATCGAACACCAACGCAAGGCTCCAAGGCCGCGGGGAAATCCTTTGCATATTTACTAAGGAAGTCCCTATAGGCGTAGCCCGTGACAGAAGGATTCCTCGCGTCGTTGCCAGGGAAGGTCTGTTGTCGCAGTAGCAGGGGGCTCCCTAGATACTACCTGCCCGATCTCCTCGACTGCAGGGGGATGTGTGTGGGGGTGAGCCAGTCACTCTTTCATCCAGATTGGCTAGCACGGAACGCCCCTCCGAAATTTGATCGGTGGGGAAGTCACACTACGGGTTGCAATACGAAAAGTGAGCCTAGTTGGAACCACAACACCTAGAGTAAAGATATATTCAAATTTTCAATAAATACCTTTGTGCTCGGGGTTTCACCGTGAGGGTCCTTCGGGGGACCGGTGCTTCATCCTCGGACTCCTCGTCCAAGTATTATGAAATAGGGCCATGGGGCCCTACATTGCCTCTTTGGAGCAACAAGAGCTTCATCTCCCTCGGCATCTTCAAACGCCGCTCTTTCCTTTGTATGGGAGGAGTTACTCACCTCCTCCTCATGCTCTTCTTCCTCTCCCTCCAGGTTGGAGGGAGCCAGTTGATACGTATCCAACATATCTATATTTTTTTATTGTTCCATGTTATTATATTATCTGTTTTGGATGTTTTATATGCATTAATATGCTATTTTATACTATTTTTGGGACTAACCTATTAATCTAGAGCCTAGTGCCAGTTTATGTTTTCCATGTTTTTGAGTATTGGAGATAAGGAATATTAAACGGACTCCAAACGGAATAAAATCTCCGAAATTATTTTTCTTGGACCACAAAGAACCTGCCAGACTTGGAGAAGGGGGAAGGAGGCCTACCGGAAGACGACAAGCCTGCAGGGACGCCCTAGGAGGGGCCTAGCTTGTGGCCCCCCTGCAGCTCTCCTAACCCTAATCCTTGGCCTATATATTCCCAAATTTCCCTCCATTACCAGAACAAGACCAAAAAATACTTCTCCGCCATCGGGAGCCTCTGTTCCTGTGAGATCCAATCTGCGAGCCTTTTTTGGTAATCTGCCGGAGAGGGAATCGATCATGGAGGGCATCTACATCAACTCCATTGCCCTTTTGATGATGCGTGAGTAGTTCACCACAGACCTACGGGTCCATAGCTAGTAGCTAGATGGTTTCTTCTCTCTCTTTGTTCTTCAATACCATGTTCTTCACGATCTTCATGGAGATCTATCCGATGTAATACTCTTTTGCGGTGTGTTTGTCGAGATCCGATGAATTGTGGGTTTATGTTCAGATCATCTATGAATAATATTTTAATCTTATCTGAATTCTTATATGCATGATTTCATATCTTAGTTATTATCTTTGAGTTATTTGTTTGGTTTGACAACTAGATTGGTAATTCTTGCAATGGGAGAAGTGCTTAGTTTTGGGTTCAATCTTGCGGTGTTCTAACCCACTGACAAAGTAGGGGTATCGAGGCACGTATTGCATTGTTATTTCACTACTAGGGAAAACCCTACTAGTAGCGCTGGAAATAGGCGTAGAAGTAGCTCTGGGTCGAGCGCTACTTCTATCGCGCTACTGCTAAATCTTAGTAGTAGCGCATGTATGGGCAGCGCTACTGGTAAGTAGTATTAGCAGTAGCGCTTGCCTACCGAGCGCTACCGCTAACTATAGTAGTAGCGTTTTCCCATAGAAAGCGATGCTGCTAAGCCGCACTACTGGTAAGTATTTACCAGCGCTACTGCTAAATTTTTCTACTTTCACAGCTTTGCACCCTCTACGTATTTGTGATGTATTTATACAGATTCTATAAAATAGTTTCATCACATCATATTAAACATACACCATTCTCAGATATCATAGACATACAATAGTCTAGTCATACCATCATCATCATCATCATTCAACACAAACTATCATCACATGATCTCGAAAATAGCGATACATAAGTGTGATCATGCCATGTCTCGAATAAGTGCAACTGCATGGTCATGGCACACCCACAAGTTTCATCATCTCTATATACAACATGATGTACAAGAGAAGAGCGATCAGCATGAGGAAGAGCGCGACTATGTAGTACTAACGGTCCCGCCCCTGCTCATGCTGGAGTGTCCACCTGAAGTAACTACTTTCCGCTTCGGCTCTGGTGTCGAACCCTCTGTGGGTAGCACCCGGGTACCTGTGCACCTGGGCCTGAGCGGCTGGTAAGTGGCAGTAGAGTCCTGGAACCCTCCCAACATACACGACGTAGTAGTGCTTCGCCATCTCTGATCTAGGTACCTGCATCGTGAGTTTTTGATTTGAACGATAATATGCAACATAATGTACTTAAGAAAACAAAGAGGCATGATTAGCAAAATAAAAGTAACCAATAGAAAATTAAGGACACCTCAAATATGTACATGTACGAAAGGGTATGTGTGGATGACTTACGAGGGATGATAAGGGAGGATAATCGCTTCCTTGTCCTTATTAGCGATCATGAAATCGCTGAGGTACTTCCTCGCATAGTCACGGTGCTCTTTGCAAACTCCTAATAAGTCCTCGTGCATATAGTATGGGTCCACGACGCAGATATATTTGAGGCTCTCCATATTGATGATGGAGTTGAGATACATCGCATACATGCGGATGAACTGGAAATCCAGCTTGGTCATGTGGAACATGTTGTAGATGTAGTCAAATCGCGGGAGGAACTGATTCGCGGGCCAGGTATCGACGTACATCTTCACACCCGACACATGAGCCACGTAAAGTGTGTATCATGGATGTTTCGCGGCAAGAAGGTTTTTCTCTCTGGCCAGCACATCTTCATGGAGTCTCTTAAGATCATTGTTCAGTATGTGATCTAGCGCTTTGGCAGGGAGGATTGGCTCGCCGGCGATGTGGAAACGCGGATTACCTTCAATAGGTACTCTGTCTACCAACAGGGGTTTCAGAGGCGGCTAGCTACTTGAAGAACCTATGGCGCCTTTAGGTCTCATGGTCAGTCTCTTCCTTTGCTTCTTGGGGGTGGCGGTAGTGAGCCCACCATAGCTTCCCAAACCACCACTCCAAGTGTCCTCGGGCTAACCAGTGGATGAGCCTCGGGGGGTTGCTGGGTAGAGGCGGCATCTGGAGGTGTCTCCTGCGAGGATGGATTGAAGAGAGACGTTTTGCATTTCGCCTTAGGACGTTCCGGCTCCGGCAAATCAGGCAGCATCAAGTCATCATCTCCACGGTCATAGCGTGAGTCTTCGGCGTCCTGAGCCATCAATCCATCATAGGCGGTATTGAAATACCGTTTCGGGTCCTCATCATCATCCTCCGTGTCATCATCAACATTTGCTTCTTCGACAGCGGGGGAGACATGATCTGGCACTAATGGAGGCTCTCGCTCGCGTCGTACACTACTATCATCCGCCACGACAGGTGTAGGTAATTTGGTAGGTGGGGTGGTGTTCATACCTTCTTGAGAACTTGGCGTTGGCGTGATACTGGGCTCCTCGAGAAGAATAAGAGACTTCGGCCAAGTCAAGAACCAGTTCTTGCATCCGCCAATAAGCGTAGGGGTCTCGTCGTCACCGGATGGTATCGGAGGAGGAAAATCCTCGAAGCCCACTAAGACACTGGCCATGTTAACCTTGCAGACGCCATCGGGCATCTGTCGGTTGTGCAACATGCGGTCCTTCGGCTTCACGATGGTTGCCTTTCCCACAACCACTTTCTGTCCCTTGATGTCGTAGAGTAGGGCGCACGGGTGTCGTCGGCCTACGAAGGAGACATGTCTGCGACATCAAACATCTAAAAGGCAACTGAAATGGAAGACTATAGACATGCTGGTGAAAAGGGTATGATGCGTAATTACCGTGAGGGCGTCGAGCTCAGCCACCGAGGAAGGCCCGCTGAGCATGCCAAAGACGGAGGTCGGGCTGCTATGAACAGGAACGGGACCTTTTGCGGTTTCTTGGGCAGGTGTTGGTGTTGTGGTGTTCGCTGAGTTGCTCGCGCCAAAGCTGGCAATTGGGTAGTCCTCCGGCCATGAATTTGGATTGCTCTTTGACCAACTGAAAATTGCCGAGCCGGCCACCGCATTAGTGACCAACCCACTTACTACGTCAACCAACTCTTCTTTGGTCTCAACTTTGGTCTTATTGATTGCAATTGCAACCTTCTCGTTGATGCTCTCCTGAGTGATGACCAACCGTCTCTTCCTTCTATCTTCTGGCCCCTCGGGGTAGCACGTCTTCCACGAGGCGCCATCTCCGACGTCGTGCACACGTCCATAGGATGGCGGCTTGTCCACCGGGACCTTTTTCAGTATGTTCAGGGCCAGGTAGAATGGGGTGTCCCACTTGGGCCTCGCCGACGACTGTGATGACTCGCCGCTTTCGGCTGGCATTTGGTGCAGCTCTTTGTGCAAAAGGAACGTGGTTGGTTTACTAATGTGACAAAACTTGCAGTCAAATTGATCGGAAGCTAATATGATAATGTGGTAATATAACAATTACCAGAAGTCTCATGAACTCCCTCATGTTCGGGTCCGTGTAAAATATCTTTTTGACTTTGTCCAACTTGTACCGGACCCTGATCCAATCATGCTCCAGCGGGTCGGTGAACTCTGCCAAGGGGTCTGGGATCCCGAGACTTTCACGTACGGCGTCCTCCTTGGCCCATATGTGCCTATTCTTCTCGTAACCATGGCTTCCGAGGCAGTGGGGAGGCGTGTTCCTGGCCTGGAGCGCCTTCATTTTCTCCGACTTTGCCTTGACCTCTTCTTTTTCGCAATTCAAAAGGAATATTGCAAAGTCCTCTTCCATTAATGTCGGATTATCAACATGAATCTTGGACCACGGTTCACCCTTCCCAACCACTTTTTTCACCCGAACATTCCAGGAGGACAAGTCGTTGGTGAACGCCACCATCGCCTTCTCGTTTATCTTAATCATGATGGGGTCGTCCCACGGCTCTTTATTTTCCTTTTCATTCCGACTGGGGAACATGAACCTATTGTGCAACTTCTTTAGGAGCATGTGCTCCATATGTGGTATCTACTTCAACCTCTCGTCGTTGATTTTGGCGGTTTCCCTAAGGATGCATCAAAGTTGATTGCCCCAGCACTTGGGCGCTTCCTCTGGCGCTGTTGTCTCTAACTTCAAGGGGTGAATATCCGTGACCACAATTTTTCCGATGCCAAGCTTGTTTGGTTTTCGTGTCCTCTTCTTCTTCGGTGCTTTACCGGCTACGACATCATCGTTGTCGGTCTCAGGGCGGTGTCGGTGCTGGTGCCGGTGTCGGCGCCAGGGTCGGGGTCGGGACCACTGCCACCACCATGCAACCCCATCTGGGGTTTGTCCAGGTAATCGAAATAGTGATTTGCTGCCTCCATGGGGTCTGTGGAGAGAGCAGAACCACCCACGAATTCGGCATCGGTAGACATGTTTCCTATGCAACAATTGTAAATAAAAGATATAATGATGAGAAAAAGGGGCCTATATTTGGTCAGAATGTTGATTCATTCCCCTTCCCGCAAATCCCTGGTACTTCATAAGTCCTAGTTTCTAGCACAAGTCATATCAAAAATTTCGGCATGACCTTTGCTAAAAAGTTAACATATGGAGCGCCTAAAATTTGCGGAACGGATATGAATCAACATTCCAGCAAAACATAGGCCACTCGGATACAATGAGGATAATAAATGGAATTCTCTTGACACCATCACAAGATTAATTATACAAATATAAACAGAAAATAATAGATGGAATTCTCTTGACACCATCACAAGTTCTAGTAAAGGGATGCAATGCAATGACCTACGTCGAATCTGAGAAAGGCAAATTGTTTCACTAGGGAAAAATATTTTCTTGCCACATTTTCTGCCCACTAGTTCAAAACAACAAAATTTCTGCCCACTTGTTCAAAATTAGTGTATCAAACTACGATTTTTATCAAAATGCATACCAAAGTCTGCTGCCGAAGAGCACCTTGCCGGGGGGGAGGGGGGTCAGGTACCTGCTGCCGAAGAGCACTGTCCAAGAGAGACAGAGAGAGAGAGAGAAAGGTGGGGGGGGGGGTCGTCGCGTACCTCCCGGGGCCTCACCTCAACCCTACCCGACAGGGAGGGGCGGCGGCTCCGATGGGAGAGCTCGGAGGGCGACGACGACGTTGGGTGGAGTCAGGGGCGGCGTGGGGAGGAGTCAGGGCGGCGCGGCGAGGAGTCAGGGCGGCGCGGCGAGGAGTCAGGGCGGCGCTGGGGGTGATGACTACTCTGGGTGGACACCGGCGGCGGGGGGAGGAATTGGGGAAGAAACATGGGCGACAGGGAGGAATTGGGGACTTAGCGTGCACGAGGTTAACTCAAACTAGCGGTAGCGCTTATTTAGTTCCAGCGCTACTCCTATAGAAGTTAGTCGTAGCGCTCGTTTAGTTCGAGCGCTACTGCTATAGCAGTTAGCCGTACCGCTCGTTTAGTTCTAGCGCTACTGCTATAGCAGTTTACTTTATTTTCTTTATTACTTTCTTTTTATTATGTTTCTTTATTACTTTCTTTTGATTAATTTTATTTTCTTTTTATTATTTTTCTTTCCTTTTCTGTTTACTTTACTTTTCTTTTTATTATTTGTTTTTCTCCCGACAACGACGGCGTCTCCCTCTCCCCCAATGCGCGAATATCACCAGAACCATGCATGTGGTAACATATGAGTTGACCGATAACGGTTACTTAAGTGCGTACACAAAATAGATACATATATATAAATGTAGGTTTCTGATAAGCTGCGTCGACGACTTTTCACATTGAGCTTCTTCCCTTTCTTGTTCGTTGCCGAGTAATTGAGCCCCTCGTTGTGACTTTTCCGGATCCATTGAGTACGATCTTTCCGCCGCCCTGTAGTCTTGATTCTTCTTTTCACTTGTGCTTCATCATCATCGTCATCTTCCCTCATCGGGTTGCCGTATTGATTGTAGTATTTCTCGTTAGTGACTCCATCCATTCCGACGATGCTCCTGTTGGATCTCCTCACGACAACACCGCTGGGATTGGCGGGGTCGGTTATGAAGAAACATTGTGTCACGTGCTTAGCGTTCACCCATGGCTCATTTTTGGCGATGATGTTAATGTTCACGGGAGTGCTCTTCGCGTCGGGTATAGACATGGTGGTGAAATACTTGTTTTCCCTTATGGCGTCCTTGGCTCATCTGACATGGAACATCGTCGCATCGTGCATTCCAGCATAGTCAAGCTCCCAAATCTCTTCGACCCTTCCGTAGAATCTTTCAGTTGTGCTGTTGGGGTCGGTCACGCATCGAATTGTCACCCTGGAGTTCTGGTAATCACTATCCATGTCTTTGGCCTCCGTGTAGAACGAGTACCCATTGATATCGTAGGAATGATAGATCGCGAGCTTGGGCGCAGGGCCATGTGCTAAGGCGTGTATGAGCAATCCGTCCAAACTACCCTCTTCCGGGGGATTTTCGAGAACTTGATCTTTGAACCAACACAAGAAAGTAGCTTTGTGCTCTACAGTAATTTTGTCGTTTGTCTTGAGCATGCCCTTATCATGGTACTTCTTTGCGATGCTTTCTTTGTGTCGTGCCACATAATCATCTACCACATCTAGGTGTTGTAGCACTACTAAGTTAGCCATGTCAAAGTCGTTCCGTCGATCCAAGTAGTACACATGCAATTCCCTCCGGCCTTTGTTGTGAGCATCTCCTTCAAGCTTCCCATCGTGCTTCTTGACGGGCAAACGAACAATAGGGTCTCCGACACTTATATAATTCTTGCAAAAGGAGACGCACTCATGTGTCAGATACCCCTGGACGATGCTCCCTTCGGGACGGGACTTGTTACGAACGAATCCTTTGATGACCCTATTCATTCTCTCGAACGGCAACATGCTATGAAGGAATGTCGGCCCGAGGTCGATGATGTCGTCCATGATGTGGACACACAGATGCACCATGACGTCAAAGAACATGGGCAGTAAGTACATCTCAAGCTCACATAGCATGACAACGATATCTTCGTGTAGCCTTCGGAGCTGCTTCACACTTATGGACTTTCGAGAGATAACATCGAAGAAGTTGCAGAGACCAATAAGCGTGTCACGAACGTGCTTGTCCATTATCCCTCTAATGGCAACCGGGAGTACCTACATCATCATAACGTGACAGTCATGAGACTTCATCCCGCTGAACCTTTTCTTCTCGGGGTCTAGAAATCTTCTTATTTTCCCACAGTAACCGGATTTGACTTTGATTCCCATAAGGCACTTGATGAATTGATCGATCTCCTTCGGACTTAAGGTGAAGCAAGAAGGGGGGCAATAATTCTCCTCCTTATTGTTGACTTTTCTGCCCCTTTCCCCCTCCTTTGTCTCGGTCTCTGTCTCCTGCATCAACTTTTTACGGTACATGTCTTCCCTGATCTCCAAATCTTCCAAGTCTTTCCTTGCCTTCGGCCCATCCTTGGTCTTCTCGGGCATGTTCATCAGTGTGCGAAGCAAGCTCTCGAAGACATTCTTCGTGATATACATTTGATCAAGGCAATGAGGCGTGTCGTGATTGGGCCAGTACTCCAAGTCCCAGAAAACAGACCTCGTTTTCCATACCTTCAGCAGCGGCTCTGGCGCCTTTTTGATCTTTCCCAGCGCGGGGCATTGTTCCCAGTTTCTCAACAGCTCGTCGATTTCGGTGCCGCTCCTCTTACGTGGAGGTCCTCGAAACTCAGCTAACCCATTGAATAGATCTCCACGCTTTCTCCACAGGTCATCCTTCTCGAGCCATCTACGATGCCCCTTGTACACAATTTTCCTAGACCCGCCATCTCTCGTTGACGTAAGCTGCTGAGACGTTGTATCATCCATGCACCTCATGCATCCGCGGTATCCATGGCACACCTGGCCTGAGGTGTACCCGTAACCGAGATAGTCATGCACCCTCGTCATCAACGCGGCTCTCATATGGAAATACTCTCCTTTGTTGGCATCCCATGTCCATGCCGGTGATTTCCATAACATGTCTAGCGCCTCTTGCAGAAGCCCCATATACAGGTTAGTACTATTTCTCGGTTGTTTCGGCCCTTGAATCAACATGCACATGTGTATCTACTTTGTCTTCATGCACTTCCACGGGGGGAGGTTGTACATCCATACAAACGCGGGCCATGTGTTGTGGTTGGTGTTTTGGTTTCCAAACGGATTCATGCCATCGGTACTCACACCAAGCACGATGTTCCTTGGATCTTCTTTAGCAAATCCATATACGATGTTGAATGCTCTCTACTGGCTACCATCTACGGGGTGTATCAGCCTCGGATCATATCCATCGTCGGGCTTATTCCTCTCCACGTGCCAGTGCATGAGCTTTGCTTCCATAGGATCTATGAAATACCGCTGCAGACGGGGAGTGATCGGAAAGTACCATACAATTTTCTGAGGAGCTTTCTTTCGTGTCTTCTTCTATCGAGAAGCATTGTACACTGGACAGTTGGTTTTTTCCGCGTGCTCCCCCCGATAAATGATCCAATCGTTGATGCATGCATCGTACCAAATGTGCGGCAAATCAAAAGGGCAAACGATTTTCTTGACCTCCTCGACACTACTAGGACATAGGTTCCCTGTGGGAAGAACTTTATTATGTAGACACTTCAAATTCTCATCGAGGCTTTTGCCTGTCCATTTGTTTTTGGCCATCGTCTTTAGAAGTTCGAGCGTGAAACTCAATCGGGTCACCTCGGGATCGCAACTGTCATACAATGGAGTCCTCGAGTCCACTTCAAGTTGAGCCAGGTTGGCCTCCTCTCTAGAAGAAGCTCTCTCTCTCTAGTCGTACTTATGCGAAGGAGGTCTTGAACATGAGGGTCTTGCAAGACTGAACTTAGTAGCGTCGAAGACTACCGCGTGACTACCGCCTCTTTCACCGCCATGTCCAGACTCTTCTTCGCCGTGTCCGGAATCTTCTTCGCCGCCGTCATTTCCGGAATCTTCCCCACCGCCATGTCCAACACCATCGTCTTCGTGTCGGTCGGTCATCTCTTCATCTAGCTCCATGTCGTTATTCCCTGCCATTTGGACGTCCTCATCATCATCATCTTATTCACTTATCCACCGAGTATAGCCATCCATGAAACCATTCATCAGCAGGTGCGCCTTCAAAGTGCGACGATCAAAAGGGTCAAAAAGGACTCCTTCCTTGCATCTTGCACACGGACATCTAATCCTAGTCCGATTATTCGCATGCATGTCCATCACCGCGGATTTTATGTACCGCTCCACCTTCCATCCACTCACCTTCATGACCGACTGCATGGTATAACAAGAAAAAGGTTTATAAAATAAATAATGCATGCATGCTTCAAAGTCATATAAAATTTTGGCATGACCTTGCCTAAAAATGGGACATATTGAGTTTGCTCGAAATTCACCGAAACGGAGATAAATCGACATTTGGGCAAAACATAAGCAACTCGATCGGAGGGCATGTCACACTTGCACAAATCTCTCCATATATATATATATATATATATATATATATATATATATATATATATATATATATACCAAACACACATATTCTCATTCACACACATATTCCCATTCTGTAAGTGAACAACTTTTTACTCACATATATATCTCCCCAGAGAGACGGATCGAGTGAGATGATCGTGAGAGAGACCGATCGAAAGAGCACGCATGGATGGCTAAATAGCTAGCTAGATCTAGTTGTTTGGGGAGGAGAGGTTAATCTAGCTATCTAACTAATGGATAGGGAGTTATGGTGGAGGGGGGAATTAATACAATGGCGAGAGGAAGAGAGGTGGGACAAAGAGAGATGTGAGAGAAGTCATTTATGAAGGAGATTTATGGTGGAGGGTTACATTAATGAGGAGAGAAGAGAGGTAGGAGGAAGAGAGAAGAAGAGAAACAATGGTGTGGAGAGTGTGGAGAGGGGAGAGGAGGGGGGAGAGGTGAAAGTGGGGAGGGGAGGGGGGTAAAAAGGTGTCAGCCGCAACTAGTAGTAGCGCTGGATAACAGGGAGCACTGCTACTATTCTATTAGTAGTAGCGCTGCATACCAGCGAGCGCTACTAATAAGTGAGGCTAACTAGAAGCAGCATTGCTGCAAAACAACGCGCTACCGCTAAACACTTAGCAGTAGCGCTGGATTTTGGGCGACGCTACTACTACAACTACCGTCGGTGGCATCGTCTGGCTCCACATAGTAGTAGCACCTTATTCAATTAGCAGCGCTACTGCTAAGGTGTTATTAGCAGCGCTTTATGGGATCAGCGCTGCTGCTAATTATTAACACTGTTTTTTATTCCAGCGCTACTACTGAGCCCGTTCCTATAAGGTTTTTCCTAGTAGTGCATCGAGGATAAAAATACGGGGTCTTCAACATATTTCTTGAGTTTGTCCCTCTACATCAAGTCATCTTACATAATGTGTTACTCTTTTCTTCATGAACTTAATATTCTAGATGCACGCAGGAGTCGGTCGATGTGTGGAGTAGTAGTAGTAGATGCAGAATAGTTTTAGTCTACTTGTCACGGACGTGATGCCTATATGCATAATCATTTCCTTGGATATCTTCATAACTATTCTCTTTTCTATCAATTGCTCGACAGTAATTTGTTCACCCACCGTATTATTTTCTTTCATGAGAGAAGCCTCTAGTGAAACCTATGGCCACGGGTCTATTTTCCATATTATTCTTTTAGACCGATGGCGGAACGTGCAACGAAAATATGGTGTGAAGTAGACCCGGGGGCCATAGTGTTCACTAGAGGCTTCTCTCAGAATAGCAAATGATATGGTGGGTGAACAAATTACTATCGAGCAATTGATAGAACCGCGCAAAGTCATGACGATATCTAAGGCAATGATCATACATATAGGGATCACTTCCGAGACAGTAGACCGATACTTTCTGCATCTACTACTATTACTCCGCACATCGAACGATATCAGCATGCATCTAGTGTATTGAGTTCATGACAAACAGAGTAACGCCTTAAGCAAGATGACATGGATAAACTCAAACCAATGATGAAAAGACCTTCTTTTTACCCTTGATGGCAACAACAGGATGCGTACCTCTCTCACCCTTATGTCACTGGGTGAGGTCACCGCACGGTATGAAACCAAAACCAATCACTTCTCCCATTGCAAGAATCATAGATCATGTTGGCCAAACAAAACCCACAACTCGAAGAGAATTACAAGGATATGAAATCATGCATATAAGAGATCAGATGAAACTCAAATAAGGTTCATAGATAACCTGATCATAAATCCACACTTTATCGGATCTCGATCAACACACAGCCAAAGAATATTACATCAGATAGATCTCCATGAAGATCATGGAGAACTTCGTATTGAAGATCCAAGAGAGAGAAAAAGCCATCTAGCTACTAGCTATGGACCCAAAGGTCTATGGTGAACGACTCACGCATCATCGGAGAGGTCATGGGGTTGATGAAGAAGCCCTCCATATCCGAATCCCCCCTCCGACAGGGCACTATAATGTGTCCCAGATGGGATCTTGCGGAGGCAGAAGCTTGCGGTGGCGGAAAAGTATTTTCGTGGATCTCTCGCGCGGTTTTGGAATTTTTCTGAATTTATAAGCGGAAGAGGTAGGGCAGACGAGCCATAGGGGGCCCACAAGCCTGCTAGGCGCCCCCTCGGCCACGCCTAGGGGTCTTGTGGGGTCCCCTCCTGGCCCCTGCCTTGATTCTCAAGTCTGGTGCATATCTTCTGTTCCGGAAAAAATCTTTTC